>NW_026138124.1:445000-1645000 GCF_025592945.1 Manacus candei
ACACACCCCCACAGTGCAGCCCAACCCACGTGCCATGGACCACTCTGTGATGTCATGGCTTATCATCTCCACTCCGGAATGGCCCCTTGCAACCAAAGAACCAGCTCCCCACACCTGCACAGTGCAGGCTTACCAGTGTGCCATGGGCCCCTTTGTGATGTCACAGCCTATCCTCTCCATTCCATAATAGCCTCTGGAAACCAAAGAACCAACACCTCACACCCCCAAAATGCAGCCTCACCTGTGTGCTTTCTGATGTCACAGCCCATCTTCTCCATTCCAGGATGGCCCCTGGCAACCAAAGAACCAACGTTACAATCCCGAACATTGCAGCCCCATCCATGTGCCGTGGGCCCCTTTGTGATGTCATGGCCTATCCTCTCCGTTCTGCAATGGCCCCTGGAAACCAAAGAAGCAACGCCCCATATCCCTGCAGTGCAGCCCCACCCGTGAGCCATGGTCCCCTTTGTGATGCACCTGTCCTCTCCATTCCACAATGTCGCCTGGTAACCAAAGAAACAGTGCCCCACACCAGCACAGTGCAGCCCCAACTGTGTTCCACAGGCCTCTTTGTGATTTCACGCCCTATCCTCTCTATTCTGAAGTTGTCCATGGCAACCAAAGAACACATGCCCCACTCCCCCAGATTGCAGGCGTACATGTGTGCAATGGGCCCCATTGCGGTGTCACAGCCTATCATCTTCATTGCGAAATGGCCCCTGGCTGTGGGAGGCGTGTCTGAGAGGCACAGAGGATGTGCCCAGGTACAGAGCCCAAGGAGCATGCCCCAGAGTTAGTAAACTGGTTGGTTAAGAAAGTCACATGATGTGTAAGGATAAAAGAGCGCGCGAGTTTGAATAAATCCTCTTTGTCTCACCATCCACGAGGAGCATCATTTCTATCCTTGTTATACAAGGGCCTAACCGCAACACCTGGCAACCAATGAACCAAAGCATACACCCCCACAGTGCAGCCCCACCTGTGTGCCATGGGCCCCTTTGTGATGTCATGGCTTATCATAGGTTTTAAAAGAGGTGTGTTGGAGGCGATAAGGAGGAAAGAGAAAAATATGAAGTGTGGAGACGCATTTACAACCCCTAAATGGACTTTATAATACCGGACTTGACCCTTAATACTAATAATGACACTCACTGGATATGTCTGTTGTACCCCAGTTATTCCCCAGTTTGCTGTTATGATGTTATACAGTTCTATGTACCCCTGTTGTTGTTTTAAAAATTTGTCCACCATATTGTCCCCTTCTTCTTCCCTCAGTTTTCCCGCCTTTTCCCCTGTTTTCCCGCTCCTCTGCCTGCCATTGGCTAGGTTTTGGTGCAGTGCAGAGGTAGCTCCCATTGGTCCTTTCCCATGGTCACGCCCAAACTCCTCCCCTCCTTACCCGATCATCCAATCACCCTCTCTCCTTAAGTTGTCAATCCCATGCTCCTCCCATGCTCCTCCCAGTTCTGGAACCTTCCCCAGACCAACCCTATTTAAGTCCCTGAGTTGCTTAATAAAGTGGCATTGCTTCACCGGACCTTTGATCGCGTCTGAACCCTCATTCGCAGTGCTGTGACCCTATCCTTTACCCCAGCGGGTCGTGGCAAGTGGCGCCCAACGTGGGGCAGGGTTGAAGGTCCCTTGTATCAAGGGAACTCCCTTGACTCTGCTTGGGATCAGGCAGCTTCAAGAGGGAAGTCTGCTCCGCCGACCCTCCCTCGTGCAGCCGACGGCTACAGGCTTCGACAGTCGTGTGGGCCGCGCACTGGACAGGTGAGCCACGAGGGACATCCCTGACACCTTCCCCTTACTCCACACCCCGTAACTTATTTTACCGAGAGGAGTAACATCGGAGAGTGTTCCCAAGTACCACCATGGGCTTAACACTCTCGACCTCTCAGAAATTCGTTTATAGATGCCTCAAGGACTTTGTCATCGAGCACGGCCACCCGCTCGATAAAAAATTGGCCAAAGCGTTAGCGAGGTGGCTGGACCACCAGGGCTGTGCCATAAACGATAATATTTCAATGGACAAATGGCAAACCCTAGGATACCAACTGTGGCGGGACTCCGAAAGAGGCAACAAATTGGCCAAGCAGGCGTTAATCGCTTGGAGGCTCGTTCTGATGGTGCTACAGCACCAAATGATGAACGCGAACACTGGCCTCACAAAGGACACACTCAAGGACACTAAAACTGATACAAATGATGAGGGCACACAAAATGGCGGGGAGACGGACACTGACACCACTCAACAAGATGGCGGGAGGGAGCGCGGAAGAAGGTCGCGTCGATCACGAAATGGCGTCGAGGAGGGACCCCAGCGTCGCCCAGAGAGAAGGGGGGAGGGTGAAGAGCGCGAAAAGTCAGCGCGGGAAAAGAAAAGGCGGGCCCCCGTAGCTCCACCCCGTGGGCCGCCCCTCTCTCCTCCCACTCGTAGCGCGAGAAGTCCCTCCCCCGACGCGCCTTCGGACACGCCCACTTCCGTCACCCCAGTCTCCTCCCCGGATGTGTCGCCCTTACGGCACCGGCAGGAAGTAGTGGGCGGGGCAAGGGCAAAGGCCAAGCCTTCCTTCCGGGAAGATGGCCGCGCCCGTAGGGCCTGTAACACCAAGGCCTACCCCGCTCACCGGGACTTGGACAATGACTATGGGTGGGCACCGCGTTCCCCGGAAAGGCAACCATCCGTGCCTGACATCTGGGAGGCCTTCCGGGAGGAAGCCGCGCGGGCCCAAGATGTTGAATTTTTAAGGGCATTTCCGGTCTACTACGAGGAGGGGAAACCCCCCGAGTGGAGACCGGTGTCCTATCCTATGCTTAAGGATATTAAAAAGGCAATCGTGGAGTACGGGTTGGGGGCCCCATTTACCATCGGCCTCTTGGAATCCTTCTTTCTTGCCTACACCTTAATCCCCTATGACATTCGGGCCGTCGTAGGAGGGCTTTTTACTACCGTTCAGGCCTCAGTCTTTGAGACTGAATGGAAAAAACGTATCGTTGCCTTTGTCAACGAAAAAATGGAAAGAAGGGGGATTCCAACAAGGCAGGCCGTTGATATGCTTTATGGGGAGGGGAACTACTCCAGCAGAGGGGATCAGACCAGATTAGACCCCAAATTATTAAACACAACTAAAGAATTGGCTTTAGAAGCAGTGAAAAGAGTGGCGGACGCATACGTGCAAGCGCCCTCTTTTACACTGATCAATCAGGGAGTTAAAGAGCCTTTCGTAGATTTTATTACGAGGCTTAAAGAAGCGATCGCTCGGCAAGTCCATCAAAAAGAATCTCAAGAAATTTTTTTTAACAAATTAGTGATTGAAAAAGCAAACGAGGACTGCCAGAGAGTTTTGAAAATGCTCAAAGATCCAACTCTGCTGGAGATGATAGAGGCTTGCAAGAACGTGGGTTCCCATGCCCAGAAAGCAAGAATCATGGCCGCTGCATTTTCGGGGCCCCAACACTGTTTCGAGTGTGGGGAAAAAGGTCATTACCGTAAGCACTGTCCAAAATTTAGGTCGGAGCCTAACCTAAACCTGCCAAATACCCTGTGTCGCAGGTGTGGGAAGGGTCGCCATTGGACCTCCAGCTGTAGGTCCAAAACCAACATCAATGGCGAGCCCCTTTCCCCAAAACACTCACCTAGGCTCCAAAAACGAGTGACATTTTCATCAATGCCAGACCTTAGGCAGGGCCCTTGTGAGCACTCGGGAAACGGGGAGCTGAGCGCCAGGGGGGGCGCGATGACACAAGTTGCCCCCCACTCCATCTTGCGCCAGCCACGCCCAGCGACCCCGTAGTCCGACTGCCACCAGCGGACCCTGTTCCCCTACGGGAACAGTGTAAACCCCTACCTTGGATTGTCTTACAAGTTATTCCCCCATCTACACATTTGAACTCATACGAACAGCTTGCGAGGGTCGTTCCATCCAATACTGTAGACCCTGATTTGACATATTTAGTAACATCTCACTTTTCAGCAGTCGGTAAAGGGATTGTAGTTGTACCCACCCTCCTGACGGGTTTGACACCTGACAACATTGCCATCTGTCTAACTGTGCATCTTCCCCCCGTACAGCTGGAGGACCGCTTCCCCGTGGCGAAGATGGTCTCCACCGAAGACCTGCTGTGCGTTCTCTCGGCAGATGAGGAAGAGAGTCAGGCAGCGGAAAGGGAGGTCCTGTGGACCACCACCGTTAAAACATCACGCCCACTCCTAACCTGTTTTATTTACTATTCGCAGCCGAGGAAACCGCAGCGGGTCAAGGTGGAGGGCCTACTCGACACGGGGGCGGACGTAACCATAATTGCCTCCAGAGACTGGCCGCACGCGTGGCCAGCCCAGACGGCCTACGTTCAAGTGAGCGGTGTGGGAGGAACACAGTACCCCGTCAGGAGTCAGGAGGTTCTAACTATCTACGGGCCGGAGGGTAGACCAGCATCCCTTCAACCGTATGTATTAAACATTCCAATTACTTTGTGGGGACGGGACGCTATGGAGCAGTGGGAGCTCAAATTGGGCACCCTGACTCCAGAACAAAATTTTTAGGGGGGGTCACTGAAGTAAAGCAGCTCCCCAGACTGAGCTGGAAAACCGACACGCCAGTCTGGGTTGATCAGTGGCCCCTACCAACAAAAAAGCTGCAAATTCTTAACAATTTGGTCAATCAGGAACTCGAAAAAGGACACTTAGAGTCTTCCACCAGTCCCTGGAACACTCCAGTGTTCGTGATCCAAAAATCCTCAGGTTCCTGGAGATTTCTCCAGGACCTGCGCAAAGTTAATGAGGTCCTTGAGCCAATGGGAGCCCTCCAGCAGGGAATGCCTTCACCATCCATGCTCCCTGCTGAATGGCCCCTAGTGGTGATTGATATAAAGGACTGTTTTTTTCACATATTCCTCAATCCGACTGATTCGGCTCGATTCGCCTTCTCTGTCCCTGCAATCAACTCTTGTGAACCTCACCGCAGGTTCCAGTGGCGTGTGCTTCCCCAGGGGATGAAAAATTCCCCAACACTCTGCCAAATGTTTGTGGCAGAGGCGTTGAGGCCAATTCGGCTAAAATACCCGCAGTCAATCATCTTCCATTATATGGATGATGTATTGATCTGCGCAAAAACTCAATTGGCAGTCAGTGAGACACTAAATTCTACGATCTTGGCCCTAAAAAACCAAGGATTGGAGATCTCCCCTGAGAAAGTGCAGAGGGAAGCACCATGGAGGTATCTCGGACTCCAAATTAATACAAAAAATATCAGACCCCAGTCTATAGAAATTGACAAGAATGCCCGAACTTTAAACGACCTCCAGAAGCTACTGGGTGCGATCAATTGGATCCGACCTGTGTTGGGGATCACAACAGGAGATCTGCACCCCTTATTTGAGCTGCTACGAGGAGACGCTGATTTATCCTCCCCCCGGCATTTAACATCAGATGCCATCAGATCCCTTACCGCTGTTGAAAAGAAAATTTCCGAGAGGCAAGCATGCAGGAGGATGGAGGGACTGCCATCCTCCTTAGTAATACTCAAAGAGCAGAGACAACCGTTGGCCCTTCTGGGTCAATTTACTGGCGACTACCGAGACTTTTGCTTGTGGGAGTGGATGTTCCTCCCTCATCAATTCGGTAAGACCATCACCACTATAACAGAAATGATTGGAAAGATAATATTTAAAGGTCGCACTAGGTGTTTAGAACTTAGTGGGGAAGAACCAAATTTCATCTACCTCCCACTAACTTCTGAACACCTAGATCAACTGCTGCAGACCTCCATTGACTTTCAAATAGCCATCGGGGGTTACCCGGGAGAAATTCGGCTGCATCTCCCGGCGTGCCCATTTATATAAAGATTAGTGCACATACCAATCAGGCTCAAAATAATGCAATCCGACATTCCAATTCCAAATGCAAAAACAATTTTTACCGATGGCTCGGGGAGAACCGGGAACGCTGTAATAGTGTGGAAGGAAAACAATGATTGGCACCAGGATATCCACAAAGTTCAAGGTTCTCCTCAGATCGTGGAACTCTCAGCAGTTGTACGCGCCTTCCAAATTTTTAGTGGTGAGCCAATCAATATTGTTTCTGATTCGGCGTATGTAGTGGGTGTGGTAAAAAGAATTGAAAATTCCTATTTAAAAGATGTCACCAATCAAGATTTATTTCAATTGCTAACTAAATTATTGTTTTTAATAGAAAGACGCGAATTCGGCTATTACATCGTCCACACCCGCTCGCACACCACTCTACCCGGTCCTGTGGCAGAGGGGAACCAACTTGCTGACCATCTAGCAGGTATAGTTGTAACCCCCAATTTGTATCAACAAGCGAAACTCTCACATGAGTTTTTCCACCAGAATGCGCGATCGCTACAAAAACAATTCGGACTCAAATTATCCCAAGCAAAGGAAATTTTAAAGGCTTGTGCTGACTGCCAAACACTTACACCTGTTGTCCCAGAGGGGACAAACCCAAGAGGCTTGTCACCCCTGGAGATATGGCAGTCAGACGTGACCCATGTGGCCGAATTTGGAAGACTAAAGTATGTACATGTGTCTATTGACACATTCTCAAAAATGATTGTAGCCACCGCGCATGCTGGAGAGAGGAGTAGCCATGTCAAAAAACACTTCCTGTCTGCATTCGCAAGGATGGGAGTTCCAAAACAAATTAAGACAGATAATGGACCCTCCTATGTGTCTGCAGACACGAAGAAGTTTTTTGAACAGTGGGGGATACAACATACCACAGGGATCCCCCACAACCCCACAGGGCAAGGTATTGTGGAACGTGCACATCAAAACATAAAAAACATGCTTAAAAAACAGAAAGGGGGGAGTATTGGCCTCTCCCCCCAAGAAAAATTAGAGAAAGTTATGTATGTTCTTAACTTTCTCAACATGATGGAGGACACAGAAACTCGCACAAGCAAAAGTCCTGTGGACCGCCATTTCAGGACCACAACATCGGTCCTATCTGATCAAAAAGCGAAAGTACTGTACCGGGACCCACTAATGGAGAAATGGACGGGCCCTTTCCCCTTAATCACCTGGGGGAAGGGCTACGCTTGTATTGCAGGTCCTGATGGACCAAAGTGGGTCCCTGCCCGGCGCGTGAAGATCTCCCGGGAGCCAACAGTGACTACCGCCTGAAAGAAAACATCTACAACGCAGCAAGAAACAACGATGCTGCAGACATCACACCTTCTATGGATCCTCCTCCTGGCTACAACCATCCATAGAGCGACTAACATCCCGCTTCAAGGATGGATGAACCAACCCGATCAAAATCTTTGGGTAACGCTGGCCAAGGCTACGGGCACTGATACCCTCTGCCTAGCCTTGACCAGCGCAGGTAGTCCCTTCAAGACTTGCCTAGTAGGGATCCCCATCTCTCCATCTGAATGGCCCGCGTTTGTATCACAAACGCGGGTCCGGGGACCCTGTGCTGGTTTAAAAGTTAACCAGCAGGGGGAATGAACCCAACTCAAAGGAGAGATTATAAGTCAGAATAACAATTTATTAAAATAATACAGTAAGTACAATAATACAAACGAACAATTGGTCTCAACCCACAAAAACCCAAATGTATAACCCAGTGCCCTGTGGCCTGAACAAAGTGGTGTTCCTTGGGCCCTGTTTGAGTCCAAAGTAAAGGGAGAGGGGAAGAACCTGCTGGTGGGAGAGCTGCTGCAGTCTGGCCAGAACTGGTGATCGCAGTCCAGTGGTGGTCTAAGTCTGGTTGAGAGCGATGAGATGCAGCCGTCCTCTGGATCCCACGAGTGGGTTGAAAAATGTTCCAAAACTCCAAGATTATATATCCTCCAGTTCAGGCAGGAATGCTTGGTACTCTCCTCAGGGCGGGGAGTTTCACAAAGGGTGTGAGGACAGAAACATCTTCCTATCTCACAGGCCTCTTAACACCTAGTTTATAGCCTGAGGAGTCAGGCTCTATGGGCAGAGGGTGCGAATAGTCTATTGACAACAATAGTCTAGTTTCTGGGAAATGACATGGAAGGCTATAGAATACAGTTTTGGGTTACACCCACCATGATGAATTGATCTCAGCTGTCCTAACTAGGACAGACCCCTACCACTAAACTCCCCCAACATGGCACAGGCTATATCAGCACTCTCCTTCGTAGACATCCCTTTCCAGGAAATAGATCTTTTAGGTTCGCTTCCCGCTACCGCTTGCATTATTTTTCATCGCTATACCCAACCTATTCTGTTTACCCCTCTTAATGTGACTGCAACTAAGCCCATTTATAAAGGGACACACTCTCCGTGGTGTAATGGCTCAGTGGCCACCACCGTACCCACTGAGCACGTCCCGCGGAACATGAGGCTCCCTAAGGGATTTTTCCTACTGTGTGGGGATCGGGCATGGCCTGGAATTAGAGCCTACCCGGAGGGAGGTCCCTGCACAATAGGAAAACTCGCCTTATTCAATCCGGCAAAATTCTATTTTGAAAATCAATTAGTGCGCCAAAAAGAAAGAGCCAAAAGGTCCCTTTCATTTTCCATGGGCGCTCCCCTTCGTTTCCCCAATGCTAAGCCCGCGATTTCCAAGCCTGCTGCCCCTAAAACACTACCCAAGCTCGAAGTGACACCCCAACCAATTCGGACTCTAGATTTTCTCCCTGCACCACATCTGAATCTTGGAAAGACCCAGTATTGGCCCACTCCTCTGCCCTTCCCAGAGGATTGCGATTCCAATATTCATATATGGTCCAGGGTAAAGAACTTCTGGGCGTCTTTCCCTATCCCTGGGATAGGGACAGTGCATGCCCTCTCTCTCCTAACGCACCTTGGATGCTGGTTGACCAAGGAGGCGAATGCTACCACCCAGGCGATAGAGGGCTTGCTCGAAGACACCCAGAAGTTAAAAGAGGTGTCTTTGCAAAATCGGGCCGCCATAGACTTCCTTCTCCTGGCACACGGTCACGGGTGCCAGGAATTTGAGGGCATGTGTTGCATGAATTTTTCGGACCACTCCGAGTCTATACATCAAAGTATCAACCAGCTTAAGGGATTGGTCCGAGAAATTCATCAAGACAGAGGAGGCGGCCTCGATAGCCTCTTCGATTGGATCCAGTTGCCAAATTTTCCCCCTTGGACTAAAAAACTTATTATGCTTGCTGTTCTATTTCTTTTCGGTTCGATCTCTGTTTGTGTCGTTTTACCATGTTTGATTGTCTGTCTACGAAGGATGCTGCTAAAGACCATTGAAGCCAACATCGCAGCCGCTGCTGAAAGAAATAAAGAAGGGGGAGATGTTGGAGGCGATAAGGAGGAAAGAGAAAAATATGAAGTGTGGAGACGCATTTACAACCCCTAAATGGACTTTGTAATACCGGACTTGACCCTTAATACTAATAATGACACTCACTGGATATGTCTGTTGTACCCCAGTTATTCCCCAGTTTGCTGTTATGATGTTATACAGTTCTATGTACCCCTGTTGTTGTTTTAAAAATTTGTCCACCATATTGTCCCCTTCTTCTTCCCTCAGTTTTCCCGCCTTTTCCCCTGTTTTCCCGCTCCTCTGCCTGCCATTGGCTAGGTTTTGGTGCAGTGCAGAGGTAGCTCCCATTGGTCCTTTCCCATGGTCACGCCCAAACTCCTCCCCTCCTTACCCGATCATCCAATCACCCTCTCTCCTTAAGTTGTCAATCCCATGCTCCTCCCATGCTCCTCCCAGTTCTGGAACCTTCCCCAGACCAACCCTATTTAAGTCCCTGAGTTGCTTAATAAAGTGGCATTGCTTCACCGGACCTTCGATCGCGTCTGAACCCTCATTCGCAGTGCTGTGACCCTATCCTTTACCCCAGCGGGTCGCGGCAGAGGTGTTGAAATTTTTTCCCTAGTGTCCCATTTTTCCTGCTCCCCCTCCCTCATGCATCTGTTTCTTTTGAGATGGGGGTAGTTGGGGAGGGGGTGGGGGATGGAGTGGAGCCACACGTGCTGGGAGTATGGAAATGGGGAAAGGGGGAGGTTCCCTGGAAACATGCTTGCAGCACGGCATGGACAGAGCAGAGCTGGGGGGGGGGGAAGGGGGGGGGTGGGCTGTTTTGACCACATCCTTTTCTTTTCTTGAGAGGAAGTTTTTTCCCCATGGGACACCTTGTGGAGGATGACTGAGAGAGAGAGACTGGCCCATCTCAGAACGAGGTATTCTGCCTTTGAGACCACCTGTGGAAGAGGACTCTCTCATTACTGGCTGTGAAGCCACACGTGGCTGCAAGCAGATCTTGAGCTCCTGGGACATTTTACCTTCAGTGCCCCCCACCCCCCTGGATTGTCGCGGGCTTCTCCCCCCCCAGCCTGTGGAACTGGGACTTTGTTTTATTTCTTCTAAAAGTCTTTGATTATATCATTTCTTGTTTATTCAGATTTTGTTAATAAAAAACTGTTTTTTTCCTTTTCCACAAATCCACCTGAAATTTCTTAATTTCTAAATTGTAATCTTGTTAAACTAAGACACCTCTCCATTCCAGAAGGGCCCTTGGCAACCAAAGAAACAAAACCAGATGCCCCTACACTGCAGTTGCATCTGTGTTCCATGGCTCCCTGTGTGATGTCACATTCCGTTACAACCGCCTATCCTCTCCATTCCGGAATGGCTGTTGACAACCGCAGAACCAAAGTCTCACAGCCCCACAATGCAGACCCACCCTAGTGCCTTTGTCTCCCTTTGTGATGTCACGGCCTATCCTCTCTATTCCAGAACGGCCGTTGACAACCAAAGAAGCAACGCCCCTGTCTTAGGTTTACTTTTTCTAAAAGAAACAAAACTTGGAATTTTTTCCCCTGCACCACTGTGGAAGAAAGGTGTTCAACTAGGGAGGGGGAGGTGGTGGCTAGAGTGATTCACACACACAAAAGAGCTCACCGGTAGCCCCACATTCCAAGTTAATTGGCCGCAGAAGACCTGGGAGGAGGAAGTATGGCGTTTTTTTTCTCCCAGGGAAACTGTAACTCTTCACTTTTGCCCTGACTCAAGGAAGGCGTGTGTGTGGAGGGGAAGCTCCAGAAATAATTTTCTTTTTGACCGGGTCATCTGGCTACCTTTGGTCCCAGTTTGCCTCCATTCTCTTGCGCTCTTTTCTGCTCATGGCCCAGACTTGCCTGGGATTTCATCAGAGAAGTAAGTGCCATCTAGGCCGGACACTTCCCTAGAGCCCTCTCTCCTCAGTTTTCCTCTGCACACCTTGCTTAGTCCATGCTGCAGTCTCTGGGGATTGTGCCTCCAAAGTTTGCAGAGGGGTCTTAGGAGCCGACAGGTGCCCAGAGGCCTTTTGTACAGACAGTTCCACTCTTTGCTCCCACGGATGGCAGGCTGACCTGCGTGGCCCTCCCCTCCCTGCGCTCAGCGCGCCGCAGCCAAGTCCTCGGCAGTTTGTGCCATGGTCCAGCTGGCCATGGGTGAGCTACTGCAGAGCTCCCCCAGAGACCCAACACCGCCCCCTGATGGTCGTGGTTAGATTTGCTCTGAAAGGCAAAAGCAACTGGATTTGGGTGGGAATTTGGGTGCAGGATTGTTGTTTGTTTTTTGTTCTTTTGGTGTGCTACTATAGACATATATCCTTCAATAAAAGGCTGGGTGTTTTTATCTTTCTCCACATTTCCACGACTGGAGCCTCTTAATTTCGGATTTACAATTGCTTAGAGGGGGAAGTTTGGTCTTCCTCATAGTTTACCCTCCTTAGCAAACACTTCTGTCTCATTAAACTGAGTCATAATTGACACCCAACATAGGCCCCCAAGAGAGGAAAGGTGTAAAAGGGATAACTGCCTTTGTGTGATTTACCTGCGTATGGAACTTGTAGGCTTGGGGTTGTTGCTTTTCTTTGGCACATAACCATGCCAAGAGGCCTGTCCCATCTCTTGGTTTGTTTCAGCTCAGATATTAAGACCCTCATTGCAATAAGTACCTTCGAGTTTGTGCATTAGATTTATGAAACCACAAATTTAGCACCTGTGAATCTCATCCAGGATATGTTCTAAAGGACGCACTCCTGCTCTAGCCTAAATTACTTCTTCTGGAGATGTCTCAGTTTAATGAGACAGAAGCATTTGCTAAGGAGGGGGAGTTATTGAGGAAGACAAAGCTCCTCCCTCTAAGCAATTTTAAGTCAGAAATTAAGAGGCTCCAGTTGAGGAAATATGAAGAAAGAAAAGATAACTGCCCTTTATTAAAGGATATATGTGTATAGGCAGCACAACAAAAGAACAAAAAACCAAACAACAATCCCACACCCAGGATTCCCACCAAAAGCAGTTCAGTACTTTTTGCCTTTTGGAGCAACATGACCAGCAGGGGGCGCTGTTGGATCACTGGAGGAGCAGAGCCTGCAGTTGCTCTATCGCGGTCGGCAGGGGGCGCTGTTGGGCTCTGGCAGCCGCCGTGTGCCCCCCCCCCCCCCCCGTGAGCGTGAGGAACCGAATGGAGACCCCCCAACACACTCCGAAAAGCGGAAGGAGAAACTGGAAAGGGGGTTCTTCCTATGGATTCATGCTGTCAATGGCTGACTCTGGCTGGGATCCCTCTCTTCAGTGATGGGTACAAGCTGCTGCCAACACGGGAATGGAGCAGGGGAGGGGCTGCCTTTTCCCTCAAAAGTTCCTCCACGGATGGCCCAGATGATCCACAGCGTAACAGTGCAGGACCACAGGTGGCCCATGGCCCCTTTGTGATATCACAGCCTATCCTCTCCAGTCTGAAATGGCCCCTGGCAACCAGAGAACCAATGACCCACAGTGTAACAGTGCAGCTCCACCCGTGTGCCATGGACCTATTTGTGATGTCATGGAATGTCATTTCCTTTCCAGAATGGCCCCTGTCAATCCAAGAAAAAAAGCCACACTCCACCACGTTGCAGCCCCACCCATGTGCTATGGGTCCCTTTGTGATGTTATGGATAATTCTCTCCATTCCATAATGGCCCCCAAACACCAAATGCTCCACATGCCCACCGTGCAGCCACACCCATGTCCTCCTTTGTGATGTCATGGTCTATGCTCTCCATTCAGGAACGGGCCCTGGCAACCCAAGACTGGCTGCCCCCAACATCAAAGTGCAGCCCCACTCGTGTGCCATGGGCCCCTTTTTGATACCATGGTCTATCTTCTCTGTTTCGGAATGGCCTCTGGCAACCAAAGAAATACCACCTCACACCCCACAGTGCAATCTAACCCATGTGCCTTGGGTCTGTTTGTGATGTCAAGGCCTATCCTCTCCATTCCAGAATGGACCCTGGCAACAAAAGCACCAACACCCCACAGTGTCACAGTGCAGCCCCACCCATGTACCATGGGCCCCTTTTTGATGTCACAGCTGATATTCTCCATTCCAGAATGGCACATGGAAGCCAAGACCAACAAACCACAATGTAAGAGTAAGGTTCCACCAGTGTGCCATGGACCCCTTTGTGATTTCATGGCCTATCCTCTCCATTCTGGAATGGCCCCTACCAAACAAAGAACACAAGCCCAACTCCCTCACATTGCAGCCACACACATGAGCCACAGGTCCCTTTCTGATGTCACGGTCTATCTTCTCCATTCCTGAAAGGCCCCTGGCAACCAAAGAACCAAGACCTAGCAAAGACCCACCCTTGTGCCATAGGCTTCTTTGTAATATCACAGCCTATCTTCTCCATTTCAGAATAGCCCCTCGCAACCAAAGAACCAACACCCCACAGCCTCATAGTGCAGCCACACCCTGTCCTATGGCCCCTTTGTGATGTCACAGTCTATACTCTTCATTCCTAAAATGGCCTCTGGAAACCAAAGAACACATACTCCACTCCCCCACATTGCAACCCCACCTTAGTGTCATGGGCCCCTTTGTGATTTCAGGGCCTATCCTCTTTGGCCCCTGGCAACCAAAGAACCAACAACCCACAACCCCAGAGTGCAGACCAACCCAGGTGCCATGGCCCCTTTGTGAGGTCATGGCCCATTGTCTCCATTCTGCAACTGTCTCTGGAAACCAAAGAACACACGACCCACTCTGCCACATTTGAGACTTACCTCTGTCCCATGGGCCTCTCTGTGATGTCACAGCCTATCTTCTCCATTCCAGAATAGACCCTGGCAACCAAAGAACCAACATCCTACAATATAATAGTGCAGCTCCATCTGTGTGCCATGGGTCCCTTTATGCTGTCACTGCCTATCCTCTCAGTTCCAGAACATCCCCTGGAAACCAAAGAACCAATGCCCTACAGTGTAATAGTGCATCCACACTATGCCATGGGCCCCTCTCAAGCTTCATGGCCTATACTCTCCATTCTGAAATTGTCCCTGGAAAACAAAGAACACGCAACCCGCACACCCACAATGCAGCCCAGCCTGAGTGCCAGTGGTCTCTGGAAACCAATGAAACAACACCCCACACTCCCACACTACAGCCCCACCTGTGTGCCATAGGCCCCTTTGTGATGTCACAGCCTATCCTCCCCATTCCAGAATAGCCCCTGGCAACCAAAGAACCAACACCCCACAATGTCATAGTGTAGCCCTACCTATGTGCCATAGGCCCCTCTGTGATGTCATGATCTATCCTCTCCATTCCAGAATGGCCCGTGGCAACTAGAGAACTAAAGCCCCAGATCCCCATAGTGCAGACCCACGCATGTGTAATAGGCTTCTTCGTGATATCACGGCCTATGCTCTCAATTCGGAAATAGTCCCTGGCAATTAAATAACCAATGCCCCGCATCCCCACAATGTAGCCACACCTTGTCCCATGCGCCCCTTTGGTTTGTCATGGTCTATCCTCTCCATTCCAGAATGGCTCCTGGCAAACAAAGAACCAACATACCATGATATCAGACTGCAGCCCGACCCTTGTGCCATGGGCCCCTTTGTGATGTCACGGTCTATCCTCTCCATTCTGGAATGGCCATTGCAACCAAAGAACACGCTCCACAATATAACTGTGCCGCCTCTCTGCTGTACCGTGGGCCCCTTTGTGATGTCACGGCCTATCCTTTACTTTCCAGAATGGCCTCTGGAAACCACAGGACACATGCCCCACCATATAACACTGCAGCCCCACTGGTGTGCCATGGGTCCCTTTCTGATGTCACTGCCTATCCTCTCCATTCCGGAATGGCCCAGGGCAACCAAAGAAATGACACCCCACACCAGCACAGTGCAACCCCACCTGTGTGCCATGGGCCCATTTCTGATATCATGGTCGGTCCTCTCTGCTCTGGAATGGCTCTGGAAACCAAAGAACCAACACTCCAGACCACCACAGTTCACAACCATCCATGTGCCATGGGCATCTCTGTGATCTCACTGCCTATCCTCTCAATTCCAAGATAGCCCCTGGAAACCAAAGAACTACTGCAACACACCTCCAGAGTGCAAACGAAACCATGTTCCATGGGCCCCTTTGAGATGTCTCCTCTCCACTCAAGAACAGCCTGTGGCAACCAAAGAATCAACAACCCACAATGTCATAGTGTAGCCCCACCCATGTGCCATGGGCCCCTTTGTGATGTCACGGCCTATCCTCTCCGTTCCAGAATGGCCCCTGGCAACAAAAGAACCAATGCCCTACAGTACCACAGTGCAGCCCCACTGTCTTAGTTTAACAAGATTACAGCCTAGAAATTAAGAAACTTCAGGGGGAAGTGTGGAAAAGGAAAAAAACAGCTTTTTATTAACAAAATCTGTATAAACAACAAATGGTGCACTCAAAAACTTTCAGAGGAAACAAAGCAAGGTCCCAGTTCCCCAGGTGGGGGGGAGAAACCCATGGCAACCCGGGGTTGGGTGGGGGAAAGTAGGACTGTCACGGCGGTTCAACAGCTGCTCACAGCCATGTATGCTCACAGCCAGCACTGAAAAAAAAAGTCCTTTTTCCCACAGGCAGTCAGAAGGCAGAATACCTCACTCTGAGATGGGTCGGTCTCTATCTCTCTTGGTCATTTTCCGTGAGGTGTCCCATGGGGAAAAAAACTTCCTCTCAGGAAAAGAAAAGGAGGTGGCAGAAACCACTCTGTCTGGTTCATGCCAAACCCAAATTCCCCCAATCAACAGACTCCCAGCCATCCCTGTGGCCACTGTGTTTCCCGAGAGTTCTTGCCCTCCCCCTGCTCCCACGCTGCCCAGCGCGTGCGGTTTTGCTCCATTCCCCCCCATCCTGGAAGAAACAGATGGGGGGGGGAGGACATTGGGAAAAAATTCCAACATCTCTTTTCAAACCTATGACATCATCCACCCCAGAATTTTCCATACTAACATGCTATATCGGATTCAAATTTTCCAACCACATATATACGTACATTACCCCAACTACATCATATTACAAATATTTACATACAAATACAGGCACAATGTTATGGGATATTCACCCAAAAATGAGGTCCCCTTGAGGTATACACCATGTTTCTCCATCTTCCAGCATTACCCGCCACATGCTACCTTATCCTTCAGTAAAAACAATGCCATGAATGGGTTTGCCTTTGCTCGAGGCAGGATTAATCCAAACTGTTTTACCTTATATACCTCTCAAGTGAATTACTGGGACTTTGTCCCCATCTACAGTGTGAAGGGACTCTGACTGGACAGGACCAGCTTGATTGACAGAGCCTCTAGTATTGACTAACCATGTAGCCTTTGCTAGGTGCTGATCCCAGTGCTTGAAAGGCCCTCCACCCAATGCCTTCAGGGTGGTTTTCAACAGTCCATTACACTGTTCAACCTTCCCTGCAGCTGCTGTATGGTATAGGATGTGGTACATCCACTTGATGCCATGCTCTTTCGCCCAGGTGGTAACTAAGTTTACCTTGCCGGGTTTGTGGTAGTGTGATGTAATCAACCTGCCAGGCCTCCCCGTACCTATACTTATTCCAATATCCACGATACCATAGGGGCTTCAGTCTCTTAGCCTGTTTAATGGCAGCGCATGTCTCACAATCATGGATAATCTGGGAAATAGCGTCCATGGTTAAGTCCACCCCTTAGTCTCGTGCCCATCTACAGGTGGCATCTCTGCCCTGATGGCCTGAGGCATCATGGGCCCACCGTGCTAGGAACAACTCTCCTTTGTGCTGCCAGTTCAGATCCACCTGTGACACTTTGACTTGTTTATTGTTGCAATGTTCCTCATTGGCTTGATTTTTGGGCACATGGGCATCTACATAGCAGATTCTCACAATCAACTTCTCTATCCGGGTAGCAATGTCTTGCCACATATCAGTGGCCCAGATGGGTTTCCCTCTACGTTTCCAGTTGGCTTTCTTCCATCTGTCCAACCACCCCCACAGAGCATTGGCCACCATCCACGAATCAGTGTAGAGGTAAAGCCTTGGCCACTTCTCTCGTTCAGCAATGTCCAATGCCAACTGGACAGTTTTGAGCTCTGCGAATCAACTCGATCCCCCTTCCCCTTCAGTATCTTCTGCAGCTTGTCATGTGGGGCTCCATACAGCTGCTCTCCATTTTCGGGTTGTTCCTACAATGCGACAGTAACCATCAGTGAAAAGGGCATAGCGCGTTTCTCCCCAGGGCAGTTGATTGTATGGTGGAGCTTCCTCAGCCCATACCACTGGCTCATCTTCCTTTTCATCTGCTAGACTGAAGTGTTCAACTTCATGCCAGTTCATGATGATTTCTAGGATCCCAGGGAGATTCGGGTTTCCAATTCGGGTGCACTGCGTGATCAAAGCAATCCATTTGCTCCATGTAACATCAGTGGCATGATGTGTAGAGGGCACCTTTCCCTTGAACATCCAACTCAGTATGGGTAGTCAAGGTGCCAGGAGGAACTGTTCTTCTGTGCCAATCATCTCTGAGGCAGTTTGTACTCCTTTATAAGCTGCTAGAATCTCCTCCTCTGTTGGGGTGTAGTTGGCTTCAGATCCTCTGTAGCTTTGGCTCCAGAATCCAAGTGGGCGGCCTCGGGTCTCGCCAGGCACTTTTTGCAAGAGTCTCTAGGAAAGACCCTTATCCCTAGCTGCAGAGTAGAATACATTCTTCATATTTGGTCCTGTCCTGACTGGTCCAAGGGCTACAGTGTGGGCAATCTCCTGCTTCACCTGTTCAAATGCTTGCTGCTGTTTGGGGTCCCAATGGAAATCATTCTTCTTGTGAGTCACAAAGTAGAGAGGGTTTACTATCTGACTGTACTCAGGGACGTGCTGTACTCCAGAAACCTACGGTGCCCAGGAAGGCTTGCGTTTCCTTCTTGTTGGTCAGTGGGGCCATTGCTGTGATCTTATTGATGACTTCTGTCGGGATATAATGACGTCCATCTTGCCCCTTCACCCCCAGGAATTGGATCTCTCGGGCAGGTCCCTTGACTTTACTCTTTTTGATAGCAAAACCAGCTCCCAGGAGAATCTGGATGATTTTCTTTCCTTTCTCAAAAACCTCCCCCCATACAATGATGTCATCAATATACTGCAGGTGTTCTGGGGCCTCACCCTTCTCTAGTGTAGTCTGAATCAGTCCGTGGCAGATGGTGGGACTGTGTTTCCACCCCTGGGGCAATCAGTTCCAGGTGTACTGCACACCCCTCCAGGTGAAAGTGAACTGCGGCCTGCACTCTGCTGCCAAGGAGATGGAGAAGAATGCATTTGCGATGTCAATAGTGGTGTACCACCTTGCTGCCTTGGACTCCAGCTCGTGCTGGAGCTCCAACATGTCTGGCACAGCAGCACTCAGCAGCGGGGTGACTTCATTCAGGCCACGATAGTCCACAGTTGTGGTAGTTTAGTCTGGGCCTTCCTTGGTGACCAATTTGTAACCAAGGAAGTGCCCAGATTTACCCAGTATTCCCTACGATTTTTACGTAAGCCAAGGTATAAGAAGAAAGGAGGAGAGGCCTTCATCCCTCTTTCCTTCCAGCAGCTTTGGAGGTGCGAGTTTCCCTCCTGTTGAGTCTGTCATGTTGGAGAGTGAGGCCTGGTAAGGTCTTGCTGACCTTGGGAGGTGGAGGTTGCGGTGGTTGTTCTGGCACGACTTTCTGTTGTCCCAAGGAGAGTAGTAAAATATTCTTTTGCTAATTCTTTTAGTTGCTAGATCTTGGGCTACTGATCGTGTATATTTTATTTTGGTTTTGTTCCTTTTTTTTCCTTCCCCCTTCCCTTTCCCTTTTCCTTTTGAAATTGTACATATATTTCAGTTGTATATAAATGTAATATAAGTGTAAATGTATTTATATATATATTGCTTTAGCTGCCCCTCTCTCGATTCGGTTTTCTTGTTTTTTTTTTCTCTTCTCCCTTGGTTTTGGGGGGGGAGCTCTTGTGGTGACATTTAGAGACTTGGCAGGAAGCCAGCTTCAAACCACCTCAACAGTCAATCTCCATTCTCCATCAGACTTACTCACAGACCAGATGAGGCTGTTGAAGGGTGAATGGGTCTTACTGATCACCCCTTGGCTCTCCAGCTCACATCATCTTATGGATGGGGATCATAGGGTCTCAGTTTGTTCAGTACTGCCAACACTGCACTGTTGTGATGGCAATTGGCACTCACTGTTCTTCAACCTTAAACAGTCTAGCAGCAGAAGGATTCTCCAAAAGTTCATGTAACGAATTCAACTGCTTAGCCACTTATGCCTTCACAGCGACTATTCCAAAAGCCCATCTGTGTCCCTTTGGGTCTTTGAAATATCCATTCCTGAGGCAGTCAATGCCCAGGATACATGGGACGTCTGGGCCAGTCACAATGGGGTGTGTCTGCCAGTCTTTCCAGGTCAAGCTTACTTCAGCTTCCAGCACTGTCAACTCTTGAGAGCCTCCTATCACTCCAGAGATATAAAGAGTTTCCGGCCCCACATGTCCTGATGGCATTAACATGCATTGAGCACCAGTATCAACCAAAGACTGGTATTCCTGTGGTCCGACGTGCCAGGTCACTGGATCCACACAGTCCAATAGACACGGTTCTCCCGTGCCTCTACTTGGCTAGAGGCAAAGCCCCTCTAACACTGGTCTTCATTCTGCCAATCACAGTTTTTTTCCTGTGAATACCAACGGGAGGTACCTTCTAGCAGGGCAGAACCTTGCCCACAGGATACCGGTACTGCACTCACTTTCATTAACTTCTTTTTCCTCCCTCCTTCAGCTCTCATACTCTGTCTGCTAGAACACGGGTGGGTTTCCTGTCTCACTGTCTCATGTCTTCTTCATGATCAGCTAGGAAATACCATAACTCAGTCTGTGAGGTCTGTCCGCTCTCTCTGGCTGGGGGGCGTCTGGTCCTCACTGGTGCCATATGGAAGCTGTTTCCCTCAATCCTCTCTCTCAGTCTCTCCTGTTTATCTTTCACATCTGTAGTTAGTGTCTTGAGGTGCTTAACCAATGTTTCTACAGTGGAGATGCGGGCCTGTAGCGGGCCTTTGATCATACTGTCATACAACCAAAGTTTATTTATTATAGACATCACTGGCTCCCCAGCCTGCAATGATGTCAGGTAACTGGCGTGTGTGGGCAGCCCCATATGTGTGAGGATCCACCACATCTGTGGTGTACACCTAACCCTGTCAGGATCGTTGATGGGTTGCATGTCCCTTCCAAAAAGTACCTCCAACAGTGCCTTTTCCCTCAGGCGTAGGATGCCCTCCTCTATGGTCTTCCAGCCCTTTGCATAATGGTCTGCCTGCAAGGAATCTCTGTAAATAAACCTCTCCCTCACACCATCCAAAAGCCAAGCCCAGAGAGACAGGGGCTTTGATTCTCTCACGAATGTCTCCTCGATACCCATATCCTGGGCAATAGACCTCAAGAACCTCACTTCACTGCCATCAAGGTTTATGGCATCGCCTGTAGAGTCCCAAACTTGGATCATCCAAGTCAGAATGGACTCATTCGAGCAATGAATAACTTCTCCCCGTAAGCTCCGGAGGTTGTGATATGATAAGGACTCAGTGATGATTTCTGGCTCTGGGCCTGCTGCCTGTGAGGGTGCTGCCTCCCCGTCATCATCAACTTGGCAAACCAATTTGGTCTTATATTTCCTCTTTTGAATAGGGGCAATCTCCATTGGTTTGGTCTGTCCCTTTGATTTGGCCCTATCCTGAGTCACTGTGGTATCAGGCATCTTGTTTTCATCTTTTCATTTTCCCTGGAAGTGTTGCACCATAACGAGCAGCTTCCAGTAGGCAATGGCCAAAGCCCCACATGCAGCCAACTGCCTCTTCATGGGTCTATCACGACCTCTCTCCCTCATGGCTTTCATTATTTTTGTAAGGTTTAGGAGTTGTTCGAGGGTGAGCTTCCATGTTGTAGGAGCTGAACAACTTCCTAGGAATTAGCCCATATCCTCCCACAATCCATGCCATTTGAGATTTCCTACTCCTGGGGCAGGTTTCTGGGTCTGTTCTTGATAATTATTGGCCCTAGTTTTGTATAGTAGGTATACCACAGTGGTACAAACTTGCATGAAAAGCCCAAAAAGTAAAAAGTCTCTGACATCTAAGGAGAATTTAAACTTCCCAGAGGCAATTTCCAAAGGGGAAATGGATGAAGGGTTGGGCAAACATGCCTCCCTGCGTTTCTCCATAAGGATGGGTGCCATTATCCTTAAATCCCCAGAGGAAGCAGCTTAGGCTTGAGCAGAAGTGCATCCTTGAGGACATATTCCAGATGAGACTCACAGGTGCTGAGTTTGCCATGTCATAAACCCAGTGCACAAACTCAAAGGTACTTATTGCAATGAGGGTCTTAATATCTGAGCTGAAATAAACTGAGAGATGGGACAGGCATCTTGGCATGGTTACGTGCCAGAGGAAAGCAACAACCCCAAGCGTCATGGTGCTTACAGGTTCAATATGTGTGTAAATCACACAAAGGCAATTATTCCTTTTACATCTTTCCTCTCTTGGATCCCCACATTGGGCACCAATTATGTTTCACTTTAACGAGACAGAAGCATTTGCTAAGGAGGGTAAGCTATGAGGAAGACCAAACTTCCCCCTCTAAGCAATTGTAAATCCGAAATTAAGAGGCTCCAGTCGCGGAAATGTGGAGAAAGATAAAAACACCCAGCCTTTTATTGAAGGATATATGTCTATAGTAGCACACCAAAAGAACAAAAAACAAACAACAATCCTGCACCCAAATTCCCACCCAAATCCAGTTGTTTTTGCCTTTCAGAGCAAATCTAACCACGACCATCAGGGGGCGGTGTTGGGTCTCTGGGGGAGCTCTGCAGTAGCTCACCCATGGCCAGCTGGACCATGGCACAAACTGCCGAGGACTTGGCTGCGGCGCGCTGAGCGCAGGGAGGGGAGGGCCACGCAGGTCAGCCTGCCATCCGTGGGAGCAAAGAGTGGAACTGTCTGTACAAAAGGCCTCTGGGCACCTGTCGGCTCCTAAGGCCCCACTGTGAACTCGGGAAGCATCACTCCTGAGAGACTGCAGCATGGACTAAGCAGTGTTTGCAGAGGAAAACTGAGGAGAGAGGGCTCTAGGGAAGCGTCTGGCTGAGATGGCACTTACTTCTCTGATGAAATCCCAGGCAAGTCCAGGCTGTGGGCAGAACAGTCCACGAGAGAATGGAGGTGGACTGGGGCCAAAGGTAGCCAGATGACCCGGCCGAAAAGAAAATGAATCCTGGAGCTTCCCCTCCGCACACACACCTTCCTTGAGTCAGGGCAGAAGTGAAGTAAAGAGTTACAGTTTCTCCAAGAGGAAAAAATCCACCTCCCCCTCCCAGGTCTTCTGTGGTCAATTAGCTTGGAATGTGGGGCTACCCGTGAGCTCTTTTATGTGTGTGTGAATCACTCCAGTCATTCCCTCCCCCTCCCTAGTTGAACACCTTTCTTTCACAGTGGTGCAGGGGAAAAAATTCCAAGCTGAGGTTTTTTTAGAACAAGCAAACCTATGACAGAAGTGTGCCAAGAAAGAAAGCCTTCGATGTCCTACCCCTTCTAATTGCACCCTTCTATGCACTCACAATGGAGTGGTAGTCCTTTTCGCCTTGCAGCATTTAAACACTACCCACCGCACTCTGCCTTGCATGTTCTTCTCAGCTAGATGTACCCTGAACCACTTTCAGACTGGCTCAGTCCAGAGTGTCCACTACAGCTCCCGCAGAGTAAAATGGGCCAGGGCACAACCATTTGCTGGCTTAGCCCTTCTCCTTGCAGTCTTTCTACTACATGCTACACCCTGGGGCTCTGCTCTTTCCTTCTCACATAGATGGACTTTCACCTTCTCTTCCACTCACGCACATCTCACTTGATAACCCCATAGACCCTAGCAGCTGAGCCTGTGCCAAATGTCCCAGAAGGAAAACTTGCTGCTGATTTTGCTGATTTACCTGATACCCAAAGGCTACAGGCTTTCTTTCCTAGGGGATAGGGCTTTTGTTCACTTGCAGGAGCTGTGCACTGAAATTGCCATTATGACTCCCATAATTGAATATGGACAAAGATTCCTCCCAGGCACAAGGTGTCAGGAGAGAAAGTTCGTGTGCCCACAGAGGCCCACTAACTGTACCTGAAAGCCAGAGGTTACGGGCTTTCTTTCCTGGGGAGAAACGGTTTACATTCCCTTGCAGAAAGCCTGCGCTGAAATTGCCTGTCTGACTTTCTAAATTAAATACGGATGAAGATTCCTCACAGACAAAAGGTGCCAGGACAGAAAGCTTCTCTGTTTATGGAGTGCCCAGGATGGCCCACTAACTCCACCTGAAACCCAAAGGTTACAGGCTTTCTTTCTTGGGGCAAAGGGCTATCATTCACTTGCAGGAGCCAAGCATTTATATTATCAATCCAACTCCCAAAATAGAATACAGACGAAGATTTCTCCCAAACAGTACTAGGACAGAAAGATCTTGCTGCTTATGGAATGCCCAGGGTGGCCCACCATCTGCACATGAGAGACCGAGGGTAAGGGTTTTCTTTCCTGGAGGAAAGGTTGTCGTTCTCTTGCAGGAACACTGTGCTGAAACTGCCAGTCTGACTCCCAAAATTGAATACGGACGAAGATTACTCCCAGACAAAAGGTGCCACCACATAAAGCTCTTCTGCTTATGGAGTGCCCACGGTGGTCTACCAACTCTACCTGAAACCCAAAGGTTACTGGCTTTCTTTCATGGAGAAAAGGGCTATTGTTTGCTTGCAGAAGCCCTGAAATTGCCAGTCCAACCCCCAAAATTGAATATGGACGAAGATTCCTCACAGACAAAAGGCTCCAAGACAGGAAGCTCTTGCTGCCTATGGAGTGCCAACTCCAACTGCCACCACCAACTGCACATGAGAGACCTAAGCTAAGGGCTTTCTTTCCTGGGAGGAAGGATTGTCTTTTGCTTGCAGGAGTCCTGCAATGAAATTGCCAGTCCGACTCCCAAAATTGAATACGGACGAAGATTCCTCCCAGACAACAGGGGCCAGAAAAAAAGCTCTAGCTGCCATGGAGTGCCCAGGGTGGCCCACCAACTGCATGACAAAGCAAGAGGGTAAGGTCTTTCTTTCCTTAGAGAAAGGGCTGTTGTGCACTTGCAGGAGTCATGTGCTGAAATTGCCAGTCTGACTCTCAAAATTGAATACAGACGTAGAGTCCTTCCAGACAAAAGATACCAGGAGAGAAAGGTCTGGCTGCACATGGAGTGCCCCGGGTGGCCCACCAACAGCACCTGAAACACAAAGGTTACAGTCTTTCTTTCCTGGGGGAAGGGTTGGTGTTCACTTGGAAGAATTGTGCGTGGAAATTGCTAGTATAACTCTCTCAATTAAATACAGATGAAGATTCCTCCCAAACAAAAGGTGGCAGGATAGAAAGCTTTTGCTGCTTGTGGAGTGCCCACATTGTTCCACCAACTCCACCTGAAACTCAAAGGTTACTGGCTTTCTTTCCTGGGGGAAAGGGCTATTGTTCACTCACAGAAGCCAGCCCTGAAATTTCCAGTCCAACTCCCAAAATTGAATATGGATGAAGATTCCTCCCAGACAAAAGGTGGCATGACAGAAAGCTCTTGCTGTCCATGGAGTGCCCAGGGTGGCCCACAACCCGCACCTGACACCAAATGGTTATGGGCTTTCTTTCCTTGGGGAAAGGGCTTTCTTTCGGCAAGCAAAGGACAGTCCTTTCCCCCAATAAAGAAAGCCTGTAACCCTTTTGTGTCACGTGCAGTTGGTAGGCCACACTGGGCACTCCATGGGCAGCAAGAGCTTTCTGTCCTGCCGCCTTTCGTCTGGGAGGAATCTCCATCTATATTCCATTTTGGGAGTTAGACTGGCAATTTCAGCACAGGGTTTCTGCAAGCAAATGATAGCCCTTTGCCCCAGGAAAGAAAGCCTGTAACCTTTGGGTTTCAGGTGCAGTTGGTGGACCACCCTAAGCACTCCATAAGGAGAAAGAGCTTTCTGTCCTAGCACCTTTTGTCTGGAAGGAATCTTCATCTGTATTGAATTTCAGGAGTCGGATTGGCAATTTCAGGGCAGGGTTCCTGCAAAGGAAAGACAACCCTTTCCCCCAGGAAAGAGAGCCTGTAACCTTTGGGTGTCAGGTGCAGTTGGTGGACCACCCTGGCCACTCCATGGCAGCAAGAGCTTTCTCTCCTGCCAATTTTGTCTGGGAGGAATCTTTGTCCATATTCAATTTGGGGAGTCGGACTGACAATTTCAGCGATGGGTTTCTGCAAGCAAACAGCCCTTTGCCGCGGGAAAGAAAGCCCTGACACTTGTGATTTCTGGTGCAGTTGGTGGGCCACCCTGGGCACTCCATGGGCAGCAAGAGCTTTCTGTCTTGGAACCTTTTGTCTGGGAGGAATCTTTGTCTGTATTCTGTTTTAAGATAAAGGAAAAAAATGGGATGCTTTTTCCTTTTTTTCCGGGCTCCTTCTTTTCCTAGACTTCAAATAAAATTCTCCACTACCCAGATTACCTGAAAGTTATAAACTCTTTCCAAACAGCTGGTGAGGTTTGCAGGTGATGGATTGATTCCATAGTGAGGCCCCAAGAAAAGTACAGGTGACTGAGAATAACAACATGAAAACTGGTCTGGCAGCCTTATTCCAGAAGTGTAACAGGGTCTGCACAGTGTCATCCATGATATTCTCCTATTTTCTTCTTTCAAGGTGGGCAAAGGTTGCTGTCAAGAATAAGTAGCTGGAGACTTTCTGTTTATTCAGCAGTTCCCTGGCCCTGTATAGGGTCTTGGTATCTAAAATAGCTGTGCAAGAACAGCTAGTCCCTGGGGCTCCGTGTGGCTTAATTCTACAGCGGGTGCTGATGGCACCAGCTGTTGCTGTGGGCTTCACTGTCCTCCAGTAGCTGGAAGAAGAATAATTCATTTGAAGTTTGTGTGGAAGAAATCTTCAGCCACAGAAGGTTCCTGAGGGCTCAACCCAGGGCTGGTGTGGGGCAGGGAGCTGATGAAGGTGTTATTTTCCGCTCTCGGCTTTTGTAGGCAGCTGCTCCTCATTCACCTCAGGTCCTAAGGCAACACAGCTGGGCAGTGCTGGAGGGTGGGATCCTCTCCCAGTGCTGGCATGGGGAGCTGGCAGTGGCTCCGGTGTTTGATCCTACTGTCACAGCTTGTAAGGACTTAAAGAGCCCTGTGGCCTGTCTCAAACACTGTCAAGGCCACAGAAGGAAGTTGCCACAAGATAAGCCACCACAGTGGGAACTTCAGATAAGCACAGAAGAGAGGAATTTGCAACAGAAAGGTGCTAATTCCAGGCCTAGCAGAGGCAAGATCTGGTCAGCACATCCTGGTTAATGCATCTATACAAAAATTCCCACTGTGGCAAACTGTGGTAAAGGAAGCAACTGCTCACACACATATCACCCCAAGTCACCACGGCCTCTACAAGCACCCCAAGGATATCTGGAACTTGGACTGTATACTCAGAAGAATGACTCTGGGACACCCCTCCCACTGAGAAGCCCAAGGTGAAGAAGGACCAACAGGACACTGTTGGATACACAGGTGGTGACTGTCTTCTACTTGATCTCTCTCTCTCCTCTCTCTTTTTTATTTCTTTCTCTCTACCTCACATCTATTGTTAAATAAAATGTGTAGTATTATACTTGGGCACTTGGTCTTGTTTGCACCTTAATTTAGGCAGATGCATCTCTCACTGCTCAGCCCTGAGCAGTGGCTTCAAGGAGGTTTGCGACCCTCTGCTCCATCTTGGCTGTCGAGCACGAAGACAGCTCTAGTGGCAGCTGTTGAACTGTCCCCATAGCAGCTGCCAGTTCACCAAGAAAGTCTCCTTTTGAAACCAAGACTCCTGGAGGGAAACTTACTGGGAAAAGAAAGGTTTTGAGGATGATGCTTTATCTAGTAAAGCTGGAAGAAAACAGTGAGTTTTCTGTTGAACCAACCCTTCCCCGAGCTATGCAGGGGAAGGAGACAAAGACCGTGAGAACCACATTCCTGCTCAGGGCAGGTGACTCCAGCTCCATCTTTTGTGTAGTCCTACTGCATAATTCCTTAACATGCATATTTACAATCACGTGCCCAAGCCCCTGTATCCCACAGACATGACACTGCAGCTCATGCCTTTGTTTGCAGACATCACATTTCGATGCCACTAATTGTTTGGTGAGGATTAATAAAACATGAAGTTTAAAGATGCCTAAATCACAGTGGGGAGCTGGTAATCTCTGCCAACAATAATATTTGCACTTTATTTTCATCCTTTGGGATGTCCCATCTGGAGGGGACAAATGATCCAGGTCTCTGGTACTGGGAGACCTATGAGCCACCAAAGGTGTAATTTGGCTTTTGCAAAGTCTGCCTGTGTCCCCTCTCCCTGCTACAGTCCCAATGCCAGTGACCTGGCTTGCTGGGCCACCACAGCCCGGTAGCCCTGGTGTTGAACTCAGGGCTCGGAATGTGCTGCTTCCATGGCGGGGCTGTTTCCTCCCCATTTCTTTCCTGCCTAACAAGCATCCTTGTCAAAATAGCTAATTTCCTTCCAGAACAAAAAGTCACCAGAATACATTTGGAAGCTGTATTGCACTATCAGGATAATCAGAATTTAATTTGATGCAGTCAAGGCTCTAAAAAAAATGCTATCAAGAGGAACATGAAAGCTGGATTCCTGCACTTGGAAATGCAACTGGAATGCTTAGTCCAGATATCTTATTTTATTGGAAACTTTCAAAAAATCAGTCTAAATAACAAAAAAAGAATATTAAAAGTATTTGCAAATTAATGTCTTTTGTAGTTGAACAAAAGGTCCACTTCTTTTGCATGTCTGGGACAGTATCTTATTAAATCCTACTAATTATATAATTTTGTAGTGTCTAATAATGTCTTTACTTGCATGAATTAAAGCTGAGGCTTATTTCCCCATATGTGGTACCACATTGTTCTTACGAGTTTCAGTCTCAAAAACTAAGGATACTTCCACTGAAGACAGGGAGACCCTGGGGGTAGGGAAATGGGGGGGGGAAGTGGGATGGGGACCTGGGCTGCTTCTTTTGCACCTGTGTCTCTGTTACATCCTTGGGGCCTTTTATCATTCCCAGCTCTTGGGATAGCTGAGGTAAAGCTCCAGCTCTTCCTAGTGAATGCAATTGTGTGACAACTACAGTTTTTATTTTAAAAGTACAATTTCAGAAAGAAGAAAGGTGCCTCTGAGTCTTTTGGATGCCAGGAAGGTTGGAAATGTGAGCAAAACATGACCCGGGAGATGTGATGCTCCTTTGGGGGAGATTTTGTTTGACATGGGAGGAACAATGTGTTTGTTAGTGCAGCAGCTGGCGCTGGGGCAAGGGATGACAGAGTAGTGGCCTTGACCATTTTCTCTTCAAACACCATGATTTCTGTGCCAAGCTCAGGCTGTTCGGTTGCGCGGTATGTGCCAAGCTGTTTGCAGGGGTGCGTGATGGCAGCCACTGCAGCCATGGACACCCTATCCTCCCTTAGCTCCTGTTTCTGCAGAGCCTGATCCCAAACACCATCACCCCCCCTGCAGAGGGGACACAGAGGACAGCCCCAGAACCAGCTTTAGCCCTCAGAAATGTGGCAGGGGAGCTTTGGGGGAAAGGAGGTTTAGTCAACTTCGTCAGGGAAATAGTATGGATCTTGTGTTCAAACCTTTGAAGTGTTAATTAAAAAGAATTATGCAAAGGAGTGAGGATTTGAAACATTCATTTGAATCTCAATAAGGCATCTGTATTAAAAATAGCAGCAGGATCAACTACAGATACAGCAGTTTTGGAGCAAAATGGTCCTGGCATCCCTGGTGCTGCTGAGCAGAGTTCTTGCCGGCTCCCTGCCCTAATGGGTGCTACCGAGTGGAGTGCAGTGAAAGCCTGGGCAAACACTTTGTGCCTAATATTTAAAGATCTTGAAAGCAACTCACTTAAGAAAAGACCCCAGTGGGGTGTGGTGTGGAATTAGATGTAGTACATGAGCAGGTAGAACAGATGTATGGGCTCGTATGGTGGGTGCAGGGCTGGGATCACTCCAGGAGCACTTAACATGAGGCACTAGACACCCCACGCAGACCAGACTCCAAGCCTCTGCCCAGCACAGCCCCTTCCAGGGAAACCAGGGGAAAGCACCTCTCCAGCCCGGCCCTTGATTAAAACCCCCAGCACGTCCTTGCCCTCGCTCATTCCAATAGAAAGCATCCAGGGTATTAATTACCAGATCAGCGCTGTTAAGTTTAGTTTTGCACTGCACGGACCCAGCGGGAATGTCAATGCTTTCTGCCCGTGGTGTTGGCACTGGAAGGGCATGAGGGGGTGGGTGTCCCAACCAGCACTTGAGGGGGCACAGGCCAGCAGTGCCATGGGGGTACTGGCACCAAGACCCCAGGCCTGCAGAGAACTCATGCTCTTAGTTCATTCCTGGCACGGGACCAGGGGGGTGGCAAGGGTGTGGGGCCTCCAGTGGGGATGGCTTAGTTGGGCAGAGCGTTGGGGGGATGCAATCAAGGGCCAAAAGAAGCAATGGGCAAAGCTGAAGCCTCACTGCAAAATTCTGCAGCAATTTCAAAGGCTGTGGCTGTAACCTCAGCTGTGGGTTTGATTAAAAATGGATGAATAACAGCCTGACCTTGGGCAGGGCTCAGGCGGGCACCCCCACAGCCCCTTGCCATCAGGAGAAGGTGATGATCTCAGCCAAAACATGGTGCAGGAATAACCCTGAGGCCTGCCTCCCCACCCCATGGAGTGAGATTTCCATGGATGGGGCCTTCTCTGTCCATTTGGGATGCCTGAAGTCTGCAGAGGGGATCTCAGGACCAAAGGCTGGGTTTTCAGCTTCCCCCTGGGATGCTGCTGGTCCCTGTGTGGGTGTGTGTAGGATTTTCCATCCCCTGCATTGATAAGCCAAAACTAGGCCCAGTGACATCAGCTTAGGAAAGGGCCTTTCCTCTTGGTGACATGGAGGTGGGAACGATGGGAGAGGCAGAACATGGAAATCTGCCTGCTCTGCCCTCCAGTACACTCTTCAGAGGCTCCAGTTCAGGAGCGTTTCACCAGCTCTCCATAGGATGGAAAAAATTCAATGGACCACAAGAGAGTTTGAAAAGATTTTTAGCTGTTGCACCAGAGCAAACCCTTTGAACAGTGCAGGTTGAAAGGACAGCAGGGCTGCTGGTAGTTGGTGGCCAGTGAGGTGTGTGAGGTGCACGTTGGCAGAGGTGCACGTTGGCAGAGCAAATAGTCACTGTGAGTCATCACTGAGCCCCAGTGGTCAGGGACTGGAGAGAGGATGGCCCTGTGGCCACACTGCTCACCGGAGACCTGCCTGAGAATGTGAGTTGGGGGGAGGGCTTCCAGGAACATCCTGCTCTGTGATCTATAATTTAAAAACCATTTTGTTTTGCCTTGGTCTCTTTAACCAGCAATTTGCTTAGCAAAAGAACACAATACCCCTTCAGGAAAGAAGAAATAAACTCATTCTTTCAACTAAATTTCTCCTGACCTTACTAAAACTTTTTCCCTGTTTCCTCTTCTGAAGAAGCAGCTTTTCTTTTTTTTATTTTATTTTTGTGATCTCCAATTCCACTGAGACAGAAGAAATCAGCATATCAGAGAAAACAACGATCCTTGTGATGCCCAGCAGTCACTAATTAGCAAATTATTAAAAAAAAAAAAAAGACATCTCTCTGCAGATAGAATTGTTTTCTGGCAATGTTGCCTTTTTTTTTTTTTGTCGGTGCTGTGACAAGGAACTTCTTTATTGCTGAATAAATCTCTACTGAGATAGAGCAGATTAAACTATCCCTTTCATACTGGATGTGTTAATGTGGCTCATTCTTTCAGTCCCCAAATAAAATATCCTGCCCTCACTTTTACCCTGTTGCGGTGGGTTCCTGCCTAGATGGGAAAATGGCAAGAGCACATTTGAGCCATCGCATCTGTCCCCCAGCTGGACCAGGCGTCCTTTTCATCACCATGAGCATCCCCAGAGGTGGGGGCTCAGGGGTGTTGAGCTCACCTGTGTGGATTCAGTTCCAGTGGAACATCTGCAGAACAGCTGGAGTCCCCCCAGATGGTCCACCTCCCTCCTGAAGTCCACAGCCCCAGCTGGCAACAGCCCCAGGAGATCTCCCTGCTCTCCTCCCCACCATCTTTCCAGGTTTCTTCTCCAAATTTCAGGATTATTTTGTCCCAAGCACTCACAGCCCTACTTGGGGACAGCACCTCAAGCAAAGGCTCTGTTGGGAGCTCCTACTGGCTGCAGGGGCTGAGCTCACTGTTCATGCACTGGTGACCCAAGGTGGCACCCACAGGTCTCCAACCTCATTTTGGCTCATGGTCTCCAATAGTGAGGAGCAAAACAGGACCCCAAAGCCAGCTGTCACAGATTCATCCTCCAAGGCTCAGCATGGGGGTCCTAGCCTTGTGAGCAGGTCTTGGGGGCTCTGCTGGAAGAAGGCAAAGGGCAGGAGACATCCCTGGGCTGTTGGAGAGAGCCAGCTGCTTGTCTTTGGCCAAAGAACCTTATACTCCCTCTTTGCCAAAGTCCTCTCCAAGGGCCAGTGTCCTTCTGAGGGCTCTGAGAAGTGTTGCCTGAGGCCTATTTACAGCAGTAGAGAACTGAACACATCCTGGGGGACATTTAATTATTCCAATACTGACAACATCATGGTCCTTTGATTGTTCCATAAATGTTCCCTTGGGGCTGCTGGCACCCTCCAATACCCCATGGGGCAGGAGCATGGGGCACATCCCACAGAAAAATGATGAGCATGAGCCTGAGTCAAGCATGGCTGTAGGCAGGAGCCCCATGATGCCCAAACCTTTGCATGGTGCCACCAGCACCACAGAGACATAGCCCTCCTGGCACTCACAGCACTGCCCAAACCTCTGCCTGCTGTGACAAGAAGTGTGGGGCCACAGTGCCCTGAGGACACAGAGCAGGGGACATGTGCAGCCACAGCACAGGGATGTTGCATGAAAATACACATTTTTTTCCCCTCTTTTTATAAATCATACATATTTCCCCACTCAGGGGCCACAGGTTTGGGCGGGCAGTGTGTGGAGAGCCCTAGCAAGAGCGGGACATGGAAACCTGGTTGTTCTGTGCAGGCAGTTCCCTCATGCTTGACTCCTGTACTTGGTGACCTAATTAAATGAATTTTGGTGAGTGGTTGGGGTCTTTTTGGGGAGGGGGGGTGTATGTGGCTTAAAGATAATTAGCCAAATAATGACCTGATTTCTTTCTTCAAAGATCTGCCACTTTTCAGCTAGTGTGTTCTCACACACAATTCATGTTCCAAGGCACTGCAGATGCGAATTGAGGACTGGCTCTGAGCATCCCATCGGGACCCGTCCTGCCCTAAGGATTCTTACTGGGAACCTAGTGGTGTTTGCTGTGATCCTGCACAGCATCCAGCCTGCCACTACCAGTGCAATGAGTTTGCCAGACTTGATGACATGAGGAGGGATGCAGGGGGTGCTGGATGCTTGTGTGTTGCTCGACAGCACAAACCCCCACTTTCCTGCTCCTCCAGAAACTGAAAAAAATGTGTTTCCTCCTAAAATGTTTTCTTCTCCCATGGTCCTGGAGTAGTAATAAATCATCACTTATTTAACCCAAAATGCAGCTAATGGAGCAGCTGCCTAATGCATGCTTCCAGGGAAAGCTGTCAGCATTTCTGAAACTTTGGAGGTTAAAATACCGTCAAGTTGTTTTTAATAGTTTTTGATTCATTTTAATTTTCCACTTGATAACATGCAGCATGGGGTGCTTCCTCCTGGTGGGTTGTTTTCCCAGCTGACAAATGTGGCCTCGGCCCACCCCTGTGCCACCAGACAGGGCTGGGACTGTCCGAGCTGTGTCATGCCATGCCAAATTGTGCCATACAGGGCCAGGTTGTGCCATGCCTTGCTGAGCCATGCTGACTTAAGCCATGCTGAGCTCAACTATGTGGAGCAAGACTGTACAAAGCCATGCTCTGCCATGCCGAGGTGAGCAGGGACAGACTGTGCTGAGCTGAGCTGTGCTGTGCCTCTGGAACACTTCTGCTTCGGAGACAGGCTGAGAGAGCTGGGGTTCTTCAGCCTGGAAAAGAGAAGGCTCTGGGGAGACCTTAGAGCCCCTTCCAGAGCTTAAAGGAGCTTCAAGAGAGCTGGAGAGGGACTTTGGACAAAGACATGGAGTGACAGGACAAGGGGGAACAGTTTCACACGACAGAAGGTAGGTTTAGATTAGATGTTAGGAGGGAATTTTTCCCTATGAGGGTGATGAGGCACTAGCACATGTCGGTCAGAGAAGCTGTGGCTGCCCCATCCCTGGAAGTGTTCAAGGCCAGGTTGGACGGGGCTTGGAGCAACCTGGAATAGTGGAAGGTGTCCCTGCCCATGGCAGGGGGTTTGGAATGAGATGGTCTTTGAGGTCCCTTCCAACCTAAACCAACAAAAATCTATGGGCCCTGATGGGTTTCATCCAAGATTCCTCAAAGAGGTGCTGATGTCATCACAAAACCTCGCTTGATGAGTTTTGAGCGGTCTTGGGAATCTGGGGAGCTCCCAGCTGACTGGGAGCTGGTGAACGCTGTCCCAATTTTCAAGAAAGGCAAGAAGGAGGACCCTGGAAACTACAGGCCCGTCACTGTCATTTCAGTGCCTGGTAAAGTTATGGAGAGGATTATTTTTGGAAAAATTGAAAAACATCTTAAAGACAACACAGTCATTGGTCACAGCCAGCACAGCTTCAGGAGAGAAAGTCCTCCTTGTGAAACCTAATTTCCTTCTATGACAAGGTAACCCACCCGGCTGATCAAGGAAAGCCAATTGATGTAATCCCTTTGGATTTCAGTGAAGCCTTCGATCCTGTCTCTCACCGGATCTTCTGGATAAACTGTCCAGCTCACAGCTGAATAAACACATCATGTGGGGGGTGAGCAGTTGGCTCACGGATAGGGCACAGAGGGTGACAGTGAATGGGGTAACATCAAACTGGTGACCTGTCACTAGTGGGGTTCCACAGGGTCCCATCTTAGGCCCTATGCCCTTCGACATCTTCATAAATGACTTGGATGCAGGACTGTAAGGGACACTGAGCAAGTTTGCAGATGACCCAAAACTGGACGAGCTGCTCACTCCCTTGAAGGCTGCGAGGCCCTGCAGAGACATCTTGACAAACAGTCAACAGCCGTATGAAGTTCAAGAAGGGGAAGTGCCAGATTCTGCACCCAGAATGGAGCAACCCCGGATGTACGAACAGAGTGGGGAATGAGATGCTGGAAAGCAGTGCCAGGAAAGGGACTTGGTGGTCCTGGTTGATGGCAAGTCATACATGAGTCAGCAGTGCCCTGGCAGCCAGGAGGGCCAACCATGTCCTGAGGGGCATCAGGCTCAGCATCGCCAGTCAGGCCAGGGAGGGGATTGTCCCGCTCTGCTCTGACCTGGGGCAGCCTCAGCTTGAATATTATGTGCAGTTTTGGTCACCACAATATAAGAAAGATATTAAGCCATGAGAGAGCATCCAAAGGAGGCAACGAAGATGGTGAAGGGCCTTGAGGGGAAGCCATGTTGAGGAGCGGCTGAGGGCACTTGGTGTGTTCAGCTGAAGAAGACTGAAGGGAGACCTCATGGCAGTTTCAACTTCCTCAGGAGGGGAAGAGGAGGGCCAGGCATTGACCTCTTCTCTGTGGTGACCTGAGGGAATGGCCGGAAGTTGTGTCAGGGGAGATTTAGGTTGGATATTAGAAAAAGATTGTCGAGCACTGGAACAAGCTCCCCAGAGAAGTGGTCTCAGCACCAAGCCTGACAGAGTTCAGGACACGTTTGGACGATTCTCTCGGGCACACGGTGTGACTCTTGGGGATGATCCTGTGCAGGGCAAGGAGTTGGACTCGATGATCCTTGTGGGTCCCTTCCTACTCAGCATATTCTGGGAATCTGTGATGCTATGATTCTATGCCATTCCACGTCCCACCGGATCAAGCCGTGACAACCCACACAATACCATGTCAAACTGAGCCAAACCCAGCCGTGCCAACACCAACAGGTGGCGACACGTCCCCATTGCACCCCAAAACCAGTCGCGCCGGGGACGTCCCCGGCGCGTCCCCAGCGCAGCGTTAAAGGACTTCCCAGAGCTCGTCCCCGCCTTCCTAAACCCCCCCTCCCGGTTTTCGGGCTGGTTAATCCCGTGTGTAAATGGCAGCCAATGGATGCGGCCGTTGCGCGGGGCTGGGATTAGCGGCGGGGCGAATGGCTGGCACTTTTACTGGGATTACAGAACAAAGAGCTGCGTTCCCTGCCCGATTTGAGGTGGGGGAAAAAAAACCCCAAACCACCCCCCCGGTTTTTTTTTCATTCCTTTAGGCCCCCATCGGGTTATACCGGCTCCGCCCGGGAAGCGGCGGGAGGCGGCGGGAGGCGGCTCCATCCCGGCCCCCGCCCGTCCGCCCCCGCCGCTCCCGCGCAGCCTCGCCGGGGGAGGCAGCAGCGCCGCGCCCCAGCCGCCCGCGGTAAGAAAAAGTTTTGCCCCCCATCCCTTCGTCATGGCTCCCCCCCACCCCCAGTCACGACTCTGGGGGGGCAGCGGTGGGAGGGATGTGGGGGTGGTAGGTGCGATGGGGTGTAGGGGGATATTAGGGCTGGGGGGATGCTGGGGGAGGATAGGTCTCGGGAATGCAGGGGGGGGCATCAAGGCTCAGGGGATGATTGGAGTTGTTAGGGCTGGGGGGATGGAGGGGAGCATTAGGGGTCCTGAGGGAAGATAGTGCTGAGGGATGCAGCAGGACATTAGGGCTGGGGCGAGAGGGCTGGAGGATGCGGAGGGGCAACAGGACTGTTGGGGCGTGATCGGGCTGCGGGGGTACAAAAGGATATCAAGGCATGGAGTGGGCAGTGGGTTGCTGGGGGAATGATAGGGATGCGGGGTGCAGGGGGACAGTAGGGTGGGAGGTCATGCTGGACTCTTTAAGGCTGGGGTATGCTGGGGGTGACAATACTGGGGAATGCAGGGGGCAATAGGGCTTCTGGGGAGATGATAGGTCTGGGGGATGCAGGTAGACATTAGGGCTGCTGGGGGGGTGTTAGGGCTGTGGGGATCTGCAGGGCATTAAGGGTTGGGATGTAGGGGACTAGTGGGGTTGCTGGCCTGGATGCTGAGCTCATTGGTGCTGGGGGGATGCTGTGGAGGGAATGCCAGGCTCATCAGTGTGGGAGAGGGCAGGGAGGCAGTAGGGATACTGGGGGCTGATAGTGTTGGAGGATGCTGCAGGGCAATAGGGCTTGGCAGGGATGCTGGGGCTATTAGGGCTGGGAGGAATACTGAGGAGCTGTAGGGCTTGGTGGAGATGCTAAGGATATTCTGGAGCTCACTGGGGCTGAGGGTCATTAGGGCTGATGGGGGGAATGCTGAGGGTGATGATGCGGCTTGGGGTTGGTGGGATCCATGGGGGCTGTTGGGGAGATGCCAATAAGTTTGGGAGGGTGTTAGGGGTTGAGGGCAATAGTGCTGCGGGGGGGGATGCAGGGAGCAATAGGGCTGGGGGGGCTACTGAGGCAATTGGACAGGGGATGTCTGGCTGGCCCTCGGTACCAGTGGTGTCCCACATCCTGAAGGCAGCTCCGGGGCCACCACCTGCCCTGGCTGTGTCCAATGGTGCCAGGCAGGAAGGGGAGCTAGAAGCAGGGCTCTGCCAGAGCTTGCCTCCTCTCCGACACCACAGGGATCAGTGGCAGCACTGCTGGAAATAGAAACACAGCATTGAGCTGACAAAGCGCTCGGGGCTTTGGCTGGGCTGGTTACTGGCCTTGGCACTGTGGCCCATGGGCTGGAGGGATAGACATCCTCTCCTATGGCAAGTGGAAGATTCTCAGTGCCCGAGGATGACCGTGATGAGGAGAAAGTCACTCCCTGGGGATCGGGCGCCCTTGTCTTTCCAGTGCGTGGGGCTGGCAGTGGGTTTATCTGGGATAAGCTGTAAATTGGAGTGATCCTATTAATGCATCTTGTGCAGGAGCAAGTTTGGACCCGGCAGGTAATCCTGGGTGTTTGTGGTGAGCGCCAGGCACAGCCAGGCAAGAGCACTTCGGGAGGCGATGGTGCCAGTGAGCACCACGGGGTGGGTGCCGCGGGCATTTTGGGTCAGCCGCCTACTGCTGCATCCGTCCGTCACCTGTCAGTGTGTGAGTTCCAGACATCAGAACCACCTGGGGACGTCAGCATGGAGCCTTGCATGACGGGAGCCCTCGGCTTCAGGGTGTATGCTCTTCACACTGCTCTTACTTAAGGAGCTGCTGGAAGTGCTGCAGCTGGGGAATAATCCTGTGGATGCGAGCACCTTTAATTCCACAAGATCCCTTGTTTCCTGTCCCCAAGAGCGCAGGCAGACTCAGTAAGTCAGCTGTTGCCCATCTGAACCCACAGAATCCCCTCCTGTGGAAACTGCTGCAGCACTTGCTCTGAAATGAGAAAGCTTTATGGGGACCTGACCCTGCCAGCAGCTTAGTGGCTGGGGTGCTAAAGGCCATGTCCTAGTGCCGCAGCCGGAGCAGCAAGCCCTGGCACAGCAGCACGTGCTGCCATCGGAGCAATGTCAGCAGCTGGTTGGATGTCAGGGTTGCCGTGTCAGGGCAGTGTGGCTCTATGACCACCCGCAGATTCCCTGCTCCTCTCCCTTCAGCCCCACAGAGCCAGACTCCAAGTGACCACCAATGGACAGGGTGCCCTTCCTTGGGGCTGTGCCACTGGTTTTCTCATGCACCGTGGCTCTCTGAGCTGGTGTCGCCTCTCCAAGGCCACATTTTGGGCTGAGCCCTTCTTTGGATGTGTCACCACTATGCAGGCAGAAGAAAAGTTCAGGCAACTGCCCTCCCAGGGTGCTTGCAGTAGTGGAGAAGTGACACTAGAAATATGCTCTGATGGCCACTGCTGCTTGCTTCTGCTGTCCCTCCTGAGAGGGCTTTCCATCCTCTACAGGAGCGGCTGGTGTTGCCACTGGTTGCTGCTCATTCAGATTTGCTAATGAGAAGTTGGGACAGGAAAGCAGGAACCTGCTCAGGGACATGTTTATCAGCCTGGCTCTACCAGCCCAAGTGAGAGACACCGTGCCCTTGCTGGCAGGCTGGTACTGTCATGGGAGCCTGGCACATCCTTGCGTGGAGCAGGAGGTGACAAGGAAGGTGGGCTTTGAGGCCAGCACAGAGGGCACAGGTCTGGCTGTCCAACATGATGCGCATCACATATGACTAAAGTGATGCTCTGCTTAAAGGAAGGAGAAAAAAAAGTCTCAGGTCAAAGCACATGACCTCTTGCTGCTGGAGTTAATAGGGGATTCCCATCTGCTGCTCCCACAGGAAATAGCTCAGATTTTTTTTTGGCAACTATCAATCCTCTGTACTTCCTTTGGTAATTTCAGTGACTGCACCCCAGCAGGCAGTCTGGAGGAGTACAGAGGGACTAGCCAGCTGCTCGCTGCAAGGCTAACCCCTGGGGTGGGTGCAGGACTCAGTGCTGGCTGAGGGCAGGAGTACCATCAGCATCCATTTGCAGGTGCCAGTGGTGGGTGGACATGCTGGTGGTTCAGTACTGCTGCTCCAGCATGATTGGGCTTGGTGGTGGGTGATGGTTTGAGGAAGGGGATGCTGAGTGGGTGAGGGGCTATGTTGGTGTCCTTGCTTTACTTCTGGCCCTTCAACCACATCTGCCTTGTGTTACGCCTTGCTGGCAATGAGAAACCTTCTTCAGGGGTTTGGGGGGAGTAGAGGCAGATGCTGAAGGCATCTGGGCTGGGTTTACCACCACCAGAAGCCTCCTTGAGGACAGGGAGGAGGAGAGGAAAGGACCTACTGAGTACCCCTTCTGAGATGGAGATAGCTATCCAGGAGCTAAATATGTATTTATTGGTTCATTTATTGGGAAGAGCCCAGCTGGAAGCTGTAGAGAAGAGCCTCCAGTGTCCATGTGGATGCTGGCCAGAGCAGCAGGGCTGGGGGCATAGAGCAGCCCCAGATGGAGGTTCGCCAGTGAGGTGGCAGCTCTTTGCAAACCGGAGCAAGGCTTCCCAGGACCTTGCTCTGCCCTATGGCAGCCTCTTCTATTTACATCTCTTGAAGCATTGTCTTTAAAAAGAAGTCAAGAGCTGCAGGAGGCTCGGAGCTGGACGGTGGTGTCTGTTGGACTTTGGGGATTGGGAGTTTGGGGGTTTCTGGCTCACTGTTTTGATGCTTCATTTCTTGGTACAGCCTCATTTGTTGAATTTGCTTCAGGCCAGAGAGAAAAATGTGAAGTGGGTCCAGGTGGGTGCTTGGCCCTGCTGTGTGGTGCCCCTAGAGTGATGGAGCAGTGGGCTGGGATGGGGGTTTGCTGCCAGAGAGACCCCCCAAAGCAGCTAGGGCATTGGCTGGTGTGGGAACACACTGTGTCCCATCCTGGTTCAGGAGTTGCTGCCAAACGCCACCTTAAAAATGATGGTGTTGTTTCCAAGGGATTTGCCTATGATGCAGCAAGGCTCCCCTCGCTGTGGGAGCGAGGGAAAGCATCCCTCGAGTTGGGATGCTGTGGAGAAAAGCACTGGGTACATGAAGCCCCTCCTTGGGAGCAGGCTGTGCTGAGCAGGATTTACATTCCTGCATGCAAATGGCTTCTGTTGGAGTTTTCTGGTTTCATGTGGCCTTGTCTCTGCTCTGGGCTGGTCTGCCTGGCTTAAGAAGACAATTAACCTCAGTGGAATGAGCAGGGGACCAGCGAGGAGCATCACTCTTCTGCTGCACAGCTGTGTGGTTGACATAGTCCTTTGCCAGCGTGTCCCTTCTCAGAGCCGATCTCCACCTCTCGCATGAGGGGTGAGATGTCCATCTTATTTTCTTTAAATCTGTAACATTAAATAGAGCAAATGCCAGTGGGGAGCTCAGTGTGGACCCAGGATGGATCTTGGAAATGTGTCATCCAGTGCTCACCTGCGTACCTGGGACCTCTGCCCCAGGAGATTGAAGAGGACAAGACAGAAGTTCCCTGCCCATGGGTGACATCCCCTATGGGTGTGCCAGGGTCTGGCAGTGCCCCTGAGCCATTCAAGTGGGTGTGAGCAGTTGGGTGCAAAGGATTGTGGTGGGTACCACGGACCTGCTGTTGATCTGTTCCCACAGCCCCATAGGCAGACTAAAACCTGAGAGCTCAGGAGGTGCTTTGGGGTGTAGATCCCTTTGGAGATGGCTGGGAGGAAAACTGGTGTGCAGGATGTTTTGTAAACATTTTTAATTTTTGGAGCATTTCTTGAACTTTTTGGTGATGTGGGTGGGTGGTGGTCCCTGCCAGGGTTGTGTGTCCCACTTAGCTTGGATGTACCCTACAGGAGAAACCTCCCCCCAGTGGGTGGACAGAGGTTGGAGAGATCTACATGCTTCTGAGGGAAATCCTTGGTGCCTGGACCCTGGTAACAAGCAGCAGGTTTTTCAGTCCCACTTCAAATCCCTGGACGAGGTGGGATAGAGGCATGGAATCCCAGCCATGGGTTGTGCCAGCAGTGTGGCCATAGAGGAGCCCTTAGCTTCCGTCTCCCTCACTTTAAAAAAAAGAAGGCAAAAACCCCCCTAAGTTTTCATTTTCCAACAGATTGGAAGAACATACAGGCAGTTGGTCTTGCTCAGGGAAAACTCATGGAGTGGGAGTCTTCCAGAGCAAGGTGACACTGGAAAATGAAACCATTGCAGTAAGTGAAGAAGATCTCCATGGTTTTATCTAGTTGCTGTACAGGAAGATGCTTCACCCATCTTTAAAGGGATGAATGCATCTCTCTGCCCAGGTTTCAGCAGAGCTCACGTCCTGCCTTTAGTTCCAGCTGCATCTGCTTCCCTGCCTGGGAAACCTCCCGCACCTTAGTGCCTGCAAGAGGTGACCTTGCCTTAGGGCACTGACTGCCATGCCAGGTCGCTCATCTGCTGCTGGGCTGCAGCCTGGTGGCACCAGAGAGTTGGGCCTGGGCAGTGGGGACAGCTCTGGCCATTGTGCCAGGATGGAGATGGCTCCCTGGAGGGGGTCAGAGCCCCCCACAGATGAAAGGGACCAACCTCGCCCTGCCTCTAGTTAGCAGCAGCCCTCATGCCAGAAATGAACCAGGGGGTTAATTCAGAAGGGCTCAGTGCCAGGAAGCGTGCGTGGCACATCACGTTGATGATGGCACCCGGGAGCAGTGCCGATAAGGCAGGCGCTGCCTTCCCCTGCCTGCCTGCCATCAGGGAGAACTGTGGGATGCTGAAAGGTTTTGGATGAGGCTTGAGGTGAGCTCCTGGTCCATACCCTGTTGCAGGGCAGAGACCCTAGAAGGACATGGGTGGCAAGGGTAGGGTTCTCCCTGGAAATACTGCCTCTTGGACCTTCTCAAGAGGGACCCTAAAGGATGGGTTGCGTTCATGGTAGGATGGGTACTGAGCGAGATGGGTATTTTGGCGTGTCTCCCTGGCACCAGTAGGATGGGGCTGCACCCACTGCAGCCAGGCTTTAGGATCTGCTTGAGGCTTCCACCAAAGCCACACTCCTCCCCACTGGGCTAGTTTTCTGCTTGTTTCGCTGCAGGGTAAGACACAGGGATGGAAAAACCTGTAGGGAAGGCAAGATTATGTCTCCCTAATTAGTAGGAGCCTGATTATCATTTCTTCCCAGACCTCTGGTAATGATTAAATATATGGGAATTGTCTTTATTATTTGTATTGCATTAGTATTTAGAAGGCTGGGACCCTGTTTGCTCTGCAGACAGGGAATGACAGTCCTTGCCAGGAGAAATGCTGTCTCTGGTGTTCTGAATGGGCTGGGTAGATTGGGAGTTGAGCTCTGTGCCCGTGGCATCACCCAAATTGCTGCAGCTCCACACCCTGACACTTAGAAGTATTTAAAGTATTGAATTCTACATCCTTTTGCTTGCATGTGAGTCACATCTGCTTTAGTATGAGGGGAAAAAAAAAAATCGGTGTATTACCATGACCCCTAAAATTGTGATTTATATAGAGATTTAAAATACATGCACGTATTTTTGGCACCAGGGTTGTCAAAGCACAGGAGTTGGCCACTCCTTTTAGATGCTCTAGCTTTATTGTTGGAGGGCTACAATAAGGCAATCTTATTAGGTAACTATAACAATGTTAGGAGCCACCATCTGCTGAAGTGCTGCTGCAGGGAGCAGTGGGAGCTGCCTGCCATGCCGCTGCTCCCCTGCTACTTCCTGCTGGCATCTGCCATGTCCTAGGAGAAACATGAGTGGTTGGTATGGATGGAGAAAGGGCTTTTCCTTATGGCTTTGTCCCTTTTAATCGCCTGGGGTATGAGCTGTTGAGCCCTTCCAACTGGTGAGGACCAATTCCCATCGGAGTGTAGTGGGGCTGTTGGGGTGGTGTTCAGGTCCTTGATAAGTTTCCCAAAAACTGGGTCACCACGTTGCTGAGCTGTGGAGACCCAGATGTGTGGGGATGCTCTGGTCTGCAAGGACACCCCATGATGCCACCAGGTCCCTGGGTGCCACAGCATCATCCTTGCTCCCACCCTACTCTGTCCTGGTGACAGCAGGGACCCCTGCACCTCCCTGGGCACTGAAAGCATTTTTGTAATTGCTGGCAGGAAGGGTTGCACTTGGCAAAATATGTGAAGAACCTTGCTTGTTTAAAGTGCCTTTGGGGTTTGGGTCTTAAACATCCTAGTTGGGGTTTGGGTTGGAGGTTTTCACCCTGGGAAAGGCAGGCGGGGGGAAGGGAGCCTCACCGATGCCCCAAGCCTGCTTGCACCTTCTGACAAGGTTATAAATTAGCTTCATTAGAGGAGGATCACTAGAAATAAATTGCTCCACACCCTTTAGGGGCATCGCTGGGCTGTAATTTCATTTGTCTTTTTGGAGGAAAATGCCTAGAAACCCCTTAAGTGAAATTACAACATTTTACCCTGAGCTAGAGGTTGGTATTTTTGCTCCCCAAAATGCACATCCCCCCATGCCCTCAGATGAAGCTCATCCAGGAGCTTGAATCATGCAACCATAGAATGATTTGGGTTGGAAGGAGCCTTAAAGATCATCTTATTCCAACTCCCTGCCATGGGCAGGGACACCTTCCACTAGACCAGGTTGCTCCAAGCCCCGTCCAACCTGGCCTTGAATACTTCTAGGGATGGGGCAGCAACAGCTTCTATGGGCAGCCTGTTCCCATCAAAGATGGGGGGTTAGCTGGGGTTCACTGCACATGCCAGTCCCCTGCCACCCCTGCCCCACAACTCCTTGGGAGATGCTGAGCTGGGAGAGGAGCATGCTGGACATCAGGACCCTATGAAACAGAACAGCTCAAGCCAAGTGCCCCAGTGCTCTTAATACAGATCCACGGACAGAAGTGAGTGGGCAGTGACCTTTTACAGGATGTTAGACGTTTATTAAGCCTGTTAGAATTAGCGTCAGGTTGTATTATTTATTTTATTTTAAAAGAGAGGGGACAAAAGAAAAGATGTGTAAGAGGGGTGAGCCATGAGTAAGTGACCCGTGCCATGAGCTGATCAACCCAGTGCAGTGCAGCCCCGTCACTTCCCATGTGAACTCTTGGAGTGAAGACCTGGCTCCAGGACAGGTCCAGCATCCACCTGTGCCCTTCCCATGGCTCCTTGCTGGATCCTGCTGCAGGGAAAAGCAAGTAGCATCCAATTCCACCTCTGTCCTGGGCCCCTCAAATAGTTATTGTTTAGGTGGCCTAATTTTTCACCCCACCTGCTCAAAGGTTTATTCGTTTGGAGCGTGGGAGAGCATGAGATCAGCCCCACATCTCACCAGCATTGTCTTCCCAGAGCCACCTGCCGGCTTTCCCCATGCCACCCCTCTGAGGGTTATGTGGTCTCTTGAAAACCTCTTTGTTTCCTACATTTGCTGTTGTAATTTACGTATGATGTTGCTGCTTCTTGAAAAACAAGGTATTAATTTCCGTGGGAATTACACCTGCAGAAATCCAGCCCTATTGCTGCCTGTGCGAGGCTGTCCATGATAAAAGCCAGCTCTGGTGCTGCTGCAGTGATGCAAAAGTTTCCACTACTTTAGCATCCGGCAGGGGTGACGCTTGACTCCCCTCTGCACCTCACCTCAGTACTCTCTGAACATCAGCTGCTCAGTTTGGGGCTTCATTCCCAAATAAACTTTCCCCCCCCTGATTTTTTTCTCTCCTCCTTATCAGCATAGGATCCCTCAATATATTTTTTTGCCTTTTGGTTAATTTTTTTTTTATTTTTTTTCTGTAAGTAAGATGCATATTTCAACACTCTCTGACCTTTGGGTGCACTGTGGACCTGACGTGGTGATGCTGATGGACAGAGCAGAGAGTGTGTCCCCCACAGGGCCAAGTGTGCCTGTGGCCGAGACTGGCAGCGCACTCCTGGAAAGGACTATTTGTAACTACTGGGCTGGTGCTGGGTTACCATCAATGCACTGGAGCACATAGGCATCCTTTATTATTTTAAATTGAAAATTCAGAATAATGTGGAGTTGTCTCTGCTGTGGGGAGCTGCTGCTGACGATACTTCAGGATATGGCTTTCCCACATTATGGGGGGTGGTCTTATCTGTGCCTGGACCAGCAGGTGGGCTTTGCTGTGGTGCTGTCCCAATGGGGCAGGGAAGCTGATGCCTGTCGGCATTTGGAGCTGGCCCTTTGGAGATGCAAGACCAGAAGAGCAGAAAGGGAAATGTCTTCTGTTGGGGCTGCAGGTGAGAAGAGCAGTGGGAGAGTGACTCTTCTCCTGGTGCTGGTTGATGACAGTCAACTGCCCCATATCCCTGCGGCTCCACACGCCCCAAAACCAAAATGGCAGCATCTGGTGCACACCAGCATCGCCTGTGTGGGACACAGGACACAGTTCTGAGGTCTCTCTCTTCTTCCTCTTCCCCAAAACACCTTGTGGTTGGATCAGGCTCAGGGAGTGCCAAGCTGAGTCTGCACCCCCACTGTGTGCTCCCTGCCTGAAAGCCATCACGATGCCTATGGGAAACCTTGCAACAAACACAGTTCCTCTGTGTGCTGTGGGTGATGCCGAGTGGTTTTCTGTCCTCCCCACCTCACTAACCTGCTTTTCCCAGTGATGCTATGATAGGCATTTAAGCCCAGAACCTTCCTTCCAGTATTGATTTTGCTTTCTGCTCGAGACTCTGTATTGCCCTTGGTATTTGGGGAGCACCTTGAAGGATGCCGTGGAGAGCCAGACTGCCACCTCAGGGTGCTTCATGTCCTTGGCAGTGAGGTGATGGGCATGGGGTTTGGGAGAGGCATTCATGGGGACGGATCCTTGGAGGTGCTAATATCCGGGGAGTTGTGGGTTTGGGCTGTGAGAAGCACTCCTTGAAGATGCTGGAGAGGTGTGAGATCACACTCAGCTCCTGGGGAAAGCCTCTTGTAGGATGGCTGGGGCGGCTCCCAGTCCCAAATCACTAGCCTTGGGCAGAGGTTAAGGTATTTCCATCCATCTTGGGGAAAAACAGTATTTTGCTTTGAATCAGATTTTGGGGCTCCATCTGGATCAACAGATTCACAGAGTATGAGGCACAGTGGCGGAGTGGCCAAAATAAACCCTATTAAGTATTTACCTGCCCACTATAAAGTATCTCTGGGTTTACCCACTCTGGCTGCCTGTGGGAGCGAAGAGCCTTGCTGAGCACTTGCTGGCTCCCCAGGCATGGCACCCTTGCTGCACCCCTTGCCTAATTACTTCCCACCCATTTAAGAGAAACTGGTTGAGAAAGGAATTCACAATCCCAGGCTCTATGCGTCCTCATGTGAATGCTGTGATCACTGTGGAGCAGGGATGGATGCGGGCAAGTGTGCTGCTTCCTGTCCTCCTGGCTGAAACGAGAGGTCATTAGGGTCCTTTGGTGTTGCGGTGATTTGATGTTTGAAAATTCTCATTTTTTTCAATTTCTACAAGTTTTGTGACATATGAGGCTGTATGAGTCTTGACAGGGCTTGGGGTATGGATCTGTGCTCAGCAATGTCCTGAATTGGGGTGATGGAGAGGCTGAGCTGATTCCCAGCAGTGCAGCCCCTTGTTGCCCATTTCATGGATGACCACACTGGAGGGTTCCCATTTTTCAACCCAACAAGTCCATGTGCAAAAAATTAGCTGCAAGCCCCAGAAATAAGCCGTATGTCATCTGCCTTCCATGTGACAAGGTGCTCTCCCTTTTTTCAGCCCCAAAAATCTCTTTTTTTGAAGGGTGAGCCCCCACCCCTGGTATCACCTCTCCTGCAAGTGTCACCATCACAGAGCTAAGTCATCATCAAGCCACTTCTCACATCCAAAGCATGATGCACATGTATTTATCTTCTGTTATTTATGGGGCACCTGAGCCAGGCTCTTGCTTTCCCTAATGGCAAGGAACCAGGGTGCCTTATGGCTGCTTTGGCATCCCAGTCCTGCCTTGGGCACACCAAGAGGTGGTCGGTACTGGGCCTTGGGTTCTTATTTCCATGCCATTGCACCTAAAGCAGGCTCAGAATTTGGGATGCCACTTCTCTCAATGCCTTGTTGGGTGCCAGAGTTGCCGATTAAGGGAAATGCGCCACAAGGCAGGTTTGCTTTGCAGGATTAAAATCAAATAAATATTTATGCGCTATGCAAAGCAGCTCTAATAAGATATGCGTGTCGTTGGGAATTTGAAGCAGTTTCTACTTGGTCCTGAGATGAAGAGGTGTGCATGTCAGTGCGGTATGGGGGTTTAAAGGCATGTTTCTTCTGCTGCACAAAAATAAAAACAGAGAGAGAAAAACAAGGGGTTTTTTTGCACCTTGGGCTGCTCTGGTCTTGGCTTTCACTGTCTTCTGCATCCTTATGTCTTTAGCTGCAGGGATGGAGAAGAGCCAGGGAGAGAGGGCAGTGCAGGCAGCATTTCGGATGCAAATTTAATGCTGGCCCCGCTCCTAATATTCACTGTGTTTACATGTAAATGCAAACAACTGTTGACTTAGTTTCAATAGATAATGTGTTTCATAACACAATGAAAATGAGAATTAAGCTGGAATTTAGCAGGGGGAACATGTGTTTCTGCAAGACTTCAGGCTCTGCTGGCCCCATGTGCCATATTATGGTGATGGCAGTGGGTGATTGGCATCACTGGAAGCCCACTCTTGCTGGTATTGGGGGCCAATCATTTCCCTGCCTAATCCTCCCTGAAACATGTGAGTGGGATGAGGGCAAGACTGGGTGGCTGCAGGTTCAGGGAGCTGAGCTGACCCATTGGGGAAGCTGGGGAGAGGGCTAGTGTTCCCCCGTCCAGGGTTATAGGGACCAGGGCTGATCTGGACCTGTTTCCCCCTGGGAAAGAAGGAGCTCATGTTCTCTGGGGTGGGTCAAGGTGTCAGGGAAGGGAAATGCTGTCCCAAGCTGCCATGTTGGAGCCTGAGTGCCAATGAGTCCCAGGAGGGAGGAAGTGTCAGCAGCCAGGTCACCTTGTCCTGAGGTGACTCCAAGCAGAAGCATGTGGGAGAGGGCCTGGCTGTTTTCGAGCCAGATCCTGGCCAGCCTGGAGCCATCCTCGCAGGGCTCCCTGGGGCCAGCCCCGACACCCACCCAGGCAGCCTTTGAGTCAGGGCTGCAATTGCCACGATCAGAGCTGCTCCCACCACCTTTGCCCTAGGCTGCCACACTCCCCACCCCACTGCAGCCCACATGCCTCTGGAAGCGAGCCACAGCAAACCCCCCAGGGTGCTGTGCTGCCCTTCCCGGGTGAAGGCACTGATATGTGTGGGCAGCTTCCTACAGCCCCTAGGGGAAGAGGCATCACTGGGGAATTGGCAGGTTGGGACCAGCAGGTGTGTGATCACTGTCCCTGGGCGTGGGTCTGTTCCGTCTGTCTGTCTGCCTGCCCCTGTCCCTGGCTGGCTGCCACCTGTGCACCAAGCAAGGCTTATGGTGCTCGAGGCTCAGTGTTAAGAAACAGCTGAGCTCCTGTGAATGTGGTGGGGGTGTGGTGCACCCAAGCTGTATTAGTGGAGAATCTCGCCACGGGAGCTGTGGGGATGGTCACACTGTTGGGGATGCCTTGGCTGAGGTGGCATGGCTCTACCAGCCTCTGGGTGCCCCTGAGCCACAAAGCTGCTGCTCTCGGGTTGCAGGAGCAGCACAGCAGGACCTGGCATTGCAGCCCCAGTCAGGATGCTGGGCAGCTCAGGGAAGCTAAAGCTGTTTGTGGCCATCCCCAGTGGCTCCTGGTGTGTTGCCTCACCATGGAAGATGATGTCCCTGCTCAGGGTGAGTGGGGGCTGTAGCACCCGCAGTTGTTTGTGTCTGGCAGCAGTGGTGATCCCAAGCCTTGATAGTACCACGGTAATGGCAGGGTTTGCATGAGCAACTGCAGGTTTTGAGTGTCACAGCCAGAGGCTGCCCGAGGAGGAAATGGGAATCCCAGCTGGCTGCCCCTCCCTGGTGGCACTGCCTCTCTTGATGGGTCACATCAGGGCAGGTGCATGCTCAGCTTCACCCAAGACTCCTCCATTGCCGGTGTGAGTCACCTGCCCGTGCGGGATGCCCAGTTCTGGACAAACATCGAGGGCATGGGTGACAAGGAGCAGCTAGCACTTGTTCTCTACACACATGCTCCCACTGTGGGGTCGGGGTGACGCAGGACCTGCTCTCACCTTTCTGACTCATCCCATAAAATAAAATAACGAAGAAAGGAGAAGGGCTTCTGTCTCTGAGCCTCCTTACCTCCCCTTAAAAAGGCATTCTATTTTTTTTATTGGGTTCATTTATGTAGCAGAGAGACAGGCCTGGGATTAGCAAAAACAGCCTGTCCTGTAACATGGGGAATACTCAGTACTGAGAACCAGTAACAAGAGAGAAATATTAGAGATAAAATTAAACATAATGAGATAGGTGTCGGCTCTCTATCAGGGATCACCTTATGCAGAGTTAATTGCCTGTGCAGAGCAGAAAGTGGGTGACTAGCAGTAGTGGCCGTGGGATGGGGTTGGTGAGGGGGAGGTGGGGAGGGGCTGGTGCCATCAGCAGAAGCTTTGCAAAAGGAAAAAGCGTTGGGGTTGAGTGTTGAGGAGAAAGATGAGGTGCCCAACTGCATCTGAGGTACTGGGGTGGACCATCCTCTGCTGAGCTCTTGTGAACTCATTGCCCCCAGCCCGGGCTCTCTGTGTATTTGCAGCTTGGGTACTTTTTTGCTAGATAATTCAGATGATGATGATGATGATCATCATCACGATGATGATGATTATCTAGAGCAGTGTCCTGTTAGATGGACAAAGCGGACATGCTGATCGAGGCGACAGCTATTGAGCACTGTTTGGAGAAAGCAAACCTCATACCAGGATGTGGGGCCAGGGCTGCAACACCTGGGACTTAGTGCATATGTGATTTTTCCTTAATTTAGTGGGGAGGGAAAAAGAAGGCAAAAAAAAAAAAGGCAAAAAACGTGTCTGTGTAATATAAAATTCAAGTTGGGCTCTTGGTGACTTCGCAGAAAACAACAGGCTTTTTATATTGGCTCTGGGGGTAGGAGGAGAGCAGGCTAGAATAAAGATTTACAGTGTTTGGGAGATTAAAGGCCCTTGGTACATTGCTCAAATACCACGAGATTAGTTTCCAAGGAGATGGATACCAGTTGCCATAGGCACTGGGGGGGAGGGGGTGGCCAGGAATTAGGATTGCGATTTTTTTATCCTGATCACGCAACCAGTAGCTGAATGCTGTTAAAACTGGGCTTTAAATAACCCCAGCATTAGTATATGCACTGCTGAACTGGGGGCTGGGAACTGGGGTCTGCCTGCCTTCCCCTGGCCCCAACACCCAGTTAGGGGTCCAGGGTGGGACCCAGGTGTTGATGGAGGGATGCTGGGGGGTACAGGGCTGGGGGCCCAGGTTGCTGCAACGCTAAGACCTTCCTTGCAGGTTATTCTGTGGCTTCTGGGTTCATTTCATCTCACTTGTTCTCTAAGCAAGGGACTGATAACATCTTCTTGCAATAACCAGCAGTTGTGGCAGTGCAGGGGCCAGGGATCATCATAGAATCATGGAACAGTTTGGTTTGAAAGGGACCTTAAAGATCATCTAGTTCCAAACCTCCCTGGCCTGGGCAGGGACACCTTCCACTAGACCAGTGGGATGTACCAAGGGGTAGAATTAGCAGCCTGCTAATTTTGGCTTCCCCTGGCCACTTGCTCCTAGGAAGTGCAACCTGAGCCCTAGTGTGTGAGGGTGCTGGATCCGCACCCTCGCTCCCGCATCTGTTCCCACCTCTTCTTCTAGGAACTGCCAAGCAGTGCGTTTTGTCCGGGCTGTATGGGAAGGGGTGCTGAGCTCCCCGATGCTGAGTTTTGGGGCTGGGCATCCCCCTGGAGAAGGAGGCTCAGCCCTAGGAGCCATACAGGCACCCAGGTCCCTGTGGCTGGGTGGCTCTGCTCACCCACCAGCCACCATGAAGCTCATCATGGCCTCACTGACCCAACCACTCATGAGGGGCAAGATCCAGCTCTCCATGTGTGATGCTTGCAGCATCTATCCTTGCTATGGTGGGAATGATCTGATTAACACTTACTTTTTTTCCCCTCCCTTTTTTTTTTTCTTTTAAATTTCTTTAATAACTGAAGAGGCAGTTCCTGGAAGCAAGAGCTTCTCTGCCTGCCTGCTGTGAGATTGTGGCATGGAAACTTGTCTGGAACTGAAAGCCATGCTGCTGGAGCTCCACAGGCAGAGTGGTCCCCCAGCAGCTGCCATGCCATGGAAGTGTTTATCCTGGGGGAGATGACATACAGCTTCTGAAGGGCACTTGATCCTCTTCTGTCTCTCTTTGCACTAGCAGAAGCCTACTATAATTTTACCATATTATATTAAGATGTGCACCTGGGCTGGGCTTAAGGAAATCAAGGTGGCAGCAGAATGCCATGCTCTAGCTGGGGAGACAAAGTGAAATTCCTGTGGCAGACACAGGAGCCCCCAGTTTGCTCTCTGCTTCTTTCATAAGTGAGACTAAACCATGGCAGATTATCCAGGAAAGCCGAGTTCAGGCAGTGATGCTGTTGAATGTTGTGGTGCTGGGGTGTATGTGAGGAGGTTTTCCAGCAGGTGCCTTGAGTTTTTTGGGTAAAACAAAACAAGGAAGGAGGTGTTTGGTGATGGGAACTTGTTCTGCCCTGTACTACCTGTTTGGAAGGAGCAGGGAGGGGAGATACAGGGTTTGGGAAGGCTGGTAGAGGCAGTGAGGTAAGACCTACTGGCACAATGGGGATGTGGGCACAAGCAGTTGGGTGCCCCAGACTGCATCGAAGGCCATTTGCCCCCCAGCTCTGCTACTTTCAGGATTTGGAAAAAGGTATTAGCTTGAAAAGTAGCAAAATAAAAGGGAATTTGTGGATCTGGGAAGAGACATAGCAATAGCTATGGGGCAGCACTTAGACAAGATTTGGGGCTGGGAGTATGCTGACACTCACATTTGGAGGATGCAGATGTGTCCTCAGCAAATGCTTCTCACACTGGGTGCATCAACTGGGTCCCCTAAAACCCAGATCCCCCTGCGTGTCCCAGGAGAGATGTGCTGCAGGGGTATACACACGTAGGGCACAGATTAGGAATTTGGGGGATTTTGGGGGTGTTTAGACATTTGAGGATGTTTAAGATTATGTGACCAATACATCTGTTCTAGAACAAGCAGCAGTCAATCTTAAACATCCACTGGTCAGATTATGTGACCAATACATCTGTTCTAGAACAAGCAGCAGTCACAAGTATAGAAGCCATGTTGATGAGAACACAGCTGCGCTGGGCAGGGCACGTCTCAAGGATGAAGGACCAACCCCCCCCTCCCTAAGATCTTGCTCTATGGTGAACTTGCCTCTGGCTGCTGTAAGAGAGGAGCCCCGAAGAAAAGATACAAGGACTCCCTGAAACAACATCTCAGCCTTGGCCATATTGATCACCATAACTGGTCCACTCTGGCCTCAAATTGGGAGGCCTGGAGACACACTATCTATAACACAGCTGTCTCCTTCGAGAACACACGCAGGATCACTCTCGAGGAGAAAAGGCAACGCAGAAAGAACCGTGTCTTGCAGAATACACCATCTAAGGAGCCTTTCTGCTGTGCCTTTTGCAATCGGACATGTCTGTCACATATTGGCCTCATAAGCCACCAGCGTGCCTGTAACAAATGTGGATAGAGCCTTCCCAAATCTTCGTTCGCGAGGCCCAGCCATGATGATGATGATGATGAGACATTTGAGGGTGTTTCTGGGCATTTTGTGAGTACTCTGGACTGCAGTTAATCTGCTCTACCACTGGCATTGTGTTGATGGTGCAGCTCTGCAGCTCACCAACCACCTGCTAACCCTGCACTGTTAGGGAATGAGGCATCATTAGGGACAAAGTAAACCACCTTGGCATGGGTGTGTGTTACCTGGCTAAGGATGGACAGAATCTGGCTACAGAGGCTGAAGACTAGTGCTGAATTAGGCGTAAGGGATTCAGGTTTAGTCAGGCAGCATGGATGGGTTAAAGCAAGTTGCCCATGCAGAGCAGAAATCTCCACTGCTGTGGCAAAAATCCCAAGGCCAGCTATTTGGCAAATGCGGGGTCGTGCCATGGTGCTCCTGCAAGCAAGACAGCTTTGATCACATCCACTGGCTCTGCTGATACTGGTGTTTGCTTAAGCAATTAGAAAAAAACACAAGCGGAAATTCAAGCCTAGTCCCTTCCCTGGCTTTTGACCTGCTGTGGCTGATGTGGTTTCCAGGGTTTTTTGCTCAAACGACTCCAGCTTGCCAGGCACCTTCCTGCTCACAAGTGCCTCCAAAAAAAGAGACCTCCAAAATCCCTGGGATGGAGTGGGACGGGGAAATGCCTTCTGAGTTATTGCCCCTTCCTCACTTGTGACATAATCCTTAGTGTGGGTCCTGCTCCAGAACGATGTCCCAAAATGGGAGACAGGGATTGGCCCCTTGCTTGGAGAGGGGACACTGTCCCAGCACTGGCATAGGACATTATTTGTCCCTCAGGCTCCAATCAGGATGTCTCCTGGTCGACTTAAAAGCGTGTTTAATGATAGCCAGAGCTATTTGCTGAAAGGTCTTCCAAATCTGGTCTGTTTTAAAAATCCCTTAAGATATACCCTCCTGGAGAAAAAGGAAATAACAAATGAAATCACTGGTATCTCATTTTTACATTTGTGGGCTGGAGGTGTCCTCCCAGCAGATGGGCTGGGGGTGCTTGTCCTGTTCCCTTGGTCCTGGGGGGAATGGAGATGGCTGTATGTGGTACTTGATATCCCGGAGCTCATCAAACATTTCAGGTGACCAAAAAACCCAACTACCACCTTCAAGTTTCCCACCCACAGCTGTGCTTTCCCCTGCTCTAATATACCCCTAGGCTGCCCCTCCCCTACCCAGGGTAGAGGGCCTGTAATCCATCTCAAAACCTACCTCATATATATATATAAATAAAATAATATTAAAAATATATATAAAATATATATTCCATAGAGATTGATATATCTATTTTTTATTTTCATTATTTTGTTGGAACTGAGGCTGGCTTGCTTGGGCTTTCTGCCATCTCACCAGCACCACTGAAGCAACAGGCAGAATTTTCCTGGAAAAATGAATTAGCAGATAATTTCCAGCCACTGTTGTATGGAGATGTGGACAGGACCAGTGTGAGGATCATATTTTTCCCCTTCTTTTTTTCTTCTTTTTTAACCCTCAATGTGCTGAATAGTCAAACTCTCACTAATTTTAATTCCTGTTTAGCTTCCTGAACTGGGAGCCAGTCCACATCGCTGCAGGTGTTTTAAACGTTCTGGGTTGTCAGGCGCAGGGGGATTTCCATGGTGATACTACAGTCTCCATAGGGCAAGCAGGCAGCAGTGGCAGTGTGTCTTTGGGACTCTCTGTGCTGCTCCTCAGCTTTTCACTTCTCCCTTGCTGGGTGCTGGGTCTGAGCCAGTGCTCTCCAGTTTGTCGCCCTTGGGTACAGCCGGTAGTTTAAGGGCTGAGATGGAAGACACAGCTGTGGCAGCCACCAATTGGGTTGGGGCACCAGCCTGAGGATGCTTTGTTCTGACGGTTTTGAGATCTGGTGTCCTTTCCAGGTCTTCAGTACAGGAGATGCTTCACATGGTGGGAATGGAGAGAGTTATATTTTTAAGATACAGTAGACCTGCAGGAAAAAACAAATCAATTAATTTAAACACAATATGCATCATCCCTGGAAGTGTTCTAGGCAAGGCTGGACAACCTGGTCTATCAGAAGGTGTCTCTGCCCATGGCAGGAGTTTGGAGTGAGATGGGCTTTAAGGTCCCTTCCAAACCAAACCATTCCATGGTTCTTTGATTTAGTATTGATAGTAAAAAACCCCAGTATTTGTAGAAGTCAGTGGAATGAGAAGCAGGTGTGGGATGTCCTCAGTCCCTCCTGGGCATTTGGCTGTTCCCATCTCCCACTCTGCACTGAGTTTGGTCCTGGGTAATACCCAAAACAGGGGTCATTGCTTTACCTTTTTCTTGCTGGCAGATGTGGCCCAGAGGAGTGAAAGGCTTGAGGAGAGCTTTTCAGCCCAGTTTTGCGAGTCCTGGACAAGCACCCAGTTTCCTTTGAGGAATGAGATTTTGGAGGTTTACACTAAATAAGGTTTTTACTCACCCCAAGGTGAAGGCCATGGGGAGGATGGCAGTGGAGGTTCTGCTTCAAGGACCATTGCAGTGTGGAAACACCAGCTTGGGTTAAATAAGATGCTGTTGCTTCTGGTTGTGGCATGGGGCTGGAAATCACTGTAAGACTTGAAAAGATGAAGAGGAAGAAGAAGGATGAAAACTCTCTCATACTGAAGTTAACAGCGGTAGCACCCTGTAAGTTCAGTCTTTGCAAGGGCCCGGGCGTAGTGTGCAAGTTGCTGGATCCCATAAACCCCCTCTGTTTCTCCTAATGGGACCTATTTATAATTTGAGGGGTATAATAACAGTTTTCTGCCTGGAAATTTCCTTGGCAAGGTTGTCATTGGCTCACTAGTAGGGGTTTTTTTACTGTTTTGTTTGCTCTGTAGTGTTTGGAAATGGTGATGTGGGGCGGAAGGCTGGAGGATGTTTATTTTGGGGAGATGCTGCCCTGTGGCAGCAGTTGGAGGACTGGTGAGGGGACATGCCTGCTGTGAGCATGGGGTTGGGGGGGGCCCCAGCCCTTTCCATAGGGGTTCATAAGCCTCCCCACATGCCTGGTTTTTCCTTTGCTGCAGCTCAGGTGATTCATGAGTGAAACTCCCTCGAGGCCAAATTTCCAATCTTTCCCAGGATTATCAAGGGAGGTGTCATAAGAGCCAAGCAGGAGATGACATCCTGTGCCAGCTGTTGCATAGCACCCTGTCCCCCCAAGATTCCTTTGGGGAGGAGAAATAATTAATAAAATTTAATAACATTTGAAAAAAAAACCCTGAAAAATGTAAAAACAATCTGCAAATGTTTGCTTTGGCCTTGTGACAGTGATGTGATGGTCCCCATGCCCCTGGGGATGGGACTTGGTGTGCAGAGGTGGGATTGGGCTGGGGCCAGAACAGAGTCCCTTGCAGAGAGGAACATCAGTGGTGTCCCAGGGAGGGATTTCAGTAGGACAGATGTGTGGATCCTTGGGAAGCAGGGCAGGATGCTCTGCACCCGTTCTACCCACCTTTCTCCATGTCGCCAGCCTGAACTGCTATAAGAATGGTTTACCCTAGTTTTCCTTAAGATTACTTTCCCTTTGATTAGGCAAACAACATCAAGCCCTTAATTTGATTTAAATAAGCCTAGCACTTGCTGTGAAGTTTTTCCCCTCCCTTTTATTCTCCTCTTTTCTATATCCGCTGTCACTGCTCTTTGTGACCACAAATGATTAAAAGCTTTACAGGAATATTGTCATCTCCCCCCATCCCTTAAAGTTCTGCTGTGTTACTTGGGTCATATTTTTATTATGTTTTTTTTTTTTTTCTTGTAGAATAATTCTCCCTTCTCCTTATAAACAATCAACCAGGTGAAAGGTATTATTTTTGTCCTGGTCTCCTGCGGGAGAGGGAGGGGATGCAGGTACCCTGCCCCACTTCCCATTGATGTTATCCCTGTCTTTCCCATTGGTTCTCCCTCTGGAGCCAGATCCATCTTGTGACTTTGGTTTTTGCAGCGGAGGGAGGAGCATCTCTTCCCTGGAAGTGCTGCTTCCTGTGAGAGGCTGTGGCCGAGCAGGTTGGTGCAGTTGGAGCTCTCCAAGGGGCCACGACCAGCCCCACCGGGGCAGGGATTGGCTCTCCAGATTGCCAGAAGGCAACAGAACATCCATGTCGTAGCAGTCATATTTAATAATAATTAGGGCCCTCAGAAACATGTACGGGCATCAAAGTAAGGCTGTTTTCCAAACGAGTGCTTGGGGGGTTTAAGAAGGGAGTGATGCTCCCTAGACCAAGTGATGGCTGGTCCCCCAGCTCAGCCTGGGACCGGGCATCGGCACCACCACCACCTCACTGTTTCCTGCCAATTGCAACAAGGCACCTCTTAACAAAGCATCCACAGAATGTCAAGTTCCCTGCTCCTTCAGGGAAGTGCTCAGGAAGCTGCTTAGGAGCTTGCAGGTGAAATGGTTCCTTGTCTATATGTCTGTCCATGCACAGACTGCAGGGCTGGAGCAAGGAGGAATGCCTGGTGTTGCTACAGGCTCTCATGATGGTTAAGTTGGAGGTGCCTGGCAGAGCCCTGTCACCGGCATGTGGACGCCTGTGGTCTGTGCCCAGCTGCAGGACCATGTGTTCGGTTTCCTGCTTTATTTTCCAAGCTGGTACCTAGTTAGGACAGATTTCCCCCCCCCCCAGGATCATTCTGTGGAAGAAGAGTTGTCTGTCAACTTTGTTAGGAAGTGTCACATGGATGGAAGAGGATTTTCCTGTGTGGCTGTCAGCCTGGATGCCGCTTTGGCTCTGCCATTCACAGATGCCAGTGGAGCCCCAGCGCTGCTTGGCTGCTTTCACTGGCCAGCAATGTGGGGTAACAACCTGGAGGGCTTATTCAGAGCAATTCCTGAAATTTAATCATTATTGTTTATTGGGATTTGTCTACCCTCTCATTAGCTTATCGGAGACCCTCATAAGAGTTTACACAGAGAAACTGTGGCTGCCCCATCCCTGGAAGTGCTCAAGACCAGGTTGGACAGGGCTTGGAGCAACCTGGGATAGTGGAAGGTGTCCCTGCCTATAGCAAGCGGTTGGAACGAGAGTATCTTTAAGTCCCTTCCAACCTAAAACATTCTGTGATAAGATGTGCATGCTCAGACACCTATGGAGATGCCAGCACGAGGGACTTGTTATTTTGTGCCAAAATCCACCATTTCCCCAGTTGCACTACCTACTTTTGTGTTCAGATTCCTTCTACTTGGACATAGGTGCAGACTGGGGCAGGAAGGTGAACTGGGGGTATTTCTGTTGCCTATAACCCCTGTTTCCAGCAGGGCCAGGCAGTGTGATTATTGACTGAGTGGCAAATTGAGTTATGCATGGGCAACTTCATTCATATTCCCTGGCTCCTGCCCATCCAGCCTTGTTAGGGGTTCTCCGGCCTCTTTTATCCACTTGCAAGCACATGATTTACGATTTGGTTTGAGTGGCTTCTGAGCTAATTTGTCATCCTTTATTCGCAGGATTAAAGCTGGACAGTGCAATACTGCCCTCTGGATGGAGAGGCAATAGCTGACAGGGATGTGTTGGTTGCTGGGTGTGATGCTGTCTCGGGTGTGGATGTCCCAGCATTGGAATGGGGTGATTTATGCAAGGCGAGACCTTGCCTCAGTTTCCCCTGCAGCACTGGCATTGCTGTGGGTCGCAGTGAGGCCCGGTGCAGTGTGCACAGAAACCTGCTGCTGTTGCTGCATGTGTAACTGGGTCCCAGCATTTATCCCCTTTTTTCCCCATTTTTTCATGAGCGATAGAGCTTCTGGGGCTGAGCCTCTTCTCAGATGTGCAGTCCCTGTGCATCACTTGGTCTTGTTGCCACTGACACCCGGAACTGCAGTGTGGGATGATTTGATGTGGGAACTCCTTGCCATGAGCTGCATCTCTCCCTTGGGGTGAAAGCAGAGCACCCTGTGGTTTTGGCCTGTTTCAGGAACACTTTTGGATGCTAGGTTCTCCTCTTGCCCAGGGTGTAGGGAGGGAGGCACAAGGATGGCTGGCACAGTGTCCTCATGGGGACACAGCCATCACCCCTAGCTCGCAGCTGCTGTAAGAGCTCAGACACAGGAGTGCTCCACGTCTGCTTCAACACTGTGTCCTCTGGCTTGCACAGCCTCAGTCTGCACATCCGGGGTGTGCCACCATGCAACTGATCCAGCGCGCCCTGCGCAGCAGTGACATCTCCCTGAGGGTGAGCCCCAAGGGTGGAGATGACCTGGCCGCTGCTGGAACACACAGCATTGGCTCCAGAGTTTGATTACAGCTCAACAGCGTCCTCAATTATCTGCCTTAGCAGAGGACACAAGGGGATTATGGGGTTCAGGCTGCCCTGGCTCCTGGCCATGCCTCAGTTTCCCCTGTGTATCCGTGCCAGCATTGCTCTCCATGCCACACCATGGTAATGGGTGGTGCTCAGCGCCAGCTCTCGATTAGTGATAGTCATGCATAGCTCTTGTTTTTTCTGTTTTCAGGTGAATATGGCCCTGGCAGGGAAGCCTTTAGATGCGACTCTCACCACCTCCAGAGCTGACCAATGGAATATGGTTTTTCCCCAGAAAGACGAAATCATCACCAGCTTAGTGTCTGCCTTAGACTCCATGGTAAGAGGCCAGTGGCATCCCTGTTGATGTTCCCCTCCCTCTTTTGGCCTCCGTTTAGCAGGGCTGGCTGGGTGCAGGGCTGGCACAGGAGAGCTGGTGAGCTCATCCTGCTGCCCTCTGCTACTGGAAAGCCCAGGGAGCTGCTGGAGCTGGGAAATAAAATCCCTCTCCCACCCTGACAGCCGTAAGAATCATAAAGTCAGCCCAAGTTAATCTCAGATGTGTATTGTTTTTCCATTAATATTTATGTTGGTATCAACTGAACGTAGGGTGGTTGTCTTTTTTTTTCTTGCCGTTTTACCAATGTTACCATGAGCTTTTACACAACATCAGAACAATGGCTTTTTATCTTTGAGAACAAAGAAAATAACTTTCATATCATTTGACGTAGAATTCCCTGTGGAAACCTTGCCTAAGTCAGCTGTGCTTACATAAACAAGATAACTGTCTGCATTAAGTCTCGTGGACCAGAGCTAATCTTATTTTTAACTGTGAATGTGATCAAGAAGGGAAAGCAGATGTGTAGTAACAAATGTGTAATGCAATGAGATATGCTAAATAGCCCTCCTGTTTTAAAGTCAAGTCATATGTAATGCATTTGTCTAGGATGCGTTTCGTTTTCTTCTCTCTGCGGGTAGAGGTTTTTTCATTAATACCAATTTCCTTCTCTTTGACATCACTGCCCCAGTAAGGAGCAGGTTCCCTGGAGCTGACACACCCCAAGCAGCTTTGATGATTTATATACGTGCCAACCCATACAACATACAATACAAACATATTGTAGTTTGGCTTCTTAATGAATATACATTATTCCGCAGTCTTCATTAGGTACTTAAACCAGAGCTAGGGAGCCAGGCTGCTCCTGAAATTCAGCCTTTATCCCAGTGCTTCACCAGTGCTAGGCTCTGTGCCCACTGAAGCCTAGCTGCCTGCATGCCTGGTAAATAAACTGCAAGGCCACGTGCACATCACCAGGTGGGCTTGGGGTTTGGATTTGGTCTGCCTCCAAATTTCACATACCTTAGTTGTTGTGTTTATCTTTTGAGTGTTGGGCTTTTTGAGCAAAATACTTGTGTTTGCTACTGGGTTTTGAAGGGATGTTTCCTAAAAATATCTATTTTGGGGGATTTGATTTGGTGCATCCTTGAAGAAGGTGATCAGGAGGTAAAATGACCTGGTATAAAGGCTGGTTTAGGCCCACACAAGTGAAGCTCACTGTAGATGCATTCAGTGAACTGAAGGTAGCTCAAGGGGGTTTAGTCCATGCTTTCCTGCTCCCAACCCCTCCATGGCATTGTTGATGTGTCTAACCGTGGCTGCTGCTTGGAAAATCACCCCTTTTTTACCCTTTTAAAACATGACCTGGGAATAGCACCATGCTGTAGCTATGGGAATATGGCTCAGGCTGCTGGCACTGAGTAACTATTATAATATAAAAAATACTAATAAAAGACATATACATGTGTATTTTGTAGAGCTGGAAGTGCACATTACATAAAACGGATTAATAGAGGAAGTCTTTTCCATCTCTTTATTGTTTTGCATAACTGTACAAGAAGAATCGTTCAACTACTCCAGACTTTGACCATATTAGTGTTCTGCAGCTGAAATAAGATTCTCATGTTCCTTATTCCATTAGAGCTGGGGGAAAGTTGTTGTTGGTTGTGGTGTGGGTTTTTTGTTTCTTTTTTTTTACAGAAATGTTTTCTTTTAAAGAAATGCTATAAAATGTTTACTTTTAGGATAGGAAAAAATGAAGTAAAATGGTGGGAATATAGTTCTTGTTTTCCAGCAAAGCCTAGCTCGGCCAGATATCTTTGGGAGCAGTAAAGTCACCAAAATATTTAGGGCATGTCATAAACCCATGAAATTCTGACCCAAATCAGAACATTGCTTTTGGTAGGGGAATCTTTTGATGGGAACTAAAAAATCCCACTGGGAAATGGCAAGGATTGGGAAGCAGGGATGTTCTCCAGTCCCGTGCTGCACTAACCTGGTGCCTCCCGCAGTGCTCAGCGCTCTCCAAGCTAAACGCAGAGGTGGCCTGCATCGCTGTCCATGAGGAGAGTGCCTTCGTGGTGGGCACTGAAAAGGGACGGGTCTTCCTCAGCACCCACAAGGAGCTGCAGGCCGACTTCCAGAAGTTTTGCAGTGAGTATCCCCCGCCAGAGATCTTCTCCCATGCCAAGGTGGGTGCTTCAGTTCTGCGAGCTGGGACTCCCACCATGCACGAAGTGATTGTGGTTTGGGGGGCACCACAATGTTGTCTGTCTGTCCACGGGGCTGAGTGGTGGTTGAAGTGATGGCAGGTGGGAACTGTGGTCAGAGCCTCTCCCCTCCCAGGGAGGGCACTGTATGCCCTGGCTCTTCTCTCCAAAAGCATCCCTGAAGTGGCACAGGGCTGGATGGTTGCTCTGTTCCCCTGGCTCTGTTAGCCTTCAGCAATGCTGTGGGAGTGCTGGAGTGTTTTTGGAGGACTTTGCAGAAATAGTTTGTCCAAGTGATCCCCCAGGAACCAAGAGGCTTTCTTGGTCCTGGGCCTTTTTCCTGGTTTTGGAAAAACAGGGATGGATTTGGTAGATGAAGGTGTCGGTTGTGGAATTGCTTATATTTTTGAGGGATGAACAGGGGTGACAGGATGCCTTGAGCAGATGCTGTGTCCCTCCAGTCTTAGATCAGATTCACCAAGTATCTGAGGGATTCCTGTGTCTTGCAGGCCCCAGCTCTGTGCCTCTGCCAGCTCCCCAAAAACAGCCTGGGAGCTGAGGGGAAAGTGGGAGCCGTGCTGTGAACAGGGACCTGCATTTCTTGGTCAGCATCATCCCCAGCATGCCAGCTGCTGCTTTCCCTACTCCATACAGGAGCTGGGAAAGAATCTGGTTTTGATGGTGCTAGGGACCCCAGACTCGGATCTGTTCCTATACACTGCCCACGGTGGGATGTCACTGGAAAGAAATGACCCGGCTGTGTGTGTGCACACATGGTATTGAAAGAAACCAGATAGGTGCTTAATCCATTGGAGAGATTGTGCAGGAAGGGTTTGCTCTGGTGACAACACCAGTGCTGTGAAGCTGTCCAGGTCACTGCTCAGCTTGTTCTCGGCACAGCTCTACAGGAGCAGCTCCCTGCCATGGCTCTGCTCTGCCCCTCGTCCTGCTGCCCTGGGCATCCCACTTGCACCCGGGAGAGATGCCATTAGTTATCCTCCATTGCATTCTGCAGGAGGCATTTGCGGGATGTTTTCCACATTCATGGGCAACTCTGCCTCCCCTTCCCACCACCTACAAGATGTGAATGGCAGTGGGATGGCCAATGGGAAGGAGTTCCCTCAGGCTGAGAGAACTGGGATTGTTCAACATGGAGAAGAGAAGGGTCTGGGGAGCCCTCTAGAGCCCCTTCCAGTACCTAAAAGGGACTTACGAAAAAGAGGGAGAGTGACTTTTTTCATAGGCAGATAGTGATAGAACAAGGGGAAATGGTTTTAAACTAAAAGAGGAGAGATTTGGATTAGATGTTAGGAAGAAATTCTTTCCTATGAGGGTTGTGTGACACTGGCACAGGTTTCTCAGAGAAGCTGTGGCTGCCCCATTCCTGGAAGTGTTCAAGGCCAGGTTGGATGGGGCTTGATCTAGCGGAAGGTGTCCCTGTCCATGGCAAGGGGTTGAAACAAGATGGTCCTTAAGGTCCCTTCCAACCTAAACTGTTCTCTGATTCTGTGATATATCCTGGTCAGTGACTTACTGCTGTGCTGGGACAAGGCACCTGGCACTAGATCCTGATTCCCATCTCTTTGGTTTCATTTTATACCTTTGTCAAAAAGAAATAGCGATGTCTGATTGAAAGTACAAAATCTTGATGATGGTGTTTGGGTGAAGCAGCTGATGCTGGAGACAGGGTGAAATGTGATAACTCTGTCTTGAATTATAAATGGTCCACGCTCAACTCAGCTCCATAAAGCTCTTACAACTGGCACGCAGTGGAAAGCATCCCTGTAAGTGCCTCTGATTTATGGTCTTGCTGCCCTCTTAGAAAGATCTGAATTAGTCTAAAGCAGACATCGCTGGGAGAGGTAAGAAGCCTCTTATCTCTCTTGGGTGCATAGACCTCACTTGAACACCCTCCTTCATCTGAACCTCTGGCTCAGCCTTTCCTTGTGCACGGGGGGGGCCTGACAGTGATCCGGATTAATGTCAGCAGAATAGCATTAATGCCCAGCTGGTGGGAGAAGCAGTAATTGGAGGGTGCAGATATATATGCATTTCATCGCCGTGGTAAAACCCGCCAAAAAATTTTCCAGGGCCTGTTTTGCTGTGCCGTGGGAGGCATGCGGAACTTGCCAGGGGTGGCATAGTGGCTGTCTACTTTCTTATGTCTAGTTCTAGGGGTATCCCATGCGGCTCTTGACCCGTCCCTTTTCAGTGCTATTGTAGCCACAGGCCTTTTCCACAGGAAGGATTCATGAGCACCTTCTCGAGCACCCAGGTGGCATGCAGGGCCAATCATTGGCAGGAGGCTTTCGAGGATGATGAAGGAATTAGTCCTTCACCAACAAAAATCCCTTGTGAATTACTGTGAATAGAACAGCAATAATGCACTTATATAGTGTTTAATTTTCTGTGCATTTAGAGATGCAAGGAAGTCACTGCCAAAGCTATGCTTTATTTGAGCTTTAATGGGGGAAATTAGCAGGAAATAGCTGGTATTACTGAGCTACATGATGCTGAAGGGTAAAAAAGCCTCCAAGAAAGGCAGATTTTCTTTTGCTGCGAGATTGAAGGCTAAGCAGATTGAAACCAGAGAAAAGAAGTGTGCTGCCTAATTAATCTCAACAGTTTCAGTGCAACTGAAGGGAAAAGCCAGGGAAAGGAGGGGGGCAGGCACAGGATGACGGACCCCACTGCTGGCACCACTGCCCATGCCAGCACTTTCTCCTGCACATCGGGGGTTGCTGGGAGGGACATGTTGAGGGTCCGGGGTGGGTGGGAGACCCGGGGGACCCACCTCCTTAGCCAGAGTCATCACCATGAGCCCTTTCTCACTACAGGGACTCCCATTTTTTCCTCTCCCGCTGCAGGAATCCAGCAAAGGAAGGAGCAGGACACAGAGGCACAGAAGAAGGCAAAGGAGTGTGGGCGAAGGGTGCTCAGGATCTCCCCGGACCAGGGATCAGACGTGTACCTCCTCAGGAAGATGGTAGAGGAAGTGTTTGATGTGCTTTATAGTAAGAATCTTCATGCTTCCCTTTGGGGATATGGATTGCCCCCAGGGCTCTCTGAGCTGCCCAGTGCCACCACCAGATGTGGCTTTGAGTGCCAGCCCAGCTCCCCAGCAAGAGGAAGTGCCTGCAGGTGCCTGCAGGTGCCTGGCACGGGTGGTGTGGTGGGATGTGCTCCTGCATGGGGTTAGCATTGCACTGAGATGGGATTTGGCCACTGCTTCACTTTCCAGTGTCCCAAACTGGGCCAAAAAAATCCCCATGCTGGGGGGAGCATCCTTTGTCACCCCTGACCAGGGGAAGCCTCTGCTATGCCCTGGGATGGGATTTCCAAGCACACCTTTATCCCTCACACCTCGTCCATTGCACCTTTTTCATAGCGCTGTGTTGGGACTCTACAGACTCACTTCCCCCCTTTCCCTGGCAAGTCTATTTAGAAGGAAAAAAAGATGATTTTCTAGCAAGCAGCCCTGCAGCCCCAGCTTCAAGAGACAAGCTGGTGCTCTTCCATCCCTGGCAATAAACCTTCTGCAATTAAAATGTAGATGACCATATGGCTGTTGATATGGAACCCAGTGGGTTGCAGAGCTCCCTCCAGGCCCAATCTGTGGTGGCTTGAGTAGCAGCAGTGCCTTCTTCTCACTCAGGAGGATCCACTGGAGCCCCCATGGAGTGGCTGGAGGCAGCAGCCATGCTACCAGCTCATCCTCTGACAGCATCTCTAGGGCTGTGCTGCTTGGGAAAGGAAAAGCAAGGTTGGCTTGGGAAAACAGGGCAACACGCATCAATATTTTCACGTGGTGCTCAGCAGTGTGCTTTAGCCTACTGTGATGTTTCGGGGGAGTTCAGGCCATGTGGCTGGATCAGCTGCAGAACTGGGTGTTTGGCTTTCCTGGGTGCAGCTCCCCATCACCATCTGCGATTCAGAGCCTGGTAGAGCCCTACCAGGGCTGCACAGGTCTTCCTGAACCCAAGGTGTGGGGCTTGCCCAGGTCTGTGTGTGGGGTTTGGGCATTTCCACTTGACAGAAGGGGGATAATGGGAACTACCACCAACCACCTTGGGCTCACGTGCAGGAGTTGCTGTTGCTGGCTGTCACACCTGCCACAGGCTTCACAGACAGAAAAGGGAAATGGTATCCTTTCCTCCCCCCCGAGAGAGACAGTCACTAAAGTTTTCTGAAACCATTCAAAGGATGTGGAGGCAATATTCCCATTAAGGGGGCAATCAGATCCCCTTGCTGCCTTCCAAAGGCTGGACCTAAGAGTGAGGGAAGGGATGATGCAGAAGAGACAAGGGAATAGGATGCAGAGGACGTTTTTGTACTGGTGGATCCCCTCTCTAAGTTGTAGGTCTGCTGCTGAGAGAGTGCCAAAATTTGCTGTCCTCTTGGGAATATGAGAATTACTAAAATCTGACATACCATAAATGTATAACTGCATTAAAAAAGCTTGATCAGGATGCATTTGCATGGGGTGTACAAACCAGGCAGGTAGCCCATCCATCAGGATGATTAGCAATGCTCTTTACCTTGTTGAGATCTGTAGAGGTGCATGGGGACAAGCTGGTCCCCAGTCCGAGTTGGCCAGCATTGCTAATAGCAGGAGGAGGTCAGGCATCCCTGAACCAGTGGTTTTGGCTCTGGCACTGGGTGTAATTCTGCCTTTGCTGCTGCTTCAGTAGGATCAACTGTTTCCATCCTTGAGCTGCTCTGTGGCGAAAGCTGCCTAGCACTCCCAGCATTCCCACTGGAAAGAGCCTCTCTTGATTGAGTGGAGAAATAATACATGTCCAAGCTTGATTCTGTTTCCAACAGTGAGAGGACTGTGAGAAATTAACAGTTACTGTTCTTACGGGGGGCTTTTTATCCTTTTAGTCACCTCCCATCAACAGGGATTGGAAACAAAAAAGTCTTAGAAAATTCTCCATCAAAAAGGTTCCCTCCAGGTAATCTCTGAACCAACAGGATGACTGATTACCACTGGCTTCTATTAAACAGGCATTAATGATGATTATTGCCTCTCTTTAGCTAAACTATAAGCCTCTGTGTGGCAGTGCTAGGCTTGTGAAGGTCACTTTGACAGTAACATGTTCCCCATTAAAATATGTTTGGGGAGTTCTTGGGCATTGGGTTGATAAGGAGACACTGTAGGCATCAGGAGCTTTTCCTCATCACGAAGAGAGGTGATGGAGGGAGGTGGAGAACTGCTAGAGCCAGCAGTTCGGGACAGAGAAACTGTCAGCTTGCAGAAAGTGAACTCGCAGTGTCGTTCAAAGGCTCATTTTGAAACTTAAGTTATTGGCTTAATTAAAATATTATCCATCCCATGTATAAGGAACCTTGATGGCTCGTGCAAGTTGCACATTGTTAGTTATCGTGTGTTCCTTCAAAGAACATGTTGAAGAAGCCACTTTTAATAAGGACTTGCTGACGGTGTCACAAGATTTACAGGGCTTCTGTAAGATACTTAGGTGTGGGGGTTGAGTTTTTTTTAAGAGGAGAGGAAAAAGAAAATATTTAAAAGAAAATCCACAGTATAAAATCCCACAGTAACTTAAATGTCCAGTACTCTTCTCTGCCTGTCCCTCAGCCTGGAGACAAAGGTGCAGACACCATGCCATGCTGCCAGATGTTCTGCATCTGGATACTGCGTTGCCAGACCAGTCTCATTCCTTCATGGCTGTTTCTTCTGCTTCATGCTTTCAGCACCAAGTTTATTGCTTGCAGTGGCTTGGGTTGATTTCCAAAATAATTCTTCCACAGAGAGCAGCTTGAAGGTTTTGACCATTTCTTGGAACCCTTCAGAGGGGACTTTTTTTCTGACTGGAGAGCACCATAAACAACCGTGGTTTGGGCACATGGGCTCTTCAGCTCATTTAGAAAATCCCTCTATAATGGCAAGGCTTGCTGGTCATCTCTTGCTGCCAGGGAAGGGAAAGCACTGTGCACCCAACTCCTTGAGCAGATTTTGGTGTCAGAAGTAAAATGGAGCCAGGCTCATGTAATGGGGACATGGGGGGACTCTGTGGCCATTGTTGAGGGGAGGGGGTGACAGTTCTGGGCTGCTGGAGGTGACTGTGTGGTCAAACAGGTCAATATCCAAGCTGTCTGTGAATGGTGGGATGGAGGGAGATTACTGGGGGGTTTTTTCTTGTCTGCTAAAGTGCATCAAAGCAACAGCAATCAAGCTACTTCTCATTCTTTCAGGAGGTAAAATAAAAATACTGGCTGAAAATAAGGTTCCCAGAATATCTCAGTAAACATGAGATAAAAATCATCATGAGGCCTTCAGCCTTCTTTGTCAGCTTTCAGCTCCCTCCCAGCTTGCTGGTGGCCATGTACCTTACTGGCACATTGCTGGGAACTCCCAGGAGTCAGCTTGTGCCAAATGACCCTAGCTGAGCATTTTACTGTGCAACCTGAATGATGAGACATTGACTTTTTGGCTTTTATGAGCTTTTTATTAATTAGTGCTTTTAGAAAGGGCTTGGAGTGCCTTGCATGCTAAGTGCAGAGGTAAGAATGGGTCTTCTCCTAATGGTTTTGTTGTTATTTCTTGCTCTTGCATTTCCTGCTGCAGCCTGGCTCAGCTGTGGTCGGGGGCGCGGGGTGTTTGTCAGTGTGTAACTCTGCCCCCTCGCCAGGTGAAGCCATGGGGAAGAGCAGTGTGGTCCCTTTGCCGTATGAGAGGTTCCTGAAAGAGCCGGGCTCACTTGCAGTCGCTGGCTTGCCTGAAGGGATCAGCTTTAAGAAACCCATGGAGTACGATGTGAAATCCCTGATGGCCATCCTAGAACACAGCCACAGCATCCGCTTCAGGCTTAAAAGGTAATTTTGGGGATCCCCAAGGGGTGAGAGAGCAGCAAGCCCTTGGGATAGTGGCTCTTACAATGCTGGCAGATGGTGAAGATTTTGTGTGGCACAGGCAAGAGAGTCCCTCCTATGTCCCAGCTTCTCTCCCAGACACACAAACCTGGGTCCATGCCAAACCCAGCCTTGCACAGAGATTTTTTCATGTCGTGGGGCTCGAGACCATTTCAGGCTTGTTTCTTTTAAGTGCATGCAAACATGCAGATTAACTGCATCGTTTTACATGTCTCTGCCAAAATTTCCACTGCAGTAAGCTAAGTGCTTTTCTTGTCTCCAGAGGAGTTTCTGGGGTAAGTGCTGCAAGTGTCTTCCCAGCATGAAATGGGTTTTTTAATGGCAGATGAAGAGGGAAGCGGGAGACTGCGACAGGACAAACTCCCCCTTTTGGCCACGTTTACACAAGGGGTTTGGTCGTTTTGAGTGCATTTCCCTTGTGTTTGCCTGGCTGGCAGCACCTCAGATCCATTCAGAGAAATGCTGAGCACTACCAAATACCTCATCTGAAGGCTTGGTACTTCTGGAAAATCAGGCTGAGACAGCTAAAAGTAGGACACACAGAATTTGAGGTGTCTGCGAGCTCGTGGCTGCCTGTCTCGTGTGGAGCACTTGTATTTCCTTGGTCTGCAGCTCATCCCTGGGCTGACTGAGGTCCCCTTTGAACATGCCATGGGTGCTGGGGGCTGGCACAGGCAATATAGCCAAGTGGTTGTGGTCACACAAGGTTTTACCTCTTAAATGCATCAGGCATGAAGCTGAACAGCTTTGCCTTAGCTAATACAAACACTTTGAACCACCATAAGACCAACCAGATCCACTGAAAGAAGACAAGAACGGTCCAGGGGCCTGAAGATGCTCTGGAGGTTGGGTGATGGATGTAACTTCTAAATCATAGAATAGAACTAGAATAGATCCATAGAATGGCTTGGGTTGGAAGAGATCTTAAAGACCATCTTGTTCCAACCCCCTCAGGGTCACCTTCCACTAGACCAGGTTGCTCCAAGCCCTGTCCAACCTGACATTGAACACTTCCAAGGATGGGGCAGCCACGGCTTCTCTGGGCAACCTGTACCACCACCCTCACAAGGAAGATTTTCTTCCTACTATCTAATCTAAACCTACTCTTTTCAGTTTGAAGCCATTCCTTGTTGTCCTGTCACTCCCTGCTCTTGTCAAAAGTCCCTCTCCAGCTCTCCAGTACCTTTAGGTAGTGGAAGGCTGCAGTAAGTTCTCCCCAGAGCCTTCTCTTGTCCAAGCTGAACAATCTCAACTCTCTCAACCTTTCCAAATAGGAGAGGTGCTCCAGCCCTCTAATTGTCTTCATGGCCCTCCTCGACAAGGAGCCTGGCAGCCAGTGATGCAGCATGTTTCACCCTCCTGGGCATGGCTCTCCTTCCCCCTCCACATCCTTGCTTGTTGAGGCTTAGCAGTGCCTTGGGCCCAAAGGAACCTGTTTTCCCTCCTCTTCTCCCTTCCTTCCCCTCAGGCCAGCAGATGAACCCAGCCGAGAGCCCAACCCCAGCGTTGAGTTAACTTGTTCCTCCCTCGCCTCCAAGGGCAGCCGAGACTCCGGTGCCAACGGCCCCATGGCCAAGCCTGCCACCCAGGACACCCCCTCCGCCATTGCTGTCACCAACTTCCTATACAGCGTCTCGCTGCCCACTCCTGTCGCCGTTGACCTCAAGCAGGAGGTGTCCTCGGGGCTGCCTGGGCCGACCGCGGTGGGCGAGGCTCTGCTGGCTCGGCCGGCAGGAGAGCTGAAGGTGCCTTCCTCACAGGAGTACAGCGACTGCTGTGGTAATAGCCTAGAGTTTGCTCTAAGATGAGGGCCCTGTGCACAGCCCACCCCGGGCACTGGCAGGGGACAGGCTGGGTGTTTTGGTGGTCCTCAGATGAGTTTGGCCTGAATGAAGATGAGTGGAGCCCCTGCCATGCTGCACTGCCCCAGCCCTTCCCTGGGTGGCTGCAAAGTGCCAACGGGGCACACCTCTATTTTTACTCCAAAATGCTGGGTGCTGCACTACCAGGTAGAATGACAGCTGGAATGGGGATGGGAAGGGTCGGTCTGGTCAGCATCACACCGGGAGTCACAGGCCAGGGTGCATGGAGGAGAGAGAGAAGAGTCAGGTCAGTGTCACTGGCGGGGGTCAGCACCTGGAGTCTTGTTGGGATGCCTGGAGCATTGGTCAGGCTCTCATCAGCCCTTTCTCCTTGTCTCCCCTCTTGTCCAGGACAGAAATCATCGGTCTCCGGAGGTCCCCTCATCCAGAATGTGCACTCATCCAAGCGCATCCTCTTCTCCATCGTACACGACAAGACAGGTCTGTGTTGTGCTCTAGCGTTGGAGGCAGTCGGTAGCCGCCTCTTAGGGAAAGGTTTCCTCTCATCTCTCCCCAGCAGTCTCGCAGCCCTGCAGGGACTGCATGCTCTGCAAGAACTTGGCAATGTTGGAGATGATGCAGGAGGGGATTTTTTTCCCTTTCCTTGATGCAGCATCTCACATTGCAGCCCAAACCTTCATCTCTGCTCAGGTCCATCCTTGCTGTCTCCAAGATGCTGCCAGTGGTTGTTGAGCACTGCTGGCTGGGTGGGAATTCCCATCTCTACTTCCTGCACAGGAAGGCATGGCTTTGGGAGAGGCTGTTTGCCCCAGCTGCAAACAGCACATACCTGCTGAGAACTTGGCGTTATTTCAAAATAACTAAACCCCACTAATCCCAGTGTGATTCTGCAGCGGTGCCTGCAGGGATCAGCAGGGGGGAGGAGACTCTGCCATTTCCCCACCTCCACTCCACCCAAGGAAAATGCAGCCTAAAAATGCTGACGTGTTTCCATCAAAACCCTCACCTGCCTGCCTTAAAGAGGAGAAAAAAACATGGATGGGAAAGCTGGGAAAGAGGAGGAGATCGAAAAGCTCCAGTGTGAAATGGCTGTTCCTTTCAAAGGTTCATTCCAGGTGGAGTTGACTCTGTCCCAGAGGGTCTTTCATTGCAGGGTTTAGAAATTTTGTGGGGTCATTTCTTAGTAATTTGCTTTTTGCACGTGCTCTGGAGGGTGCTTGGGGCTGAGAAAGCCCAGCCTGGCAAAATCTGCTTAGGAAGAGGGAAATAATTTTTAAAGCAGCAAAGTCTTGTTCGTGCTTCCCAGCACTTTGTGGGAGAAAAGTGCATCTGCTGTGTACGAACCATATGGAAGTTTCTTATTTCTTGTATTTTGTTTTGATAGATAAGTGGGACAGTTTTATAAAAGAAACTGAAGATATCAACACCCTTAGGGAGTGCGTGCAAATTCTGTTTAACAGCAGATATGGTGAGTAGGAGTTAATATCCCATTATGCATCTGCAGCGCTTGTGGATTGCATATCATTATATAGCAATCATTTTTGTTCCCTAACACAGCAGCAGAAGCCATATGCTAGAGCTCCCTGCTCTTCCTAACACATTTAGCTCAGCAGCTTCCAGTCTTTGGGTGTCTGCTGAAGGTTATGTCAATATTTCCATTTGGAAACACCCCCTCTGCTGTCGAGGAATTTATCACTGGGCTGTAAAGCATCTCTGTCTGGGAGTGTGGCATGCCAGATCAGAGCACCCGGGGCACCAGAAGTGGTGACATGTAGCCCTTTCACATTAACATGGCAGGTAAAAAGAAGGCGATTGTTATTGCAGCTGCTCTTTTTTCCATCTGCATGGCTTACAGCTGTCATTGGTGCTCCCTTTGCAATGGGCAGTGCTTCAAGGGTAGCTACTGGGCATTTGGGCAGCTGGAAGCTTGGGAAATAGTTTGGGAATGGGTTGATGGGCTGGCTCTTCACCTGTGCCATCCCCATCAGTCTATGTAATTCATGTGTCACCTGTGAGTTATATATGGGCTTGAGGTGAGCCCTTTAACTTATGATCAATATATGTGGTGCTCGAGTGTGTACAAAGAGTAACAGAGCTGGGGAAGGGTCTGGAGCACAAGTCTGATGAGGAGCAGCTGAGGAAGCTGGGGGGCCTCAGCATGGGGAATAGGAGGCTCAAGGGAGATCTTCTCACTCTCTACAATTACCTGAAGGAGATTGTAACCAGGTGGGGATTGGCCTCTACTCCTGAGTAACAAGTGACAGATTTAGAGAAAGTGGCTTCAAGTTGCTTCAGAGAAGGTTTAGATTGGATATTGGGGAAAATTTCTTCCCTGAAAGGGTCGTCAGGCCCTGGAAGAGGCTGCCCAGGGCAGTGGTGAAGTCACCATTCCTTGAAATGTTCAAAAAATGTGTAGATGTGGCACTTGGGGACATGGTTTGGTGGTGAGCAGGGCAGTGCTGGGTTAACATTTGGAATCAATCTTAGAGGGTTTTTCCAGCCTTAACAATGTTATGATTCCATGTGCTATGCAACTCGTGAGGCATAGAGCTCACAAATCTGCTCTGGTGGGTTACAGGGAGTTTGGGGATGGCATGTGGCTCACCCTTGGTTTGAGCATCACTGGGAATGTTTGGGAGTTTTGGAGGACACAATTAGCTGTGTTTACTGCTGCTTTCTCTCCTGTTGTCCCATTTGGTATGGGAGATCTGCTCCTGGGGCTCACCTTCTGGGACAAGCAAAGAAGAGGACAGAAGACACTTGCTGTGCTTGAGTTCAAGCCTTGACACCTTCATTTTAGCATCTGTAAAAGAAAAAGTGCTTGTGTAAATAAAAACCATGTGTTCACCTTCCAGCTGAAGCCTTGGGGTTAGACCACATGGTCCCTGTCCCATACCGGAAGATTGCCTGTGACCCTGAGGCAGTGGAGATCATCGGCATCCCGGACAAAATACCCTTCAAAAGACCTTGCACCTATGGTGTCCCCAAACTCAAGCGGATATTGGAAGAGAGGCACAATATCCATTTTGTTATCAAAAGGTGGGTGGTGAGGAAGGCAAGGGGGAATGCATGGCTTGAGGGCACTGGGGACTTGAGCTGTGTTCCTCCCGTTGCTCACAGGGTTTGTTTTGACACCCAAAACTCATTTCACCCTTTTTCATGGAAAAGAGCTGAAAGCTCTTTTCCCCCCACAAACCTCTGGTTTTCATCTCTCTTTTTGTAAAGATGTGACAGGTCTGGCTGTACCATGGTCACCCTCAAGCCCTGCCATCCTGTTTTAAGTGATGATGGCACTAGACATTGCTCGTGCCACCCCAAGCATTTCAGGTTGTTACAGCACCCTCCGATCACAGCACAACCCTTTCCAATGGCATTTGGTGGATGGAAGTGGTGCCTGGGTGGGGGGAGGAACATGATGCACAGGGATTCCCTCCACCTTGTTTTTTGTTGATCACTTGTGCACGTCCTCTATATCTGGTGACGAGGATGGGCACTGTGTCTTGGTGTCTGCATTTGCACTAGAGTAGGAGGAGTGGATGCATTCCCAGTTATGTCTGTGGCATGCAATCCCTCTTTGCTTCTCTATCAGGAAAATCTGCTTTATAATATATTTAATTATTTAGTCCCTGCCTGTGCAGCACTTGTATTGTTTCCCTGCTAGAAGTGTGAAACTATAGCACAGAAAGATCCCAGCTAAGTCTCCCAAGGGCACTAAAATCACCAACATCAACGGAACTCAGGCATCCTAAGAGGAATTAGCTTTCCATATGTCAGCTGCTAGAGGAGCCACTTTCTCCCACCCTGCTCAGGCTGCACCAGTCTGGATCAGGCCCTGGGATATGGCCCTGGATACACTTTGCTCCCATAAGCAAAGTTGTGGGTAGCACCAAAATATGATATTCAGGAGACAGATGACATCTGGTTGATGGTCTGTCTTGGGAAGTGAAGGTCCAGCAGCTACTTTGGTCCTGCTCTCTCTTTTGGTAAAGCCAGCCTATAGCAGCCTCATTTAATAAGTTAATTAAATTAAGTGAATGATTTATAAGCAGATTTAGAGGTGCTTTAGTTAAAAAACATATGCTGTAAGGTTGCTTGGTTGCACAACAGGCTAGAAGGCTTTTTTTTTAAGCTGAAAAATTAATTCTCTTTTTTTAGAGAATTAATAAAACCACTATTTTGACTTGGTTTAATGCCGTTCATTAATAAAACCTCCAATTCAGTCATTAGAAGCACCTAATCCTTTTTTTTTCCTTTTCTCCTAGGATGTTCGATGAGAGAATTTTTACAGGTATGTTCTCCATGTCCTTTGATTTATTGCCCACAAAATTGAACTATTATCCAGAAAGCAGAGTTGAAATAATGTCATCTGTAAGCAACAGAAGTGCAGGACACATGCAGTTATGCTCAGTGAGAAGAAGCCTTGTCTGTGCCCTACACCAGGACATGCTGAGATTTCTTTTGCCTGGGATTGGTGCAAGCTCTGCGCTCCCCTTAAAAATTGAGTTTTGAAGGTTTAAGTGAGAATTCCTGGTTTGTGAGGCTGGGCTGGCTCCCTGCACCAGGCTGAGTTGCAGTACAGGCAGCACGCAGCATGTTTCTGTGCTTTCAAGAAAATCATTGCCGTGTTCTGCACTGGTAAATTTTTATCTTTTTTTGTCTGGGAAGTGCTAGCATCATCCAACTGCTGACTGTTTTTAAAAGAAAAATAACAAAAGTCCATTTTTTCAGTGGCAAAACCCTGATGAGGGAGTTCTTTGACTTTCTCTGCTCTGTGTTTTCACTCCTTTTTCTCTGAGCTGGAGAGGCCAGATTAAGTCTTTACTGTGAGGGTGGTGAGGCCCTGGCACAGGTTGCCTAAAGAAGCTGAGGATACTCTATCCCTGAAAGTGTCCAAGGCCAGGTTGGACAGGGGTCTAGTGCAAGCAACCTGGTCTAGTGGAAGATGTCCCTGCCTACGACAGGGAGTTGGAATGAGATGGAAGGTCCCTTCCAACACAAACTATTCTGTGATTCCATGATAAGTACTTCTTGGCAGATACAAGAAAACAGGTACCTGTGCTGTCCAACTCAACCCTCACTCCAGCAGTGCCCTCATCACACGCCCTCATGCACACCTGCACTGCATCCAAATTTATCATGCCCAGCCCTGCTCCTGGATCACCTGGGCTTGGCTCACAAGAAAAGACTTGAGGTGTTGGGGTATTGTTTTGGTTTTTTTCTCTGAGCTGCCAACCACACACACACTCGCAGCTCTCCAGACACCTTCTCAGATATCTCTGCCAGCCAAATTATTGCTCTGGTCCCGTGGCAGCCCCAGCCCTAACATTGCTCCCTGGGCACGATGATGCTGAAGCCACCCAAAGGGGACCTCCGGCAGAGCCTGAAGGGGTCCCCACCTGCATGAGGGGGTTCTTTGTCTAAAGTAATTAATGGCTTTTTTTTCTCAAGAAAAGGATTTCTTTAAGCTTTAACGCATCCCCAAGGGATGGCACACTGAACTGTGTCTTGGGATGCTTGGGTTTTCCTTGCATAATGGCTGCACAGTATCTGGGGGAGGCATGAAGTACATCTGTACATCAGCTCAGGAGCTGCTGATGGAGAGCACTGTGCTGTGAGCTCAGGGGTTACATCGCAGGGAGCTGCAAGTAGAAATTAGGAAACGAAGAAGCAAACCCAGCAGAACTGGGGTGGGTAGCAGGTTATCTCTCTTGACTGGTCCCTGCAGGGCTACTAGAAGCAAAACCCATTAAACCTGTCTTTTTGTGGTTTGCATCAGCACATCAGCCTGTGCAAAAAAAAAAAGCATCTGCTGAGTCAGGAGGTGCCATTTCTGCAGAGATGCTATTTTCTGAGTGGAGCTGTATTTTAAGTTGCCAAGTGCAAAGTATCTCAAAGATTCCCCATACAATTTTGCTCGCCCTTTCATTAAAATACCCACTACTGCTTGGAAGACTATTTTTGCTCCTCCCCTGGGTAGCAGCTTCAGACAGGCTCTGCTGCTGGAAGAACAAGATTTGGTCCATAGAAAGCACAAATTAAAAGGAGCCCTTTGGACTGTTGGTAGATAAATAGTGTCTTTAAGGCTCTATATTGCTGCTGGTCCCATTGCCAGAGCCCTGCCCTTCCTGGCAGGCAGGAACCAAAGGGACAGAGGATTCACATTGCCATGGATGAGATATGTTTTAGAAGGGTGGGGATATTGCAATGGTGCTTTGAGACCAGCAAAGGGCCTTTGGCAGCAGCTGTTTTACAAGACACCTCTGTGGTTTCTGCAGCCTCACAGTGTAATGTCATTCTCTCCTTCCCCCAGCCCTCATCCTTCAGCTCTTTGCTCACCTTCCCTGCCTTATTGCATTTCCTACCCTGCCTTCAGATTACTCTTTTCATCTCCAAGGTCATTGCCAGGCTTCATTTCAGCTCCTTTCAGGCTGCTGAGGAACAGGGAAGGGAGAGAGGAGGTTTTTCATAGTGATGGGATGCTTTCATTCCTCTTGGTGTCACTGCCTGTGGGGCTTGGAGCTGCAGGACAGGGCTGCCTGTATCACTGATACTCTGGGTTTTGTCAATCTCCTATCCAGTGCAGCCCATCTCCTTCCTTGGAACAGGGCTGTCCCCCATTAGAAGTTAGTTCCTACAGTACTGGTCCATGGCCCTGAGTTTTCTGACCCTAGTCCCTACCTCTTGGAACCTTGTCCTGGCAGCTAACCCTTTCGGGAGATGCTCAACCCTGGCAGGGCTTCTCAGCACACATAGTTAATGCAGAGGTTTAAGCAAATGTCTTGCTATTATTTTAACATGTAAACCAAATTAAATCTGCATCTGTCTCTTTGCAAGCAGGTGACACTTGAAAACCTGCCTCCCGCTCTGACCTCAGCTCTGGGACTAGGAGGGGACCAAGCTGCATCATTGACATCTCCAGTTGCTAATTCTGTTTTTACTTTTCCTCCCAAAACCTGCCATGCGCACTTGGCACCAGGAAGCAAATTTACCAAAGATCCAACCAAGCTGGAACCCTCCAGCCCCCCCCGGGAGATTTCCCCTGAGCCACACCGCGGGGCTGCGCTGGACCTGGCGGGGACCTCTCAGGCCAACAGCAGGTAAGTGAGGCTTCTGTCCCTGTCCCCTGCCAAGTGACATTCCTCAGAGCTATTTGGGGAGCGTTAGTGTGCACAGCAGGTTACTGCTGTATCCATCAGCAGTGTGCAATGCATGCAGGAGGTTGCCATGGATGTAATTCAGTAAGCTGCAGCATCAGGTCCATGTAGGTCCATGGTGGGAAGGTGAGTGATGATGAATTGATGTTGCTTTCCTGCCTTCTTAAAATCCCACTGTAATGGTACAGCTAGCCAGCACAGGAGGAGGCCAAGCAGCCCTGTCCTTTTGCAAGCCAAAAATTTGGAATCATTGATTTTGAACAAAACCGATAAAATCGGTGCTGTGCCTGGGCAGGCTGAGATTATCTGTTGGAGCCCTCTGGTGTTAAAACATGACCTAAGGATTCACCCTCAGCCCATACCATAACAGCATCCTGCTAATTAGGTGTTGCTTGCTTATAAAGCTCACAGGGAGACTAAAAGTAGATTTAATAAAGACTGGGTTATAGAGTTCAGCAGAGCAGGAAGCTTTTTATAAGAGTACCTGTTTCTGTTGCAGTCATGCCATGAGCTAGACAAGTCCGTGCTGGCAGTGCCTGTGGAACATATAGCGCATAGCATACAGCTTTCCAGCCCAGACTAGGAGATCCAGGAGGTGTTTTTCTCTGTATAGCCCCAGAGTCCTTCGTTCTTGCTTCAGTGGAAGCAAGGTATAATTTAGTCTTTAAAATCACTTTGAAGAAGAGAGGCAGGGCATCAGTTTATAGCAGTATAAACTGCTCTAAGACAAGGAGCCTTCTCCTGGCCTTGCTTCACACAGCTGGCTCAGTCATGGATGGGGTGAGAAGTGCTCCTCAGCCTTTCCATCACAAAGCCTCACTACCCAGCACTGATAGCTCCACCAGCTGGAACTGCTGACTGTGCTATGGGGTTGATAAGTTCTGCAGGTCAGGACAGGGATACAGGGTGACTTGCGTCCTCCATGACATCTCTTGGGTTCCTCTCGTTTCTTGGCTCTTCATTGACATGAACCCGTGACAGGCTGGAGTCTCCTCTGGTTCTCCCCAGTGCTGTTTCAGGTTTATCCTCTTGGATGTGGCTGCCACATGCCCCTTAAGCTGTGCATGCTCTGGGCAGGGGAACCTGCATCACTAGGGCAGGCAACAAGTGAGCCCAGCAATATGCCCAGCACGGAAATCTCCATCTTTGGAGGGCAGAGACTTCCTGACCTGCCAAGTCCACAGGACTAGCATTTGTCTCCAGCCTTCTGGGTATCTTCAGCTTCAAAGGAGGGTTTGCAGGAGCTTTTACTTTGTTCTTCCTGCAAATGAGGAACCTCTGTGCCTTGGTAGGAGCATTTCCATAGCAATGGTCCACTCAGATCAGAGTCCTACTCCAGGAAAAGGGCAGTGTCCAAAAGTCCAGGAGAAAGGCCAGACACTGTGAGGGGTAACGTGCTCCCCAGGGAAGCCCTCCTCCCAAATTTCCCTGGTAAAAGGTTGACTTTAACCTGAAGTGGGAGAGTTTATAACCCTTTCCGAGGCTCACCTTCTAGACCAGTGATCCTTTCTACCAATACCACATTTAGGAAGAACATTTCAAGAATACTCCTAGCTTGTTCTGTGGTTTGTTCTGCTGACACTGCTGAGTGGATTTAGGCGAGTGAGAAGTGGTTTTGAACATCACTCTTAAACCAATAGGAGTATGGCACTGGCTCAGAAGGTTTTCCTTCCCCATGAAGGACCAGCACTGGGGGAGAAGTGCATTTCCAGAGTGGTTCCTTGGGTTCCTTACTGCCAAAGAGCCATGGTTGTTCTTGTTTAAGAGAGAGACAGAAAGCATACACATCCTGAGAATGCTAAATAATCTCATTTGGATGCTGAACACCTTGTGTAAATTCCTGAGCATGTGAAGTTAACTGTAGATGGGAGATTGGGATAGTGCCCAGTTTTGGGGAAAAAAAGGTTTTGAGCAGTAAAAGTATTTACCAAATCAATTGAGTTTTTTCCTTTATCCCTCTTTACTTTAGCTCTATGAGTAACCACATTGTAATGATACCTTATGCACTCCTCTCTGTCACAAAGGGATGGAGCCAACCAGGTTTCAGGCTTAAAATGTCTCTTACTTTCCAGAGCTCTTTGCTGTGGTTCCATCTGTGAGTGTCTAGAGGCAGGACGGCCATCAGTGGGGTAGCAGGACCAGGATGGGTTTGGCAGCAGGGCTTATTCACAAAGAAACTCACAGACCATGGCTTTCCTTGCAATCATGGATGCCGTGCCACTATTGGGACCTTGGGTGCAGTGACCCTGAGGACCTGTCCTCAGCCCTTGCAGCCCTCTATGATGGAAGGCAGGGTTTCCCCCTTGTAAAGTAAGATACATGCGGGTATTCCCCCAAAATGCTAAAGCAGTGGAAAGAATTCAAAAAGGTTTATTCAAAGGCAAGAACCCTAGAAACTCACAAAGAATATTCTGCGCCAGCAGTGAGAGCACTGGGCCTGAGAAAGTAATGCCTCCTGATCTTTTCCAGGCTTCTTATCTTCTCTGGCCTCCCTTCCCCAGCCTCCAGGCAGTCACATTTTGTAACACCATGAGGCTTTATCTCTCCTCAGACCAGAGAGAGAGAGAGAGAGAGAGAGAGAGAGAGACTGCTGCTTCCTCTCTGGGACACAGGAGGGAAAGAAACACTTCCCCCCCCCCCCATCCTTGAAAAAGGGGTTTCTTCTTAGGCAAAAAGTCTCCCTAAGCGACATTTAATTAAGCTCTAGTTTTCGCATTACAAATTCTTCCAAAAAGGGGTACCTCTTCCTACACCCCTCCTGCCAGGATTGGTTCTACACACACCACTGTGTTTTTAAGCTCTCTCTTTTCTTGTTCCTTGACCACCTCTCTTGTCTGCCTTTCCCTTCCAGGTCTGAGAAGTGTAGTGTTTCTGAAAGCTGTGAACCAGGTGAGGAATAATTCATTTTCTCTTGCAAAACAGTGATACTGGGGGACAAACTAGAGAAAGATGCCTGCAAAGTAACTTGGATGTGTGACATCTGATTGCGGCACAGTACAGTTCTCTAATGACTTTATCCCCATTCGATAGATGCAGAGATGAAGGCTCTTACTGTGTGACCCTCCAGCTGAGGAGGTCAAAGTGCATAAATTGAAATTAATGAGGCTTAAGCATGTGCTTAAGTGCAAAGCGAAAGGAATTCATCAGTCTCAGTTCCTTTGAAAACCATCACTTAGAAGTCATAGGTGTCAGTGTTCTGAGCACCACAAATGATAAGGAAGTGCTTTTCCCCAGATTTAGCAGTTTTGACCTGTTGAAACAGCACGCCAAGCCTTGCTATCTTGCTTGCCCAAGCTGCAAGCTGGGACTCTGCCCCTTGCAGTGGATCCATCCCATCCTAAGTGAGGAAGTTTATCCTGAGATAAAAGGAAGCGGGTTAAGCACTGTGGGCAGCCTCCTGGGGCAGCCTCTTCCTGGGGCAGCCTGTTAGCATAGGTTCCCATCCACTGGGGTTGAAACCATGCTGAATTTTGCAGGGGTTCAGCTGGTCGCATCCTGGTATGATGCAGCTGCCGTCAGCCCTCTCAGAACAGGGGCATGTTCCAGGCATTTGGGAGCATTAAAAATGCCAGAAGCGCTCACTGGAGACAGCTTCTCTGTGTCCCCACCAAAGCCTGTTGGTGGCTTTGGTTCATTTTAAGTGAAGAAAGCCAGGAAACAAGCATAGAACAAGGGCCAGCGGCCACTTCGAGGGCCCCAACAGCTCCTGCCGGCTGACCTGTTTGCAGAAGCCATGCCTACAGATGTCCTTTTGGGTGCCTCCATGCCGTGGGCTTGATGCCACTGGGCCACTTTACCAAAGCCTTGTTGATGCAGGATGCTCAGTTGGCATTGACGTCACAGCCGGCCACGCTTTCCCTGCATTGGTGGGCACACATGGCATTACTGGATCCTGTTGGCGACTGCCTTCCGTTGCCTTTCCCCATAGGTACCTCAGGAGAGCTAGGTGGGATCAGGCAGATCAAAATCGAACCAGACGAGCTGGACATCATCCAGATCACCGTACCAGGTAGCTGCTGGGGTACCGTCTGTGTGCAGTGGCTGCTGCGCAGGCAGGGCTGCCGCATCATGTCTCAGCATTTCGCTTTGAGAAGAGGCATTAGCAGGGTATCTCCCAGAACAAAAGGTTCCCTTGTGCACGTGCAACAGTCTTCCTTCGCTGACAGTCATTTTAAGGAGCATATTGAGATTTCCTGGGAGCATTGGTAGGTGTTTTAGGGTTCTTTGTTGTTTTTTACCTCTCTCCTTCGTTGCTTTCTTATCTTGCCTTTCCCTTGGAGAAAGCGAGCCTGGTTTGCTGCTTTCCTTCACACATGGGCTTAGAGGATCCCAGGTATTGAGTGCAGGATGCTTTTGACGAGGTCCTTCGTTTAGAAAACCAGCCTGGTTATGAAGAGTTCATAAAAACAGGTCTAACCTGCTTAATGCAGGTTTAATATTAAGCATGTGCTGAAAATGTGTTGGAATTGTTGACATTGATGGGGGAAGTTCCCTGCATTTCTGCCCGCAGAGGTCAGTGTCAATGGGTGGTCATGGAGATGAGGTGCTTGAGGGGCAACTGTGAGAGTTATTTTCTACTTACCTGACCTGGACAGTACAGCAAATGGTAGGATGATCCTCAGGGTTTAATGAGTGGATTGTTAGCAGTTTGCATTTTCAGTGTGCTTTACAACCATTAATTAATAATCTCACCAGAATAAGGGCAACAACAGGACTCAAACATGCCCTGAGGGTGAGTGATGCTGGGGACAGCAGTGACACCCAGCCCCACTGCACCAGTGTTCACCTCTGTTGCACCCAAATTGTAGCAATCCCCTCAGTAAGGTGATAGTAAGTAAGGGGATTCACTCCAGGATTGGTGTAGGGTGGACTTATCTATGGGTAATATAGGGGAAGAAGAAGGAACAAGGTATTGTGGTACGTCAAACATTTTAATTTTCAACTTGGCAGCTAATGAAAGAGAAGAAAGCTAATGTGTGGTGAGGTACAGCAGGAGGAGGGGGAGTAATTACCACTTCTCCCGTGCCAGGGAGATCATACTCCAAGTCCTGAGTCCGCCTTTTTTTACCTTATTTGAAGATCGAGTACAATCAGGGGGAATGCAGGTGAGGACAGGGAGGAGGACTAATAGAAAAGAGGTTCTCACCTGCAGGGAAAAATTGATGAAATTGGGATTATTTTTCCTGTGAGGTCAGAAGTGACCTGATTGAAGTGTATAAACTAGCTGTAACTTTATTTGAAGATTAATTTGGATGGCTCTTTGAGGGCACTGGAGAGCCTAGCACCTGGGAAGACAGATTTAACAGAAGAGGGCAGACAAATTGCGTAAGGGAAGCCCAAAGAGGGGTGATTTTGTGGAGGAAGGCAGCGTAAGTGGAATGGTTTCCTCCCGTGTAGTAGCTAAGTTTAGCAGCATTAACTTTTTTAACCAAAATTGAGTGTCCATATGGAATTAAGCCAAGTAAATAATTTTGAAGTATTTTTGCTCTTTGCCTTCTGTAGAGGTTAGGAAGAGACTTTTGCTCCTCAGGTTGAGTGACTGAGTGTGTTTCAGGGATGAGCTTTGGGTGGTTCTGGGGAGGAAGAAGGCAAATGCATCCCCAGATCAGCTTCTGGTGGTGTGTGGGGCTCTCAGAAGTGGGAGGCCCTTCGCTTGGTCTTTGCTGATGGGTCAGGACCTTCTGAACCCTGTTTTGGGGACAGTGTGTCCCTGGCATCAGAACAAAAGGTGCCCATGGATTTTTGTCTGCAGACCGATCACCTGGTTTAGATGAGATGCACGACTCAGTGCCCACACACGTGGCCTCCGAGGAGTCGAGCTACATCCTGGAAACAGTAGCAGGTACCAGAAATGAAGCATGTGGGAGGCCGTGTGGTGGCACCGGTGTTCACGCATGTGTCAGAAATGAGTAAATACCATTTCTGAGCCAAAGTGATGGAGTTGGGACCCAATTCCAGAATCTTGGCCTCAATCAGACCACCTGGGAACTCCGATGAACTAACTGGTGGCTTTTCTGGCACTGCTGTTCCTTCCCAGCTCCCAGCATTCTGCAAATCCCAGTTCCTCTTCCTGGTTCATGCCTGGGATTTACCTGTGGAACGTGTGCTGGCCCAGTGGCTTCCCTTGCTCCTGCTGGGTCTCTCCTCTCCCAGGGAGCCCATACCAAAGGGCAGGGAGACCTCTTGTATGTAGGCAATGAGTTATTCTGCTGATGCAACTCCTGGCATGCTGGTACCAAGCCCAGCTTCTGCTGGGACACATGTTCAGAGCTTAGTGAGGGGAGGGAGCATTTGAGTGGCTGTAGGGCACCCAGAGAACTCCTGCTCATCTGGTGTGGTTTTGCTGGTGCCTACTACTGCTTACCCTATTCTTCCTCATCAGAGACAGAGAAGGGGCCAAGTGAGGAGTCTCGACGTGAAGAAAGGCAGATGGAGGGATCAGGTGAGTCTACGGTGAACTCTGAGCATTGCCCATCATTGCAGGTTTTTGGAAGGATGGATGAACACAGATGTATTTCGGGTTCGGTTTTGTGGGCTTCCTATGTTATCAGCAAAGCCTTCAGCCTCCAGAACCTCAGCACAGAAGGGCACTGCCATGTTCCTGGGCTCTGTCCTCCCCTCTCTTGCTGGATTTACTTTTCTACCATTTTTTTTCATTTCTGGCTGCTAGCACCACTCTGTGGCAGGTGCATCCCTGCCCTTCCTTGCTAGGGGATGAGCTTGGACACAGCTGTCAGAGGTCTGGCACTGATCTGCGGGCATGAAGAGTGTGCAACCAGCTCTGCCAGAGATCAGGGGCTGCTCACCTGTGCCGTGCGTTGCTTACTCCTGAAGCAGCTGGTTGCTCAGACCAGTTCTCTCTATTGTTTTTTTTTTTTTTGCAGATGGTATAGGGGATGTTTTAAGTCATTTGAGGAAACAAGTTGAAATTCTGTTCAACTCACGATACGGTAAGATGGTCATTAACACATTTCATCATGCCGAGTGTCGGCCTTGTCACCTACCATTTCCAAACCAGCAGCTGACTGAAGGTGCTATCTAATTTGTTTGTTTGCTGTCTGCTGGGTTTACAAATGCATTTGAAATCTCCTCAGGCCTTGTTATTGAAGCTCTTTCCCTTGGTTTCCTCAATGCTGTTTCACTGACTGCAGCCTAGGAATTGCTTCCGTGGCCTTCAGCCTTTCTCCCATGGAGGAAAGGTCCAACATGGTTCCAGCATCATTTGCTTGAAATGTCAGAGAGGGTTTTCCACTCAAGGTGGTCATTGCATAGCTCAGGAAGGCTGATGGCACCTCGATGGTGGGGACTGGCACTCAGCATGCTCTGCTCACCTCTTCTTAGAGAGGTTATTTAATTGAGAAAAAGTACAAGTGAGGTCACACATGCATTTTGAGAGCTGGTAGAAAGTTTTTGCCACTGGTAGGACCAGGAGATGTGGGTTTGCCTGGCAGTCCTCACAAGTTGGAGGTAGAGCGGAGCTGCATCCCCTGGGCTTGTAGAGCCCATTGTGACCAGGGAAAGAAGGGCCAGGATGCTCTTGGGCAGGGCTGGGCACTGGGGATGCAGCTGAAATGGCCATCAGAGTGATGGTCCTCACTGCACCCCATGCTTTAATAACAGACTGGGAGTTGTCATCCACACTGGTGGGGTTTTGTCCTGGTTTATCATCTCTGCCCAAGCAGTGCTACTTGGCATTGGCTGCTCAGTTGCTTTTGGCAATATTTAGCAGAGCAAGGGGAGCCCTCACCACGCTGGGCTGCGTGGTGTACCACCACGCATGTTCCCTGTCCCCTCACCTAGGAGAGGGATTTCCATGGGGGTCTGAATGTGAGGTCCCACTGCTTGCAGCCTTTTTAGGAAGGCAGGCTGTGATAATGTAGCAAATGCAAAAGCCAGTTCCAGCTGGCTGCCTGGCTCTGTCCCTCTTCTCATGTCTGCCAGTGTCAGGGACATCCCCACCAGGCACAGTGACAATAAACTCCCTTAAAACCTCCACCAACATGCCTTGTTGCTGTTGCTGTGACCTGACACAGAGGTCCAGCAAACTAATGAGATTGGGTCCCCATGCAGCGAAAGCCATAGGAATATCAGAGCCGGTCAAAGTCCCCTACTCCAAGTTCCTGATGTACCCTGAGGACTTGTTTGTTGTGGGCTTGCCAGAAGGCATCCTACTGCGCCGCCCCAACTGCTTCGGGATTGCAAAGCTGAAGAAGATCCTGCAAGCAAGCAACAACATCCAGTTTGTCATTAAAAGGTAAGGTGGGTGGGGTGGCCATCCCTTGGGGAGGATGTTTCTGCTCAGAGCTCCTGCTGCTGTGCAGTGTCCTGGGGAACGTCCATCTCTTGGTCACCTTCAATAAATTTGCTTGATTAGAAGCAAGAGTTGTTGCCTCGTTAGAGCCATCCGTGGGAGGCAGCAGTGGTGTTGTCATCTCTCCCTTGATGTCTGTTGGGTTTTTAACCTGCTTTTGCAAATGTTGGCCACAGCAGCAGGGAGCATCCAACAGTGAGGGAAGGAGCCTTTAAACTTCAGGGTGCCTTGGTGTGGGACAAGGAGAGGGGCCTGGAGCCCTGAGGGGTCTTCCTACAGAAAATGAGGTAGCTGCAAAGAGCAGGGAAGATGCCAACCCTGTGTGGAGAAGGGGGGATGTCATAAGAACTGTGAGAGGGCTGTGAGAAGCCCAACCAACGTAACATGGTAGCATTGCCCTGAAAGAGGGAACAGATCCAGCAGAGATGGATTTTAAGATGTCTTGGGTATTTTAGTGATGTTTCTCACGCAACTGCTGACACAACCAATGCAGTGGGTGGCTGAAACAGAAAATAAACATTGGGAGCATGGAGATTTTGTGGTGTCAGAGCAGCAGCTCCCAGACCAGCCCAACCATACTTTGGGGTTTCTCTTGTCCTGATCTTGGACCCATTTCTTAGTGATACAGCTTCAGTGCAGCTTGTAACAAGCCTTGCTATTGCCTCACTGTGCAGTTTTAGCATTAGGTACCAAGGTAAAAATTTTTGGGGCCAACTGTATGTTGAAAGGAGCCATGCACAGTTTTTCCCATCCCTGAGAAACGTTCAGGACCATGTCCACTAAAAGTCTGTAGCTGCTGACTTAAGCTGCTCAGTCATCACTTGATTAATCTCATCCCAGGGAGCACCGCATCAGTTCATTGAAGAGTCTGTCAGTGTGAAAACTATGTCCAAAGTTCTCCTGTTGCATTGCAGGAGCTTTTAAAATGGTGTTAGACAGGGTGAGTGGTTTGTGGCTGTAGGAGTGGTGGTCCTGGGGATGCTGAAGCAGCTGAGTCTCACTGGCCAGGAAGGTCAGTCATGTGCCCTCTGCTTCTCCCTTTTTTTCCAGACCTGAGCTACTGGCAGAGGGCATAAAGGAGCCAGCATCGGACAGCCCAGCAGCCAAAGGTAGGTTGAGAGACGCCCGGCAGCTGGGCCATTAAGGGCTAGGTAGGAGAGGAATGAGAGTGATTTCATACAGCGTTTCTGTTGCCTTATCTCTCCACCTCGTTTTTTGGCTGGAAACCCCTCTCCCGTGCATCCCCCTTGGCAGCACTGCAAATCCTAATTCCTCTTATGTCCCCTGTCTCAGCCGCCAGCGAGAGGGACTCGAGCGAGGTGCTGATGGAGGACGCTGTGAAGAGACAGGGCTTTCAAGGTGGGGGGCTGGAGGCATCTGTGGGGGCTGAGGCAGAGCCCCTAGCCCACTGGGGCTGCACGTGACAAACACGTGAGAAGGGAGCGCTGCGGGTGTTGGGGCTTGGTGGGTTGGCAGAAGAGCAAGGCGAGACTGGGAGGAAGGAGAGGAAGTGGGATAAGGGGATGGGAAGCACAGACAACTGGAAAACAAGATGTACAGCTGGGACAGGCAGTCCCACAGGTCCAAGAAAGAAGCTCAAACTGCTCTGCATGGTGCCCTAATTAACCCACTTTGCTTGTCTCCCTGTCTGACCTTGTGAGATGCATAATTAAGTTTCCAAGCCTCGGGGTTTGCCTTTTCTGGGGCTTTTTCTGCCTGGGTGATACCTGTATAAATGCCACTCAAGTTCAGCATGCACTGGCAACAATGTGGTGGCTCCCTTGGGGGAAGTGATGGTGAGAAGCCTGTGGGCTGGGCGGGCAAATGCAGCTGTTGCTCAAGCATCCCTTCTTGGGCCTTGGAGGCCTGCAAGGGTTTGCACAGGGAGGGAGCCTTTTCAAAACCTTTGGCTTTTCCAAGAGGCTTTGGAGTGTGTTTTATTTTAACACAGGTAATTATCGCAACTGAATCTTCAATTTCACGTGGCTTTTATTCTTAGCAAACAGGCAGAGGAAAAAGCCCCATATTTCTGTTTAGATTATTTTTAAGGACTTTGAATGGCCCACTCCAGAGATTAGCTAATTGCAAGATAAGGACTTTCCTATAATTAGAAAATGGCATTACTTAAAAGTCACAGAGTGCCTTTTAATTTACCAGTAGAAGTCCACAATTGATTCTTTATTTTACAGAAAATTATGATGCCAGGCTTTCCAGAATAGACATTGCTAACACGCTACGGGAACAAGTCCAGGACCTGTTCAATAAGAAATACGGTGAGAAACCAGGCAGAGAGTTGGTTTTATTCCCCCCTTATTCCCTCCTAATTCTTTGCACCCTGTCTCTCCCCTCTCCTCCTGATTCCTCCTTGCCAGGTACTTTCTTTCAACTCCCCCTTGAGCCACCGACACCTTGGAGGGCCAGAAAGGAATGGCAGGTCTGGGAATTGGTGCTCTTTGCTGCAGGAGCTGTGGGAGCAACAGGGGGTGGCGGGAGGTTGGGAAGAGAGTAAGAACAGGCTGTACTGAGCACCCGCAGAAGCAGTAGGGGACAAGTAGATGCTGCCCCTCCTGTCCCCAGGGCAGGGAAATGCCGTTATCCCCATGTCGTGGTTTAGAAATAGTCTTCCCCAATTTAGTGTTCCCACTGAAGCACTCAAAACCATGTGCTGCTTGCTCATTCCTTCCTCCCTTCCAGTCCTCCTCCCCCTGCATGTGGATGGAGAGGAGAATTAGAGGCACAAAGGGTAAAGATCATGGGTTGATATTTACTATAAGCAGCAATGGAATAAGAAAACGAACAGTAACAGCTACAATATCAGGAACAGAGGGAATTGGTGCTATCTGATTGCTCCCTCTGCCACGCTTACTCCACCAGAAGGGACCCCTTCCCTATTCCCCAGAAAATAATGTGAGGTGGTACAGAATAACCTCAGGGTCCTGGCCTTACCCCCTCTGGCTACTGCAAAAATTAACCCTGTCCTGGATGGAACCAGGACATTATCCGCCCCTTATTCTGTACCGTCTATGTCATGCTGAAATCCTACACTTTCCAACTATATACATATATATGTATATATATATGTATATATATAAGTATAGGTATCATTTCCATAGTCAATGGGCGTCACTCCAAAATGTCTGTTGAGCTCATTTAGTCCATGACTGTGGATTCTATCCATCCTAGATGTCTTCCAGAGCAGGAGGGCTGGTGTGCTGTCAGCTGGTTGCAAGCTGCATCAGGAGCTCACAGCTGGTATATCTGCAGCAGCCCATCCTCATTGTCCATGGTAGTTGTGGCAGACAGTAGCAGTGTCATTCAGCAACTAGTATTATACGATTCAACATCAGAGACTGTTCTTGCCCAAAAATCAAATCCCCAGACACACTGTGTTTCCTTGTCGCTCTGCATCACCCACCAAGTGCACCCAGGTCCTTGAGCAAAAATGATCCCAAGGGTGGGTTTGCCTTTGCTTGACATACTTTTACCGCCAACTTCTCTACCTGAGCAGCGATGTCTTGCCACAGTTCAGCAGCCCAGATGGGTTTCCGTCTGTGCTGCCAATTGGCCTTTTTCCATTGGTCCAGCCACCCCCACAGAGCATTTGCCATCATCCAAAAGTCAGTGCAGAGGTAGAGCATTGGCCATTTCTCTTGTTCAGTGGTACCTAGAGCCAGCTGGACAGCCTTCAGCTCTGCAACCTGACTTGATCCACCTTGTCCATCAGGAGCTTCTGCAGCTCACCACCATAGGACTCCATACAACAGCTTTCCATTTTCAGTGTGTCCCTACAATACAGCAGGAACCAACAGTGAACATTGTGTGTCACCTTTCATTTTCTGGAAGCTGATTATATGGTGGGGCCTTCACAGCACATGTCACCTGATCCTCCTCTGGTAATAATCTGAAATTTTCACCTTTGGGCCAGTTTGTGATGATCTCCAAGATTTCTGGGCAATTGGGGTTTCTTAGCTGAGCTCGCTGCGTGATCAGAGCGATCCACTTACTCTACGTGGATCATGTGGAAGGGGCTTTCCCTTTGAACATCCAGCCCAGCACTGGCAGTCAGGGTGCCAGAAGGAGCTGTGCTTTGGTGTCAGTCACTTCTGAAGTGGTTCCAACCCCTTCAGAAGCTGCCAGGATCTCTTTTTCAGTTGGGGAGTAACAGGCCTTGGACCCTTTGTATCCCTGACTCCAGAACCCTGGGGCTTGTCCTTGAGTCTCCCCAGGTACTTTTTGCCAGAGACTCCAGGAAGGACCATTCTCCCCAGCTGTAGTGTAGAGCACGATTTTTACATTCTGTCCTGTCCTGACTGGCCCATGGACTACTGAATGGGCAACCTCCTGTTTAATTTGTTCAAAAGCGTGTTGTTGTTCAGCACCCCACTTAAAATTGTTCTTCTTCTGTGTCAAATGATAGAAAGGGCTGACAATCTGAATGTAATCTGGAATATGCGTCCTCCAGAAACCCACAGCATCCAGGAAAGTCTGTGTTTCCTTCTTGCTGGTCGGTGGGGACACAGCTGCTGTTTTGTTAACTGCATCCATTGGGACCTGACAATGTCCATGTTGCCATTTTACTCCTAAAAACTGGATTTCCAGGGCAGGTCCCTTGACCTTACTTTGTTTTATGGCAAAACCAGCCTTCAGGAGGATCTGGATTATCTTCTTCCTTTCTCAAAATCTGCCTCTGCTGTGTTCCCCCACACAATAATGTCATCAATGTACTGCAGGTGTTCTGGAGCCTCACCCTTTTCCAGTGCAGTCTGGATCGGTCCATGGCAAATGGTGAGGCTGTGTTTCCAGCCCTGGGACAGTCTGTTCCAGGTGTACTGAACAGCCCTCCAAGTAAAAGCAAACTGTGGCCTGCACTCTGCTGCCAAAGGAATGGAGAAGAACCCATCAGCAATGTCAGCAGTGGCACCACTTGGCTGCCTTGGACTCCAGCTCGTACTGAAGTTCCAGCATGTCTGGCACAGCGGCATCAGTGGTGCTGTGACTTCTTTCAGGCCACGATAGTCCACTGTCAGTCTCCACTCTCCACTGCACTTGTGCACTGGTCATATAGGGCTATTAAAGGGTGTATTGGGTCTGGCTGAGATGGAGTTCATCTTCCCCTAGCAGTTGTCCCAGTGCTGTGCTTTGCAGTGGTAGCTAGAAAGGTGTTCATAACACGCCAGCATTTTGGTTACAGTGCTCCCACGGCATCAGCGCTGTCTTTCAACATTCCCCCCATCAATAGGCTGGGGATAGGCAACATCCTGGGAGGGGCCAGCTGGCCCAAATTAACCAAAGGGATATCCCATACCATAGGATGTCAGCTCAGATATAAAAGCTAATGACAGGAGCTAAGGAGGAAGGGGGACATTCATTATTTACAATGTTTGTCTTCCTGAGCAACTGCCACACGTGCAGAAGCCCCACTTCCCGGGAAGTGGCTGAACATTGCTTGCTGATGGGAAGTAGAGAATAAACCTTTTTTTTTCTCTTTGCTTGTGTGTGCACAAACTTTCACTTTTGCTTTAGTGAACTGCCTTATCTCAACATATGAGTCATTTTCCATCTTATTTTCTCTCCCCTGTCCAGCTGGGATGGGAGTGATAGAGTGGCTTGGTGGGCACCTGGCATCCAGCCAAGGTCAACCCACTAAAAAGGTCTTGCTGACCTGGCTCTCAAGTTCACGAATCATCTCATGGATGGGGGGGTCACAATATTGTCAACGGTGCACTGCTGTGGTAGAGATCAGTACCTGATGTTCTTCAACCCTCAGCAATCCCACAACAGAGGGGTCCTCTGAGAGACCAAGCATGATATTCAGCTGTTTAATTTCCTCTGTCTCCACAGCAGCTATCCCAAAAACCCAACAATGTCATTTTGGGTCCTTGAGATACCCTCTCCTGAGGTAATCTATGCCAAGGATAGACCGGGCCTCTGAGCCAATCACAAGGAGGTGTTTTTGCCATTCCTTCCCAGTCAGGCTCACTTCAGCTTCCGGTACAATCAGCTCTTGGGATCCCCCTGTCAGCCCAGAAATAGAGATGGATTCTGTCCCCACATATCTTGATGGCATCAGGGTACATTGTACACCAGTGTCAATTAAAGCCTTGTGCTCTTGTGGGTCTGGTGTGCCAGGCCATTGGATCCACACAGTCCAATAGCTCCGACCGTGCCTTTCCTCCACCTGGCTGGAGGCAGGGCCCCTTTAGTCCTGGTCATGGTACTCGTTGCTCACTTCTTGTAAATATGACCTGGAAGTCCCTTCAAGAGGATTGAATGTAGCATCATCCATTCCATTCTGTCTGAGGACTTGCCCTCTGGAAACCGGAGCAGCATTTATCCTTGAAGAACTCTGTGCGGTGGTTGTCCTACCTTTGAACTCATGCACCCATGCTGCTGGGGCAGAGGTGGGTTTTCCATCCAACTTCCTCATGTCCTCTCCATGGTCATGCAGGTAAAACCACAGGTTACTTCGTGGTGTATACCCTCCCTCTTGAGCAGTGGGGCGCCTGCTCCCAAGCAGAGATTCTAGTCCATACTGGTAGGGCATAGGATATTTCCTCTTTAGTTTGCTCAAGTCTTTTGAGTCTGCTCACAGTCTTGGGGAGTATTTCTACAGCTGAGACGCAGGTCAGTAGGGAGGAAAAAAGATGATATTCATACTGCCAGAGTCAGGTAGTCATCTGAAGCACTGTTTGTCCTCCTCCTTTCATTGACATTGATGCCAGTGAGTTGGTGTACAACGATGGCACGCTCCATGCAAACTTCTGGCACATGGATTGTGTGCGCTGGACCTCATCTGATCTACAGGGGACTGCTCATTATTTGAATCTCTATAGATTACCTCCAGCACAGCTAATTCTCTCAGCTACTGTATACCTTTCTCCATGGTGTTCCACCTGCTTGGGCGCACTATTAGGTCACCCTTGAGAGAACACCTTTCCCTCACGCTTGACAGGAGTTGCTTCCAGAGACTGAGTTTGTCCTCTTCCCAAATCCCCTTGTCAGTGCCCTGGGATCCTGGGACAGGGATCAGGGATCCCAGTTACTTGGCTTCACTACCATCTAGTTCCATATCCTGGGCCGTGATATCCCAGCACTGGAGCAGCCAGGTCACCAGGGGCTCTCCTGTGCATCTTGCATCTCACCCAGGGATAGGGATCAGGTGATTATCTCTGGCCCTACCTCTTCCTCCTGTTCTGAGGGCCCTGCTTCCTCTTCATCCCTTACTAAGTGAACTGATTTTGTCTTGGATTTCTTCTTCTGTGTAGGGGCAACTGCTACTGGCACAGGTTGTTCCTCTGGTTCAGCTGCAGTTTGAGTGGCCACAGTGCCTTGTAGGTCTGCTTTCCTCCTCCTGAGGCTGTGAGGGTGCTGTCTAGTGACTAACAGTGTCTGATAAGTAGTAGCCAGGATCCAGCACACTGCATAACTTTGCATCCTTCTGTAACTGCCCCTAGCATTTCTTCTTTCAAATATCCTGCCACTTTGTCTGGGTCCTGTAGTTGTTCAGAAGTGAGCTTCCATTTTCTCCCACCACTCATGACTATCCAGCCTCGGGGTAGATCTTTGAAAGACCCTCTAACTCTAACTGTGGTGTGGACAGCACTGAGGAGACCTAGCAGACTTAGCAACAAAAACATGTTGTCCTTATCATCCAGAGGGAATTCAAAATTCTCAAAAGCTGTTATAACAGGCCTGAAGGAGAAGAAGAGGATAAAAAGCTGGGGAAAATCACCCTTCTGTTCCCCCTACAGGCTGGGTATGATTATTAAGGAATTCCCTGAGGTAGCATTGAAGGCCAGGGCAGGAGAGCAACACTGAAGACACATCCCAAATGACCCTCACTGCCTTCTATGTTATCATGTCATACGCTGATATCACATAGTACAGCAAAAAAGCAGCAATGCTGATCCTTCCACCTGCTCTGAAATGCTGATGTTCATATACGGGAGTTTGTGCAGGGTTAGGTACCACAACCAGGTGAACAGACCCAAGCAACATTGTGACCTAATAACCTCCAGGTCTTAGCTAAGGCCCCTCCTGGTTACTGCAAAAATTAACCCTCTCCTGGCAGGAACCAGGACACCCCATTTTCTAGGCAGGGGTAAGACTTGTGCATGTTTCCAGCTACCTTAGAGTGGGAACATGCCTATGGAGTTATCTCCAGATAATGTCCCAAAGCAAAGAGCAGCAGCTTTCCATCCTTCCCACTGCAGTGCATGGTCATCATTGTGCAGGACGATACCTCTCTTCGGCCCCACTAGCTCTGCTGCCCATGTGTGCCTGTCTTGGGATCCCTTTACTACCATCATGGAGGCAGCCTGAAAATGTTGGTCCTTGATCTAATGCTGACCTGGTGCCTCAAGCAGCCTGCCCACGTTGTTCCGTGCCTTGGTAGGGTAGGGATGGAGCCAGAGCCTCGGCAGAAATGGTATCCCTGGCATCCCACACACTCACTGCTTACTCTCTTCTCTCCCAGGTGAGGCCTTGGGCATTAAATACCCTGTGCAAGTGCCATACAAGAGGATCAAGAGCAATCCAGGGTCAGTGATTATAGAGGGACTGCCTCCTGGGATCCCCTTCCGGAAGCCCTGCACCTTTGGCTCACAAAACCTGGAGAGGATACTAGCTGTTGCTGATAAAATCAAGTTCACTGTGACAAGGTACATGGCAAGAAGTGTCAGCTGCCCCATGAAGGGGAAGAGGAGGGAGCCCACCTAAATGCACCCTCTGCTTTGTAGCCTCAGTGGGGCAGGTCTGTAAATGCTGTAAGTGCCTCCAGCCCCCCAAGGCAGCAATAGGGTCAACAGAAAGGAGTGGACCATGAAATGGACACTCCCGCTCTTTCCTCCCACTTGCTGCCCAGGGAGATGGTGGGGCAGGCACTATCCGGAGAATAAGGTTCTCGGTGTGATTGATGTGCAAGCAGAGAACTCTCAGCCCCTTTTTTAGGAGGCATGAGGCAGATAATTGCTGGTGCAGGGAAGTCCTTTAGCACTGCCTGTTCATAGCAGGGTCCTTTTAGTTTTGCATCCAGAGGGGACGGACACAAGTGGGAGGGGAAAAGCACTTTAGCTGTGTATCACACTAATGTGACACGGGGAAAAAAAATGGACTTTTAAGAGTGGCTCCATCACCCTCTTGCTGGACCATGCTGCCTGTCTTCTTACCAACAGGGTACATGCTGCCCCAAGCAGGGATCTCATCCCCACAGAGCTCCTGCTGGTCCCCCATGAGTCATGCCACAGCATGTGAAGGACAGGTTGATTCCCAGCCTTCCCTGGGCCATAGGAGGGTGTTCTGTCCAGGCATGCTGGCTTCCCAGTACCATTTCATTTTAAATCTCCTTTTTTTCTTATTTTTCACAGGCCTTTTCAAGGACTTATCCCCAAACCTGGTAAGAGATGATGCCTTTTTGTCTAAGCAATGTATTTGCCAGGTGTTTAGTGGTGGTCAGGGAATTGTAAAATGTGGATGGCAAGCAATAATTTTATCAGCTGGAGAAAGGTTGTCCCAACTTCACTTTCCTGGGCTTGCCACTTTGGTTTTGTTGTTGTTTGGTGCATTTGTTGCCTGAGACAGCTGGCTTTAGCGTCACATATCGGTACTGCTGCTGTTTCCTTGAAATGATGGCATTTTTCAAGGGCTAATCTAGGGCAGGGATCTGTTTTCTATTTAAGAAAGCACCCACTTTCTTAAGTGTTTTCTTAAAATAAATCTGCATTGCAATGAGCTGGCAAGTTTGGTGGCAAGGGAGGGTCATGGGAAGGGGTGGTTAACCACAAGGGTCCATGCTGGGCTGCAGCAGTGTGGCACTGAAAGCCCACTCCAGCTTGTGGGAATTTCGTGTGCAAATACACTGGGAAAGTCATGGCAGAAGAGAGGACAGGGTGTCTGGGACGCACTCCATACACAGCTGCTCAAATCACCATCCCAGAACCGTGTCCTTCACTGTGTATTCCCGCAGTAGCTTTGTCTCTCATTTCTAGGCTGCCCCAAAAAAAGAGCTGCCATCAGAAATGTGGGTAAAAACCTGTCTCGATTTTAAATGTCTGTAATCACAACTATTGGAAGAGCACAGCTGGGTGCAAAGAACCTTGTCATCTTTATTCATGGCTTTCCATTTCCTTGGCCAGCCTCCATGGCAATGGCACAATTTAGGAAAGACAAATATGGCAGAGAGGAAAACATTTATATACCCTTATTTGGAACAGCAGAAAGAGCTCTAACAAAAGGTGAGCTGTCAGAAAAATTCAGACATGGTCTTTGTGTTCACCTTCTGTGTCCCTGTGTAGGCTCCAGCCAATAATGCCTCAAGACCTCTGCAGACCTTGGCCTTAGACTTGTAGCTAGACCTTAAATGAGTTCTCAGTGAAACACGAGTTTTGCAGAACTCTTGTTTTCCACAGAATTACATGGTTATGTATCTGCTCCTCCAGCCACATCTTGTCTTCCCATTCCCCAGCCATAATCAGTGTAATTGCATTAAGAGACCCTGATCTGACACAAATCACACCATTAACAAAGGAGAACATCAGAAGGCAAATACTTCAACATGCTACCTGACTGGAAGATGCAGCCTGATAAATAGAGATGGAGAGGAAATTGATTTTCTTTTTGATGCACAACATTTTTTTCTCTCCTTCTCCAGCTGAATGCTCCCCCCATGGACTGGCCCTTCTGCAAACCTAAAGATATATTTTATTATGTGTATTGTGGTACCCTGAGCAGACTCGGCAGGTTGCAGCATCCCTGCCAGGCTCGGTGCTTCAGTCTCTCTCCTCCCACTGAGGTTTTAGATAAGGGGAGTCACAGATGAGGGGTTTTCCTTACTTGACATCTCAATTTGTTATAGATTATTTCCCATACTTGCCAAATCTTCAGAGACAATTCCAGGACTTATAATGATTTTCTAGTAGTCAGATTACTATTGGAATATCTCCTCAAGAAAAGAGCTATTTGTATTTTGCCCCCCTGAAAAATCCCCACTGGCAGCAATTAACCAGTCATTTGCTTTTCCATGCCATTACACGAAAGTTGATGGTGGCAACACAGTAGTACACTCACTGCCTTGGCTTTGATTGCTTTTCATCTGCCTTAGCAAAATGAATGATTTCCAACTAGCCATAGTTCACTAAAACTTTAAGAGCATCCTTTTTACCTCAGTCTTGTGTAGTGAAGCCCTGCCGTGTAAAATGAGCAGCAGTGGGCTTGGCCTTAAAACAAAATCAATAAAAATCACTTTTATTTCATAGAGGAGGGTTAAAATGAAAGCAATAGTTACTCCCAAGCAGGATGGTATTGCAGAGGTCTCTAAAACTGGAAAGCCCAGGAGGTGACTTTATAAAGGTAAGGGAAATTAATGGGTTTTATGGATCACTTTGGCCAAAAATCACATGAAAAGTACACATTTTAAGGAAAAGGGGAAATTTAACATAATTTTTTAAAAAATCACTTTGGAGTGATTTTAGTTGCCTTTAGGTTAAATTATGGGGTTTAATTTGCTTTAAAGTTGTGCACCTCCTGCATTGCAAAGAGCATTCCCAATAAGTGCAGGACCATGGATCTCTCTCTTTCGTGGACACCCGTTTTTTCAGTGCAACAGAAACAGAGAAAAGGATTTCAGTATGATCTGAGCACCTCAGTGCTTTCTTCTCAAGATAATCTGTAGTTTATCTGTTGAGGTGGTATCTTCCCTCTACTGGGAAATGGGGATGGAGGGAGCTGCTGGTGCAGAAGCAGCTGGGGGTGCTGTGCCTTCAGGGATGTTGTTTGCAGAAGGAGGTGGATTTTGGGGGGAATGAGGCTGGTGTTTGGAAAAAAAAACCATCCACAGTGCAGGTTTGCAGCTTCTCAAAGATGGGACAATATCCCTGAGACCACTGGTACCAGCACTTCACCTCTGTGACTCCCCTGAGGGCTTTAACACAGAAGCACAATTCTCCTGGCATCCAGAGGTTTTTGTTTTGATTTCCAGTGTCTTTTCTCCAGACTACTAAAAATGTCTGGTCTCTGCTCTGCAAAAAGACCTTCAAAACCCGTTTTTGAAAGCAGAATGATCTTTCACCATTTAACAGGAGCGAGTGAGAAGGGGTAAAGCTCCAGTGCTATAAACACTGTGCTTATCCTTTCTCTTTTTCTTTCCTGAGGCACAGAGATACAAAACTGGCTTAATATGAGCCTTTGAAAAAAAAAATCAAGCATAAGTAATCTAGCACAAACATAAAAAAATCTTTCTGTATGTTAATTTTTATGTCTTTTGATTGAAAATGTACACCAGCTACATCTGTCCTATTCCCCAAGCTCTCTACCACCCTGATAGATTATTTCCCATACTCCAATTAATAAAGTAGGGCAGGCAGTGTTCTTTAATTAAAACAACCAGAGCACAATCCTCCTCAAGACTTTGATGAGATGTGCCTTGCATTTGAAACTCCTAGCGAGAAAAAAAAGAAAACAGGAAAGCAGTGATGGGGCTGAGCGCATCTTACTCCATCACCAGGTTGCTTTTTGAGGTCCATGTGCCTCTCCCTTTACCCCTCTGCCCTGTTTACCCCTCGTGGGAGCAGCGAGGCCCGGGGTGAATTATTTTTCACTGTTTCTAGTCTGAAGGTGAAAATTCAAACAGATAGTGTGAGTAGGTGTGGAGCTTCAAAGCCTGTCTGTGATTCCAATCACCTTTTTCTTTCCCTAATTTTGGTCTGCTTTTCCCATTTGCCTGTGTGTTTGGCATCCTCTCACTTTCAAGAAGGCAGCACCATTGCCTAGCTCATCCCAACACTCGTGTTCACTTTGCTCTTACCTCCCTCCTGCTCCCCACCACCCTTATATCCTGCTGGGTCTTTCAGAGACCCCCCACTCCATTTTTCAGGGTGCTTATCACAGGGTGAGATGAGTACTGCTCCATCCTGGCTGTGGTCCAGCACTTTGGGATGCAGTCCATACCTCACAGCATTGTGGCCCTGAGCCTGGTGGAATGCTTCCCATGGTTAAGGCTCAGGACGTGTGGGTTAGCAGGACAAGAAATTTTAATTATCTTTCTTAACCAGCATGATTTCATAACAGTGTCTTGAAATCTTCCCCTCAAATGCTGCAAAAACCTTTGGGTTGCTGCCAACCAAAGGAAATGCAGTACTGCCCTTCCTAAACTGGTTCTGATCCATATTGGAAAGATGCTGCCATATGTTTCTATACCTCACTGCTTGCAGTCTGCTTGCACTCCTGTCTCCATTCCTCCTTGACAGAAGTCATGCTAGGACCTTGTTCCCTCTTGGCTTGGACTCTAACTTGGCTTTCCCAGCGTCAGCATAATCCATCTGCATCTCTTTCCCTGTGATAAGCATTTAGTGCTATGGGTGCTGCCCTCAGGGTGCCCACTCAAGCAGACTGTCACCAGCGATTTGGGAGACCAGGCTGCAGAGAGCATCACTTATTTTCAGTGCTCCTGCTGTGTGACAGCGAGTGGCAGTGCTGCAACCACTTATGGCAGGATTTGTCCTGCTGCAGCCCAGGGGTGCAGGGCCCAGCTCAGTGTCCCAGCTTATGAGGGTCTGAGGTCTGTGCCCAAAGCTCAGTGCGTGCAATTGCACTGGGCAGAACCCCATGTTTTTCTCTTCCTTTGGTGCCACTGAACCGAAGGGTTCTCATCCCCCACACAGGGCAGCAGCAGAGCACTGTGCTTCAGTGGCTGCTTTCCTGAGCCTCCTTGAAATGTGGAATATGTATTTTATTTCAGATTGCTTATGCCTCTGTTAAGAAAATTTAGACACATGCTCCTGCTCTCTCCCCAATCCCCTCCAGTTTGCCAGTGCCAGTGCACTGCAGCTTGGCAGTAAGAGCCTCCCCACTGAGCCCCTTCCTTGCCCTGATGCTGCAGCCTCAGCTTCCCCACTGGCTGTCCCTGTGGCTGTGACTTCAATGGGATGAGCCGCTTCGTTCCTCCTTTTGCCCATCATGCAAATCCTGGCCCCAACCCTGTCCCTGCAGCTTTTCACCAGGAAATTAATTTCTTTTTGATATCGCTCGTCTCTTTGGAGTCAGTGGCAAGCACCAGCCTCTCCTTAGGGACTCCTCTTTCTCCTGTTTTCCCCCATTGCTGCAGAACTGACACAGATTCCCTGTTTGCTTTTCATCTGCTTTAACCTCAGATTTTTTTCTCCTCTGATGCTGGAACAGCCATGCAGCACAGCCGCTGCTGCTCTGGCACATGCCATAAATGCTGCCATTCAACCGTGCATCCCTGGGCATGTGTGGGCCTTGAGCTGCCCAGGAGTGCAGCATATCTCAAGGGATGCTCACAGGCCCAGACACATTCCAAACAAAGCAGGTGCTGCTGCAAGGCGGAGAGCCCAGCTCACCACTAAATAGCTCACCCAGCAGTTATTTAGCTACCAAAATTGTCTCTGTGCCAAGGGGCCTCAGGACCAGAGGAATTTTAAGCTGCTAGGGACAGAGTTGTCCTGGGTTTTGCTTTAGTTTGTGACCAAGAAACCAAGCTGCAGCACTCATGGCTCTCTTTTTCTTTCTCTTTCTTTTCTTTTTTTTTGTCTTCCGGTAACTTGCACTGTAGCCCCTAGACGGATAACATCCTTGGAAAAAGCGTACGCTGCCTTGAATGGTACGTAGCTCAGTTGATGCATCGTAGATGGTAGCAGACAAGAAATGCACTTGCGTTTTAATATGGGAATGAAAATGTCCAAACCCCCCAAATTTCAGGTATTTTTTTTCCTCTCTGCTCTGTTTCCCTGTGATACTCCAAACTGAATGATACAGTGTTTTATTGTTGTTATTATTCTCTCTGCATTTCTAAGCGCTGTTGCTGTAGTCCCTGGGCATCAGAGCCAGTTCTGCTCCAGCCAAACCACTGTGCCATGTTCTCCTCAGCTCATCCATGTGTCCCAGCAATTAGTTTGTTAAAAATCCACTTACCATTCAACAGAGAGCTTGCATGGATTTGGGTTGGGGGGTTTTTGCTTTGCTTTAATTCATACTCTGGGCCAAGGCTGGTGTGTAGCCATGAAGGCTTGGGGGATTTAAGATGTAGACTAATGTACAGGAATAAGGAAGAGCTCTCCTGCCTGTACCTGTGGCAGGCAAGGCAGATCCAGCGGTAGTGCAAGCAACCAGCTGGAATTCTGTCTGCGTGTCTAGGTGTCAAGTTTATAGCTCCGTTTTAAAAACATACATGTGTTGAGGTTATTCTAACTACATTTAAACCTGAGTTACTGCGGAATAGCCTCAGTAAAGGCAGCAGGTTTATTCTGGATTTGCACAGGGGTATAACTGAATTGCAGCCATGGAAGCTTGAGGTGGAAAGAATTCTCTTAGGAGTAAGGGCCAGATCCTGGCTGTTGTAAGCATCCTGCCATGGCTGGGTGTTTCTTTGATGTGTCTGGGATTGGCTGCAGAAGGGATCTAAGCCACATTCTCAGTGGGATGTGTTGGGCAGTGGCAGTTTTCCTCATGAAACAGGCTTCATGACACGTGTTTTGGTAACGGAAGGTTTTTACCCCATGCACAGTGGCCCAGTGGAGGAGGGGCATTGCCTGGAGCAGCACTCAAAGGATGCTGTTGGTGGCATGGGAAGGAGAAAGGCTCCACTGGGTACCCTGCTTGGCCATGCTGCAGCTTCACTGCCAAGATCAAGGCTCTGCACGTGCCATCATGAACACAGAACCATTGTTTATCCTTGGGATACCTTGGATTTGGTTTTGTGTGGGTTTTTTGAGTCACTAGAAGAATAGGCAGTGATTTGGATCCTGTTGTCCAACAGCAGACACCTAAAGCCCAGTTTAATAATTACTAACTGTAACTTGGTGTTTTTCAAAGAAACGTCAAGTTCTGACAAGGAAAAAAGCAAATGGTGCTTTAAAAATGTGACCATATGGATGTAAGTGCCTATGGAAGCCAGGGCTCCTGGCTTCAGGCAAGTAGGACTGGGGACAAAAGGTTAATCAACTGGCTACTTTTTGGAAAAAAAAAAAAGATAACACAGAGCTGAAGCCAGCAGCATGGATAAACCTGCTTGATGGGACTCTGCACATTTCAGGAGTAGCAGTGGCTTCCTTGAGTTGATTAATTCCCAAATCCAAATGGGTAAAGCCAAAGGGACATGGAGATCTCTCTTGCCTTGGGACGGAGGGGCAGGTCCCCAAGAAGCAGCGCCAGTGGGCAGAGCCTCCTCTTTGGCTTCTCTGTTATGCATGCTCAGTTCCAGGTTTTTCATATTTGTTTGTGTCCTTAGATGGGAATTCATGAGTACTGCCCACTGCAAGGTGGAAAAAACCCCTTGGGATCTTGTTTTTGGCACTCACATCGCTTGGGGCATGAGCGGAAAGGAAAGAGCTGCTTCATTTTTCAGTCCCAGAGAATTACATGAGTGAGAACACTGAATTTTGGTGTTTCTTTGTCTGCTACCATCTACACATCCACACGGGTGTGTATATACAGCCCAGAAACTGAGCATCGATGACAAGGAAGTCACAGAGGGAGCCTATAGGGTTGGCCCCTGCTCGCCTGCCATGACCTCTGAAGCAGCGCTGGAAGGCATCACCTTGAAATCAGAGCTCCCTGGCAACCTTTAAGTTTCATCTATTCTATTTATTTTTTGTTCCATGCCATTCAAGCTCCTTTGTTGCCCTTTCTGGATCTGAAGCACAACTTGGCCCTGGGGTTTCTTTGCAGAAATGTCTTTTTGTTTTTTCCTAGTTATATCAAGGCAAAACAATTGTTTTCCAGGTGGAGAAGAGGCTTTTTTGAGGCTGTACTGTACAGTAGCAGAGTGCAGAGGTTTAAGGGTGCCAGCTTCTCTCCAGCACCTGCAGCAGCAGAGTGGCTGAGGTGTGGGATGGGGTTGTTTCTGCCAGGGGTGCTGAGTGCTGGGCTCAGTCCCATGCTGAGGGACTCACGATGGGTTTTCACCTTGTGTTTAAAACAAACCTGCCAGCCATTTGTTTACTTAAAATCAAAACAAAAATCATGTGCTCAAAATAATCAAAAATCATAATCATGTGATTGCTTAAAATGAAACTAAATAGCTTCAGACTGGAGGCAGAGGATGCTTGGATCCCTCATGCCAGGGTTTACAGGGCTCACCTTAATGCTATAAAAACCCACTGTGAGACCCCACCTGGAGCACTGCATCCAGCTCTGTGGCCCTCAACACAAGAAAGACCTGAATCTGTTGAAACGAGTCCAGAGGAGGCCACAAAGATACCCCAAGGGCTGGAGCACTTCTGCCATGGAAACAGGCTGGGAGAGCTGGAGGTGTTCACCTGGAGAAGAGAGGGCTCTGGGGAGACCTTAGAGCCCTTTCCAGTACCTAAGGGCTACTCTCTCCAAGAGAGCTGGAGACAAACTTTGAACAAGTGAGAGGACAAGGGGGAATATCTTCACACTGGCAGAGGGCAGGGTTAAATGGAATATTGGGAAGAAATTCCCCCCTGTGAGGGTGGATGAGGCACTGGCACAGGTTGCCCGAAGAAGCTGTGGCTGCCCCATCCCTGGAAGTGTTCAAGGCCAGGTTGGACAGGGCTTGGAGCAAACTGGTCTAGTGGAAGATGTCCCTGCCTGTGGCAGGGAGTTGGAACTGCATGGTCTTTAAGGTCCTTTTCAACCCAAACCTTTCAGGGATTCCATGATGTCTACCCAGTGGCTTGCCAGCCAGGGTGACAGTGCCTGCCTTGGGTGCAGTGAGGGTTCTCTTTGGGAGGAGAGAATGTGGGAAGGAGACCCCACTGAGCTGATCCTGCACAGCACATCACAACTGGCTCAGGACTGGAGGGGTGACCCCAGCAAGAGGCAGATAAAGTTCGTTCACTTGGTGCTTTATACCTGTAGGGGTAAAAAAGCATCGAAGGGGACCTGTAGTGACCCCACTTGTTTGTCCTGGAGCCTCCTGAGGATGCTAAATAGCTGAGGGTAAAAATCTACTGAATTAGACACATCGTTTGAAATGAGAGAATGGAGGAGAAACTGTTTAGCATGATGAGGATAATTGAAAAAGCTAGTAAAGCCAAGCTGATTATATGACATATTATAAAACAATACTGTACTTAAGAGCCTAGCCATAAAAGTGTTCTCTCGTTCCTTGATGTCGCTTGTGGGAGCATTCACGGCACTGAGGGCTTGAGCATCCATTGCTTTGCATTTTTTCTAGTAATTTTCTAGTCATACACCCCTCAATGTAGACGTAAAATGCTCTCAGCCATGGCAGTGCATGGCAAATGGAGATCTGTCAACATTTTAGAGCTGCTTTGCACAGCTCTGAAAGGCATCACAGGGTGCAAGGATAGAGCAGCACCTCTGAGGTGTCCCCAGGCCACGCTGAGGCAGATGGATGGGGACACCGTCGTGCATTTTGGCAGTGGGATTAGTTTTCCAGGGGCTCAGAAGGAAACAAGGTGTGTTCATGCCTGTCCTTGCTTTTGCAGATGAGGATGATGCCAACAGGCTCGGAGAGAAGGTGATTCTCCGAGAGCAAGTGAAAGAGCTTTTCAATGAAAAATACGGTGAGTCTCCGCCTGCATGCATCACAGAGGGAGCCTGGTTTTGCTGACAGCAGCTGTAGTTAAAATTAATTCCACCAAAGGCCTCTATTTATAGCCTGAGCACACCGCAGCTGCCGCAGCGCAGGTTCCATCCTGCTGCTCCATGTTACAGCCTTTCCCCAGGAACATCCCTGTGTCTTGCTTCTGGCAGCTGGGACTGTGACCTGCTTGTTGACAGCTCATCCTTGGCAAGGGGAAGGAGGATGGCAAAATGCAGTACAGAAGCAGGATTTGTTCAGTCTGCTGTCAGTCTTTGATGCATTTTTAACATGTCCTGATCTGGCATGAGCCAAATACCGAGTGTGCTGCCCTGTGCCAGCCCCTGCCTGCCAGGCTGAGAGCAAGGCTGGAACCCCATCCTGACATGCAGCACGTGTGGGGAACAGTTTGCTGAAGCTGCAGTGGAAAAGGAGGTCAGAATAGTGACAATTTGAAAATGCCATCTGCAGGCTCCTTGTGCTACCCAGCAAACCTCTCCTTCCACCCATCCTTGGGAAAAGGAGCAGCAGGAATAGCTGGGGGTGGGGGGTCTGTAGGAGCCAGCGTAGGGTGCATGACCCTGCATCTTGACCCTGCAGGTTGGGCTGCCTCTGCTCTTGGCTGCCCCTTGCCATCATAGGGGCACAGCTGTGCAGTTATTTTTCAGCCTCTGAGTCCCCAGGGCTTCACAGCCAGGCCACAGCAGTTCAGTGGCACCCCACAGCTTCAGTGTGGTGTCTAGCCTCCCTCCCCAAAATAACTGCCTGAGGGAGAAGGAAAATAGCCAAACTCATAGCAAAGCAGCAGGGAATGTCATTGCTGTCCTTTCTCATCTCCTCTTGTCAAGGCTGCTCACCCTTCCCAGTCCTGTTTATTTTGAGGTGCTGCTTGCAGCAAGGGCTGTGTGCTGCTTTGAGGGTGGATTTGTGTCACTGGAGGTGCCAGCTTATGTGCACAGCGCCCCAGGAGGCTGGTGCCAATGCTCTGAGCATCTCTATCCATTCAACCCTTGGGAGGGCTGAGCCCACAGCAGATCCCTGCTTTCTCATGGTCCTGGCACTGTTTATGGAGCAGAAGATGCCAGGTAGGCTCCAGGGACAAACTTTCTGTGAGGAAATCCAAAAATGTGGCTGAGGCACCACTCACACCTTCATGTTTTGGGCTGCAGAGACACAAGGTGGGAACAGGCTCTTACAGTCAGAAAGAACCAGCACAGGAGGGAGGGATGTTCACTGCTCCCCATCAAGTAGGAACTGAAGGGGTATCCGGAGAGGTGAGCAGCAGGTTTAATCGCACAGAAGGAAGTGCTTCTAATGCAACAAGGAATTAAATTGTGGTATTTCGCTGCCATAGGATGTTGTGGAGGCCAAAGAGAGAAACTGATTCCAAAAAATGGGCAAGAGTGATGTGACTGTGATGTGATGTGATGATGAGGCATGGCAGTGATATCCACCCCAGTGATCCCCTAGAGGGAAGTGGAAATGGGCAAATCTCTCCCATTTGCCCCCTGTCCTGGGTTGTCTCTCATGCTGCTGCTGCTGGTCCAGCTGCTGGTGCAATGGGCGTGCTCTGAACTCACCAGAGGCTCCTGCAGAATTCTAAATGGAGGCTAATAGAGCAGACAGTAAATTGGGCAAGTAGATGTGAAACAGCTGGGTGGGGTGTGGCTGCAGCAAAGGTCAGGCATTATGGCAGCCATGGCATCCCAAAGTCCCCTGGGGCTCTTGGTCCTTCAGTTGGTTGGGTCTGGAGCCCCTTGGGGTAAAGCTGGTATGCTGTCCTCTGCTCTGCCATTACAGGAGAGGCTCTGGGCTTGAACCGGCCTGTCATGGTGCCCTATAAACTCATCAGGGACAGTCCTGATGCCGTGGAGGTTACTGGGTTGCCAGACGATATCCCGTTCAGAAATCCCAATACCTATGACATTCATCGGCTGGAGAAGATCTTGAAGGCACGGGAGAGCATTCGGATGGTGATTATAAACCAGCTCCAGTAAGTCCCCCCAGCTTTGTGATGGGGGAGGTTACTGTTCTTTAAGTGTTGTCTTTGCTTCTTCAGCCACGAGTGGGGTAACTCACCACAGGGCCACCAGAGCCACCATGTACATTGTCCTGTGCTGCAGGGAGGTGCTCGCCTGTGGGTAGGCACAGCAAAGGGTTAGCAGGGCTGATTTTTCCCCTCTTTCTTGTGCAATTTCTGATGATCATGCTGGGAAGGGACATGACATGGGGGCAGGAAACTCAGAGACCCAGCTGAGTTCTTTCAGGTTGCTTCCCTCTGGGGCACACTGGGGATCCTCTGAGTCCCCTCTCTGTGCAAAGGGGTGTTGGAGGAGGCAGCTCAGGGTTGGGGTCTGGGCTGTGTCCCAGCATGGGCAGGCACACAGGGTGAAACAACAGCATCTGCCTGACTCACCCATTGTCTCTTCCACAGGCCATTTGCTGAAATCTGCCCCGAGGTCAAACAAACAGGTAAGGGAAGGGCTAGGACATAACTGGCTTTCCCAGCTCTACAGGAGAGAAAATACAAAGGCAAAATGGATGGGGGTTGTGAGGTGGTGTTCAAACCTCCCACATCCCTAGGGCTGGCTGGGGAGAAGATCCTACCTCAGTAGGCTAAGCATCTGTTCATTAGCAAACCATCCTCTTAAATGATTCCAGTTCTGTGAGCTGCAGGAAGACTGGGCTGTTCGTCTCAAACTTCCAGCATATTCTGGAGGATGTGATTATCTCTCTCCCATTAGCAATTTACTCACCATGAGCAATTTATTCACTGGTTAAATTTAATCCATTGTTTAGCTTTTGAACTTCTAAGGAAACAAGGTTTCTGTGATCACTGGGAATGTGTTTCTCTCTCTGTCCCATCCTCCCCAATAAATCTCAGCCAGTTTTAATCAAATGTGTCAGAATTAGCAACCCTAGAGAAAATTATGATCCTATTAGTGTTATGAAAATGGGTGGCTTTTTAGAGAAGGGAGATCTGGCAAGCAAGAGCATGCCTTCAATGTAAGGAAAGCTGGCAGCTCTGTGCCAGATCATGGAGGCTGAGCAGATTGCTGTGGGGAGATGTTCTGTGGGAGGCGAGGTCAGAGCGGCAGGAAGAGACTCCACATTTAGGGGCCACTTGCAGGGCTTGGACACCTCACGCCTTTCCTCTCTCCTTGCAGAGAAAGACATCAGTGTTCCCAAACGGAAGCGGAAGAGGATCTCTGAAGGAAACTTGGTATCTTCCTCTTCCTCGTCTTCCTCTTCCTCCTCTTCCAATATGGAGTCTACATCATCAACAAATCAGATCTCACTTGTGGTAAAGCCTTCCAAATATTAGGGGGGTTACTGCCTACCTATCTTTCTGCTTCTGGATGCTGCTCTTTGTTCTCGAACCGTCACCACCTCCCTCTGCCTGACAAACACTATTAAGTGTGATGTAAAATGGCACAAGCAGGTTTGGCAAAGAAGGGGACACACCTGTGGGGCTACCTTTTCCTGCTTGGTTTCTCTGGGGGAGGTCAGCAGACCAAAGCGTCTGCCACTGCTTGGGGCTCTCCCACATCCCTGCTGGGTGCCATGGGGGTACTCAGCTTTAGTGGGAGCCACACGTGAGCTGCACACAGACTCGGGCAAATTCTCCCACCCCACTGGGTTAAAACACAGATGCTGGTGGCATCGTCTCGGGCCTGTAGCGCCTCTTGGCAGGACCCAGTGGTTCCCCATGATCTGAGCTGTGCCGGGTGTACCTCCAGCTCAGTCCTGGGAGTGATGCAGAGCTTCAGCATGCCACAAACCCACAAAAATAGGAAACAAATCAGGGAGATGCATACAGCTGCACTCCCTCAGGGCTTGGCTTTGGTTGTGGATGATACAAAATAAAACTCCCCCCCAAAAGAGCAAGAGAAATACAAATTTAGAAGTTTTTTTGTCAAGTTTGCCAATGGTTTTTTGATTTGGGGTTGGTTCTTCTCCTCTCCTTGGAAAGTGGGAGCAACGGCTGGTGTCGAAACATGTCAGAGGTTTGGTGTGTGTATGGTTTTGTGTTGTGTCCTAACAGAGACTTTTGCCTTCTTTTTCTCTCCCTCTCTTTCAGCAATGGCCCATGAACATGTACATGTTAGACTATGGTGGTCTAAACGTCCAGATCCCAGGACCTATTAACTATTAGACCTCAATACTGAATAAGAACCTCAAATGAGAGAATAAATAAATAAATAAATAAATGTAATTTATGTAAAAAGTGTATATTCCAATATGTATCAATGCCTTTTAGTTTTTCCAATGATTTTTACACTATATTCCTGCCATCAAGGCCTTTTTAAATAAAAATAAAAAGTGTTGCCTTGCTCTTAAAAGTACTTATTTTATTACATATAGTATTGATAAATAGATTTATAGGTAAGAGTAAGGGCAGAAGGGCACCCCTGGACAGACCTTGTCAGGCTTTGGCTGCTCAGTAAATCCGTAGTGTCACCAGTGCTTGAAGTCAAGAGGTCTGCAATGTTTTAATGTTTCATTTAATTTAAATCAAAGTTGTAAAAATCCATGTACAGAGCTGCCAGGGGAGTGGTACCGAACTGCAGTGGTGACAGAGGAGAGGGAACCAGCCCTTCTGAACATCAGGCACCTGCACTCATGAGTCCTGTCAGCTCTGGAGCTGAAGTGCATTTGCATTAAGAAGGAAGGAGGTTTCAGGCCTCCCAAGAGGTGAGATCCTCCCAAGCCTTCCCTTCCAGCCTCCTGCCATCCCAGGTCTTGGGAAGGCACAGAAGCATTGGGTTGCATGAGTTTAACCAGAGTCTAAACCAGGAAAAGATTTTCATCCATTGAAGTCCTTCACTATTTATGATTTTATGATTATCATTCTACGGCTCTATGGCTTTCTGGGAGGCTTATGGGGGAGGAAGTTCCTTCAATAGAATCACAGAATTGTTTCATTTGGAAAAGACCTTTAAGATCGAGTCCAACCATTAACCCAGCTCTGCCATGTTCGCCACTAAACCACATCCCTATGAACCACATCCACATGGATTTGAATGGGATTTGAGTGGGATGATGGTGACTCTCGCACTTCCAGGGATGGTGACTCTTGCACTTCCCTGGACAGCCTGTTCCAATGCCTGACCTCCCTTTTGGTGAAGACTTTTCCATAACATGCAGTCTAAACCTCCCCTGGTGCAACTTGAGGCCATTTCCTTTTGTTACCTGGGAGAAGAGACCGACCCCCACCTGGCTAGGTAGTTGTCCTTCTAAGTAGTTGTATAGAGCAAGAAGGTCCCCCCTGCACTTCCTTCTCTCCAGGCTGATCCTGCTGAGGCTGCACAGGTTCCAGATTGCTTGGCCACTGCAAATGGCAATGCTGAGGGCATCTGGGGAAACCCCTGGGCTCCTCCACACACCCTGGGCCACTTTGCCCCATATAAGAAACAAGGCAATAAATTGAGGGATATTATTTGAAATTTCTGCCTTGTATATTCCACCTCTGGAGTTTGGCAGCAGAAGCAAATGGCCCTGACTGCTGTTACTAACCATTGCACATTTTTAATTTGTGCTTTATGCCTGCTGAGAGCCATGCACAGGTGAGACACCGTGGGAACTAATCCTGGCATAAGAAACATCTGGCTTGGGTGTAGTTAAATGCAGCTCAGCATGAGCCACCAGAGGATTGTAACTTTGGAGTCATCCCAAGCAGCAATACATGGCATCACTGGGGGGGTGACCATTGCTGGGTGTCCCTCCAGGATGCAGGATGGGTCAGAGCCTTGTCACAGAGCAAACCTGCCATGACAGCAGCAGCTGTGGTCTGCCAGCGGGTGGACTGTGGTGGACACAGGATCAAAGTCACTCATTACAGTTTTTCTGAGTGCAATGCCATGCTTTATTTGTTTTACATGTTTTTGGTCTGCTTGAGTCCATGTCTCTTAAGGCCACAGAAGAGTTTCGGACGGTTGGTAGAAGTGTTATTTGATGGTGAGTAGAAGTGTTTCAAGACAGCTGCAGTTTTATTTCCTGTCTCTGGACTTGCATTTCCTCTACAGTTAGATGTAAATGATCACATGAGATAAACAAAATCCGAAACAAATGTAGGATAGTGCACAAAGGTGGCAAAGCCTGTATCAGTGACCCCAATTATAAATACAGTTTGACATCTGAGCAGTTGGCATCAAAATCTGAGTCTTGTTTCTGCCTGATGCTCAAACCTGCAGCATCTCCAATTAGGAAACAAAGAAACATGATTCAGAGGTAAAAATACATTTTTCTCTTCCTAAATGTCTGAAAAGGGCTTTTTCACAGGTCAGATCCCACTGAGTCGGTGTCACCTAAGAGAGCACACTCATTATATTTTGATTTTTTTTTTCTGTGAAGAACATAAAGGTCTGATGCCAGAGCACCAAAGGCAGTTGTGCAGATCAGTAATGATGGGGATGTTGGAGGCTGCCCATCCCAGCGTCCCTCAAACAGAGGCTCTGGTGGGGTGGGGCTGTGCTCACACAGGCCCTAATGATGCTGCCAAAAGGCAGGGGTGAGTGCAGGCTACAGAGTTAAATTAGAGAATGGGAGCTGTGCTGGGAACTAATGATTTGATTCAGAGAGCTGAATGTAACCATAAAGGCTGTAAATGGTTGAGGGGGGTGGAAACTGACCAAGGAGACTCTTCTCCTGCTGGCATCCTCAGCATCCTCAGCTTGGAGTCTGGTGAGCAAGATGGGGCAGAGGAAGGCTGGCTGTGCTGCTCTGGCATGGGCTAAGCCAAAGCTCTGGGCTCAGATTTTCTTCCCTAAGTTTCCTGATCCATGATATGGAGCTCTGCATATCCCCAAGCCCCACTTTCTAATAGGCAGCTTGTGCCCTGCCCTGTATGCTAAGCCAGGGAGCCCCGCATCTGCCTGGCACCTCCAGGTTCCCCTGGCTGGGTTTTGAGGCTGCTGGGTTCTTATAACAGGTATATTTTGCAGACTGAATAGCAGTGATTCCTGCTGTAATTTTGAGTAGTTTAAGGGCCACAATATCCACTTCCATTTTCCATGGCTGAAGTGGGAAACTCTTGCCCTGGTGCCTGTGTTTGCTTGTGACCTAGGAGCGCTGACCCTTCCCACTTTGGAAAAATGATAGATCATTTATTTTATTACTGGCTTCCCTCAACTGTAATTCTTACAGCTTCCCTAATCTTGATCCTGCAGTCAGAGTGGCACTTGTTTTTTGTGAATATTGCGATTATCTGCTGAATGGGAGCCACTCCATTACAATTAGATGAGTGAAGATGATCTTAACACTTCCGCTGTGTTTCTCATTTATTACTTTTCAAAGCCTTTGGTGTTTTTTGGGGGTTTTGTGTTGCTTATGTGTTTACAAATCCAATAACAATCTTCATTAAGAGTTGCAAAACATGAAGCCATTTTGATCCAAGACAGATGGCAGCTAAATGAGGTTTAATTAAAGAATGAGAGCTTTGATTCAAATCATTTTTTAAAGATATAGTGCACCGAGATGCTAGAGAACAGTATAAACAGCATCTGTGCTTTAATTCAGAAGCCTGAAGGCATTTGAGAGGAATCCCTTTGCGAAGCCCGGAGCAATTCTGGGTTGTGGGATGCAGCTCAGCAGACAGCACGGCTGGTGGGTGCCTTCAGAAACCACCTTCTCCTGACACTACGGCAAGGCTGGGAAACTAATAATGCACCGAAGTGCAAGATCTTGCTTCCTTCTTTGTGTGTTTTTTTTGGTTGGTTGGTTGGTTTTGGGGTTTTTGTTGGTTTTTTCTATTATTTTTTAATTTTAATTTATATTTATATTTTTGAGGAGTTCAGCTAATGCCAAAGTAAGACTTGGTCTGAGCTACAACCAAGTTTCGAACTGTTTCCCAGCAGTCATCACAATCCACTCCTCCCCGCATTATCCAGCCCATTCCAGCTACTCACAAAGCAGCATGACTTCATAGACATTACCTGTAGTCATTTGTAGCCTGCACAGCTTAGAGCAAGTTCCTTATCCAAGGCTAAAGCTAATGGAATAGAGGCTCAGGTGTTGTGGGAGGCTCCGTCTCGGTGGTGCCACAGCTTGACTGCCTCTGGAGCTCCTGGGCAGCTCCAGCCAGGGCTCAGTGCTGCCCTCCAGGTCAACCCCCATCTGCCTGCCTGGCCATGGCAGGGTTTAAAGCCCATTGTATGCCAGTGTCAGATGATGCAAGGTGGAGGAAAGCCTGGTGGATGTTTTTCCATACCATTTCTGCAGTCCCAGTGAGAAGCACTGGTTTCTGTGCAGGGTCTTTCATCAGCACAGTGCACACCGGAGCCTTTCCAAGGAGTGGCAGCTGCTTGACGGCACAGTGACTTTCATTTATTTCATGTGTCTGCAAGTTGTGTGACCTTCAGACAATGGCTTTGCTTCCCCACATAACGTTTTGCATATATATATATATATATTTGCAAAACTTGGGTGTATATATATTTATCTCCCATATAGCTAGTATATAACTTGGGCTTTGCCATTTCTCGAATTATGTTCTCCTGTTAATGGCTCAAACACTGCTCAGTTTAGACTGTTAATTCGATTGATTAGGATTACCTAATCCAGAGAAAGGAACTCTACTGATGTGCCTGTGCTGCTGGACAGGGAGAGCTGGTGGGTAGCAGTGACACTGGAGGCTCTGGGGTCAATTGAGGGATGGAGTTGCAGTGCTGTAATTCATGGAGAAGCTGCCAGTGGAGTATCTAAGTCTTTTGTAAAATGAATGTATTGCAGAGCTGTCTCACACTCAGATTTACAGGTCTATGGGGTATAAAGGCAGGTTGATGTAGCTGAACTGAACTGGAGCATTCTCATGCAAAGACTTTCCATGAGTGGGGTTTTTTGAGGGGTGATGTTTAAGTGGAATGAAGCTCCATGAGGCATCATGAAATTTATTTATTAGTATTTTTCCCAATAAGATTATGAAATGGGCATTCCTAGAAGGGACAGGCCATCCCCGGCCTGTCTTACTAAAATGGTTTCACAGTCCTCATTATAGAGGCTGGGATCTCATCACTGCCACCAGACTTGGAGGCACAGGGCTGTGGCACATCTGCTGCTGCCAGCGGCCCAGGGAGGAGGCAGCTCTGCTGCTTTGCCCTGTCCTGCTAATGGCAAATGGTAGCAAAGAAGATGGATGGACACCTGCCTTAGCTGCTGCATGGTCACTGGAGGGTAATGAGGCTCCTCATTAACCTGCACACTAATACCACTCTGAGAAGGGCATGGGCAGGAGCTTTTTAAGACAAAAAGGAGGAGAGAAAGGGTGCTGAGAATGGTTCATTGAGGGTCAGGGAGTCATCTGTGCAACTGGCTGCAATCCAGCATCACCCACCAGTGAGGGGCTGCTGCACTTAGGGCATGGCCCATCCTGGGAAAGCCCCTAGAAGTGACTGCAGTTGTGTAGCCTGTGATCACAATCTCTCCTCCTGTACTGCTGCAAAGTTTTCTCCAAAACACTTTCCACATTTCTCTGACTAAATCAACACAACTTGTTTCCAAGCAGGTGAAGTGAACTAAGAAAACAACCCCCACATGTAGCACCATCATTGCTCTGCTCTGTGGTGGCACAGGATTTCTTCTCTGTTCTAATGGTGCAACATTACCTTGCCAGCTTGGAAACCTCCAGCTTTAGGACACTGGCTGGTGTCAGCCTATGGAGAGCTGACTGCATGCTCAAGGTCTTATAAAGGATTATAAAATCTGCTGGAAAGAGGTGCATCCAACTTGTCTATGGGTAGTGAGCTTCCTTTCAGTTGCTCTTCTAACATTAATGACTCATTTTAAGTTGCTGGTTATGTTGCTGGTGTCTGCATCAGTAAATCTGTCTTCTGTTTCAATCAGTACAAAAAAAACCCCCTTCTTTTTCATGGCAAAATGTCAACAGACCTGAGTGCAAAATAATTGAAGATAACGTTGCAATATGCTGATTACATTTAGAAGTGCTGTTGCCTTAAGAGACCTCAGAGAAAAAAAGACTCCAGGCCAATTTAGTGTATAAGATACAGAGAGTAGGTCCTTTAATCTCAGGCTTGAGATCCAAGGATGTGTGCACCTCTGGACAGTGGTTCTATGATTTTATAATAAGGTCCATCCAATCCCAGATTTGTCCAGCCCTGGTTCTGCCCCCCAACATGCCCTTTTGGGAATTGGGTTTGGGGTCTTTGGGACCCCTTCTTCCTCATCTTCATCTTCTTCGCAGCATGCACAATTCTTGGAGTTCCTCCAGAGTTCTGGGCTTGAAGGTCAGTGTCTGTGTGATATCTTCTGGTCCAGGCCTTAGGGTGTTTTTCTACAATTCTACCTTGAAAAGAAGACTAAACACGCTAACGGAATTTAGAGGGATTGATATGGAATGAGGTAACAGAGTTGGGTATGTGTAACTACTACGTTAAGGGTAAGGGATATAATACAGCTACATTAAAATCTACATTCACTACAGAACTACTTCTAAAATCTACAAAAGTTAAAAAAACCCAAAAAGCTCTGAGGCATCATGCTAATAGATCTGCAGGCATATAAGGAACAGTGACAGTTGATGGTGTTCAGTCAAAAATAACTAAGGTGGCCTGGTGTTTGCCTCAGGAAGCCCCTGTAGAGGACAGCACTGATGTGTGAGAAAGCTCCTGCGCAGAGTTCTGACACACTGCTTGTGCTGGTGCTGCCAGGGGACCTTCCCAGGAACATCACCTCTCTGGGAAGGATGGTGATGGATGTGGACAAACATGCTCTCACTCAATGAAGATTCCTGAATGGTTAGTTTGCACAAAAAAATACCCAGCTCTGCAGCTGAGGAAAACTGATTCTGGTTTGGACTTCTCGCCACCAAGATGTGCAGGGCAGAGCACTCCCTTGCATGTCCTGGGCAACCTGTGAGGACCACTGGCTGCTTGTTGCTGTGCAGTTTTCAACTCCTTCATCGTCACTTTCAGATGGCTTTTGGCCCCTGAGGAGAAGTTGTATCTTGGAGAGATTGGTAGATGATGAGATGACAATCAGCCCTGCTGAGTAGCTCCGAACCCTGGAAGATGATCCCATCACAACCAACCTGCTCCTGCTTCTTGCTGATGGTCCCTAGCCATCCCTGCACCACCTGTATGTTGGAATACCTAGGGAGAAGGACAGTGCCTAGGAAGATTGGAACCATAATCTGAACACAGGCAATTCCATAAAATTTTTATTGGTTTATTTGAATTTTTTTGCTTTTATATTTTTTATAGTTTAGCTGCCAAGGAAATTGTTCGGTAATGTAGAGCAAAAATGCTCCTAAACTCCTTTCTTTCAGAAAAAAAAGATTGAATAGAATTGTCTGTTTTCTTTATTGCAGACAAGTACAAGAATCCCTTTTCACCCGTCGTGGGTATTTCTATCAATTACTGTGGTGTCCAAATTGCTGGTCTGTTTGTCAGCAGCTTGATCTAGGCTCCATAATCACACTTGCAAAGATTTCTTAGGAGGGAGCATGAAGCAGGAAGAAAAACCCAAACCAAAAAAACCCAAAAACCTTCTATTAGATGATAATGCTTTGCTGGCGAACTCCTGATCTAATTTCCTCCTACGAGCCAAAAGCAATGTAAGTATATTTGAGGGACTGGCTGAACATATGAGGCACAAGCACTGCTGGCTTCTGTATCATTGAATGAATTTGCAGTGCATTAGCTCTGGACCTGAGCTATTGCATTTCTCTTTTGCTCATGTTGTCCTGTCTGCTGCCCAGGACTCTCCACCAGGCCATGTAAGCCTGGCACTGGGCTGGAGCAGGGCCAGGGTATCTGGTGGCATGTTGGCACCTCTCCCTCTGTGCCATCTTGTGTACAACACTCTCAGCTTTCATTTTAGAGACACTTGGTCCCTGGCTGGTGTGGCTGGCAGGAAAAATTGGGAAGCACAAGCTTCTACATCAGTGTCTGTACAAGCCTGCAAGGGCAGCAACTGTTCAGAGACATGAATAATTACTCAGCAGCCATGGATGCTTTTAATGTCCATGTTAACCACTGTGTTTATTGAAGCATCTCACCACACAGATTTGCTGGATTTTCAAACTTTTGTGATGGAAGAAAATGCATTTAGGGGTGACCTGCTGCTAGCACCTGCAATTTTGGATAACATGTTAAGTTGGGAGGTTTTATTCTGATCTTTGGAAAAATGCATATTTATTGTCACTGTAATGCTCTGTCGCAAATGGTGAATTATTTTTTTAAATGCTTCCCTCTTCTTTTGGAAGAGTTACAGTTCACAAACCAATGTAGAATTCTTGTCTGCTCTATAGACTTTATATTGTCATTAAAAATGATGGTAATAGAAGGTTCTTGATCACTTGATCTAAGATATCAGTGTGGGGGGTACATGGAACCAAGACATTCTAGTAAACATTCCTTGCTAAACTCCCCAGAATATGCTTAACTGAGGACAGAGCAATAAATGAGAGGAGGAAAACAGTGCTTGTGCTTTTCCTAGACAAATATTTGCACTGCCCATATGTTCAGCAGCCTTATCTCATGCACCATATTCAAAGTAAAAATACAGGATGCCTTTATTTACTATTTAACAGAAAAAAAAACCATAGTGAAAGAAAACCACAAAAAAATCTAGACAACTAGAGCAAAGGAAAATAGGTAAAGGAGCATAAAATAAGCTTATATTGATCTGTGTGCAGGAAAAATACGGATCACTGTAGTGTTGTTCCGATCTGTCATCACTGCTGTGCTGTGACACATAGAGCACGTTACTGTTCCTGGGCTGAATTGAAGCTACACTGGTTTGGGAGTTGTTATTAAAAAAAATAATTTTTGAGAAGGAAAGAGATTATATCTAAATATAAAAGGAGCTGTGCACAGCAAGGAACTATGAACCCTGTGCTCTGAGGGTCTGATAGATTTTCTTAGAGCTTGCAGACTCTGCAGTCTGACTTCATAGCTTCATGTGGCTGGAGAAAGTCATAGAGAGGGATACAGAAGAGTGGGGAGAATCCTGACCCAGAGAATACCAAATATCCACTCTTCTGAGGACCCAGGTGTTATGGCCCACCTCACAAGAGAAGGGTGACCCAGGCTCTTACTAACAGATCTCTAGAGGTGGATTAGTGAGATGACCCTGAATGATCAGTGTTTGTAAATACATGTATGTGTAGTGTTTATTTTAGAACAATTTGGTTGCAATGGAGAGCAGGTATGTAGCTGTTTTGGTTATTATTATCTCTAGTAATATAGCAATATGAAAGCATAAAAATATTACTTAAGAAAATATATAAAGGAGAAGAAAGAAAAAGAAAGCATAAGAGTAGAAAGGTGTACATTCACCACTCTTGGAACCTGCGATGTCACTTGATTGTTGTAATTTTGATGTCTGTTGGTCGATGTGATGGTTGCAGCCTGGATCCCGGCGTGGAGGGGAAAGCCCATGGAACACAAAGTCTGATGGGTTAAAATGCACTAAGGCTAGGTGGGAACACCATAGTACCTCCCCTGTGGGTGGGGGGGAACTTTTACACTGTCTCTTGCAACAAACTTTGGATCTGTTGCAACACTTTTGGATCACGTGTAGGAAGGCTGGTGGAAGGCCTCAGGGGGTCTTGATGGTTTACTACACCTTCTAAGACATGACAGCTGGCTCTCACAATGCCCTATCAGACCTTCCTGGGGGGGAGGAGGGGAAGTTTTATAATTGAGCAGAGGACAATTACCTTTATAAAGAGCACCACTCCAACTTAAAGGGTGTGACCCTCCCCCTCAGGTAGTGCAAACCTCACCTCAACAAATGAGTCTGCGGATTAGGTCGTCAACATAGCTGCTGAGAATGGGATCTTAGAATCTTAGAATCAGATGGGTTGGAAAGGACCTCTGAGATCATCAAGTCCAACCCCTGATCCACTACCACCGTGGTTACCAGACCATGGCACTGATGCCACACCTAGTCTCATCTTAAAAACCTCCAGAGACAGAGAATCCACCACTTCCCTGGGCAGCCCATTCCAATGCCTGATTACCCTCTCTGTAAAGAATTTCTTCCTAATATCCAACCTAAACCTCCCCTGGCAGAGCTTAGAACCATGCCCTCATGTCTTACTGATAGTTGCCTGGGAGAAGAAACCAATCCCCACCTGGCTACACCCTCCTGTCAAGTAGTTGTAGAGAGTGAGGAAGTCTCCCCTGAGCCTCCTCTTCTCCAGGCTGAACAGCCCCAGCTCCCTCAGCCTCTCCTCACAGCACTTGTGCTCCAGTCCCTTCGCGAGTCTTATTGCTCTTCTCTGGACCTGCTGCAGCCCCTCCATGTCCTTCCTGAACTGAGAGGCCCAGAATTGGACACAGCACTCCAGGGGTGGCCTCACCAGCACTGAGTCCAGGGGAAGAATCACTTCCCTGCTCCTGCTACCACACTGTTCCTGATCCAGGCCAGGATGCCATTGGCCTTCTTGGCCACCTGGGCACACTCTGGCTCCTGTTCAGCTTCCTGTCAATCCCAACTCTCAGGTCCCTTCCTGCCTGGCTGTCCCCAGCCTGTAGCGCTGGAGGGGGTTGTTGTGGCCAAAATGCAGGACCCGGCACTTGGCCCTGTTGAACCTCATCCTGTTGGAATCAGCCTAACTCTCCAGTCTGTCCAGGTCCTTCTGCACAGCCCTCCTGCCTTCCAGCTGATTGACACTCCCCCTCCCATCTTGGTGTCATCTGCAGATTTGCTGATGGCTTTCTCTGTGGACACCTTCTTCTCCCCTCAGGCTTGTTTACTTCCCCTTAGACCTGAGATATTTGCACAATAGTACCATCTTTATCTTATCTCAAGTTCCCATCAGGTGGCTTAATTCACAGTCCAGTTCCTGTCAGGAAGCATATGCGGGGAGGGATGGGCTTCAGTGGTCGCAAATGAGCAGTTGCTTCTTTGCACATTTTGCTACAGTGAACAAAAATCCTTTGGTGATTTTAACAATGTTTAAGCCATTAACTGTAACATTTCAGTCTCTCACACCACGTGGTAGCAACAGTGGCCCTACCAGCAAGAAGCAGCTGCCAGATATGACTCTCAAAATAAATCATGGCATCATGCTGTGGAACCAAAAGGCATCTTCTCTGCCCCCAGAACGATCCATGCCTGCAGAACACGGTCTGGACACAGCCTCCCATTGATATCCTGGCAGTGAGCTTCCATTTCTTAGGCAGGTAAACTCCTACTGCCTTCCAGAAGGATTTGCTTGAGCAACTTCTGGGCAGAGTGTACTTAGGATATTTAAATCTATATGAAATGGCCAGGACAGGCTGTGTGTGCAGTAAGGTGCAGCTGGAAGATGGCAGCATGAAGTTATGGTGGAGCATGAAGTTATGGATACCTTCCACTAAAAATGCCAACAGCAAAGGGAACTGGCAAATTGATGTAGAAAATGTCTGTGGTTGCTTAGAAAGATTTGGTGTACCTTGTGCTCAAGTTTTTCACCAGCATTATGCCTTTCCCTACCCAGAGTCTGCAAAAAGGAACCACCCAAGTGCTGCAGGGCGAAATCTCCTGGTTTAGGTTAGGGTGGCAATCAGTAGGGGATGGCTTTTTTTAATCTTTTGGGGGTTTTGGAGTGTTTTGGTGTTGGGGTTTGGGAATTTTTTTTGAGGCGTTTGTTTTTATAGGCCACTACAGAATGCTTCTGTCTCTCACTATGTAAATTATGAGAACAGTGATGTCCAATTGAACACCAGCAAGGAACTAAAAGAGCCAGGACATCTTGATTCACTCAGATTGTTTACTCTCACTCAGATTGCTTGCTGGGGGATTCTGGTTAGTGTTTGCAGCTCAGCATTTGTTTTGCACGAAGTCCACAGCCTCAACAGTGATGGTACAGGAATGTACCACAACATCTCCTGCAAGGCCCTTTCCCAGCTTCTGAGATTTATTCCCTAGATGTATTTATTGCTATTTATTACCACTAGGAGGAATCTGAATGCTTTCAACAGAGCACACTTCCATTTCTTTTACAAACGAGATTTACTTCAAGTTGTAGTGTGTGGTGGTTACTCTTGACAAACTCTAAACACACTGTGAACGTTTTGAAAATACAGTTAGTGCTTTTTTGAACATTTTAAGTCCTATACACACTATAAACACTATAGACAAAATGTTGATGTTTATGAAAATCATAGTTTGATTTAAAAACGAATTGTTTTTAATAGCATTTCATTGGTGTTGCCTAAAAGACCATGGAGAAAAAGACTCCAGGCCAATTTAAAAGAAAGTAGGTCCTTTAATGAGTCCGTAGGCCTAGAGGAATATGTACCATGTGCGCACGCCCAGACAGTGGCTCTATGATTTTATAATAAGATCCATCCAATTCCAGATTTGTCCACCCCCGGTTCTGCCCCGTTCTGTCCCCCGACACGCCCCTTTGGGAATTGGTTCTGGGGGTGTTTGGGACCCCTACTTCCTCATTTTTGTCTTCTTCGCAGCACCTACTGTTACAGTTAAATCAAACCAAAATATTTAAATTTGAAAAGTAGTAAAAATTTATTATAAGATTTACTGAAAGTGCAAATGAGCAAAACAGTGTGCTGGGTGACCGGGGAGACCTCTGCTCCGCTCACGGTCCGCAAGCGCAACAAGCAAACAGCAACATTTATACCCTTATTAATTTCCCCTCCCACAGTCACTTGTCATCTCTTCATTGGACTTAGGTTCGCGGGCTCCATTCTGTTTGGTCCTTCCTTCCCGGGCTCAGTTTAGTTGCTAGGGACTTCCCACCAATAGTTTGATTAGTCCACTGTCCTTGAGGCCTGGTATGTGGGACTTTCCAGATGGCAGTCCTGTTTATTCTTTATCGTCCTTGTGCTTGACCCTCTGCTCCTTATCCATCTCCTCCTTGCCTTATAAGTACACTTGGACAATACACTTTTAGAATAACAGGATATAATATACTCATTTAGCAAAGTATAACAATTTGTCATGTCAGCATTATGGTTAACTATTCTGCAACTTATGATTTTTCAGCCTAAGTGAAGCTTTAACTATATCGGTATAAAGTATATTAATTTAAGATATAATTTGATGAGCAAATTGTTTATTTCATCATTACTCACTCATTACACCTACAGTCCTTGGAGTTCCTCCAAAGTTCTGGGCTTGAAGTTGCTGTGTCTGTGTGATATCTTCTGGTCCAAGCCTTAGGGTGTTTATCTACAATTCTACCTTGAAAAGAAGACTAAACATGCTAATGGAACTTTAGAGGGATTGATATGAAATAGAGTAGCAGGGTTGGGTACCTGTAAACATTATGCTACAGGGTAAGGGATATAATACAGCTACATTAAAATCTACATTCACTACACATCTACTTCTAAAATCTATAAAAATTTAAAAATCAAGAAAAAGCTCTGAGGCATCATTGGGATCAAATTCTGAAATGCAGCATTTTCTTTTGAATAGAAAACTTTCCATCCACATTTACCACACTGAACCTAAATTCAAAGGAAAGTAATAGTGATGTCAGACAAAATATTTGTCTGTTTCTAGCCAAGAAAAAGGATCTCGTAGATGGGATGCATTATGCTTAACGCCTTTGTAATTGAAATAAAAGACTGCTTTGCTGTCAAGTTGCTGATTAAACCAAAATCAGGCTTTCTGCTGCTGGTGGCTGCTGTCGCTAGCGCCAGCGTTTTTTCTGCAGGGCTTGGAGCAGCTCCGGGTGTACAGCGCGGCCGATCCGTGTGGAGAGGGGCCGATGGTGAGGCCCCGGGACCCTCCTCGTTCCCCGAGGAGAAGTGTGCTGTGGGCAGAGCCCCCCGAGGCAGGGAAGGGCAGCGCGGGCCGGGCCCCGCCAAGGCCCCCGCGCCAGGCCCAGCGGAAGCTCCAGCCCCGGGACTGCGGCTCCCAGCGGCCCCCGCGAGCGTCTGCGCCACCGCGGCTGCGCGAGCAACCCTCCCCCGCCCGGAGCGGTGCTGGGCTCGGCCCGACACCGCGGGAGGAGCGGGGCAGCGCGGCGCCCGCCGCCCCGACAGCACCGAGGGCTCACGAGGAAGCCGCCACCGCCCCGGTCTCCCCCGCAGCCCTGCGGCGTCTCCAGCCAGCGGGACCGGGCTGCCCGTGCCGGGTGAGTGGGAGGGCGGGTCCGGGCCCGCCGGGGCGGGGCGAGGGACAGACCATGACGGGCGGCCCTGGGGGCTGCGGGGCCGGGGGGCTGCGGGGCCGAGGAGGCTGCGGGGCCGAGGGGGCTCGTCGGTGGGGCCGCTGCTCGCGCCTCTCTCTCTCCGCATGGCAGGGGGGGCACTGCCGCCTCCTGCCATTGGCTGTCGGGGCGGCGCGCGCATGCGGAAGCCCCGCGCGCGACGGCGGCGATTGGGCGTGGACGGGAAGGGGCGGGGCGGGTCATGTAAAGGAGCTGCCGCGGGCAGCGCGCGGCGTTGGGGGAGCCCCGAGGCCTTCCCGGGGCAGCCACGGCAGCGGTGTGAGGGGCTCTGGCCGCACCCGAGGCAGGCGCTGGCACCTAGGCCGGCAAGCCACTGGGGAGAAATGGAATCACCAAATGATTTGCCTTGAAAAGGACCTTGAAGACCATCCAGGTTCAACTTCTTGCTATGGGCAGGGACATCTTCCACTATCCCAGGTTGCTCCAAGCCCCATCCAACGTGGCCTTGGACACTTCTAGGGTTGAGGCAGCTACAGCTTTTCTGGGCAACCAGAGCAACCAATGCCTTATCACCCTCGCGAAGAAGAATTTTTTCCTAGATTGTAATATCCTGCTTTCTGCAAATGTGAAGCCATTCCCCCTTGTTCTGTCACTCCAGGACCTTGTTCAAAGTCCCTCTCCAGCTCTCTTGTAGGCTCCCTTCAGGTACTGGAAAGCCACAATTAGATCACCTTGGAACCTTCTCTTCTTCAGGCTGAACAATCCCAATTCTCTCAACATTTCCTTGTAGGAGAAGCGTTTCAGCCCTCTGATAGTCTTAGCGGCCCTGTGTGCAGAAGCATGGCTACCAACAAAGAACAAATCTAGCTGGCAACAAAAAATTTCTGCAGAAACTTGTCAGCCTGGTGTTTGAGAGAGGTTGGCATATAATTGTACACCTGTCTGCGTATGTAACCTTATCAGGCTCTCTTGGCATCACAGCAATGTTTTTAATCATAACAGTGTTTTTGATATCACCTGTTGTGTTGCCAGTTCTGTTTGCAGGCTTCTTTTACCAAAGGTTTGGTGTGTGAGTTGCTTGAGAGGAACATCTGCATGATGACTGTTTCATGTGTGCAGACGCCCCCTATAAGCTAATAATGTACTTTTGTTGTTGTCAATGTGTACAAATTTTTGGGTCAGTATCTCACAATAAGGAGCAAATTTTAGATTCCTTTTTAAAATATACTTTATATTTGTTTCTACTTGTCTAACTTTAACTCTGCATTTAAAGAAATGAAAACCAGTAACAAACTAAAAAAAAAAAACAACAAAACAAAACAGGATGTGTAATTCCATTAGGTAAATTAGATGGCATTAAAAATTTGTCCCCATACAGCCTGGTATACAGTAGCCTCACAGACAGCTGAGGTACCACTACTGACAGCCTTTTGTCTTATCCATCAAGACATGAGAACCTTTTCATAGAAGTTTGGTTGAAACTTATGTTTCTCTGGAAAGATTGTGAATTTGTAATTTTCTGAGAAAAAGTTAGTGACACATTCCCAAACTCTAATTTATGGAGTTGACTTTGTTATAAATTGGACCACAACGGATCAATAAACCAATTAGAATTTATTAATTACAGCAAGAGAATATGAGCAAATGCAGCGCTGGGCGACAGGGGAGTCACCGCTCCATCAACTGCCGCAACATCATGCTAAAACAGTCCCTTTTTATATTCTTTTAGTTCCTCTTTCCGTGATGTGGCAATAGTACTCTGCGCATGCCTGGGCTGTTGCTAGGGGGTCTTTTCTGCCTCCCGGTGATCGTCGAGGCTGAAGTAAGACGTCTTCCTCAGGTGTCCTCTTTCTGCCCTTTGGCTCTAGTAGCAATCGTCCTCCTTGTATGGACTGTCCTTGCGTTTCTTGGAAAATTTAGCAATCTTAAGGTATGTCTTGCCTAAGCATTAGCATAGTTCTTTGTGGTTTCGCACTTGCTTTAGCGTTAAGCAAATACATCCTGTTTGATAAACAACACCACCCACCATAGTCTATTACAACTTCTATTTCTGGTCCCAGATTCTGGGTGGAGAGAGATTCATAATAGAATTGACATAAATGCTTTAATTCAAGGAAGAACACATATAATTGATTCCATGGAAATTGGTGTTCTGGTTCATTCGGTTAAATGCAGTAACAGGAACAAGGGAGAGAGCTGCTGAGGTAATGAAGTGACCAAAGGAGGAGACTGATTACTGCTGAAGAATGACAGGGTAATTGGTTTCCCAGTGCCCTGTTGCGTGCAGTGGTGGGCAGCAGCAGACACAGGGCACTTCACTTTGTGTGCAAAGCTGTGTGCTTCGAATACGACCTACATACTGATCAAACGATTTTTGTTTTCAAGGTGTTGGAATTCAAATGGGTGCTTAGTGTTGGATTAGCTCTTTGTGAGAGCCCCAGAAGAATTGAATTTGTTTGCCCTTAAACAATCTGAGCTATTTGTTTGCTGTGACCTTTGCAGTATGACATAGAAATCCAAAGGACCAGCTCTCACTAGTAAAGACAGCAATTCTCACTGTGAAAAATGTGTCAGCACTGGCATAGGTTTGCAAAGAGATGTTGGAATTTTTTCCCAATGTCCTCCCCCCCCATCTGTTTCTTCCAGGATGCGGGAAGCAAAGCCGCACGCGCTGGGCAGTGCGGGAGCGGGGGGAGGGTGAGCGCTCTCGGGAAGCACGGTGGCCACGGGGCTGGCTGGGAGTCTGTTGGTCCGGGGTTTTTGGGGACAGAGTGGGGAACCTGGTTTCGGCCGCCTCCTTTTCTTTTCCTGAGAGGAAGTTTTTTTTCCCCACGGGACACCTCGCGGAAAACGACCGAGAGACCGACCCATCTCAGAGCGAGGTATTCTGCCTTCCGACTGCCTGTGGGAAAAAGGACTTTTTTTTTCCAGTGCTGGCTGTGAGCACACATGGCTGAGAGCAGCCGTTGAACTGCCGCGACAGTCCTGCTTTCCCCCCCACCCCTCCTCAGGTTGCCGCGGATTTCTCCCCCCCCCACCTGGGGAATTGGGACTTCGTTTTGTTTCTTCTGAAAGTTTTTGATTGCACCATTTGTTGTTTATTCAGATTTTGTTAATAAAAAGCTGTTTCTTTTCCTTTTCCACACTTCCACCTGAAGTTTCTTAATTTCTAAGTTGTTAACAATCTTGTTAAACTAAGACAAGCACCAATGCTGTTATAATTAAATAAATATCAACAGAGTTTAGACTAATTCACTTCTCAAATATTATATGTAAGTGTTGATGGACACTGTCATGTGAAAGGTGGGAGTTTGGTTTTTTGCTGGTCAGTACCCCAGGAAAGTTGATACCCTGGTGCCCAACAGTCTGTCAGCGTCTTGTCATGTCGAAAAACTTCAAAATAAAAGAACTGCTCGGGGACTTTGCATCTTTAAGCAGCAAAGTATTGGTTTATTGCAATGTTGGGAGTAAGGCAGTTCGCACTGCACAGACTCGCTCCACCCAAAAGTGCAAAACAAGCCATTTTATATATTTTAGGTACACAGTTACACCTTCTGACATGCATATTAATAATTAGGCAGAGTCCAGGTGGAGTCTAGGTGGAGCTTTTGAGAATCTTCTTTGGTGCATCCTCAGTCTTTCACTGGGACATCGAGCCTTCATCCTTCTAGTGGTCGTCAGGGTTGTCTTCCTCGAGGTTGAACTTTTCAACTTTCTTTGTTAGGTGACCTAGATTCTTCAAGCTTGCAAAATCCTGGCTCTTGGCCTCCTATGTATACTTTAAACATTTAGTTTACTTGATTTATTACCTTGTGGTCTGTTATGTACTATTTCCTAGCATTCTTTCTATAATGAAACCTTGGTCCAGTAAGCAGGACAGAACAAGATATTAACCAGTGTTTCTACAGTGTTCTTCTAGCAAAACAGGCAGAACAAACATTAGGTGCTACCGTCTCCTGGCTCAGCAGGGCAAGGTGTTTTATCAATGTGGTGGTTTGAAACTCCCAAGAATCTAATTTTTACGTTCAAGCCCCCCTCCCACAGTTTGCCCCTGTGAGAGGGTTTAGTGATGGTATGGACTTGATATCTTTTTCACTTCATGTGGAGAGTTTTCAGACAAAAAACAACCATTCGTTATTGGGGGAAGGGGAAAATATTTACAAAGGTTTATTTACACCCACATATATATTTACATTAAATTAAATTTCTCCTTTTCTTCAATAGAAGTCCAAGAAAAAAAGAGAAAAATCTTTCTGTCACTTCTGGGGCCACAGTTCTTTCATTTCAGTTTTCTTGTGGCACTGATTAGTGTCCTTCATTTTCCTGCAGCAGCAGATTTAAGTATGGCAGTCAGGATTTTGGTTCTTACTTTGTGGAAATTCCAACCCCGAGCCGGAGCCTTCGGGGGATTTCCTTCACTCCTCTTGGGTTAGAACATTGAAGGCAGCTTTCAGTTCAGTCTTACCAAAGCTCTTTTGCTCTTTCTCAGCACGATAAAAGCAGCAGCAGCAGCAGAGGGCACGGCCACCTCCTCCGCATTCCCTGGCTCAGCTCTCAGGACGACTTCCGGTTTTCAGCTCCTTTCTCTCTCTCTCGCTGCTGCTGCATTTTGGGACTCCCTAAGGGTTTAGAAGTCCACCCCTCTTCAGGAATTCTCTGGGTTTTCTGGGAAAGTAATACAGTCTTACCCCAAACCAGCTCTGTTGAGTTTTCCTCTGTTTTGTTGCCGGCTCTCCCTCCTGCAGGAACATCTCTGCGTCTTCCGGCTTCATGTTATCTCGCTGCTACTGGCTATCTTTTTGGCTTTTAGCCATTGTTGTCTCTGTTCAGGACTGCTCCGCTGCCGCTTTCAGTGTCTTCTGCTGCTGCTGACAGTAAGGGAACTTTTCCAGCTCTTGATTACAGGACCCGGTCCAGCACTGACACTATACTGGGTCTCCCGTAGCCTCAGCTGGGGGCCCTTGGCCCCCAGAGGGGCTCACTGGCCCCCTGCCTCCTCGTGGCTCAGATCATGGCTACCTACCTTCTAAAACTATCTTCACCACCTTCTCTTCCGTTTCTGTGGGTATGTAATTCCCGTAGGGCGCACGTGGACTATTGATTGGTCCAGTATTACCAGTGGGGCAAACCATTACTACCTCAGAGAAAAGGTTTTTCAAACCACCACAAACAACTAAGCTGTCTTTAACTCCTTTTGTGGTTTTCTCTACCATCACTTGTAATGAGACCCTTTACCAACAGATTCACAAGTGCTTTGACTGCCCTTGTTGGGGGGACTCAATAGATTGAAGACCCCTCAGTGCATCCTGCCAAAGTGTTTTCTGCTGCTGGCAACTGCAAGGACTCGCTTTAACAGTTCACAGAGTAACACTCTTTATTAGTACAAATTGGGACAGTTTAATAAGATTTGAAGGTTGTTGGTGATAGTGTCTACTTCAAAAATATGTTTTAAAGCAATCTACTGATACATATATTAAGCAAGCACCAGCTCTGATACGAAGCAATCTAAGTGATATGCTAAGAGAAAAGAACAAACAAGAACTCTAGTCCTAAAAGCAGGATTTAATGTGCATAGAGTATATTTTTCATCCAAGGTGTCCCTCTGGGGGGGAGAAGACGGACTCAGTCCATCAACTGATCCCAGCAGTTTCGGTGGAGGTCTTCTCCCACTTTCCCTCTATCTCCAACTTACTTTTATACTATTTTCTTTATGTTTGGGTGAAATTTGAGTGGCTCTAGTCATAAATACCTTTTATTTCTGTTTGGTGTACCTAATGGAGAGAGTGGTTGTGGCTTGGCACCTGAGAAGTGGGTTTGACATGGTTGTTGGCTTCAGTAGCAGAACATCTTGATTCTCCCTTGGCAGAAGGAACCAAGGTCTCAGGACCACAATGTTCCCTCGTTCTGCTGGGATTTGAATGGGGGGGCCCATGTAGTCTCCACTTTGTTCCACTCTCCGTTCTGTTCCGCTGAGCAGATGTTTATTGTTGTATTGGGGAGCATGTTGACCTCATTCCATCCAGGGAGTTGCAGCTGCTTTTTACCCTAGAATTCTGAATCTCCTCTAGATTTAACCCTACCCATCATCCCACAGACACACATAACTAAAGTAATTGTTGTTGAACGTGATCGTTGTTGTAGTTGTCTAAGTAAATATAATTACACTGGTAAAGATAGAAATTATCAGATGGTCAGGACTGCTGTGATTAATATTTCATTTTGTTTACATGATATCAGTGTAATTTATGAATGCCTAGGTGATGCAGTAGGACACTGCATACTTAAAATACAAATGAATTCTTCCCTGAGAAGAATGTCTGGCTTTAATTCAGAAACTGAATTTTATGCTAATGGTTTCTTTACTACTCCAAACTGAGTAATACATTCACTTTTTTATTGTTGCCTTGTGAGGTGTATAGTTAGATACTGCGTTTTAATTTCGTCTAAAATTTTCTAATTATATGTTAGTCTACATTGGAATCTGTAGAAAAAGTGAAAATCAGATATAAATATCTCTTTGCAAACATTGTGCCAGTTTAGGACTGAGTGACATCAGAGGTGCTTTTCAAATAACAGTTGCTGGATTGTATTTTACTCTTATAATGGTTCTTAAGAGTAGCAGACGTAGTTGCCATCTAGGCTGACTAAAAAGTCATCATATGATGCTGAGTATCATAAAATTACCTAGAAAAAAGGGAATTAATTATCCTTGGGTTTGGGGGTGTCTTACAGCTGCCCTACCCTACCCTTTGCCACCTGCAAAGTCCTGCTGGTTTCCTGTGACTCAGTACTGTTGGGTGTGCTGAGCACCAGCTGTTTCCCATCAGAGCTTTGTTTCTTAGGGCTCCTTGCTCTTATCACTAAAAACCGGGAAATAAACTCTCTAACTAGTTTGATAGCTTAGAAAACCAACATTACTTTATTCAGTGCTGTGGTGAAAAAATTGCCAAAAATTGGGTCTTAAAGAAACCTGCAAGTCAGGCATTCTTTATTACTGTGCCAGATGCATTAATTTTTGTTTCCTGAGATCCTGTTACATATTCATGACATTTCAGAACACTAATTAGCATATATACATATCCTTATAAGGTGTCTGAGAGGCTTCACAGAGGGTCTCTGGTGGTCATCTGGAGTCCCCAAAGTTCTAGGTGACCGCTTCATGAACTCCTTTGAGGGTATGCGCAATCTTTTACCTTGCTGTGTAACCGCACCTCCTTTGCTTGTTTGGCTGGTTTCTGTGACCACTTAACCCATGGGGAGTGGCCATGAAGAGGCGCCCCTGCTTCACGGGAGAAGCTGCACACACTTCAAGAAAGTCTGTAAAAGAATCTGCCATATGAAGTGATTGACTGCCAGTCATGTATCTCCAGGTCAGCTAGCAGCTTAGCTGTCAAATCTCGCCTCAAAAAGCAGGATGTGTGTTTGCAGATGGTAAATTGGGCTGGTAAAAGCAGCACCATGGCACCAGGAGTAGCTCACCACAGAGAGCTTGGTTTGTTTGGATCCTCTGACCAGATTCTGGGCCAAGGCAGATAAGCCTTAACAAGGCAGAGCATCCTGCTACATATGATGGTGTGAGACACAGTGGTCATGTCTTAGAAGGGGCCATAAATCATCAAAGACCCTTGAAGCACCCCTAGACTAATTTCTGGGGCCTTGCCCAAGAGGACTGTGCATGACCCACAGTGTTGCATCAGAAAGCCTAAAACTTCCTGCCTCAGATGAGGTACCTGGGTGTTCCCCCCGAAATGAATGTATATTAACCCACTGAACTTTGTGTTTCATGGGCTTTCCCCACCTGTGATGGATCAAGACTGCAACCATCACTTTGATCAACTGAAACGGAGCTAGGGCCTAAAGAGTTAACTCTCAATACTGATCCGGGGACCCTCCTGCTCAGAAGAATGTAATGCTTAGCTAGAGACAGAAACCAGGGCTTAGGGATTAGATGGTACCGTACACCAAAAGAATGCTCACACACCTACATAAATAAAGATAGGGTAAGAACACGAATAGATAAGGGGTGAAATAGGGGCTTGAGTCCAGTCTTGCAAAATTCACCATGGAGTCAGCGAAAATCAAGAAAGTTGAAGAGTTCAGCCGAGGAAGAAGAGTGAAAATACAACCCCGTGAGGCTGAAGAAACAGGAACAACCACCGAACATCACCCCAAAAAGACGACTCCACCCCAGACTCCACCCAGACTCCGCCTATTATGAATATTATAACTAGATGTTGCAATTATATGAATATGTATGTGAAAATGTTGTAATCCCTCGTAGAAATTGTATATAATCATGTCTCTTTTCACTGAGAAGGCAGAGCAAGTTTGTCCAGCCCGAGCTGGCTTGCTCTCCAACGTTGCCTAAATAAATACCTTGCTGTTTAAAGGCTAAATTCTGTCTCTAAACAGTTCCATTGCGCCTTTTCGGGCATCACAACGAACTTCTAAAATTGTGACAATCAAGTCTTGTTGCTGGATCCATGGGTGGTGATATCTTTCCACTATCTGCTCTTATCCTTTCTTCTGCTTTCTTTCTTTTCCTTATATGTTTTCTTAAGTGATATCGTTGTACTTTTATATTGTTATATTACTATAATGACCAAAATGGCTAGATACCTCCTTTGCATTGCAACCGAATTGTTCTAAAATAAAGCTGCCATATGCATATATATAACACTGGTCATTCAGTGTCATTTCACTCTAAACCACCCCAAGGGATCTGTTAACAAGAACCTCAATTACTCCGCCTTTAGGGGTGGGTCGTAACATTTGGTCTTTGGTTTTCTCCTTGTAAAAGGAAAATCCAGGGATTTTTTTTTAACTCTGTATTTTCATGGCCTTCTCATCAGGCAGTGTGCTGGTTTTGACTGAGATAGTTAATTTTCTTCACAGTAGCTGGTATGAGACCATGTTTTGGATTTCTGCTGGACACAGTGTTGATAACTCAGGGATGTTTTCATTATCTCTGAGCAGTGTTTGCACAGAGCCTTTTCTGCTCCTTGCCCCACCAGCAAGGAGGCTGGGGGCACACAAGGGGTTGGGGTGATACATGTGGGCCAGCTGACCCCAACCGACCCCAGGGATATCCCAGACCGGGTGCAGTCATGCTCAGCATCCAGAGCAGGGGGCAGAAGGGAGGGGTGGATGTTCAGAGTGGCGTTTGTCTTCCCAAGTCACCATTACATGTGCTGGAGCCGTGCTGTCCTGGGGATGGCCGAACACCTGCCTGCGATGGGAAGTGGGAATGAATTCCCTGTTTTGTTTTGCTTGTCTGTGCAGCTTTTTCTTTCACTATTAAACTCCTTTGTTCAACCTGCGAGTTTTGTCACTTTCACCCTTCCAGTTCTCTCCCCATCCCACCGGGGGGGAGTGAGCAAGCAGCTGTTTGGGGCTGAGTTGTAGCTGGGGTTAAACCACAGGCAGGAATGTATTTTGCAAGGCTTTGTTCATTGTTACAAGGCTTTATTTGGGCAAAGGCTCATCTTGGCAAAGTTAAACTAAAGGATTTAGAGATAATTATAACTGATATTAACTGATCTGGAAGTTTTAAGATTATTAGATATATCGTAAGTGGTACGCTATTGAAAGGATGGCTCTTAAATTGGCCTTTTTGTGTAGCATTGGTAATGGTGTTGGAAAAAATCTTTAATTGTAGCTAATAGTGCTTAGTCTTGTGAATTCCTTTAACAGACAGTGCCTAGTCCTGTATTCCCCCATGTGTGGAAGTGAATATCTTAGCCTTGAGAATTAAGACTGTGCCTGAGCAAGAGCTGATAAAAAGGCGTTTCTTGGTGAAGCAGAGCAAGGCCTGAAAAGCTAATGTAGTGTAGCAAAACAAGACCTAGAGAGTTAACTTAGAATGCATGCTCTGAGCAAAGGCATAGGGAACTGAGTTTCAAGAACAACGGAGATAAGAACTCATTAAGGAATACTGAACACACTGACCCAAAGAGCATAAAGTAAAGTACACAGGAAAACAGAGAGAACCAAAAATGCTAGCATACACATAAAACAGACATATGGAAGAAAAACAGAGGGAGATAAGGGAAAGGAGAAGAGTCAAAGCCTAGGCACTCTTGCCGAATATCAGAAACTCCTGCCAAATACATGTGAAGTCAGGCACAAGAGTTCAAGAGTTCAAGAGTTCAAGAGTTTACCTGAGTAAGAGGAGTAAAATCAAGACCCCTGAGGCCGAAATAACCGGATGTACCACCAAGTACTCCCCAAAATGAAGACCATGCCCCTGACCCCACCCTAACTCCACCTGTTATGAATATTATAACTAGATGTTGCAATACTATGAATATTCATGTAAAATGATGTCATCTCCCAACAAGAATTGTATAAATATTCCAGCTGTTCACTGCCTGCTTTGGAGCTCTTTTGTCCAGTGCGAGCTGGGAGCTCCCCAATGTTGATTGGCAATAATTACCCTCCTGCTTATAGACTAAAAACTCTGTCTCTGAGCAGTCTCTCTGTGCCTTTTTGGGGCATAAAATTGGCATCATTGGCCAGACCACATAGGTGGAATGCATTCAAGGAGAAGAAACTGTTTTTAGGAAGCTGATGATCATAAAAGGATGATTTGAGGAATGGAATGTTCCCTGAACAGCAACCAGAGACCCTCAAGAAACCCCTACTCTAATTTAAATGAGTTCTGAGAAGTGATTTAAATGTGTTAAAGAATTCATGGGAATGTTTAGCATATGTGTATGAGCTCCAGGAAATGTAATGAATGTGTATTAGTTACGTAGATATAAGCTGATGCATTAGATGCTGGGGATGTGCTGAGGATGTGCGTGTTAGGAGGAGAGATCCCCTAGAACCCTGCGCCGAATAAATGCCTGCTTTCTAATAGTAAAATTACAGTGTTAGAGACTGCCAACAGAAACGTAAACTAGTCTTGATTATTACTTATGTCTTAAAAAAGTTGAAAGTCTCTTGAATGACCTACAGGAAAACAGTTTAAATCTCTTTTTTGTGTCACTGCTGAAATTCAGTTTGTAATTTTGGCACCTTAATTGGGACTACTTAACTTTGAGTTAATCCTACAACTGAAGAATATGCGAATAAGCATGTCATGTTCTGATTACTGATACTGTAGTCTCTGAGGCGTGATTTTGGGGCAGTGTGATGGTGGTTTGTTTTGAAATAGGCCATGATAATTACAGGTAAGATTGTTCTAATACCTGAATCGTAATTATGATTTACCATTTCTGTATGTTACTGCCAGTGTTTGTTGCTGTGTTTATCTAGACTGCTGGAGTTGCAAACATACTTAGAAAGAGAAATTTATGTAAATTTAGCTAATCAATTAATATGCATCTTTCTAGGCACGAAGGGTTTGTGGCCTGGTCATGGCACAACATTGTAACTTTTGAGTTTTTAGCTTCTGCTTTTATAAAACAGCAGGAAGCATGAAAGAATAGAAGAGCAAGCACTTTCTCCTGTTAATTTACCTCTTTGTTTTGTTGCTTGTGTGTAGTGGGCTGTATTCTGTGGGGTTTTGAATTTATTTTTTCCTCTGCTTGCATAAGAGAGGTTTTCTTGACTGTTGTGTGTATCTGAAAAGTTTTTTTCTTTCATTTTATAGGAGGAAAATGGCTCAAGCTACCGCACCAGCAGCATCCATCCATGATGAGGAATCCTTAGAAAGCAGAATGGTGGTTAAATTCCTCATGTCAGGACTTGAGTCAATGGTTAGTAGAGAAATTAATCTGCTGCATCATAACTCTGTCTTAGCATTTGCAGGACTACAGCAGTATATTGCTTCCCGCTGGGCAGCAGGAAAGGTGGATTATACCTTATTGTGTGCTGTCCAACCAACCATTACTCTGTCTCTGCTTGTGGTAAATCATACTAACAGTCATCTTGTTTCTTGTTGTGGTGGTTGTTTTAAAAATTATTTCGTCGAATAAATAGGAAATATTTGTTGATTGCTCAGGTACAGCGTGGTTTAAAGGAAAGAGTGTGTTCTGATCTTTGTCATCTGTTATGTGGAGTGAATAAATTGTTTTGAGGCTAATGCCTTGTTCTCAGCTGCTGTACCAACTCAACAAAACTTGTTCAGAAAATATTCTTTTTAAATTGGCATATCACCTGTTTTGTAGGAGTTACCTAATTACTATGTGGTGCGGTTTAAGGTCGGCCAGGACTGTGAGTGGAAATGCCCTGTTTCCTTGAAGTTGAGACACTGCCACAGATGTGGTTCTTTAAAATTGTTTTTTTAAATGATAAGCAAAACCAAGCATTTTCTTTTTAGCAATGAAACTTTGAATGGGATGGTTACAAGATAATGGGTTGAAAGCCTTTTATCCCATTGGGTATATTAGGTTCTTAAAGTCCTTGTGTCACTTTTTCCTCACATGCTGCAGTATAGGTTGCAGCAAACTGATTGAGTTGCTAGAAGAGACTGACTTTTTGTTATCACTTCTTGATCATCTCACCAATTTTCTTGGGATCTTTGTTCTCTCCATAGGCTTCCTGCCTTAATTCTTGCCACAAATTTCTCCTGGCAGAACACATGTAGGTGTCTGCAGGGATGGTCGAGACCTTTGGTTCAGGAGGAATTCACCTAAACCTGGGCCTAGCAGTCAGGACAAGGCAGAATGCAGGCAGCCATCCTGCTTGCAGCCACACCGTTCTGAAGAGAACATGGTGTGCAAGAAGTGTGCTGTGAATGAACAAAACTCCTGTATGCTTCTTGAAAGTAGGAGTTGGAGTAAGACACTCAGGATGATTAACATGAAAGTGATAATTTCACATGAATTGATGTCATAAATAATTTTAATTAGAAACACTGCAATATCTGACTCTAGACAAGGGCTTAATTTCACTAATGCATCTACAGTGCTTTTAAGATTTCTGACGAAAAGCGTTCCAGGTGTGTAAATTGTGCTTTGCTACTGGCTGGTGTTATGTTGCTTCTAGTACCTTCTGAAGGTGGATGCTGGCAGCATAATATCACATACATTTCTGTTAACTGTATCTTAACTATAGTAATAAAAACTTTTTCTTTTTCTTTTTATAGTGTAAAGAACTTACCAAGTCCAAGGCAGAAGTTGCCTGTATTGCTCTGTATGAAACAGATGTGTTTGTAGTTGGAACTGAAAAAGGAAGAGCCTTTGTCGACTCTAGGAAAGATTTTCAGAAGGATTTTGTTACATACTGTAAGTTCCAATGTTGTATTTTTATATGTCACAAGTTGCTTAATGTATATTATATAATACTAAACTTTGGGGAGGAAAATTCTGTCTGTTACGGCTGCCTGCTATAATTACATTGTCTATGGCAAAACCAGCCATTTAAGAACATAAAAGTGATCAGTAACAGTCTTGTTTGGAGTTTTATTTCAACAATGGCTGGAAATGTTCATTTTTTTCTTAGATAATGTAACAAACTAGTACAATAGGAAGTATTAGACTGCCCACCCTCACAACACCTGCATTTCCTAGTGCACATTAATTTTATTTTGTACCCCCTCCTCCAAGCCTTTTTTTTCCACTTGTGAAGGCTGAGGTGGGTGCACTGAACGGGTAGAGAAGTACTTCTGTCCACTTGGATGGTCCTGATTCTTCAGGTCACTTCATGTCTTATTAAAGCAGATGCAGAGTTTTGACAAGATAGTATTTTTTCGTGTAGCTTTTTTATATCAATTTTATTTAGTAGACAGAATTTAATGACTTAAACTCACATCTGCATTACTTTTGTACTCCTTTAAGTACATTTAGGGTATGTTTTTTGTTTGATTTCATTTTTATAGTAAACCAGTGGAATTTTTGTGTTCATAAAACACATCAACTAAGGGACAGTATTTTTAGGAGTTAGGTTTCAAAGATTCAGTGACTCTGGGGGAGCACTGATATGCTCATTTAGGGAAGTGTTGGTGGTATACCCTGCCTAATAAATAGCAAAATGTACATTTACCTGCCTAGGGAAAGGGAGAAGATGCAGGTCAAGGGTGGGGTATGATAGAACAATCAGTCTGAGAACAACTGTAAAATGTTCTGGCTTAACTAATTAAATACTTGGGAAGCAACTATGTTTAGTCTGTAGCAGAAACACTTGCTCCTATAGATGCTTTTGGCGCTAACTAAAATTCTTCTGGAGGCTCTGTCTCAAGGTCATTTGGTTGTGGTAGGACTCGATTTTTTTGCCATTGGCCTACTGGCATGGACAGTGACTTTCTGTGCACTTACTTACTCCGAGGGAAGTCACCACAATGTTACATTGTAACAGATTACTGATACCAAAATGTAGAATTGCAACCTGATTGTGGAATCAAGTATAAGATGAATAAGTTTCTTTTTTTTTCTAATATTTTACAGGAGCAGTTTTCTGGTACTGCTGTCTATGAAAACTACTAACTGAGTAATGGGCAGGGAGTTCAATTTTTCACCTGATTTCTTTTTTGGTTTTGTTGCCTTAAGGGATTCCCTGAAGTCCTAGCTACTGTGTTTTATTGCCAGTACAGCGGTATCATAGGCCCTGATATACTGGAGACTTTGTATACTGCACACATCTATTGGTAGGGAGTCTGAAATTATGGGGATTTGGTGTTTGATCTCCTGACTAGATCTGTATTTCAGATTTTTTACTGTGGGAAGCACTGGCTTCGTATCCATTCTTGTGTTTGGCTCTATCAGACGTGATGGTCCTCATCCTTTCCTTTATTGCAGTTACAAGGTTACTCATTCTCCTGTGATGGTTTTGTACTGTCAGGCTGACAGGATTAAACAATATCCACTTTGAAAACAATGTTTTCATTATGCTTCTTGTAGAACATCATGATGTAGATCTGTGTGAATAAGGCCAACTATTGTCTGTCATTGCTTTCATGGTTTCACTAAGTATGCATCTCCCATGCTTTTAGGGGAGTTTTGGAGGGAATAGTTCCTTTCCCCTCGCACCTTGTTTCTTCAGTTGAATATGAAAGCAAGCAATTGTCAGTGCTAGTCACAATTTGAAGTGTTTTTCAGGAGCCCAGGAAGGACACAGTTCTGTGTGTTTCTAACAAGTTAGAGTTGGGCCCTTTCTGTTACTTTATGATTAAAACCCTAACTTTATGATTAATAAAAGCTTTCAAGTGATTCTTACCTTGCTGTTAGAACTAAACCTTTAAAAATTCATCTGTGATGTCAGTCTCTGAAACACATGGTGCTGACAATATTGAGAATTAGTTCTCCACTTGTGTGGGAATCTTCATTTTTCTTTAAATATAGAAACAGAAGTCTAGTTACTAATCATGCCCCTGGTTATGTCTGACTCTATGCAAGCCAGCATGTATCTCCAGTCTTCACTTCTGTTTTATCCACAGCTTGTTTGTATAATTTAAGTAAGTATGAAGGCTCAGGCTTCAAACATGCTGCTTATTTTTAGTAATAAGTATCATTTAGTGGGCTAAACTGCTGAAATATATATATATGAGGTTTATGAAGGAAGTAGCATGTACACTTTTTAGCAGTATAGGGCTGATAAAAATAATAGCAATTCAGTGAAAGCAGCGCTGGAGTTTGGTTTCCTCAGGCTTTCATTCATGATGACTTTCATCCACATGGCCTCCCTGATGCCTTGCTGCAGGGCAAGGAGGAGCCCTACCCATGTCTCATTTACCTTTTCACCTTAAGAAAATGTGTTAGAAATGAATTATAGCAATGCTTTTTTCAATAGTGAGTGTTTAAAAACCAATCTACAGGCATTGATTATTTAAAACTGAGTCAGATAATGTATTTTTCTGAGCTGTGCTTAATGAAGATGGCTGCGAGCCCTGTTACAGTGAAATGGAATGTTTCAGTTGGTGTAGAACTGTATATGCTTGTATGTAGAACGTATGACTTGGGTAACCTGCAGTGTCAGATATTCTAAGCCTGTGTAAGTTTGTATTGTATATAGAAAGAGTATGTTCTTCAAGCACCTGCTCATATTCAGCATATGGACAAGCGTGGATACTTGTGTGCTGTTAAGTAATCAAGGTCATACATGTCTTGCCCTAGCAGTAACTCTTTGTTTTAGTTGCTGTCCCCTGCTAAAGTGTATTGTGTGGTCCTCAGTTCCTCTTGCATGACCTTGGCAAGATGAAGTGCGTCTGTCCTCTCTGGATTGCTGTGGAGTTGTGGGTTATCAACTGTCCTGAACAGGTGACTTATTCCTGGGGTGTCTGAAGAATGCTGTTCCCTTCATGTGTTCTTCTTTGTCATCTTAGCAGTTTCCCTTGAGCTCTGTGGAATTCATTCTCTTTTGAATGCGAGCTGGAGATGGTTTATAAAATAACCAAAAAACCCCCCAACACCAGAGGAAGCCTCATCATCCCCAAGCTGTATTTGCCTGTCAGAAGGGAACTTTCAGAACAGTTTCCTGACTCAGAAACACCTTTTCAGTCATCTGCTCTGGACTTTTAAAGATATTTACGCAGCACTGTGTGTTCCATCTCATCTGCCAAGGAGATGATTCTTCTCCAAGAATCCTGGTTGCCTCTGCTAGCATTTACATTGGTACTGGCTGCTGCAGCATCCATATGTGGGCTGAGAGAAGCATAATCCTGCTAGTTCTACAGCTTCCAGCCAGCTCTCCCAGTTGTACTGCTTTTTTTGTCTTTGGTGCCAGGGGTCTGAGCTCACTTGCATGAGGTGGGGCAGTGTTGCATCTGTAGACAGTTCATCTTGGATGATAGGTCTTTATTTTTTGGAACCTTCATGTTACTTCCGGTGGCCTTGGGTTTCCACGCTGATCTTAACAATGCATCTGTGTGCTGGTTTAAAGGTAAACCAGCAGGGGAAATGAACTCAACTCAAAAGAGAGATTATAAGTCAGAATAACAATTTAATAAAATAATACAATAAGTACGATTATACAGACAAACAATTGGTTTTAACCCACAAAACCCAAATGTATAACCCAGCACCCTGGGGCATGAACAGAGTGGTGTTCTTTGGGCCCCCTGAGTCAAAGTAAAAGGAGAGGGGAAAACCTGTTGGTGAGAGTGCTGGTGCAGTCTGGTCAAGAGTGGTGGTTGCAGTCCAGTCGAGAGTGGTGGTTGCAGTCCGGTTGAGAGCAATGATCTGCAGTCTTCCTTTGGATCCCACGAGTGCTTAAAAAAGTTCCAAGACTCCAAGATTATATATTCTCCAGTTCAGGCAGGAATGCTCAGTACTTCCCTTCGGGGGAGGGGGGGGTAGTTCCACAAAAAGAGTGTGAGGACAAGAAGGCACCCTCCTATCTCGCAGGCCTCTTAACACCTAGTTTATAGCCTGAGAAGTCAGGCTGCTCTGGGCAGAAGGTGTAAATAGTCTATTGATAACAGTTTCTGGGAAATGGCATGGAAGGCTATAGAATACACAGCTTTGGGTTACACCCATCCAGTGATGAACTGGTTCCAGCTGTTCTAACCAGGACAGTCTGGTATGGGCCAGAGTTGGCTTCAAGTCCTGCTAGAGACTTTGGCCCAGGGTCTTTTGCTCTTCTTACCTGTGCTTCATGTCCATCCAGCCACGGGTTGCAAGAACTTCTTGTAGCTTCAGGAATGTTCAGAATCTGAATGTTTTTAATGAGCACAGCCATTCCTTCTGCTCAGGATGAATGAATGAAACACAATTCTCCAAAGACCTTATGGGAAAAATTGCTCATCTTTGGCTCCTCAGTACCTTTGGTATGTGAATTACTGTTTCCTTTTGGATATACTCCATTATCTGCAGGCAAATAAAGTTATTCTTACCATAAACTAGGCTACCGTGGAGCTGATTAAAGATCTGCAGTAGGCTTCTGTGTCATTGAATCCTTCTGGCCTTTGAAGAAATAGAACCATCAGGTTTTCTGGGGAATTCTTATTCTGACATTGTGCTCCCTTATGTCTGTGACTCTGCAACTAACGTAACAGTTCTGCAATTTAAAGGGGGATGGAAAAAGCAAACAAAACCAGACCCTTGAAAGACTAGATCTTGCTGGTTTAAAAACCAAAACACACTAAAACTGGCAAGTCTCTACAGGATTGGTAGTTACTCGAGAGTCTCACTACTTGTGATACTACTTTGGCCTGCTGTAATTTTCATATGAATACCTGAAATTGGCATTTTTGGACTCGTAGTAGCTTGTCCCTGTATCCTAGAGAGTTCTAAGTATCTCTTACTGAAGTTATACCATGTCTAGTGTCTTGCTATGGTAGATGCTGGCTTCCTACTCCATACCTGTAATTATAGTTTTGCAGTGATTGTCCTCACTTCAGATTTTGGCTTCCAAAGAAGCTGCTGTATGATCTCTTCTCTGTGGAGGATGAACTTTTTAGTTCAATATCCAAGAGGATTTCAAATGCATATATGCTGTGCTGAGCCCCTGACAGCTGGAAGGCAAGCTGTATTCTCTGGGTATGCTTTCATCAGAGGTGATGGCTTTGCTCAGCTCGCTTCAGGAGATCTCACAAACAGTGAGTACAAGCTCTGTGGTTGTGGTTGTCATGCTCATGTGTCTCCATGACAACTTTTCTGCAGACAAATTTGTGGAACTGGCAGGAGTCATCCTCTGTGAAAAAGTGCATATGGACACTACGGCCCAAAGGCCAACTGTTTGTTTGCCTGTCATTATCTGTTTTGTGCTGTTCCTTACTGACAAGAGGTGCATGCGCTCCAAGTTGCCTAGCTAATACATTTTTTCCAAACTAGAAGTATTTTGTGAAATAAAATAGTCAAGACTTCTTTTGTGATTGAGGTTTAAAAAAATTTTATGACCAAGGGTCCAATTAGTTCTAATACTGGCAATAATAAAGCAGTGATAGCAATAGGGCCAGATGTACAAAACAACTTATATGCCTAAAAATATAGAGCAAAGCTTCTGAAAGTCTCTGTGACATCCACTTGTAGGCATCTAAATAACTCATAAATCAGTATTTTTGGTTTTAACTGTGTTCTCTTTGTATATCTAAAAAGCATGGTATAGAAATATGTGGCTTCAGTATTTTTTAACCAAAGCTCAGTAAAGTGTATAGCATTGGTATAAATATAAATATAAATTTTCCCGTGATGAAGCTCTGATTGGCATGTCTTGCTGCTTTTTTTTTTATTTTTTTCAATGGATGAAGCTGTTTACATGTTTGATCTTGTCTATGTATTATCTGCGTACTTTCACCTAAGCAATGCTCAACAGACTGTGGTACTGCAGACCAGAGAGCATCATGCACAGATCTGATATTTAGAATATGGTAGGTGGGAGTCAAGCTACAGTAGTGAGAAAATTTATATTAATTCAGTAGCTCTGTGTTAATTTTAGACTGGTGCTTAAAAATGTCTTTGAAATCTGCTGAGATAGCCCCCAACACTGCAGCTTGCTAGTGTGGGTACTGTTTTGGATGTAGTCCTTTCATGATACTTTACTTGGATGCTGCAGTAATGATGTAAATAAAGTATTAATACAATTGATTTGCTTCTTCCTTACTATTTTGATTACCTCTGATTGTACACTATCTTGTCATGCCTGTAGTAATTCAGAAGCAGTATCTAAATGGAGTGTTTAGCTTTTCAGCTCTAAAGCAGAATGTCTCAGATTTGAAACTGAATAGACTGAATCCCCTGACCTATATGGAAGCAGCCTGATACCTTTTCAAGTATTACTCTAATAACAGAGGTTATTAGTGAGTCAAACTGCTATCAGTTGTGTTTGTCTGCATTATGCCTTAAGGACAGTCTTCATTATCATTTTCAATTATGTGCTATGGTATTATAGTGAAAATACCATTCTGAAACTAGCTGACATCTTTTTATATTGCTCAGAGCCTAATCCCTTGATACTAATACAGCTAGTTCAAAAATACCGGTTCTTTTTGATGATCATGTGCCAGTGTGGAAAATGATTTCCCACAGTCATTTTCTTTGGCCCTAAACTATTCTGTGGCCAGCTGAGACTTCTGTGGCTTTTACACTCCTGAAGCTACAGAATATTTTGGAAGAAAAAGGAGACATAAATAGTAAATCAAAAAAACCAGTAAGAGCCAGGTGGAGAACTAATCATGACAAAACACTTATGGAGTTGCAGGAGTGCCATCACTGATCTGTTACCTACTTTAAATGCAAATGGGGGCTGTATCTGTGATCCTTATTTTAGCTTTGGTCAGCCAGTGCACTTCAAAGTATGTTACACTGTATGGAATTCATAGCAGGAAAAAAGGAAATAATTGAATAGTTGCTTTTTAAAGGTGTGACTGTCAAGATACTTTCCTGTTGCCAAGCCAGAGCTGGTTTACACCTCTGTAACTCTTGACCTTTCTTTCATGCCCAGTTTCCTTGCAGCTATTTGGAAGTGACCCCTTAAAAAAACCTCTGCTAAGAGTTTGTTCTGAGTATCTGCTGAAACAGCCTCTTCCCAGTCACTGTTAATGGGAACTTACTCAGCTGTGGCTCTCAGTTGTGTTCCTGAGTTTTCACCTCCCTTTTTGCAGCAAATGACTTGGAATAACTTACACTTCTGTCAAGGTTCAGACCAGCAGAGATAAACGGCTGCTCCTGACTGTAGCTTATCACCGTTGCCCTAACTGTGCTGGCAAACATGATGTATTTACTCCTGCCATGTGTCACTTGGTAGTTGAGGCCTGGCATCTCTGGTGGTGGAAGGGATTATGTTACCGTTCTCTTGTCCTTTTTACATGACCAGGTTGCATCGTGCCTGTTTAGTGATGTGTTAATGCTAACCTGCCTGTCTCTGCTTGGGATTAAATAGGGAACCGTTTCCTAATCCGTTTTTTTGGGAGAGGTGTGGGCAAGGTAACTGCTGGCTTTTTCTTTCCTGCTTTCTTTCCTGCTTCTGCTCTTGTGCTCAGGCCTCTGTGTGGCTGTAAAACCTTAGCACTGAGAGTTAGTTCTGGGGGTCCCTATCTCCCCAGGGTGGTACAAAGATGTCTAGAGTGCCCTGATTGCTACAGCTTATGAAATATCTTTATTTAATAAAAAAACGTGACGCTTCAGATGTTCCTACTGGAAAGCTAGGACACTTTATTACAGACATTGTGTCTGCCACCAGCACTTCGGAATTCTGCTTTTCCAGTCCCCTAAAGTATTTACATTGTGCGCTGAAGCCTAGTTCATATTTTGCATCTGTTTTTGCCTGACCCCTAGTTTTTGGGGGAGTTTTTCTGTTGTGGTTGTAACCACTTGTTAAATTAACTATACTGTGTTAATTTTTTTGGATTTAAGTTTCAGTTACTTTCTATTTTGCATTTGCAGAATGTTGCTATGAAAGATTTGACCAGGTTATTCCTAATAAATCATGTGCTTAGCAGTTAGTTTAAAAATAATATTCGTAGCACTTACCCAGCAGCTGCAGTTGCAAATAATAAAATCCAAAGCAATCATCTCCATCTGTCTTACGGTGGGTTTTTTGCCATCACTGTCTCCATTCGACCTCACTTAAATGGTTCAGCTTGCAATCCTCTTCTGCCTAACCGTTTGCAATGCAAATAATGTAGTTTCTGTACTGCATATTTTTCATATATTAATATGTGTTCATAATCTGAATTCTGCATTCTAGGTGAAAATAATTTTCCTATCATTTAGCTGGACCTTGTGGCCTGCTATTTTCTACTTTCTACTACTGCCCGCTTTCTACTACTTGCCCTTTCTTTTTCCCCCAGCTTCCTGGACTGGTTAAAGGGCTTTACCTTAAGTGGATGATGGCCAGCCCAGCTAGTCAGGCATTTCTTATAGTTTCCTTTGCAAGCTCTTTCTCATGGTATTAGGGGTGAATTAATCTGCTTTTCCTGAGTTTTACACTACTGGCAGTTTCTCTTGTTTTACAAGTCAGTTCACCCCTTTTAGCGAGTTCTCGAAAAGCAGCATGCATTTTCAAAAATTCTGCTACATAGTTAGATGCAAGTTATTTTGCCTCTCTTCCGTGACAGTGCTTTCTCTGCTTCCGTCATCTACCTCTCTTCCCTGTAGAAATGTCAGGAACAAAGACTCTTGCGGGTCATGTGCTAGTCCGGATGCCTTTTCTTTCCAGCATCCTTAGCTTTAGCCATGCCCTGCCTAGCTCAGAGCTCCCTGGTGTTTTTCTGGGGTCATTTCAGAGCTGGGTAACTTGTACAGCTGGGTTGCTTGGCTTGATTGCTCCAAAGCTTTCATGTTCTGTCACTGCCTAGCCAGCTAAGGGGTATGAAGTTAACAGCCGGTTTAAAAACTTACAGGGAAAGTTCAGTCCCATTTTCCCAGAAGCCACCCATCTTGATCCCTTGGAGTCGTAAACAAACAGAAAATTACTGGAGACAGACAATCTTTTTGAAATTCTATGGCTCCTAAATTCTGCCTCAGGTGATTTACTTTTCTTGTGGATTAGGTGATTGTTTGATAATTATGAAATTAATTTTCTTTACTTTGAGGGTATTTTCCAATTTCACGAACTTTACAGTGGTGGTCTTAAAAAGCTCACAGATGAGCTGGGTGGATGCATTCTAAACCAAACCTAAATGCTTTTAGCCACACACACATTTACTTTCTCTCTTTCATTGCTCATAGTTATGTTCATGCAGTAATTTTCCTTAAGCACATAGTAAAATATATCTATGTGAGCGTTGTCACAAAATCATTGTTGCCCTTAAGTTGCCTCTCAGAGTGCCTATGCAGGAGTCACATTCATACTCTCATGATTACTTCTTAGCTTTCTCTACCTGGGGGATTAAAAGCCACCTGATTAAAAATCATCTGATGTTTCAAGATGCCTTATGTACCATGGGACTGACAGCTCATTTTTCTGCTGAAGCTTGATTTTTTGGTTTCTTACTCTATGGTGATGTTGCCCGTAACAAAAACACAAACCAACAGAGTGCCGGTTTATGCGGTGCTTTATTCGGGGCCCCGGGAACCTGAGGACTAGCGGCCCAAGTCAGGATTCCAAAGACCTCCATTCTCAGTTCAGCTTTTATACACAAACAAGTTTACGTGCAGTTTCCACAGCAAAACAGTTACATTCAGTTACAAACAAGCTCATAGCAGTTTCTACAACAAAACAGTTACAAGCAAGCTCATACTTCATACTGATAACAATTAATAATCATCTACTCTAATCATAAATCTTCTAAGCTGTCTTACCCCTAGAAACTGATTAACAGACCCTTACCACATCCAAGGTAACAAATCATTATATACATGCTTGACTAAATCCTTTGATTGTTGTTGCCATCTCTTCAGCACATTCCATGCTCACAAACAAAGTTGCTAACTTACTACTTTGGAGTGCTGCTTTCTAGGCCTACTCTCCTACTAAGCCTTAGCCATTCTACTACTAAATTCGAATTATTCTGCAACAGTGAGATGTGGACAGTGCTGGGTTTTGACACTTGTCCACAATGTGACCCAGCAAGGCATGCTCTGCTCCACAGGAGAAATGCAGCCTGCCTTCTCCCAACACAGCTCTCCCCTTACCTCTGGGTCAGGTGCTTGGCAGACAGACACTTATGGCCTCTTTCAGTCTGCTGCCCTCAGACTGTGTGGACCTTAGAGTAAGTGCTGAGCTGTGTTCTCTGTGATGAAGAGAGCTGTATCAAATTATAAGCAGCTGCTTCAGGCAGGAAGCTATAGCATCTGCCCATACAGAGGTCAAGGTTTAGCTGTCCGATTGCTGACAAGCAACAAGAAAAAATTACCAAATTAAAATTTCATCATTTCAAATATTTTTGTTCCATCATAAACTTTCTTGTAAGAGGACTTTTTTTTTCTGTAAAGCAGCCTATTCATTTTATACTATATCTGTTTTATAAGAATGGAGATAGCTGGGAGATTCCTTTTCCAGCCAAGTGGTATGCTGGACTGTCAGACTAGGAGAGAAGGATATTCTGAATATCCAACACACCTGGATAGTACAAGAAGATAAGAGACACTTAGGTATATATGGACTCTCAGTGCAAAATGAGCATTGTTGGGAATTGGGGAATTGTAATCCTGAATGTAGAAGAGTTTTTGCAGAGTAACTGGATTTCTCCTGCAGTACGCTCACAACTGTGTAGAATGCTATTCTTTTACATATAACCATTCCTCCCCCTTCATGAGCTATTTACCCTGTAAATACAGCCCCCTCATCCCTCTTTACTACTAGATCTTGTTGCATATGTCCCAGGCACCCTCTCCCTCTTCCAAAGGTAGCCTGAATCCTGCTGCGGGCTCCAGTAATTGTAGCGAGGGTTCAGCAGAACCTGTGAAGTTGTGTACCCTCTAAGTGATCACGTGTCCTTCAGTGCTGCCAGGAGGAGTGAATGGCTGCTACCTTCGATCAATTGTGCAAGGCTCTCACAAATCTTGCTGTGCTGTGCTTGAAAATTGATCTTGTTTGTCAGACTTGATTAATATTGACCAAAGAATGTGGGAGAGATTAGGGAGGCAGATGCATAATGTAAGCTTAAGAAAATGGATAAAAATCATGTAATAAAAAATCTGATAAGGATTTCTCTTCTAGTTAAGAAAGAAAATTTCTCTATCTCTCTGTCTGCTTTTCATTTTAGTGTGAAGTGGGTAGTGTTGTCATTTTAATTTTGGTTTATGTATTATTTTTAAAAAGTGTGGGTACACTTTTGAGAAGCTGATGGCAGTAAAGGCATTTTCAGTGAATCAGTTTCTTACATGGAAAAAAACCCCACTCGAAAAGCAACATTACATGGAGCTGTAAATGGAAACTGGTGTCTCTTATCCCCGAGTCCACAGGCAAGTCTTAAAAACTGTCATTAATTAAGCACCTGTGTTACAGGTATACAATTATATCCCACTTCTGTGTTATTTTTCGTGTTCTGATAGGCCCTGTGATACTGCAGAGAAAGCAAAAGTTTCAGGCCTCAAGAGCTGGAAAGCTCAATGTTGCATGGAGGTGGGTTTCCAGAGCATGAAGCCAGATGTGTGATCTGAAGAGGAAGGACAAGATTCTCTTTTAAATGAAGATATGAGCTTTTAAATGATGAATGTGGTTTTACTAAAAGCATTGCTGCTTCAGCTCATTGCACAGCCCATTTGTAGTCAGTTGTTCAAACTGATGTTTGTTTTCTTGTGTCAGTGTAGAATTCTGATGTCAGGAGTCCTGGTGATGCACATCGCGGTGTGTCAGGCTTACTGCTGTGCTGGCTCGTGGGGAAGTCATGACACAGCATCAGCATTGATCATGCTCTTGCACACAGGAACACAGATCTTCCTTGCCTTTCCTTCCAGGTAGGCAAGCATATCTCTGTTGTTTGCTGGATGATTCTCAGTAAATCTTTGCAAGAACTGAACAACAAGAAAGAAAGGCTGCCACCTGAAACCATCCCTTTTATTTGCTTTTTAATATTGAAAGTGTTATTATTCCCTCACTCCTTTTGCAATGACTTTTGCTCAGAGACTAGAAGCAGATGTAGGGCTGAAATCCTCTCTATTCTGCATGATGATGGCTTGTTTCCAACTCCTCCTATTTGGCAGTAAGAGGCGTGTACTTAAAATGTCCTTTGAAGGAGACAAGAGCTGTTGTGGCAGAACTCAGATCCCTTCTATAAAAACTTCAGCAAAGCACATACAGCATAAACAAACCAGAATGTAACAGAATTGCTGCATAAGATGTCATGCACAGCAGTAGAGAGCTATGGGACCCTCCACACTGGCATTTTACCTTTTCCCTGGTGACTCTGTTGGTCCTTCTTTTCTTGGCAGTTTTGCATTTTATTTTTATCTTCTTCTGAGCCTAATAGTGTTTTCTACTTCTTCATGCCAAAAAAAGGTCTCCTTGGACGTGTCTCTTAATTCATCATTCTTAATCCTCAGAGGGTGATATTTACAAAGGTTGTAAGGAGAATATAGTTATTCTGGTGTAAATTCAAGTTTGCTCATTGCTTATGTACATAGATATGTGCATTGGCTTCTAAGGCAAATAAGATCTTAGGATTTTCTGGCAGGAATCCTTCCTGAGCATCTCTAGTATAAACTGGAGGGACTAGGTACTGGCAGTTTGAATAATTTCCTATTTTATTATTTTATTTTTGTCTATTTTTTATAAATAACTGCCAGGTGTTACAGAAGAGGACAGGGCTGCAGAACTGCAGAAAACGAAGACTACACCAGCTGAAACAGGGGTAAACAATCTCACAGGGGATGTTGTAGACCTGGAGACTCTTAGAAAGTCTGTGGAGGACTTTTTCTCCTTTTGCTATGGTGAGTGCTTTAAAATTTTCTGAAGAGCTGTTCTAGGTTTCTAAGTTTTTATTCCAGCTGGGAGGAAGAAACTGCACAATCTTAGCCTTCCAGCTACACTGCTATTTTTAGAAACTTTTAGTAGATGTTTCTAAAAACTGCACATATAGTGGTTAATTTGCTTCTTGATGTGTTTTGTGGGATGTGATTTCAGATTATTACCCAGTGCCATGTTAATACCAGCAGCACTTGGTTTCTGAGGAGATTTGCACTTTGCTTTTGCTCCAGTCCTCTCCAAAGTTATGAGAGAGACTCATTCTTTTGCTAACTTGAGCAATCTTGACCTCAAAACAATCTCTATTTTTTTTTCTAGGTGAAGCTTTAGGAAAGTCAACGATGGTACCTGTGCCATATGAGAAGATTCAGAGGGACCAGTCTGCTGTGATAGTACAGGGCCTGCCCAAAGGACTTGCATTTAAAAATCCAGCAAATTACGATGTTTCAACCCTGAAATGGATTTTGGAAAACAAGTCAGGGATCTCGTTTATTATCAAAAGGTTATTTGCTCACTCTTTTGCACTAGTCTGTCCAATTCAGTTTTGTACTTAAATTAAGTAAAATTAATTTTAATTTTTAAATAGCTACATTGCAGGCTGTTTCTCTTAAACAGGAATGCGCTCTCTGTAATGTTACACTACCAAGTAATTAATGATGTCTTTGCTAAAGCTAAGTTTTTCTTTCCATATTTCCACACAGGCCTTTCCTAGAACCAGAGGAACACATAGGTAAGTTACTGCTTACTCAGACTAAACAGAAACAGATTTCAATTTGAGTTTAGATAGCAATGTAGATAGAATATTTGGTCATGTCCATAAAGCAGCAAACTGCAGAAATTTCTAGACCGTGAGTTGCCTTACTTATGAAGCTATAACCTTTTCCTTTATGCATTCTACCAGGAGAAACTCATTAGAGATTAAATTCGTTCTATTTAATTTTTCATCTGTTTACTGAATTTAAGTTTAATGTGGATTGGATAGTATCCTAGGGAAGGGAGAATGGAACTTGCAAAAGACTGCATTGCACTTTTAGAAGATGCCAAAACTTTGCAGTGCTTATGTTCCACTACAGAGCTGATTTTGGCATTTATATTTAATTATAAAAATTAATTTAATCTTCTGAAGTGGCTTGGTGTTGTAGCTCCTATGAAAGCCTCTCTATATCAAAAAAATCTAAGCTAGAGTAAGTTTTGTAAAATCCTAAAAGATTCAATTCTAGCTTAGGAGAAATCCCTTCTGTTCCTTTCATGGGATCATGTTGCTTTACTTGCTAAATGAATATATGTGAGGATTCATTTAAGAAAAGGATGAAACAATCTCTATAGGAATGTAATCGAAAAAGAAGAGTTTAATTTCTTAGGTGAAACAGACGGAAGTTGATGCTTCATTAGTAAAATTAAAAATGTGTTGTTTGTGCTCAGTTAGAAGATTAGAGATTGGGAAATTACAAAGATTCTGGTAACAATATAGTTCTATTGAAAATGCAATGTGGGTTTTCAATGTGGTGAATGACATTCTAAAAATATAAGTTATTTCTGTCTAACTGTAATTTAGGACTAAACTTAATCTATATGAAACTATCATTTTCTTTTAACAGAGTTTAGGTGAAAGACTTGTTTATCCTTGTTTTCCAAGATTTTCACTTAGCATCATGAAAGACAGCAGTGCATTTTACCATGCACATCTGAATAGATTTTATATTGATGTTGCTTTATAGATTATTAAGGTAGTTTAATGAGATCTTTCTCTCATTATCTGTGAATACAGAAAATATGCACATGTGCTTGTAAAATGTAAACAGGTTTTTGCTTTGTGAAATCAATGTTATATTTTCAATTTGTATTTAAAGTAAATGGAGTACAGGAAATTCAAATACTGTTTTTTAACTTTCAGGAGCTCATATGACAGATGCTTCACATTCAGTTATACCTCTGGGTGGAAGGTAAACTTAAAATAATGTAGCTTTCTTTTTTGTATCAGCTATGCATTTTCATGTGGTTTATCTTTCTCTTGGTGTACTTTTTCTACCCAGCTGACCTTTAGATAACTTTTGTTTGCTTGACATTATAAAAACATCTTCTCCTTCTTTAGACCATTATTTATGGAGAAACCGTTACAAGTTAAACAAATGGCAAAGTGTCTCTGTGGTTTAATTAGCCCACGGAGTGTTCTTAATTCACAGTTTGTCAGTCAGGGATAAGTTTGCCACATTTTATGGTATAACAGGGGGAACAGATGTCAAGTTGCTTCCTTCTCCCTCCTCAGTTTGAAAAAAACAAAAGTAATTTTTTTGGTTAGTAAATGAAGATATTATAGTTGGAATACATAAAAAATTGGTTAATGTGAAAACAGACCTCAATTTTCTGTGCTTCTGTAATTGCTTCTCATTAAATGCTAAACATGATTTGAATATTTTGTATGCCCCAAAAAATGTAGGGATAGGAGATTCCTGGCAATTCGCATGATATGAGTCAGATAAGCCAATATGCAGTTTTTTACTTTTGTGTTTGTGTTGGAAATAATTCTGGGAGATTGATTTTACTTGACAGGTTGTAAAGCTTGAGGAACTTCCCAGAAATGTGATGTTTGTATTTTATAATGTCAATCTGCTTGATTTGTTTATTTTTGTAGTTGTCCTCCTATTAAAGTGAAAATGGAGCCAAGCGGAGATTCTGGTATGTTCAAAATTTTGCCCTTATTTGCAAAAAAAAAAAATAAATCTGAATTTAAGCAAAGCTAGGAAGCTTAAATAAACAAAAGCAGCAAAAAGACATCTTTGGTGAGATGGAAAACCCTTTTTTTTCCTTGAAACTCTCCACTTTTCTGAACCTTAGCTAAATGCTTCCATCTCAAGAGGGAGGAAATTTGTAATATATTGTAGACTAAAATAATTTATCTTTAAGTAGTTTAGAAAAGAGGAAATTCCTCTGTTTTGTTTGGGTTTGTTCTAATTCAAGATATCTTTGTCCCTAATGGGAAACAAAAAAACTTTGTTTATTTGTTAATATTACTAACATATTGAAAATAACAAAATGTCCATTTTCTAGCCAAAATGGAAATAAATAAATAAATACCAAGATGTGTTATTTGTTATTAAAAAATTGCCAACCCATTCCTAAATTGCCTTGAAGATAACAGATGATTCCCCTAGCCACTGTGATCTGTGGCAGAGCAATGCTTAAGAGTCTGCTGTGAGGTAAAGGCATGGATAACCTCGTTAAAGCCAGTGAGGCAGCAAGTGTGCTGGAAGATAAGGTGGTGACTTTCCTTTTTGTTGGGTTAGGCTGCACTGCTCCCTTTCCTATAAGAATTAAGTTTTTGTATGTAGTCCAGTTTCTTGATCTAGTTCTTTGTGCTTCACAGCTTTAACCTTGTGGTTTAGGAACCCTATGTGGTTAACATTTAGCCTGACATACACAAAGGGTTAACTTGAACTTTTTGCCAAGTCAGTCCCAGCTCTTTCCTATGCTGCTTTCTACACATTTTCTTTTGTCAGAAAGTTTTGAAAACATTTTAGAGAATGCTGTCAAGGCTTATGGAGGGGGTATGTGTTGCTCTGTCAGCAGTGCAGTTTGACGCAGGCTGTATCTGAACTTGTCTGCACAGAGAAGTGAGCAGGAGCAGTCTACGAGTATTTTCAGCACGATGAGTAGTAAAATATATTCTTTTTCTGTGGTAGCATGCAAAAGGAAGGAACCCATTTAAAAAAAATCTTCAGATCTGAAATACCATCTGCAGGGACACATTTAGTTTGTAGGGAAGCATTTAATCCTGGATCCTTTCGGAGGGTGACCAGACTGAAACATAAGAAACCAGCAGGTCACTTTTTTACCATTGTTTTAGCTCAACAAATGTGTAGTGTCTTTTCTTCTTTTTTTCTTCTTTTTTTTGACAGAGATCAGTGAGGGTCTTGGTGGGTGCTGTTGTTTGGGTTTTGTAAGAATCTGCTTATTACTATTTTCCATATTTCATTCCTTTGTTGCTAATACAGGAATTTCTTCGGAAACGGCAACAGTACCAGTGAAGGGGGAATCAGATGACCCTGACTACTGTAGATTTAATATCCCAGGTAATGATAGTAATTTTCATATGTGTTTATCTCATGAAAGGGCTGGTTGCATAAGTGTTGCTCTCTCCACGCCTCTCCGTTTACTTATTTTTGGTCATTAAACACGCAATTACATAGCTCTGTTAGGATACAGCATTTCCATGCTGCCTATCATTTAAGTTATTCTGAAGAGTGCCAAAATATCCCGCAGTGTAACCCAATGCCATCTGAAGGGAGTCTGCTCTGAAATTGCGTCCTTACAAAATAGTACCCATTGTTCTGCAGCGTATTTATCTGAGCTGAAAAATCCCAGTTATACAATATACTTCCATAGTGAAGTCTAAGCAGTCTGGATTTGAAGGGGGGGATTTGAGTAGATTGGTAGAAGTGATGGGGTGCTCTGAGTTAAAAGAGATATTCCCATGTCAAGTCATGCCAACTTCCCTGGAGTAAAGCAGCTTCCCCTTCATTCTTTGAGTAGCTACCACTCTGATTCAAGCCAAAGGTTGTCCAAACTGTAGAGAACTATAAACTCTGGAGTCATATAGGGGTTTGTGTGTGCGTGGTGGTGCTGTGCAGGAACTGAACCTTCAAAAACTGCAGTTATTCTGAGGTGTGTTCCAGTATTGCATTTGCAGAGACATGCTACAAAATAAAGCAAATGGTCATAGTTTTTGCTAAAAATAGCCTACAGCTCATCTTTCCAGTGTAGCTGCAGGAGAACCAGAGCATTAAACGGTAGGATTTTAGGAGTATTACTTTAATCAGTTAAGTGTCATTTGTATGCTGGTTTCTGCACCAGCCCCTTTTAACCAATCTGTCTGTAGCATTCAAAAGAGCTGTTATTATGAAAAGCAAACAGTCTTGGACAGCATCATAAGTTATTTTAATCTCTCTGAATTTATGTATTTAATGTAGGTAGAAATTTGAAAGGCAAAGAGTACTCCTTAGGAATATAAATTTTACGAACAGGAAAGAGATAAAGCTGATTAAAAATTCATTGAAAAAGGGCAGAAACATCAGCATTTTGTGTTTTAAAATTAGTTTATTAACACACAAAAAAAATGAAAGCCTGCTGTTCTGCATGAGTGTCTGGTTGTTCAGTAGTCCAAGAAATGCACACACCTGACAGTAGCCCCTCAACATTTTTATTCTGTTGAACCAGGTAAGTAGGGGCTTATAGATACTTAATATTTAACACAGTCTTTCCGAAGTTCAGCATTACAGAAAGTATGAAATGAGAATATAGTATATGAAATTAAGAGTTACTTGGCAAATTTCTCTATAGGTGTTTGTTGTGAGACACCCTTTAAAAGCCCTTCTCTTTATTCCCAAGCAGGCCCTTCCAAGACATCAGACATGGATGAAAAATCTGGTCTTGCAAAAAGTTACACAGGTAGATCTTTTAGTTGTATTTTTCTTGTTTTGGAAATTGAATATGTGAACCCTTGATTTGCAATAAGAGTGAGGGTATTGGAACTAAAACATCAAAACAAGTGAAAATTTCAGTTGCTTTAATTTCCAGGTGTTCAAGTAGAGAAACATATAGAAGGGAATCTCATTTCTTCCTTTTATAAATTCAGGACCAAGCATCAGATTTATCACTAGTGATTTGTGTGAATAGATATGTTTCTCAAGAAATTCAATCTGTTTAATAATTACTTATTAATTTTAATAAAAGTCTGCTTATAAATTGTGAGTCCAACTTGATCATTTCTTTCCGTTAAGTGTGAGATGAATGGGCACAAACATAAAAAAGTAAATGGGAAGTCTGTGTTTAGTGGAAGCAATTCCTTACTGCATCTCAGCAATAGCTGAAATACATTTACCCCAAAATTGTGCAATTTTTTTCAGCTTCTTACAATTTGTATTGAAGATACTGCTTTCCCAATTTCCAAACACCAGAAAATACACACCTGCATTTCAGCATGTTAATTTCTTCATAAGCTCAGAGTGCTCTGGCTGCCATGAATTTTTAAGATTCAGAAAATGAGTCTTCTGTGTGTTATTCATGTGAACATTATACCTCTGGATTTTACCTTGTGAAAATCCTTACATTGCATAGTTGGAGTTAAAAGTTTCTTTTGACATTTTGACATTTGATATTTTTTTCCTTTATATTTGTAAAGAAAGCCATGAGTGTGGCTCCATCTCCATACTCCATCTTACAGAGATCTGAAAGCAGATGCTCTTGAAAATGCACAAGTGCAGCATTACTGTGCCAGAATAAGTAAAACACGTTCCTTCATACCCTGCTACTTAATGTTGGTATAGTTTCTGATCTAGCTGCCTGTAGTTTTTTAAACTTTACTGCAGTTGAATATAAATTGCTGTTTCTCACACCGAGTGTTGATAGGCCTAATCCTGTTTGTTTTGTTGGTGCACATGGCCTCAACAAAAGCCTTTGTGATCATGAATTTCCCTCCCGTGTTTCATTATTGGCCTTGCAGCCTGTTATGGTGGTCATTACAGTGCAACAGCCAGAGGCTGTGTAAAAGGTAAAGAAATGCATAATCTGTGGTGGCACACAGCCTTTGTTTATATTTTCAGTAATCCTTGATAACAAAGAGAAAAATATTGATGATTGTATTAATCCTTCTAAGCCAAGAACAAGGGATTTCCTACTGTCCTTGCCACCAACTCTGCACTGCTGCACACGTGGTTTAGCAAGTGTAATCCTCACCTCCTTACCCTCGTCTGGAATTGCTTCAAGGCTTTTGGTAAAATATCTTTGCTTCTGCTTTTGTTGCCTGCAGTGAGTGCCAGGGGTTTCTCTGACAAATGTTAGTTTCAATGCAGAATCGTGGAGTGTTTGGTTAGAAAACCCTTTTCTGTGTCCATCATTCAGCAGCCCTGTTTTCCCCTTTCAGCTTCCTCCCAGCATGACTCGTCAGAAACACGTGAGAATCCTGAGGTCGAGGTCACTCTTGAAGGTCAGTTCAGTGGTTCATTGATTTCAGTCTGTTGGACATTTTTATATTCAAAAAATGCTTTCCAGTGCCTGGGTTACTTGTCACTGAATAAACAGACTTATGTGCCAGTGTTGACTGCAGCTTGGATTGTGCACTGCTTGGTAAACAGACCTAGTCCAGAAGTTTTATAAAGCTACAATATGCTGAAGGATATTGGACTTCCTGGGCTGGTTTTGAAATGATGCCAGGCAGCAGTTTGCATCTTTCACGTTCATTTCAAGTGTTGGTAATGAAGAATACTCCTTGAACACACAGGATGTTATAACTTTCATTCATTCTGAAGAACACATTGTTTTGTAAGCACACTGTAGTTATATAAAATTTCTGGTGAACACTCGCTTCTGGGAAGAACTGTACCAGAACAGAAGGGCTGTGTCACAGGTGGCATAAGTGAAGCCTCAATTTATTTGCCTCATAGCGATAAATACGAGAGAAAAACCTTTGTACTTGCCACTTGCCTTTCTCATCTGAATGGCACTAAAGCCACTGCCCAGTGTTGCTGTTGTTTTCAGTCTAGGATCTTGGTTGGGAGTCAGCTCTGTTTCTTGTGTTTGTGGATTACATGTCCTGTGGCTGCTTTAAAACACTTTTGAGAGTGACTTTGCAGTGCTTGTTTCTGGAATTCAATTAGGATTGAGACCACCCAATTAGCAATCTAGGAAATAGGCAAGGGCATTTAGGACAGAAGCTGACACTTCTGGCGTTACTTTTACCTTTTTGTCATCCAACAATAAAATAACTCTCAACAATAAAATAACTCTCAACTCTCTTATTACCTCAACAGAAGAGGTAATAAGAGAGGAGTCATTAAGTTCTGTGTATCCGTAAAGGCCTTTACGCAAAAGTAAAAATGGTCTGAAGGGGTTTTGTCTGACGGAATATAATACAACTGCATAGGTACAAGGTGTGTCAATATGTCAAGTTATTCTTGCGAAGCAAACTCCTAGGTACCTGCTATTCTTTATGTGAAATTGATTGTCTTTGTCTGTTGAAATGGTTCATTTTCCATTAAGGTTGCAGGTGTTGGGAATTGGACAGTCTTCCTAGCTCAGGAACCTAAGGAGGATAGGGTTGGATTGAGAAGTGACTGGCTGAGTAGCAGCTCACGCAAAAATTCCTGCATTTGCAGTTTTCCTGTCTGTCCATCTGTGTGTGTTTTAGGTGGAGTTGACCTGTTACATGAGTTTTCATTTGTGTCCATTAGTTTTACAGAGCTTTGAGCTCTTCAAGACAAAACTTAGGTACTGTTGTTGCGAGACTTTCTAGTGGAAGGGTACTACTTCCAGTTAGATAAAAAAAATGTAGTCAATATCTGCACAGTTTATTTCCTGATTTCCTTTTGCTGTTGCATGGTCATTTTATGATTGTGAGGTTTGCAGTCATGTTTCAAAACACAATGTTGTTTTCCTTAGGAAGTACAGAAGCAGCTGTGCTTTTTGCTATCTTGTGCCTTACAGAGTCCGTCTTGCACAGGTTGTTCCTACAGGGGTAGGAGGAGGAGCTTTCTAAAGTTTCTCACATAAGTAATGTGTTGCACAGTTTGGTGCCCTGATAAGCCCAGTCCAATACTTGCATTAGAGCTTTGAAATTCAAAGCAGTTCCAGCATTGCACGTGAGTTGTCTGGACATTGAACCAGTGTTCAATTTTTATGTTTCTTTAAGATGATGATGACTATCTGCCCCATAACGAGAGACCAAAAAGTGCCCAGTCAACTAATGGAGCTGACAATTCTGGGAGAAGAAAAGCGGAAGAGTGCAATGTTGGTAAGTGTAGAGTGAGATACACGCAGGTATCCCCCCAAAATGCCAAGGCATTGGAACGATCCCAAAAAAGGTTTATTTCCAAGGTAAGAACACAAAAACTGACAAAACAAAATCTGCCCCAGCTGAGGAAAATGCTGGGCCTGAGAAACTCCTGCCTCCTGATCTCTGCCAGGCTTGTTTTCTTCTCTGGCCTCCTCCCCCCAGGCTCACCGCCAGCATGGCCTGTAACACCCATGAGGGTTTCTCTCTCCTCAGCCCAGAGAGAGAGACTGCAGCTTTTTCTCTGGAATGCAAAAGGTGAAGGGAAGGGAAAACATCCAGTTGTTTTTTAAAGTGTACTCTTGGGCAGGAGGGACTACCTTAGGGAAAACAAGTTCTAACTCCTCGTTACAAATTCTTCTGAAAGGGTACCACCCCTACAGTAAGATAAAAATATAACATCTTTTTTCGCTCTGCTTGGTTTTATAAAAAGATATTATGCTGCAGGAGCGAGACACACCAGTGCAAGCATTCATTTAAGAGCTCAGGGCTCTTTGTAGATGTATTGCAGGAGTATAATCATCATCATAGGCTACCTCTGTTGCTTTTAGTTCTTCAAAGTGAGCATGTGAATGGACACACAGAAAGCTGGGATCTTTTTGGTGGTGTTCTTTCATGATCCCTTAAGTAGAGTTCTCCACAGAAATGCACCCACACGCCGTGGTTACTCTGGTTGAAGACGCTTCCCCGGGGATTTTTTGGAAGTCCTTTACCTCTCCTTTATTCCTTTGTTTGTTTTGGTTTCTGGACACATAGCCCATTCATCTGTCTACTTTTATAGTAGACAGCCTAGTCAGGTATATGTTTTTTACCTGATATGTATAAAGGAAGCCACCAGTGTTCAGATTGCAGTGAAGGAACAGATGTGGAAACACCGTTAGAAGATCAGAGATGTGAAATGGGTTTTTTTGTGAGAATAAATTAACGTAATCGGTTGGGATTTTTTTACTGAAATATTTGAAAAGGTGTCATCTTAGTTGGAGTTGTACTTCTTCTCCAGCCACATTTCTCTTTTCATATTTCCGCAAGGTTGTCTTTTGTGATTTTGGTTTTGTTTTAATCTTTTAAATCACACCACTCTGGGGCATGCTAGAATCTTTTATTATTTTTTTTAAACTCTTCTGATGCTCTCAAAGTGTTCTAAGCAGTCAGTTGATGTGACAGTTATTTTTGTGACCTGTGCTGGTTTAAAAGTAAACCGGCAGGAGAAATGAACCCAACTCAAGAGAGATTACAAGTCAGAGTTACAATTTACTAAAAAGATTACAATAAATAGAATGATAGAGCAAAAACTGGTTTTACCCCCCAAAGGCAGCTGTATTACCCAGCCCCCTGTGACAAGAAGAGAATGGTGTTCATTTGCTGTTACCACGTGGCCCCCCCGGGTGCAAAGTAAAAGGAAAGGAAGCCTGTTGGTCCAGATGATGGTCGCAGTTCTGCAGAAGTAATGACTGCCGTCTTGTGGAGAGTGGCAGTCAGAGTCCTGTTGAAGTTCTTGTCCTCCTCTGGATCCGAAGAGTGGTACCAGAAGTCCCAAAGCTGGAGGATTATATATTCTCAGGTTCAGGTGGGAATGCCTAGTACATCCTCCAGGGCAGGAAGTTTCACAATGGGTGATTTAACTCTGTGAGTCCTGGGATATTTTTGGAATCTTTGATGGCCTAGGTCATTGCAGCTGCCTATTATGCCCATCCCTTATGGCCCAATAGCAGAGATGACCCTCTCAGGCTGGGTGTGAAGGTGCTAATGCCTCCCTGGAGGGGAGTTATCACAGCTGAGTCACTGGTGTGAAGACAAAAAATCACTCACCTGCATCTCAGGGTTCTTCAACACCCAGTTTGTTGCCTGAGGTGTCAGGTGTGCCCTGGACAGCTGCTGCAAATGGTCCACTATTACCAGTCCATTAGAAATGACACAGAGGGTGTAGAATACAGAGTTTTGGTTATACCCACATAGTGATAAACAGGTCAAGACCTTAAATCATCTTGTCTGGGAGCTGCTTTATGCTGATGACCTTGCCCTTGTTGCCCACACAGAAGCAGCTCTGCAGCGTTTAACATCCTGCTTTGCTGAGGCTGCTGAGCTCTTTGGGCTGGAAGTCAACTTGAAGAAGACAAAAATTCTCTATCAACCTGCACCTCAGGAAGTCTTCCATCATCCCCATATCACCATTGGCCAATCAGAGCTCAAATCAGTCCAGTAGTTTAATTTCCTAGGTAGCCTTATCTCCTCTGATTTTAAGACTGATGGAGAGATAGACAACAGGTTAGCAAACTCATATAGTGCTTTCAGAAAACTCCATAAAAAAGTATGGCATAATAAACACTTGAAGAAAAACACCAAGATCAGTGTTTACAAAGCCATAGTGCTGTCTACTCTATTATATGGATTTGAATCATGGGCCATTTACTGCCACCACCTGTGTCTCCTAGAAAGCTTCCATCAATGCTGTATCTGTACAGTCCTTAACATCCACTGGTCAGATTATGTGGATGGTCAGATAATGGTCAGATCCATACATCTGTTCTTGAGCAAGCAGCAGTCACAAGTATTGAGGCCATGTTGATGAGAACACAGCTGCGCTGGGCAGGACACGTCTCCAGGATGAAGGACCAACCACCGCCTCCCTAAGATCTTGCTTTATGGTGAACTGGCCACCGGCTGCCATAGGAGAGGAGCCCTGAAGAGAAGATACAAGGACTCCCTGAAACAACATCTCATCCTTGGCCATATTGATCACCATAACTGGTCCACTCTGGCCTCCAATCAGGAGTTCTGGAGACACACCATCTGTAACGCTACTGTTTCCTTTGAGAACGCACGCAGGATCACTCTTGAGGAGAAAAGACAAGGCAGAAAGAATCGTGCCTTGCAGAATACACCATCGAAGGAGTCTTTCTGCTCTTGCCTTTTGCAATCAGACATGTCTGTCTCATATTGGCCTTATTAGCCACAAGTGTGCTTGTAACAAATGTGGATAGAACCTTTCTCAAATCTTTGTTCGCGAAATTAAACCCTGATGATGATGATAAACACGTCCAGGCCTCTGTAACTAGGACATGACCGTACTTTATGTTCCCGTCTACTAAAAGAAAGACCACCTAATTCTTTTGGTTGTTGTACTTTGCATTTGGTAGTTATCCACCCAGCATTCACTCGGAATTAGAGCAAAACATCATTCCCTGTTTTCCATGGACGGGATGATCTGTTTGACATAGTTCAAATATACTCCAGTTAAGGTGTCTCAGGAGATGCTGCTGAACGTCTACTATAGACAACATCACGTGAAGGGCCTTTGAAGCAGAGATTCCTTCCAACTTGCTCCCAAAGCGATATCATACTCCATCTTACGGAGATCTGAAAGCAGATGCTCTTGAAAATGCACAAGTGCAGCATTACTGTGCCAGAATAAGTAAAACACGTTCCTTCATACCCTGCTGCTTAATGTTGGTATAGTTTCTGATCTAGCTGCCTGTAGTTTTTTAAACTTTACTGCAGTTGAATGTAAATTGCTGTTTCTCACACCGAGTGTTGATAGGCCTAATCCTGTTTGTTTTGTTGGTGCACATGGCCCCAACAAAAGCCTTTGTGATCATGAATTTCCCTCCCGTGTTTCATTATTGGCCTTGCAGCCTGTTATGGTGGTCATTATAGTGCAACAGCCAGAGGCTGTGTAAATGGTAAAGAAATGCCTAATCTGTGGTGGCACACAGCCTTTGTTTATATTTTCAGTAATCCTTGATAACAAAGAGAAAAATATTGATGATTGTATTAATCCTTCTAAGCCAAGAACAAGGGATTTCCTACTGTCCTTGCCACCAACTCTGCACTGCTGCACACGTGGTTTAGCAAGTGTAATCCTCACCTCCTTACCCTTGTCTGGAATTGCTTCAAGGCTTTTGGTAAAATATCTTTGCTTCTGCTTTTGTTGCCTGCAGTGAGTGCCAGGGGTTTCTCTGACAAATGTTAGTTTCAATGCAGAATCGTGGAGTGTTTGGTTAGAAAACCCTTTTCTGTGTCCATCATTCAGCAGCCCTGTTTTCCCCTTTTCAGCTTCCTCCCAGCATGACTCGTCAGAAACAAGTGAGGATTCTGAGGTTGAGTTCTCCAATGAAGAAGGTCAGTTCAGTGGTTCATTGATTTCAGTCTGTTGGGCATTTTTATATTCAAAAAATGCTTTCCAGTGCCTGGGTTACTTGTCACTGAATAAACAGACTTATGTGCCAGTGTTGACTGCAGCTTGGATTGTGCACTGCTTGGTAAACAGACCTAGTCCAGAAGTTTTATAAAGCTACAATATGCTGAAGGATATTGGACTTCCTGGGCTGGTTTTGAAATGATGCCAGGCAGCAGTTTGCATCTTTCACGTTCATTTCAAGTGTTGGTAATGAAGAATACTCATTGAACACACAGGATGTTATAACTTTCATTCATTCTGAAGAAAATGTACTTACATTGTTTTGTAAGCACACTGTAGCTATATAAAATTTCTGGTGAACACTCGCTTCTGGGAAGAACTGTACCAGAACAGAAGGGCTGTGTCACAGGTGGCATAAGTGAAGCCTCAATTTATTTGCCTCATAGCGATAAATACGAGAGAAAAACCTTTGTACTTGCCACTTGCCTTTCTCATCTGAATGGCACTAAAGCCACTGCCCAGTGTTGCTGTTGTTTTCAGTCTAGGATCTTGGTTGGGAGTCAGCTCTGTTTCTTGTGTTTGTGGATTACATGTCCTGTGGCTGCTTTAAAACACTTTTGAGAGTGACTTTGCAGTGCTTGTTTCTGGAATTCAATTAGGATTAAGACCACCCAATTAGCAATCTAGGAAATAGGCAGGGGCATTTAGGACAGAAGCTGACACTGCTGGCACTATTATTACCTTTTTGTCATCCAGCAATAAAATAACTTATATTACCTCAACAGAAGAGGTAATAAGAGAGGAGTCATTAAGTTCTGTGTATCCGTAAAGGCCTTTACGCAAAAGTAAAAATGGTCTGAAGGGGTTTTGTCTGACGGAATATAATACAACTGCATAGATACAAGGTGTGTCAATATGCCAAGTTATTCTTGCGAAGCAAACTCCTAGGTACCTGCTATTCTTTATGTGAAATTGATTGTCTTTATTAAAATGGTTCATTTTCCATTAAGGTTGCAGGTGTTGGGAATTGGACAGTCTTCATTGTCGCAGGGTATCTATCCTTTTGTTAGGTTTGGTTGGTAGAAAAAGCAAACACACAGAGAGAGTTGAGACAAGAGTTGTCTGCTGCGTTAGCGCAGCAACCTCGTTTTTTGAGGCAGCCAATCCACACTTTACCGCACACTTTTTCTAAACGTAAATCCTACAAAGCACCAGAGTACTAACACCTGCAATTTTGAACACAGCCAACATCTCTGTCCTTGCACATTCCATCCTGCTTATCATCTTTCTAGTCAACACCCGGCTTCTCAAGGCTGCTCTCTTTATGGGAACAAATTAATTAACTTCACTGCTCTCATAGGGAGGGCGTTATACCATACGATATTTTAAGCTCGTCAACTTCTAGGGGCTCAACGTACCCGCCGCCTCCCCCCACACTTAATAGCTCATGAACCTAAGGAGGATAGGGTTGGATTGAGAAGTGACTGGCTGAGTAGCAGCTCACGCAAAAATTCCTGCATTTGCAGTTTTCCTGTCTGTCCATCTGTGTGTGTTTTAGGTGGAGTTGACCTTTTATATGAGTTTTCATTTGTGTCCATTAGTTTTACAGTGTTTCGAAACTGGTTTTAGCACCTTTGAGCTCTTCAAGACAAAACTTAGGTACTGTTGTTGCGAGACTTTCTAGTGGAAGGGTACTACTTCCAGTTAGATAAAAAATGTCGTCTGTATCTGCACAGTTTATTTCCTGATTTCCTATTGCTGTTGCATGGTCATTTTATGATTGTGAGATTTGCAGTCATGTTTCAAAACACAGTGTTGTTTTCCTTAGGAAGTACAGATTTGTTCTCAGACAACTGCAAGAGAAGGGTAGGGAACAGAATAAAGGTCTCTATGTAACCTTTGTCGACCTCACCAAGGCTTTTGATACTGTGAGCAGAAAAGGTCTGTGGCAGGTTTAGGTTGTCCCCCCAAGTTCCTTAGAATGATCATCTCACTCCATGAGGATCAGCACGGCCAAGTCAGATATGGCAACACACTTTCTGAGCCCTTTTTAATTAAGAATGGTGTGAAACAAGGCTGTGTTCTCGCTCCTACCCTATTCACAGTCTTCTTAAGCATGATGCTCCAAAGTGCCACGTCAGACCTCGATGATCAGGATGGTATCTATATCCGATACCGTACTGATGGAAGCCTGTTCAACCTAAGGCGACTGAAGGCCCACACTAAGACCTTAAACCATCTTGTCTGGGAGCTGCTTTATGCTGATGATGTTGCCCTTGTTGCCCACACAGAAGCAGCTCTGCAGCGTTTAACATCCTGCTTTGCAACGCTGCTGAGCTCTTTGGACTGGAAGTCAGCTTAAAGAAGACAGAAGATCTCTATCAACCTGCACCTCAGGAAGTCTTCCATCATCCCCACATCACCATTGGCCAATCAGAACTCAAATCAGTCCAGTAGTTTAATTACCTAGGTAGCCTCATCTCCTCGGATTTTAAGACTGATGGCGAGATAGACAACAGGTTAGCAAACTCATATAGTGCTTTTGGAAAACTCCACAAAAGAGTATGGCATAATAAACACTTGAAGATAAAAACCAAGATCACTGTTTACAAAGCCATAGTGCTGTCTACTCTCTTATACGGTTCCGAATCACGGGTCATCTACCGCCACCACCTGCGTCTCTTAGAACGCTTCCATCAACACTGCCTCCGTACAATCCTAAACATCCACTGGTCAGATTATGTGACCAATATATCTGTTCTAGAGCAAGCAGCAGTCACAAGTATTGAGGCCATGTTGATGAGAACACAGCTGTGCTGGGCAGGGCACGTCTCCAGGATGAAGGACCAACCACCGCCCCCCTAAGATCTTGCTCTATGGTGAACTGGCCACTGGCTGTCGCATTAGAGGAGCCCTGAAGAGAAGATACAAGGACTCCCTGAAACAACATCTCATCCTTGGCCATATTGATCACCATAACTGGTCCACTCTGGCCTCCAATCAGGAGTTCTGGAGACACACCATCTGTAAAGCAGCTGTTTCCTTTGAGAACACACGCAGGATCACTCTCGAGGAGAAAAGGCAACGCAGAAAGAACCGTGTATTGCAGAATAAACCATCTAAGGAGTCTTTCTGCTGTGCCTTTTGCAATCGGATATGTCTGTCACGTATTGGCCTTATTAGCCACCAGCATGCCTGTAACAAATGTGGATAGAGCCCTTCCCAAATCTTCGTTTGCGAAGCCCAGCCATGATGATGACAGAAGCAGCTGTGCTTTTTGCTGTTTTGTGCCTTACAGAGGCTGCCTTGCACAGGTTATTCCTACAGAGCTAGGAAGAGTGTAGCGGTTAGGCCCTTGTACAACAAGGAATGAATGATGCTCCTCGTGCGGTGGTGAGACAAAGAGGATTTATTCAAACTCGCGCGCTCTTTTAACCTTACATATCATGTGACTTTCTTAACCAACCAGTTTACTAACTCTGGGGCATGCTCCTTGGGCTCTGTACCTGGGCACATCCTCTGTACCACCTTAGCCACGCCTCCTACAGAAGAGGAGCTTTCTAAAGTTTCTCACATAAGTAATGTGTTGCACAGTTTGGTACCCTGATAAGCCCAGTCCAATACTTGCATTAGAGCTTTGAAATTCAAAGCAGTTCCAGCATTGCACATGAGTTGTCTGGACATTGAACCAGTGTTCAATTTTTATGTTTCTTTAAGATGATGACGACTACCTGCCCTGTAAAGAGAGACCAAAACGCACTAGGTCAACTAATGGAGCTGACAATTCTGGGAGAAGAAAAGTGGAAGAGTGCAATGTTGGTAAGTGTAGAGTGAGATACACGCAGGTATCCCACCAAAATGCCAAGGCATTGGAACGATCCCAAAAAAGGTTTATTTCCAAGGTAAGAACACAAAAACTGACAAAACAAAATCTGCCCCAGCTGAGGAAAATGCTGGCCCTGAGAAACTCTTGCCTCCTGATCTCTGCCAGGCTTGTTTTCTTCTCTGGCCTCCTCCCCCCAGGCTCACCACCAGCATGGCCTGTAACACCCATGAGAGTTTCTCTCTCCTCAGCCCAGAGAGACTGCAGCTTTTTCTCTGAAATGCAAAAGGTTTTTTAAAGTGTACTCTTGGGCAGGAGGGACTACCTTAGGGAAAACAAGTTCTAACTCCTCGTTACAAATTCTTCTGAAAGGGTACCACCCCTACAGTAAGATAAAAATAAAGCATCTTTTTTCCCTCTACTTGGTTTTATAAAAAGATATTATGCTGCAGGAGCGAGACACACCAGTGCAAGCATTCATTTAAGAGCTCAGGGCTCTTTGTAGATGTATTGCAGGAGTATAATCATCATAGGCTACCTCTGTTGCTTTTAGTTCTTCAAAGTGAGCACGTGAATGGACACACAGAAAGCTGGGATCTTTTTGGTGGTGTTCTTTCATGATCCCTTAAGTAGAGTTCTCCACAGAAATGCACCCACACGCCGTGGTTACTCTGGTCAAAGATGCTTCCCCTGGGATTTTTTGGAAGTCCTTTACCTCTCCTTTATTCCTTTGTTTGTTTTGGTTTCTGGACACATAGCCCATTCATCTGTCTACTTTTATAGTAGACAGCCTAGTCAGGTATATGTTTTTTACCTGATATGTATAAAGGAAGCCACCAGTGTTCAGATTGCAGTGAAGGAACAGATGTGGAAACACCGTTAGAAGATCAGAGATGTGAAATGGGTTTTTTTGTGAGAATAAATTAACGTAATCGGTTGGGATTTTTTTACTGAAATATTTGAAAAGGTGTCATCTTAGTTGGAGTTGTACTTCTTCTCCAGCCACATTTCTCTTTTCATATTTCCGCAAGGTTGTCTTTTGTGATTTTGGTTTTGTTTTAATCTTTTAAATCACACCACTCTGGGGCATGCTAGAATCTTTTATTATTTTTTTTAAACTCTTCTGATGCTCTCAAAGTGTTCTAAGCAGTCAGTTGATGTGACAGTTATTTTTGTGACCTGTGCTGGTTTAAAAGTAAACCGGCAGGAGAAATGAACCCAACTCAAGAGAGATTACAAGTCAGAGTTACAATTTACTAAAAAGATTACAATAAATAGAATGATAGAGCAAAAACTGGTTTTACCCCCCAAAGGCAGCTGTATTACCCAGCCCCCTGTGACAAGAAGAGAATGGTGTTCATTTGCTGTTACCACGTGGCCCCCCCGGGTGCAAAGTAAAAGGAAAGGAAGCCTGTTGGTCCAGATGATGGTCGCAGTTCTGCAGAAGTAATGACTGCCGTCTTGTGGAGAGTGGCAGTCAGAGTCCTGTTGAAGTTCTTGTCCTCCTCTGGATCCGAAGAGTGGTACCAGAAGTCCCAAAGCTGGAGGATTATATATTCTCAGGTTCAGGTGGGAATGCCTAGTACATCCTCCAGGGCAGGAAGTTTCACAATGGGTGATTTAACTCTGTGAGTCCTGGGATATTTTTGGAATCTTTGATGGCCTAGGTCATTGCAGCTGCCTATTATGCCCATCCCTTATGGCCCAATAGCAGAGATGACCCTCTCAGGCTGGGTGTGAAGGTGCTAATGCCTCCCTGGACAGCTGCTGCAAACGGTCCACTATTACCAGTCCATTAGAAATGACACAGAGGGTGTAGAATACAGAGTTTTAGTTATACCCACATAGTGATAAACAGGTCCATGTCTCTGATAAAGTCGAAACGACCAAAAGGACACAGATATCCGACATAGTCCAGGTGTAAGGTGATCAGGAAGCTGTTTATTGCTCTCAAGTGTTTCTTTTATACTCTTTGGACACTATCGTGCCACAACCCAATTGGTCAAAAGTCTCAAGCACAAAACACTGTATATGCTTTAATTGGTAATACAGAAGACACTGCACACACTCTTATTGGTGACACTGAAGACACTGTGCATGCTGTAACATGCTTTTGGTGACACTATACACATTTTGATTGGTGACCTTTGGTCTGGGCTGCATTACGTTTGTTCCGTCCTGCATTACAGTAAATATTTCCTTTAAATTGTTTAAATTCCTCATCACTAATTGCCAGGTTGCTGACAGGTTCTCTGTCAACCCCGACAATTCCCCCTCTTTTTTTATTTTATGCCAGAAAGATGGCTTTGACAGTCTATTGCGGGTCCCTTTGCAACAGGCTAATCAAGCAAGGCACCAACAATGGCAACCCCTGATCCAAAGGTAAAAAGAAACACAGCAACAACATCCCACCAAGAAAGAATCCAGAGAGCTCGTCCACCATTCAAAACAAGGATTCATTACAGTCCGAGAGATCCATGTTAAACATTCCCTCAAAGTCTCAACACTCCAATACAAAAGCATTGTTAAGTTCGCACACACAGATATTGTAACACATATATATCTACACAGTCTCTCTCTGTGCTGGTTTAAGAGTTAACCAGCAGGGGAAATGAACTCAACTCAAAGGAGAGATTATAAGTCAGAATAACAGTTTATTAAAATAAATACAGTAAGTACAATTATACAAACAAACAATTGGTTTTAACCCACAATACCCAAATGTATAACCCAGCACCCTGGGGCATGAACAAAGTGGTGTTCCTTGGGCCCCCCCTTGAGTCCAAAGTAAAGGAAGAGGGGAAAAACCTGCTGGTGGGAGAGCTGTTGCAGTCTGGTCAAAAGTGGTGATTGCAGTCCAGTTGAGGGTGGTGGTCTCAGGCTGGTTGAGAGCGGTGAGCTGCAGTCTTCCTCTGGATCCCACGAGTGGTAGAAAGGTTCTGAAACTCCAGGTTTATATATTCTCCAGTTCAGGCAGGAATGGTCAATCCTTCCCTCAGAGCGGGGAATTCCATAAAAGGGTATGAGGACAGGAACATCCCCCCCCCCCAGGCAGACCCCCCCCACCCCCGACAGCAGTTTCTGGGAAATGGCATGGAGGGCCATAGAATACACAGTTTTGGGCTATACCCATCCAGTGATGAATCGGTCCCAGCTGTTCTAACTAGGACACTCTCATACAATCTCCCTTCAGTCATTCATTGGTGGCCAGGTCAGTCACTCTTCACTCACGCATAGCTGGAATTTCTATTATACTTTTACATTTTAATTACACAGTTTACATTTTAAGTAGTTATTGGCTGTGTACTTCTCAGTTTGTCATCTTTGGCAGTCATGTCTAACAACTGTTCCTGGCTTGAAAAGGAATACATACAAGGAATATAAGGCCTAACAAATTTAAATGAGTTGTATTCTGATTTATCATCTGTTGATGCACCTGCATAGTCTCTTTCCCCCCTTTTTATATTTTAAAATGTTCATTTGATGCGTAAAATGTTTTCTTGACAACAGTTTGTCCTATGAGTGAGTTAGGAATCTCCGCATATCTGTATCTTGCAGTAATTTGATTTTTCTACGCAGCACAATAAAAACAATGTCATTTGAGTTAAAAGAATATAAGAAAGTAATGCCCGTACACCTTCAATTTCCAACCAAAATGTACCCAATTTGTTTCACAACCGAAGTTCCACTGTTATAACCATTATTTGTTATTGATGCTATTTCATTTTGGGTACTAACTGCCAGTTAAGTCAAAGTTAAGAAGACAGTAGTACATACAGAGCATTCTAAAGGAGATGATTAAGGAACATCAAGAGAAATTACACATCATGTGTTATATGTGCTACTTGATCTTATTTTTAGTTCCACTTGTCCTGTGGGCTTATTTGCGTAAGTGTTCAAGTCAGTTCACTGTGGAGACAACATAGTCTTGATACTCAGGCCACACAGCTGACTTAGTTATGCAAAAAAACCCCTTATTATTTGGCTGATAGACTTCTTCAATGAGTTTGCTGCAGGGAGACACAAATGTGATGTCAGGAAGGGGGAAAAGGAATGAAAGAAGGTTTAGTTTGCAATCACTGGACTACAGTAATCTGGATTAGGATTAAATTTTTTGAATTACTCTTAATTATTCTTTTAGTAAGCAGACATATAGAAGGGCAAAAAGGAAAAAAAATCAACAATTTAGACCTTTGAATTTAACTGCAACGAGTTAAAGAACTGTTTGAATAATAAAAATCTCAGGAGTTTTTAAACATCAGTAATTTAAGTATAAACGTAAGGTTTTGTCCCTTTACACAGACAACGAACAGTACTGCACTACTAGTATTACAGCTGGTCCCTGTAAGTTAAAATAAAAGGTATAAGATAAAGCTTCTGTCTGTAGTTGAATATTATTGTATCACGTTCTTCACAAAGTTAAAAAGAGACAGTTATTTTAGTGAAAATTTCTGAAATTGCAATGCTCAAGTCATGTGTATTCTGTTTTATGTAAAGTCAGTACTTAAAAGTCCTATTTTTCCTGAGATAGGTGGGACATGTTTGTAGCTTACTGAAATTTAATCTTTAAAGCACTAACATCTATTTTTCCATTAGAAGAATTATCCTTACTTTCACTTTTAACATTAAAGGGTATTAGAAATCTTGCATGGAATGAAGTGCTCTATAAAGCAATTTCCATTCATGTGTAAAATTCAGGGTTATGTTATTCTATTAGTGCATCATCTAATTCTATATTTTTGTTCATCTTTTAGCAACATGCTGTAAGAGCTGTAAATTAATACAAATGGTATTTCACTTCTTGAATTTAGTTACTCATAATTCACATCTTGATTGAATCGAAGGAATATTGTATCAAATATGGATTAAATTAGCCTGTACAATACGTTATCATGGGATCATCTACCCAACAGTGTTAATACTGAAAAAGAATTTCTGAACGTTTACATTCAGTATATTAAGAGAAGCTTCACAGCAGTAGTCACTAAAGGAAACCAAAACAGTTATTAGAATTCATGCGGTGCATTGCAAATAATTCTGTTAAAGAGGTTCATGCCCCCTCACACTGAGTGTAATGTTGTAACTTTTAGAGATTTATGCTGGATGTCTGCAGCATGACATGCACCCCAACCTGCAAGAATTGTTTTAGCTCTGGAAAACCAGCAAATTACAACATTACTTGTCCTTACAGTTTTTCAAAACTTCCTAAACTGTGGAGAAGTTAAACCAATGTCTGAGTTACATGAGTAATGAGTGATTGGCAGCAACACATGATTTCTGTCTATAGTCGGTACCTAGAAAAATGAATAGATAAATCACTATTACAGTCTGCTAATACAGCTCGAAATTCAGTGTCTTCTGTGAGAAGTCAGTCTAAATTGTCTCTGATGTGTGGGACGTAATTAACTCTCGGCTCTTGTTCATCTGCTTTCTTTAGTTGTTCTTCACCTTTAATAAAGACCTCACAAATTTGTTATTAATAGTTCAGTCAGTTTTAAGTGGGTATCCTGGGTAATTTCACAGTTTATCTTTGGACTCAAAGGCCTAGTGATGATTCTGTGTGATGTAATTCTCTCTGTTGGAGATAGGTTCCATGGCTTGGTTCTTTGAATTTTTTCTGGAGCATTCTTCAATCCTGCTTCTCAAATAACATTGGTTAGAACAATCACATTTAGTTTTAGCTCATCTTTTTAGGTCTCTAACTTCTGTATTTCCTTTTACTTTGCTTTTATCAATTTGAACAGCATTTTATCATGTACTGCAGAACAATTCTCTCCTATTGTAAAGTAAAACACACAATTTCAGGAAGGTCACTGTAGCTTCAATAAAAGCAAATAGCAGCTTTCATTATGAAGAAACAGTTGGCTGTTCAAAATCTCAGCATATGGAAATCTTTCAGAGGATGAGATTACTGATTTTGATAAGGGTTTTAGTTGCATAATTGGATTAAATGTAGTTCTGCATCTTTTACTTTTCTATTATCTAGCCACACATGGCTTAGGATTTGAACAGGATTCACAAATTCATAGGGCAGATTCCTGCCTCTCTGAATGTAAAAAATGAAACTGGAGAACAGTCACATCCTTTTAAAATTTAAGCAGTCTCACCCAGCCTCTGAAACTATATGATCAGCTAGGATTTATAAGCAGCCAATTCTGAATTTTTGCTGATATTTATGTATTTTTCTGGGATATGCGTGAAAACTTTAAACATCTTATTTAAACAAAATAGGTGTAACAGTTTAACTTACATAGATGTATTTAAGAAGTTAACACTCGTAAAGTAGCTTTCAACTTTAACAATTTACATAAAGTCACAGTAAAACTCACTCAGGTTGTTTTAAACTAGGGTTTTGCTCATAAGAGTATACCAGGGGATCCAGAATGCACACCTGGCAAAGCAGCAACAGTTCTGGCTTAAGCTTGTCACCTATAACAGGGACACACCTCTGCTGCTTAGCACAGAGTCTAGGACAGATGCAGTTTAAACTTGAAACACTGTCTGTTGTTAGGCATTTTCCTGTATTATATCTTTAGATTTTATCTCTCTTTCCACAAAGGTGGAAACTTCCAGCTAGAAACAGTTCATTTATTTTTCCCTTTTTTTCTCTGGCAAAAACTGCCCCTGTCAAATAAGTTATTTTTGAGCTAGGTATTCCACCAAATAAGTCTATCTTAAGGCTTCCTCAACAATCTCAAAAAACCTATCTGTAAAATACAGAAGCAACAAAAGAATGTTTACAGAGCTGTTTGAGCAGGGGGGGAGAGGGAAGGTAGAGCAGCTGTGCTTAGCAGCTCTGCTGGAGAATCGCTCCTCCCACATACCTTGGAATTTTCTTATCACAGGCAGTTGTCAGCAGTTACTTTAAAAACTCTATTTCTCCATTACATTTATGTATGTATTTTAAAACAATTTTGGTTATTTTAATGAACAACTTCAGAAAACAGTTAGTGAGACTATGTTATGAAATTGTAAGACAATTTCTCTCGCCAATCAGAAGGTTACAAAGTTGCAATTTTTACAAAGTAGGAGAGTTTCACTCCTGCTTTTGAATTTTTCCTGGCAAAGAACTTTGTTTCTTCACATACGCACACACACAGTAACAATAATATTGTGAGCTCACAAAAACACATTCCACAGACACTACAGTTAACACGAGAATTAACAGAAATATCAGAGGTAGTTTTTGCCCCCTCTTTTCTTCCCCCCACGGCAGAGATTGTCTTCTTCAGGCTTCCATGACACCAAACTTGATTTGTTGCATATTTTTTGTATTTTATCTTACACACATTGTGAGACTGAAACAGCCAATTAGTACATGAACAAAAAATAGGTAACTCAGGCTACAAAAAAGCAAGAAAAGGAGGTAGGTGCTGACTTTTAAGTTCAATAGCTTATACAGGGATGGGCCTTGCTGTCCTGTTTTCTGCCCAACCCCCACTGTTCTAATTTATCTCTGTCCCCCTCCATTCACTTATATATCTTGACTTGAATTTCTTTTCTTAGTTGTTTTCTTGGTGGAGTTATCTGGTGGAAAAACTGTTTCTTCTGCAGCAGTGGCAAATGGAGAGGGGGGCGGTCCTTACTTCTTTTCTGTCTCCGGGAGTGAATTATTAAATTTTTCTGCATTTTTTTGCTTGGAGGTGTAGTTCAAGGACAATTTGTTACATCGGCAACCTGCTTATCTTTCTGGGCAACTGCGTTTAAGAGTTTTAGTTCTTATATGAATTATTGCATAGATTGTTGCCTCCCTTACGCTTCTAAATCTTTCAAAGTCTCACAGAGCAAGTGTTAGGCAAACACATGAAATGCAACTTAACGTAGTAGCTTCAAAGCCTTATTTTCAGTACTGTAACAGCACATGTCGTAAATTAAATTCAGCAACCTTGACATTCTTTCGGTTAAGGAGGGATTTCCACGTAGATAGAACTACACTTTCCTCCTTCATTATATGCTGTCCCATTGTTAAAATATTGTCCCCGGTGGCACCCCCATTAGCTTACCTAATGAGGGTTCGAAAAAGTTCAGGTTCGGACCTTTTCACGGGAACCATGCCCACTCTCAAGCTTCACCGGGCTCCGTTCCCCCTGTGCCTTGTCCCACAGGTCCTCTCTCTCTCTCTAGGAGAGAAAATCTCTGCTCTTTCCCCCTCTAGGAGGGAAGTCATGGCAGCCCCTCTCTCTCAGAGTGGAATTCCTCCAAACTCTTTCTCGGAGTTGGAGATAAATCTTTCTTCCATGCTGCAATCACATTGGCGTTTCCATATGTCGCTGATAAAGTCGGAACGGCCAAAATGACACAGATATCAGACATAGTCCAGGTGTAAGGTGATCAGGAAGCTGTTTATTGCTCTCAAGTGTTTCTTTCATACTCTTTGGACACTATCGTGCCACAACCCAATTGGTCAAAAGTCTAAAGCATAAAACACTGTATATGCTTTAATTGGTAATACAGAAGACACTGCACACACTCTTATTGGTGACACTGAAGACACTGTGCATGCTGTAACATGCTATTGGTGACACTATACACTTTTTGATTGGTGACCTTTGGTCTGGGCTGCATTACGTTTGTTCCGTCCTGCATTACAGTAAATATTTCCTAAAAGTTGTTTAAATTCCTCGTCACTAATTGCCAGGCTGCTGACAGGTTCTCTGTCAACCTCGACAGGTCCAGGCCTCTGTAACTAGGACATGACCGTACTTTATGTTCCCGTCTACTAAAAGAAAGACCAACTAATTATTTCGTTTTGTTGTACTTTGCATTTGGTAGTTATCCACCCAGCATTCACTCGGAATTAGAGCAAAACATCATTCCCTGTTTTCCATGGACGGGATGATCTGTTTGATATAGTTCAAATATACTCCAGTTAAGGTGTCATCAGGAGATGCTGCTGAACGTCTACTATAGACAACATCACATGAAGGGCCTTTGAAGCAGAGATTCCTTCCAACTTGCTCCCAAAGCGATATCATACTCCATCTTACGGAGATCTGAAAGCAGATGCTCTTGAAAATGCACAAGTGCAGCATTACTGTGCCAGAATAAGTAAAACACGTTCCTTCATACCCTGCTGCTTAATGTTGGTATAGTTTCTGATCTAGCTGCCTGTAGTTTTTTAAACTTTACTGCAGTTGAATGTAAATTGCTGTTTCTCACACCGAGTGTTGATAGGCCTAATCCTGTTTGTTTTGTTGGTGCACATGGCCCCAACAAAAGCCTTTGTGATCATGAATTTCCCTCCTGTGTTTCATTATTGGCCTTGCAGCCTGTTATGGTGGTCATTACAGTGCAACAGCCAGAGGCTGTGTAAATGGTAAAGAAATGCCTAATCTGTGGTGGCACACAGCCTTTGTTTATATTTTCAGTAATCCTTGATAACAAAGAGAAAAATATTGATGATTGTATTAATCCTTCTAAGCCAAGAACAAGGGATTTCCTACTGTCCTTGCCACCGACTCTGCACTGCTGCACACGTGGTTTAGCAAGTGTAATCCTCACCTCCTTACCCTTGTCTGGAATTGCTTCAAGGCTTTTGGTAAAATATCTTTGCTTCTGCTTTTGTTGCCTGCAGTGAGTGCCAGGGGTTTCTCTGACAAATGTTAGTTTCAATGCAGAATCGTGGAGTGTTTGGTTAGAAAACCCTTTTCTGTGTCCATCATTCAGCAGCCCTGTTTTCCCCTTTCAGCTTCCTCCCAGCATGACTCGTCAGAAACAAGTGAGGATTCTGAGGTTGAGTTCTCCAATGAAGAAGGTCAGTTCAGTGGTTCATTGATTTCAGTCTGTTGGACATTTTTATATTCAAAAAATGCTTTCCAGTGCCTGGGTTACTTGTCACTGAATAAACAGACTTATGTGCCAGTGTTGACTGCAGCTTGGATTGTGCACTGCTTGGTAAACAGATCTAGTCCAGAAGTTTTATAAAGCTACAATATGCTGAAGGATATTGGACTTCCTGGGCTGGTTTTGAAATGATGCCAGGCAGCAGTTTGCATCTTTCACGTTCATTTCAAGTGTTGGTAATGAAGAATACTCCTTGAACACACAGGATGTTATAACTTTCATTCATTCTGAAGAACACATTGTTTTGTAAGCACACTGTAGTTATATAAAATTTCTGGTGAACACTCGCTTCTGGGAAGAACTGTACCAGAACAGAAGGGCTGTGTCACAGGTGGCATAAGTGAAGCCTCAATTTATTTGCCTCATAGCGATAAATACGAGAGAAAAACCTTTGTACTTGCCACTTGCCTTTCTCATCTGAATGGCACTAAAGCCACTGCCCAGTGTTGCTGTTGTTTTCAGTCTAGGATCTTGGTTGGGAGCCAGCTCTGTTTCTTGTGTTTGTGGATTACATGTCCTGTGACTGCTTTAAAGCACTTCTGCGAGTGGCTTTGCAGTGCTTGCTTCTGGAATTCGATTAGGATTGAGACCACCCAATTAGCAATCTAGGAAATAGGCAGGGGCATTTAGTACATTTCTGGCACTATTATTACCTTTTTGTCATCTAGCAATAAAATAACTCTTACATTACCTCAATAGAAGAGGTAATAAGAGAAGAGTCATTAAGTTCTGTGTATCCGTAAAGGCCTTTACACAAAAGTAAAAATGGTCTGAAGGGGTTTTGTCTGACGGAATATAATACAACTGCATAGATACAAGGTGTGTCAATATGTCATGTTATTTTTGCATAGCAAACTCCTAGGTACCTGCTATTCTTTATGTGAAATTGATTGTCTTTGTCTGCTCGTTGTCCAATACTTGCATTAGAGCTTTGAAATTCAAAGCAGTTCCAGCATTGCACATGAGTTTTCTGGACATTGAACCAGTGTTCAATTTTTATGTTTCTTTAAGATGATGATGACTATCTGCCCCCTAACAAGCGACCGAAACGCACTAGGTCAACTATTGGAGCTGGCAATTCAGGGAGAAGAAAAGTGGAAAAGTGCAATGTTGGTAAGTGCAGAGTGAGATACACGCAGGTATCCCCCCAAAATGCCAAGGCATTGGAACGATCCCAAAAAAGGTTTATTTCCAAGGTAAGAACACAAAAACTGACAAAACAAAATCTGCCCCAGCTGAGGAAAATGCTGGGCCTGAGAAACTCCTGCCTCCTGATCTCTGCCAGGCTTGTTTTCTTCTCTGGCCTCCTCCCCCCAGGCTCACCGCCAGCATGGCCTGTAACACCCATGAGGGTTTCTCTCTCCTCAGCCCAGAGAGAGAGACTGCAGCTTTTTTCTCTGGAATGCAAAAGGTGAAGGGAAGGGAAAACATCCAGTTGTTTTTTAAAGTGTACTCTTGGGCAGGAGGGACTACCTTAGGGAAAACAAGTTCTAACTCCTCGTTACAAATTCTTCTGAAAGGGTAACACACCTACAGTAAAGCATATTTCTTCTCTCTGCTTGGTTTTATAAAAAGATATTATGCTGCAGGAGCGAGACACACCAGTGCAAGCATTCATTTAAGAGCTCAGGGCTCTTTGTAGATGTATTGCAGGAGTATAATCATCATCATAGGCTACCTCTGTTGCTTTTAGTTCTTCAAAGTGAGCACGTGAATGGACACACAGAAAGCTGGGATCTTTTTGGTGGTGTTCTTTCATGATCCCTTAAGTAGAGTTCTCCACAGAAATGCACCCACACGCCGTGGTTACTCTGGTCAAAGATGCTTCCCCTGGGATTTTTTGGAAGTCCTTTACCTCTCCTTTATTCCTTTGTTTGTTTTGGTTTCTGGACACATAGCCCATTCATCTGTCTATTTTTATAGTAGACAGCCTAGTCAGGTATATGTTTTTTACCTGATATGTATAAAGGAAGCCACCAGTGTTCAGATTGCAGTGAAGGAACAGATGTGGAAACACAGTTAGAAGATTAGAGATGTGAAATGTTTTTTGTGAGAATAAATTAACGTAATTGGTTGGTTTTTTTTTACTGAAATATTTGAAAAGGTGTCACCTTAATTGGAGTTGTACTTCTTCTCCAACCACATTTCTCTTTTCATATTTCCACAAGGTTGCCTTTTGTGATTTTGGTTTTGCTTTAATCTCTCAAATCACACCATTCTGGGGCATGCTAGAATCTTTTATTATTTTTTTTAAACTTTTCTGATGCTCTCACAGTGTTTTAAGCAGTCAGTTGATGTGACAGTTATTTTTGTGACCTGTGCTGGTTTAAAAGTAAACCGGCAGGAGAAATGAACCCAACTCAAGAGAGATTACAAGTCAGAGTTGCAATTTACTAAAAAGATTACAATAAATAGAATGATAGAGCAAAAACTGGTTTTACCCCCCAAAGGCAGCTGTATTACCCAGCCCCCTGTGACAAGAAGAGAATGGTGTTCATTTGCTGTTACCACGTGGCCCCCCCGGGTGCAAAGTAAAAGGAAAGGAAACCTGTTGGTCCAGATGATGGTCGCAGTTCTGCAGAAGTAATGACTGCCGTCTTGTGGAGAGTGGCAGTCAGAGTCCTGTTGAAGTTCTCGTTCTCCTCTGAATCTGAAGAGTGGAGTGTTTGGTTAGAAAACCCTTTTCTGTGTCCATCATTCAGCAGCCCTGATTTTCCCTTTCAGCTTCCTCCCAGCATGACTCGTCAGAAACAAGTGAGGATCCTGAGGTTGAGGTCACTCTTGAAGGTCAGTTCAGTGGTTCATTGATTTCAGTCTGTTGGACATTTTTATATTCAAAAAATGCTTTCCAGTGCCTGGGTTACTTGTCACTGAATAAACAGACTTATGTGCCAGTGTTGACTGCAGCTTGGATTGTGCACTGCTTGGTAAACAGATCTAGTCCAGAAGTTTTATAAAGCTACAATATGCTGAAGGATATTGGACTTCCTGGGCTGGTTTTGAAATGATGCCAGGCAGCAGTTTGCATCTTTCACGTTCATTTCAAGTGTTGGTAATGAAGAATACTCCTTGAACACACAGGATGTTATAACTTTCATTCATTCTGAAGAACACATTGTTTTGTAAGCACACTGTAGTTATATAAAATTTCTGGTGAACACTCGCTTCTGGGAAGAACTGTACCAGTACAGAAGGGCTGTGTCACAGTGAAACCTCAATTTATTTGCCTCATAGCGATAAATACGAGAGAAAAACCTTTGTACTTGCCACTTGCCTTTCTCATCTGAATGGCACTAAAGCCACTGCCCAGTGTTGCTGTTGTTTTCAGTCTAGGATCTTGGTTGGGAGTCAGCTCTGTTTCTTGTGTTTGTGGATTACATGTCCTGTGGCTGCTTTAAAACACTTTTGAGAGTGGCTTTGCAGTGCTTGCTTCTGGAATTCGATTAGGATTGAGACCACCCAATTAGCAATCTAGGAAATAGGCAGGGGCATTTAGGACAAAGTTGACACTTCTGGCATTACTAGTATTTTTTTGTCATCCAGCAATAAAATAACTCTTACAGAAGAGTTCTTATTACCTCAACAGAAGAGGTAATAAGAGTCATTAAGTTCTGTGTATCCGTAAAAGTCTTTCCGCAAAAGTAAAAATGATCTGACGGAATATAATACAACTACATAGGTACAAGATGTGTCAATATGTCATGTTATTCTTGCGAAGTAAACTATGCCCTTAGTGACCTGGGTGCCTGCTATTCTTTATGTGAAATTGATTGTCTGTTGAAATGGTTCATTTTCCATTAAGGTTGCAGGTGTTGGGAATTGGACAGTCTTCCTAGCTCAGGAACCTAAGGAGGATAGGGTTGGATTGAGAAGTGACTGGCTGAGTAGCAGCTCACGCAAAAATTCCTGCATTTGCAGTTTTCCTGTCTGTCCATCTGTGTGTGTTTTAGGTGGAGTTGACCTGTTACATGAGTTTTCATTTGTGTCCATTAGTTTTACAGTGTTTCGAAACTGGTTTTAGCACCTTTGAGCTCTTCAAGACAAAACTTAGGTACTGTTGTTGCGAGACTTTCTAGTGGAAGGGTACTACTTCCAGTTAGATAAAAAATGTAGTCAATATCTGCACAGTTTATTTCCTGATTTCCTTTTGCTGTTGCATGGTCATTTTATGATTGTGAGGTTTGCAGTCATGTTTCAAAACACAATGTTGTTTTCCTTAGGAAGTACAGAAGCTGCTGTGCTTTTTGCTGTCTTGTACCTTACAGAGGCTACCTTGCACAGTTTATTCCTACAGAAGTAGGAAGAGGAGCTTTCTAAAGTTTCTCACATAAGTAATGTGTTGCACAGTTTGGTGCCCTGATAAGCCCAGTCCAATACTTGCATTAGAGCTTTGAAATTCAAAGCAGTTCCAGCATTGCACATGAGTTGTCTGGACATTGAACCAGTGTTCAATTTTTATGTTTCTTTAAGATGATGACGACTACCTACCCTGTAAGGAGAGACCGAAACGCACTAGGTCAACTAATGGAGCTGACAATTTTGGGAGAAGAAAAGCGGAAGAGTGCAATGTTGGTAAGATAAAAATCAAGATTATTTTTCTCTCTGCTTGGTTTTCTGAAGAGGTGTCAGGTAATGTCATGCTGCAGAAGCGAGACACAGCTGTGCAAGCATTCATTTAAGAGCCCAGGGCTCTTTTTAGATGTATTGCAGGAGTATAATCATCATCATCGGCTACCTCTGTTGCTTTTTGTTCTTCAAAGTGAGCACGTGAATGCACACACAGAAAGCTGGGATCTTTTTGGTGGTGGTCTTTCACGATCCCTTAAGTAGAGTTCTCCACAGACGTGCATCCACACGCCATGGTTACTCTGGTCAAAGATGCTTCCCCGGGGATATTTTGGAAGTCCTTTACCTCTCCTTAATTCTTTGGTTTGTTTTGGTTTCTGGACACATAGCCCATTCATCTGTCTACTTTTATAGTAGACAACCTAGTCAGGTATATGTTTTTTACCTAATATGTATAAAGGAAGCCACCAGTGTTCGGATTACAGTGAAGGAACAGATGTGGAAACACCATTAGAAGATTAGAGATGTGAAATGTTGTTTTTGTGAGAATAAATTAATGTAATCGGTTGTGGTTTTTTTACTGAAATATTGAAAAGGTGTCATCTTAGTTGGAGTTGTACTTCTTCTCCAGCCACATTTCTCTTTTCATATTTCCGCAAGGTTGTCTTTTGTGATTTTGGTTTTGTTTTAATCTCTCAAATCACACCACTCTGGAGCATGCTATAAACAAATTGGGATGGAATTGTTGTTATATTAAATCATGAATGGCATTTGTAAGGTACTCGTCACCCAACATGGCGTGCTTTGATGTGATATGAAAAGTACATCATCCTCCACTGGCTTTATTCTAAGCACTAAGGCTCTCCAGCCCAAGTTGTGTGCTTTTAAAAGCCAGGTTATGGTAGCAGCAGTGCTCCTTCTTGCAAATCCTGTTAGTTTTGCTTTAAAGGTAGCTATGATCATAGTTAAGGGTGCCATCATGGCTGGGCTTTGCGAACGAAGATTTGGGAAGGGCTCTACCCATGTTTGTTACAAGCGTGTTGGTGGCCAAAAAGGCCAATACGAAGTAGGCACGTCCGGTTGCAAAAGGCACAGCAGAAACACTCCTTAAGTGGTATATTCTGCAAGGCATGATTCTTTCTGCATTGTCTTTTCTCCTCAAGAGTTATCCTGCGTGTGTTCTCAAAGGAAGCAGCAGCATTAAAGACAGTGTGTCTCCAGGCCTCCCGATTAGAAGCCAGAGTAGATCAGTTATGTTGATCAATATGGCCAAGGCTGAGATGTTGTTTCAGGGAGTCCTTGTATCTTCACTTCAGGGCTCCTCTCTTACAGCAGCCGGTGGCCAGTTCACCATAGAGCAAGATCTTAGGGGGGCGGTGGTCCATCATCCTTGAGTTGTGCCCTGCCCAACGCAGCTGTGTTCTCATCAACATGGCCTCAATGCTTGTGACTGCTGCTTATTCTAGAACAGATGTATTGGTCACATAATCTGACCAGTGAATGTTTAGGATTGTACAAAGACAGCATTCATGGAAGGCATTCTAGGAGTTGCAGGTGGTGGCAGTAAATGGCCCATGATTCAAATCCATATAAAAGAGTAGACAGCACTATGGCTTTGTAAACACTGATCTTAGTACTTTTCTTCAAGTGTTTATTTCACCATACTCTTTTATGAAGCTTTCCGAAGGCACAGTATGCCTTTGCTAACCTATTGTCTATCTCTCCATCAGTCTTACCATCAGAGGAGATGAGGCTACCTAGGAAATTAAACTGATTGGCCAATGGTGATATGGGGATGATGGAAGACTTCCTGAGGTGCAGGTTGATAGAGATCTTCTGTCTTCTTTAAGCTGACTTCCAGTCCAAAGAGCTCAGCAGTGTTGCAAAGCAGGATGTTAAACGCTGCAGAGCTGCTTCTGTGTGGGCAACAAGGGCAACGTCATCAGCATAAAGCAGCTCCCAGACAAGATGGTTTAAGGTCTTAGTGTGGGCCTTCAGTCGCCTTAGGTTGAACAGGCTTCCATCAGTACGGTATCGGATATAGATACCATCCTGATCATCGAGGTCTGACGTGGTCCTTTGGAGCATCATGCTGAAAAAGACTGTGAATAGAGTTGGTGCAAGAACACAGCCTTGTTTCACACCATTCTTAATTAAAAAGGGCTCAGAAAGTGTGTTGCCATATCTGACTTGGCCGTGCTGATCCTCATGGAGTGAGATGATCATTTTAAGGAACTTGGGGGAACAACCTAAGCGTTCCAAAATCTGCCACAGACCTCTTCTACTCACAGTATCAAAAGCCTTGGTGAGGTCGACAAAGGTTACATAGAGACCTTTGTTCTGTTCCCTACACTTCTCTTGCAGTTGTCTGAGGACAAATACCATGTCTGTGGTACTCCTGTTGGCTCTGAAACCACACTGGCTTTCAGGTAGAATTCCTTCTGCTATAGCAGGTATTAGTCTGTTCAAGAGTATTCTCGCCAAGATTTTGCCAGCAATGGAGAGCAGAGTAATACCATGGTAATTTGAACAGTCTGATTTAATTCCTTTCTTCTTATACAAAGTGATGATGACTGTGTCACAGAGGTCTGATGGTAGTTGGCCTAGTTCCCAACAGTGCGCCACAAACTCGTGAAATTTAGCATGGAGTGCATGGCCCCCATTTTTCCAGACTTCAGGTGGAATTCCATCAACCCCAACTGCCTTGTCGATTTTCATCTGCTGTATGACCTTAAGGGTTTCTCCGAAAGTGGGGGCAATATCCAATTCATACTTCACCGGTTGTTGTGTGATGGACTGAATAGCTGAGTCTTGGACTACACGACTAGTACTGAAAAGGGTCTGAAAGTGTTCAGACCGTCAATTCAGAATGGAGGTTTTGTCTTTTAGAAGCATTTGACCATTGACGCTGAGTAGAGAGCTTTGTACCTGGTATGTAGGCCCGTATGCTGTTTTCAAGGCCTCGTAGAATCCTCTTTGATCACCTGTGTTGCAATCTGCCTAAATATTGCAGAAAGAATTTTTATATTCGAATGTTCCCTTAAGCAAAATTAAAACTCATACAAGTTTTCTGTTAATACCAAAACTGTTTTTATTTATTGCTAAGAGATGCAAAGAGAAAGAGGAAAAAATAAGAAAAGGTTAGAAAATGCTAAGATTACTTTTAAAAAGCAGAGAGAAAAGGTTACCACCAAACAAACTACCTTCTTGTCCAACCTGATTTGTGGAGTGGGGGGGGGAGAGGGAGAGAAAGAAGCAGTTTTGCCCCTTTTTTTTCTGTAGTCTCTGCCACTTTCAATGTTATCTCTTTAGCTGCAGGGAGTCTGGAATGCAGCCAGGATGTGGGCTTCTCCGCAGCTCACGCCGTCACTCACACCGGCCCTGTCTCAGGCTTGTGCAGAGGCCTCGGTCCTGCTGTACCTCTCAGAAATAGGGTCAGGGTGGAAAAACTCATGCAGGAAGCACGGTGGGTCCCAGTCCACTGCAAGACGACAGGCGTCCAGCTTCAGACAGGCAGCTTCCAGGTGATAGAAGGAAAGGTGAGGGTGAGGCGGAGGGTGAGTTAGCGGTTATAGCCAACTCTCTCTTCCATTCCTCGTTCCCTGATTTTCCAAAATTTCTCTTCAGCTTTTTATAGTGTTCAAGGAGGTAGTCTGTGGTGTTTTGGCACGTAGCCCTGTTCAGATGTTCACAGAGATATGATAACTGTGAACAATACCAGGATCTTTTAGCAGGAAAACTCCCGTGAGAAGACTCTGGTGAGAACTTCTGGTGGAAAACTGACACAGAAGTTTTGGTAGGAAGTTTTTGACAGGCAGAAACAATGGCGAAACATAATTTTTGGCATTTGTATGTTATCTGTCTGTTACAACCTGTATCTGCGCATAATTGATTTTTTTCAGCTAGATTGATCCACCATTTGTTCTGGATGTCACGGAGTTTCTGGTGGAGCCTGCTGCGCACAAGACGAAAGGCTGCTTTTCTTACGTGACGAGACGGCAGTGCAAGGTGCGCTTGTTGAGCAGTTCTCTTCTACCTCAGCAATTCCTGGATCTCTTGATTGTTTTCATCAAACCAGTTCTTGTTCTTCTCGAAGGAGAACCCTAAGGATTCTTCAGAGGACTGCAGGATACTGTTTTTAATATGGTACCAAAGTGTTTCAGGAGAGGCATCTGTAGAATCTATGGAATGGTTTTCAAGCCTAGTTTGAAGATTTGCCTGGAATCTGTCTCTCACTGTGACTGATTGGAGATTGTTAATGTGGAGTCTCCTCCTTGGGATACTGCCCCTTTTAGGTTTGAATTTAAGATTGAAGTTAAGGTTACAGTGCACAAGTTGATGGTCTGTTTGGCATTCTGCACTAGGCGTCATGTGGGTGTGATGGGACATCGCAGACATCTCTCCCTCACACCAAGATGTCATCAATGAGGTGCCAATGCTTAGATCTAGGATGCATCCAGGTTGTCTTCAGACTATTTTTCTGCAGAAAGATAGTATTAGTGATGGTGAGCTGTTGCTCCACACAGAATTCTAACAGAAGTCGACCATTACCACTGCAGTTTCCAACACCATGCTTGCCTTATACTCCTTTGAGGCTTCAAAGTTCTTTCCTACTCTGACATTGAAATCATCAAGGACAATGATCTTATCATCTGTGGGAACCTTTTGGGTAAGGCGGCACAGGTTGGTGTAAAATTTATCTTTTTCAGCAGGGTCAACTTGGAGAGTTGGGGCATATATACTAAAGAAGACGTGTTGCTTGTTGTTTAGTGTAAGGCATAGGGAGATAATGCGGTCAGAGTGACCTGTTGGCAGATTTTCGAGTTTAGGAACAATAGAGCTTTTTAGTCATGAAACCAACTCCTGAGAGATGCCTTTCGGTTCTGGGTTTACCTGACCAAAAGAGTGTGTAACCAGCACCATGTTCTCTGAGGCTGCCTTCCTCATGGAGATGAACTTCACTGAGAGCAGCAATGTCGATGTTGAGACGAGCCAGCTCATGGGCAATTAGGGCAGAACGACGCTCAGGACGTCCGCTATCCACAGAATCGGGCATGGTTCTGAGTTCCAACATGCTAGAGTTAATTTAGGTACACCTTTGGAGGCAGGTGTGTGCCTTTGTCTTTTGATCTTTGTGTGACCGCATTGGAAGAAGATGCCCGTTGGCCTGCGGTTAACCAACTGGGTGAAAGTGGAGATGACCTTTGTTTAGGCCACCTTTTCTAGGCCCCTCTCTGAGTAGAGCAAGCAGTGCTGTCCTTGAAAAGGCTGCTTGGACATTCAGGGTGCTGCCCCAAGAGACTGTCATCTCTGGTCAGTCTCTAATGACCAATGCCCTGAACCACCTGCATGCAGGGTTGGGTCTGCGGCTTCCAGTGCACCTTTCACCTGCCATTTCGACCCTTGTTCATCGCCACAGGGCTTTGCAAATGTGGGTAAAGCCTTCGAACCTGCGCAAGGGATTTTTTAGGTGAGATACAGTATGTGCGGATCTGAACCCGCCCTTTAATCCCAAGGTTCATCTCCAGGGCCGAGCGAGCTTGGACGGTGGCAGCGAGGTCCTCAGGATGTAGGTTTGTTTAGAGTGACCTTCTCTTAGATGGATGGTCTTACAGGGCTAAGCAAGCTCCATCTGCCCAGGTTTGGGATTAGAGTTGTCCTTCTCCTAGGATGACTGCCAGAAGGCTAATGATGTATTGTATCTGCCCAAGGATGTATTGTATCTGGCCCTACGGTTTTGACCTGTCTGGCATGGGCAACCCTACCAAAGGCGTGTACCATCGCCAGCATAGCTCGCAACCACATAGGGGTACAAAGGCTTCATTCTTATAAAACGATTAGTGCAAGTCTTTCACTTCCTGCTTTTCTGCCACCTATCTATATTCAATCCAAGGAAATACCCAAGAACGACCTTAAGGGTACCATTACATGAATAAAAAGCATGTCTGTTGATAAAGGAGAATAAAGTTCTTTGCTTGTGCTGACTGCACCGTTAACTCCACCTATTTGAGAAGAAATTATCTAGGTACTTTGTTTTCCTAAGCATAATACCATGAACTTTATACCTGACTGTGAAGAGAGAGCATGAGGAAAGGGAAGTGTAATAGGAAATGACCAAGACACTGGCTTTGCCTTGGTTTTGACTAGAATCTTATAGCTACAGATGCTGAGTGTGGCCCTTTGAGTCAGAATAAGGTTTTGTTATGCGCTCTTTTCTCAAATCTATTGTTCTTTACAAGTTTCTGTAAGAGCAATGCTGAAAGTTGCACCTGGTTTTGCTGAACAGAATAAATCTGTTGTTCATGAAGGTTAGTATTTACAAAAAGGTCTAGTGACAGTGACTAAAAGGTCTAGTGACAGTGACAGTCTAACTTAAATTTCACTTGTGATTTAGATAGGCATACAGAGTAGGCAGTCTTGTCTGGATTCTAGAAAATGAAATGATTTATTGCTGATCCTCACAAAAATGAGTAAGAAAGAAAAACATCAGTGACAGTGTTTGGATTTTATAAAGTCTTCGGTGTAATCTGTCTGTTTTTCCCCTCCAATAACTGTGACAAGATGGTGATAGAGGAAGTGGCAAAATTATGGTATGCCTGGGATCCCCCAGGCTAGCTGTAGCTGATAAAGGTGTCTGAGGTCTTAGTGAGATTGGATGAGCGGGCAGCACGGTGTGATTGAAATTCAGCAATCAGAAAGTTAAGGTTATGTGCATCAGAAGAAATTGTTTTAAACTGAATGAAATCACATTTGAGAAACTGGAGCCAGTGCTGGTGAATGACAACATTTAGGACTGTGAAGAAGGTTGCTGCTGAGGAGCTGTGTGTATTTACCCAAGATCAAGGGATACCTAGGGATGGTAATACGTTGTTAAAAACCCCCTTACTTTAATGTTTGAAACAGTTGGTTTAATGTGACTGTAGTGGGTCACTGTGGCTGGGTTTTGGTAGCGGGGGGGCTACAGGGGTGGCTTCTGCTAAAAGCTCCTAGAAGCTTTCCCTGTCCCATGGAGATAATGCCAGCCGGCTCCAGGACGGACTTCCTCCCGCTGGCCAAGGCCAAGGCAATTAGGAATAGTAGTGATGCCTCTGTGATAAGATATTTAAGAACAGAAGGTTGTGGCGCAGAGAGAATTCCAGCCAGGGAAGAGCAGAGTGAGAACGTGGGAACAAGAAGGTAGACATCAAGGTCAGTGCAGAAGGAGGGGGAGGAGGTGCTCCAGGCACTGGAGCTGAGGCCTCTGTGGCCCGTGGTGCAGACCATGGAGCAGGCTGTCCCCCTGCAGCCCCTGGAGGACCTTTGGGGTGCAGAGCCCCCCCCTGCAGCCTATGAAGGCTCCCATGCTGGTGCAGGTGGATTTGTGAAGGAGGCTGTGACCCCGTGAGAGGCCCAAGAGTGAACAGGGTCCTGCCAGAGACGTGCAGGCCATGGAGAGGGAAGCCCACGCCGGAGCAGGTTTTTCTCAGGTAGGACTTGTGGCCCCTGTGGAAGACCCACACCGGTACAGCTCATTCGTGAAGAACTGCACCCCATGGAGAAGTGACCCACGGGACAGCAGTTTGGGAAGAACTGCTGTCCAAAGGATGGACTCACCCCAGAGAGGTCCATCAAGGACTGTCTCCCGTGGGGTGGGCTCACACTGGAGAGGTCTATCAAGGATTATCTCCCATGAGAGGGCACCCACAGGAGCAGGGAAAGGACTCCTCTCCCTGAGCAGTGGCCAAAACAACAACTGACTGTAACCCCCATTCCTCGTCCCCCTGCACTACTGGGGGGGAGGAGGGAGAACATGGAAGGAAGGAGAGGTGAGGGGAATGTGTTTTTAAGACTTTTTTATTTCTCACTTTTTGTCTGTTAGTAATAAATTTAAGTAATATCCCCACTTTGAGTCTGTTTTGCCCATGAAGGTAATCAGTAAGTGACCTCTCCCAGCTGTTAATCTCAACTCAGGAATCCTTAGCTTTTTTTTTTTTCTCTCTCCTCTGTCCAGTTGCAGAGGGAGAGTGAGAGAGTGGCTTTAGTGGGTGCCTGGCATCCAGCCAGGGTCAACCCACTAGAGTGACTTAAGAAGAAATGTTCCATCTGGGAGTTTTCTTCCAGAACTTTGTTACTATCTGCTTTGGCTTTTTTGCGTAAGTCTCTTAATTACGACTGTTTCTCAGGGAATTGGTACTGAACTGGATGGACCATTTGCTAGTCTTGTGGCTGTTCTTAAATTTCAAAAATTTGTGTACCTTTGATTATTTTTTCAAATTTTTCTGATGCTCTCAAGAAGGTTCTAAGTGATCAGTTGATGTGACAGTTCTTTTTCTGACCGTACTTTATGTTCATGTTTACTAAAAGAAAGACCACCTAATTCTTTTGATTTGTTGTACTTTGCATTTGGTAGTTATCTACCCAGCACTCACTCGGAATTAGAGCAAAACATCATTCCCTGTTTTCCATGGACAGGATGATCTGTTTGACATAGTTCAAATATACTCCAGTTAAGGTGTCTCAGGAGATGCTGCTGAACGTCTACTATAGACAACATCACGTGAAGGACCTTTGAAGCAGAGATTCCTTCCAACTTGCTCCCAAAGCGATATCATACTCCATCTTACAGAGATCTGAAAGCAGATGCTCTTGAAAATGCACAAGTGCAGCATTACTGTGCCAGAATAAGTAAAACACGTTCCTTCATACCCTGCTGCTTAATGTTGGTATAGTTTCTGATCTAGCTGCCTGTAGTTTTTTAAACTTTACTGCAGTTGAATGTAAATTGCTGTTTCTCACACCGAGTGTTGATAGGCCTAATCCTGTTTGTTTTGTTGGTGCACATGGCCCCTGTTATGACACGCCCCAGGAAAAGAGGCGGGAGGGGGTAACCCAGGTTTTATCAAAAATTCCTTTGGGGTGGATTAAAGCAAAACGACACTAAATAATCGGTGTATGAAAACATATATTGATAAGATTTATTTTAACAATTTTGAATCAATAGGTAAGTTAACATTTTTGGGTGCTGTCATAACTTTTCTGGGGAGGAGAAAAATGCATGGGGAGAGAAAGGCAGGATAAGAGCAAGGGAGAGTAAGGGAAAGAAAAGCTGAGAGTGGACAGATGTCCATAGTCACCGCCCACGGGGTCCAGCGATGAAACTTGATAGTTGCAGCTTCCATGTCTGTCACTTGAAGTGGTGGCCTTGATCTGCTGGGGGTGAAGGAGGGAAGCCCCCACACTCCAAGAAGTTATGAATTATCATATCCATGGTCAGTGTCACGGGCCATGCCTCCAGCCTCCAGCCTCTCCCTGGGCCCTGCCCAAGAGCTGCAGTGTCTGGCCTGGTTCCCGCCCTTTTCCCGACTGGCGGGGGAGATGGGCTCCCATGGGCCATCAGAGGTACAGTGCAACAGTCAAAAACCTGCAAGCTCGGCTCTTCCCGCCTTTTCGGGGCTTCACATCTTCTGCGCTGGAGGAGGGGGGATGGGCCCAGTTGCCTATCAAAAAGTCAAAAGCCTGCAAAAGTCTCCGAGAATGCAAAAATCATCGAACACTTCAGTCTCTGACAGCCCCAACAAAAGCCTTTGTGATCATGAATTTCCCTCCCGTGTTTCATTATTGGCCTTGCAGCCTGTTATGGTGGTCATTATAGTGCAACAGCCAGAGGCTGTGTAAATGGTAAAGAAATGCATAATCTGTGGTGGCTCACAGCCTTTGTTTATATTTTCAGTAATCTTTGATAACAAAGAGAAAAATATTGATGATTGTATTAATCCTTCTAAGCCAAGAACAAGGGATTTCCTACTGTCCTTGCCACCGACTCTGCATTGCTGCACACGTGGTTTAGCAAGTGTAATCCTCACCTCCTTACCCTTGTCTGGAATTGCTTCAAGGCTTTTGGTAAAATATCTTTGCTTCTGCTTTTGTTGCCTGCAGTGAGTGCCAGGGGTTTCTCTGACAAACGTTAGTTTCAATGCAGAATCGTGGAGTGTTTGGTTAGAAAACCCTTTTCTGTGTCCATCATTCAGCAGCCCTGTTTTCCCCTTTCAGCTTCCTCCCAGCATGACTCGTCAGAAACACGTGAGAATCCTGAGGTCGAGGTCACTCTTGAAGGTCAGTTCAGTGGTTCATTGATTTCAGTCTGTTGGGCATTTTTATATTCAAAAAATGCTTTCCAGTGCCTGGGTTACTTGTCACTGAATAAACAGACTTATGTGCCAGTGTTGACTGCAGCTTGGATTGTGCACTGCTTGGTAAACAGATCTAGTCCAGAAGTTTTATAAAGCTACAATATGCTGAAGGATATTGGACTTCCTGGGCTGGTTTTGAAATGATGCCAGGCAGCAGTTTGCATCTTTCACGTTCATTTCAAGTGTTGGTAATGAAGAATACTCCTTGAACACACAGGATGTTATAACTTTCATTCATTCTGAAGAACACATTGTTTTGTAAGCACACTGTAGTTATATAAAATTTCTGGTGAACACTCGCTTCTGGGAAGAACTGTACCAGAACAGAAGGGCTGTGTCACAGGTGGCATAAGTGAAGCCTCAATTTATTTGCCTCATAGCGATAAATACGAGAGAAAAACCTTTGTACTTGCCACTTGCCTTTCTCATCTGAATGGCACTAAAGCCACTGCCCAGTGTTGCTGTTGTTTTCAGTCTAGGATCTTGGTTGGGAGTCAGCTCTGTTTCTTGTGTTTGTGGATTACATGTCCTGTGGCTGCTTTACAGCACTTCTGCGAGTGGCTTTTGCAGTGCTTGTTTCTGGAATTCGATTAGGATTGAGACCACCCAATTAGCAATCTAGGAAATAGGCAGGGGCATTTAGGACAAAGTTGATACTTCTGGCATTACTATTACCTTTTTGTCATCTAGTAATAAAATAACTCCTACATTTCCTCAACAGAAGAGGCAATAAGTCATTAAGTTCTGTGTACACGTAAAGGCTTTTCATCATCATCATGGCTGGGTTTCGTGAACGAAGATTTGGGAAAGGCTCTATTCACATTTGTTAACAAACCACACTGGTGGCTAAAAAGGCCAATACGAGATAGACACATCCGATTGCAAAAGGCACAGCAGAAACACTCCTTAGGTGGTATATTCTGCAAGGCATGATTCTTTCTACCTTGTCTTTTCTCGTCGAGAGTGATTCTGCATGTATTCTCAAAAGAAGCAGCAGTGTTATAGATGATGTGTCTCCAGAACTCCTGATTGGAGAGTAGACCAGTTATGGTGATCAATATGGCCAAGGATGAGATGTTGTTTCAGGGAGTCCTTGTATCTTTTCTTCGGGGCTCCTCTCTTACAGCAGCCAGTGGCCAGTTCACCATAGAGCAAGATCTTAGGGAGGCAGTGGTTGGTCCTTCATCCTGGAGACGTGCCCTGCCCAGCACAGCTGTGTTCTCATCAACATGGCCTCAATACTTGTGACTGCTGCTTGTTCTAGAACAGATGTATTGGTCACATAATCTGACCAGTGGACGTTAAGGACTGTACAGAGGCAGTGTTGATGGAAGCATTCTAGGAGTTGCAGGTGGTGGCGGTAGATGACCCATGATTCGGAACCATATAAAAGAGTAGACAGCACTATGGCTGTGTAAACACTGATCTTAGTACTTTTCTTCAAGTGTTTATTACGCCAAACGTTATGGCCATACCACCCCGAAAATACCCGATCCCGTCTGATCTTGGTAAATGCCTTTACACAAAAGCAAAAATGGTCTGAAGGGGTTTTGTCTGACAGAATATAATACAACTACATAGGTACAAGGTGTGTCAATATGTCATGTTATTCTTGCAAAGTGAACTATACCCTTAGTGACCTGGGTACCTGCTATTCTTTATGTGAAATTGATTGTCTTTGTCTCTTGAAATGGTTCATTTTCCATTAAGGTTGCAGGTGTTGGGAATTGGACAGTCTTCCTAGCTCAGGAACCTAAGGAGGATAGGGTTGGATTGAGAAGTGACTGGCTGAGTAGCAGCTCACGCAAAAATTCCTGCATTTGCAGTTTTCCTGTCTGTCCATCTGTGTGTGTTTTAGGTGGAGTTGACCTGTTACATGAGTTTTCATTTGTGTCCATTAGTTTTACAGTGTTTCGAAACTGGTTTTAGCACCTTTGAGCTCTTCAAGACAAAACTTAGGTACTGTTGTTGCGAGACTTTCTAGTGGAAGGGTACTACTTCCAGTTAGATAAAAAAAATGTAGTCAATATCTGCACAGTTTATTTCCTGATTTCCTTTTGCTGTTGCATGGTCATTTTATGATTGTGAGGTTTGCAGTCATGTTTCAAAACACGAAGTACAGAAGCAGCTGTGCTTTTTGCTATCTTGTGCCTTACAGAGTCCGTCTTGCACAGGTTGTTCCTACAGGGGTAGGAAGAGGAGCTTTCTAAAGTTTCTCACATAAGTAATGTGTTGCACAGTTTAGTGCCCTGATAAGCCCAGTCCAATACTTGCATTAGAGCTTTGAAATTCAAAGCAGTTCCAGCATTGCACATGAGTTGTCTGGACATTGAACCAGTGTTCAATTTTTATGTTTCTTTAAGATGATGATGACTATCTGCCCCATAACGAGAGACCAAAAAGTGCCCAGTCAACTAATGGAGCTGACAATTCTGGGAGAAGAAAAGCGGAAGAGTGCAATGTTGGTAAGTGTAGAGTGAGATACACGCAGGTATCCCCCCAAAATGCCAAGGCGTTGGAACGATCCCAAAAAAGGTTTATTTCCAAGGTAAGAACACAAAAACTGACAAAACAAAATCTGCCCCAGCTGAGGAAAATGCTGGGCCTGAGAAACTCCTGCCTCCTGATCTCTGCCAGGCTTGTTTTCTTCTCTGGCCTCCTTCCCCCAGGCTCACCGCCAGCATGGCCTGTAACACCCATGAGGGTTTCTCTCTCCTCAGCCCAGAGAGAGAGACTGCAGCTTTTTCTCTGGAATGCAAAAGGTGAAGGGAAGGGAAAACATCCAGTTGTTTTTTAAAGTGTACTCTTGGGCAGGAGGGACTACCTTAGGGAAAACAAGTTCTAACTCCTCGTTACAAATTCTTCTGAAAGGGTAACACACCTACAGTAAAGCATATTTCTTCTCTCTGCTTGGTTTTATAAAAAGATATTATGCTGCAGGAGCGAGACACACCAGTGCAAGCATTCATTTAAGAGCTCAGGGCTCTTTGTAGATGTATTGCAGGAGTATAATCATCATCATAGGCTACCTCTGTTGCTTTTAGTTCTTCAAAGTGAGCATGTGAATGGACACACAGAAAGTTGGGATCTTTTTGGTGGTGTTCTTTCATGATCCCTTAAGTAGAGTTCTCCACAGAAATGCACCCACACGCCGTGGTTACTCTGGTCGAAGACGCTTCCCCGGGGATTTTTTGGAAGTCCTTTACCTCTCCTTTATTCCTTTGTTTGTTTTGGTTTCTGGACACATAGCCCATTCATCTGTCTACTTTTATAGTAGACAGCCTAGTCAGGTATATGTTTTTTACCTGATATGTATAAAGGAAGCCACCAGTGTTCAGATTGCAGTGAAGGAACAGATGTGGAAACACCGTTAGAAGATCAGAGATGTGAAATGGGTTTTTTTGTGAGAATAAATTAACGTAATCGGTTGGGATTTTTTTACTGAAATATTTGAAAAGGTGTCATCTTAATTGGAGTTGTACTTCTTCTCCAACGACATTTCTCTTTTCATATTTCCACAAGGTTGCCTTTTGTGATTTTGGTTTTGTTTTAATCTCTCAAGTCACACCACTCTGGGGCATGCTAGAATCTTTTATTATTTTTTTTAAACTCTTCTGATGCTCTCAAAGTGTTCTAAGCAGTCAGTTGATGTGACAGTTATTTTTGTGACCTGTGCTGGTTTAAAAGTAAAGCGGCAGGAGAAATGAACCCAACTCAAGAGAGATTATAAGTCAGAGTTGCAATTTACTAAAAAGATTACAATAAATAGAATGATAGAGCAAAAACTAGTTTTACCCCCCAAAGGCAGCTGTATAACCCAGCCCCCTGTGACAAGAAGAGAATGGTGTTCATTTGCTGTTACCACGTGGCCCCCCCGGGTGCAAAGTAAAAGGAAAGGAAGCCTGTTGGTCCAGATGATGGTCGCAGTTCTGCAGAAGTAATGACTGCCGTCTTGTGGAGAGTGGCAGTCAGAGTCCTGTTGAAGTTCTTGTCCTCCTCTGGATCCGAAGAGTGGTACCAGAAGTCCCAAAGCTGGAGGATTATATATTCTCAGGTTCAGGTGGGAATGCCTAGTACATCCTCCAGGGCAGGAAGTTTCACAATGGGTGATTTAACTCTGTGAGTCCTGGGATATTTTTGGAATCTTTGATGGCCTAGGTCATTGCAGCTGCCTATTATGCCCATCCCTTATGGCCCAATAGCAGAGATGACCCTCTCAGGCTGGGTGTGAAGGTGCTAATGCCTCCCTGGAGGGGAGTTACCACAGCTGAGTCACTGGTGTGAAGACAAAAAATCACTCACCTGCATCTCAGGGTTCTTCAACACCCAGTTTGTAGCCTGAGGTGTCAGGTGTGCCCTGGACAGCTGCTGCAAACGGTCCACTATTACCAGTCCATTAGAAATGACACAGAGGGTGTAGAATACAGAGTTTTGGTTATACCCACATAGTGATAAACAGGTCCAGGCCTCTGTAAGTAGGACATGACTGTATTTTATGTTCATGTCTACTAAAAGAAAGACCACCTAATTCTTTTGATTTGTTGTACTTTGCATTTGGTAGTTATCTACCCAGCACTCACTCGGAATTAGAGCAAAACATCATTCCCTGTTTTCCATGGACGGGATGATCTGTTTGACATAGTTCAAATATACTCCAGTTAAGGTGTCTCAGGAGATGCTGCTGAACGTCTACTATAGACAACATCACATGAAGGGCCTTTGAAGCAGAGATTCCTTCCAACTTGCTCCCAAAGCGATATCATACTCCATCTTACGGAGATCTGAAAGCAGATGCTCTTGAAAATGCACAAGTGCAGCATTACTGTGCCAGAATAAGTAAAACACGTTCCTTCATACCCTGCTGCTTAATGTTGGTATAGTTTCTGATCTAGCTGCCTGTAGTTTTTTAAACTTTACTGCAGTTGAATGTAAATTGCTGTTTCTCACACCGAGTGTTGATAGGCCTAATCCTGTTTGTTTTGTTGGTGCACATGGCCCCAACAAAAGCCTTTGTGATCATGAATTTCCCTCCTGTGTTTCATTATTGGCCTTGCAGCCTGTTATGGTGGTCATTACAGTGCAACAGCCAGAGGCTGTGTAAATGATAAAGAAATGCCTAATCTGTGGTGGCACACAGCCTTTGTTTATATTTTCAGTAATCCTTGATAACAAAGAGAAAAATATTGATGATTGTATTAATCCTTCTAAGCCAAGAACAAGGGATTTCCTACTGTCCTTGCCACCAACTCTGCACTGCTGCACACATGGTTTAGCAAGTGTAATCCTCACCTCCTTACCCTTGTCTGGAATTGCTTCAAGGCTTTTGGTAAAATATCTTTGCTTCTGCTTTTGTTGCCTGCAGTGAGTGCCAGGGGTTTCTCTGACAAATGTTAGTTTCAATGCAGAATCGTGGAGTGTTTGGTTAGAAAACCCTTTTCTGTGTCCATCATTCAGCAGCCCTGTTTTCCCCTTTCAGCTTCCTCCCAGCATGACTCGTCAGAAACAAGTGAGGATTCTGAGGTTGAGTTCTCCAATGAAGAAGGTCAGTTCAGTGGTTCATTGATTTCAGTCTGTTGGGCATATTCAAAAAATGCTTTCCAGTGCCTGGGTTACTTGTCACTGAATAAACAGACTTATGTGCCAGTGTTGACTGCAGCTTGGATTGTGCACTGCTTGGTAAACAGACCTAGTCCAGAAGTTTTATAAAGCTACAATATGCTGAAGGATATTGGACTTCCTGGGCTGGTTTTGAAATGATGCCAGGCAGCAGTTTGCATCTTTCACGTTCATTTCAAGTGTTGGTAATGAAGAATACTCCTTGAACACACAGGATGTTATAACTTTCATTCATTCTGAAGAACACATTGTTTTGTAAGCACACTGTAGCTATATAAAATTTCTGGTGAACACTCGCTTCTGGGAAGAACTGTACCAGAACAGAAGGGCTGTGTCACAGGTGGCATAAGTGAAGCCTCAATTTATTTGCCTCATAGCGATAAATACGAGAGAAAAACCTTTGTACTTGCCACTTGCCTTTCTCATCTGAATGGCACTAAAGCCACTGCCCAGTGTTGCTGTTGTTTTCAGTCTAGGATCTTGGTTGGGAGTCAGCTCTGTTTCTTGTGTTTGTGGATTACATGTCCTGTGGCTGCTTTACAGCACTTCTGCGAGTGGCTTTGCAGTGCTTGTTTCTGGAATTCGATTAGGATTGAGACCACCCAATTAGCAATCTAGGAAATAGGCAGGGGCATTTAGGACAGAAACTGACACTTCTGGCATTACTATTACCTTTTTGTCATCCAGCAATAAAGTAACTCTTATAGAAGAGTTCTTATTACCTCAACAGAAGAGGTAATAAGAGAGGAGTCATTAAGTTCTGTGTATCCGTAAAAGTCTTTCCGCAAAAGTAAAAATGATTTGGAGGGGTTTTGTCTGACGGAATATAATACAACTACATAGGTACAAGGTGTGTCAATATGTCATGTTATTCTTGCAAAGTGAACTATACCCTTAGTGACCTGGGTACCTGCTATTCTTTATGTGAAATTGTCTTTGTCTGTTGAAATGGTTCATTTTCCATTAAGGTTGCAGGTGTTGGGAATTGGACAGTCTTCCTAGCTCAGGAACCTAAGGAGGATAGGGTTGGATTGAGAAGTGACTGGCTGAGTAGCAGCTCACGCAAAAATTCCTGCATTTGCAGTTTTCCTGTCTGTCCATCTGTGTGTGTTTTAGGTGGAGTTGACCTGTTACATGAGTTTTCATTTGTGTCCATTAGTTTTACAGTGTTTCGAAACTGGTTTTAGCACCTTTGAGCTCTTCAAGACAAAACTTAGGTACTGTTGTTGCGAGACTTTCTAGTGGAAGGGTACTACTTCCAGTTAGATAAAAAAAATGTAGTCAATATCTGCACAGTTTATTTCCTGATTTCCTTTTGCTGTTGCATGGTCATTTTATGATTGTGAGGTTTGCAGTCATGTTTCAAAACACAATGTTGTTTTCCTTAGGAAGTACAGAAGCTGCTGTGCTTTTTGCTGTCTTGTGCCTTACAGAGTCCGTCTTGCACAGGTTGTTCCTACAGGGGTAGGAAGAGGAGCTTTCTAAAGTTTCTCACATAAGTAATGTGTTGCACAGTTTGGTGCCCTGATAAGCCCAGTCCAATACTTGCATTAGAGCTTTGAAATTCAAAGCAGTTCCAGCATTGCACATGAGTTGTCTGGACATTGAACCAGTGTTCAATTTTTATGTTTCTTTAAGATGATGACGACTATATGCCCTCATATAAGAGACGAAAAAGGACCAAGTCGACTAATGAAGCTGGCAATTCTGAGAGAAGAAAAGTTGGAGAATTCAATTTTGGTAAGATAAAAAATTAAAATTTTTTTTCTCTCTGCTTGGTTTTCTGAAGAGGTGTCAGGCCATGTCATGTTGCAGGAGCGAGACACAGCTGTGCAAGCATTCATTTAAGAGCCCAGGGCTCTTTTTAGATGTATTGCAGGAGTATAATCATCATCATCGGCTACCTCTGTTCCTTTTTGTTCTTCAAAGTGAGCAAGTGAATGGACACACAGAAAGTTGGGATCTTTTTGGTGGTGTTCTTTCATGCTTCCTTATGTAGATTTCTCCACAGAAATGCATCCACATGCCGTGGTTACTCTGGTCAAAGATGCTTTCCTGGGGATATTTTGGAAGTCCTTTACCTCTCCTTAATTCTTTGGTTTATTTTGGTTTCTGGACGTGTAGCCCATTCATCTGTCTGCTTTTATAAGGTTCTGTGCAGTCTGGAATATGTCCTTTGGCACATTATTTGAGATGTTTCTTAGGAATTCTGGAATTTGAGGTGAATTGAAAAGTCCCCTTGGATCTTCCTTCTGACATTTGTATTGTATGAAACATGTATTTAATGCTAATTTCAGCCAAAATAATAAAGTATTGTGAGTTGTCGTCTTTTAAGGTCATTACTACTAGTAGCCACTTCCATATTTAACATTATTTTTGGGTGCTACCAGAGAACATAATGGCATTGGCGAGTACAATACTTACCACTTACTCTTGCAAAGCTTTCCCTATATATATTCTCTCAGCAGAAAACAGCATTTAAGCTTTGCGTGACAACAGTTTTTGTAAGAGATATGAAGAGTGATGTTGGTTAGAGATGTAGAGCAAAGGTAATTAGCTTTTAGGGCAATAAAAATTTTAGTTGAGCTTGCAATGTTGAAACACCAGTTTAAGAGCATCTCAGAGCTTATCTGCTCACTGTTGCTCTGAGTTGACTTAGTTTATTGCTCTGAGCTATTCTCAAGAAAATTTTGTTCTAAACCACCCACTCTGCACTTAGATTACAGGGATTTACAGCTCACGGGTTTTTCAGACATCTTTACTCCTGGGTTTCCTACTTTGTATTGGCGTTATTACCCCTCATGTTCACTTTGGGGTTCACCTACAGAAAGTGGCATTTCTGTATAGTGTTTCCAGGTCTGTTTAAAACACAAAATGAATGTGAGAAGCTTCAGAGAAAGATACTTCATTTTCTCTAATGGAAAAAATAACAACTGTTCGTAGTTTCAGTGCTGGTGTTCGGATATTTCAGAAGACTTTGCACCTTTGATAACCAAGTCTAATATTAGCTAATGGGACAGGAGAAAGGAGGTGATTAATTCTATCACGAGAAGCTTTGTCATTCTGCAGAATGACAAAGGCACATGCACTCAGAAAACTGGAAAGGGGGTATAGATGCTTGAGAGAGAAATCTGTCTCATCTGATAAGGACTTTCAGTATTTTACATAACAGCAATGAGATGTTTGGGTTGGAGGGACTTCCTTGATGTCTTGATTGATTGATCAGGTAGCCCAAGTGGCCTGAGAAACAGGGTGAATAATGAACTGTGCTCTTAGTTTTGTGGAGACAGAAAAACAAAATAATTGTAACAAATGTCTATTAAAATGTTTGATAGAATTTGATAATCTCTGGGAAGGGAGGTTGGATTTCAAAAAAAATCTGAACCAGCTGTTTGAGGTTAAAAAATATCATTGCTGAAAGGAACTGACATTGTCAGTAAAAATCACTTTCCACGTTCTTTTGCTTTCTTAAGAAATTTTATAAAAAGGTCAGAAGCCTCAAGTTGTGTCTTACAGTTGTGTTAAACTATTTTAGTGGGGAATAAAGTCCCCCTAGCTGTTGTCTGACTACGACAGTGATGGGAAGTGTGTATGTTTTTTCCCCATTTTGGCACACTGTTGAGCACAGGTTTTACCAGCTTGCAGCATGCTTAGAGTTGCTCTCTGTTTTCTATGCTGAGTTGTGTGTTTTCTGTTTTATTTCCCCATGGAGTACTCTATGGCATGGATATGGGAATAGTAGAGTGCCTAGTACCTGAGCATCAATGTATGTACACTGTGCAGGTTTCCTCAGCTGTAGTGGATGTTATCTGGAACATATCCAAAGGAGCAGAGAATGGATAAATTGAGGAGACTGTGGACAAACGGGGGAAGTTTTCAGGGTTGTTATTTAACTGGGATGGTGTATCAGAAGGTGTTTATGGAGGAATAGAAGGAAACCACCGGTTTTTTTGGTGCCTACAGGAAAACTAAATTGCTTTGTGGTGGTTACTAAAACAGAGCTTAGTTTTGTGATAGGTCTTTAACTTTGCTATGTGAGCACAAAGTGTGTGATGAAAGAATGTTTTTACAGTAATTGGTCAGGATCCAAGGGGTTAGTAATGCTGACAATCAGATTAAAAAATCACACTGGTTACCTGATAATCCCTCTGAATTTTTAAATATCTCTGTTGTTCGATTTACTAATAAAGTATAAAAGTAGCCAAAAAAACAGTGTGCTGACCAAAATGTGAGCCAGTTTATGATTTTTTTTTCCAGTTTCCTGTTCTCTGTGTATTCACCATTCCAAACAAAAATGCCTGTAATGTGTAATTGATTATGAATCCCTGTAGTGTTTCCATTGGAGGGAGAGGGACATGAAAGTAGGAGATTGAAAAGATCCACATGGTATATTTGACCAGTGATAGTGAGATTTGGAAACTGAGAAAAATGAAGCCTTGATAGCTTAATGGCTTATGTAGGAGAACAGTCGGGGTAGGAGCAGTGTCTCCTAAAATTGTGCAACCACCAATATTCAGTATTATTTGTATGCTTCTATATGGTTGGTTTGTAATATGGTATGACATTGTTTCTGCCTGTTCTCCTTCTAACAAAAAACAGCCTGAGTTTTAGAGGAGATCATTTCTCGAGTCTGCCTTAGAGCTTGACGAACTGACAGGATCTCAACTGTTAATGCTTTCCTCAGTTCCACTCCTGAGTCACACAGATGCCTTTTAAAACCCTTGCTCCATGACTGTCCATGTGTGTTCACCAGCTCTGTGGAGTAAAGTAGGGTTTCCCCTTTAGACCAGCCAGTTCTGGCTCATATTTTCCTGGCTTTTCTGCTAAAGCTGCTGTTAATCCATTGTTCCACTGGTCAACAGAAAATGCAGTTGGTGGTTGTGCTAAAATCAGAGAGAGCTTCATCTAGGTCTATATCTGAAGTTAAAGGAGGGAATATTGTAAGGAGAAAGCGACACAGGAATAGAAAACATTGAGCTCACAATGTGTTTATCACATAAGAGGCTGTGCAGTACAGGGTAGCAGTAGAGGGGTGGCAGAAGTAATTGTATAAATTTATCCACAAGAATGTAATTTCAAAATCTGCCAGGTAACTAGAATTAAGAGTTTGTGTGGATGCAAGGCAGCATGCCAAAATACCCTTTCCCTGTTAAAAAAGGTCTAATTCTTGCCTACATCTAAAGCATTCTGTTCTGTTGATATCCATGAAGCTACATTAAAAAAAAAAAGATTAAATATGGACACCAAAGCTGTGTACATTGGTCTGAGAATGAATATTTAAGTCCCTTTTGATAGAGACTCAAAATTCAGTCCTCTATCTTGTCTAAGTATTTTTTGACAACTGGAAGTGTCATAGCTTGAATGGCGTCATTTTTTGACCTCTGTAGTTACTAGATTCAAGTCTTTGGAGTAAGAAATAAGCTGTAAGTACACTTGCTTAATTCTTTCTTAAAAGACCAGACGACATCTGGTAACATCTACAAAAGAGTTGTGGAATTTTCCTAAAAGCATTGAGATAGTACAAAAAAGCAGTGAAAACGTGTGCTCTGTCACAGGCAGGAAATTAAGTGTTAAAATTCTACCATTTAATCCAGTTGTCCATGTAACACAGGACTGGATTTGGATAACTTCTGTCTTGCAGTCTGTATCTTCTTTCAGAAGTAGGATTTATGAGGATGTTTTGCAACACCAGGACTTGGAGAAATGCTGGGTTAAGGTAGAGGATGGCACAATGCCTCCTGACCCAGATAGTTATACAGATTTGCACCAAAACAACTCCATGTACTCACTGTATGCTTTATCAATCTTCAATAATTAAGCTTTTCAGCACACAAATTTAGATAACTATCAACAGCAGCTACAAACTGCCTTTACCCCTGATGGCTATGAGAGCTGCTGACTGATCCGTTGAAGAGAAACCAGTTTTGGAAGTTACTTTAGCCTGGTTTGTGTTGTGGTTTTTTTAACTCGATTTAATATACAAGATTCGTAGTAATCTTAAAGAATTTATTCTGTACTTTTTTTTTTTCCTGAACATATCCATTTGCTTTAAAGTATAGCCTGTACTGTACTCTGCAGTCACCTGTATGCAAGTGAGCAGTAAAAGCACACTGCATATTTCATTGGTAACACAGACTTTACAAGAGATCCTCAGTTTTGTTTGTAGTCTGACATGTCCTTCTCTTTGCAGAGAAATGGAATGCACGAATTACAGACTTGAGAAAGCAAGTTGAAGAGCTGTTTGAAAAAAAATACGGTATGTGCTACACACCATTCCAAACCATTGCCTCTAGTTCTTACTGTGACAGCCCTTTGGCTTGTATCTTGTTGGCTCAGGAGTACACCTGAACTGACAGCACCAAAGGGTTAAATACTGCTAAAAGACGTAAAACTGGGGAAAGTAGCTTTTTTGATTAGCAGAGTAATTTCAAAATGGAGTGTCTCCGTTTGGCACCAAAGTGCAAAACTTGGTACTAGTTTTGTTCAGTTTCCTGGAACTCCAGCATGCTCATGTCTTAGGCAACCACATTTGAGAGAGCTGTCCTTTTTTCTGTAATTACACCGAGTTCTTACATGAAAGAATCTTGTTAGAATGGCTCTAGGGAGAGGTTGCCACTCATTGATTGTTCCTGTCTGATTATGACTGATTTGCAGTGAAGCAAAAATTATATGTTAATGGCTCTTGGAAAGAAAAAGGATCAGACATGTTAGACCTTGGAATTTGTTTCCAGATGCTGCATGTAGATATATTTTATGTCCCAGTATCACAGACTAAAACAGCATCAGCAAAGATTTCAAAATAAATGGTGGTGCTCATCTACCACAAAAAGTGGAAGTGCTTTCAGAATGGACCTTGTGATTTGGAGTTATTACATGTTTCGGGTGTGACTATCATCTGACATTTAAACAGCCCACTGAAAGCAACTCACATCAAGTTCAGGGTCTCATTCACTGTATTTTAATTGCTCTAAAAAGGAGCATCATTCTTAGTGAATTGCTTTAATTTTGATTTTGGTGTTTGCACATAGTCAGCCTAAAAATCTCCTGTGTAGTCTGTGGAATACTGAGCTATTCCTGACTTTCCATAGCAGGGCATCTGGTATTAAGTTATCCCCTTTTCCCTGTGGATGACAATATTGCTTTGATTCACAAACCAATTCCTTATCAGACTCTAGTTCTTTCTGTATGGGCATGCAATCTCCCATTTACTGAAATGAGTTATGGATGTCCAGAATTCCCAGAATGCTCTTCAAATTTGTTGGCTTTTGTAGCTCCAAAGTGTTTTAGCAATGTCAGTCACTGTAATCCATTGCAACTGATGTGTCTGAAAATATAGTTTTGTGTCTAGATGAAAACTAAATGGGTTTACTTGTTAGTGACTTTACATATACAGACTAATTCATAAAAATGAAAGCTGTATTCACTAGAATTTCTATGCAAAAACATGTAAGATTCCAAATCTGAGAAGCTTCACTGCAGACTGTGATGCTGATGGTGTTTTTAGGCTCTATGAAGTGTACTGGCTAAAAAATTTGCTGATTTAAGAGAAATAAAGACTCTCACCTGTAAAAACTTACCTGTTATTAGTTACTTACGTAAACAGAGAGGATTTCTGTTCCTGTGAAGCTGTTCTTACTTGATGCTTGGTAGTGATCTGGATTTTAGTGATGTTGATCTGTTACCCTGAGCTTGTCTGCTGGATTTGTTGCGCTTTTCACCACATGCCACAACAGCCCCCAGGGCTGAGAATAATTTTCTTTTTAATTTCTTGAAAGAGGTATATGACTGCAATAAAAATCTACATTAATGAAGGACTGAGGTGATACACAGCAGCTCTTTTGATTGTTCTGGAGCACCTTTGGCATGTGTTTGAATAGGGTTTCATTAGTCTATTTGCTAAGATTCATCTTCAGGTTCGTGTCCATCTCTATGATTCTATTCTCTGTCTCCAGTTTTGGCCATCTTGTATTTGCCAGTTGAAACCAAGTCTAATTGAAACACCGTTCTTGCAGTTTTCTAAAACTTTGATACACAGTTCCGATCAGCATAGAAGACTAAGATACATACAAGACTAAGATGACATATGTACAAGACTAATAGTAAACTGTACTAAGAAATGTACTTGTTTTCAACGTTTGCCTATTTTGTGATAAACATCCCTAGAAATATTCTGGTTCCAAGTGGTTGAAAGAGTGTGTTACCCACGTAGCTTTAAAACTTACACTGTTTTATTGCATTTGTGAGTTAATGAGAGCATTTTGCATAGACAATGTCTGAACCACGGGCCACTTAGACATGACATTAAGTTGCTTGAAAAGGTGCCCAGAGTAGTTTTGCTTTCAGAAATGCTGCCACAACATCACTGTACTCTAATTTGGCCTTAGCTTGGCTTTTGTCTTCTCAAATAATTTTTTACATCTAATTTCCATAGCAAAACAACAGAATGTACCAAACTATTTGTTGCATGGCTTACAAAGTTAACATACCCTTGGGAGTATAAAGAAATCAGCCCTCTTCATATTTGCAAAGCCTTGTGTCATTCTCCAGTATTTGCCAGCCTGATACATGTATTGATATGATTATGGTCCTCATAACTTAAATACACGGAGGTTATTTTCCATCTGTGGCTGAGTCAGTTATTTGCTTTCCATTTGCTTCAAAGACCTCATTAGTAAGGCCATGCTTTTTTCAGTAGTGTTAGAAGTGTATTGTTTATTTCCTTAGTGGTTCCTTGGATTTCTAAAATAAACCACAACTTTAGGAATTCACTGAAAAAGAAGGTATGTGTGCCCCTCCTCCAAGGCTTTAATGACTTTTGTAAGCCAATATTAGTAACAAATAATAATAGTAAGAGCTAGTGAACTGAAACATGCTTGGTTTATAATTAAGTCTAGGTAACTTCATCTTTCAAAATGAGCTATTAAACAAAACGAAAATAGTGTGACTCTTCACTCTTAACAGGTGCAGTTGTTATGAACTGTTAACTGTTAAGAAACATTTACAGAGTAAAGGGAAAAGAGGAGGATCTACATCTGCAGCTTGTTTACTGTGAATCAGAGTGATTTTGCTACAAAACAAAAACAATGAATGCTTGCATATTTAAATGTGCTAAGGGGTTATTGCCCATCTACTAATTATAATGTTTATCAGAGTGATATCAAACAGGTAATTTGATTAGAGCCACAAGCCAGTCTAATCTTTTTATTCTTCTTTTTCCTCAAAGCTGAAGCTATAAAAGCAAAAGGTCGAGTGTCTATCCCATACTCACTCTTCCAGTCAACTGCAGAAGACTTACAAGTGGAAGGGCTGCCAGAAGGTGTCCCCTTCAGGCGTCCATCCACGTACGGCATTCCCCGGCTGGAGAGGATACTTCTAGCAAAGGAGAGGATTAAATTTGTGATTAAAAGGTGTGGAACTTTGCATTTTTGTCTGTACATTACTCATTGTTTTCTGCTGGCTCCTCTCTGCTTCATTTTATCTTCAAGAACTTCCAGACTGGTTTCTACTGACATATTCATTTGCAATACTAAGGAGGGATTTTTAGTTGATGTTCACTCTGATAAACTCAGCTTATCAGACCAGCAGAACACCACAGTGGTGTGGGCAGTTCTCTGGACAGATCTCTTCAATATTATGGATTTCTTGTCATGAGCAGATCTCTTTGTACTGTTCAAATCTCTTCAGCTGCAGTACCTGTTAAAAGCCATTGACTGGCATATTTGATGCTATCTGAGGATCTTGGCCTAAATTTCAGCTTGTGTTTTTATTTTTTTTTCTTGCTGGAACGCTGTATCAAAGTGTCTATGGCTGTATCTGTATAGAGGATCTCCCAGGGCAGGCTTGAGGCCAAGATATAGCTACTGGTTCCTGTGGTTTAATTGGATGTGTGTCTTGTGTGTACCTGGAGGTAGATCAGGTAGCATACATGAAGGACACCTAAGGTGCACCTAGAGACTGCTTGAAGCTTAAAGGAAGCTTCAGTGAGTATCAGCTCATGTTTTCCTGGGGTTTAGTGGTGTAGGGCCTAATCCAAGTTTTTGAAATGGACAGGAATCTGCTGATTGCAGTGGTCAGGGTCAGAATTGGGAGTAATGACAGCCCCTGCCCCTGTGCTAGTTGCTCCTATTTGAGAGGTACATGGCCAGTTTCTGTCATCCTGATGCTTGCAGATAACTAGGAAAGAGGAAGAAGTGTAGATATACCTTTTGTCTGACTTAAAATCAGACACTATGCATAGATTTTAGTATCCATGCAATGCTGGCACCGTCTCTTGTCAAATTTGTCTTAGTTGTTAACAGAAATCATTTTATGCTGTTTATCGGTTTTGTAATATGTGGTAACCAGAGCAGCTCAAAAACCAGTTTGGCTCTGTGAGAAACATCAGAATGCTTAATTTCTTGTTTGTTTAAATGTGGATAAAACTAGATGTATTTGAGAAACCGAAGTGTCTGCTTTGAAGTTTTGCTTTTTAGAGATTAAACTTTTGGTTTGGATCTTTGTTTCTTATGAAATGTATCTTAGAGTTAAGTTTAATGGAACCTGTATGTTACCATGAAATGTTATAGCTCAAGTGGATATGGATATCAGGCATGAAAAATGTTTTGTTAGTAGTGTTCCAATTAGCTTTTATGCTACTTTGGTCTTAATTGGAATTTAATGTTGGGAATTATGATGTCCCCTGAGGCGTTTTTTGTTTGGTTGGTTTTTTTCTGATCCTTCAGTAGTAACTTGAGGCTGTAACTGGAGGCTGGTTTCTCAAAGTGTCTGTTACTGTTAAGCATGTATCTTAAATCTTTTAGGGAGGAACTTCTGAATTCAACAGATGTTCCACTGGACAAAACAGCTAAAGGAGGTAAGTTTTCAAATGTGTGAGTTGTACAAGTACAGTATGATATTCATATTTGTCAGTCTTAGTGGTGGCTACAATTTGCTTTTACTAATAACACATTGCAAATAATTCCTCTGGATTTGAATTTTCTTTAGCTACAGAGGGACAGCAGTTTTCCACTGGTTATCCAAGCCAATGTTACTAACACTCTGTCAATTAATTTGATTCAACTGGTTTTCAAAGGAAAAACCTTGAGCTAGGTGTTAGTCTGTTGAGATATAGAGAAAAGGCAACAGTTTCCACAGCTGATAAGAGTTTACTGGGAACTGTCTGTACTGTGGAATAATTGCTTATATATGGTATTTTCCAAAATCAGATTAACTGATGAACATAGTGATTATAGTGGTGCAAAAATAATACATTCCATCCACTTTTCCCATCAGGAATACTTTTCAGCAGATTCATGCTCTTACATGTCTTGTCTCCATTGAGCACCCATCCAAAGATAGCAAAAATGACCATGGAAATTTAAGACTACAGGAATAGATTTTTTTTTTCCAGTTGCACCCATGAATTCATTTCCTCTCAAACTGGGAGAAAGAAGTTTAACATTGAAAAAGAATCAAGTTTTGAAAGAATTGTACCTTTGCACGAACACTGGTTGGTAAATATCTTTCCCCGACTTGTTTTTCTGTTCAGTTGAATTCTATTGTTTCTTGGGCTTCAGAGCATTTTTTTAAATGTCCAATTAAACCAAGTGTTGAAAGCTTGTATGTCTGAAAAAACAGTTGCAAAGAAATTGCTCCCAAACCCAAAATGCTAACTGGCACCCTCAACCTGGTTGAACTGTGAATTTTAGTAATACCAGAGAAGTCCTTAGTTCAGACAGTAACACAAGCATATAGACAGAACTGTTTGCACTAGTGCAACACCGTTATGTTGTATTATATACTCATAGTCTTCTGTTGTAAAAAGTATATCAAAGACTGTACTAAGATGAATATCAAGGATATAAATTAAGCAAAGCAATTATGCCATAAAAATGTGTCTTTAACATGTGTGCAGGAATTAAACTTTTCCTGAAGTATAAGTTAACGTAGTGTTTTGAGTCTTAATAACCTACTGTTCCTTCAAGCAGCAAATTTGACTACAAAAATAGTAGGTAGGCTAATAACTGAGCCTTAACCCTAGGTGTACTTTTGTCTGGGTCAGGTTAGCCCTTTTCTCTGTTGTTTTAGTCATATTTAATATGTTTGTGCTGATTACGAAGGCAAAGTAATCTCATAAAACTCCTGTAGCTAAGAAAACCAGTGGTAAACAATTTTTATGACACAGCATTATGAACAGTTTCTTTCATTTCTTGTCATCACTGACTTGTAGTGATAGTCATGTGTGACCTCTGCATCCTTTCTAAGAGAAGAGAGCATCTGTGGAAGCTGTCAGTAACATCTCAGGGAACACAGAAGACAGCAGATGTCTGAGCCTCCTTTCCCTCAGTTTTCTTTTCTTCCTGTTTGGATTCCCTCTTTCCCAGTAGTTCACTGTCTCCTCTGCTACTCCATGTGTCCACTGCCATCTTAAAAGACATTGGCTCCACGTCCTATGTCCTGCTCTGTCCATAGCACCTGCTAGCTTGTATCCCCAGCAGGAGAGGAATGGTGTGAATATGGAACCTGTATTTTGACTGGCAGAGGAAATGATGATTTGGGTTTGCATTCCTGTGGGAAGCAGTCTAGTCAGGAAGGTTTTATAGAATGGCTTCAGTCCTGAAACCCTTAATAGACTGATACTGGCTGCAAGACAAAACCAGTCAGGCAGTGATGGTTTGGCTCAGGAATGGCTGGAGAAGCATGAACTGGTGCTTATGCTGATAGCCCAACCTGGTGCAGTGCAGTTATGGAGTGCAGGTTTTTGCTTCTGCATGCTGGCTAAACCCATGGTGTGGCAGCTGCCCGTGTCTTGTACGAGCTTCACAAAAAGCTTCGACAATAAGTTTGACTTATTGGTCACAAAGACATATTCAGAAGAAAAAAGTGATTTGTATTATATGTCCTTTCATCCCTTGTAAGCAGGTTTTCATTCCATAGGCATGCCTAATTCTGCATTGAATATCAAGATAATTCTTCAGAAAATGACACTGGCAAAAATCTAATCCCATCTCCAAGTGGGACTGCAGATCAGAGGTGGCTGATGAAAGCATTGTAATTCTTGTGTATTTTGTAGGAAGTGATGTCACTGGTTCAGTGGATTTTTGTTCAGTTTTAATATTATGTCATTTTTAATGCTTATTTTTTTCTAGTTCCAATTTGAATCCATGCTTCTTCCTCACAGCATTTTCTGTGTTACCTGAAAATGCAGGATGATTATGCATGCTGTAAATTGAACAACTGAAAATATAACCAAAATAATTAAGGAATTTTGTTTTTGTTCTGTGTCAGTCTCAAATACAGGAAAAGAGGAGTGGCATACCAAAGTCACCAAACTGAGAAAGATGGTAGATCAACTCTTCTGTAAAAAGTTTGGTGAGTACACTATTTTCTTTTCTTTATAGCTTTGTATTTCTTGAAGGTTGTATTCATTCCTTCGTTTGAACATCCAAGTGAATGAGACCTTTGATCAGGTTTTTTTTTCAAATATTTAAAATCCTAGCAGTTGAGTGAAAAAGAATGTTTTGGTTTACTGCTTATACAAAGTAAAGTCATAGTTTTAAAAAATAATTATAAGTCATATATACAGCTCTTCTGATTGCTCTCAATTCCCTCCTATTTGGATATTTTTCCTTTGATGGTGAATAAACTAGCCATTTACTTATTTATGTCCATTGCACTATCATTAAAATTAGTATTAGAACATATCCAGGTGAATTTTTATATCCTCTCCAATATGAAAAATTAGTCAACTTCCTAAGAGCTAGAATAAAACGTTGCATAATGCTCTGTTATAGACTAAAAACTCTGGATAAAACCACTGTAGTATGCCTCAGTGAGCAATCCAGTAATCTTCAGTCTTGTATTGTGACTGCCCAGCAAGACCATCATGCAATATGGCAAATTTTTTACATTTTTGGTGTGCTGAGACTTGGATTTAGATGTCCTGCATTGTCCCAGGTTCTAAGATCACAACTGCAATAGCTTGAGTAATTGGTATCAACTAGCTTTTAATGAAGTTTGATTGCTGTCCAGTTACTGGATGTATTTTGTTCCAACAGCCAAGGCCTTGGGGAGCAGTGAGCCCAAAGTTGTTCCATACAAGAAATTTGAAGCTCATCCAACTGACCTCTATGTTGAAGGGCTACCAGAAAACATCCCTTTTAGGAGTCCCTCCTGGTATGGAATCCCTTGCCTTGAACAAATAATTCAAGTGGGCAAGAGAATAAAATTTGTGATCAAAAAGTAAGTATTTGTTTAATTCATAAACCTTGAGGTTTTCTTAAAAAAGAGGCTAAGCAAACACCCTGTGTGTAATCAAGCACTTGATTTCATGAAGTCATGAAGCATTTGGTTTCTAGTTACCAAATAGGCAAATTAAATATTCTGCATTAAAAAGTGGGTATTTGCAATCCAGACAAGTATTCCAAAATACTTTTGTAGCATGTTGACAAGTGTGAAAAACATAATAGAAAAATTCAGACTCTTCAATTCATGTCATGATAGGTAGTAATATTTAATTTATGTCAAGAATAAGCAGATTATTTGTGTCCTTGTTGCAGACCAGAGCTGCTAACTCTCACTTCAACCGAAATTATTCAGCCCAGGTTGAACCCAAGAGGTAAGACAGGTGCTGTCTCCAAGTGGGAATGGAAGGGTTTGGTTTGGTGGATAAGTGCAGCATTTTTCAAGTAACCCTTGTGTGATGAGTGTGTTGGCATGTTCTTCATGGGGGCTGCAAGGAATAAATTGATCACTATGAACATGGATTGTGGGATCATGGTGCAGTCTACCTGTCTTTGAATAACTACACTGGGTCACCTTCACAGCCCCAGGGAACTGGAGTTACTGTCCTGGCCTGAATGAAAGCTCTGAAGGCCCTTGGCATTTCACAGCTGATCCTGAGCTCTTTTCAGGCCTCTGTTGGTAAGGAGTTGTAGGAGCTTCTTCAAAGCATGAAGTGCCTTAACAGGGGGGGAGAATCATTTTGGGGTTTATTTCCAAATGCCCTGAATTGGAGTGTATTGGCACTTTCTTGCTGCAGGAATATGCCATCCATATCTCATTGAGTTTTAGAGGTGTATGAATCTGCTTGTAATAATAACACAAATGGATATCCAGGGCTTCGTATGTTTTTCCACATACATAGCTCATGTGAAGGAGAAAAAAAAGGAATATGATTTAATAATCATGTAAGCGGTAGTTGTCTTATATCATCACAACGTATTGTGGATTTTATTTGGATTTTAGGAAAAAACTCATATTCAGTAAGTGGGTAGCTCAGTAGAAAAGGTAGGGTTCACAGAGCAGAGGAAAAGGCAGCATTGAGTCTGAGGTTTTTTCAAAGTCGTAACAGCAGGTGCCAGTGACAGCAGTAAAAAAACAACTAATGACGTTCTCTCTGAAAGGTAAGTAGTGATGATGATTCTTAAACCTCAGACTGAATGTTCAGAATATTTTATTTTTTTTTACTGGTTATTTCACTGTATCTTTCACTAACTAATAAGTGATTATGGAATTACCAGTGCTCACAAAGCTTTCTAGGGTCCAAGGTTTGATATCAGACAGGCAAACACAGCAAATGTTCTCCTGGGCTTAAAGACCAGTGAAAACCACTTTCCCAGACAAAGACCGAGGATCTTCCTACTGTAGTTGCAAACTTGATGTTGCTAAAGAATATTAGACTTCTTTTAAGCAAAATATTATTCTTTTGCAAAATTAATCCTGTGCTCTCAACAGATAGTTTATGAATAACACTTCAGTGTTTTAAAGTAAATTACTCTAGTTGCTTTGCCACTGAGACTACACACATGCAGATTTTAAATACCTGTGAAATCTATCAAATAAGTAGGCCAGACTGCAAAAAATAATAATGCATCTTGCCATGGAAGTATAAGACACTAGAACTAAGCAAGTTAGGTAATTTCTGAGTCAAAAATAGGATTTGGAAACAAAAAATTTCTGTATAGCTTCCTTCCTGCATGCATTCCACAGCTTGGAAAGAATGGGTTTGACTCAGTATCAGTTATTTGTTATTTGTGGTTAGTGATGAAACGTGAAGTATGATGCCATTTGTTAGAAAAGAAGTGCTTTTTATACCACATCCTTTGCTTTCTTCTCTATCTAAGCTACAAATTGTCTGTGCTAGTTAGCACTCCTGTAATTGGCTTTTATTTACGATAGAGAATACGACTGAAGATGATTTTTTTATGCTAATCAAAATGTTTAGCAAAGCAGTCTTTAAATCCTCATCTTCTACTCTAAAGAGTATTATTTATTATACGCTATGATTAATTAATTCTAACTTTGTAAGAGCCACTAAAATAGTTTCTTCCTGCATCTAAAGGCTCTGAAAAACAAGTTCTCCCACTTGGGTCAGTGTTTGAATTTTGTAACTATATTTAAACAGATTTTCCATTATATAGAAGGAATTGCATGTAATCATTATTCATTGCGTATCCTTGTCTCCTCAGATGTGATTGTGTTGATAGTTTTCAAGTTCTTATGTTGTAGGAAATGTGTTCAAATGTACCTCTGTACCTAGAACTGAGTCATTCTCTGACATATCTATTTCTGGTTTTCAGAGAGAGAAGATTGGAATGCCAAGATCACAAACCTAAGAAACCAAGTAGAAGAGTTATTTAGTAAGAAATTTGGTAAGTTAAATGCTAAATGAACCGTTCTGTAATGCTGCTGCATTTTAAAACTCTGTTTAAACGTTACTGTATTTACTTAAGCATCAGAAATATACTAGGACAGATATGGAAATCTTGACTCCTCTTACCTATATTTTACTGACTTTATCCTGTAACTGACATAAATATTTTTATAGCAGCATCCTAGGCCATAATTTTTCCAGTTGTGTGACAAGAGATGATGGTATGTGCACAAAAGCTTTTGGATGAAAAAAAGTTCTTAAAAGAAAATATTAGACACCGCAGGCTTAGATGTTACCTGTAACAAGATGGACCAAGTCCCCATTTGCAGTTATTCTACAGAAAATAATAGGAAATCTGTTTAAATCTATTTAGATATTTCTGTTGTTTGGGGTTTTTTATTAGCTCTGAGTAACAGAGCTTCTGTAAGCGAAGGTTAATAAAGTCACTTGAGATAAAATTCCACCCATTTGAGTGTGTAATCTATCATTTAATCTTTATTTTCAGGCCAAGCTCTGGGGATTTCAGAGATAGTGAAAGTTCCCTACGCTATATTTGAGTCAAATCCTGCGCAGTTGTGCGTTGAAGGCTTGCCAGATGGAATCCCCTTCCGGAGTCCCACATGGTTTGGAATTCCACGCCTTGAAAGAATTATCCGTGCGAGTGACAAAATCAAATTTGTTATTAAAAAGTATGTTTGCAATTCAGTTATTTTTACTCATGATTTTGAAGTTATTTGATTTTATTCCCAGCAACTTTAGGCTTTAAATGCTACCTAAATTCTGGTTCCATGAAACAGAAAGACCATTTTGCACATATGTTTTGTCTCATAAAAGGACATACATTCCTCATTAAATTTCTGTAGATGTATAAATTGGGTGTTTCATGCATCAAGGATCTAGGGAAGGGGAAATGGTCTTGTACCTAGAAGCTTTTTTTCTTATTTTTCTTTTCTTTTTCTTTATTATTTTTACTTAAAATAGACTCAAAATAAAATTACAGATGAGAAAATGTAGCTTTATGGTTGGGTTTTTTTTTTTTTGCTTACAGTAGAGGGAGAGTCATCTATGCTTCTAGCAGAATTTTATTGTAAAAAGCTGATGTTATGTGTGTTGGAACTCAACTGAATTCCAAGAAATGTTAACATTTTGCTATATTATTTGACTTGTAATTGATCAGGTTGTGTTCTGTCCAACTTCTAGGCCTGAGCTTCTCAATTCCTATTTGTCTCGAAAACTGGCTAATAAAAAATACACAAAAGGTAAACAATTTGCTGCCATCAATTCCTAAATACTTGGTTTCTTCCCTAGCAGACTGAAAGATCTTTGTGGTTGAAAAATACAGGTGTTGCAAAAAAAGGGCATTAAGATGATCTAGCATAGTAGCCTGTTCAAATGCTATTATTTGAAAAATATAATCCATAAATTTATCTGTTTTTTTAAATTGACTATCCTAGTATGGAAAATGGAACTTACGCAATTTTGACAACTTTTATTTTGCTTTTAATGGCTTAAACCATATTTAACTGAGAGCTGTGAACTGCAGTAAGTAAAAATTATATTTTATGAGAAAAAAAAAAGTCCTTGAAGTTGCCTATAAAAAATTCAGATGTTAATAATTTTTTGTTATTTAGATAATAAAAAGTACCAAACCTGTCCTTCATCCTTAGAAACAATGAAGTCTTCTCTTCTGAATTAGTGGCATGAAAATTTAGCTATAATACCTGCCTTTTTCAAGAGCACTAAACCTACTTTTTAGGACTGTGAGCATCACTGTGTTGTTCAGGGTTTACAGTGTACTTAGTTCGGTCTGTTGGAATTTTTGGAATACAGCTGGTTTTTTTTGTTAACTGTGCAGGATATATATTGTAAAGGGTTTGTGCTTTACACCTTGTGTTCTCTTGGCTTCCAGCAACGAGTCCAGGGAGTTCCAAAAGGTCGCGAAGTCCTGCACGCAATTCAAATGTCCCAGAGATTGAAGTTACTGTTGATGGAAGTATGGAAGAAATATCATTAAGCATTCTTCTGATGCTCTTCTATTTTATTCTTCTTTTCTGTTCTTCTCAGCTTTTGTAGTCCATAAATAACTTGTACACCTGCCTCATGTAGCAAACTCTTTCATTTCAAGGCTCCAGATACACTTTAATATAGAAAGTTTTATTTTTTGTTTCTGAATAATACTGGATTCTGTGTAGATGATGCTTATGTGGAATGTTGGAATTTGACAGCTTGCTTGGCCCATTATTGCAAGCAGAGGTGTGGGAACTGACGTAGCCCATGGGCAGAGAAATGACAAATGTGATCAGTAGTATCAAATGCTTAAATACAATCCTACAAGAACTTCTTAAGGGGGTTTTTTTATTCTACTCTTAATTCAGAAGTTAAGATTTCTCTAGTAATCAGCTTTGATGTGTTGTTTTTGTATGATGTCTTGCTTCTGCTCTCTGCATGTATATATGTAATGTCTCTTCACAGGTCCTGATAAAACACAAACAACAAGGACTCAAACTAATTCTCAAACCAATGGCTCCAGTATAAATTTCAAGCTACAAGGAAAAGACTTCTCTTTTCGTAAGTGTTGTGGGAATTGGCACAGATGCATTCTTTTAATATTGGTATGGAACATTCTGATTACATATCAGATATTTCACATTCGTGTTGTGTTGTACAGTTAGTGAATGACTGAAGCTCTTGCTTTCACATACATTCAGTTCTTCATCATGTGGAGTAATAATATGCATTAGAAAAATCCTAAATGATGTATGGAGAATGCAGCACAGGTCCGTTAGATCTTTGGGTTTGGTCAGGCCCGTTAGGATTTTGCTGGTCTTTACTGCATGATGCTTCAGACCCTTGAAGGACTTTTCTGGTGCAAAGTACCACCAAAGTGCATAAACCCAGCTAAGATCTGATATAGTGCATAAATTTCATAAGCACTCAACAAATCTGAAATATTGACATCACTGTGGAGGCATACCATTCCTGTAGGAACCAGGAAGGATTTGAACAAACATTGGTAAGCCATGCTCTGTCAGAGCTAGTTATGCATGACTGCCTAGTCCAAGTTTGTAAAATCAATAAAGGAAAAGCTGGACAGGACTGGAAGCCATATAGTTGTGTTCCTGAGTGTTGGCTGGAGCTTTTTGGGCTTAAAGGCCCAGACCTGTCTGTGCAGTACTCTGGCACAGGAGTCTCTGTATTGAAAGCAGCATCAATTTGCAACTCAGATAAATTCTTTGTAGTCAAATAAGATGAGTGCACTCAGAGTAACTGTAAGCAATTCTGTCTCAGTAAACCTTTTTTTCAGCATCCTTACTTTTATACACATATATATATATATATATATATATACAAAAGTTTGTTGTTATTTGCTTTTTCTTTTTTGTCCCACATGCTTTCTTTTTAGCGTTATGGTCAAAAAATGTGAAAGAAAGGAATACTTTACTCCTACTGAGCCAGTTGAGAAAGCATATAAGATACTGATTTGGAATGACTGCTCCTTTTGACATGGGTGTTATTCATACTCAGAGCTGTGTTCAGTTTTTTTGGACTTGCTCGCTATTGCTAGACCTAGGCTTTTTTTTTTTTTTAACTTTAAACTGAGTTTTTAGTTTTGTAGACCAACCATAGACCACTTAGTGCAGCCTCAAGTAAAAAGCACCCAGGGAATGGCATGAATTTATGTCAGGGGAGATTTAGGTTGGATCTTAGAAAAAGGTTCTTCCCCCAGAGGATGGTTGGGCACTTTGCAGACTCCCCAGTGCTCTCTCAGCACCAAGGCTGACAGAGCTCAAGGAGCATTTGGATGATACTCTCAGGCACGTTGTGTGACTCTTTGGAATAGTCCTGTGCAGGGCCAGGATTTGGACTTGATGATCCTTGTGTGTCCCTTCCAACTCAGCATATTCTCTGATTCTGTGACTGTAATTTCTCTGATGGCTGTCAGAAACAAAATGTTTATCTTGATGGACATCTGATTTCACCCACTGAAGTAGAAACTGGGCTAGAGATTATAGATCTCAGGAGAGAGGTGTGCGTTTCAGAGCTGTGTCACTGAACATGTGAATAGTTTTCTGCCACTATTTTGGGTGGTGGTTCAGATGAGTAAATTTTATACTGCCTAGTACTGTAAATTTAGATCACTCTTGGATTAATTTTAATAGCCCTTGCTTTATCTCATAGCACTATCTTTCAAAGCTTCAGGAAAATGAGGATTGATGTGAATATAGTTTTGCAGAATGAAAGCCATTTTGCACATTTTACTGCCATGGTAAATCAGTTATCAAACGTAATAATTTATTAAGCATTTTTTAAAATATTCTTTGAAGACTGATTCATTGTGTGAGCGTTGATTTAATTCTTTCAATTTCCTCCTGGCAGAGGCATGGAATGCCAAAATTAGTGACTTAAAGCAGAGAGTCGAAGATCTTTTTAATGAAAAATGTGGTAAGTTTATTGATTCTTTTTTACTGAGAAGCCTTTCTTATGAACATGCAGTTAGATTTATGAGAGATGTTCACGTTTATTCCAGAGGTCCTGCAATTCTTGTGTGCCCTACACAGTTTCCCATCTGCGTTCATTCTCATGTACTTGCTTGCAATCCTGTGTCTCATTTCCACTATTATTTTATTTGGATTTGGAAATGGAGAAGTTGTAGCTGGGTTATGAATTTTTTAATGACCCACAGATACAGTGATCCACATCCTGACACATCTTTTTAAGCTTTCTTCACTCTGCTTATGAATGGGACTTTGTATGACTCTGCAGGACTCAATGCGTTACGGATCGTATCTGGAGAGGCGTGCACTGTCGTATTCCAGCACTTCCTCTAGTGCAGACTGTTTGGAAACTAATGAGTTTTGGAAGTAATGATTTCTGATTACTCTTCTGAGTGCAGGTTTTTGAACAAGAGCACTAATCTCACTGCCCTTAGTACTGTTCTCTAGAAGAGGCAGAGACAGAATGCATGGCTTGTAACAAAGTGAGATACATATGGGATAGTCTCGTATGCAGACCAAGCCAGTGGCATGAACTGGCTACCAATTACTAATTTTCAGTAAATCATGATGAGATTTACTGCTACAGAATGAGTTATGTTTGAAACTGTTAATTTTCTTTGTGCCTATTCATAGCTGTCACCAAAAAAGGCAAGCCTACTGGTTCTGCCTAATCTAGTTATATATGTGCCAACTATGCTATACCATTTATACCAGAGGTTTTCTATTTCTATACACATGAGTTACCTAACTGGTAGCTTATTTGCTCTGTTGCATTTCAGGGGAAGCGCTAGGACTCAGTAAACCGGTGAAGGTGCCATTTTCACTGTTTGAATCCTTCCCGGATGTTTTCTACGTGGAAGGACTACCTGAGGGGGTACCTTTCCGCCAACCTTCAACTTTTGGAATTCCAAGACTAGAGAAGATCCTGAGAAACAAATCTAAAATAAAATTCATTATTAAAAAGTAAGACTCCCATATATGTCTTTGGTAATCTGTTCTATGAGTATTGAAATGTAGACCAAAAAATGAAATTGTGTTGGGAAGTTGCTGAATTACTCTATAAAATACACGCTGGAATATATTTAGTAATTGAGGAAATGGCCAGAAAACTCTTGTAGAGGTAGAGCAAGATACAATACTCTCTTTGTTCTGAAAGACTCTTAGAGGCTGTTGTGAGAGGAAGAACAAGTCCAGATTTCTTAGCTCATTACAATTATCACATCACTGGTTTAGTTCCTACTGCAGGGAGCACATACAGGTTACTCATAAAGCTTGCTGGCTGTGTACTAAGAGCTGAGAAGTGGAGATTCATATAGTGGGGTGTGTTAAGAATTTTCTTGTCTAAAACAGGTTTGGATAGCCATGTGCCAGTGTCGAAACAGTGGCAAGAGAAGTTACAAGGGCATGTAGTGATAGAAAAAGGAGGAATGGCTTTAAATTGACAGGGCAGGGTTAGACTGGATATTAGGAAGAAATTTTTCCCAGTGAGGGTGGTGGTGAGGCCCTATCACAGGTTGCCCAGAGAAGCTGAGGATGCCCCATCCCTGGAAGTGTCCAAGGCCAAGATGGATGGGGCTTGGAGCAACCTGGGATAGAGGAACATGTCCCTGCCCATGGCAGGAGGTGGAAGTGGATGGGCTTTAAGGTCTCCTCCAACCCGAACCATTCTGTGATTCTAAGAAGTTATGGAGCCTCTCAAGTCATTGCATTCTTGACCATCGGTTTGGCTGAGAGGATATCACTTAGTTCCTGTCTTTAATAAAATAATACTAGAAAATTACATTTTCTTTAATGTTGATGATGTAATTTTATTGTTGTACATGAAATGTTGGATCTGTTTGCAGGCCTGAGATGTTGGAGGCAGCTGTTAAAGAAAGTTCTGCTAGAAACCCCTCAAGTGAGTTTTGCAACTGTTTCATGTTCTATGTAACAGTTTCTTTCAAGGATTAAATATAGATTATAAAAACTGTATGGTGTTAACAAATTCCTGAAAGATTCATTCTACATTGGAGTTGCTTGGTTCGTTTGCTTGATTGATTGTTTTTAAGATGGGAAATGCACTTACCAATCACAGTTTAAATATAGTTCTAGCAAGGGAGTATTAATTTCTTAAAGTTATTCACAATAATCATGCATCTGATGTATTCTTTACTGTTTTTTATCAAAATGTAGCCAGCAATATATGATTCACAGGAGTAATTCTGGTCTAGAGATAAATTATTTGCTCATAATATGTAGGTCATCTAAATGACAAATGCTTAAGAGATGGGCATGCAGGTAGCCAGTAGAAAATTGTGTCAGGTAGGTAGGTGGGTCTTGGAATAAATGCTCCTATTTTGAAGCTGGATTCTCTTTGAAAACTTTGCCAATATCTGTTGTTTTGCAATATTTTCTTTATCTAAGAGATTGAAAATTTTGAGTTCTCTGTAAATGTTTTCTGAATTAGTCCTTTTACGGAAAACTAATTCATCTGATGTAGCCAATACAACAAGAACCACAACAAACACAGTGGTGAACACAACCGCTGGTGCTGAAGACCTGAACATGATTCAAGTAACTATACCAAGTGTCTATACTGGCTGGTTTCATGTCATAATATTTGTGCTTATATTCTTCATGACATTTGTTTTGTTCAATGAAGTTTTTCCTACTGTCCGGCTGGTTCACTGAAATGCAAGTACAGTCAACAAAGAGCATAATTTAGCATTTTGTTTTTATCGAGGTGTTAAATATTTTCTAACACTCATTAATATCTCTTCAGTCACATCTTTAGAATATTCTTGGTCCAACAACTAGTTAAGAAGTATTCACATTTTTCTCATGCAATAAATGAAATACTGATTTGCAATTCTTGGCAAATTCAAGAGGTCAGTACTCAGACTGAATTGAATAATCACTCAGACTGAACTGCTTGGTCTTAACACTGATTACTGCTTTCTCAGGCATATAGTACATCCATTGGAATTCACTGGAAACCATGAGAAATGGCCATCTTATTGAATGGTCACTTTGCTTTTGCCTTTCCCCACCATTCTATGTTCTTTAAGAAAATAAAATACAATTTGTTGGTTCAGATTAAGTTTACAAAATCATCTCTAGACAGTAAACCTAGGTTTATCCCTAGAAGTGTCCAAGGCCAGGTTGGACGGGGCTTGGAGCAACCTGCTTTAGTGGGAGGTATCCCTTCCCATGGCAGGGGGGTGGAACTGGATGAGCTTTAAGGTCCCTTCTAAACCAAATCATTCTAGGATTCTGTGATTTCTTAATAACCATCTATTTTTGTGTATTTCTACAATTCTGTGTTACTGATAAAATGAGGAGCAAAGACAGCACCTGTTTTGAAGCCTTCAGATGTATCTGCTTTAAGTAAATACGCAGGGATAAGCAAGCTTCAGGGGTAAAAAAATTCGTGCTTAATTCTCATGCTATTCTAACAATTTCTTCCAGATGACAGTGAGCGACCGTCAAAAGTAGAAAAGACCAGACAATTGAGAGAGCAAGTAAATGATCTTTTTAGCCAGAAATTTGGTAATTGCTTCTTACTCCCCGTTTTTACATAGGTGTGGGTGTAATAAATGTTGATACGGAAGTTACTGAGTATTCACTTACAGTGAATTATATATGTGATCATTAAAATGAACAAATTTGAGAATTGTATATGAATGTTGTGCTTTGACTTAGAAAAGAATCTTTTGTAAGTGATGTAGGTAGCTTTAAACAATAAAATCATAAGAGTCTAGATTGCTTCATGGTTCCCCTCCCCTTTCCTGTTTCTTTCTGTGTCAACATGGATAAAGTATTTATTTTGCATGGTTCTTCTCAGGGCTTCATAATCCCAAACTCATAATACTTGGGAATAGAGTAATTTTAAAAATGCAGCATAAGCTTTTTGCTGTGTATAGTTTTGTTTGGATTTTTTACTTTGGATTGTACAGCAGTAATGACCTGAGTTTCTTTATCTAAAATTCCTTCACTTGTGCTGTGTTGAATTGCTTTTCATGGCCTTGCAGGAAATGCTTTGTTTTCCTTCATGTAGTTATTTCCTTTTATACCACGTTCTATACTTTTTTTTAGTAAAAGCAGAATCTGTGTTCTTCATATGGTGAGCAGTCAGAGTTGGAATTGTGACTAATGTTCATGAATGTAATCCAACACCTCTATTTCTTTCATTGTCAAGTGAATGTTCATAATTTCAGATCTGATAGAAAGCTTGGGTTTGCATTGTGTTTGTTAATCATCTGAGGACTTTTTTCTTCAGTGTAGTCATAAATATTATAAGGTTTGAAAATAAACATGACCTCTCTCACTTAGGTGAAGCCACTGGTATGAATTTTCCTGTGAAAGTTCCATACAGAAAAATCACTACCAACCCTGGGTGTGTGGTGGTGGAGGGGTTGCCTCCCGGCGTGGCGTTTAAAGCGCCCAGTTATCTGGAAATCAGCTCGATGGAGAAGATTTTGGAATCAGCAGAACTTATCAAGTTTACTGTCATTCGGTATGTAGTTGCTGTTGATTAGATTGTGCAGGTGCTGTGAGCACAGCCCTGTAGCTGGAATAAATTGAAATGTGAGAGAATAGAAGTAGCAGTGCATCTTTAAATAGTGAGAGGTTCTTTTGGATAACAATATATCAGGTCAAATAAAGTCCAGATGTTTCTAGCATGAATGAAGTCCAGAGCTTGTTGGCTCTTAACAGTAAATAGTATATTTGTATTAGTATTACTATTAGTATTTTTAAATATTCCAGTTGTGTTAAGAATCTTGAGTTCAGGTAAATTCTTTGATAATTTTTTCCCTACAAAATGAACATATCTACAGGATTTTAAAATACAGTATTGTCCAATTACAGTATAACGGAATTTCATTTATATGTGTATATTTCCACAGATGTATATAAAACACACATATATACAAAGTTAATTTGTATGCATGAAGCAGAATAGATGAAACTTTTGAATCGCACTAAGGAGGAGTTGAAAATAAAAATGTATCAGTTTATGTAACTCCTCAAATCATAGTTGACTTTGTAGGAGTCTAAAAGTTTCAGTTTATCTTTAGAGAGAGAAATTTCTTAAATATATTTTACTAGGGGGTCTGAATTCTCAGCCCTTAATCATGACATGTTCTAACCAAACATGGTACTTTGATGTGTGTTGTTGAATGAAGCTCTAGAGAAGAGATGACCCCTTGTTAACTAGTGGTGACCAAGGGAAGGGTTTAGCTCTTCCTTTGTGTGTTACTTTTCAAAACACTAGTTTTGAACAACCACAGCGCCCAAGAGCTGCTATTCCATCTGTTTTATTTGACTTTGTTTTTTACTTTTAGCATGACCTCTGTTACAGAAAGTGTGGGGAGGTTGCACTGGGAGGACACCCCATGCAGTGCCTTTTAGAATCAGTAATTTGTTTTGTTTTTTTTTCTTTTTCAGACCGTTTCCAGGACTTGTGATTAACAATCGTAAGTATTTATGAGACACTGATGACAAATGTATTTTTGTAACCTACCAAGATTAATTTTCTACATTGTGGCTTAGTGACAGAGGTTCCATAGTCATTAAGGTCTCAGTATAACTGTCTGTGTCTTTCTTATTAAGATTTTCTGAGTAATCATGCATATACAGTTAACTTGAGGGCATGGGGGTAAATTTACATTTAAACAGTGTAAGATCAGCATAACTTTCATATGAAAATGCAAGACACTGAGTTTGTATTTTTCAGCTGCAGAGTACCAAAGAGATTTAGGATCCTGACCTAGCAACAGACTTACACGTTTAGATCCATCACAGTAGCTGTTAGTAAGCAAGAACTTTACAGTAGCCGCACAACCCTGTTCCAGTGAAAAATTCTGCATTCTGCTGAAACGGTAACTGTTTAGAGAGGCAAATGTACTTAGCTGAAGTGCCATGGCCAATTTGTCAGCATGTGCTGGGGCTGGGGGAGCAGGCTGGTCATTGACCGTGTGGGGTTTGGGCATTATCTGTGTCCACTAATTATGATCAAAATGATCTTATACTGATGGATACCAAGGTGAATGAAAGGCTCTGAGCCTACTGCTCATAGGTATGATGCTTTATTCTTCATATGAAGAACATGTGGAAACTTGAAATTTTTGGTGCTTGCAGGTGAAATAGGGAACGTTTTTTCTGTAACAATATACTGAACAGCAGCTCAATCACAAGTGTTAGTAACTTGTTCATGTGACAAGTTTCAGGATTTGCAGATTCAAAGGTTGCCCTTGTGTTACGTGTGAACCATTTTCATTGTGAAGTTAAACGGTGATCATGTCTAATCTTAGATCTGATGGAAAAAGCTGAAGCAGAAGCATCACCAACAGCAACAGCCCCAGGACTACCAGGTGATGCAGAGCATGACGTATGTCCTTGCAGGAGGGGTGGGTTATGGAGTTCTCCAGCTCATTGGTAGATGACATTAATAGTCAAGTCCTGGGTATACACTGCTCATGATGAGCCATATCATTTTGATAGATTGTGTGCAACAGGGACTTTTGTAGCTGTTAAATATTAATAATTTAATGGGAAGAGCCTCTACTTTCTTCGAGCTTTGTCATTGGTATGTTCCTTGATTTGATTTTTGCAGATGATGAGTGAGCTGAAAAGAAGGATTAGTGGGGGCAATATATAAAGCCAATTCGGTATCCATTTATTGATGTCTTCTTAACTCAAATGTGTGCATGTCTGAACCAAATAGATGTTCAGCCAAGTGAAGTTTGCCTGCATAACTGGCAATGGGGTCTGGATGGAATTTCTGCCTGCTGCAGACCTGTAACTCATGCTAGACTGTGTCTGGACTGCACACATATCACCTGTCTTAGTCCGAAGGGAGAACTCAGCTTTGTACTATTAATAACTGGAGTAAACATGGTTGAACAACTTCATTTTGATCCAGTATAGCTTTTAAATGTTCACAGACCTTTTAAAACTGTGTATCCCAAGTTGGTATAGTGTGGGAAAAACTTTTGCAATTGACTGAATAAACCATTACAGGAAGAAATTGGGAAACGAAGAGAAAACATTATGTAAACATTTTAAGAGTAAGGGACACTTGTATGATGAAAATTATTATAAAGGAAACTACTGGCTCATCTTTTTATATGTGAAGGTGTGGGAGGGAGGAAATCAGCTGCTGATGGTCTATGCGGTTGATGTAGTCTGTCTGTCCTTAACTCAGCTGCAGTGTTAAAAAGGTTAAATGGCTTTCCCAGAACCTGTTCATTTATAAACCATGCAGAGATAATAGAAAACTCATCATGGAATTAAAACATACTTCTTGTCCTGTATTCTGCATTTTCCCACTCTCCCCCAATACTCACCATCAAAGACAGTGTTCATCAGGACTGATGACTCTTTTTTCAAGCTGCTCTGAACGGGGTGTATTCTGTGCAACTGCACATTACATTGTGCTGCAACTTGGTGGTATGTCTGTCAAGGTAAACCATTCTTTGAAGAGAAAGTGTTAGGTAGTTGAATGTAATAAATGTTTGGGATTGTTTATAATTTGCTGCAGACTGTAGAAAGTTACACAAATTTATCTCAGACAAAAAGATACAAGTCTGATTGTTAAAACAAAAATTAGTTGCTTTTTTTCAGGGAAAACTTAATTTCCCTAATCTGATTCATCATGTTGAAACTATATTCATATTCATTTGACTGTAATGTTTTCATTTAAGAGCCAGCTGAAACAAGCGGAATAGAAGTATCTCTAGGAGGTAAGTGTTCTTCAGTTATTATCAACAAATATTTTTAAGTAGTGTTGAACAAAGTTTACCTTTTTTTTTGAAGTCAGGTCTTTTATTGGTTTCCAGGACATTTTTTCATCTATATTAATATCATGCTGCATCATGGGAAAAATAGTCTGTGCAAATGTTATTATTCAAGTAATTTTACAAAGGAGTTTTATGAACTGTTGTTCACTTGAGTCATGACGATAGGCTCTGAGTGATTGTTCATATCCTGAGTGATGCATCTAATTATTCAGTGCAGTAATTTCCACAATTGATGCAAGTGAGTGATTGCCATCATCAGGAACTCTGAATGCCGTATTGATATACCATGTTGAGGGCAAGGGAGGGGAATATTGTTGTTCTTCCAGAACTTAAGCTCTGAAAAACATCCAGCTTTCCTATTGTCCAAGAATATACTTGGGTTGTTTCTGTTTCAGATAGGATCATACAAACTTAAGCTCTGAAAAACATCCAGCTTTCCTATTGTCCAAGAATATACTTGGGTTGTTTCTGTTTCAGATAGGATCATACAATCACTTAGGTCGGAAAAGCCATCTAAGAACATCAAATCCAAGTGTTCCCCCAGCACTGCCAAGCCCACCACTAAACCATCTCCCCAAGTGCCACATCCACACGGCTTATAAATCCCTCCAGGGACGGTGACTCCACCACTTCCCTGGGCAGCCTGTTGGAGAGCTTGACAACCCTTTTGGTGAAAAAATATTTCCTAATATGTTTATATATGTGAGACTAAGAAGGCTGTAGATTTTGTATCCCCCCCTGTGCTTTTGCATGTGGTCTTCAGGAATACAGAATTGACATGAGAGTTGGGATGCTGGTGTCTGCTGTGTGCCCTGCTCCTGTAAATGTTGCCTTTGCTATACCCCAGTCTGTCAGGCATGGCCCTGGACGGCCATGCCTGCCTCTGCTGTGGCTGGCACAGAGGATCTGAGGTGCTGTGGTAGTTTGCCAGGGTGCTGCCTTCATGTCAGGTGGTCCTGAGAGGGGCTCTGTGATGTGTCCATGGCAGCTTGATGGCAACATAGCCAACAGCCCTGGAACGGAGCCTGCTGTGCATCAGCACTTTAAGACTCTCAACTTCAATTCATTCCCTAATCCTGCTTATGTGGCCCCAAAAAAGAAAGCAGCAAACCTCAGCACTCCTGTTTTTCTGTACCCTTTTCCATGGAAATGCCCTTTCCAATCTCCATTGCTTCAGTTTCCCTGTCATGTCACTGAACTCTGAGCCAAGCCAACATGCTCAACCAGAATGACTGTTACAAGCTCAGCTACAGGTTCACTCCGAGGGTTTTACAGTCTTTCTTGGAGTATGGATCAACCCTGTTGCAGCAGTCAAGACAGAAGGAAGGCAAGCATTAGAGTCAGAGCAGAGCTGAGCTCCAGATTTTAAGCTCACAGTTACTGAAAGCTGGAACATCAGATAACTTAATAATGCCAAAACTCTGTGGGATCGCCAAAGTTAGATGATGAGGGAGAAGGACGCTTATTCCTGAATACTGTCATGTGGAGGAATTCTAGCTGTGGGCCTTCGAAATGATAGTTTGGAAGAGACAGACAAGGGTGTTTTTGAATTTGTCACCCAAAACTGGATTCAGACCCTGTAACTAGAGAAATATTTTTGTGAAAAGGCATATGATTGATAAAGAACCCAAAATCACTTCAGAACTAGGCTGGAAGGTATAAAATGATTATGTGGTGAAACAGCTTGGCTTTGTAGTGATGAATTATCCTCACCCCAAACCTTCCAAACAACTTCAGGGAAAAAACAATTTCCTTCCAACATCATATTCTCTGTTTATAAAAAGAACAGAATCAGGCTCCAGGTCACATATCCAGTGCTATACAGGTACAAGATTCTTTTGAGTTACTTCCAAGCGTCCCTGAAATGAAAAACCTGTTTCAAAAGATGATAAATGCTTTAGTCAACAAGATAAAATTTGGATTTTTTTTTTAAACATACCATAATACCTTCCCGTGGAATACTGTTCTTTGAAGAAGAAAATTAGCTAGGGCCAGAATTTGTTTTGGACAGATTGAAATAGAAAAATGCATAAGTCTGTTTCTAATTGAGACAAGTCCTACTAATGCCATTGTATTTCCGTTATTTAAAAACTAGAGTTCTCTAAGATCCTAGGCTGCTTTACATTGAAGTGGAAATGGTAATTTCTAGAGTCAGATTGCTGTGAATACATTTTTATTTATCATTAATAGTTTAAAGGGATAATTAATGCTTTTCATGCTTTCATAAAGTTTTCCTTATTAAGTACAACCACAAAATTGGTGGGGAAGTTCCCCTTTTCTTCATTCATTACTGCTTTTTCAACAGATAACACAGAAAAAGAAGAAAATTCTCAAATAAAACAAGAACCACACCCAATAAAGCAAGAACCACACCCAATGTCGTAGACATCACCAATACCAGGTAAAAGAATTTAGTGTTTTGTGAAGGCAGCGCCTGTCAAGGAATAGTATTCTTATACTTTTGGGGAGGAGAGGGTACAACACTCAATGTCAGAAGGTGCCAGTCCTTTTCTTGTGAATTATTTTATCTGTCTCAGTTCTCACATATGAAGTGCAGGATGTTTTCACTTTCTTATCCAAATACAGTGTAAAGCACACTGTGTTCAAATTTCAGAGACAGTCAGTCCTAGAAAAATGTGACCTAAAAATAAAAATGTGTAATAATTATGTACCTGGGAGGCAGAGCAACTGAAAGCAGAGGGAATTAGTGTTTATGAAGAGCTCTGACATGGTTGTGGGAAAGAGCATTGTTGTTCTTGGTAACACCCATATATTTCCAAATCATAATTGAACAGAAAAGCTCTTCACTATTTTTGCAGTATTGTCTGAGCTTGGGACACTCGGTAAAGCTATTAGCTTTGATGACAAACAGATCTCCTTTAGAAGTTTTCTTTCTTTTGCATTAACTTATGAAAAGCTTAGTTTAATTTACAGTGCCAAAATGTTCAAGTCCGTCTCTTACACTATTTTTAACGTCACTTATTCTTAAAAATGACATTTTTGTGGCGATGGAGAACAGTGATAGTGATGCTGTTACATCACTGAGTTTAAAATGCTGACCCACATGTTTTTGAGTCTCTGTGCTTCATTCAGAGAAAATGGTAGTACTTCTTCCCATTTCAGTTTTTTGATAATACTTGAAACCAGATATTTCCCTCATAGTGTGGTATTTGATACTTCAGCAATTTGATTTGATTTCATCTAACATAAAGTTAGATGAAGCAGTGGCTGGGGAAGCCTGGAGCCTGTGGGTTTTACTCCTGGCACCATCCAGCTTTTTGGAGACCAGGGACAGCCTTGGCCATGGCCCTCCATCCATGCAGCATGAACACAGCCTGGGGCATGAAAGGCTGCTGGTGGCATTGGGACAATGAAATGATGTGGTAGAAAGTGGCAGGCACTGACAAATCAGCATTCCAATTGTCTATGCCCTGAGCATTTCAGGCACAGCAATGGTGGTCTTATTAAATCAGTAAAGTCTGCTTTGTGGGTATTTGTCATAAAACTGAATGTGGCAGGAGAAAATATACTAAAGAAAAAGTTCTGATTTGTCATGGGAAGCACTGCAGTCAGTGAGATATATAAAACCCTCCCACTTGTCCATTAAAGGTGACAGAAATGTTGTCCGAGCAATGGCTACACAATTGGATGCTGCAGTGGTTTGGATTTTAGATGCTTTAGGCCATCCACTGAATTTGTACTAAAGTAAATATTTGTTCTAAATTCTTACAGAGACCACTCACACACATTTAATCTCACATTTATTGAGAGCAATACTCAACTTCTGCGCGCTTGCGGAATCTAGGCCTAAAGTACTGGACAATGCAACACAAACTGCTCATAATTGTAATAAGATCCAAAGCTGCAATGAAACTAACTCACTTTTGTAACTTTTCTTACCTTGTCAGAAGCATCCGGTTCTGAGAAGAGCCTGCTGGGCCTGTCTAGAGCTGTGTAATATAACTGTATAAGAAAAGTATCTTCAATTCAAACCCTTTTGTATAAGAGAAATACCTTCTATACAAACCCTTTTGTATTTTTAAATATAAATGTGTACTTTTTCAGCAGTTCTGTGAATTGACTTAAAGCAAAAAATGACTGTAGATTTGGAATGGCTGGTTTTACTTTGGAATATATTTTAAGGACTAAATATGATGCAGCAATGCTGGGGAGATGATAGGTATTAAAATGATTATGGACTTAGCTGAGGCTGTCTACATTTCCCAATACAGCTAAATTTCACCATACCTGAATGCATCTCAGCTTTTTTAATGAGGAAAAATTTCTGTAAAGAGTTCACTTTTTTTACTTTGGAAGAAAAAAAAAATCATTCATTTTCAGTTACTATTTTAATGGTTGATTGGACAATAGTATCTGCATATTTGAACTAATTTTTCCTGTCATACCTGTCACAATTTATATGTTTTTCCTAAATAAAAGATAAACTGTTTCATTTGATGATTAGTACTCATTAATGAGATGGACTGTGAAATGGTCAGTATTTCAGTGTTAAACCTTGTTATAGTTTCTTCCGTTAATTCAAAGTAGTAAGTGCATGTTTTATCAGAGTATCACAAGTTTATATATGATGAGTTTGGTCTTGCAGTCCTACTGTAGGCAATAGTCCTGTGGATCTGTGTGAGAGCTTTTCTGAAGGCTGTGGGGATGCCTTTCTGTTCATCTAGAACTAGTTATGGAAACATGCTACAAGCTGCTCTAAGTCCTACTATGTCAAAAGCTCAGGATATTCTGTGATTCTGTGACTACAACAATCAGTTGAAGTCCCCTGTAGTCCTGGTTACGCCCCACATCGTGTAAGAGACTAATGTACTTTTTTTTTTTTAAAGTTTCACAAGCCATAAGACATGTACAGTTCTGGCTGTATGATAATCTCTAAAGATGCAAGTTATTCTAAAGGTTTCTCTTTTACTGGAATGAGCTTAGGATGACTGCATTTTATGCACAAATGGTAAACTTTATTCCCTGATGAAGAAATAAAGACTTTCCTGATGGTTTTCATGACTGTCCATGCAGTATACATTTATGTATTTTACAACAAGTCCTAGCAATAATTCTGTAGGCAGGTAGAACATGCTGCAGCACAGTTACTTTCTTCCAGCAAAGAGGTAAGGTCCTGTCATGCCTTTGAGATAGAAATCCAGCTCTGGGTGGGTGAGGTGGTTGTATCTTCAAGGAAAATTTTGAAGCCTTAAATTCATTTGAGTAGAGTGTCTATTCCCTGGAAGCAATCTGAAATGCAGCAGATAAATTCAGAGCAGCACATGCTTGTGTTTTCACAATTGCTCCATGCAGATCTAGGTGCTCCCACTCAATTCTGGGACCTTGTGCTGGTGATGTCAGCAGGGGGCAAGGTTGGCTTTGTGCTGAGGCATTTTGAAAACACACATCCTGTCCGACCTTCCTGCTCTCCAGCTGGTGGTGCCTAGTGCCGAGCTGCCTTCCTGCCTCAGCAGACAGCCCCTCCCAGCCCCATGGAACCAGCCGGTTGGTGCACCTTGTCTGCTAACCCAGCCTATGGGTACTCTCCACATTATAACCACTAACACATTTGCCTGCTGATGACTCAAACAGAAAGGCTCAGTTAATGAACCTGCAGCAATAGGTCAGGATCAAGTTTCGCACTTGCTGCTGGACACGTTCAGAATGAGGAAATGAGCTAATGCAGCTTTCTCTGGGTTTCAGCTGGCTTGACTTCCCCTTCTGAAAAAGCAGAAGGACAGTCCATCCCTTCTTGACACACAGCCCTCTTTAAGAGGCACATTTTGCACAGCTGCCTGTGGAGCAAGGCTGTCTATTGCTGATGGAGTTTAAAGTGTTTACTCAAAGTGAGGGCAAGGTATCACAGCAAAGGAACCGGGAAAATAAATAATTCCAGGATATTGCCTTGTCAAGTGTATAATATCAGAGTGGTCCTCTTACAACTTTGTATGCAGGACCTGAAAAAAAAATTAAGTGAAAGGGGATGCAGTGGTTTTACTGGAAGGACTAGAGTCCTTGTATGATGCTGGGAGTTGGAGTGGTGGTGTGCATCATGTGTGGCCTGCTGCTGGGCGTGCAGTAATGCTGATGGGTGTGTTGGCACTCAACGCTGAAGGCTCATTTTGGTCTCAGACATTTTGAGTTACATCCAGTAGAGGTAAATTAGACTGACAAAATAATTGCACCAATATTTATACCTTCCAAATATCAATTTTATATTAAGAAATTACCTACCTCTAATCCTAACAGCAGACTTTTAAGATGTTGACTGTGAAAATCTCACTCATTTTCAAACACATGAGATATGTCACTCTTTAGGTGTTGAGTGATAATGCCCTAAAAAGCCCTGGTTGTACTAATAAACAAACAAATAAATAAAATTGCAACCACTTACCAGACCTCTGACTGGTTTTTGTTCCAGCATGAAAGGTTTCTGTTGACAAAGAAGGAGACAAGTATTTATTCCCTATGTTTTACTGAACTTTAAAAACCTGTCCTGTGCAGTGGGCTGGCTCCTTTCTCTTAAATGGGAATTTTGGATCCAAGTAGTCAGTATCCAGGATGTCCATGGCGAAACTGGGCATTTCTCGGTTACGGCACTCTGGCTTTTCTCACAGCGTAACAACCAGTTTAAGTCCAGCACCTCTGTGGTGCAGCTGCTGGCCAGTGTTTTTCCCTTGGGAATTAAAGTTTTCCACATACAAAACTTGAACCTTTTCTCCTTTGTTTCTTTCTGTATCTGTCCTGTCAGAGACCCACTGTCAAGGAAGAGGGCAGGCTCTTGTTTCTGTGATTGTGTAACAGCTGTCTGCCATCAGTGACGTAAGCAAGGCCTCCCTTGGCTCTGTATTGAATTAAGCTGAAATTTAAACTACCAAAAATAAAAAATTACATTTTGAATACTGAGTTACAGGTGGTGTCTTCCTGTGAACTAACCCATCACTGGCATTTACAATCTCTGTTTCATTTCTCACATCACAAGATAAGAAATGATGAAACAGGAAGAAACGTGAATTGCGTGGTTTCCAGTAATGTACTGTCTGTAACAGAGTTTTAAATTTAGAAATAAGCTTTCATGACAGTTTGTGGTGTTCTGCATAAGCAGCAGCTATCTGGTGACTAACAGAGCAGAATCCAAACAACCCTGGAGGGGCCTTTTTTAATATATGTGGTTGTATAATTTTGCCTTGCATACAGGGAAGTCCCCATGTTAAAATAATAGGAAGCCAAATGTAAATAACCATGTTTCTGAACTCCACAGATGCAAAGCACCACACCCAAGGGCCAGGGGGAACTTATGGTTAGTATTTGATGTTTTTAATGCAGACAGAGCAAGCTTTTGTCTTTACAGCTAATAAGGCCACCGGGCTGATCCTGTGGCAGGGCTGGTCAGTGAGGAGAGCCCCTGTCAGCTCCACCATGGTTTGGGGCTGTTGCCTGCCAGGATTGGGCAACAGCGGTGCTGCATCATTGCCCAAAACATCTCTGCTCCCAGCTGAGAGTGGGGCTGGGTTTGCTTGATGCTTAGCTCACAGTAACGTGCTGGCCTGCCAGGGACAAGAGCTGCACCCAGGCATGGGCTCTCGCAGGAGATAGAGCACCGGGAGTCAGGGATGGGGCCGAGGGCTCACGGCTGGCTGGAGTTGGGCTCCTCTGAGCATCCTGTGAAGAGCAGGTCCTGCCTCTGTCGGGGGACTGCCTTGCACTGGCGCCCATTGTAATCCTGGGTGCACTTTTGCCTGCAAGCAGTGTAGGATTGATCCATGCAGATCTCACATCCATTCAGGTCTTTCTGCTCAGGGCTGGGGAGGGAGAAGGAGGAGGTAGATGCAGATTATGTGCTGGCATATCAGAGTGTCTTAGCAAGGGACCCTCCTGCTCTCCCAGTGGGAGGTAGAGGTCTGTCTCCAGCCCACCCTGGCATTTCCCTATGCCTGGGGTCCCCTCCTCTTCGGCCTCATGCTCAGGTAAGGAGGTGAGCAGGGCTGGGACTGGCTCAGGTCCTCGAGGGCTGCTTAAGGCAGCCTTTCAGTGGCAGATTTTGAGGAAGCTGCAGGTAACTGAAAGGAAATGGTGATCAAGGGCAGGAGCTCTTGCACACAGCTCGTAGCTGCCCCATCCTGCCTGGGCTCTGTCCCAGCTTCCCTACCTGCCCTACAGAGAATGGTGCTGCCATCCCTGGGCTCAGGAAGTGCTTTAACACGCTTCGTTCAGCCCTTCCACCTCTGCTAGAGATGAAAAAAGCTCCTCTGGCTGCCATTGCCAAGGCACCTGTCTGTCCTTGACCCTCTGCTGCAGCACCCTGTGCCATCACAGGGCAGCATCAGCAGTCGGAGGGTCACTTGGATATCAGGGCAGCCAGCCTGGCCCTCGCCCTTCACTGTCCCTGATTCCAGAGGTGCTTCCAGGATACCCCGAGGCCTCCCACCCCGCCTCCTCCCTCTCCCTGGAGCCACCGGAGGGGCTGGGCTGGGAACTCACCATGGGAAGCACCGACTCAGTACAAACCACAGTGGGTAAACGATTACGGGTGCGATTGCAGCCCAAGTTCCACTTCCCCAGCGCTTTAACTGCGAAGCAGAACTGTGCGAGGGCAGAGGGGAGGGCAGGGGAGGAGAGGAAAGGAGAGGGTGCCCAGACACTCGGAGAGGCAGAAGCAGGGTCCGGAGCAGGACACCGCGGGCAGGAGCAGCAATGGCGGACGCCTTCATCCGGCACATCGAGCTGCTGGGCTACGAGAAAAGGTTTTTCCCCAGCCAGCACTATGTGAGTACACAGCAACCTTCCAACAAGTGAAGAGCGAGGACTGGGCGGGGTAAAAAGCCTGCCCAGCAAATTTCCTGAGATAAATGTGACCAAGGGCCTAAGAACATCCTTTTTGGAGGGGTCATGGATGATGGCATGAGCTGGAGGCAATCAGAGACTAAAATGTCCTAAACACACAAGATTTTGGGCACCTCCTTTGCAAGCTGTTGGTTACTTCACAGGCTTGGAAAGCACTTTTTCCTCTTTGACTGCCACCCATCCGCATGTTTCTGTCCCCTCTCCATCCATGCTGAGTTCCTTAGTGCCCAGCTTGCTCGATGACAAGGCAGAGCTATTTGCATGGGGTGGTGGAAGGAAAACACGCAGTTTATCTGAAACTGGAACATCTGTGGGGCTCCCCAGGCACAGCGCAGTGTGGTGTCCCACTCACCTGCAGAGCTTCAACCTCTGCTTTGCCCTTCAGGTCTACATGTTCCTGGTGAAGTGGAATGACCTATCCGAAAAGGTCGTCTACCGCCGCTTTACTGAGATATACGAGTTCCATGTGAGTCCTTGCAGGACAGGCACTGTCCTCTGGCCCAGCACACCAGGGCTCAAGGTGGGGAAAAGAGGAGGGTGAATTCCATCTGAAATTGCCCCAAAGCAAACCTGGCTCCAAAGAAGCTTCTGTGTCCAGTCCTTCAATCTCTTTTGCCCCTTTAAAGGTGGGAGTCATCTGTGTCCCTGGGCAGGTTTCTCCCAGTGCTGAAGTGTGGGATCCAGCCAGCACATCCTAGTGGCAGCAGGGCGAGCATCAAGAAGGGGGGCAAGCTGTGGGCAGGAGGGTGGGTGTTAAAGGGGGTTCCCCTGGTGCCATCCTCACGGTCTGCCTGGCTCTACCTGCAGAAAGTGCTGAAGGAGATGTTCCCCATTGAATCCGGGGACATCAACACAGAGAACCGGATCATCCCACACTTGCCAGGTGAGGGGCAAGCACCGGGGCTGGAGGGTGAAATAGAAATTGCAGCAGGTTGGGAAATTCCCTGGTGGGTCAAGCTGTTCTGGCTGCTTCCCAGGCAGGTGCGTGGTCTGATCATTCCTGCCCACCAAGCTTGAAATCTAAACCCTGGAAAGATCTGAGCGGTGGCAGTGGTTCCTCCCCACTCCGCAGCCCCACAGACTCCTTTCTGAAGGCTGGGCATGTCCTGAAGCATCAGCTGTGACCCCTGGCTTTGGGGAGGCTGAGCTGAGCTGAGCTGAGCCCTCCTTTGGTGACACCATCACTGGGGTTGGTTTAATGCCCGTATGGCAACACAGATACTTTGTAAGCAATGCAATACCTCTTCAATGACAGGGAATGAACTCCTGATCCAAACAGCTTTGTCCCCAAGCAAGTGCAGGTCAACAAACTTCCCCCTTTTAATTAATTTCCTGCTTTAAAGGAGGCAGGAGAGAGCCTGAGAAAGAAGTACAGATTGTGGTTGACACCTATCAACGAGGAATAAGCCTGCACTATGCAGGGTGGCACATTTGGGAGGCAGCTCCGTTGGGGCTGGACTAACACTGGCATGCTGGGCTTGTTCCCATGCACCGCCCCCACCATGCTCTGGCTGTTCAAGTGTCCTTGTTCCGCTTGGGGAACTGAGAGCACTGGGGACTAGGCAGGTGTCAGACTGCTCTGGGGGGGGCATGGGTGTGCCACCAACCACACACATGCACCCCCTGTTATGCAGTTCAGCATTGCTGGGGGTTGGAGCTGCCAGTGACATTTTGGAGCTCTGGGGTCAAGAGCACCGTGGCCAGTGGGACAGGGGGATAAGCATAAGCATAAGTGTCCTCTGATCACAGGCTCCCCCTCTGGGTGCCCCAATGCAGCTGCTGTATTTATGGGCCAGCAGCTGGGCTTAGTCTGAACACATGTGGGAATTATCCTGAAGCTGAAATGGGGTCAAACAGGGTCTTTTCTGAGCTTGCATGAGCTGTACTCCCCCAGAGCTTCACATTATGGACACCATGGAACCATGCAGCACCCTGGGGCCAAACCCACTTGTTTGCAGGGCAAAATTAATGATTCAGAGCAGCTTGCTTGGGAACATATTAAAAACAAGGCTCTCTGTCTGCTTTTTCTGAGCCCTTTTCCCTCTCCCTCAGCCCCAAAGTGGTTTGATGGGCAGCGCTCGACTGAGAACAGGCAGGGCACGCTGGCCGAGTACTGCTACACACTGGTCAACCTGCCCCACAAGATCTCTCGATGCCTGCATGTGGTCAGCTTCTTCAAGGTCCGTCATGATGACATGAACCCTGTCACGGACAGCCAGTGAGTCCAGCTGCCTGCTAGTTTGAGGGAAATCCTGTGTCCCTGGCCTTTGGGTGCTGGCAGTAGCCCACAGGGAGGACATCGCTGCTGATGGACAGGGGTGGTTGGCATTGAGCTGCCTTTGCTCTGACCTGTCTAGGATCAAGAAGCCTGAGGTCTTCCTCCTGCCGAAGGATTCCAAGCAAAGCCTCACTGGTAAGAGGCCTCAGAGGGGTGCAAGCAGCTGCCTTGGTAGCAACAAAGGCCATTTGGGAGAGGGGCTGCCATCCCACAGCGGATATGCTCATCAAGAGCACGGTCTTTGTGCCAGAGCTTCAGCTGGGGGGAAGCCAAAGCCTCAGGGGGAATGAGTCACTGTCCTGAGATCCAGCTGCTTTGGGGAAGGAAGAGGCTGGGAGGGCACTTTGGGCTGTCCTGGGGCTGCTTCTGGCCTGCCTGAAATAGGGTGTTTCTCTGCTGGGTGCTGGGAGAGGGAACATCTCTCACTTCTCCCATGCAGACATCACAGGCCCCATCGTCCTGCAAACCTATCGAGCCATCGCTGACTATGAGAAGAGCTCCATGTCCGAGATGGCTCTAAAAGCTGGGGACATGGTGGATGTCGTGGAGAAGAGCGAGAATGGTATGTGTCCATCCCTTGGAAGTGTCCCGAGGGCCAGCCCCCTCCCTGCCACCATTTCAGCAGGGATGAGGACTGCCCTTGCATCTTGAGTCCAAACGTAGCATGTGAGTTAGTTATGACAGTGCACAGGCTGAAGGGTGAGGGGCAATTCTAGAAAACGGTGCAACTTCCTGATGTGCCTCAGCCTGTGAGGTTTCCTGCCCAGCAGGAACATGATGAACTGGTCAAGCCCTCTGGTTGCACCATGTCAACAGAGACCAGCCCCAGCACTGTCCCTTCAGTCCAGGACATGTGGATGTCTGCACCTGCCCCAGCCAGGACAGACTCAGTGCTAGTGTCCCCATGGTGCCCCCACAGTATTCTCTGTTCATGTCCATGGCTACTTTCCTTGCAGGCTGGTGGTTTTGCCAGTTGAAGAATAAACGGGGCTGGGTGCCTGCTGCCTATCTGGAGCCGATGGATGGTCCTGATGAGTCTGAAGAGCAGGAGCCCAACTATGCAGGTAAAATGCTGGGGTGACCAGGGTATGCATCAGTGCACAGCCTGTGCAGCTCCCCACTGGGATGGCTCACTGCAAGACTGGGCAATCCACACTGAGCAGGATCACTGGGCAGGGAGATGCTGCTGTAGGAACTGCCAGAAGGGATAAATCTCATGATTTGGTGCCTCAGTGTCAACCTTGGGAGCTTCCCATGACCTGCAACTCAGCATTAGACGTGTTTTGGCTGATCACAGATGCTCATCTTGATCCAGTGGCCGTGCTGAGGTGGCTGGGTGAATACTGAAGTGCTGGGTTAGCAGAGGAGCACAGTGCCCCCCACGTCACCCTGCCATGACAATGGGGCCTTATTGCATGGAGCAGAGGGAGGATCCCACAGACTTGTGCTAATTGCTCACCAGGCTTCAGCTTCATGGGATTTACAACACTGCAACAGGCTTTATTACCACAACACTTCCTTCTGCCTCATTTCATCAACTGAATTCTGAACACACTTTCCAGCAGAGATAGTTGTGCTTCCACTGCTTGCACCCAGCAGCTTTCTTCTGGAGAGGTGATGGAGGGGCTGGGATGAGCCATGGGCAGTGACAAGGCTGGGGAAAGTCTGAATCCAAACTTGAAGCACCCTGGGTCTTGCCTAAAATGTACGATAAATGTTCTGGTGCCTCCTCTCTCCTCAGTGGCTGGGGAGGTTGAGCTCCATCCCGGGGGGGGCAGCATATGATCTGCCATCCCCATTTTGTGTGCAGGTGAGTCGTATGTGGTCCAGAAAAGCTACACAGCTGTGGAAGAGGACGAGTTGACCCTCAAGGAGGGTGATACAATCGAAGTCATCCACAAGCTCCTTGATGGCTGGTGGGTCATCAGGTGAGAGATGCCAAGAACAGGTCAGGTGAGCAGGATTCAGGCAGAGGGAAGGGATGCACCCATGGTTCTCCACATCAGGGCTGTGGAAGCCGTGGGCTGTTTGGTGCCACTGCCCAGCACTTCCTTTTGCAGGGCTCCTTCTTAGAGTCTCTTCTTTGCCAAATATTAAATGTCCCCTCTGTTGGGGACTTCAGAAATATCCAAGAAGGAGGCAGATGGGAAAAAAAATTGTTAGTTATTTTGCCTCTAATTGGTCTGGCACATTTTGCTTTGCAAAATCTCAACTTTCATCTCATCTGCAAGGAACATGAAAGGTAACCCACAGGACACCAGCAGGGGACAGGCATGAACCATGAATCATGGGATATCCTAAGCAGGAGGTGTTCAAGGCCAGGTTGAATGGGGCTTGGAACAACCTGCTCTAATGGAAGGTGTCCCTGCCAATGGCAGGGAGTTGGAACAAGATGATCTTTAAGGTCGCTTCCAAGCCAAACCACCCTGGGATTCTTTGACACCCACAAGGATCATCAAGTCTCTCTCCCGGACTGAGGAGGCAGTTGCAGAGCCACGACTGCAAGTGATGTTGCTTTGTGTTGCACTGCAGGAAGGATGAAACCACGGGTTATTACCCCTCCATGTACCTGCAGAAAGCTGGAGAGGTAAACTCTGTGAAGAGTGAACTGAGGAACCGGAGTGCTCCTCCACGGAGGTAGGAGAAGCCCTGGGTGGGAGGGGGCTTGGACTAAAGCTCTTCCTTGAGCAAGATGAAATTAAACCAGACAGTGGGTTGTGGTGTCACCTGCTTGCCCTGTCAATGAGGAACTGCTTGGGTCGATGTGAGCAGAGCAGACAGACCAGGCTGCAGCAAAACCAGCTTTGTGCTCCCCAGCTCCCACAAGTACCCTAGCATTGCTGGTGCCAGGCTGCGTGATCCTTACTCCAACAGGTCCTCCAGCCAGGGCATTTCTCCATGTCCTTCTGCAAAATTTATTTTCTGGGCTAATCTCCTTTAATTTTCAAATTGACCATTTTCTTATTTCCCAAGTGCATGCACTGAATCTAAGAGGCGAGATTTGACTAAACAGAGCTGCCAAATGGCCTAATCTGACGGGAGGATTTGAGCTAATGGAAGGGATTTTATTTTGATTAAAAAGATAAAAAGCAATAATAACTCATTAATTCTGGTGTGGAGAGAATGGCTAGGAAGGGCAGAGCTTGCAGCTGTCTTTTCTTCCCTGCAAGAAAACACATAAACCCTGCTCTAAAAATCTCTCCAAATCCAGTTCTGATGGATCATGGACTGGATGTGGGACAGTGTAAAGTGGTCCAGATCCACCTATTTGAGTGCAGGAATGCTTGCTGATACCCTTGGGGGAGGTGAGGTGGCCTGTTCCAAGGTGACTGTCTTGTCCCCCCACCATGGTGACACTGCCCCTGCAGTGCTGGCGCTGGCAGCCAGGCTGAGCCCTGTTGCAAATGTGGTGACCTGCCATTGTGGGTAAGAGCTTTAATATGACATGGGATGTGTTCTCAGACCAGGAAGGGGCTGAAGGTAGGCAGACACATTGGCTCAAGAAGAGCAGAAGGATGGTGCCATGAGGTGGAGTTCAGGAGCCACCTCACTGCTGTGTGGTAGTGGAGGCAAAGCAGTGGCCTCCGTCTGCGTGCCTGGGGGAGGTCCTGATGCTGTGTGTTCTCCTGTAGTAGCACCATGCTGCTGAGCCTTTAACTTCTCTCAGTAGTTTCTCTGCTGTGGGTTCAACACTGCACATCCAGGTGCATGCTGACACATGCCCCACGCTCCATTCCCCTGCATCTGATCCTTGGGCATTGGGGAGCCATGCCAAGCCCTACAGCAGGGACCTCAGTGTTGCAGCCAGGAGAGGTGCTGTATGTCCACTCATCAAAGAGCTATAGATCACTTACGGGGCTTTCTTGGTAAACCTCATGCCCATCTCATCCTCCCAGCCTTACACCCAATCTTCCTCACCATCCCCATTGTTACCTTCCAGGCTCAGGGTTCACCCTTCAGTGTTTGCTTCTAAAGCACCATCCAGCTACCTCTGAACACATCGTACATCATGTCCCTCGTGGCTCTCCTCGAGGGCTGGCATCCACCAGGCAAAACTCAAAAGCAGAAATTGGGGTTTGGGTGAAGCAGAGGAGGAGACACGGGGAAAGAAACGTGTGGTGTTAGAGCTACCAGCATTAAAATGAAAGTTTTGTTTCTCACTCCCTGCAGATCCACCATCCGAAATGCGAAGAGCATCCATAAGCAGGGCCGGAAGCAGATCAGCCCGGAGACTTACAGGAGGAACAGCAAGAAGTACATCCAGAGCCAGTGGAACATGCAGGGAAATTCCCAGAACAAGGCCAATGTCATCAGTAAGTCTCAACGAGACTGGAATCCTGCAGGCATGGGCTGTGACCCCCAGTGCTGGCAGCTGGAGCAGGATGGCACACTTAGGTCACCCCCTGCCCATCTGCCTTTTTCCTATGGGGAAAGTGTGTGCAGGGAGGTGTTTCTTTCAGCGAGGTTTCTTACCCCTGGCTATAGGTCAGATAGAGTGGAATATGGACCTGGAGGGAGGTCAGCCCGCATTTGGGACGTGTGCTTTCCTCTGTGCACCTCGCCTCCCCATTACTATTGCCATTGCCACATACGTGAGCTGTCAGCAGAGCCCCCAGAGGGAAGTGTTGTATGAAGAATCATGGAATCATAGAATGGTTTCAGTAGGAAGGGACCTTAATGATTATCTTGTTCCAACCCCACCTTCCACTAGCCCAGGTTGCTCCAAGACCCGTCCAACCTGGCCTTGAACACTTTCAAGCATGGAACAGCCATAGCTTCTCTGAGCAACCTGTGCCAGGGCCTTACCCCCCTCACAGGCAAGATTTTTTTCCTAATATTTAATCTAACCCTTCCCTCTGTCATTGTGAAGCCATTCCTCCTTGTCCTGTCACTCCAGCCCCTTGTAAAAAGCCTCTCTCCATGAGAAAGATGGCTGCCATTGAGGTAGACCCTTTAGATCTGGCAGTCCCCATGCAGTACCCATGACCTTCCCGAGGGAGAGCAGCTCCTTGTGCAGACCTAAAGCTGGGATTCCCCTGAGAAGAGTTCCCAGCTGGGCACAGGTGGGCTCATCCCACCACCCTCACCTACATGAAGACCGTTACAGGCAACAGGGAGGAGAGGCAGAAGCTTTGGTGGCCATCACATAGGAAGCTGCTGAACGTTCATGAGGGGAGTGGGTGGTGGAGCACTTTGACCCATCTGTACATCTGCTTTGCTCACAGTTGAGAAAAATGAGCCACAGGACAACAAGGCCAAGGCTCAACCTGCTGTTCCTCCTCGTCCCAGCAAAGATCTCATCTTGAACCGCTGCACTGAGAGGACCTGGAGGAAGATCCTGTGAGGATTCTCTGAGCCCCCACACCAGACACCCACTGCTTCATCTCCTCCAGCCCCTGCACAGCCAGGGCTTGGAGCCAGACCAGGGATCCATGTGGTTCTGGCAGCCACCACAGGCCACAGGGGACTGCTGGGCAAATCGGCACAGACCTGTGCCCGCCCTCATCCTCCATCATGGCCAGCCCAAGGTGTCCTGGTGGCATTGTGAGGAGGGACTGGCCCTGCTCCACCAGCACCAGGGGGCTGAGACCTCACAGCCACCAGGACCCCTCATCTCTAGATCCCCTTTTATCACCTCTTTGTGTTTTGAATGATTTTGTGGTTTTCATCAATAAAGGAGAGACACTTGATAGACATCTCAGTGTCCACCTAGACAGTGAATCAGGCAGACCCTGAGGAGCAGAGTGGGTATCGTGACAGAAAAGGTGTTCTCCCTGGGGGATATTGGGCAAGAGTCTCTTGCAAAAGATGCTGGCAGGGAGGAAATTTAGTTGAGGGGGATGAAAGGACGGCAGCTTCCTCCTGGAAGGCGGCTACTTTGTTCCCTGAAGTGGAAAGCGAGGGCTAGGATGTGAGGATGGGGCTGCTTCTCAGAGGGAGTGTGGTGTGACGGCTGGTTTTGGGTGCCACCAGAGCCAGCCCTGCCATCACCACGCCAGACGGGGTTGGTCTGGGTCTGGGTTTGGATTTGGGTTTGGGGTGAGGTCTGGGTCTACATGTAGATTTGGGCCTGAGTTTGGGTTTTGATCTTGGTTTGGGTCTGGGCTGGGTCTAATCCATACCAGGGTGCGGATTTAGGTCTGGGGGTATGTTTAGATTTAGAACTAGGTTTGGGTGTAGGTTTAGGTTTAGATTTGGGTCTGGGCTCTGAGACACACCCTCAGCAGATGGCGGGGTAGCCCCTTTAAGACGAGCGCGCCGCGCCACCGCGGCAGTGCGCGTGCGCGCAGGGGCGGTGACACCCCCCCTCCCTCCCCGCCCCCCCCCCCCCCCCGCGGGGGAGCGGCAAGATGGCGGCGGTCTGAGTGCGGCCATGGCGGGGGCGCTGAGGGTGATCAGCACGGCGGGGCTGGCGCGGCCTTTCTACTGCAGGGGCCTGGGCGGGGCAGCGGGGCCGCCGAGCACCCGCCAGCTGCGGGAGGCCGAAGAGGCCGCCCCAGTGTTCCAGTACACGGGGAAGGCGGCCAGGCGCAAGGACCGCGTGTTCGTGTGGGGCTTCAGCTACTCGGGCGCCCTGGGCGTCCCCAGCTTCGTGAAGCCTGATGCGGGCTGGAAGAAGCCGCGGCGTATCCAACCCACGCCGTACCGCCTGGAGACGGAGGAGAAGGTGGGCGCGGCCCGGCGAGGCTGCCGTTTTCCCCCCCCGGAGCCTGGTCAGGGCTCTGCCCAGCGAGAACGGCGCTGCGGGATCGGGTTTAAGGGCTTTGCCGTGATTCACAGTTTTTTGTCGATATAACAGTGTTACTCGGGATGATTATTGGTATAACTGCAGCAGCATACAGGTTGGAAAGTATATATCTGTAGTTTTGTCAGAGGCATAAGAGAACCAGGGTGGGAAGAACATTTGCCAGAGAAAACGCGCCTCGCCTCCAGTGGCTCCGTGGCTCCTCCCACACGACAAATAGGAAGCTTGTCTTGAAAATATTACTCTTTTGCCTACGTGTTTCACTCGTTGTGCTCTGCTGTTCAGTGCAGAGAAGGTCAGAACATTCATAGAATATCTTGAGCTGGAAGGAACCCACATGGATCATCGACTCCAACTCCAGCCCTGCACAGACACCCCAACAATCCCACCACGCACCCGAGAGCGTTGTCCAAACACTCCTGGAGCTCTCTTGGTGCTGTGACCATTGCCCTGAGGAGCCTGTTCAGTGCCCGACCACTCTCTGCGGGAAGGCCTTTTCCTGATATCCAACCTAACCCTGCCCTGACACAGCTCCAGCAGTTCCCTCAGGTCTTGTCACTGCTCACACAGAGGAGAGATCCATGAGGCCCCTTATGAGGAAGCTGCAGACCCCGATGGGGTCTGACCTCATTCTCCTCCAGGCTGAACAAACCAAGTGACCTCAGTTGCTCCTCACATGGCTTTTGTCCTGGGCTTTTTTTGGCAAAAGGAATAAAACGGGAATGTTATTCTTTTAAGATCTTTTTGCTTGGTTGTTGTTTTTTTTTTGTAATCTGCTGATGCAGGTCAGCAGACAGGTCTTCCTGTTGTGTTTGAATGGGGCCAAAATAATACAAAAATGAAGATGTATGCACATGAAAACAAAAAGGCAAAAAAATTGGACTTGAATTTGCGCCGTTGTGCTTATCACAGAAGAATGTTTCTGATAATTTTTGCAAAATCGTACGTGCCTTGAATTCGGGCCGTATATGGATGTAGCTTAATGAGGGATGAATGCTGATGAACAAATAGCGTGGGCTGAAACTTGCTTTTCTAAACCACAATTGCTAACTGAATGGTGTGGGTTTTGTCTGTCTTTAAAGATATCCTCTGCTGCCTGTGGTTATGGATTCACACTGCTGGCCTCTAATACCACGGACATCACCAAAGTGTGGGGTACGGGGCTCAACAAGGATTCCCAGCTTGGATTCCAGAGGAGCAGAAGAGATCAAAGTAAGGATTGGAGTGTTTTAAAGATTTACAGGGTGGGGAGAGGGGGGGCACAAGAGGGCACTGCAGGATACCTGTAGTACAGGAAACTTCAGTTTGAAGGTGTGAAAAATATCGGGAGGCTTTGATGCAGTGCCGGGCTGTGCTTGTTGTTTTTTTTTAAAGGGATCTTTTTCTTGAACTTAACTGTGTTTTTCTGTGCTTTGTACTTGGTCAAGATTTGCCTCTGTTCTATACACTGCACTTACAGAGTTTAGTTACATCCAGGCTGGAGTGGAACTATTTATTCTGGAAAATGTGGGTGTTGGTTTAGGGGTGGCTTTGAATCTATAGTTCGATAGTAGACAATGTTAGGGGCTAGTTAATTAATCGATTTTGTCAGGGTGGTTTGCTCACTTCTGTTGCCTATGCACTTATAAACTAAATTCCTTTCCCACAGAGCTCTTTTTATACAGTCGTTGGGTTGGTTGGGTTTTTTTCGGTTGTTTTGTTTGTGAAGCTGTAGGGCGTTTTTTTAAATTATTTTAATAGCAAGTTGAATTTTGAAGGAAAACCACATTATTCAGTCATTCTGTCTTATTCCAGGCTCTCAAACCATTTAAGATAATGATTTTTGTGCAGAAAATGGACACTTTTCACCAAAGGCAAATAGGAGAAACACAAACTTTCATCATAAAATGGTTGTCTCTGAAGACATTCCTCCATAAACGGTCGAGGAAAATCATGTTAAAAGCAGTTTTTATAATGTATAAGAGTGTAATGCATCTGATATGGGCAAAATCTTAAAGTTTTTGGAGAAGCAAAGAAAATTGCAGCTACAGTGCAGCATGCTGAGGCTTGCAGTGATGCTGCTTTGTGCTGGCACGCTGGATAGATCCCCAGCAGTGTGTGTGCACAGCAAGTGTGAGCTTAAACAGCAGCGGCAAAATGCAGGGGCTGGAAAAGCCTCTCCTGACTTCTGCTTTTAAGGGTTTCAGCTCTTGCTGTGTCTTCGTTCTGCACGTGCTGATGTCTCAGGTGTGTCTTGTGGTTATCTTGCCTGTCATCTGACCTGGAGATTACTTTTACCAGAGAATCCAGAAATAGGTTAAGTAGTTTTGCAGTTCAAGCCCTGCTAAGTAAGAGGGTTTGGCAGGATCTGTTGAAAGTGGGAATTCAACAGTGGGATTGCTACTGCTCCTTACTTCCCTCAGACAAGCTTTCTTTTGGGATGTGCTGCTCATTACTGTTTTACAAACTTAACTTTGTTACCCACTGGTTCCAACACTGTCTCTGTAGAGACAATGCTTTATTTCCAGGGGAATTTGTGTCTGACTTTTAGATGGTTGTATCTGAACTACTAATATTTCATTCTTATCCTCCTCTTCCTTAGCCACCTCATTGCCTCTATTCTTCAAAATCCCTCAACCATCAGTGATGATTACCACAGATCCTAATAGCCTGTGTTGCACTGCTGGAAGGAACAGAGAGAGAGGAAAAGATTTTTTTGCTTTGTGACTTCCACGTGTCTTTAGACAGAGACTTGGCTGCCTTTCAGCTCCTACTCTATTGCATGGCAGGCACCCGCCATTCACAAACATCCTATTGTCACATCCAGTGCCTACCTGTCCTCACATCCAGTACTGTCTTACTGCAAAAGGGCTTGTGTAGATTTTCTAGGGTTTTTTTTAATTATTATTTTTATTGAAGACAGTGAGAACCAGTTAAAGCACTGCTGCATGTGAGCAAACTATTTATTTGAGTCCTCTGGAATTTGATGTCACTTGTTACAGTGACTTTCTTTGATATCAAAGCTTTTTATCTCCCCTTAACCTTTTCCTTAGTACTGATTTATGTTTTGCTGTTCTTTTTTGCTCCCCCCCCATTGACTATAACTGATTACATATTCTTCAAGTTACTAAATCTTTTTCAAGTACAGCATGTCATTTTCTTTCATAAATGTTAGATCTCTTATTCCCTATGGAGCTAGCCTAGCTAGTCTTTCCTGCATTCCTTTTTTCTGAAAGAGCCTTTAATCTACTGTTCTTTAAATATAAAGCCCTAAGATTTTTTTTTGTTCACCTTTCCTCCTTTTTTTGTTGTTTGTGATCCTTGCTCTTGTATCTTGTTTGCAATATCCCCATTTTCACACAGTACTTAGTTTGTGCTTCGTGTTAAGTTCTGGTAATCCAGCCTTATTCATCAAAGTGGTTGAACATATGGCTGAAAGCCTCAGTTTCTCAATTCTGCCACCTGAAGCCTTAACTCAGCCTTTAGGTGTGGTGGACCTTTGATTAGGCAGTGATATTGGCTTGAGCCTTCACCATGGCTTTTACCTTCTCTCTTTCTCTGTAATAAATTTCTGTCAGCCTCTATCTTGGCTTTCTAAAATGTATCTGCTTTTGTAACAAAGGAGAAGTGAGTATGTGAATGTACAACGGAATCAGCAAATATATGCTAAATTTACTTTATGGAAGCTACTGACTTAACATTTTTCTGTCTTCATTAAGCTAAGGGCTATGATTATGTCTTGGAACCATCTCCAATTCCATTACCACTGGAGAAGCCGCAGCAGACTCGAGTCTTGCAGGTGTCCTGTGGGAGAGCCCATTCCCTGGTCCTGACAGATAGCGAAGGAGGTATAATGTTGCTTGTGCTGTGGACAAGGGATGCCTGACTATGCTTTTATTAAGAGCTCAAAAAAAAATTGATTTCTGTCCTTTAGAACTAGACCAACCCCAGGTGGGCTGTCTGCACTGTAAATGGAATACAGGCAGCTGTTGGCCTTTGTGGGATTGCTGCTGCAAGGGAGAAATGTGAGCTCTGCTTGGCTCAAACTGTAAATGTGTTGGGAGCTTTTTCAGTCTGAGGTTTGTTTATCTTGCCCCAGGCCTGGCTGAAGTGCAGCCTGTTTGTCAGTTCACTCAGACATTTTTGAATGCAGCTTTGGATGACTATGCCAATACTCCTGTGTTACTTTCCCCTTGGAGCTCTGGAGTGCTGCATTAATACAAGCAATTAATTAATTAATAGCCCTTTATAGAGACGATCCTGTTTGTGAATTATCTCTCCATGTCTTTGGGAATTCTGTGGTGCAGTGGCTTCAGTGCTGCACCAGGCGATTCAGTGCAGCTTCTCAATGGGTGAGCTGGTTGGTTGGTTGATTTACCATTCCAGTGGGAACACTGATCTATTTCTGAGTCTCCTTGACAACGCAGGATGAACCAGGCAATTCCTGACAAACAGCCAATGAATGGGCTCCAGGTACCGCTGCTGTGCCTGCAACAATATTGCTGGGTTTTGTTGATGAAAATGGAGTCGGTCACTTAAATTAAAGTGGACTTGCTTTGAAGAAAGCTTATGCCATTTTTCTGTTACAGTGCTCTCCCTTTCAGACTGAGAATGGCATGAAAATATTTTGTGGACCTGAAAAGAGGCTTTCAGGGGATTGGACAGTAATAAAACTAATGCATTTTATCACTGTTTTTCAGTTTTCACAATGGGAAACAATTCTTATGGACAGTGTGGCCGGAAGGTTATTGAAGATGAAATTTACAGGTGAGAATTGAAAGATCCTGAACTTTTTTAATGTTAAAAACAATTGCATGAAAACAACTCTGCAGAAAGGCCTAAGGTGGGAAAAGTCTGGTAGTATAGGCATGCCATTTGAGATTAAGGAGTCTGAGAACAGGCTTTTGTGCTGCAGGCGTCATACAAGTGGCCTGGCTTTGAACCTATACTGGGCACTAATGTTCTGGTGACCACATTCACAAAAGACAAAAGGATGGTCAGCATGGGACAGTTCTCACAGGGTGTAGAGAGGAAACCCAGCCTTCATAAATTGCTTGAAGTAATTGGTGTTAATTAGTTGGGCTTTCTCCCTTTAATGGCTCAGAGCCATGTGCAATTCCTGAGGGTGTTAGAAATGCCATTTAGTTATGAAAGAGGTATGCTTTTGTTGAATCTCTGTTGTAACTGCCTCTGAATCTGTAGTGCTTTTCCTTCACAGGGATTTTTGGTGGGCCACACCAAAGCATATGCTCAAAATGCTCTGTAAGATAGCAGTGAGCAAGTGGATAGTGGGAATGTGTAAGTGGAAGTTTCTGATCCCTGGCAGGACCTAGAAGAAATCTTGCTCATTGCTCTCTCTGTGATCCTCAGCACTTGGAGTGTAGAGTTTGAGAAAATAGCTGAAATTAGGTAGCTTTTGTTAGCCTTGATACTGCAAGTCAGTCATTGGATTGTTCATAATTCCTGGTATTGTGAAATAACGACAGGGATGTTAGCACTACACTGCGCTCTGGAATATTTGGTTAATCTCTAGTTAAGTGTAGTGTTTATATAGGTGCTGCAGTATTATGTAGTGTCTGTGCTCATTCTAGACTAGGGACCATCTTTTGAGGATTGCTCCTACTCCCTAATTCCCATGGAAAGTTATATTTAAGAAGTGACAGTTCTTAATTTCTTAAAGAAGAGAATGTAAAATTATGTTCCTTCTTCATGCAGTTATTTTGCATGTGGAACTACATGTGGACAAATCTCTTCTTGAAATAATAAAGTGGCTTTCAGTAAAGGCAGGTTTACCTTTGCTTTTTTCAGTTGCAGTCCTCTGAAATCTTCTGTGTTGTCTTTTTTCTTCTCGATGGTTGTTTGGTGTCTAGTGAAAGCTATCTCATTCATCAGCTGAAGGAGTTTGACAGCAGAGTTGTCCAGGTAAGAGGATCATCTGAACTCAGTTCTGAAGATGGATTGAAAGCTGAGCTCAGAGGGTGGCAGTCATTGGCATGAAACCAAGTTGAAACCGGTAAGGAGTGCTGTATCCCAGGGGTCAGTACTGGGTCCAGTCCTGTTTACTTTTTCCCTAGTGGTCTGGATCACTGAGTGTACACTTATACACTTAGCAGGTTAACAGACGGCGTAAACTGTGAGGAGTGGCTGATAAACCAGAGGATGGTGCTGCCATCCAGAGGCTGGAGAATTGGGCCTATGTGAACCTTATCAAGTTCAGCAAGGGGAGGGGCCAGGTCCTGCCACTGGGTAGGAGCAGCCCCAGACACCACTGTGTGCTGGGGATGACTGGCTGTGAGGAAAAGGCCCTGGGGGTTCTGGTGGACGCCATGTTGACCATGAGCTGGTGGTGTGCCCTTGCTGCAGAGAAGGGAAATGATACCCTGGGCTGCATTAGGAGGAGCGTTACCTGCAGGTCAAGGGAGGTGGTTCTTCCCTTCTGCTCAGTGTTGTTGAAGTACAGTGTCCATTTCTGGGCTTGCCAGTACAGGGAGGTCATTCTGACACCTCATCTCTTCCTGTCCTGATTTCTTGTTCCTCTTGTCAATTTTATATTGCTTGTTTTAGTTTGAATTTTGTCTTTCCCTTTTCAAAAGTGAGCTGTGAGACCATTACTTAGACTAGCCAGCATTTCTCTAGGGCAGGTTCCCTGGAGAGCAAGGGACTGCAGAGCAGCAGAAATGCCACTATGCCTGCCATGGCTGCAGTATTCCCAGGAACAGTTTGTTAGTATATCTGTGCCCTTGTAGACATACTCTATGGGCAAACATTGCTCCTGTTTCAAGGAAGGGTCATTCAGTTAGGTTTATCTGATGAGACTGTGGCATGGTACAACCTGAAAATGTTTTGAATTAGGCTGGTAAACTTCTGTTTGGACTTTTCATGGTTTTATTTTTTCGAGAGGGTTGAATACTTGGTACCTGTTTGTACTTTGATACCAGTTATGTGCTTGATATTGGTAGTGCCTCTCTTACCTTGTTGATTAAATCCCTTTAATCTTTGGCTAATTTTTAATGTCTGCTTTTGAATAACTTTTTGCTTGGCTTTAATTCATGCCAAGCCTGTGGCAGACATGATTGCTAGTTCAACATAAATGTAGATTTGAGAACAGCTGTGTACCTAGAGCACTTACATGGCAAGGAATCAATAGCAGTTTGTAGCTGGCATCAAGAGCCATGTCGTTAGCACTCTGGGAAAGGAGAGCTCTTATTTACCCTTTGCTGTTTTATTGTGTTGTACTGCTGAATTGAGCTTTCTTTCCCTGTTGGATTTCAGAACAAATCAACTGCAACATCACTTTCCATCAAAAATATGCTGCTGGTTTTGGCGTTGTATCTTGCTGTTCAGTGTTGTGTCCTGCTGTTCTTGGTCTTCCCCATCTGTAGAGCCATTTGATCAGGAGAGAAAGGTCAAAATCTGAAGTGATGGGCATTGTAGAGGCTCAGTTTATCTGCCAGTAATGCTTCGTTACATTGAGTCTGAACACATGACCTTTCCTGACCAGCTCTGACTTTTTGTTTGTGTGCAGGTAGCGTGTGGGCAGGACCACAGTCTGTTTAGAACCAAGAAAGGTTCAGTCTATGCATGTGGATGGGGAGCTGATGGACAGACAGGTAGGAGCTCAGCTCAGTTTGCTTTTCAGGGAATTGATGAATATAGCAAGTTGTCACAATTCACAGCTTATGATGTGTATTTGTCGTGCATGTGTGGACAGAAAGGGGCTGGTATGTTTCCAGCTGTGTGCAGATGTTCTTGGTACTCTTGTATAACCAAACTGAGACAATCCAGTTCATTTTTGGAGGAGCTTTAGGATGCCACGCAAGGCAATCCAAGCATGCAGTCTGAGGAGAATGTGTGCTGTTAAAAGCTTCTGAGGGGATGTGGAAGTGACATGGGCAGTTTAGCTCCCCAGTTCTGTGCAGGCGTTACCTTCCTGATTCTTGTTTCAGGATCTGTTTTGCTTCTTGCTCTTTTGAACTGACTAAGCTCTTTGGCAGCCTCTGCTATCTTAGCATGGGATCTTTGGGCAGGCACTTTTTCTGGTGGCTTTTGCTGTCAGAGAACTTCCTCACATTCATTCCTGCTGTTTAGTCCTGCTGCTCCCAAAGCTGTGTTCCTCCCATGGTTTTTTGTGCCAATATGCTGTAGCCCATTTTTCTGTCATCTACATTCTGGTCTCTTTTCCAGGCAACAATTTGTCGTGTAAAGCATTTGCTTCCCAGCCTCTTTTGCCACTTGCTGTTGTCTAACTGATTGCAGTGTGCTGTCGCTCATGGCTCTCCTTGCAGAAGACAGGATGCAGCCAGCTTGTGAAACTTCATCTCTTGTCAGGATATCTGCCTGGCTTTGTTACTGTTCTTCAAACACTTTGGTCCATGCAGACAAGAGAGATGAGACTGTTTTCCAGGTGTGATCGTATAAAGTTGTTGTGTACTCCAGAGAGGTAGTTTTGACTACTGGAAGTGGTGTTTATGGCTGCTTGTCCATTGAAGCTAAGCAGTATGGACAGAAAGATGTCTTTTGGAGGATGCCTGATTTTGTTACATGACAAAATGGTCCTATGCAGGCGTTAAAAGTGCATCTGGAAAAAATTCTTCATCATCTCTCAACTTTTTTTTCTTTCAGGTCTTGGACACTACAACATCACCAGTGTTCCTACTAAGCTACATGGTGACATTGCTGGAGTAAACATTATCCAGGTCTCTTCCTATGGGGACTGTTGTCTGGCTGTTTCGGATGAAGGAGATGTCTTTGGTTGGGGAAATTCAGAATACTTGCAGTTGGCATCTGTCACAGAAACCACACAGGTCAGTTGGCCTGGGAGTGTGTTTTTACATGTTTCAATTCAGCTGCTGTGCACAGAGTTAAAGATGTTGCACTTATCCCTGCTCTGGGTCCTTCTGACAGCAGTGTAAATTGATATAAACTAATACTAATAACAGACTACTTTTACCTATGCTTATAAAACCAACCTATCTGACATGTTTGTATAGTTTTAGGGCAGTATGTTTCCCAGCTTTAATAGGCAAAGGCTTCTGTCTCCTCACCCCAGTTTGTTAGTCGAAGAACTCCATGAGACCCAGCTCAAGCGCTTTTGCGAGTTTCAGGACAGGAATTAGTCTTTTGGCTGGCTAATCTAGAATTTCGAATGGACATCCTTAGTAGGTTTATAACTGAGTCTTAAACAAATTCCAGTGTCTCACAGATAAAAGTTTTTTTGCAACATACTTACATGGGACAAAAATACAACGCTGACTTCACACTAGGCATTGTAGTACTGAACTCATTAGGCAGATGGTCTCATCTTACAGTTAGTTTAGGAAGTGGAGTGAGGGAATTAATACTCAAGCTACTCTTGGCAGAAGGCTAGGAGCAGACAGTTGCATTAGAATGGCTTTAGCAAAATTTTAGAAACCTTTGTTTCCCATGCCTCTGCTGATGTATCCTTAATGTAGGGCTAAATCCTGAGACCTGTAATGCCTGAAAACGGTTATGCTGTGTAGTAGTTTTCCTAGCTGGATGCTCGATGGAGGTCAGAGGGGTCTGAAATGGATGAATGGCAAAACCAAGAGTCTTAGCTACAATATAGATGAGGTCCAAATTGTGGAATAGCAGAGCTGTGAAATCAGAGACTGCTCTTTACATGTGTCAAGCTGTCTATGTTTCTGTTGTGTTGGACTGTACCAAATAAGTGCAATTTTCTTCTAGTGATTTTTCTTCAGAATGTTCAAAAATGTCACTGCAAACCAAATTTTAGTGATCTAGTCCATCGTGAAAACTTGCAAACATGTTTACTTATTGACTTCCCTGTTGTGTCTGACTTGGAGAACCAAGGGATAGAAGCAGACATTAGGCATTCCTAGCCTTGTTGTCTTTCATATAAGCTTTTCAGTGGGTAACCTTTTCCACCTTGTCCTCACCTTAATGAATTTCATGTAGTTTTTTTTTTTTAATTTTTGGACTTGCACTTACTCTGTTATTCAGGCAATAAAGGTTATGTCAGGAATCCAGTGTATGTAAGCTCTAACCAGAACTAGAGAATAAGTTAAAATGTGTGTCTGGTTTGCAGTTTACCTTGTGTCTGACAACTCCTCTGCAATCTCATACAGGTGAATGTTCCCAGACATTTGCCATTCAAGATTGGGAAGATAAAGGAGGCTGCCTGTGGAGGGACTGGCAATGCTGTGCTAACAGGTGAGTTCACTTCTAGGATCATTCACTTTAGTGCAAGGCCATGCAGTAGGTGAATTGTAACATCGTGGAACAAACATGTTGTTTTCTGGAAATAGGTAAGTACTGTCCATGATGAGGAGAGCTGTGAGACTGAGAAATCTGTGATTTAAGAATGTACTAGAGGAGTTGTTTTCACTAGTACAGAGCATTGCTTCCAGTGTGTGCCGTTTTGAGAGCTTCTGCAGACTAGAACAAGAGTATGGCTGCTGTTGCCTGTCACACGGGCTGTGTGTGGCCTTTGATGAGTATGGATATAGGGAGGAAGTAAGGCCACACTTCAGACTCCATATGAGTCTGACATGTTTATAAATCTTGATAAACTAGGACAGAAAGTAGAGAGTTCTGAGAACAGTGAAAGTCTGCAGCAGTTTCTTAGTGACTGTACCTTGGATTGTCAGTGCTGGGGAGCACAGCTAGAGGCTTGCTGAGTGAAGTAATGAGGGAGGGGATTGTACTGCTTTTATGAAGGATTATCTTGAGGAAGATGTTCATATTTATGATGGAGTCGTGGTGACCAGACATTTGAGCTTCTAGCATGAAGGGAACAGAGCTAGCTGACATAGAAACTTACTCTGTCTTACACTGTCCAACTGCTGACTTTCTCAAGCACCCAACTTAAGGCAGAATGCCAGGCAGAGTGATGAGCCTACTGGTGGTTTGGGCACGCCTCAAAGGAGAAAGCCATGATAATAAACCCTCAACCTCTATCCCATCAGTCAGTAAGCTGAATTATTTTATCCAGCCCACACTGTCTTGGCATTATTTCCCTATGAAAGTTTTACCTGGGAAGCTTGACTGCTTACACATCTTAGGAAAAAACTGAGGCATTTGGATGAGAATGCATTGTTTGCAGATTTGAAATAATCAAAAGGTGTTAGACTGGTCTGTGAGAAAGGAAAATATTGCTTGGGTTTTGATTAACTCTTGGTTGTGGCATGAATTTCACAAGCACAGACTTTCTTACAGAATGTGTTCTTATAATACAGAAGAAGGAAATATTTTTGTCTGGGGATATGGAATTCTTGGGAAAGGACCAAACCTAACAGAGACAGCAGTGCCAGAGATGATCCCACCCAGCCTTTTTGGCTGGTCAGACTTCAATTCAGACATCTGTGTTGCTCATATTCGCTGTGGACTCGGCCAGTTTGCAGCACTTACAAGTAAGTTTCTCATCCTCCTGTCGTGGGGAAGTCAGATTGCTGTGTTATTGGCAGAAAATAAGACAAACCAAAAGAAAAAAAAATGAAAAACACAAAAAAAGCACCCATCTTTCTTGAAACTGAAAGCACACTGGAATGCAGCAGGGGGGCAGGTAGCAGGTTTCTGGCATACATACTGTGCTAACTTATGCATTAATTAAGAAAGTGTTATTTGTCTAAAGCAAACAAAAAAACTTTTCTCAAACAGGAAACCTGGAAAGTTTTTCCATTTCTCTGTGCAGAATTTGTGCACTTTAGGAGCAGCACGAATTTATAAGTGATAAATGAACAAATTAAAACTGAGTCTAAGTGGAGCTGGATGTCAGGGTTTCTTGGCATTTCTGACCAATTGAGTTAACAGCCCGATGTGGGCAGACCCAGACATTTAATATGCAAAGGGTATCACACTGTGTGTGCTCTGTGCACCCTGTGTGGGTTCCCAGCCTTAGTAGGGTTTGGAATTTGAAAGTCATTTGACATCAAGCAGCAGAGGGCAGCAGCACAGACACCCACAGTGAGTGTTTGTGGAGGGGCACTTCAGTGCCGGTGCTGTGTCGTTTGGGGCAAGCGGCGTATGTGACACTGTCAGTCTTGTTGCAGGGTGCTTGTAACTGGGCTCCCCTTAGTGTTCAGGAAGTATTAGAAACCATGTTTTGATTAAATTATACATACTTTATAGATTGTGCTTTGGTTGTCTCTGCAGTGGGGCTGATCCAAACACTTCCAAGATCTACATATTTTCCTGAGGAGCATAAAACTTTTAACTCTGTTAAACACAAGTTTTTGCTTTTCCCCAGCTGTCGTTAGAAGGTCACTTCTGTCAGGCAGCTGAATAAGCAGTCCCCAGGTGATGGCTTGGGACAGATCTCACTGTCTTGCTTACTGGATTTGCTCTGCTTATAGCTGATATGGATCAGTTCCAATTGTCCGACTTCCATCATAAATGATTCATTTCTCAAATGGTTCCCTGGAATTTCTTCTTCTGTGCTCTTTCTTCAAATAAAATGCTAAAGCAATAGCTGTAAGAGGGGGAAACAAAGACTTGTGCACAGAACTTGTTGCTTGTCCTGCTCATTAGGCATTTTCCCCAAACACAAGTACATTTATTGTACCTTGAAGTAAATTGGTGGCTGTCATACTGCTTGTATAACAGAAGCACTGTAGCCACATTTGCCAACATCAAAAATAGAATTTGTCCTTTTTAATGTCTCTGTTCTTTTCTATTATTTTTTTTCTCCTGTATAGACAGAGGAGAACTGTTTGTATGGGGCAAGAATCTAAGAGGGTGCCTGGGAACTGGAAGAATGGAAGACCAGTATTTCCCGTGGAGGGTAAGGATTGTGATATTAATGCCAAGAGTATATTCTTTGGCTAGTTTTTTTTGTGTGGTTTTGTTGAGTAATTCTGAAAGAACTGGAAGTCTAAGATGACTGTAGAAGTGCTTTGTTTTCCAGAGGTCCTTGTGTAGCCTCCTTAGGGATGGAGGTATTCAGTAAACCTTTTAGTCTACTATGCCAGTAACGATTTCAGGTCCCGAAACAGCATCTGGTGCTGTGCCACCACATCTGAACAGTTCTCATCTCCTTCCTGTTCACCATCATCTACGTGCTGCCCTTACTGCCTCTTCCTTCCTCTTCACTTTTGTATGTGCTGCAAAGAAAACCACCAGTATTGGTCATCTGTCCCAGAAGAAATTACTTATCTAAATTAGGTGAACATTTTGGTCATGGTGCTCAGACTGTCATGGCTACAGGTCTGCATAGTGGTGGGCTTCCTTCCCAGCTGTGATGGTGGGTCACTGGACTGACTGTGAGGTTACAGTAGGAGATCCTTATTCAACTGTTTTCATAGCTGTTGTATAGCACTTCCAGTTCTACTCCCTTCCCTCAGATGGCTCTGAGAGCCAGACTCAGTGAATGTAGAAGAGTCCTTGGCTCTGGAGTTCAGCCTAACTGATGTACCTGGTCTCCATGAAGGCCAAGTAGGAGAGGAGGTAGGCAAGCAGTGGGACTACTCTTGACTTCCTGTTCATGTGTCTGAGCTTGCAGTGGATGTGTTTCTGTAATATGTTTTCTCCTCCTTGTAAACATAAATAGAATTAGACCAGCTCTGGAACATTTGCCTACAATCACATTGCTGTGGCTGAGTGGAATTTCTGAATTCTCCAAGTGTGGCACATCCAGGTTTCCCTATGTGTGGATGTTGGGGGTTGTGCTCCTTCAGACAGCCAACTCCTGTCTCACAGTGCTATGGCAATGTGCCGGGATCCTTGTCTGTGACCTCCTCTTGTCCAAGAATTGGCCAGCTGTCCTCTCTCTTAGCTCTAAGGAAAAACTTGCTTTTTTAGCCTCTGCTTTCCTCAAGTTTGAGGTCAGCTTTAAGTGAAGGAGCCTGTAATTTCAGGAGTAAGGAGTTGGTCTCTTAGTCAAAGCACAAACTGCCTTAGGCTGAGTTGAGCCTTTGCCTTGTTCCATTTCTCGCTGATGAGAGAAGAGGCAAATCCTTGTGGTGCTTGGGCAGATGCTCTTCCTGCTCTCTGTTCAGTCATGCTGCTTCTGCTGCTGAACAGATGGGCTGAGGCTACAGTCTCAGTCTGCTAGTGAGCCAGCTCTCCTGTCCTTCCAAAGCTTTATGTGCTTCTGTGGAGGAAAAAGAGGAGTATTTCACAGCTCAGTGCACAAGCATGCCTGGTGCTACATCTTGTTCTTTCTGGGTTTTCAAGTTGGCACTTCCATTGGTACAAGGCCCTGTGAAACCAGCTGGCATGTTGAGCAGAAGAGCTTGAGAAATAGTATATATCAGGTGCAAAGTACTAGCTTGATAAATAACCCATTCTCATGTATCTCATCCAGGTGACTGTACCCGGTGAGGTGGTGGATGTGGCATGTGGAGTTGATCATATGGTAAGCTTGGTCAAGTCTTTTACCTAGCAATACTGCTGGGCCTCAGCACCATGCCAGGGCGATGGAGGGACTTGGTGATGAGCTTCTTGGAAAGGAAGACTCATTCTGTGAAGCCAAGTGATTGTGAGCAGAGACAGCCATAGCAGTGCCTGGGTGTGTTGTCATCTCTGCATTGTTGAAACACTCTGCCCTGGCTGCAGGAAGGAAGCACATTCCTTGAGGAGTGTGGAAATGCAGAGTGTTCTGGCTGGTTCATGATGAGCTCCCTGAGAATCTGAGGCCCAGCCCCAAGCTGGTGAGCCTCCCTGTGCCTGAGGATGAAGAGCATCTCCCTCAAGGAAGGCTGGCATGGCCTGAAATCTACAGCAAAGGACATTGATTTATGGACACTCCCTGTCACCAGCTCTGGGGTGTCAGTGTTGAGCAGAGCCAAACTATTTCTCAAGGGGAAGGGGGTTTTTTTATAGCTGTTTTTTATGTGGAAGAGAGGTTTTGCTGGCTCTTGAAGCCCATCACAGCTGTCCTGACTGGCCACCCCGAGCTGCACTGTGCCTGGGCTGCTGGCCCATGCGGAAACTGGATGCACAGCTGGATACAGTGTGGTGGCCTAAAGGCAGTGGTGTGTCCATGGGCTGTTGCAGGCTTTCTGTGTCAGCACTAAAGGCTGAACAGCCGAGGAACACATTCGAAGAGTGAGAACCTGTTTTCAGGGGAAAGTACTGTTAAATAAGACAGCAGGGAAAGATCAGTCCCAGGCTGTCTGCACTGCTGTGGCTGTGGGAGGACAGATAGATGGTGACAGAAGCCCATCTAGCCTATCATGGGAGGGAGGCTGGAAACAAAGTCCCTGCTCAGCTACCTGCCGACTTGGTGCTCAGGCATGGATCTCAGCAGTGCTCGCTACTCCTCGGGTACTTTTGTCTCCTTGTGCTGATCACACAACAGAGTCTTTGATTTTTTCTGGGGGAGTCCCTGCACTCTTTCTATTTTCAGAGGTATGGCAGCTCTTAGTTGCAGTTAGCCGGAGTTTTCAGGATTGCCTAGCAGGGGAAGGAGTCTTAATGGGTGAGAAGCAGAGCCTCATTCCTTGGTACCTTCTTATCAGTAAGGTGATGGAAATAGGATACAACAGCTGTATGTACCTGTAGCAGGCACTTACCAATTTCACATCCAAGAATGGGAAACTGTCCCCTGTGAAACACTCCAAACATCAAGCAGAATTGTCTTTTCTCTCTGTGGGGTACTTCTGCTGTGCAAATTATTTTGTCAAAATCCAAGCTGATATGTTTTAAATAAAGTGATTATAAAGTCTTTATCAGTAGTAATAGGAATATTCTTGAGCATGACTTCATACATGAGCCTCTCTGTCTTGCACTCTGCATTTAAACTTCAGCATTTTGGTTCGCAGTGATGTGGAACAACTTCTGTCAGCTGAGCCACCTTCACACCTGCAGAACTGATACTTGTTGTAGTCAGGCACTGCATCTGTGGCCCCAGGGACACCACATACTCACATTTTGGCTTCCTTAGATGAAAGTCTGTACCAAACTCAGGGTTTAAACTTTACCTTGATGAAGTAAGTCTTGAAGGGCTTTTCATAAAATACAGGAAAGGTGGACCAGTGTACGCAGAAATAGAGACACATCTCTCAGTTCTTACTGACGTTCCTGTGAAACAGGTGTTGCTGAGTGGGTTGAGGCAGAACAAGCAGAAAGCTCCTGTAAAATTGGTAGACCTTCACTGCTGTGAATTCTCATTTAGTTAGCTTTAATTTATACCTGATTCTACATGTGACTTGGGCAACTTGTGCTGTCCAAGCATGTCTTGTTAGCCTCATGGAAGTAGCTGTACCCTTTTAATACGAGGAGGCTTATTAAAGCATTGAAAACAAATTCAAAAACTCTTGTAAGAAAGGTGTTACAAACAATTCCCGTCAGGATGTTGCTGTTGAGGAGGGCTGGTTAGTGCTGGGCTCTCAGCTGCTCTCATGCACAGCTGTTACCCAATGCACCTTGGGGCTGGACCTTCTGCAGAGCTGGGATGAGTTAGTGCCATGTCATACCTTGTTGTGTAGCAATCTTGCTGTGCAATAAATTGAAAATTCTGCGTGTTAATGAGATGCCAGTGAGGTCTTGAGCCCTAAATAGAAGTGTTGTATGGCTTAATGCAGTGGGGGCATTTGCGCTTTCATTACAGTGTCTGTGGGATTCTCAGACCCTGCTTGGTGGGAACCAGGTTAGTGGCGCTGGATCTGCAGTTCATCAAGACCAGGACTCACCTTTGTTTTGGTTACAGTGGCGGGGGGCAATTCGACCTTGGTCAGGTGCAGCCCGAGCTGCTCTGTTACCATCTCCCCTGCATCAACAGGACAGAGGGAGAAGATCTAAAGGAAAGCATGTGGGTTGGGATAAGGACAGGGCATCATAATGATCACAGGGCATTATGATGATCACACGTTATCATCATAAGCACAACAGATTCATGTTGGAGAAATTATTTTATTGCTCAGGAATAAGAAGAAATCTAAAAGTGCCTTTCCCATACCTTTCTCTTCTTCCCAGGCTCATCCTTAATCCTGGTTTTTCTCTCTCCTCCCTTTCCTGCACTGACCTTGGTGTCTGCATGGTTGTCTCTCACAGATTCTCACTCTATCCTGGCTGCTGCTGTGCAGCAGTTTTTCCCCCTTCTAAAGTGTGTTCTCCCAGAGATGCTGCCAGCATTGCTGATAGGCTCGGTCTTGGCTCAGAAAATGAAAATACCCTCTTCACCCTGCCACCCCTTACCTGTTGAAGGCAGGCCCAACCTGCATGGCTTGTGCTCCACCCACACGACTGAGGGGCCCTGCCATACTGGGGTGACCCCAGGTCACCACCAGTGTGCACTGCAAGGCAACTTTGTATCATTTTGTCCTTCAAAGTATGGTAAAGTAGCCCAAAATACACCTGCATTCCTAAATATACCTGCAGCGAGGGGGGTGGGGGCCAGGGATGCACATGGGGAGCAGCTCAAATTAGAGCTAGAATAACCTACTTGATTTGGCATTGATTACACGAGTAATTCGCCCTCTGAACAGCACCATGCCGGCACGTTTGGCTTAAAATAGCCCAGAAGGGCACAGAGCCCTGTGCATGTACAGCTCTGAGCACAGCAGTGGCTGAGGGCTAAAGGAGCTGCAGGAGAGATGGATGAAAGGTTCAAGCCCAAGTGCCCTGTCCACACCCTGCCATCCTGCTGGCAATTTCCTGCTGGAGAGCTGGCCCCAGCATGGCCCCTGGGCCACCTCGTGAGCCCCTGCACAGCAAGGCTGGGCTCATCTTGTCAGCAAACTGCCCAGCTGGGAATAAAACACACGAGTGCCTGTAAGACAAAGATTATCTTGGGCACTTGTTGCATTACAACAGATTCTTTTCTCTGCAGGATCCTTCAAAAACAAATGACTCAGAGAACTACTAATTACCCTGCAGCATTCAAAATAATAACTCCTAAAATAATATTACTTCATCATGACTCATCAGAATCTATTTTTGTAGCATTTTTTGCAAGGGGCTGGAGCCTTGCCCATCCCCCAGTGGCCCAGCACCTCCTGCTCAAAGGTGTGAGCCTGGGCAGGTGAGGTAACTCAAATGCTAAAAGCCTCTCAGTGTGTGCAGTGTCTTCAGGGTCTGAACACCAGTTTAACAGCCTAAATCCTGCTATTTACCCTAAGATGACAGTTGCTTTTGCAGGGAGTGACAGGCAGTGCTGAGATTGTATGGCAGTGCCTGTGTTGATTTATTTGTGTATTAATGGATTAAACCCTCAAGGCAGTGCTCTGCAATAAGGCTGCATTTCAGATTAGCAATCCCACACTAATTTCTTACATGAAGGCTCTTATGCTTGACTGGAAGAGTAAAAAATATGTTACACTATGCTAAGAAGGAGATACTTTTCTTGACCACAGTTTATGCAGTTGAGCTGCTTCCCTTTAAACATCCACTATAAATGGTTACAACTGTGAGAGGGTGATGGTACGCCTGATTTCACTGTTTTTCTTGCACATTTCAGCCAGCTTCTTCAGCTCCTCCTTGCAGAGAATCATGTGGCAATGGTGCTGTGCAGCCACGCTGCTGACTGAGACTCAGGACTCAGCAAGTGACTGCCCTAATGTAAGCCATGAAAGGGCTGCAGGGCTCTGGGGATGCTTCACTGGGATCTCTGCTGGAGCTCTGCAGGCTCCTTGGGCATCGTGAGCCGGTAAAACTAAGTCTGACAATTACACTAGCAGCATCTCACTTTGTCTTTTAAGGAAATAGGATGGGGCATGTTTGTGGCTCCCAGAGAAGAGCTGAAGGATGGAGATGGTGGTGGGTACCATCAATAGGGGTACAGTACACCTGGTGATAGGTCCTGGACACTGGAGAGCCTTGGGGATGTCTGCTGGCCTTCCTAAATGGTGTGAGGCCCAGTGTGGCTGTAAGCAAAAGAAATTAGAGTTACATCTTATAGACAATGCCAAGCTCTGCTTTATTTTCATCAGTTTGATCAGTACAAAAGCAGACAGCATAAGTTTCACTTTTTATTCTTTTTTCATTTTAATTACTTTACAAAGTACAAAATATACTGTCATTTATTTTGGAACATTAGGATTTTTTCTTTTTTTCTGTTTTGTTGTGTTTGTTTTTTTTCATACAGTACATAAATCTCAGCTTTTCAGCATAAGACCAGCAAAAAAAAGCAGCATGTGCACTCACTGGGAAAGCAAAGCAGCCACTTCTCAGCTCCATGCCATGCCCAGCACATGATCTCCAGCTGCCGCCACCACTCCCTCTGCCCCATGGTGTAACATCCCCCTCGTGCAGAGGTCACAAAAGAGACTGATGCATTCAGGCTCCCCTGTGCCTTGTGACCTCAAGCTCACAGGAGCTGCTGCCCACATGGTGCTCAGCCCCACTGAGCCCACAGGCACTGCCCACACGGCTGCAGCCCAGAGCAGGGGGTGTAGCCCAGGTCCCTGCACTGGGAGGATGCCCCCCTGCCCTGTCAGTTTGCATTGGTCTGGTAATTAAAGGAAAATAAATACACTTTTTTTTGCACACTCTCCCCCCTTCCCCTAGTGGAAACCTCCATGGGGTTCCTGAGAGGTGAGCAGGGACGAGAGGCTGCAGGAGGCTGGGGTTCCCAGCCCCACTTCAGCCGGTTTGGTGGGTGTCTGAGGACAAAAGTGGTATTTCAGTTACCAAGCAAATACTATATAAATAACTTATTAAATAAAGTTGTAAAAATTTGTGCTTCCTCCCCAGGCTGTCCAGCACAGCTGTTCCAAGCAGCTTCTGCACAGGAGCCTCTCTGCTCTCTTGGCAGTTCTAGGAATTTGGGTTCATGCTGTGGCCATCCTGGGCATCTGGAGGGAATCTGGGCTCCTTCTTGAGTCCAGACAAAGGGGAGACAGAGAGAAATGCTCAGTCTTGTTCAAGCCACTTGAGGCACTAATAAAGTGGTGCTGCACTATGGCCTGAATGTGCACCGTGCAGTGGAGTTGAGGCATAACTCTGCACTCTTCAACCCTTCAGGGTTGATGGCTTGCTGCAGCTTAGCCCAGAGGAACCAAACTAAGAATTTGCCCTAAGTAATAATGAGGAGGATGAGGCTCCCTCTGTGCAATGTTCCCCCTGGACTAACCCTCCCTGGCTGCCTCATGGTCATCACCAGTGTGAGCCAGTGCCGCACTGTGGATCTGCAGCCCAAGTCGTTGCAAGGAGGGGCTGCAAGTCCAGAGCATGTTCCCTGGGCACTGTGACCCAAATCCCAGCAGCACCAGGACCTGCTGGCATGGTGGGAGCAGGTGAACATGTTAACCAAATTGAGGTCATCATCCCCCTCTAATTTTAGTTAAAACAAGGGGAGAATGGACTTTGTGGGGAGGGAGGGAGTGAGACAGGCTCTTCCAAAGGCTGAAACAGAGCATCCAAAACTGGATCCTACTGTGAATCACTGCCTGGCAGCCTCCTCCTCTGCCTGTCCCAAGAGCCATGGTCATCCTACTGCTCTGTTCACCAGGATGAGTGTGTTCCCTCTCTGTCATGGCCGTCCTCAGCTGCTGCAGACACAGCACGGAGGAGGAGGATGCACTGGCAGAAACCATGACTGCCACAGTGCTAAAATGAATGTCCTGCTCCTCAACTTCATGTCTCACAAGCCCCAGCGCCAAGCTGGGAGCCCATGCATGGGGGAGGGATGACAGAATACCCAGCCACAGGCAGCAGGGACAGGGTACAGGACATTGCTGGCTGTGACACTGAGCACAGTCCTGGGCTGGAAAGAGGCAGGTGAGTGTCCCTACCCTCTGCATTTCCAGGTACTGACCCAGGGACTAACAGCACTCAGGTGCAATTCTCACACCCCTACAATCAATAACCTTTGGACTGGCAGGATTATTTTTAGCAGCAGTAGCAGAAGGATTTGGGGTGAGAAGTGAGAGCAGTCCCGGATCCAGCACAACCAGAAGCACCTAAAAAGACTGCCCTGGGACACCGATCTGCTCCTCTGTTCCACCACACTAATGTTGGAGCAGTTCACAATTGCAGAGCAAATCAAAAACCTGGAGGGAGAAAGCACTGAGACACGGGGCAGGTAGGGGAAGCCTGGTGGGCAGGGCCTGAAGGAGAATGAGGGCACGATTCATTTTTAATTCTATGATACAACTAAAAAAAAGGCCAGGGTCATTGAGCTGGCGCAGACAGCGTCTGCTCCTAATGGTTGAAGGAGAAACTGGGTGCTCCTCCTGCAGTGGCATCCTCTTGGTACCCTGAACCCCCCAGCCCCATGCTGCACCAACATACAAACACACACTGCCAGGGAAAACACAGAGGTTTGTTGCCAGGAAGGAGATGTTAGAACTCAGGGACTTCTGCAAGAGCAGGCTTGGTTCAATAGCCTGCCTACATGTACTGCAGGGGAACAGCACAGCTGGATGGGAGAGCCCCAAACACCCTGTGTCCCAGGGCTGAACCACGGCAGGGTCCCACACCCTGTGCAGGTTGGTCCTGCCTGGAGACAGGTCTGCAGCTCCCACAGTTTTAAAAGCAACACTAGCTCTTCAGGTAATTTCAGTGACCTCAAAAATTGAATCCCATCCCAAGGCTGGCATTAGAAATAATTGCAAGAAACAGCTACAACAAAGGCCGTGGGTTTTTTCTTCTTTGCCCTACACATACAACCTCCTGGCCCCTTCCTTCAGTGTCCCACTTGGCAAATGCTCTTTTGCTCTTCCCAACAACCACAAACCCATGGAAAAGACTATCGGTTTTCTTCAGCAGAAGGGAAATTCACTTCACATCCCCTTCCAGCTGATGGGAATGACTGTGCAGGCAGCAAGGACGAGGAGGGCAAGAGGGTTCTGTTTACTTTGGCTGTCTGTCCCATGTGACCTGTCCCCAGAGCAGCATCCTGCCAGCCTGAGCCTGGAGGCTGCTTCAGCATTTCAGCAGGCAAACAGGGCTGGACTCCTCTTTTGGGGCCCAAAGGAGCAGTATATGCTCACAGCAGTCATCTTGGCAAGTCGGGTGCTTTGAGCAGCATTCCCGCAAGGGCCAGGGAATCGAGTACCTAGAAAATTATGTTTTTCAAGTTACAAAAGAGCTGGTAGGAATAAAGAAAAAGCTTATTACTGTAACTGCAGAAAGCTGGTTTCAAATCCTCAGGACACTGAGCAGATAACAGCAGAAAGCCAGACAGAGCACGGGGACCCCAAACAACAGCAGCCTCTGATGGCATTTTCCCAAACGTACTGTGCAAGAGACACTGCTTCTGCCACAGCCTCACAGGGAAGGAAAACGAAACCACCCCCCAAAGTGAAGGATGAAATTAGCCCTATTTCTGGCATAATCTTTTAGGGTTGGGAGGACACCAGTAAAACAGCTGGGTCTGCCTAGAGAGGGACACAGCAGCCAGTCAGCTCTCCTATGGTATGGGCAGAGGACAGAGCTGGACAGAGGAGAGCAACATGTTCCTGCTGTGCTCTCAAACATATTTCAAAAATTTAAATCCTGCCAGATGCCTGTTGGGCATCTCTGTCCGTCTCTGCTCCAAAATCCACCGACACTTCATTTACAGAATTCTGCAGAATGCTAAAAACTGATGAAAACGAAACCTCAAGGGAGCCCAGGACATTAAGTAGCTGTTTAGCAACCTCCCTTGCTCTGCACAGCTGGTATGGTGCCAAGCTGGGCTGGCCATGGCCACTCTGGAGCTCTGCAGGCAGGGCAGGCAGTGTGTGGCTATCGTCCCTCTGCCGCTCCCTGCACCTTGGCTGCAAAACTTAGGTGCTCTCAGCTGGGAGAAGATGCCTGGGGTTTGTGTTACCTTCGTGGCTGGGCCTTTCCCAAACCTGGGGGTAGGCAGCAGCACAGGTCATCACTGCAAGAGAATTATGGAGCAGGGAGAAGCTATTTGTTGGATATCAGGAGAAAATTCTTTACAGAGAGAGTAATCAGGCATTGGAATGGGCTGCCCAGAGAGGTGGTGGATTCACCATCCCTGGAGATTTTTAAACGCAGATTGGACGTGGCACTGAGTGCCATGATCTAGTAAATGGACTGGATTTGGACCAAGGGTTGGACTCGATGATCTCGGAGGTCTTTTCCAACCCAGTCGATTCTATGATTCTATGATTCTATGATTCTATTCCATGCAATCTGCAACTAATTACAAGGGAACATTCAGTCCCAGGCTCTGAACCTGAAGAAAAATGGCTGCTGCTGTCTAGAGAGACCAAGAGACTGTTTTGGCTTAGGCATGTTCCAAAGAGGTACAGAACCCTAAAATTAATACCCTAAAATGCATGTACATTGATACATACTTCATCCATTTCCCCCTGCATAGAAAAGGGGTTGTGCATTGCTCTGTGCTCACCAGATTTGCTGATCAGCCTCCTGCCCACATACCCCGCTGCAGAATCCTGTCCTTTCCTTCACCTGTGCTAACTGGAGTTGGTAGTTCACCCAGCTGCGCTTCATGAGGACTAAATAAAGGAGGAGGAGAGCAGCAGAGTAACTCAAGATTATCTTCACAGTTGAGCATTTCCCTCCCAGGTGCCCTGAGAAGGTCCTGCAGCCCCTGCTGAGCATGTGCACAGAGTGTTTCTGTACTGGCTTAGTGCTGCCAGGATGCCTGAGGGATATTGCTGGCCCTTGACATATGGCCCATGACAGGATACACACAGGCAGGCAGATAGATGGGGAGAAGGCATGGAAATCTGGAGGCAGGTCTGCAAATTTCAGCCAGTGTAAACACACCCCAGCACACGCTATAACATGTAAATGCTATTTGGCAAAGGATTACTGGGTTTTACTCTCCTGCAGGTAATAAAAGTTTAATCCAATCCTACGTTTGCTGGCAGGACTGGAACAGGTAAGTGAGATGCCTTAAGCTGCTTATCAGAGATGTCTACAACAGTCACAGTAACAGAGAGAGAAGAAATCCTCATCAGAAAATGACTTCTTGTCCATCACTGCTGGGGGACACCTTCTCTTGGGAGATAGCAGCAATGCTCAGCCTGGGGCCGAACAAAGCATTTCTCCCTTGCCATTATCAGTAAATACCAATTTTCCAGTGCTAAGACAGGAGTGTTTGCCCTCAGTGAGTGCTGACTGTGCCGATGAAGTCACTGTGTTACTCAAGTCACTGACCTCTAAAGTAGAGTTTGCATGCCCCGTGCTCTCAAACGCTGTGTGAGGTACATGGATGAGGAAAACCATAAGGATGGGACTAACCCATATGGGCCACAGTGCCTGACATCACAGTTGCATCAAAACACGTGGTGATTCTTGAGGGCTTTCCCCACATGGGGAGGCTGAGCATCAGATGATTTTTTGATTACTTGGGGTTTGGGAGGGGTTGTGCAACCCACCCTTGCTGGGATGGTGGGACTTGGACAAATGCATCCCCTGGGATACTGGGCCTGAGCTAGGAGTCTGGGCAGGGAGGGGAGATCTGTTTGAGTCAAAGAGGAAGAAAAGAATGAGAATGCTTTTGTCTTCACAACAATAAGCAAAACTGCAATACATTCATATGTGCATGACTAAAAAGGAACAAACTGATTCCTTTGCATCACTTGGCACTCCAGCTATCCCTGCCTTTCCCCTGGCCTTTCCATGCCTGTCACTAACAGGGACCCCCACTGCCACAGCATGGACGTGTGGGACACTGCCAAGTCAGACCCAGAAGCCCTCGGAACAGAGGAGCCTGGGCTGACCCCACGGCTGCTGCGGGTCACGGCCTGAAGCCCTGGCCCTTCTGCAGCAGGGCAGTGACAGCAACATCACCTCACACCAAGGAGGGGCCCCCTTTGTAACAGAAGAAAATTCAAGCTTTGTACAACAGAGCTGAGAAAAGACAGGAAACAGCTGCTCTCAGAGTCAGGCTCTGATTAAGCACATGTGTGTCCCAAACAGCTTCCCAGCCTTCATGGGATGTCAGTCAGACTATTATACCCTCATCCCATGGACACACTGTGAGATAACAGGTGCCTGTACAGGTCAGCCAGTGGGGGAATGTGTCGGGAGCTCATGCCGGGGGGACAGCAAATCCTGCAACTGCACTGCATATGGCAGTGCCAGCTCTGAGCAGAGCCTGCCTCTCTCAGGGTCTGCACACTGCTGAGAGCATCAAGAGCACCTGGAGAACAACTGGAAAACAGCTGGGAAACACCAGGAAAACTCAGGGATCTACGCTGGAGGCTGAGTGACCTCTTCTGCCACACACTTCCCTGTGCTCCACTGCCTTGTTTCCCTCCCAGTGCTGGCAGGACAAAACATCATGGTTCAGAAAAATTAAACCTGATACACTTCTGTTGGATGCTTTGCTTGGCTAAAGCAATCATGATCTCCCAGTAACATTTTTCTTCAAGTGTCAGTCCTAAAAGTCCCCACACTCACTTTGCATGGCATGTCTTAAAGAGTGTCATATGCTAGCCCACAGCAGAGTCTGACACCCACAAGCTTTTCATGAGAGATGAAGAATGATTCATCTCTGATTAGTAGCATTTCCTACCTGGGAATTTTAATACCAAGCTTGGAGTTTAAAATACATTTGGAAGCATCAGCATAATATTTGTATGACGAATGTGCTTTACAAATTGCATTGATGTTAAGTGAGTCTTAATACTAACGTCACCCACTGCAGGTGCCACCATCTCTGTGCTCCAGCAAACCCAAACATTTCCATTAAGGCCTCCCCATGCAACAGGCAGATACATGCCACCTACAGCACAGCATTGCAGAAACTCCAAACTGACTTCAATGCCTGAAAAGGAAGGCTGCACAAACCTATGCAAGGATGCATTTGTGGGGCAGCCCGAAAAACCAGCAACCTTGAAGTGCTGAAAGGTCAGCAGCAAGACAGTAGAATCACAGAATCATAGAATCAGCTGGGTTGGAAGGGACCTCAGAGATCATCAAGTCCAACCCTTGATCCACTACCACCGTGGTTACTAGACCATGGCACTGATGCCACATCCAGTCTCTTTTTAAAAATCTCCAGGGACTTCCCTGGGCAGCCCATTCCAATGTCTGACCATCCTCTCTGTAAAGAAATTCTTTCTAATATCTAACCTAAACCTCCCCTGGCACAACTTGAGACCATGCCCTCTTGTCTTGCTGATAGTTGCCTGGGAAAAGAGACCAACCCCCACCTGGCCTTTCAGGTAGTTGTAGAGAGTGAGGAGGTCTCCCCTGAGCCTCCTCTTCTCCAGGCTGAACAGCTCCAGCTCCCTCAGCCTCTCCTCATAGGACTTGTGTTCAAGTCCCTTCACCAGCCTTGTTGCTCTTCTCTGGACCTGCTCCAGCACCTCAATATCCTTCCTGAACTGAGGGGCCCAGAACTGGACACAGCACTCCGGGAGTGGCCTCGCCAGTGCTGAGTCCAGGGGAAGAATCACTTCCCTGGACCTGCTGGCCACACTGTTCCTGATCCAGGCCAGGATGCCATTGGCCTTCTTGGCCACCTGGGCACACTCTGGCTCCTGTTCAGCTTCCTGTCAATCCAAACTCCCTGGTCCCTTCCTGCCTGGCTGCTCTCCAGCCACTCTGTCCCCAGCCCATAGCGCTGGAGGGGGTTGTTGTGACCAAAGTGCAGGACCCGGCCCTTGGCCTGGTTGAACCTCATCCTGTTGGAATCAGCCCAACTCTCCAGTCTGTCCAGGTCCCTCTGCAGAGCCCTCCTGCCTTCTAGCTGATCCACACTCCCCCCCAGCTTGGTGTCATCTGCAAATTTGCTGATGATGGACTCAATCCCCTCATCTAAATCATCGATAAAGATATTAAACAGAACTGGGCCCGACACTGATCCCTGGGGACACCACTGGTGACCAGATCCCAACTGGATGCAGCCCCATCCCCACCACTCTCTGGGCCCTGCCCTCCAGCCAGTTACTAACCCAGCACAGAGTGCCCCTGTCCAAGCCTGGCTGCAGCTTTTTCAGGAGAATGCTGTGGGAGACAGTGTCAAAGGCCTTGCTGAAGTCCAGGTAGACACATCCACAGCCTTCCCCTCATCCACCAGGTGGGTCACCTGGTCATAAAAGGAGATCAGGTTGGTCAGACAGGACCTGCCCTTCCTAAACCCGTGCTGGCTGGGTCTGATCCCTTGTCCATCCTGTAGGTGCTGTGTTATTGCACTGAGGATGATCTGCTCCGTAACCTTGCCAGGCACTGAGGTCAGGCTGACGGGCCTGTAGTTTCCCAGGTCCTCCTTCTGGCCCTTTTTGTGGATTGGCGTGACATTTGCCAACTTTAAATCATTTGCGACCTCTCCAGTGAGCCAGGGCTGTTGGTAGATGATAGAGCACTGCCTTCTGTGAAGTGTAACTGAAATAGCAAAATAGGGGATGTTTTGGGTTAAAACTTTTCCCTACCCGGACCCTTACAGCACTCCTGGTCAGCAGAAATCTCCAGTGATGCAACGACTGGGTTCAAGCAGCCTCTCCTGCTTTCAACAGGAAAAGACCTTCCAGCATTTCCATCTATTCAAAAATAACCCACTGATTTCAGTCCCTCACAGGCCAACAAATGTGAACCCCTCAATAAATACCAGAGCCCTACACTAGCCTTGGACTGCCTTCTGCCTGGTGAGCACTTGGCAGACACATCCACCAGGAAACCTCATACCTGCCCACAGCCTCCTGCGGAGACGCTGGGAAGTGGCTGAGAGGGAATGCCGGTGCCTAACGCAGGCCACCCGAAAGCCCCAGATGCAGAAGGCCCGGGTGGAGCTCCCATCTTGGCCAGGGGAAGGCGGGAGGCACCAGCACCTGCTCAGTGCTTGCAGGAGCTGGAAGGCCCACTGGAAACCCCAGGGTCTGGGCAGGCACTGTGCAAATGAACCAGCCATACTTACAGGCTGGGGCAATTCAGGGCAGCAACTAAAACACAGAGAGAAAAAGGAGTAACTTTCCTACAGTCTCTGTGCTGGAGGCACCAAAATGGAGAGGAACAGGGAGTTTCTGAAGCAGGCAGGAAAATCAGATGCTGCTCACAGCAAGCAGAGGAGCCCCAGCTTTGCTCTGGGTCAGCTCCACTGCTGCTCTGCACGAAACACATGTAGAGAAATCCTGAGAGCGGAACTAATACTCATATTGCCCATTAACTGAATTAAAAATATATGGTGAATAAATGAGTGCATACATTACTTACTACATAGATACACACACAAACAGTGTGTGCCCCGGGTATACACACACATACTCACACTGTATATATATATATGTACCCCTATTGCTTGAGTGCCCACACCATATACAGCCCTACGGATACAAACGGGTATTTATATGTGTACAACAGAGACACACTAAGGATTTCTATAGAAACATTATACATTAATAAGAACACACAGAGTAGAAAGGAATTTGCAGCCAAAATCTAATTGGGGCAGGGGAAAAAGACAAAACCCTACATAGTAACACACGCAACTTGGAAAAGTTGAGATTTCTAAGAAAACAAAGGCCTTGGAGAAAGACAGAGCGTGTGGGAAGGCTATGCTTCCCCTTCCCCCCCCCGCCCACCTCTCCCTGCAGGGCTGGAAAAACTTTTGCATTTTGCTGTTTGGTGAATTTTTGTGAAACGAGAGGAGAGAGGGCACAGGGAGGGTCCCGTGGCATTGAGGTGATCATCAGCAGCAGCCATAGAGAGGTAGAACTCTGCAGAGAGCTGAGCAGAGATGCTGGGGGACAGCGTGGGGGGCTGACAGGTAATGCAGGCATCCAGATGAAGGGTGTCCCAACTGAGACGTTCCTCCTTTATCCACAGCGTTGAACAGCATGATCCCAGGGATGCTCAGACTTATTATCATAAGGCATTTTAAAAAAAGGAAAAGACTTCCACTTTTCCTCACCCCAAAGACTGTGTGCCAGGAGAGTGGGAGCTGTGGAGCAGCTTTAAGACTGCCTATTTTGGGCTCACTGAACACTGTGGTGTTATTACTGTAGTGGTATTATTACTATGAATTTTTTTAATAAAGCCCCTACAGATCCCTTCCTGTCTTATCCAGTGCTGTGCAAGCTTGCACCAACCCTGACTACAGGCTGGCCTGCCCTTCCCAGGGCACAGGGACAAGGTTCCACTAATTTTGACCACATCTGGAGTATCTCAGTTCCCACCAGCAAAAATACGCAGGGAACAATAAACGGAAAGCATCAACCACCCCAAGTTGTCTAAAACAATCTTCTTGGATGTCAGGAAAAACAAGAAAGGGAAATAAAAAGGTGAAGCCAAGGATGGTGCCAGAAGATGGTGGAATCAGAGAGTCCCTCAATGGCATTTCATACCCTGTGAATTTTTCAGGCCAACTTTCCCATGTTGGGACATCTATCTGTTTTGGGAAGGTTTGAAACACCACAAAGACTTCTACAGATTTCACAAATTTAAGGCTGGCATCCCTGGGAAAAAAAGTGAAAAATTTGAATTAAAAAGATCAGCCTCTAAGTGCCTGAGTGCAATGTTAGAAAAAGAAAATTAAAACCAATTTTTTTTGCTTTCACTTAAGGCTCAGTTAAGTTGTGGCTTGTTTCAAGTGATTCCTCCCCATCCACATCATGGTCCTTTGGAAGCAGCACTGGCATACGCAGAGCATTGCACAGGCCTCTGATGATGAAACTGGTACTTTCCAAAGGTTGCCAAAACCCCAGAGCAAAAAAATGACTCCATCCCAGTGATCCTATGATGGTGGCACCATTCATGCACACAGGAAAAACTCGGGCTCAACTCAGATGACCAGAAAGCCTGACCGGCAACTCAACAGCTGTACATCAATTAAAAAAAAAAAGTCCCATCTCCTCCCCAGTCTGCCATCCCAAGGAGGAACCTTCTGACAATATATGTGATGAAAAGCTGTCGCCTACCTTGCCACCTGCTCCAGCCCAGTTCTGTGCCCAGGATGCTGGGCAGTCACAGCAAACCCCCCCGAGTACTTTAAACACTGCACTGCACCACCTGTGCCTGCGTCGTTGTGGCAGGAGACTTAGGCATCTTTCCAAGCAAACATCCAGAGAGGCACAGTGCCACATCTGGGATCAACCTTTGCTCTAGAAATCTGGAGTGAATATAACTTATCATGGGGCAATTCTGAAAACCCATGTAAAGGAACAGCAAAGCACCCTGTTTGGTAAAGCACTGAACATGTGCCTCCATGTTTCTCAGCAGGGATGCTTTAGCTCAGATAGGGCCAACCAAGGAGAGTGATTCACAGTTTTTTCCGCGGATACTCTGATTCCTTGTCTAGCTGCCACACAACATCCCACTGATGAAAAATCAGATTCGAAACTGTCTGGGTCCAGCAGCATCAGAAACCATAACTGTTAAGTTCAGGCCTCCAGCACTGTGAATGGAGAACTAAACAGCAAGCTGTAAGCCCGTGTCCTACACAACAGTAAAAGCCATGTCCATGGCATCATCTCAGGTGCTCACTTACTGCCTCCAGATTAACGCAAAATCCTGGCTCACACAGCCTCAGGAAAATCCTGTAAGAGGCTGTCTCTGAAGCATGGCTGGAAAGCCCTCCGGAAAAAGGCAAGATCTGCAATTTCTTTATGTCAAGACCGGAGTGGAAGAAGTTGAGAAATGCAACATATACTGGGGCTGCTAACCACAAAAGAAGGGTCCTCTGCAGACAGTTTCTCCTTTCACCACTCCTTGCTGCATGGTCACACACGGGGCAGACTGTTGGCATCCATGTCTTGAGCAACATTTGCTCTCCTGGCACTGGTCCTCACTGTCCTCTATGGTGCTGGGAGCAGCCACAGGCACAACTCGGAGCCAGGTGGCACTACAGGCCCTGATGGGCGGCTCCTGTGGTACAAACACACTCCTGCTGCCCCTGAGCAGGAAAAGCCCCCATCAACTTCCTGTGACAGGACCAGATGGAAACACCTCAGACTTTAGGCATTTTCAGCACCATTCTACTTTCAAAGGACTGCACACTGAACCCAGTGGAAAATCCCATGGATCAAGACCCCAGCCAGCAGCGATTTCCACCTGGGAGATGAAGGAGATGATGAAAAACTTACAGGAGGGTCCCCACAGGGCTCAGGCACCTTTCTGGCCATGGTGGGTACAACCTGCTGTGGCTCTTGGCCAAGGTGGTCTGTGATGTGCAAGAGCAGATCTCCAGGGAGCCCAGGCAACCCTCTTGTCCCCATGTACAGAGTGGATAGGAAAAAGCCTGAGGGGACAGGAAAAAGATACCTCCCTCCTCCTGCTGGCCCTGGGGGACAAGGGCTGAGGGATGGCTCCAATATGGGGCAAGGGGACAGTAGCTGTCTGGGAGCAGGAGACAGGTGACATCCTCTCAGCAGGAGGATGCTGGGAGCAGTGAGAGGGTGACTGGGAGAAACTGGGCAAAATCAGCCAAGCTTCAATGCAGACAGAAGTCTGGGTGACACCACCTGCCAGAAACTGGCCAGAACAGCTCTCCCCTCATCCAGGCTTTCTCAGAGCAGCCAGGCTTTGACTGCAGGGAGAAGGGAAAAGAGGAAAAGTCAAACAACTGGATATTTTCCCCTTTTCCAACACCAAAGAGTTCTGTTAGGGGAAACAGAACCCAATTCCCATCCTACCTCAACACAGGCAGTGATGGACAGTCCTCAGAAAGTCTGATGCGAGGAGACAAGCCAGCACTATGTGACATCTTTTCTGTTTAATTCCACGTTTCATTTTGTTTCTGGTTTTCAGGGCTCTCTGAGCCAGTAGCCCGTCCATCTGCTCTCGGCCTATCCTGCTGCTTTCAGCCAGTGCACCCACGGGGAGAGACAGGGACCCTGGGCAGCTCCTTTCACACTGAGAACACAGGCAGGGTACACTTCACCTTGGAGCTGAACATCAGGAAACCACCTGAACTCCCTTTCCTCCTTCCCCTCATTCATAAATTTAATAAAATAACAACAATAATAATAATAATTAAAACAAAAGCTTATTGGAGCTGTTTCTGCTCAGCTTTCCACAGTCTCTTTTCATGTCACTCTCTGTAATCAGATTTTTCAAGAAATACTGTCAGAAAAAAAAGAATAATAATAATAATTATAATAATAATAATAATAATTATAATAATAAAAAGCATCTGGAACCAGCTCAGAACATTTCTAATGCTTTTCAGCTTGACTGACTTGGAGTGCATTGACCACACCATTTATATTTTCTTCAGGTACCTGCAAGAAAACAAAAAGAAAGGTCATGACCTCCAGCAAAATGGATGACAAGGAAAAGAGAGGCAGGAGACAAAGTCCCAAGGAGGCAGGTACTTTGCTGTTGGACACTTGAACTCCACTGAGAAAGGACTCCACATGCAAGGACACACCTGTTAACCCACAGTATCCCTGGAGTTAAGTTATCCCCTTGCTAAGTGAAAGCTGGCTGGTTTGCTGTCATATGGTGGGTGCTCGTGGCGGGGCAACTATTTGGGGGTTTGTCTTTCTCTCCCCTCTTCCTCTCCCCTCCTTTCCTTTCCTTTTGTTGGTGAAGGCCTTGTACACCAGGAGCTTGCTCATGCAAGGTGCCTGTGCTGACTGATTTATGGGGCTGCCTAGGGGCTCCATGGGGCGTTCAGGGGTATCCTACAGGTTTGGGACCCATAAGCTGGGAAGACCATGCTGGGTGACAGGAGAACACAGCCATCAAACAAAGAAGAGAACCACCAGTCTGCTTGTGGTGGGGTTCCCAAATGGTGTGGTGTAGCATCTACACTTTCTTATCCAGTCTTGTGAGGAGACCTAACCATAGAAGTTCATAAACAAAATTATTAGTGGGTATCTTTTCACGCTTACTGCAAGAAAAATCTCTTGTAACAGAAGATGCAAAAGCTCTCAGAGCAACTGTCATCAGTAGAAAAGAACATCACAAGTGAAGTTACATCAGACAGAAAAGGGGCATCTGACCATTACATAAACTCCAAGACTGCTCAGGGAACAGGCAGCTCTTGGAAAGTGGAAAGAGGACTGAGGGAAAAAACGAACTGTCCGCGAGCTGCTGCAAGAAGCCAAAATAATTCACGTTAAGTAAGTTAAAGAAGGACTGTCTCCTCTGCGAGAGGAGGAGGCCCAGAGCACAATACCTGGATTCACTGACAATTTCCAGAGCTCAGACAGTCAGAATACAACTGGACTGTGACTTTCTGCAAGGCTTCTAACAAAATTGAGGAAAAAACCCATGAGAAATAACAAGAAAAATGTTCAATTTTCCAATGGGAAGATAGAATCTCTGATGATGTGTGAACAAAAGTCAGCTTGGAAAGGAAGAAAATAATCTTAAAACAAGCACACAGAGAACTCTTCTGGGTTAGGAAGAAAACCCCAGCATACCTCCACCACTGGGAACAGGACTTTCCATTACCTGCCCTTCCATCATTTTTTCCCAGAACACTGAACACTGCAGTGGAAGAAGCTGTTTGACTCCTTGCCTCTCCAGAAGATAATGAGAAAAGGCATAGGAGTCAGGTTTTCAAACCACACCCTCCTCGTCAGCCCCAGCGATGCTCAGCAGTACAGGTCTCTCCATATGCTCTGTTACCACTGGACAGAAGCAGGAGAAAGCAGCACTGGCCAGTTCTGGCCAACTGACTTTGACCTGGACAGACCCACCTCCTCCCTGAAACACACTGGGTTGGTCCTTTACTCCCTGAAAAATGCCTGACTCCCTTAACGGCATGGAAGTGGTATCAATCACCCCACAAATGTTTGGGCCGGATTTTCTCCAGGACAGACACGCAAATGGTTTTGCTTTGCAGGACCCATCCTATTTTTACCAACAGAGGAGGAGTTCTACCCCTCCCTGCCCCTTAGAAATGATCCCTGTCCCAGGGCAGCTGGTGCACTGTGTTCACTTCTCAGGCAGTGCACAGACCAAAGCACCAAACATGAAGGGAGAAGTAAAGCTCCAAACTACATCCCAGACACAGTTTCAGCCTCTTCAGAAAGAAAATGCTGGTGAAGGAGAGCAAGACATCTGTGAGCATGAGGCAGCTAAGAGCAGAGCACCTGGAAAGAGGACTCTTATCCCTTGCTCTCTCTAGAGGGAGCTGGAAACAGTGGCTCTCACCAGCCCTTTAATCATGCAGGGGACAGGCCAGAGACCTGGAGGTTCCCATCTCCAACACTGTCTCTATTTCCTCTCAAGCACAAGTCCTGATTTCCAGGGCAAACATCTACAGTGACAGCATTGCAGGAAGACCTCAGTATTAACACCGGAGCGACAAAAAACACCTTAAGATGCACAGTAGAAAAAAAAAACAGATCAAAAGGAACAACAAACTTTTATAAAGTGCTCCAAATTGTTGACAACAGGTCAGTACCTTAAATAAAGACAGAGAGGATTTAGAGAAAGGGTTCAAGATGCACTTAGAGTTTGAGAAATGTCACTAGAAGTCATGGTATCTGGGTAGCAAAGTTAGGGAAAATATGACAAAATCTAGGTCAGGGTCTTGGCCAACACAACCACCTTAGAACCAAAAAGCATTAAACCTGGCCAGTGTGCCCAGAGCAAAGTCAGGCAAAGGAGGGCTTGAAATGCACCTTCCAAAGGATGGAGGGGTTTGACAGCTAGAAAAGCACTGTCCAGGAGAAAAGGCTTTTAAAACCATATATAAAGAAAACGTCAAGTAGCAAGGAAAAACACTAAAATACTGCTTTGAATAAGGAAGATCTGCAGACCTCAGTGCATGGCCTCAATGCCCTGCCAGCTGATGGAAGGCAAGGTCAAGCCCCTCCTGTGGGGCTGGAGGCATCAGGATGAAGCACTCCAGCAGGGTGGAGCTGCCTGCAGAGTCATCACAATTGTATGGCACAAGTTTTCGGTTAAATACCTCTTTTAACTGACAGGGCTGAGCTCTCCAAATATGGCTTGACACCTAGAAGCACTCTGCACCTTATGCTCTGCACAGAAAGTGGGCACTTGGGGCCACACAATGGCAAGAATGTGAGGCAAAGCTAACAGTATTGATTTTTAAATGGTGTTTTATTAGCTTATCTTATCAGCGCAGTTAAAATTCAAGAAAATAAGACAAACACATACAACACTTTGACCTTTGCTATCTGAAATAATATTTACTTTTACTCTTTACACACATGACCTATCATCTGCTAATGGTTCATACCAATTGTGAAATTAAAGCTCTCCTGAGCCCCCCAAAACCTGCTTTGAACTCACTGGAGCTTTCACAGGTCAAAGGTAGGGCCTGAGCAATGAATTTGCAATGATGAAAGGAGAAGTATAATGCAATAGAGGGCACATTTAAAAAAAAACCACAATTGAATAGCATAACGCAGTTGAGTTTTGCAGCCTTGTTAGCGCATGGGTTACTGACTCCCTTCCTCAGGACCAGGGAAATGGGCTCCAAGACAAATGCCATTCTGCTTCTGGCTACAGGCACAGCAATTTTCCCTTTCCAGGGAAATTCCTCATTTTTGAGGGTGTCCTATAAAGCCAAAGGAAGAGCAAAGGTAGGCCTAAAAAGTAAAATATCCATCAGTATAAAAGAGAACTCTGTAAGGATGGCAAGACCCTCATGTTGATGATTGTGCTGTAACTGCTTATGGGCACTCAGGAGAATGAACATGGTAACAAACTTATTTGCTTTAAAATTGCCTTCCCTTGCTGTGCTGGCAATTGTTGCTCGTTTGTCAAAGGTCTGCACCATGAGGAGGAAGATGCAGGGGCAGCAGAGCTAATAGATGGGTTTTGAAACACAAAGGTTAGGGCCATGCAGGCACCAAGAGATGAAGGCAGGGGTCTGCTATTGGGAGACTCTCCAAAATGCTCCCCACACACAAAGGCACCTGGGATGGCCCACCCTTAAGTGGAAGGAAGCACCTAAAGAAGCACCTTCCCCTTAAGGGTGGGTCATCACAGCACCATCCCAAGAGTCTGGAGCCTGCAACTATGTCTGCAGCAAAATGGGAGAGGGTTTGTGGCTCTTTCTAATAAAAGACAGGGATGCAGCTAACAAGACTGCTCGGGGAGGCTGCGATGTCTCCATTGCTGCAGGTATTTAAAGACTGGAAGCAGCCTTTTTCCAGAACAACACTCACTAACACAGCTTTGCCTTCGGGTAGGGCTGGGCTTGGTTCAGGAGCCTCTGACACAGGGCAGTGACAGCCAAGAGGAGGCTGGAGAGAGGTGTCTGCTGGGCTATATAGAAGCAAAGGCACTCCAACAAACTATCCAGATGGAAATGACATTTTCATCATGAGTTTTCTCCCAGGGAAAAAAAGCTGTCTTCATACTCACCAATGCGTGATCAAACTTAAAAGTACTGATGTAGTAGGCTGGGATATCGGCTGCGGCCAAAGGCTCAGAAATCTGAGCAACAATTCCACATTCATCTGTGGGGAGACAAAAAATCAATCATTGTTTGGAGGGGCTTGCAGAACTCCCAGGACTCACCAACTCCACGGCTACACAGGGAGTAGTTTGTCTTTACAAACTCCAACAAGAAGGAATCTCTGCAATGAAATGTGTTCTTTCTCACAGAATCAGGCTTTTTTTTGCACATTTAATTTTATTACCTTCTTTTTGCAACAGAGCAGATCTCTAAAGGCACAAAACATTAGAATTGAAACGATTTTCAGAGGTCCAAAGAAAGGCACTGAATGATGTTCAGAAGGAAGCACCACAACCAGCCTCATATGCCCTTTACCTCCATTTTTCTCTGCTATCAAACACTTTGCCCTGCACCTTTGAAAGAGGAGATGCTGACCCACCTGTCACCCTGGAGAGATGGTTCCTAGGCTGCAGCCCACCACAGCCCCTGAGACAGGATTTCATGCCAATCTCATCACAGAACATTAATGGGTTGGAATGGACCTTAAGCATCATCTAGTCCCAACCCCTCTGTCACGGGCAGGGACATCTCCCACTAGCCCAGGTTGCTCAAGGCCTTATCCAACCTGACTTTGAACGTTGCCAGGGTTGGGGCATCTGCAACCCCCCTGGGCAACTTGTGCCAGTGTCTCACCACCCTCACAGAGAAAAATTTCTCCCTAATATCTAACCTAAATTTCCCCTCTTTCAGTCTGAACCCATTAATCCTTGTCCTGTCACTGCAGTTCTGATGAAGAGTCTCTCCCAGGCTTCCCCGTAGGTCCCTTCAGATACTGGAAGGTTGATGTGAGGTCTCCACAAAATCTTCTGTTCTCCAGGCTCAACAGCCCCAGCTTTCTCAGCCTGTCTTCATAGGAGAGGTGCTTCAGTTCCCTTATCAACTTCGTGGCCTCCTCTGGACTTGCTCCAACAGTTCCATGTCCACACAAGATCTGTACACAGTGCTCCAGGTGCGGTCTTACAAGAGCAGAGTAGAGCGGGAGAATCACCACCTTTCGACCTGCTGGCCCTGCTCCTTTGGATGCAGCCCAAGATCTGGTTGGTTGTTCGGGCTATTCGGTTGGCTTTCTGGGCTTTAAATGGAATTTAAATCGTTCATCTGTCTTGTTCGTTGCAGATAAAATGGTACACTGTTTTCAGATGAAATCTTGAGTTTCACCGATCCAAATTCAACATTTCAACTTGATTTTAAGTTAACATATTTAAACATCACATATGTAGGGGCCTGGTCAGTGTCCTGATGTGCCATCAGTGACATATCTACATATTTTGCCTCTAAGATGTTTAAAGAGAAAGTACACGAAAATTTCCTTCCTGCTACTTTTGTTTGTCTGGTGTAGAAGTTGCAATTAAATATAAAAATTGGCCAAACATTTTTCAGAAATGTTCTTGAAGCTTGTACTTTGTAGCCCATGGGAAGGAGCCCCCATGTTTCCTGAAGATCAGGCCTTTGTTGCAGTATTCAGATCAGACCCTTAAAATTGCAGGGGACACAGCAATAAGAACATGCCTCCAGGCATGAAGCACTTGCTCTGTGTTACTTCAGACCAATATTTTTTTGAATAGAGAAAACATGCAGCACTGAATGTGAAACATCTGAGATCAGGACTCCTACTTGGACAGCTATAAATCTATACTAAATCTACCGAAGTCAGAGAATAACCTGATCTGGGCCCCTCAGTTCGGGAAGGATGTCGAGATGCTGGAGCAGGTCCAGAGAAGAGCAACAAGGCTGGTGAAGGGGCTTGAACACAGGTCCTATTAGGAGAGGCTGAGGGAGCTGGGGTTGTTTAGCCTGGAAAAAAGGAGGCTCAGGGAAGACCTCCTCACTCTCTACAACTACTTGACGGGAGGGTGTAGCCAGGTGGGGGTCTGTCTCTTCTCCCAGACAGCTATCAGTAAGACAAGAGGGCATGGTCTTAGGCTCTGGCAGGGGAGGTTTAGGTTAGATATTAGGAAGAAATTCTTTACAGAGAGGGCAATCAGGCATTGGAATGGGCTGCCCAGGGAAGTGGTGCATTCTCCGTCCCTGGAGGTTTTTAAGGTGAGACTGGATGTGGCATCAGTGCCATGGTCTAGTAACTACAGCAATGTTGGATCAAGGGTTAGACCTGATGATCTCAGAGGTCTTTTCCAACCCTGCTGATTCTAGGATTCTATGATCTCTGCACTGGAGCACGACAGTGCCTTTGGACCACTGATTCCAGTAATCTACAATGCGTTTCCATGCCACCTTTTGTCCAGTTTTTCTCTTTAATCAGAGCCCCAGCAGTAGCCACCTCCAAAGTCCAGCAGATGAATGCAATTTAGCTGGAGCTGTCAAGCATGTAGCACTTTCAGGAGTATATTTAGAAGTCTGACTTAATAGGTAGGAGTCGGACTCCTCCTGTTTGAAAATCTCAGCTCACAAAGTCATGTTAAGCTGCTGACTCTCAAAAAACCTCAGCCTCAGATGGATTTTTCTATACTCCTTGAAGGCCCTGAGGCGACTGACTGCCTGCACACCAACTGATCCCCCAAATGTCACCTACCGAAGCCAAGAGGCTGCCCACCAATCCGCACCATCTTCCATAGTTCGCCAGAAGCACTTGTAAACAACAAATTATTAGGAAATCTGTAAAAGCAAAGGAACACCAAACATGGCAATTAAAACACAGGAGTGTGTCAGATTCTGCCTGCGGGGATCTGCTCTTCCTGCATTCCTGCAACATTTGAAGTCAACAATAGCAGGGCAGCAGCTTGGGCAAACTGGGAAAACTCAGGGCAAGTGGGGCAAATGCACCTGCCAGCCCCTCCAAGTGTCCTATGGTAAATCAGCAGCATCTGCTGCGAGAGAGGCACAGGAAAAGATTTCTAAGAAACAGGCTGTGCCCCAGTTTTACAAACATTGAGACCGTGAAGGTTTCATTTGAGCTGCATTAGGACACACCCAGGGATGGAATGTATTTCTATACCTGCTCTCAGGAATGTAAATGTTGACCACTGTTCTTGTGTTTGAGCACCATCAGTGCTTTTTTCCATACTATCCCCAGGAGGTCCCTGGTATCTCTGCAGAGATCCTTATTTCTTAGCAGGAGAAAGGAGACCAGTGGGTAAGAGACTTGCCCAACTTGTCAGTCAGGCAGCCTGTGATGGAGAAGAATTGGCCTCCCAGGTTTTCCACGCCCCAGGCTGAAGCTCCAGCCCTCTGGCCAGTCTTGAAGGAAGACAAAGGTTTACTCTAGTAAGGTGAAAGACACTGATGCAATGAAGGTCCCAATAATTAACGTGAAGGAGTCTAAGCTGCTTCCTGCTCCTTTGAAAACATACCAGGTGCTTTTTTTGAGGTCCAGGTTACCCTAAGACTAATGCTCACCTCTGTTGTGTCTGCACATCCATGACCAAGGAGATATAACCCTCGATGAGAGAAAAGGAGAAAAAGCGAATATGTCCCGAGTCTTCGTTGCCCACCACCGAGTCTTTTACTCTGAAGAAAGAGAAGAGAAGAACATTAACTATGGCTAGAACACAGGAAGGCTGTGAAACCAGAAATGTTCATACACTGACTTAGGGAAGTGTCACAGAGTCCTGTCACTCTATACTGCTTTTAATTTTTTTATTTTGCAGGGGGGAAAAAGGCAATCTCCACATCTGACAAACCTCTCCCATCCCTGCCCCAAGGTCCCCTCACAGGAGGCTGTGGGCCAGGAGCCACAGGCACCAAAGGGCAGCAGCCCAGCCAGCTGTACAGATATGCAGCACACTGATCACATGACTGCTCTTAACTTCACTCTGAAAGGCTCAAGCTTTCCAAAACCAGCGGATGTCTTTGGGCACCCTCAAGCCCGTTGGGCTTCCACCTATCAGGACAACCCTCCTGAGTCTGTGAAACCTTCCTCCCCCAGTGCAGAGCACTGGAGCAGCACAAGGCCACAGCAGATCCCTGAGCATCCCAGAGGAGCAATGGGATTCTGTGCTTCCAGACGCCAGGCACACCTCTCCTGGAAGCACACTTCCCTGCATGACCTACCCATTGGAGTAAAACATGACATCCATTAGGAGTGTAGCAACAGTAGGAAGGGTATCTGGATCCAGGCTGGTGACGCAGAACATATTACTCGGACTGGAAAGGGGATGAATGACAGACCTCTGAACTGAAAGAGACACATGGACACATACAACTGTGAAGCCACATCTGCAGAAAGTTCCTGTCCCAGCAGCCGTATTATCCATGCACTGGCAGCAGCCGCAGAGAAAGCTCAAGGTATTTGTAATGCAGTTCTTCATAGCTGAAGACGTGTTGGCTCTCAGACAGGTACTGAGGGACCTGTGCACAACCTGCTCTTGTGGTGCTCTCCCTGGGGTATAGGGTGGTATCACCCTGAGTACCCAGCCCAGCTCTCTACTCCTAGGGGCTTTCACACCATCAGGTGTAGCCACATGAGTTGAGGGACAACCTAAAGGAGGTGCCAAGACAAACTGAAAAGAGGAAAAAAATTCAGGTTTCCACCATTTAAAAGGCAGGGCCATGGAAGGCATTTCTCCAGCTGTGGTTGTTGGCAGTCCATCCTCTTTTTCCTCATTTCTGGGGATGATAATATCTAGAAAAATTAAAAACAGGCTGCCACACAGCAGTTTGGCAAACACATTGCAGCCAGCGGTTAAGAAGCAGCCAGTATTTAGGCAACCAACTAGTAAATAGAGCAACACCTGTGCCTAATCAACACGTTTCACTGTGTCCTTCCTTAATGCATTTTTTGTTTAAGGCTCATTTTCTTAAATCAGATGATTTATAGCTCCTGAGTGACAAAATTGAGTGGCACTTCATAAAAACTGATCTCTGCTTTTATTTTGGTTATGGGCAAAAAGTTACACAGAGGTCGCCAGCTAAACATATATACTTAAGTTGTTCCTTTTCCTAATTGTGCCCTTTGGCTTGATGCTTGTTCCTCTAGACTGCAAACATACTAAGCTTTTGTACAGTCCTGAGCTCATTGTGGCCTTGATCCTCATTGGCACTGAAGTGTGAAAGTTGAACAACAATCTTCTCTGTGCATCACTGCAATACTTTAACAAGCTTTTATAGAAGCCATTTTTCTTTGGAATGTTGAAGCATGGAAATATGGGCTGCAGACAATGTTATTTTTGCAACTGCAATGAACTGTACTTTAACCTTCTGTCCTACAAAAGGCATGTCTCCTCTAGAGATGTGAAACAAGCATTAAAAGGCCAAAATTCAGCAAAACTCATCAGCACTGCTCAGAAAGTTAAGAACCTACTCAAATCCTTGGTTGTACTGAGATAGCCTTGTACGATTACTACCTTACAACAGGATAAACATTCCCCCAAATGTTGGAGGAAGCTAGGAGGCAGGACTTCCACCCCATGTGTCATGGAGACCAACTCCCTGGCAAGCTGAGCCTGTGCTGGTCCTTACCTAGTTTTGGTTTGACAAATCCATTTGTTATCCCAAAGTCATCAGCAGCCACTGTCTCCCCATTCACTACTCTGAGGATGGTGAACTCGGCAGCCAGCGTGTGCATCACGAAGGGCAGGTCTCGCTCACGCACCTGGAGGTGACAACAGGATTATCTGGTGATGGTGTGCTCCAGAAGTGACAAGATACTGCAGTGGAGGGCACATGCTTTCAGGGCACTGAGAAGTGGACATGTGACTCCTGTTTGAGCCAGCGGGTGTGTAATGATAATTACCATCTGTGGTGTGTAACAATAATTACCATCTGTGTGTGTCTTAGAGAAGCACACTTGGTGATGCCAGTGCGAGCCTCAGAGTGCTTTTAAGATTGTGAAAAGAGTGTGGAGATTTCTAAGAGGAGGATGTCTCATGTCTTTTCCAGCATCCCTTCAAGAACTCAGTACTTGCCTGTTCTTCAGCCTTTCCTTTTCTTATTCAGGAAATACGGTTGGGCTCTGTGTGAGGGCACGCACACACACACACACACACGTGTGTGTGAGACAGAAAAACAGTCTGTCCAAAACAACTTTGGAGCCTCTTAGCCATCACCAGCCAACCTGACAGCAGACACTGTGTTCCTCTAACTTTCAGAAAACCAATGTCTGAGTGATGGTGAGAAATGCTGCCAGAACCTCCACTGAGGGAGAGACTGTAGTGTGGGCTCAGCACTCTCCTTAGACACCAGACAACTCATGACAACAAATGCTTCATTCCATGGGAAAAGCTCCTGAGACGTCAGAAAGCCTAACTACAAGGGACAGAGCTCTGGGGAAAGCAGACTTTGGTACTTCTGCTGCTTCCCAAACAACTCGTTCCCAGAAATGCCTAACTGAACCCTCATCTAGTGGCAGTAACTCTGCCTTTTCCTCTCACATTCTCTTACCAGGATGAAGTCCGTCTGATAGGTGGAGAGCATAAACACTGAGATGTTTTGGTCAGCTAGAGGTGCTATTACTGACTTGGCAATTTTGGTCACTCCAATGGGCTGGGAGCTGGAGAAGCCACCTCCACCAGACACCACGTTGAGGGCAAGCCATGTCGCATCAGCCACGCTCAAGTGTTCCGAGGAAGGAAGCTCTGCAGAGACAGAATGGGAGGACAGAGGTTTGTTTTAGAGGCAGGGAGAACCAGGTCCATCATTTATCAGTATGGGGTTAGCACAGACCTAAGTGCAAGGAATGAGATGAGCCCCCTTATCCAGCCAACCTCGTGGGCTTCCCCATGCTACTCCACAGGATAGTATTGTGCTGGTTTTTACACATAGTGATTGCATCAAATTCCATGGCAGGACTCATACAGATTGTTGAGGACAACACAGAGAGACTCAGTAATTCACCTGGATGGCTGCGTCTGGCCCTGGTGACCTTCCCATGTGGAAGCAGCCCAAGGTCTTTGACTTAACTTGAATAATTTCTATCACACAATTTCTCTGAACACTTTACTCAAGCTTTACTCAGCTTTCTCTTTTGTTTCCATTTTCCCACTCTAATCTAAACCCAAATTTTGTTCTCCTGGACTTGAGATGAAAGTTGACAGAACAGCCTTGGCAGTATCCAAGACTTTGCGGATGCAGAGCAGGCACCCTATGCATCTGTGGGCTGCTGCCTCCATCTCTAAAGCAGAAGAGCCACACAGTTCTGTAGAGATGGACAGATTCTGTAGAGATGGAGCGATTACAAGGTAAGCATAGGATAACGGAAACCTTTTTAAGAATAACCCCATTCCATTTGCTTCTAGTCTGTTGTGGTTAAGTAGTTAAAAATCTGCAGCTAAACCACTTAATACAAATTATTAACTGTTTTAAAGAACCCTTAATGCATTAACAGCCTAGAAAACCAGAGTCAGACTCTGGAATGAAGGCATACACTAAGATCCTCTGGACTCTGGATTTTAATTTGGCAAATCATAGAAATAAACAGTTCAGATCCAGATCCAGACTAACAAATGCATAATCTCAGTTAAATCTACTTGGTGTAAGGAACCTGACCTCAGATGCAGATCCAGCCAGTAAGGACACAGCAGAGGTCCCAGTGGAAACCTACGCACTTAGCTCAGAGGAGAGATACAGCCCAGAAGTCTGAAAAGCATAAACCCCAGCATCACTGCTCCTGCAGTCAGTGCCCTGGCACTGCAGACTTGTCTCCATGTCCACTCACTCCTGGCTTCTCCATACAGTATCCTTTCCTTTTCCTTCAGTGAGACCTTTGGGAGCTGTTTCTGTACAGCCTCAAACACTGTATAATAAATTCTTAAACTCACCTGCTCCAAATCCTCAGGCACCACTTCCCTGAGACAATGACAGCACTGAAAACCCAAAATGAACTGAATAACAAACACTGTTCATTTTACTCTCTTCAATAACCTCAACTGTGTGTGGCATGAAAATAACCCTGAGCAAACACATTGCCAAACAGTGGAGATACTGAGGGTTCTGCTTCTGCATTTTGATGTTTAGCTTCATAAGCCAATGTTTTTTACTGAGTAATCAGAGCTTACATGGAATGAAAACTAGACACAGTGAGAGGGGGTAAGTTTGTGCATTAATCAATAGGATGTTACCTTGGAGAGACTAGTGCAAGTTGCTTGCAGCAAATTATTGCAGCAAAATAACCATTTTCTGATCAGACAGCCCTCTGCATCAGAGAAGCACCCCCAAAGCCAAGCTTACTGCATCATCTGGCACGGAGAAACTAGGGCTCAAAACAACTGCCACTGAACTCTGCTTGCCTCAGGGTCCTGTGCTCACCAACCAGTCCCACCCCCAGTGGGCGTGTCCCAGGTGTGCCCAAGTTCACTAATGACACCTAAATGGCAGCGAGAAGAGATCACACAACTTATTTCCCTCTCTATAAACAGAGCAGATGATATTCCTGCTTTGTTCAGGTGACATGGGCCTGGATTGCAGTTCATCATATACCAGTTTAAATACTATTTTGGGTCAGGGATATGACGGAAGATGTAGTATTTCATGGTGGACAGAGGCATTATCACGTTTCAGTCCAGCAGCAGCTGCACTGGAGGAGCTGCCCCAAAAAGACTTCATCAACCCCTTCCTCAGGGAGCAGGATGGCTGATTTGCCCATTGCAGTTGTAATTATTGGGAAGTGTTGATCACGTTTGGGTTTATGTGTTTAACAGGTCCTATGAAGTGTGACAGGGGCCACTGCACTTGCTTAAGTAACCTGTTTCTCACAATTCAATTAACTTTGCAAAAAATATATACAAAGTGATTGAAATACCAGTTTTGGACACTGTCTCCACTAGGCAGCCAGATGGAAAAATACAGCCCAAATTTTAAGGAAACAAACTCGGGCTGGAGGATCAACAAATTCATCTAAATAGTATCAAAAAAATCATGTGGGACAGTGCTTTGCCCAGGATCCTGTTAAATGCTGTAAACCCAAGGAGAGCCAAAAACACCAGTTGTAACATTAACAGAGAATCACAGAATATGCTGAGTTGGAAGGGACCCACAAGGATCAGCAAGTGCAACTCCTGGTCCTGCACACAACCACCCCCAAGAGTCATACTATGTGCCTGAGAGTATCATCCGGACACACGAACTCTGTCAGGCTTGGTGCTGTGACCACTGCCCTGGGGAGCCTGTTCCAACACCCAACCACCATCTAGGCAAAGAACCTTTTTACACAGACTCAATGAGGTAGAATAAGGTAATAAATACAGAGGAAAATGAGGAATCGCCCATGTTTCAGTACCAACCCACCATCTCCACCACTCAGCCCACGGGAGAGCAGAACTCTGGACACGCCACAGCTTCAGCACTGCCACATCCTCTGTCCTCCCATCAGGCAGAAATCTCTCTGCTGGGTTATCAAGGTTCTCTGGCAACTGGTTTATCAGAGTGCACTCACTCCCGCTTCTGATCATGGGGGACATCTCACCTCTAGCTGAGAAGGACCTCTCAAAGGCTTTATTATAATCAGGGGGTTTGTTTTGAACTTTCACTGGGGTGAAGCCTTAAGATTTTTGTGGTTTTGCTGTGTAAGGCTTTGCAGAGCTGCTGCCAACAGCAGGCACCAGAAGCAGGTCAGCTGCTTGCAGGCTCCACAACCATTGTTTTCTGCCTAACATCACAACTACCACTGGCAGAGCAGGGTCCTAGACTCCAGCCATCATTCCATGGTCATTGGCATGGAACCCCACCAGGCTTGGCAAGATGTAAACAATTTGATAGCCCAGGGTAATTTTCCCTGGCAATGCAACGCTGGGTACCAATTGCTGATGGGCTCCAAAAGCCTGTGGGACTGCTCTCCATTGGCACAGCAGTTTTCTCTCATCCAAAATTCTTCCCACTGCATGCAATCTGCAGTGCCACCAAGCAGACAGATGCCATGTGGGACACTGCACCTCCCAGTATTAAACCTCCCAGGTATTAAACAAATGCCAATCCCTGCACAAACCAAACCCAACCAACACATCCAATAAGGTTTAGGGAGTGAGTAAATGCTTATTCATATTGTGGGTTATTTAAAAGGTCAGGGCTCTGTCTGGAGCCTCACTGGCCCATTTGGCAGCCCTAGCTGAAGTAGAGCAGCCTCCATGGCACACATCATCCTGGGAAGAGAGGTGGCGAGTATCATAGCAGCCATAATTGGCTCCTCAGCAAAAATAATCAATACCATTTCCAAGGAGGACAACAAACATTGGCTGAAATCCAAATAAGGACTGAATTGCTGCTGCTGGAGCACTATATGCAATGCTGTAAGTACTGTGAGCTGGTGCTCCATGTGGCACTCCTAAAATACCTTTGGGAGGTTGTTGGGCAGATGATGAGATTCCAGCTCATGGGTCTTTGCAAGCAGCCAAGGAGGTCACAGAAAGCAGGAAAGAAAAAATCTTCTGTTTCTACAGTCCTGATCAAAGAGTCAGCCCGACAGTGTGGATCTGCACAACACTGGGAAAACAACATTTTTTCTGCCTATATTTTCCACCCTAGGGACCCTGCAGTCTCACACACCCTGCATAGTAAGAGACAAAGCACCAGGAGACAGACCTCCCACTCCAGCAGAACACTGGAAAACGTGCAAAATGCTCTGAGAAAGGGCAGGACCACCAGAACTTTTTTGCCCTTCTGTATCTAATTTAAATGGGCTCACGTTTCTCATAAAAAGGTTATAGTTAAGGGGGATGCACAGCTCCACAGAAGAAGTGCATCTCACCTACCCACACTGATAGCTGGGTGAGTCCTGTGCAATGTGTTGCCAACCAGTGACCTACTCCCTTCCTCCACAAAAATACCCTGTTTTCTGTGGAGCCTATTCCAACTTAACGACAATCAGACACCCACTTCAGGACACCTATATTTTCAAGTGAAACTATAGATAAATGATGGATTTATCATAGTGCTTGGAGAGAAATGAAGGCACTTGGTTTGTTCCTTTGGTGTGGCATTTTGGATCATTTCCTAAGCACTTACCTTCACTCAGTACACAAATTTTTGCATAGCAGAATGCCCTGAATGATGTGCTACTCTCTGGTTTGTTCTCGTACTCTGAATGAACCAACTATTCACATGATTCATCATTGCGAGACTTGTGTTTTCAGCCAAATACTAAAAAATAAGGAAATTAAAAAGTGCTGTGGATTTTTTGACCAGCCTTCTGGTTTTAAAAACCTTACACTGTACTTATTTCACCTTTTATAGCTTCCTTCTGCAAAAATGGTAGCTAGACTCTGGCTTATATTAAAAGGACAGGGAAAACGGCTCCTACAATAGCAGGACTCCAATGGTCGGTCACTAGAAATAAAAACACTGCCAAGTGCAAAAGTCATGATAAATCAGGAGAGCTGTCACCAATGCCTCAATGTGGCAGCACTGTTATGTATATATATTTTTTTTTAATAGGATTTTTGTGTTTATTAAGGGGTTCTCTTCCAGTAGAAGCTTTTCATTGCTCTGCAGTTTTAAAATCCCATTTTATAATCTCAGGGTGTAAAGCCTGAGCCAAAGCCTAGTGTCTGACTTCTCTGTTGGCTTCACCACACCAGAGGGGCTGGAGAGGTGCTGCTGTGCAGACCGTGCAATGCCCAACCACCAGCGAGCCCATGGGGAGCTGGGGTACACAGGGCTCATTGCCAGCACCCATTGGTGTGGTTTCCTGACATCTGCATGAAGTGCATGTGTTTGAACTGGATATCTCTGCTCGGGAAACATTTTAGGAACTTTTATTCTTTCAGGCGCTGTGGAAACTGGTCACGTGAGCTCAAAATCCTGAGGGAAGAGTGGGTGGAAGATAACCACCTGAACCCCATTTCTTTTGGGAAATCAGGCAAAGTAAATATTCCTTTAATGTTGGGAAATGGGGTACTCTGTTTCTCTCACTTCCAGAAAATATCAGAAAGTGGATAAAGCAGGATAAAGGTGTTTATTTATCAGTTTCTAAAGTGTGCTAAAATCCAGAAAGAGCTCTGAAGCTGGTCCAGTGGCCAGCTTTGTGTGTCCTGGTCCTCACTACTCTGGAAGCATGAGGGTTGTTCCTAATCGATGTCCTACTCCTCGCTTTGCTTTGCTGCATGGACAAGCCAAAGTGATCCAGCACTGTGCTTCCCCTACAGGACCCCACCAGGGCAGCAAAAACATCCTGGGGATGTTACAAGGCAAATCATAACCTTTCAGAGGATGCAAACAGCCTTTATTTTGGCCCTAAAGCACACACGTTGCCAGCTTCACACTTAATAACTGGGAGCAAAGATTTCTGCTGTCACACAAATTCTAAGCAAGCCCCCTGGGCAATTTGGAGTGCAGAGTGAGGTGGCCACTAGGCAGAAAGTCCTGGGTGTCAGTTTGATCCAAGTGCCACAGAGCATTCCCACACCAAGGGACTTATCTAAGCACAATAGTCAGGCAAGGTGAAAGCTCGTTGCTTGTCTTAGGTCCAAAAAGTTAATGCTTCTGTGCTCAAGAGGAGGAAGAAAACCCCACAGCTCCGAACCAGCTGAAAGCATCTCACATGGCAACAAGCTTGAGCTCATCCTGGGAAAAGGTCAGCACGCTCACGATCAAGCAGCTTTAGCAATTTTTTCCATTTATGCTAACGGTTTGGTCAGCTGCCACCTTCCTCACAGGGCAATACCAGAGGTGATCATTGTATCAGAGAATGGTTTGGGTGGGAAGGGACTTTTACAGGCCGTCCAGTGCAACCTCCTTGCAATAAGCGGGGACATCTTCAGCTAGATCAGGTTGCTCCAAGCCCCCTAACCTTGAACGTGTCCAGGGATGGGGTATCCACCACTTTTCTGGGCAAACAGAGGTGCTGTGCCAGAATCAGGAACAGAAGTGAGCTCTGTGAACCCGACTTGTGGCATGAGGAGTGCAGTGCCTCCAGCACAGTGCTCAGGCTCAGGCTCAGATGCGTGAGCTGGCAGTGAGACATCTCATCCAGGGCACAGCAGGGGTTTTTAGAGCTCTACATGTTTATTAGATACCAAGTGGTGCCAGCAAATGGGACAGCAGGTTTTTCCAGGATCTCAGCAGACTATTGAACTTCAGTTTTCATCTCTTTCATCCCAAATTTGCTCCTGATGAACCTGGGCACCCGCAGGACTGGATCCACACCTGGGGAACCTCGCCATCTCTAACTGTGTGTTTCTGTGTTTCTGACATTTTCTCCTAGCAGAGCATGCAAAACTTGGGTTTTTTTCATTCTAAGTGCCATCAACAGGGAAGCTGTGAAACCTGTCATCTCATTTTCCCATTTATTTATTATCCCACTCACACAACTGTCAAAAGAACATCGTTAGGTTCATAAACTCGCACTCTGCAGGGAGGAAATGACATCTAGCCTCAATGTTTCTGTGTTTCAGTTTCCTGAAGTGGGTACAAACCCCTATTTCTTCTAAATTTTGCTCTAAAGAACCAGCTGACTTGTTCAGCTGAGGTTTATATACATCTGACAATTGAAGGACTTTACAGCTAATGCAAAGCAGCATGGAAAATTTCTGCACTAAGAGGGAGTGTAGCAAAGATTTGAATGTCTAAAAACAGGGTTAGAATTCCTGGGAAGTTTTGTTCTGGCCTCTTTGAACATCTTTGCCTTATCACTGAGGGAGGAAGCTGTTGGTACTAGTGCTATTCCAGGGATAATCAGGTAGGTTTGAAAGGCAAAGGTTTCTCACTTTCCACTATCAAGACCATAAAAGACAGAAAAACAGACAGAGGAAAAGAAAGAAAACAAGAAGTAAGCAAACGAGAATGCTCTCTAGGGAAAAAAAAGCACCCTGAACCTGCCAAAGTCCCACTCCCTGAGCTCTGAGCAGCTGGCTCAGAGCACCCAGTATAGACCAGCTCTCCCCAAACCCACGCCTCCCAGGAGTGTTCCCAAAGCAACCTCAAGCAAATGCATCTTCCTTTGATTCTTGCATGACATTCATCTTATACTAGTCCTTGTCTGTTACAGATATTCTTTCAGTTTATGGAGTAACTAACTCTAAAGGCTATTTATTTACATTAGAATTGGTGAACATACACAGTGCAATTTTCTCATGTTGTCCTGACAATTCAATTCAAGTTTTACCCAGTGTAATAACCAGTTTGAATTTCCAACTATTCACACGAATAGGACAAATTACATATGCAGGGAATTACATGCAGTGACCCTGGGTCTCATGTCCATCTGATGGAAACTACTGTTATTAGTCACACACAAGGGAGTTCTCCAAGCCCTTTACTGGAGGGAAATGATAAACACATTCATCACACCTTTATTTTATAAAAATTAGAAGATTGAAAAATCTGCTTTGAAGAGCACTGAGGTCACCTGGGGCATTTCTTCAAGCCCTATTCTTAAAGATAGAGAAATGGTTCCTACCCAGAGACAACAAGGGATTTAATAGTGGATATTTCCAGCAATCTCAGGAGCTACAGCAGACATTGTGTCAGCTCAGCCATCTCCACTGAACCTTCACTGTAAGCAATCTGCAGGGGTAAATGACTATTTTGAAACAGCTAGAAACTTTTAATGCAAAGTAACTACTTTCCTAAACAGCCCCATCCACTATCCGCCACACCACAACCACTTCTGCAGGCACTACAATCTAGCAGCTCCCAAGCAAGGCCTATACAAAAAGTTTCTGGGAAGGGAGGCTACACTGCTTTGCAGCTTCTCCACTGTTATACATCTGCCCACATATCTGCACGAAACAGGAAAGTCTGACAGGTGTCATGTTCCAAGATCGAGATGTGTATTTTTACCATGAACAGTACAGTTACAGAAAAACCTCCTAAGCACAATGCCCATGCCCTGAGAGGATGAAGGAGGACAGTGTGGTGCTGCTTCTCTTTACCTATCGGGAACATGTGCATCACTTTCTCAACTCATGCCAAAGGGCTCCTCATCTCTGCTGACATGGACACAGCCTTTGTGGATTTTGAGGAATGAGATGAGGTAGATGCTGAGGTATGGCACCTTCCTGGAAAGTTTACTAGCTAGTCTGCTAAAAGAAGCAGAAGTGAGAATGTATTTACACTAGTTCCAGAACTGGGGAAGAAGCATGTGATAATTAAAATTATTCTTTCTGCTCAGTATGTCCTCAACTATATTTGTACAAAGCACAGATGACGCCATGTGGCTGACTGATCTATTTACACCTCTGGAGTTCCCTGCTCATCCCCATCCTTGTCTCCCAATTAAGGGTGCAGACAGGAATTTGGGGTAGTTCCAGCAATCAAATACGCCTGGCACACCACTGGGACTGAACAGACAAATCAGACTTTTCCCCAGTGTAAGCTGTTCAGGGTCTCTCTACTGCCTGAATACAGGCAAGCAGAGTAAACTGAAAGGTTTGTTTCTGGGGAAGAGCTAAATTAAAGTGAATATTATCATTGGAGCTTGTTGTGAATGCAAAAAAGCATCAAAGTCATCAGCTGCTTTTGCTGACTGTAAGAAGCAGAGGCAAGAAGCATGCTGTGTTCAGAAATGCACCGTTCCTGTGCAGCCTGTCTCTCTTTCAGACTTTCCTATACTCCTTGCCTAGCTGGCTGCTGGCCTGTAGAGCTGCAGGCTGTTTCACAGGTGCCCTGTCCCTGCCAGACAGAGACAGTCCACATGCAGGAATACTGGGGTAGTGGCAAGGGCTGCAGGTGGCTGCTGTGAGTCCATCACAATGGTCTGGCCCCACCAGATGGGACTTACCTGCCTTACTCTGACACTAGCTTGTGAGGTGACCTTGAGCATCCCTTCCCATACCTGTGTTTCCCTTTCACATAAAGTATTTGGTTGCTAAAGTCCCTCTCTCACACTAAATAAGTATGTGAAATGTTGTTATATTTCCACAGAGCATTGTGGCTCCCGGGTGTTACAGTAACAGCACCAAGAATGAACTCAGGAGGTGTGACCTGGCAACCCATCCTGGTGCACTTAAAGGATGTAGCTCCCCTTTATTTGTGTACTGGTATTTTCATTTCATGTCATTTTCCTAAAGCCTCTTGTGTCCGCAGGAGGGACCAGCAGTGCCTGTGCCACTGAGGTGAGGGGTCTCCATGCCTCTCCTATCCTTCTGAAATACAACAGCTGCAGAAATCCAAGCAGTTGCTTTTTCTCCCTCCATTGGGCTCCAACCTACCACCAAAACAAGTGACTCCTTTGGTCTGCATCTGGAGAGCAGCTGGATCCCCTTGCATTAAAGAAAAGACATAATTTCCCAGGGGGAAAAGAATGTGTTTGCAATGCAAGTTTCCCTTGCAGTAGAGAGATGTGAAACACAATATATTTCCTTTAAAATCAGCAAATATTCCTCTGAACCTCAGCTTCCCCACCTTCAAGCAAAGAATTTGCATCCCTGTGTTGACCCGACAAAGAGCTGAACTCAACAACCACCAAGTGTTGCACAGCTGCAGGCAGAGGCCAGAAACACCATCTAGATTCTCTGCCTGTCCCCCACTAACCACATAACCAAGCAGTGCCATGTTCTTTTGCATATCCACCAGATCTGCTGCAGCCCAAGTTGCTTCAGCAGAGGTACCCAGCACAAATCTCTGAAGACACACAAGAGCTCATGTCCCGTTCCTCTCCCTTTCCCAGCTCAAGTATTTAGTATCTGATGAGTGTGTGCACTGGGCTTTGCAGAGATTTTGCTATGATAGCTTTCTCCTGGCCTTGTGGAAGCCTTCCAGATGTCTGTGGTCCTTCACCTGGGCCTGCCATGAAGGTTGTGACAAGCAGAAAAGCTGGGGGAAGCTGTGTCCTGGGGAGGTACATGAGATAGATCATGTTCTTGGAATAGCTGCGGCAGTCCTGTGTTTAGCCACAGCGACAGTCCCATGTACACCCTGGGTCACGTCCAGAATAACAGAGAGGGTTCTGGTAGGGAAATGAATGAGAACTGCTATTTTTAACAGTCATTAACTTTACATGAAAACATCAAGCTCTCCAACTTTTGAAGTTGTTTTATTAAATGTTTGCCTCCCCTTGTTCCAGTTAAAGGAAGTGGAGTGGAAGACTTCCCTCCTAGAGATGTTCTGGATACACATGACTCACCACACCAAGTCAGACCAGAGGCAGTTCCAACAGTGTCCAGTGACAGATGTTCACATGGATCCATTTTTTGAGTGTTATCATCTTGCTCTGAGACTACAGAATGGACCCAAACCACCGCCCTAACAATTGCTTCAGTTTAAAAGAGGCTTTCAGGGCAGTGCAGACATATTTGCATATCTGTGGGCAAACCAGAGAGAAACCTAGGAGTGCTGGCTACCCATCCCATCATCACAAGGATTACATCTGTTGGCCACTTGTCATCTGAGTCCATCATCATAAAACCCCCAAACTCTTCCCAGCTGCCAGCCATGCAGGCCAGCTGAGCTCTGCTCTGTTCCCATTCCCTGCCAGTGCCAGGCACGCAGGTGACATGGGGTGGTGCTGGGGAAAGGATTCATGGAAGCTCAATTTCCAAATTGTGAGATGTTCCTACCTCACCCTACTCTATCTGTGAATTTGTGGATGGACAGAGGGGATATTCAGTACTGTATCTGAACTGGGAAAATCTTTCCTTGGTTGGGACATGCCAAATTATTCCAAAGATGTCATCAATCTTTTTCATTTCTGGAAGGCCAAGTGTGCAGGTGTGAGGACTCCACACACTCACTCAGGCAGATCCTCCTCTTCTATAGATGAAGTCCGTAAAGCAAGGGCTGAGTCGCCTGAGTCAGCACCCCTCCAAAGGCCTGGCAGAAGGTGCTGGTAGGAGCAAACTTCCCCTCCTGCCGGAGCGACAACTCTGCCAGAGCGATGGGGTTTATCAGCCAGCCCGGAAAGGGGCCAGGACTGCAACTAATGCCACCGTTTCCCCCTTCCCTCCCACACCCCTGCCTTTCCCTGGCTAGTGCCACCTTAGAGCTGACTCAGCCAGGCTGCTGCATATCATCAAAAGGAGGCTGAGCAATGGGCACCTTATCTGACTCTGTGAAGAAGGAGCTGTTACTGGAGGGAGATAGGTGTTATGTTGTATTTCACTTTTCAAAATCTGCTTATGATTCAGGAGTAGACAACTACTCATTTCTACTTATATGCACACACCACCTGGAGACAAGACTGCCTCCAGAAATGGGATGCAAAGCTCATCCTGCTCATCATCACGCAGGGTGCAGCCCCACCAGCACCAGGCTGGGTTCTCCCTCTGGCTCCGTGCCCTGCTCTCTGCCAGCACTGCTGCATCAGCCTTGCCTTGGTGAGCAAAACAACCACTGATTTTATTTAACAAGTACAAAAGCAAGTCCTCCAGGTAAACTGAACCTGCGCATACCAGCTGGGAAGAAAAATGAAAGCAGATGAGTTTATTTTTGTGTCCCCTCCTCCCACCAGCACAAGGAGTTGCTAACATTACATCATCCCACACCCCCGCCCCTCGGATCAAACCCTGCAAAGGCACAGCTTCTTCTAAGGCTGCTGGAAGCAATAGCCATAGGAAAATTAACTCTTTGTTGTGTAGGATGCACTCCCCAGTCGCCAACAGTAACCCAGTACAGGGTTTTGTTGTCAGCTGTTACAGACAGGGATGTCTGAATCCTCAGAGATGTGCAACCCCAGTAACTTATGCCTCCAAGTATTTACCTAACAGAACAAGTATTTTTCCAACAGGAAAAAGAATCTGAGTTGCTCCCAGTCTGTCCCAAATGTAGAACTAAAGATGGGCAAAGAAGCCACGTGATACCTCAAGGACCAGACTAACAGTTTTGATACAGGGACATGACATGACTGAGCAGGACTTTCAATTCCCACCCACGGACTTCAATTACACAGAATAAGGTATTGTTAGTGTCAATTTTCCTCGAGCCTCACGTGGCCTGTCAGAGCAGCCGCTGACTGAGGCACAGGCATCTTGTTGAGAGCAACAAAAAAGCTTTTCTTTGCAGGAAATTAAAAAACAAGGAAACAAACACCAGCACTTGCGTAAACCCCAGACTGGTTCAGACAGAAACTACCTCGAGACTGTTTATGTTCCAGATCAATGGATCAGCTGCAGCACTGGCAATTAGCACCTTGAAATTATTCAGCAAGATGTGGAGTGGGAATTTTAGGGGAAATGGTGAGGGAAGGGTGAGAGCAAGCATGAATAACAATAAATTTTTCTGGATAGAAAAGTCAACGACAAAAAAGTCAATGCCTGGAACTGGCTAAGTCCAAGTATGAACGTGGTTGTTGGATGCTTTTGCAATCAGGCAAAAGGTGGACAGAGGGAGCTGGAGGGGCTGAGACTGCATCATGGGAATCGGTATATGGTATGAATGTGGAAAGCAGAGTACATTTTTCTCTGGCTAGGAGTAAAGATATCTCCTCAGTTAGACCATAAGCCTATTTTCTGCTGTACCCAGCACTCCAAGCAAAGCAGAAGTACTCTGGAAACAGATCCTCCCTGTGTGAGGTATGTGGATAAGCACAAGGTGCAAACTGGCCACGTGGCAAACTCTTCAGGCAGGCATTAGCTTGGTTAGGGCTCTGCCCAGGTCTGCGACAAGGCTCAGGACCACCTCCCTTCAGAGGAATGAGCATCCCCACAGGGGCTAGGTGGCCCTCTCCAACCATGATCCAGCACACACACCAAAAACCTTTACCCTTCAGGATGGAACAAAGATATTGGTCTGATTACACCTGACACTATCAGGAACAGGAAGATCTCATTATTTCCTATGTGTTGACATAACGCTCCCATGCATGCAACATGCCTTAGTGTTGCTCTCAGAGAGGGAGGAGGGAGGGAAGCAGGGATAATTGTGGCTGGCTCCAGTGTAACCCCTTCCATGACCCTTCTTTAAACAAATCAAATCTCCAAACTCACCCAGGAGAAACAAGACATTGCTCAGATGGGCCTTGTTCCCCAACTGCAGGGACCAACAGGAATCCCTTTCTGTTTCTGTGACCTGGGGAAGCACACGGGGTCTTTGTTGTGGGACATGGGGCTTTCTCTGCCATTCCTCCACACCAATCACAAAAAAGTCAGATACTGGAGACGTAACACAGATTAAAGCAACTGCATGAGAAAACCTTGCTCCTTTCCAACAGGTCTCCATACTTCTATTATTAACCCAGGAAGAAAAAAACCCCATCTCTGTCCAAACGGTTTTCTATTATTCTATATTCTATAGAATAGAATTATTATTATTATTATTATTATTATTATTATTATTATTATTATTATTATTATTATGTCTACATCTAATCTGAGGCCAAGGCAAGCTACTGCAAAACTCTTTGAGAAACTGATGCTCTAAACACTTCGAAATCACGCTAAGCTCATGAGGCTCTGAGGGAATTATGCAAGTAAACAAAGCTGGACCTGCTAAGGAGCATCAAAGACGGGGAACACTAGATATTTAGCCCTGGGAAGGAGGGAGGGAGCAATGGCCAGCACAGTTCCCAGCAGCCCAGTGCCAGAGCTGTGGCAGGGTCCGCAGAGGAGCTGGCATGGGGAGGGGAGAGAAGGCAGCCTGCCCCAGTCACTGATCACTGCAGCCCATGACAAGGAACATTAAATAGCAGGATGTGAGTGCTGCTGCTCACAGCTAGATTTTCCTGAGCATTAACATTTGATCATAGCACTTCCTTTGCCAGGATACAGAAAGATGCAGGTGGAGGACAGGCTAGAAACCATGGATAAAACCAGCCAGGATAGAATGGTTAGCTGCAAATGAAGCAAACAGCAGACAGCAGGGTTTCTTCTTGCCTCTGCATAGTTGGATGGTGTTTGGTAAAATCTGAGTTCTCTCGGGATTCCAGAGAGAATCACTGCTGGTAACACTTTGGCTTCATGCTTTGTGGAGATGATGCAGAAAGGCTGAAAACTGCTGCCCATCCTCCCACCGTGCTGCTGTGCTGGGAACTCATCTCCTGTCTCCCTGCAGAGTCCCCCATAAAAACAAGCCTTGTAGTTGGAGGAAAGCTGATCTAACTCCTAAAATCAGCTTTCTAATTTTGAGACAATTTTTCAAAAGCCTCTCCTCACCCTGAGAGACACAGAGCCTGATTTGCACTCAGCCCAGCAGTCCTCTGGGACTCAGCACCTTGGAAATAGCATCTGCACATCAACTCCCAAACCAGACCCACTCCAGAATGGCAGACACTCCTATGAAGTTTTGGTGCTACCACCTTCATCTCACTTTCCTTATTTATATAATGGGGATACAAACCTTGTTATTCCAGGAATGTTGTTGAGTGATTAATAGCTACCAAGAATTTGGAAGGTAAAATGGTCTGGATAATTATTACCCTGAGTGACAATGAACAAGACAGATCAAGAGTACACACTAATAGATTACAACATCATACTACAAGGGAGCATCTGAAATCTTCCAGCAATTCCTGCTTGAGGGACCAGGTCCAATGCTACATGTTGCAAGAAATGCTCTAACATTTCACCTCTTCTTCAGCATTTGATTCCATTATTATCATGATAACTGCCAGTGGGAAAAAACCCCAAGAGATGAATGGGCTGAAGTGAAGGGGAAGATGAGACCCAGGAAGAGGCATGAATAGCCACATTCCCACTGCTGGCTCTCCTTCCCTAGGCAACTGCTGTCTGGAGCATGATGCAATGGGAGCAATACACATGAGGAAGCCTAGGACCCTTTTCCTGGAGCAGGAAAGGGTGAACAGGGACACAACAACTCTCCCATTTTCCACTTGTCCATCTGCACAATTAATGGCAGAAAACAGATCCTTGAGAATTTTTCCTCTGCCTCCAGCAAACTCGGTTGAAACCAGCCAAGTGGAGAAGAACATGCTCTGCATGTGTGCAAATCTCACTTGCCTATGGATAACATTGGTGTTCCTGAGACAGCCAGGCTCTCGAGTAATCCAGCGTTAAGTGCTACCGAAACAGCAGCATTAGTAGTAATTAAAAATGAGTTGCTTTCCACACCAGGCTGTGTACTTTGAAAGCAGCCAGTTCACCCAAAGAGGATTATGATAGCTCAGGATTTTACATCATTTCCACTCCCTTAACCATGGGATCAGTGCAAACAGCCTCGGAAGAAACAGGCACAAAATTCATTTACATTGAGATGGTTCTGAAGTGAAAATGTATTTTTCCTCTACTTCTCTAGAACAGTCAGGACAAATACAAATATGGAAAGGGACTGACACTGGAAAGCAAATAGCATTTAGTCACCCACACAGACCTCGAACAAGCACTTTAGTGTGTAAGTAAGTGAAAATCCGCTGCAAAAGCAGTTTTGTTCAGGAGAAGGAAACCTTTAGGAGAGCAGTAGGAGAACTCCCCGATGGCCCATTTGTGGGAAATTAAAGGTAAAAACAATACATAAGAGGGAAACCATAACGGTTTAAGTGGGAAACCTCCAAACTGAGGAAGCAGTAGGGTTATGCTGGCCTACTAGCACACAAACATGTAATGTACTTGCATGCATTGCTAGGTATGTTCCTCTATAGAACACATAAGCACCCAGCTATGCTCTCTCCTCCCAGCCAGTCCCAATTTTAGGGAGTAGCAGGCTTACAGGACAGCCAGTGTGTCTTCAGGCCACATGTGTGAGTTGGCATCAGAAGCGTTTGTTCCCTTTTTGACCCCAGTACATTGGTTCATTCTATTTATGTATTTTTGATCTGTAACCCACAACAGAGGTTTTTGGCACTGTTGCTGGAAGGTCAGGGAAGGGCCACAGAAGAGCAAGTCCCAGACACAGAGCCCTTGCAGAGCATAATCCATCAGCTGCCTCCACCAGGAATTTGCTATGTTCTAAATTCAAAGAATCTCTTTCAAAAACAAAAAACCCACTCAAGCCTTCATACCAAGATGGCAAGCTGGTGGGTCAGAGCTGGTGGAATAGCACAGGGAGGATCCCATGTTCCTAGAGGACAGCCAGCCTTATAGAGACAGTCAGCCACAAGACCTGCAAGGAGGTCCTGCAGAGACAGGAGGGATGGGGTGAGATGGGAAAGGCAGATTCATGCAGAGCAGAAAAGTCCTCTGAGAATGGGCTCTGCTCCTGCCTGGTACTAAGCACACTGCTGGGAAGCCACTTTATCAGCATGCCTGCTCTGGGCAGGAGAAAGCGCCTGTAGAACTGATGAGGAACTAAGAACCATTGCCTGGAATTCTTCTCCCGCCAAGGACTGTAAAAGACATTTCAAAACTTGGACCCTTCTTCCATTAGGTTCCAGTGAGTTGATGATTTACGGCACTGTCTTGTTGAAAGATTCAGTAGGAGAGTCCAGGACATGTGCCAGAGGACAGGAGACAGAGCCACAGATATCAACAGTATGGTGAAAAACACGCCAAACAATGGTACCAAATGCCCTTTCTCTTCAGGAGCTCCCACGCAAACTCACGTATACACGTTGCATGTCCTAGAAGACACTAGGGGGAGAGAGAGGAGAGCTACGGGCATGGGTTTTCAAATGACAGAAGATCACAGATCTGGAAGAGATGGCACTCAGGAGTTTCCAGCAGCCCTATTTCTAAAGACTTAATTCCCATACGTCTGAAGAACGTCTAGAAAAGAAGGTGAAGGGCCAGGAGCTTTCCTTTGCACAAGGTAGGCATATTTAAAGATGCAGAGAAGAGTTGTGTTGTATATTCCCCACTGGAGACAAATCACAGCATCCTGTTTTTCAGTGCTTGGGTTTAAAAAAAATCTCCCAAACATGACAGTCCATTACCATTCATCTCACTAGACAGTACCAGTGAATTTTATCATTCCAAATACTTTATCACAGGATCAGTCCCCCTGCAGCTTCACAGCCCACAGTGGGGACACCCTTTCCCAGGAAGGGACAATCTCCACAGGATTAGAGCATTGAGGGGAATAAGCACACTGCCACTGCCTCCCTGTCTTTCTTCTCAAAGCACACTGTTTATTGAACAGGAACAAGAAATACATACAATGGTGATTTTCCCTGGGAAGATAAACAGTATCTTCTCCCCTCTGGAGGTTTACCTCTGGGCTGTGCTGGGCATCAACAACCAGGTGCTCCCCTGGCTGCAGTGGGTGCCACATCACCACTCACCCACTCCCATTCTGTCACGTGAATTTTTGGTTTAATAAACTTTCCTGCAGTTTGTGTTTCTCAGTATCCCTGCAGTAGTAGTCATGGTGACAAAACTGGGGTCCTTGGCAATGCACCAATGATGCTGCAAACCTACAATGACTAATTCTAAAAGCTTAATTTACAGAACTCATTTAAATGCTTAAAGACATGCAGGTCACTGCAGGGTCGATTTAATGGCTATGGCATATCTGGTGGTGAAGCAGTCGTACAGGAGGAGCAGCCAGGGAAACTTCTGGCCATAAAATTAAGTGCATTTTTAATGCAGGATGTAGACTAAAAACATTTAAAGGAAAGCACAATTTAAACATAAGCACAGTAACAAACCCAGTTGATTCCCAGTCAAAGAGCTGGTCAAAGCTTCCAGATGAAACACTGTTTTAAATAACAATCCCACACAACAATATCGCTGATACAGTATTGCCTGGTTTATTTGTCCTATTCAGAATGTAATGAGTGCTTTTCTCAACACACGTTGCCCATGAGCATGCAAAACCATGATGCAGCAGAGTCAACTCCCCAGACTGGTCCCACTAAAGGTACACAGAGGGTGCAGACTGAGGACCTTCAGTGCAATAGTTTCCAGCTTCCCAAGGACAACCGATGGGCCGGCATCTGTCCCATGTTGCCCACTCCTGTGCATCTCCCATGGGGCTCTTGTTACGTATTCAATGTTTCAGACTTCCAGCTCTTTCCTGGCACTAAAATATTTATGGTCACATCTTCAGTTAATATGCTGAAGGTGTCACCGAGGGAAGCGCACCAAACGCAGTGGATTGTTCTAACTGTGCTCGGCTGGACAGTGAGGCAGCACTAAAGCCACTGGTGCCTCTTCCCACAGCTTTTGCGTTTCTTCTCTCCAGCTCTCTGCTACCTAGGATCTGACACACAGGCACAAGGAAAAGGAGAATGGTTTCTGCTCACACACACGCCAGCAAAAAACCCTTTGCATAGGTTCTCTCTCCCTCTTCATACAAATAAAGCAATAAGCACTGTAGACAACATTTTACCCCACAGAAAGCAAATCATATTGGCCTGAGGCTCCAGAGTCCTAAATCTGTATCCCAGAGTGCTAAACTATTATCACCCACCTAATTTGCTGTGATTTTGAGTAAGCATTCACATGACTCAGTGTCAGCTACCAGAGACAAGCATCAACATACAACCAGGTTAAGACATCTGATCATATGTGATATGATTTCCATGTCCTGATCCCCTGACTTAACCCACTACCCACTGCCCTTCCTACACAGGCATCTTCCAGCAGAAAGGCTTCTTTCATCCAGCCAGGAGCCGGGACATGAAGCACACTCGTGGCAGAAAGCAGGCAGCTTTAGTTAAAAGCAGACAAAAACCCATGTCAGATAAAATCCTAGTTCTACTTACTTATCAGGATTTCCCCTGTATTAAAACTGTACACAACATAACTGCCCTTGTCATTATGGCTGACAGGGAGCCAATGCATGCACAAAGCACCATTGGTTCCCTTTCTCAGTTTGTCAACATTTCTGTTCCTGCATAGGCAATCGAATTTAACCAGGAGTTATTTGCATTCACATTTCATTCCGCTGCTGTAATAGAGCAATAGCAACAACAATATGGGTACTATGGGTACTAATGACTTCTGCACCTTCAAGAGCAAAATGCGTCACATGATGTACATAATTGCTTACATGCAATTATAACATGCTTCTTGGGTAAATTCATGCAAAACAAATGCTCTGTAAGTCTTTAAGACAGACTCAAACTTTGCTCTTTTGAAAAACAAAACCCCTTGCTGATCTCACTGGGGGTTGAACCAGTGATCCTGGAGGGCTGAGGCAGTCAATCCCTCCTCACCGAAAAAGGCACCTGTTACTCCTTCAATGAAGGCATTAGTCTCCTCGACCACTGCTCGTTAACAGGATGTATCTACTATAGTAACAGACCTGAATCCAGATTTATGCCAATGATATTGACATCGTAGTCTTTGTGCTTGGGTACAGAACAGCACGACGACTTCTCAATAATGAAGTACAGAAATGGCAATGCTTTACATCAATTACAGCAAAAGATGAGAATCCAAACCCTGCTTTCTGAACCCCTCTGTGTGAAGTTGCTTCAGCCATGGCTCAGCTTCACCTCTGGTGGTAACAGGTCTACTCATCCTCTCCCAGTACTACCACGAGGCTTTAATTAAAGCACTCACGCAATTTTGCAACACATCATGTTATTTACAGTGCTGTAAGGCTCCATGCAGACTGGAATTCTGGATATGTGGATATAAAGAGGTTTATTGCTCACAGTTTGTCAGCAGGACTATTTGAGCTTCTCTTGTCAAAATAACAAACCTTGCAGGGTCCCTATCAGTGCTGCAGCTCACTGCTACTGTCTGTGTCACCTCCCTGGGAAGATAAACTTCATGTCCCCTTGTCTCTAGAGGACTACAGCTGTCACCCCCACCCTGTCTAGGGGACCACAGTGGATGTCTCCCCCCCTTCCTCAGAGAGGCTGACACTGCTCCCGAGCCTGGGACAAGAAACTTCCATCGTGCAGCACAGCTCAGCATGGGCTGTCCGTGCTCCACCTGGGAATGGTGCTCCAGGCTCTGCACAGCCACACTGACATTTTGCTACAGAGAGGAAGGGCAAACCACAGTCTGCATCACATCTCTTCTCCCAGGCTGGGTATGGGCACCTTGGAGGTTTGCTCCATTTCTGCAATTGTAGCTGGGCTAAGCATTTGGGTACGATGGCAGGACCTGCCAGCAGTTTGAGGTGAGGCTTAAGGATGGAAAAGGCAAGGCACTTTTAGCTGCAGCTCAGCTACAGGAGAAGGGCTCCCTATAAAACACTGCCTATGAAGCTGTTAGGTTTTCAATGGCTGCTGCATGAGCAAGTGCAAAATCTAATCCCTGCTACGCTTTATGCTCAGCTTCTCCTGAAATCCAGTGTCTGCCATGGACATTTAAAGCTCAGCTGAACAAAGCATTAAAAGAGAGGCTGTGTGGACTGATGGCATGGTCAGCGGAGTGTGCAGAGAGGTGATGTGAAGAGGCATTTACCATTTCTAAAACTCCAGTTAGAAGAAAAAAACAAGAGTGGAGAAGAAGAGGGGTAAGAGACAGAACAGGTGCTTACAGGACTTGTAAGCTCTTCTCAACATCTGCAGAAGAGGTTGAATCCAGAACCAGAAACCCTGGGACGAATCTAGTTAAATGCTTCAATGAATTGGAAGTTATCTTCCAGTATATTTTTAGTTAGCACCAACAGGCATTACATAATGGCTATTATATAACAGCACTTGAGCTACAAATACTCCCTTTTGGGCTTTTTGTTTGTTTTTTCTTTCTTTCTCTCTTTTTTTCTTCAAAAGCTTCTCCTTAGTGGGGGATTGATCAATAATTGTACTTTTCATCAAATGAGGGAGGCAAATCCTTAGAAGAAAAACCAAATGGAGTAAAAATATTGTTACTAAGCCTGTGAATGCTTCTCTCTTGCCCAACCTCAAACAGAATTAACTATTCCCAGAATAGAAATTCCACTAAGGCTTCTCTAGTTTAAAGGGACAGGCTGAGATTCTGTGCAGACACTAGATTTCTCAATACTGGTTTTTTTCTCTGTCTTGTAGTGATGATAGCTCAGATGACAAAAATAAGGGGGTAGAGGGGGGGGAAGCACTACATAAGAGATGCTGAGGAAAAACTGAAGATTCTTTTTATATGCTGGCAAGATCACTGCCCGTTGGTGCTCCTTTAAAATCCTCCTTGGCATATGTTTTATCTTTTCTTCTTAAGAGCCATACTGGCAGAGCAGCAAAGACTTTTGCTTCCAAACTATGTACTACATGAAAAAAAGAAGAAAGTTTCCAAAAGCAAGAAATATTTCCTTTCCTTTATTTTCTATCTGTGAACCTAAAGAGAGCTGAAGCAGGCACTCTGCCTCTGATTGCAGAAATAAAAATCAGTTCAGTGGCACATCACGAGTTCCCACATCACGTTACCCTACAGGCTCAGGCAAGGGCTCTCTGTTCTTCTGTAATCCCAACACAGAGCCTCCCTGACAAACACAGCACCCCCAGGACTTTTGCCCTTCTCACACTGGTCCTCTAAAACAAATAAGCTGATTCCAGAAAGAGCAAAAAACATAATCTGACAAATAATCTCTTCTTTGCTAGCAAGCTGCTTCCTCTTGTTTTTTCTCTCCCACCTCCCCAAACCTGGAAGTGCCACTGATGCTCCCTTGACTTGCAGCACATCTATAAATAAACTAAACCCTGGGCTGCCTAGATGGCGAGGCAGAGTGCTGAGCCCATCACTGGTGTCACAAACAGGAACAAAAACAATCCTGGGAGAACCTAGAAGAAAAAAACACAAATGCAGCTCCTTGGAGAGCACTACATCAACTCAAGAGAGAAACTTCTTGGCTTTAAAAGGTGTCGTGGCACACTGAAGATCCTACTCGTGCAGCAACGCTCTGAAAGCAGTGACTGCAGCCCAGAGTGGAAGGACAGTCTGGCAGGGCTGCTCCTGTGAACATGAGCAAAAAACCCAGGAAAGCAGGACAAAGAGGAAGAAGAAGGGATAAAACCGAACTAGTTGGCATAACAGTGCTAGGTTTGGACTAAAGTAGTGCAGTTGGGCGAGATGGAATAGCATACAAAAACTTACTGAATGTACTAAGTTACATCATTACATGTGGAATACTGCCTTGTTCTTCTGTGGGCTTCTGCCACCTAGCTATTATGATCTTCAACAATGAACTTCAGAAAGAAGCAATTTGCTGGAAAAGCTGGCTTGAGAAGTTATTTGAGCTCTGAAGACGTGGATGCATGAGGCTTCTGCTCCACAGTGCTCTGCAAATGGTCCATGCTAACCACAAAAAATACAGCTCATTTGTCATTCCGGACTGAAAATATGAAGAGAAGCAAGTGTCAAAAGCAGTAAGTTTACTTGCATTTGTCATGGATTTCTCCACTATACAAGACACGAAGGGATTTTACAATAATGGATCACTTGCGGCACTGGAAAATAGCAAACACACACTTAACTGAGACAGGCGTTCATGGTTCTCAGGAGAAAGGCTCCTAATTCATTTCAAAGCTCCTCCCTGCTGAGCCTCCAGCCCCAGGTGCTTAGGATAAAGGCACTTGATATTGGCAGCAGTGTTGCTGCTGCTGAGTGCCCTTCTCACGATCAAAGCTCTGCAGGCAAACATGGCACAACTGCTAAATCCCTTGTTAATGAACCCTTTGACATGGCTTTACTTAGATAGTGGTAGCTTGCTCATGCATGTATGCAAATGGGGGGAAAAGGCATCCTCAGGAATCCACAACTGAACAGATGGAGAGGCACTGTTTATTCAACAGCCAACTGCAGTTGCTGTTGCAGCACTTGTGCTGGAGTCACAGCAAACAGCCTGTCCCCAAACAGTGCAGCCACAATGGGAGCATGCCTGGGGGCCTTCCTGTCAGGGGAAAAGAAAAGGATGTTTAATTTAAAAGGAAGGGAGCAGCATACAGACTGTGTGAACTTGTAAAAATCAGGTTTCACTCTGACATCCTCAAAGTCTGGCCCAGGGAAACCAGCTGGACTCTACAAGGTCATCTCAATGGACCCAAACACACATTCCCATTCTCAACTAGCCTCTCTGCACATACCTTTGTGACAGCCTGGCATACCAAACCTCTCTCCTGTGAGAGCAGCAGGGTTATCCCTCATAGCCTTGAGGCATAAGGTTCAGTTCCATGGTGTTTCAGACCTCTTTGGTTTCTCACTTTTAAGAGACATTCAGGAAAGTGCAACAGGACTGTGAAGAATTCTAACTAACCAGCTGCATGTCCAAGCATGAGCCTCTGCAAACACAAAAGAGCTTCTGCTGCACAAAAAAAAAAAAAAAGCCAACTTCACTGTAAAGATTTTCCCACTGTATTTAAGATGGAATTAAAACATATTTAACTCGTATAAGTAATATGTAATAAATTTAAGAATAAAATAAAAAGCCTCAGATCTGTGAAATATGAACCATTAATCAAACAGACACTTTGAAGGACTTCACAGTGAAATCGCTACTGATTAGCTACGGGCACTCAGCCAAAGAGGCTTGTGAGCTCTGTTTCACTGACATGTATATTTAAACAAGCTCCAGCAAGGGGCACAGAATACCAGCTTTGGGGGCTGGGACCAGTCCCCACCACAGATTATCTTGCAAAAGCATCTCACTGGATCTCAGTTCTCAGTCTCTAAGACTGGAATAATATGCTCTGCTCCTAATTCCTGTCTAGCTTTTACAACTGGATCTGGGGGCATAACCATCTCTTCCTACGCCTTACATAGTATGCAATGCACCACTGTTCTTGTTTGGTGATAAGAGCTGTGTACATCTGTAATGTACACCAAGAAGACAATAAAAAAACAGGGTTGAAAGATCTTCAGACAAAATACAGCCAGTCTATAGATCATTCCCTGTTCTATTTAATGCATTATTTGAAATCACCCAGTGATAGAGAGCCTGCTGCCTCTTTAGTATCGTATTGATTACATGTATTGCACAGTCCATGACACAGGCTACTACAAGCATCTCTCAGACTGCATAAATGTCATCTGCAACTCCAGGTATACTGAAACCTGCCTAGGCTAGGTAAGGAGAGCTGATATTTCATCAACCTAGTAGCCCCTGCCTACTTACGCTGAGCACAATATGCGTTAACTTCTCTCAGCTTGCAAATCGCCCAGAACACTACAGGGACATGAGGTTACACCGGTAACAAACACAGAATTAAGCTGATAGTTTTAAAAGATTAGTAAAGTGTTGCTTTCCATTTAAATTAGGGGGAATAAAGAATTATTTATAAGAAAAGAACTTCCCCCACAGTGTTTACTCTCTCCTGAGATGCAGCAAGAGATATTTGCATTTCTGCAAATCCTCATCAACAGAAATGCAAATGTTTAAAAATAGGGAGAAAAAAAGGAACAAGGCGATCTGTTCCTTCCAACCCCAAAACATTCTATAAGAGTATGGAAAATAATGCCAGTTAAAAGGTTTTTCAGATTGGTCTGTATGAAAGAAAATGAGTAAACAGTGCTCATCCAAACTCTACCAAGGCAATAACCACTTAAAGGGTGTAAAACCCCCCAGCACTGGGGCTCTGGGCAAGCTCTGCCCAGTGCTGGTCCCATGGACTCGGCATCCAGCTGGAACCCAGTGAACCAACAACTGCTCGGCTGGGAACAGGCAGCAAACTCACTCCTCTGTTCAGTCAGAGCCTCCACTTCCCTCCCTGAAAGTGACGGTGGGGGTTGAACCCCACATTCACTTCTGCAATTTATGGAGATCCTCAAGCAGAACAAGACATAGCCCAGAGGGTGGCTAGGAGGACAGATTCCTGAGCCAGCAGCACCACTGTGGCTTTACTTCCACCTGCCCACCCTGCAGGACACACCAGTTGGGGAAAGGGTTTCCATTTCCCATAGGAAGCTGAGGTGCTAATTAGAAGAACAAGAGAGCAAGCAGAAAAGCAGCCACCAGGATTTTCAGTGTGGCTCACCAGCTGGGAGTGAGTTGATTTAACGTGCAGTTTGGTTTTAAATGCTTGCATGACTTAAGTTTTGAATCTAAGTTTTTACTGATCACTTGCACCAAATGGAGCAGAGACAGCAGTACTCCAAAGGGTCCTGCACTTCCTTCCAAAAGATGTTTCTTGCCCCACAAGTTTACATTTCCATCTAATACAAAGAGACAACAGACATAAGCAAAAATGCATTCTGGCTGCTTTCACAGCATGAGAAATGTTAGGAGAACAAAGAAGATAAGTACAGACAAGAATAGCTTAAATTCATTTCTGCAGTCACAATCTGAGAAGCACGAAGGGGAATTTTGCTGTACATCGCGGGCAATCAAAAACAAAAGTAAGTCCCATGACAGGGCTTAGCAGAAACTCAGCACAAGCTCTTGAGAAAAGAAATAAAACTGACACCTTCAGATAAACACAAGTTCTGAAAGAACTGACTGAGAGAGATGATAGATGTCCCAGAGAAGGAGGCTTACAAAGTGATGCAGACTAGAATCCTACTCCCCAGCTTCACCGCCTCCTTCTGAGCTGGTCAGCCTGTGGAGAGACAGGCACAGAGCCCCACCAGGAACCTCAGAGCTCAGCATGCCTTCACCTCTGACTCTCACCTTCAGGCTGTCCTCCCCAATTCTGTTCCCAAAGTGCTGCCCTAACACAGCTAAACTCCTAATTTGTAAGAATTAGAACTGGACCTACAAATCTTGGATCCTAAAAATAAAAGGATAGCTAACTTCTTCAGCTCTGCTGTGCCCCACTGTTGTGAAATGCCACGGGACAGCATGGTATGAAAGAAAGCATAGAAGAAAAACATCCCACTGAACAAAGCTGTTGTGTCTGTGCTGGACTCGCATGACCTCTTCCTTAGGGTAAACAAATCTGGACTACTTCTGAACCAGACACAGTGAGAGATGACTCTCCACTCCAGGACTCCCAACTGATCCTGAAGATGAAAGAGAGCAAGAAAACACTAAACGCTGGGTTGTGCAGTCTCATCTCTCCAATGTGTGGCAGAGATAGGTCCTTCAAATAGGTAAAAACAATCTGCACTAGAGTTATTTATTTGTCATTTATTAAGCTTTTATAACTTCCTAATACATGTGCCCTTAATGAAAAAGGTGATCCTTCTCAATATAGCTGGACATTATCTGCAGAGTTTCTCCACAGGGTCAATTTACTGCAAATCCTATGACGGCCAGGAATGTGCTCTGGAGGTGGGAGGCTGCCAAATGAGGTTGTCACAGACAAGGAGACAATCCTATTTACCATGAAACCAATATTTCTATTCCTGCCATTTGCTTTGTTTAGTTTCCAGCTTCCCTCAGCGAGAAGGACGGGGCTGTCTGCAGCCCCAGTCACATCCACCACAGAGCCAGTTGCCACCCCAGCATGGGAGCTCTGGGCACTCAGGTAACAGATCTCAAAGCAGCTGCCTGTAAAGATGCAACTGAATGCATGAGGCACACACAAGAGGAGGTAAATTATCATAGGCAAACTGAGTTTTGGTATCAGGCTTTAATAACCCCAGGCACTTTTAATAATAAACAAAATGCTCAGAAACAAAACCAGTACAACTACCAGCTTGGGCACTGAAAGCTGCTGAAAACCAGCAATTGTATCAGAGCTTCATTTCCTGCTTTGGAGCCAACCCATCCTGCTGCGCTTGCACTGCAACTGTACCTGGCCTTTTCCACTGCCCTGAGCTGGTGTGGAATGAAAGACAACCCTTCTTGCTTGGCAGGTACTTGCTGCCATGAGTGTCCTCCTGGGAAGTGAAAGGAGAGAGTGCTCTGAGTGGCCAATTTCTGCTCATCCACAAACCCAACACCCACCAGCCTGCTCCTCCTTCTTCTCTTCCCCTCTCCCACCTCCCTGCCCTGGTCAACCTCTACAACTCAATCCCCATCCTTCTCTCCCATTCTCCTTGTTCCTATGTCCATCTTTACTTTTTTTTAACTCTTCTTGTCCTCCCCACTGGTCCTGTACTCTATCTTCCCTGACACTAGGTCTATTCCCCCACCCAACCAGCCTGTCCTTATCTCCATCACTGCTGCTCTCACTCAAGGATCTCTTCCCTACAATCTCAGACTCACTATTTATACCTTTATTCTTCTTCTTCCTCTGCATTTTATTTGTAACAGCAGGGCCAGAAACCTGCCTTGCTCTTGCACACTCCCTGGGGTCCCTGCTACCCACTGCACCGCTAGGGCCTTACCCACAACCAAGGGGTACAGCATCCTCTGTAAGCATGAGCTGCCCTATGGGCTGCAAAACCCCACCACTTCTGACACTGTAGATGAAAAACTCCAGGGTGCACAAACCCACACCTGGGCTGAATGGCTTTAATGGTGAAGGTACCTTCTCATGCAAAGATACCTCCCCTGCCAAGACATGAGAGGACTAGAGCTCTTCAGAGAAGTAGTTGTTAATATTTTGCAGTATCCAAGCTACTCCAGAGAATGCCTTAAACAAAATAAAAAATAACTGAAAAAAAGTCATGGCATAGAGAACCTCCCCCTCAGGTTACCAAATCTCGCAGAGAATCAAGCAAAGACCATGGGCATTTTACTGGGAAACGCTGGCAAAGTTACCAGAAGGCTGCACTGTCAGCCCCACCTACAGCAAATGTTAAATTTTTGCTGACACGGTTCACTATCCTACAAAACAAATTGCTCCAAGTGAACTGTGACATTAGTGTGTGTGATTCTCCTGTTGTTCAGGCTATTAATGTTAAGGATGTAATTAAGGATAGAAAGGACAGAAAATAGCCTTTGCAGAGTATTTTTCAAACCATTAGTTGACAGAATTTTCTACACAATTTCTCTCTGGCATTTCTGAGTACAAGGTCCTTCTCTTTATAGAGTACTCCCCACACTGCTAAGCTCGATGTGTTTTGGTGGTCACATTACCCACTCAAAGTACATCAGCGACTCCAGCTCTTCTCCAAATGGAGAAGATAAGGTCAAATTAGACTTACATTGACAAGGGGCTGCCTTGTTTCACTTGCCTCAATGGAAAAAGGCCAAATCAATCTTACTCTCTAATCCACAAGGAGCCAAATTGTAAAGAATTGAAAAAAGAAGCAGGGAGAAAAAACCCAATACATTATTGCACATCTATGCACTGCAGAAATTATATTGTTGTTATGATTCAGCAACGGAGACGCTGTTTACTTAGTCACACACAAGTCAGTAACGGAGACCTTTTCTATACGGGAAACTGGTCACACTGGGTACCTTCTGCTCACCTTAGCAATAAGGACCTTCTGCATTTTAGTTCAAACCTTTCTTGCCACCTAGAACCTTCAAGCTGCAATGGCTGCTTGGAAAAAAGTACTTGGTAAACACAGAAGAGTCTTTCAGATTTTTGCTTCCTGGACCACATGACTGTGGCAGAGGCTGGGAGACCTGGTCATGGACCAGAGACCAGCTGCCTTGAGCTCACTGGAGGGGAAAAAAAAAAAAACACGAAAAATTGAAATACATGAAAAGCAGCAGATAAAAAGCAGTATTTAACTCTTTTCCTTTTCCCAGTTTTCCACTGAGTGCTTTTACAGCATCACCTTTCCCTTTTCAAACAAGGAAGCAGGCTGCACCCTATGTCTGGAGCCCAACTAATTAAAACTGACAATAAAAGTGTCCCCACCTAGAAGAGCCCATCAAAACTATACCAAACTAAACCACGGGAATCTCTATAGAACAGGCTCTTTTTTCCTACTAAATTTCCCTTCAGAAACTTTTCAACAGGAGAGACTGTTTAAAGCAGCTGGGGAAAGACGGAGATTCAGTGACTGACACAACCTGAAACTCCAGCACACACCTTGTCTGCTGTATGAAACAGCCCTGCTCAAAATCCAGCCTTCTGCACTGCTAATAGACATCAACACCCTTGTCACAGAACCCAAGTCAGACTCAGCCGCAAAACAAGGCTTTTATGCGAAGAAAACCTCTGCTGATGCCCTCCTCCTCCTCCCTCCCCACTGTGAAGACCTGGGCTCATCCAACTGCAAACAGCACAGCTCTTGTTCAAGAGGCTATTTTATTTTTGTTCACTGGCTAAAATGCACGAACAGACATACACCAGAGGCTTTATCCACATGATGACCCACATAAATCCTCATCTCACATCTCCAAAGGCTCAATTCTAAATTTTTAAAAGAAATAAAATAAACCACCTAATTCACCAAAACTGAAACCTCATATCCCTGAGGATTTCAGTTGTAGGACAACTATACTCAAGAGGTCAGGACACAACCTGCCATCCAGCTCCTGAGGATCCCGTGCTCTGCTGGGCTGCCCTCAGTTATGGACGTCAGTGTCCATGTGTGAGCTGCCTATTTAATTAACCAACTACAAAAAAACTTGTTTTGGTCTTGGACCACTGAGTCCTAGCAGATGCTCTTGGTAGACACACTGAAAATCCAATATACTTTTCAGTTTTAAGCTAGAGTTTAAAGACAGGTTTTCTTCTACATCCCTGAATAAATATATACATATACAAATACTGGTATATACACATACATACACAGGCTTTATATATATATATATATATACTTATATACATTTAAATTGGCAACTCTTAATTACACAAGTTCAGCTCAAAGTGTTTCAGGAAATAAACATCTTAACCAAGCCCAGAGAAGGAGAAGAACAATTGTGAAATAAATACCTCGCAGACACAGTTACTTCAGCAGGGCTCCAGAGAGTAAAAATTACTTAGTGCTTGCAATCTGGTCAGCAATGTGAAAGACACAAAGATAAAGAAATCAGATTTTTGGGGACCCTCCAGGGGCTTGTCAACTACAAGGCCAGTGCTGCTGACACCTCCAGCCCTTGAAGTCGCCTCTAACATTTTACGTAACTCTTGAATTTCGTGTACTCCAAAGTCAACTCACACAATAAATGCAGATTATGACTGCAAAAATTCAATAAATGTGGAAGTAGGGAAGTTGGAACTGAAGAGGGGTTGGTAAATCTTGTAAAATAATAACAATACTGTTTTGGTAGAACACGATGATGGAAATCTCAGAGAGAGTAAACGCAGAAGAAAAATGGATAAGCAAAATTGGGCACATGTTTACCATGGGCTAGATGGTCTGCAGAAAGCTCGGAGGGGGATTATGGTGGAAAATAAAGTTGAGTCTTTATGCTGCTCTGAAGGAAGTTAACCACTGCACATTGCATCCTACACCCAACTTAGTTCCTAGTGCCAGGATTTAGGATTTATGTATTTTGGGACTGAAACTGATATGCACATTCAGAGAGAGAGGGAGGAGGAAAGAGACAGGGAGGTATGAACCCAAATATATTGTGACTCTTTTGATTTGTCTTCTGGGGATGCAGTGTTCTTATTTTAGAATTTTTTTCTTCTCTATCATAAGAAAATCAACCAGATTTTTCTGTTAAGAGTACTATAGCAATAATATAGCTGTCAGAGATGGGATTTTAAGGGATGATATATTGTGAAACAACTCATCAAAAGGCAGAATTTGTCTTAAAAAGCAAAGATCCTCTGGTGGACTTTTAAGAAAAACACCAATAAGCAGTCAGTTCTCAATGGAGGAATATCTGCAGGATAACCTGGCATGACCTATGTTATTTTATATTTTTATTAAGGCTCTGTTCATCCTCTTTCCTCAGAGTCTTGGAGATACTGTAGACAGTTCTTTCAGAAACAACAAGTTGATGTTCAAAGACCTTTAAGAACTGCTGGGAGGGGAACTGAGCAAGACCACAGGCATAACCATGCTACAGTGCAAACAGACAACACCCAAAACCCAATGAAATTACCAGGAGTGCTCACAGAGGATGTCTGGGAGACCAAAAGAATGAAGAGGCTTCATAAGAGGTCTAGACAACTTTGCAGTGGATTGGTATACTGATAGCTATTAAATATGATAATGTGGATTCAATCTGTCATTTAGGAATCCCTCAGTTACCAACTGATGGGGAACTGTGGTGGGGAAGGAAGAATAAAAACTTCCTGCTCATCTCCTATCCTGGCTGATCTATGGGCACTGCTCACATAGCCACAAGCCAATCTGAGCCAACATCCACAGCTCCTTCAAACAGACAGCATCTCAACAGAACTGGGTAAGGTCAGATTAATACAGGCAATAAATTTTCATTGTTATTTACATTGCATTTGATACAGTAATTTCTCTTTCATTGTATTATGGTGTCTGAGCAGGATCAGTCACCTAAAAGCAAATGGCTATACAGAATCCTCAGAGAAACCTTCCAAAGAGCCCCCTCTTCAGTGGTACAGGACATGATGCAGAGAGCTCATCTGAAAGGCAGAGATAAACTCTGACTGCAGGTTAGTAAACATCTAATTAAAGTTGCACAATTTTTAAGTAGGCATCTGATATATCAGAAGTGCAATTTTGCATCATGGTTATATGAACAGGATCTAAAATAAAGAACTTACAGCTGTGCAATGATGAGGAATGGTATGGGAACTGTCAGAATTTTGAGCTCCGGAAAGGAATTAAAATAGGAAGCCAAACTGCGAATAAAAAAATTACCTATTTTCTTTTAGATTCAAGACTTCAAGGGAAATCTAAGAATTAAAGGAGGGGACGGACTCCCCAACAGCCACTCTTTGCTGTCACAGGAAGGAATTCAGAGATCACCCATTCGTACAGCCCAATGCATAAAGCTGCCACAAGCACAAATCATTTGCAGGATCTAATTAACATAACCTGATGCTAACACCCTTTTCAAGTTGAATAAATGATTTGGAAGAATAGTTGACTTGTATGTTTACTTCTATCACTGCCTGATTGTGTACTAAGTGCATGAGCCATAAAAGCAACATATGGGCAGCTCTGCAGTGTAATACAACCCCCAAGAAGCTACAAGCCTTAGCCACAGGTAAATCTCGTCTGCTTCCTTCTTGCCTGCATGTCCCTGAAATGCTCTGTAGCCTCAGCTATGCAACTCCTCTCAGTGCTGCTGGGCTGATAAAACATATTTCTGGAAGGTGGCTCCAGCTGAAAGGCAGATTTACTGATGACGCAGTGCAAAACAATGAGAGGCATGTGAAGCACAGGGGCAGAGGAGCGGGCATGCCTTCAGCATTATGCACTGAAGATCACAAGAGAGAGACAGCTCTGCCAAAGGAAATGCAACTTGCTCAACTTTCTCGTCTCTAAGCTGCATGCAAAATATTAATGTCATGGTCAAATAAAACATTCTACCATTTTAGGCACATTGCCTAATTAGAGGCCATTGTTATCTGAGAACACTGTTTTTGCAGCTGCCAGGAAATTAAATAACCCAAGGGTAACTTGGAATTAAATGAAGCTGTACAAACACATAGCTCAGCTTTGAAATCCTGTCTCTGACAAGTATCTCCCTCTGTTTTCCAAGGGACTAAACATCTAACTAGGGCATGCAACTATCCTTTTCAATCAGACCATGGGATAACAAACACTGGTCCTTCTTGAAGTTTGGGCTGAAGCCCTAGTGCTTTAGAGACAGAGAACTTGCAAATTCATACATATGCACAAGCACAGCCTTCTCTTCACTGAAATCAGCAGCACCTCCGGAGGAAAGAGCTCCAGTACAAGTGTCCATTAAGAGAGGAAAAAAAGGAAATGCTTATACAGAAACCCTTGCTTTTGTCTCATCTTCAATTATTTCTCCTCTTGCAATCCTTGTAACTTGAAACTTTGTCAGCAATCTAAAACCTAAGCTGGTTATACTTTTACACTGACTTTTAAAAATTGAATGAAAAGGAGAAGTGCATTTCCAATGAGATTGGTGCAGTCATGTGAAATGCATAAAAATGTCCATTTTGAAAATCTGGTTCAGGTGGCCTCCCTTCTTAGCTTTCTACTTGTGATTTCTGCTGCGGGAAACAAAAAACGCAGCCTAATACCGAAGTCTGAGTCTAAGAGCAAGAGACAAGTTCTTGCCAGGCCAGACATTGACCTAGCAATAAAAGGAACTGCACAACAAAGTCAAGTCAACATGCAGAGGCTGTTGTAATGAGACAGCACAATTCCCACCTGGCCGTGGACAGAGAGGGATGCAGGACTCACCACAGACTATTGGGAGGATCATAAGGTAACTGGTTTTACAGCAGCGTCTTAGAACAGATATTCAGGTGTTTGGAATACAAATAAAGCCTGATTTTGAAGTGCATATAAGTAGTTGTTAATTCGGGCTTCTAAGTAAGGCAAAACCTCATCTGTCCCACAAAGCATGTATGTGACCTGAACCAAGTAATTTTGTCTCCTTTTTATCAGTTTCCTCATATGCGGGAGAAAAAAATTAATTCTTACTTCACAGTGGTCTCATAAGACAGGAAGTATGAATACACTCCAAAAACAAAGCATCATTATTATGTTTGGCTAAAAATGTGGAACATGGTAAGGTAGATTCCAAAGATAATCATTATGTCCACTCTCACTGGGGAGCTGGGTTAGGAAGACAAATCCAGGTTAAGCGAAGAAGGGAGCAGAAATTGGGTTTTTTCTTAGGTGGCAAGCAATGAAGATTAAAAGTGTGGCTCAAGATGTGTTCAGAGCAGGGGTATTGGTGCATCTGTCCTGTGCAGGATTGCCTCCTGAGTTCACAGACTTTGATGCCCTCTCTGTGTCACAATCAAGAGTTGGGTCATTCCCAACCTGTCAGCCATGGCTTTCTGCTCCCAGGCAAGAAAGCATTGCCATGGCCACTCCTGACCCACTCACTGCTTCGTGAGCAAATGGGATCCACAGCCTGAAAGAACTGAGGATTTTGTCTCTGACAGTCCAGTAACAGGAACTGCAGAAATCAGCAGACTTCCCACTTCCTGATAAAACTTTCCCTGTGTTTCAAAAACTCTTGGCAAAGGCTTTGCTCACTCTGCAAGCCGGGGGTGGAGAGGACGTAGCCCAGGCAGTTGAAGGCAAAGCTGCCGGCTCTGGTTGCTGCCGGCAAGGGGACGCAGGCAGCGCGTTCCACTGAGAAACCAAAAACGCAAAGGAAAGAACATCAAAAAAAGAAGCAATGCAGTTGGACTCACAATTCCATTTCCTTTTGTATTTTCAAACAAAACAGCACAAGGAATCCTTTTTTTTTTTTTTTTTTTTAAAGAAGACAGTATTTCAGACAACGTTTCACTGGACTGACAGAGAAGAGCCAATAATTACATTTCAAACAAGACTTGAAGATGGAGCCACTAAATTCCTAACTGTAAGATTGTAACCTTGATGTTGTGAGTCTTAATCCTGTGCAAGATTAAATCCTAAAATAGAAGATTTTTAAAAGATTATGTAACTTTTCTCATAAAGGTTATTTTTTCCCACCACAATCTTCAATCTGTTCCACTACAGAGAGAATTTGTTCTGCAGGCTGCAAGTGCACCCACTGTAAAAGGGAATCCTGGGGGACAGAAGCTACCTCAATTATTATTATTTATCATGACCCTTGGCAGTTACATTATCAAAGCATTTCCACATGTTTACTAAGTAATCTTTACAAGGCCTGTTATGAGGTGATTTAATAGGATTATCCCGATTTTTCAGATGAGGAAACTGAGAGGGACATTGAGAGACTTGACCAAGGTCAAGCAGAAAAACCTGCAGAACTCTTGGAAACTTCACCGTGGTGCTCTGGCTCCCTTCTCCTTGTGATTGCAGCAGCAAAACTACTCACTTGAGAATAGCTCACCTGCCCACGGGGCAGCCCTTCCACAAACTCAAGACAGACTATGACTGTCAGGCCAAAAGCCTTAAGATGATGGTGGCCCAGTGTTTCACCATCAGCTTAATACTGTATGCAAAGGAAAGAACATTCCCTCGACTAAACAACCACGCACATTGCACTGGGATTATGAGAGCTACCCTTTATCCATCATTATCTCTGGAGACTTTGTACCGAGGCAGGCAGAAAGCTGGGAAAACCTGATCACTGGCACCAGTAGAAAAAGCTGGTCAAGTTTTTGGGCACGAAATGTGCCACCTCTGCCTGACAGCCTCTGTCTGAGTACAGACAGATCTAAGTTTGGCTTTCCAATCTCACTTGATTAAGAGAATTCTCCAAGCCTGCCAGGAACAGAAATGTTCTCACCTCGATGAATGACTGCTGATCCTTGGGAAACATGAGGCATCTCCTGCTCTGATAAGAACATCTGGCAAATCTGCTCAGAGACCAACCCTGGGGAGTACCGTGCACTGGCATTTTGCCATGGATTACCATGAAAGAGATGTTTTCTCTGTTGGCAGATGATGCCAGACTGGTTTTTTTCCAAGGTTATTGGAGACTCCATTTCTAGACTGAGGTCACAGCACTTATGAGATGCCAAGGTGGAGAAAATCCACTTCTTCATCCAGGTCATGGACTTGAGAAAAGTATGGCGTAAACTTAAAGTAGGTTCACAATTAGCAAAGCTTGGGAACTGGTGGTTGAATGCTTTCAGCCGTGGGAAAGGGGTTTCATTTCCTACTTGTATCACTGATTTCCTGTATCACAGTTTTCCCTGGGCTTCACTTCTCAACCTGTCATGGGAGGGCAACCGCACTTCCCCATCTCTCACAGGGAGCTCCATATAAAATTCATGTCAAAAGCAGGGAAAGATGACAAATTACAGTCTTACCAGCACTTATAATATATAAAAGCTTTAAAAGGTCTTATAGAGTGTATTCAGCCTTGCCATGGGGTGCACTTAGCCATGGTGGAATACAGCCAGCTCCAGAACAAACAAGACAAGCCACCCTCTCTGCTTAAGCCCACCCTTCAGAAAAAAACCCAGAAATGCACCAGTGGAACAGCAAGCAGATGGTCAAATGCTCTCTAATGAAATAAGCAGGGCTGCTACTTCTCTGTTGAGCTGCATCTTGCTCTTAGAGAGCAATCTAAAATTTCAGTGAATTGTTCCATCATTTCAGCCAGAAAAGCTTTGTGGGTCCTGCATTTATGAGAGGGGTTGATAAGAACGAGCCCTGCTCATCCATCTCAGACTTTGGAAAGTGCTAGGAAGCAGCCAAGATGTAATAAATTTAAAGGAGGAAATCATGGCCACTCGAGTGGTTCAGGAAGAGAAGTCTGGGCTTTCTCACCCACAGGCTGTGAAACAAAAATAGGTATCAATACACACCCATCTGCTGGAGGAAACAGTGAAAAAAATGTATTATTTATGCAGTACATCTTTAAATAGGAGCAAGCAGAGAAACTGAACCAAAAGACTTTATGTGGCAGGTTACAAACATAAGGAATACTACATCCTGTCAAGATTTGCAAACCCACTCACATACAAGCTCTGAGAAGAAGCTGAAATGCTCCTTTCCCCAGGTGACACAAACCAGACCTTGGAATATGCGTGTTTCTCATTCTTCCCTCCCTTCCCCCAAAAGCTTTAACTACCAAATCCTACTGCCTCTTGGGAGAGGGTAGAAATCCCATGTAATCACAGACTCCAAAAATGTTTATTGATCTGTAAAAACAGACATGCATTGCAGGGAAAACCTACCCAACCAAGCACATATTCATAATTAGGCAGTAGTCAAATTCTCATGTTTTAATTTGAATTTAGGTCGTTAATACCACACTACTTAAAAAACCCGAAAACCCCAGGCACAGCATAGTCTAGCCGATGCAGAGGTTCAAAAGAGAGCGATTGTACATGTGTTTAGTAGGGAAAAACATGTTCTGCCTAGCAACCACAGGCTCTCCTGGCTGTCCGGGGGAGGAAACTAGCACTATAAATGTCAGCAAGCAAATCATGCCACTGTGCCTGAGATACAACGGCCTAGTCACTGGGCAATAAAAAATTAAAGCAGAGATAGTTATAGAAGCAATATTCAGAAAACAACATGCAACTATTAGCTTGTTTGTATCTTTAAATAAAGTTAAAAATTGCTCCCAGCTAGATGGGTTATGTGCTTGGACTTATTTATAAGCTGATTTCTTGCCTGTTTTATATACAGGATGAGAGGAAGGACACTGAAAGCAATTCGCCATTTTGATGCTATTGAAACAGGAACTCAATGTGGTACTAAAGCATATGATGGTCCTGAATCCAAGGTCAGACAGGGAACAGGTTGTCTGAGGATGATGGTTATCAAAACAAAGCATTGCCAACAAGATGGTTTTTTTCTTTTTACCCTTTTTATATTAAAATGAAAATTTCTCTGCCACTCTAACTAGCTGAGATTTTTCAAATAGTTTCATTATTGTTAATGTACTGGGCAATTTACTGTGAAGCATGAACTGAGACTAGGAGCCTCCTCCTTCTGGAAAACGTGTAAATGAATGGATTTCTGGCCTCAGAGAAGATCCCAGCCATATCAGGCAGCCAAAGAAGGTTTAAGGAAGGACTGTCACATCCATCTTGCAGATGAACCTCAGTGTGGGGAGGCAGCAAGTCTTGCTACATGTTCACCAGCGGGATCTACACCTGAGAAGGACATTACCAGTGCTGCTTCAGTACTGAAATGAAGTGGCCTTTCCTCACTGGTTCCAATCCAGAAGAGACCAGTCAGGACCTAAGGTCTGCTGACCGCAGTGACCTACACGAAATGGACTTGCTAATTCTAGGACAAAGATCAGAGTACATAAAGGTGATGTGTTTCCCTTAGCACAAATTTTCCTGAAACTAGAATATGCATGTTTACCAACTTGAAAGTCACAGTGATTCACTCCTCCCTTTACCCCAGCATTTTATTTCTTTTCCCCTTCTCTGATACCTTTGAACTTCACTGCCTATGTGAAAGATTGCGCGCCAGGGACATCAAGCAAGTGCCAAGGCTGGGAAGACAACGACCTCACCTTGAAAATGTTAGCAACATGTTGCTTTACAGTCTTCCATCTTCAGGACAGCTTCCCCTGGGTGACAGACTGTTCCAGACCCCATTTATGCAGATGTTCGTGGAGCAAATCAACAGCTGCCAAGGTCACAGAGGAGACCAGGCTGGGGCAGCCACAGGCATGGGTTGTCCCCATAATGGAGAAAGAAGCCTTCAAACTCCATTCACTGCCCTCTAAGTGGTCTCAAAAAGGGAGACTTGTCTTTCCACTATAAATAGGGTACAAACTCAAAAAGTAGAATTTGTTGCCCTCTAGGTCCAAAGACACTCTCTTGCCACAGGGATGATAGTACAGAGGAGCCTATTTTTGCATAGCACGTAGCCAGGTCCCAGTGGTGATGACTCTGGGCAGGTCAGTATCAAACAGTTCAGCTTCATTTCAATGAATTCAAGAGATACTGAAACAAATCAATACCCAAGGGTAAACTGTGGCCATCTCTCACCTCCACACAAATGGACCATAGGTGGCACTGGATAGGTTCTTCATTAGGCTTGTAGAGAATAATGGTGGTTGATGGAGAGTGTAAGTTCTACATTTCTCACTGTACTGTGCAGTTAGAGAACTGCTGTAAAATCGGAGGCTGGAGGGATGGCATTTCATCGGAAAGCTACCCAAGCAGAGCTATCACTAAACACAGTAGTGGACTTCCAAGAGAAAAAAGGACTGCAGACAAGCCAGCTGGAGAAACCAGGAGCAGAAAAAGGACAATCAAACCAAGCCCAACCCCCTTTAAACTGCCATTTTACCTACAATAAAAGGCTCTCTGGATACAGAGAGCTGCGACACAACAGCTGTTGGAAGTGCCACTGGAGGAACATTGCTACCCCCAAACCTTATTATTTTATTCAGATGGCATCTCCAGCATAGGACTGCAATGCTTCCCAGTGCACACAAACATGTTTTCCAAGAGCACGGGTATCTCCAGGTGTGCTGACGTGTTTTCCTTTCAGTGTGTGACAGCTAAAACCTTTGGTGAGCAGAGACTATTGGGAACAGCAAGACCACAGGCTAGAAGCTCTGCTCATGCAGCTGCTCAAAGACAGGGAGAATGTCCTTGCTGCCCTTTGAAAAAGGGAGAGACTATGTAGAGAGCACAGGGGCTATGGCATATCTGCACCATGCACAGACAGCTCCTGCTTTCAGCCAAACCTTGGGAAATAAACCAAACCAGCCAAACAAATATTCCTATATTTCCAGGAGCAGCAGCCACTCCATTTTTCTGCCATGTGCCGGCTCCACAGCAGGGGATAAATGCCAGGATTGTACATGGCTGTCCAAGTACCCCAGCAGCTGAGACACTTGTCTTCATGCAGGAGGCCCATGGCCAAACTCTTTCTGCTAATTCATCCCAGTATCAGCCAGGAAAGAGTTTTCTCTGCACCATCCCCCTGTGTTATTTGCTGAATAAAACTCTTTCTCATTAACAGGCCAAAGCCCAAGAAACGGCCACTGGAACAAACAAGGTTCTGTGCAGATATAAATCCCCACCTCACCACCAGGGAATTAAAGCACAGAATTAGGCTGTAGCTGTTCCCTTTCAGCACAATGAATGCTTAAGCAGGTTACAGCTTTGCACTGCAGACATCTTCTGGGGAGAAGAAATAATGACTTCTTTACCAGCCCAACTCACTTGCTCTCAGGGAAACAAGCCTAGAGATTACCTGTTGACAAAACAGTTAAGAATGATTACTGCATGTCAGTATGTTTGAAGTATTAATGTCAAGGATTGCTGAAGTGCCAGTATTTCTTCCCCATCAGGGATGTTTGTGATGTGCAGAAGGGCTAACATGGCTACCATGGGAGATGTCAGCTAAACAAGACAACCTTCTCACTGCTGCTGTGGCAAAAATTCATACAGGTCCCTGAGAAAGAAAGATCCTAATTTTCCACACAGGAAAATCTGTCCTTCAGAGACTTACATCAAGTTTGTTAGGCACTGCAAGAAAAACAGTTATCTGGATAGAAAAAGAAAGTCACTTACTGCTGGACTTGCTATCTGAACTGCTCATCAAAGCTGAAGATTTACCCTGTAATTCTTGAACTTGGCACTTTGCTACTCAAGACAAGCAGCAGCTGATGCACTCGAGGCAGACATGATTGGTGCTGTTTTGCAAGAAGGTGGGATGCTGGAACTCTTGGAGATTTTGATTCTGTTGAAGCCCATGGGCTGATTACAGGCTATACAATGGCAAGGTGAGCTTCCTCCTCCCAAGACGTTTATAGACTCTGAGGGGAACCAGGGAGCAAAGCAGAGCCCTTTCACTGTTACAGGGCATCCTGTATGTTAGATCCTGGATTGCTCCAGACAATGAAAAACTTAAACCATACTGAACTGAGGAACAAGGACAGAACAGCTGCAGACAGGGCTAACCCTGAGATGAAGCTTCGGTAGTGAAAATTCAGAAAGAACATAGGCTGTACACAAACCCAAAAGATATGGGGGTTGTGGTAGGAGAGTTAGCAGTGCACACAGTTCTTGCCAGCACATCATCACTTCCTAGGAAAAAGCACAGAAAAGGGGATGAAGCTGCCAGCTCTGTGACGCTACTACCCAGGTTGAGTTTTGCACCTGCCTTCCATGCTATGCTGTAGCAGAGGATGGCCTTAGCATGTTCCCTCCTTTCCCTGCATTGCCTAGAAGATGACCTTTTCTCCTGCAAAGCCCTGCTTTAACACACCAAATACACACAGTGTATTTGAAAAAACAGGGATATTATATGCTGCCAAAACCATGGCCCAACGAAAGGTACATGGGCACTACGACTATCAGCAGTAAGTTCAGGTGCCAGTGAGAGCCAAGGTGACAGAAGGTCCAAGCAGAGGGGACTGCTGCTTTGAAGTGCAGCAGCACTTCCTGGTTCACAGAGATAACTTGGGCACCAGTGGGAAACGCAGGTCCTTGAGGACACTGGTCATGCTAGACTTGGGATTTGCTCCAAGCACAGACGGGGGTGCACAGTGCAACATCCCCCACCATGGAGGGGCAAGACCACTGCCTGAGCTCACCTTTGTTTCAAGCTGGAATAATTTCCAGAGAGAAAAATGGCAGTGTGGCTGCTGGAGACTGTACAGGGGTGGTTGCAATCTAAACTTGCCACCAGTGATTGAACTGAGAAATCTGTGTTGTGCCAACAGGGCAGAGAAACGAGTGCCATGGATGTCAGACACAGATGCGATGCTGGAGGTGAGCGTGCCCCTAGCATATCCCATCTGCAGGGACAGCACGGTTCAGTGACACAGACTCCCTCCTGACAATGGGAATCTCTGGGTTTCTTGCTCTGCCACATGCTGTGCCCCTTGGAAAAAAACCCAAAAACTTTCTCGTACTTTGGCAAGCCTTCTCTTTAAATGGAGATCTTAGTGGGAGGCTCTGTATCCTACTATTGTGGCAAAACCAAATTTGAATTGATTTTCCCCAGCTGCCACTGATAACAAAAAGCCTGATACTACTAACAGTCATAAAATTCTTATGCATATGCCCCTCAAACAAATGCAACAAGTGACACTCTAGTAGTAGAATCATATGTCACCTCCTCTTTTGAGAGCAAAACTACGTGACATAGACTTTCAATCAAACACCAAAACTACCAAATTATAAACAGATATAGCTGTAAAGATCTATTTACCTATTCTCAACCTAGGGATTAATTTATTAAAATCTTTAGCTACCTTTGTACTGTTCTAAAATGTAGTACTATTGTACTATTACATGTTTATGAGTATTCCTGAAACAGAAACGGGACTTACTCAGCAAGGCTACTGATCATAAACTTTGACTCTGCACTAAATAAAGACGATGCAGTTTCAAGTTTTCTCCTTGTGTTTTGGATATTACGAACCCACTGAATATTACAGTGTCAGAAGAAGGTTCTCAACAGTTAATTCCTATTTAGGAATAAAATCCTCTTTTTTTATATTTTGATGAATTTTCTCCAACATCTAAACTGTATAAACTTTTAATTCCAACCACAGAAAGGAGTGACTGAAAAATAGTAATAATAGCTGCCCGACACTTTCTCATTCCACCACCTCAATAACACTGCTACAAACAAAACCTCCACACACAATAAAAGTTATTACAAACTATTTCCATCTACAAAGCCAAAACAATCAGCATTTGCCCAGCACCAAGAACTGGCAGCTCTCTAGTACATGCCAGTCACCTTCTGTGACGACTCCACCTTTGACCCTTTCAGCCAGCACAAGCAAAGAAAGATGGCACATTCAGTACAGTGATAGCTGGGTGTAAGAAAGCGGGATAAATCCCAGCTTTTGGTGATGAGCCAAAGGAGCTGATTCACAACTCCACAGCATTGTGCTGGCTATGGGGATGATACAAACTACTCATCTTCAAGTGCTCCTTTGAAAGAGAGGTTGGTAGAAGAAGCTAGAGATGCAAGATGTGTGCTTGTGGAGGTTTGAGGACACAGGCCAGCTGATTTTAACACAGAATCAAAATCACAGAATCACCTAGGTTGGAAAAGACCTCTGAGATCATCGAGTCCAATCTAAACACTATGATATGCTTGGTTTTGCTGTTTCAAACACACTTAAACTGCTCTTTAAGACCTGTGTGTGCTCCTCTCTCAGCATTCAAAAATATTTATATTCTGGGTATGAATCACCTTGTACAGCACAGCAGCTGAGACAGTGTGCTTAAGTGATCAAAGCACCTTTCAGAGCTGTACTACCAGCACTGACAAACAGACCTGTTTTACAAACACTTTGATTTATAATCTCAGCGAGGTGACATGTTTTCCTCCTCCTGTCCCAGGTTGGATACCGAAGTGGCACATGCTGACACTTACCTAGGAAGCCCTCTTCATCCACAATGATGGTGTAGTCCTCGGGGGTTTCTGTGAGGCTGAAGAACTTGCACCTGGCAAAGGCAAACAGTAGGAAAACATGATTAGATGCTGGACTGAGCAGAGTCTGGTCTTTCACCTAAAATGGAGGTCCTTTCCCATCCAAGCTGTGGTGGAGGAAAGAGTCAAGGTCTGGTGTTTATGGAGAGGCCAGAGGCATTAACAGACCTGGATTTTATTCCTGGCTAACTCACACTGTGTGACCCACGTTCCCTGCTGCCTGCCTATGCACAATGGAGCTGGTAAAACTCTTACTATTTTTTATTACTTAGTTCTTAGTTACTTTTCTCTAATTACCATATCCCTTAAGGCTTTCCATCACAGCCAGGACCTGCTGTGTTGCACTGACACAGAGCAAAAAGTTTTGCTCACTGATTGATCACTCCAGTACCCTCGAAAAGCCTTCCCATGGTTCATGCATGCAACTGTTTTTCCTATCTGTCCACTAAAATTTCTTGCCTTATCAAAATTTGACATCCAATCTCTCAACCAAGCCCCAGTATCTCTTCTTATTGCTTCAGAGGCTGTTTCCACAAGTAGATAGCACCCCAACTTCCTATGCTGGTCCTCGCCCCTTCCCTGGGGTGTTCCAGGTAAAGAGCCATGGTAGCAGCAATCAAGTCCATGGACACAAGGCTGAGCTTCCCCCACCTTGATCCCCTATTGCTTCTGTTCTGCTCCATGCTCATCTTCTGACACTACAGGTCATGTGCAGCATAGCATTCCCAGCTTGTTCAGCACTGAGCACCATGTCATCTCTAACAGGAGATAAAAACCAAATATGACATGGGATTCTTCCACTGCAGACACAAACAGAAAAAGGCTCAGCCTTAAGCTTTAACACCACATATAGTCAAAAAGGATTTTTTTCCCTGACACACCAACATATGTACAGCAACATCTACTGAAAAAAAAAATCAGCTTCTATCCAGTTGGTCCCCAGTAATGGCAGGAAGGTTAGCACAGCATTTTTCAAGCTCAGGTTCACCTTCAGCAGAGCATCAGCACCGTGCTGGGTAGCAACCTATGCAGGGCTCCCAGCCCCTCCAGAAGCATGCCAGAGCACATGAACTGTTTTTGCTGCCCAAGCCACAGGAGAAATTTTTCCCTCTAGGAACCTAAATTGGCTGCAACATGAGGAGCCTGTGTCTCTAAGAACCAAAGAGCAGGATTTCACAGTTACACTATAATACTGTCCAATTTATCTGAGGCAACCTACAGAAAATATTTTAAATACTTGAAAAACAAATATTGTTCTCAAGACCCCCAAATTTCACAGCATGTTCATAGTATAATTTCTGCATGAAGCACAGTTCAGCAGCATTCATCAACCAGGGACTACCAGGGCTTCTCAGCACTGCTGAGCATCTGTGTTTTAAAGTGTTCAGGACTTTTGAAAGCCTGGAATCCCATGCTGGTGGTTCAAGACATCAAAAGATCAAAGCATTTACTTGATTAAAGAATTAGAATAACACCTGGCTGCAGCATTCTTCTGACTGGCTGAAAAGAACAAACATAGCAGCTATCCCCTCCAAAAGCAACAGGGAGAAAAATGAGATGGATACTGCCCTCCCCATCATCTCATCAGAAAATCAAGAAGAAGCAACACACAGTTCAATTAGTGATCTGCCATGTAACCAGCAGGATTCCATGTACATGGAAAGTATCAGACAACCTGCCTTTAGAGACTCATCCTGTTTCCCTGGAAGCATCCATCACGACAATCAAGTATGACACTCTACCTCCTAGCACAGACATATCACTATAAAATACAGACGTGGCCCCACCACAAGAGAAACCACAACTTAATTATTTTGTGTCATCGGTAATAGCTGCTGTGACGGCCACATTTACCAACTCAAGTCTCTCTAGGAACAGTGCCAAGAAAAGCAGAAAATAGCAGCAGCCCAAATTTTTACTCTCACTTCTTAACTGCACAAGGCTGCCACCTTTGCAAGGGGTGATCCAAGCTGGATAAAACGGATTTCTGGGATGCTGTTCCAGGTGAGTCCCAGGAGGTAGAAGTATTTGTTATTTAGTGGATGAATTCCCTGGGAAAGTCAATAAAATTAAAGTCTTTGCTACCACTACCGGACCGAGCCACATGCACGCTGACCAGGGAAAAGCTCATGGTCTTAAAGGAGAAAACATTAATAAAAACCACCTAATCTTGCCTGACCTGTGATGGCATTTACGGAAGAATATTGAACCAGAACAGTAATAAATGTCTGTGTGCACCGTTTGCCCCAGCAGAAAAAGTATGATTGTGACAGATGCTAGTTTCTGAGCGCATATCTAAGGGATATGTACAGATGAAATCCCATAATTGCTGGCTCAGAATGCATGTCAAAACCTCATTATCTTCACGTACCATCTTAAAGCCCAATCCCCAATTCTGTGCAGTTCTGTAAAAGGTCAGTACCACAGACCATCTGAATTTAAAAGCAAAGTCTTTCACCAGCACAGAGAAGACCAGTGGTTCTTGGGCTTTATATTCACTTTGCTCAAGCCAATGAACAAGTGAAATCTAAACATGAAAAACTGGAATTGCAAATCTTGTGTGACAAAACAGAAGGAACTCAATGTCATATCTCTCTCCTTATATAACACATGCCTCTTCCATTCAAGTTATTTCAATGATTTCTCTTTCCTCTTAAACCAGTCCCTGATAAGCTGAATGCCAACAGCATCTTCTATTATCACACCAAAGCCAAGAAAGGAAAAGAACTGCCCTTTAATCATTTTGAGACATCAGGCAAACAGTATTTCTCTAAGTACGTGTGGAAAGCATATATGCAGGAAGACGTATTTCTAGTTTCCTAATAGCCAAACCTCAGGTGGATTATTTTGGATTCCTGCCTCCTTAAAGTTTCAATACATTTCCACTTCAGCACTGTTGCTGACTTCGACTCCCTAACAACATATGCCTTTTTCTGGCAATGCCACAAATGTAGACCAATCTATAATTAGATTAGATCTTTGAAACTGCAAAGTCTACACTGTGTATGGAAGCAATACCCATTCTTGCACAGAGCAGGAAATCGCCTGTAGGATGCAGCAGCAGCATCGTGTCAGTTTGCAAACAGTACTCCAGTCTCTGTGGGAGAAGAGAGCAGGAAAGCAGAGTCATGCTTGCAGGTCCACACCACAAGTGTCTTCTCCAGCCGTTCGGTCTTCGAGAGTTGGTAAGATCACAAGACTGACAATACTGGGATGAACATGATTTTCATTGGTTTCACGCAGACCACAAGTTTGTGGGAATACTGCTGTGCATAATTTGAAAGTTCAGCACAAGACAATAGTCTTTAAAGAAGACCACAAGTCTTACCTTCTTATTTATATGGAAACTACTTAGTTAATTCTTGTCTCAGGAGGGTAAAGTGTTGCAAAATTGTCTGTACTGTGGAAAACATCTGTTCCAGAAGCAGGTGGGTGGGTGGTCTCCTCACACATAGGAAACCATGCCCAAATGTCATTCAAGGCAGTTAAATGTCTGGAGGTAACACAGAAGTTTGCAAAGAAGCAGTTGAACTGAATGGGAATTAAGAAGAAGGAGCAGCAAGTTCATCTGTGTGAATATGAAAAATGTAATTTATTGGGGTTTATTCCAGGCTGTTCGCTTTGGTATATTATTATGACAATATATATTCTTAGTGGGGGCCCCCTGGTGGTCTAGTGGTCAGGATGCAGCACTCTCACCGCCGTGGCCCGGGTTCGATTCCCGGTCAGGGGACTTCCCCGGGCAGATGGAGCTCGTCAGCCCCGTAAGGCCATCCATCTCAGAGAAGGTCACTCTAAACAAACCTACGTCCTGAGGACCTCACTGCCACTGTCTGAGCTCGCTCGGCCCCGGCAGATGAACCTCAGGATTAAAGGGTGGGCTCAGTTCAGCGCACACTGTGTCTCACCTAAAAAATCCACTGCGCAGGCTTGAAGGGTAATGACCTTTCCCAAATCTTCATTCGCGAAGACTGGACATGATGATGATATATTCTTAGCAGAGAAAAAGTCTCATGCTAATCATCTAATTCTTGGTGATCTTTGCGGTTTATAAATAATGACAAGGGGTGGATTCTAGTACATCATCTTTGGAAATGTATTTAGGAAAGCAGTAAAGGACATTCGTGCTGTTAATGTGATCCCAAGTAACATGCCATAGGACAAGAGGAAACAGCCTCAAATAGCGCCAGGGGAGATTTACATTGGGTATTAGGGAAAACTTTTTCATCAAAAGGGTTGTCAGGCATTGGAACAGGCTGCCCAGGGAGGTGGTGGAGTCATTGGCCCTGGAGGTATTTAAAAGACATGTAGATGTGGCACTTAGGGACATGGTTTAGTGTGGCCTTGGCATTGCTGGGGGAATGGCTGGATTGGATCTCAAGGGTCTTTTCCAACTGTCCTGACGTGATGTACTTGTATAGCCAATTTCTCTACCTGAGCAGCGATGTCTTGCCACAGTTCAGCAGCCCAGATGGGTTTCCGTCTGTGCTGCCAATTGGCCTTTTTCCATTGGTCCAGCCACCCCCACAGAGCATTTGCCATCATCCAAAAGTCAGTGCAGAGGTAGAGCACTGGCCATTTCTCTTGTTCAGTGGTACCTAGAGCCAGCTGGACAGCCTTCAGCTCTGCAACCTGACTTGATCCACCTTGTCCATCAGGAGCTTCTGCAGCTCACCACCATAGGACTCCATACAACAGTTTTCCATTTTCAGTGTGTCCCTACAATACAGCAGGAACCAACAGTGAACATTGTGTGTCACCTTTCATTTTCTGGAAGCTGATTATATGGTGGGGCCTTCACAGCACATGTCACCTGATCCTCCTCTGGTAATAATCTGAAATTTTCACCTTTGGGCCAGTTTGTGATGATCTCCAAGATTTCTGGGCAATTGGGGTTTTGTAGCTGAGCTCGCTGTGTGATCAGGGTGATCCACTTACTCTACGTGGATCATGTGGAAGGGGCTTTCCCTTTGAACATCCAGCCCAGCACTGGCAGTCAGGGTGCCAGAAGGAGCTGTGCTTTGGTGTCAGTCACTTCTGAAGTGGTTCCAACCCCTTCAGAAGCTGCCAGGATCTCTTTTTCAGTTGGGGAGTAACAGGCCTTCGACCCTTTGTATCCCTGACTCCAGAACCCTGGGGCTTGTCCTCGAGTCTCCCCAGGTACTTTTTGCCAGAGACTCCAGGAAGGACCATTCTCCCCAGCTGTAGTGTAGAGCACGATTTTTACATTCTGTCCTGTCCTGACTGGCCCATGGACTACTGAATGGGCAACCTCCTGTTTAATTTGTTCAAAAGCGTGTTGTTGTTCAGCACCCCACTTAAAATTGTTCTTCTTCTGTGTCAAATGATAGAAAGGGCTGACAATCTGAATGTAATCTGGAATATGCGTCCTCCAGAAACCCACAGCATCCAGGAAAGTCTGTGTTTCCTTCTTGCTGGTCGGTGGGGACACAGCTGCTGTTTTGTTAACTGCATCCATTGGGACCTGACAATGTCCATGTTGCCACTTTACTCCTAAAACCTGAATTTCCTGGGCAGGTCCTTTGACCTTACTTTGTTTTATGGCAAAACCAGCCTTCAGGAGGATCTGGATTAGCTTCTTCCTTTCTCAAAATCTGCCTCTGCTGTGTTCCCCCACACTATAATGTCATCAATGTACTGCAGGTGTTCTGGAGCCTCACCCTTTTCCAGTGCAGTCTGGATCGGTCCATGGCAAATGGTGAGGCTGTGTTTCCAGCCCTGGGACAGTCTGTTCCAGGTGTACTGAACAGCCCTCCAAGTAAAAGCAAACTGTGGCCTGCACTCTGCTACCAAAGGAATGGAGAAGAACCCATCAGCAATGTCAGCAGTGGCACCACTTGGCTGCCTTGGACTCCAGCTCGTACTGAAGTTCCAGCATGTCTGGCACAGCGGCATCAGTGGTGCTGTGACTTCTTTCAGGCCACAATAGTCCACTGTCAGTCTCCACTCTCCACTGGACTTATGCACTGGCCATATAGGGCTATTAAAGGGGGAGTGAGTCTTGCTGACCAATCCCTGGCTCTCCAATTCATGAATCGTCTCATGGATGGGGGTCACAATATTGCCGACATTGCATTGCTGTGGTGGCAATCAGTAACTCTTCTTTTGACCCTCAGCAATCCCACAACAGAAGGGTCCTCTGAGAGACCAGGCAAGGTACCCAGCTGCCTAATTTCCTGTCTCCACAGCAGCTATCCCAAAAACCCAACAATGTCATTTTGGGTCCTTGAGATACCCTCTCCTGAGGTAATCTATGCCAAGGATAGACCGGGCCTCTGAGCCAATCACAAGGAGGTGTTTTTGCCATTCCTTCCCAGTCAGGCTCACTTCAGCTTCCAGTACAATCAGCTCTTGGGATCCCCCTGTCAGCCCAGAAATAGAGATGGATTCTGTCCCCACATATCTTGATGGCATCAGGGTACATTGTACACCAGTGTCAATTAAAGCCTTGTGCTCTTGTGGGTCTGGTGTGCCAGGCCATTGGATCCACACAGTCCAATAGCTCCGACCGTGCCTTTCCTCCACCTGGCTGGAGGCAGGGCCCCTTTAGTCCTGGTCATGGTACTCGTTGCTCACTTCTTGTAAATATGACCTGGAGGACCCTTCAAGAGGATTGAATGTAGCATCATCCATTCCATTCTGTCTGAGGACTTGCCCTCTGGAAACCGGAGCAGCATTTATCCTTGAAGAACTCTGTGCGGTGGTTGTCCTACCTTTGAACTCATGCACCCATGCTGCTGGGGCAGAGGTGGGTTTTCCATTCGACTATAGATCTCTATAGATTACCTCCAGCACAGCTAATTCTCTCAGCTACTGTATACCTTTCTCCATGGTGTTCCACCTGCTTGGGCGCACTATTAGGTCACCTTTCCCTCACACTTGACAGGAGTTGCTTCCAGAGACTGAGTTTGTCCTCTTCCCAAATCCCCTTGTCAGTGCCCTGGGATCCTGGGACAGGGATCAGGGATCCCAGTTGCTTGGCTTCACTACCATCTAGTTCCATATCCTGGGCCGTGATATCCCAGCACTGGAGCAGCCAGGTCACCAGGGGCTCTCCTGTGCATCTTGCATCTCACCCAGGGATAGGGATCAGGTGATTATCTCTGGCCCTACCTCTTCCTCCTGTTCTGAGGGCCCTGCTTCCTCTTCATCCCTTACTAAGTGAACTGATTTTGTCTTGGATTTCTTCTTCTGTGTAGGGGCAACTGCTACTGGCACAGGTTGTTCCTCTGGTTCAGCTGCAGTTTGAGTGGCCACAGTGCCTTGTAGGTCTGCTTTCCTCCTCCTGAGGCTGTGAGGGTGCTGTCTAGTGACAAACAGTGTCTGATAAGTAGTAGCCAGGATCCAGCACACTGCAATAAGTTGCTTCTCTCTGGAGCTGCCACAGCATTCTCCTTGCAAATATTCTGTTACTTTATCAAGATCTTGTAGTTGTTCAGAGGTGAACTTCCAAACCACTGAAGCAGAGAATTTCCCAAAAATCTGTCTCATTTTCTCCCACATTCCACGTCACTCATGACTATCCACCCTTGGGGACAGATCTCTGAATAACCTCCTTAGAACTCTCTAAACATAGTGTGGACAGCACTGGCAGGCTTAGCAACAAAAACATGCTTTCCTTAACATCCAAACAGAATTCAAAATTCTCAAAAGCTGTTGTAACAGGCCCGACGAAGGAAAAGAGTGTGAAAAGCTGGGGAAAATCATCCTCCTCTGTTCCCCCCACAGGTTGGGTATGATTATTAAAGAATTCCCTGAGGTAGCATTGAAGGCCAGGGCAGGAGAACAACACTGAAGACACATCCCAAATGACCCTCACTGCCCTCGATGTCATCATGTCATACGCTGATATCACAGAGTACAGCAACAAAACAATCCTGATTCCCCCCTCCCCCCCCTCTGAAAAAGAGCACCATGAGGAGCACACAGGGGAATATATACAGGATTAGGTACCACACCCACATGGACAGACCAAGTAACACTGCGACCGGTGGTTCTGTACCTAACACAGCAAATGCTTAGATCAAATTTGTTTCCAACCTCCTCTGGGGAGATGTGTTGTTACCTCAACCCTTAGTGCTCCACATTGGGCACCAATTAAGGCTGTCCTAGGTTAGGAATGGTACTCTCCAATTCAGTGCTCCCACTAAAACTACACTGTTGCTTGCTTCCCTCTCCCCCTCCAGTTAGAGGCACAAAAGGTAAAGATTACGGGGTGAGAAAAGAACAATTTACCAGAAACAGCTCACAATAAGAAAATGAACAGTAACAGTAACAATATTAATAACAAAAGGTATCAGACAAAGAAAGGATTTACACAGAAAAGCCCCCAACAATAGACAGTAGTGGACTGTTGTGGCCACCATATTTTTTCAACCAGAAGGAATGCCCTTCTCCCATCCTACTGTCCCTACCAAGGGAAACATTAAACATGTCACAGCAGTTAGAAATGGCCAAAGGACACCGGCAACATTTCTTCCAGTCATTACCTGTGCTCAGATCTGGGACAGAGACGTTAGCAAACACAACTAGGGATCGCCTAAAAAGACACTGTGATATTACTTCATTACAGAAAGTTAATAATCCTCAAAACCAAGACAGAACAAAACTAAGAGAGATGAGGCTAGGGAAAGCAAGTATTCATGAACAGACATAAATTCAGAAGTGTCACAGCCTGTGCTATGCCAAAACTTCCATCACAATAACCATGATGGTCTTGTCTAATCCATACTAATAATAATAATGACGGTTTAAACTACAGATTACAGTGTGTAAAGTTAAAAGGGGAGACCTTTATTCAAGCCCTCTCCTCGCTACTTTTGTGGAGCTGAGCAAGTTATCTGAGACTTTATTTAGACTTTGAGACAACCAGGAGCAGAATAATAGAGAAATGACTGGCACCCTGGAGGAACAGAAATCAAGACAAAACAGAGAAAGGATGACCTGTCATACACAAAATAAGCAAAGAAATAAGCAGATTTGGCTACGCTGGAGAAGATAACTGATCATAAATACAGCTCACTGATAAAGCCAGGACACATGGCAAAAATAAACAAGGATTATTCAAAAAGTGTCAGCTGGGCATCTACCGTATTGGCTTTATTAAACCAGTATCAAACTGTGGTTCAGGTCTTTCTCAGGGCAGTTCACAAGGCCTGCACTATGAGAGCCCATGCAAATAAAATTACTGCAGCAAATGAATGACTAGCAGTAGCTTGAAACAACACCAATGAGTAATTCAGTTATAATTTTTTCTTTTTCTGTAGTCAGACCTGGTCAGTCAAGACTTCCCAGGCTACAGATTCAAAAAAGCTACAATATTCAAGAGTTATCCTGCACTATAACCACAGGACGTATTTTTTTTGGTTTTATAAAGAGACACTTGGAGTTTATTTTGTATGACTAGCAAAGCCCAAGTCATGATGCTTTCAGTATTTGTAGTACTGCTTTCTAAAATTTACTTGAGATGATAAAACATATCTTTCTTCCATTTGTCATGAAAGCATTTTTTTAATACTTCGCAGGAACCAATTAGAAGGCAACACACAACTTGGCTGGTTTACTTTCTCCCCTTCAAGAGACTTCCACCATCATACTTAGGAAGATTCTGTAAGAAAATCTGTTTTATCTCCATTTATGTGTAGAAATAAATTCTTGCCAAATGTGAAGAGACAAGCTAAAACTACACTGAAGTAGTGGTAAGAAAATTCTCTACATGAAGAAACTAAGGCATGTTACATGCTGGAATGGAGCAGAAAGCTCAGCTTTCTCAAGGAAACTACAAGAGAGATGAAGAGGTGCAAGTCCACTCAAGAGTGCTCAGCAGAGAGGTGCTGCAGGAGATACAAATGAAGCTTAAAACCATGCAAGTGTTACTGTGCTCATCCGTTATTTGTCCACTGAAGGAGCTAAATACAGAGACTTTTTTTATGAACCCCATGAGAACAATACACAAATGAATGACTCTAGGTGTGGATATACTGAAGTTAATATCTATTCTATAGCAAAGACTTATCCTGGGCATGAATCTGTAAAATAATTTACTGTCCTGATGTAATTAAAAGTTATTCTTAGCACAGATTTTTCTTCTTGGGTCACAAATTACTTCTAGTGAGCTGTGCTGTGTAATTTTTACTTGGAACATCACCACTCATCACCTATATTAGTGAATGGGGTTGAACCAAAAATCTGGATCTGCACTCCACTGCCATGGCTGGTGCCCAATTGATGCAAGTGTCAGGAGCCTGGCAGGAGCCTTTCCATCCACATATTGAGTAAAGTCACCCAACTACCTCCAAATGGCTCACCTGCACTTTGGGACTCCGGGAAGCATCCTCAAAGGGTGCTCAAAGAGCACAAGGATGGGAGGCTGCAGCAGACCTGCACCCATGCTGCACTGCACTTCACACAGAAATAGATTTTATCATTCTTACTGGATATTTAGTGGTACTGAATACTAGTACTCATAAGGATTTGGCAGATACAAGGCATCTGAAAGCCTATATGGTGCTCAGAGACAGGCAGCTCTTGGTCTAGAAAACTATCAGTTATAGTAACATAATTCAAATTTTCCTGAAGTAACTGAAAAAAAAAAGTACAAGAGAATTACTTCACTTCTACTTCTCATTCATCATTTCTTGTAGTTTCAAATTGAAACATTTCCTTTTCATTTTAATTGAACTATAAAAATTCATGCCAGCAACAAACATTTTGTGGAAGGCACTATTCCATTTTGACATAACTGAGCCCCTCAAAATTTAATTCCATAAAGAATCTTCAATGGTTAATGCCTTCTGCTTCGGAAATGTTTATCTTGGTGCAGCAAAAGACAAAGGGGCTGGAAGAATCCAGTAGTCATGACTCAGAGGTGCAGACAGGAACAAGGTCCTCCACTAATCTTAAATGTAAAAAAATATTAGAATAAACCAGCATTTAAGACAGGTATATGCTCATGCTTCCACCCCACACTCTCTTCTCAGGCCTTTGAGACTGCACTGTGTTTCTCAGCATGTGTGACTGCCCCTTGGACATGTGGCTTACACGCTCGCTGAAGCACAGGGTTGGCTTGGTGGCCTGCACATGTCACATGCACTACAGACACTGCTGTGGGAGCATTAGGTGATATTTAGGTGAGCCATGACAAGATCCCACCTTCCTCTTCTGCTGCTATATGTGAGTTGCATGGTATAGCGCTGGTCTGTTCCCATCTTGGAAAACTCATTTCAATCATCAGTAGGGAACACAGTAAGGCAAGAGAGAAGGCTGGAGGAAGGGAGAAATGAGAGAAAATAAATACATTCAGTTAGGTATTACTTTCCCAAAGAGTATTTGAACTTTCTAGATTCATTATGGGCAAAAAGTGCAGGTGTCAGACTGCTGATGGAACTAGCTGCATTTGTGCTTGAAAGCTGCTGGAGAAAGGAAACAGAGAAGAATTACCAAGTCATTAATCTTCTGTTATTCTCTCAGACTTTGAGAATGGTTGCCTAATACTGCCTGTGATTACTAGTTTTCCTTCCAGTCATCACACAGTAATTCTGAACCCAAATTCATCAGCATATGGGTGAACATGGATGGAGTGGACTATATATCTTTGTCCACTGACTGTATGGAAAATATCAGCATGCTTGTTTGTAGGGTAACAGCCAGGAAGTCAATAAAAGGTGCCCCTTCTCACTGGAAATGATTTTCTATTTTTCCTACAACACAAATTTGGCAACTTCAAGTTCTGCAAGAAAAACTATTAGCTGATTTTGCCTACTGACCAGAAGTCAGAAACTAGGCTGCTCTGATAAGGGCAGGCAGCAGGCCAAGTGAAAGCCACAGTTACCCTTGCACCTTAGGATTTCTCTGTGCGTGGTACAAAGTGGTGGCCACTGGGTGCCCAGTTGCCACTGTAGTCAGTAACCCTGGAGGGTTGAGACACCTGCTCTTCACCTCAGGAACATTCAGGTGTACATGCAGCTCTGTGGGGCATCTGGATGATGAGCACTGGGCACTTGTCTGGGCTCAGCATTGGTTATTATGACAAAAGCCTTTTTGCAGCTCTGGTTCTACAGAGCTGAAGGCAAACTGAGCACAGCTCTATCCCTTGACATAAAAACTTGCTTTAAAAGGCTTGCTGTCTGCATTAAAGAAACAGGCCTTCCAGAGTCAGTGGAGCCGACATGGCTGGAGAGCCCTCCCGGCTGAGGAGCCTCGTAGGGCGCAACGCTGTGTGCGCCGAGCACGCACTGTGAGTCACAAGGTGTGGGATCAGCTCAGGTACCCAACTCTTCCCAAGTCAGCATTCATCCTGTGCTGACCCTTTTCCCAAATGGTGCATAAATTTCTACCAATTTAGGTGGCCTTATACAGCTCTAAGCAAACACTGACAGGGTGATGCTGTTTGCACTGCCAGAGAAGCACTGAAGCACGTTCGCAACAGAGGCAAGTACAACACATCAGTGTTATCCCTGGATCTAGCAGGCTACCCTGCCAGCTCACAAGTGCTCCCAGGATCTGCTTTTCCCCCCAACAGTAAACATAAGACAGGGCTGATGTTCAGCTTTCCCTAGAAGGAACTTCCATCAGCTTGAGTACAGTCCTGCTTGCAACTTAAGGAGTTCAACTTGCAATATAGGAGGAATATAAGTGAATTTAAGTCAAGAAGTTTAGTGCATTCCGTTTTCATGAGTTCATGGCTTTTTGGTTCACGGTTTTATATATCTGCAGATACATAAACAAAACCAAGCTGTAGGAACAGGCCTTGCACACGGTTGATTTTGGGTCACTAAAGACTACATTCCCCAAAAGGCGAAGTGTGTAGAGAAAGCAAATTTTTGTTCTGAACACTGAAAACATGGATGAGTAATTCTTCCTCTAGCCACCACTGCTGGTTCATTCATATTATGTTAAAGAAAACTCAACTTGAAAAATTCAATTTTGAATTTGAGAGCAAAACAAAACAACAAATGTGCAAGATTCACAGAAATATAACCAAAACCAGCCCAGGATTTATCAGCATGGTTTTCTGAGTTAAAAAGAAGCCACAGGAACCTGTGTTTGGTGTTTTGGTAAAAAAAAACACTTTCTGTCCATGTAATTCTCTTTCCAACTCTTCTGACTTCCATTAAACCCAACACTAGCCTCACTAAATGCAATACAGGCAAAAGGTAAAACCAGGTGATATTTTTCTTTATAGAAATCTGCCTTTAGCACTATTATCTGAAAGAACAGCGGTAGTGAGTCTCTATATCACACGGTATTCCAGTTGGGATTGTCTCACTCTGCGTTCAGCTTTTCACCATGGGCCTTGGGCACATTTCTGCAAGCTCCTGCCAGGTCAGTGTAGAGTCACAGAGGACTACCAGGGTGCTGTACAGCTCCACAAAGCCAGGAGACTGGCAAAAAAAGCACTTCATGTCAAAGGAAGATACTTGGAGGCTTGGCACTAGATAAAGTGAATGAAAGTCAAGCCAAGGCAGAAGGTGAGCCACAGCACAAGAGAAAATGCCAGACCTACATGTCATTGCAGCAGCACACAGGTCTCCCCAGGAGCCAAAGCAGTGTGGTGTTGCCAACATCAGTGATATCAAGAGCCTTGAACACAGACCAGCCATGGCCATCCTAAGCAGTGCTGAGGTGGATGCTGACCTACTTCTGACCCCAGGCCCTGCCTGTGCTATATTGACCTACTATGAACTCTACTATTAGCAGGAACCATAATAACCATTAACATGCAGGAAGGACAAGGACACCTCCTCTCAGCCCAGAGCACTTGAGGGAAAATAGGAAACTGCCCACAGGGCTTCTCTGCACATTCTCCTCTGTGAACTTAACACCTGTATTTACACAGCTTTTCCACCCTTCTGTCTCTCAAAAAAATTTTATTAGGAACAAATGTGAGAGGGGACTAAGACCTTTGCAGTGTGATTGGTGTCACAGCCCTCAGACCCAAGAGACAGGAGAGCAGCCAGTAACAGAAACATCCGAAAGATAAAGTAACCTTAGGTAACACATTCCTCCAGTCATTATAGCCAGCTACGTACGAACAGTCAGAACAGGCTGTCATGGTTAAGCCAGATCCTGGTTCTGCAGTGAAAGCACCCTGCAACTGCTTCCATTCCCAGCCTCCATGCCTGGTGGGATGGGAACAGCTTTGTCCCAGTGCAGGCAGTAACACATCTCCTGGGTTACCAGATCCAGTCCCCAAGGCTCCAGGCACACTGCCCTGTGCAAGGAGGTGAGCAGGGGAGGTTGTGGCCATTGCTACTGACCCAAGCCTACATTGCAGCTCTCTTCCTTTTAGGTAAACCCATAAATAACATCAGGAATTATTTCAGTCTGCTAATTCAGATTGCCTTTGGATTTACAAATAGGAAAATGAGACAAGACTCTTATCCATTGAAAAAAACCAACAACCAACTGCCAACAAAAACCACCTCCCAGCAAAACTGCCAGAGTTACATTACTAGCTCCAGACTCAGATCCAACGCCTTGCTCCATACCAGTCCTATGGGCCAGCCTATGACTCAGCTTCCATTTGTGATACAGATCTAAACCAATCCTACTGAGAAGCATGGGGATATAAAACCAAACCAAACCTCACTATATTTGCATTTATTGTGCTAATGGGAACTAAACGAGCATCTCAGGCATCACTTTGCTCATGTTTTATTGCTGTTGTTCCTCCAGTTTTTTTTTTTTTTTAAGAAACTTATCAGAAACAAAGCAACAGAGTAATAGCAAAAAACTCTGAATTCCCAAACTTCATCAAAACCCATAAAATAATTTGCACAAAACTACCGTCTCAGAGCATAACGGTAGAAGACTTCTTAAAGTCCTTTAATTTGTTCCTCTTGGTTTGATGCCCCCCCAAGCATCTTTAACAATATTGCTTACAGTTTTATCATTGTTAATGACAGGAAAGCAAATTTTCAAATCTCCACAGAGTGTCAATGAGTGTTTACATCAAAATGGCGAGAGCTCTTTGCTTTGGGAGAGGATGCTATAATCAAATCTCTGAAGAAGTTGGAGCAGTAACTGAAAAGAAAGTTTAGTTTGTGTGCATTGAAAAAGGATTCATTTATTATCTAACAATTAACTAACTGGTCCAGACACACCTTTTCCTCTTCTCTCTTTGCTATCCCAGCCTGCCAGAACTCTTGGAAGCCCATCTATTGTGAGCCAACTTATGTCACACGTGAGACGCTAAAGTAATTCCTTACACTTGAGAAAGCCCAACATTTATTTAAGCAGAAGGTAACTGTGCTTTAAAAACTTTCTCAGTACAGCAGTAACAGTATCCCCTGATCACTATCAGAGTTGAACTTGCTTTCAGCACAAAGGCGAAGAACAACACAGAATTTTTCTTAACCATAAATTCTGTTCTACAAATCAAAATCCAAGCAGAGAAACACGTTGCAGGTGTGGGTGTGGGACCTAAGGTTTACAGTTTAAAACAAAGCATGATTTAATGTACAACAAAAGGTTGTGAATATATTTTACCAACTGGACCCTGAAGGATTATCCTATGAGGGCAATGCAAATGCTAAGAAAAAGAAAAAGTCCTGTTTCCTTCTCCCTTCCAGATCAGGCACTATCATATCACTCCTTTAATGCCCTCTGCTGCAGAATATTGACTTTGACTATCCTACCAACAATAAAATATAACTGAGTTTTCGTAAATGCAATGCTGCTGTACATCCAAACCCAAATATTTGGGGTTCATAGTAGCTATTGTTGTGTTCAGCCAAAAACCAGTGATTATTTCGTGGACTGAAAAACACAGACTGCAGAGCATATGCTTTTTATTTCAAAGATGGGAGCAACCCAGGCTCAATGCTCTGGGGGCAAGAGGTTCTTACAGTATTGCTCCAAGATACAAGAGAAGGAGGAAGAAACGCACAATTCACTGAGGACTGGAATTGATGAACCTTTTTCCCTTCAGGAACCATAAACACAATTTTCCCAGCATGGGACATAATAGTTCTCCCACAAATTACTAAAATATATTTCCAGTGCTAAATACAGAAAGTTAGATGCACAAGAATTGTTTGCAGCTTCAATGCAGGCAGTAAGTGAGAACATGTGTGGCAGGGAGATTAAAGAGGAGGGAGGTGAATGAGCAAGCCATACTCCATCAGAACAGAGGGGCAGGAGAAGCACATTTCAGCCCTCATAGATTTCAAAGACCTTCCATTTGCAAGCAGGTCCAAACCCCCACATTACAACTCCATCTGAGGGGGAATGCTCTCTGTGAGGTTGCATGTCAACTCCAAATTTAATGCACATTAACAAGGGCAAGGCACATCTCATTACTACAAATCACAAATTCAGCACATACCCAGATGCCAAGTACTTCATGATCAAACCATCCCAAGGCTACCAAATGGAAGAAACACAGAGAAAGTGCCAATGGTGATCCAAGGTGTGGAAAACTGAACAGATGAGAACCGTCCAACTGCAGGAAGCAATAGCTCAGTTTGGGATTACAGGGAAAGTTATTATGGCCAAGGTGATTAAAGAATAATTTACTGTCTCACAGTGTGAGAAAGAGGGGCATCCAATACATTGATCTGATAGCATAAACTTTTCCATTTAAAAACTGGCATGATTACGTACCTGTGTGAGAGGGATGGCCAGATAAAAACACAAAAGCCAATATGCAGAGGGAAGAGACGGGTTCAAGGTCCCTTCCAACAAAAACCATTCTAAGACGAGTCCAACACTGAACACAATGTCCCTTTAGGACACCTCTTGCACTTCTGGCTCTGGGAGGATGCTCCAGGATATGTACACTGGCCCCATTTCACTTCCCTGAGCAGCCCAATCAATGCTATGGGCGACACAGTGCTGGGCAGGATGGCTCTTGGCTTTGACCAACCTTGTATTCCAGAGGACAGACCAACCTCGTACTCCAAAGGACAGCATGGTTCAAAGCAAGGACAAGACAGGAAGATACAGCATGAAATAAAAACCTGTGGTCTTAATCCCTTTCTTTTTCTTTGATGTCTTTAGGGAGTACTTGTGCAACCTGGCAACCTCTGACATCTTCTACCTTTCAGGTAACTGGCCTCAAGGTCAATCAGCTCCAGACACACGCAGTCACAGAGAAAAGTCCTTCCCATGTCATTTCCTCCTCTTGGTCCTTTTAGGCATGGATCCTAGATGGACTCTTCGTGCCGAGCTGCCACCTTGGGAGAAATCTGTCAGCTCTTTCCCAGGGTGGGGAAGAGAAAATTACCAGTACTAAGCTAAGCCATTTGTCTGGCTAAGAGCCTGCTGCTTCAGATACAACCACAGAGAATTCCATGCTTCATATCCTGATTCTCAAATTCCTGCTTCCGAGCTCATATTTCAGAATGGGTAAAAGAGGAGAGTTAGCTAAAAGCCAGGTAAAGTCTGCTATCAAGACACACCCTCTTCTGGCATAGCTGTCATGGATACTAAATTTGTAAAGTTTTTTCAAACATGATGAATTGAGCTGGGGAAGGAGTACAGAACAGAATTGTATCAGGAAAAAGGTCAGCATTTTAGTAATGGTTTAGAGGTTCCAGTTACCAGAGAACAGTGTTAGCTGTTATCTCAGCCAAACTAAAAAGCACCTAAATGGCAGTGGTCAGTCCATGTTTTAAAGAGGCATTTAAAGTCTATGGGAACCAATCCAATGCATTTAACATGCTGGGAAAACCTTTCCACCAGCAGAGGTAGCAAGAAATTAAGGTAGTTCGAAGTGGGACCCTGAGGGCACAGACATCATCTTTACACTTCCAGTTGTCTTCAACTGGATAGGCATTTTGGAAGTGGAAGGAAATGCTGTGCCCCTGGCAGATTTTAATACTTTAACTAACAGATTTTTCCTTGCCCTACACTCTTTGCTTTAAACTGTAAGTGTATCAAGTACAGCACCATTTAAAATACCACTTCACATGAAATTCTAATCCCCAATTCATTTTATGTTTTACTGCATTACCTGTTTCTTCACGCAGAAGGGGAAGATGAGATAAGGGGAAAAGGAGATGCTTCAGTAACCAACAGTCCCTACTCATGTTCTCTGGAAACAAGCCAAAGGTTGCAAAACGGCCAGGCCTTGTGATGGTCCAACAGGCTATAATCATGTACTTGTGCACAAGTGGTGTGGAGGGCAAGTATTAAAATAGATTGAAAAAATTTAAAGCAACAAAATAACAGCTATCAAAGATTTACAGAAAATTAAAATTGTGAAATCACTAGCTGAGATTAAAAAAACCATGACAAAACTACACAATCTTCCTCTTGTAAAGGTTTGGGGAAGAATCACCTCCCTCAACCTGCTGGCTGCTCCTCTTCTGATGCAGCCCAGGATATAGTTGGCTTTCTGGGCTGCATCTGCACACTGCTGGCTCATGTCCAGCTTTTCATCCACCCCAAGTCCTTCTCTACAAGGCTGCTCTCAGTGAGTTCCCCCCCCGGCTCACCATCAGAAAGTTCTCTTGAAAATATATTTAGGTCACAGAAAACACTTGAATACCCTAGAAAAACATACAAAACTAAGTAAAATGTTGAAGTAAGACAATCACAGGTGGAACAGCACCTAAAGAACACAAGTTATTGCTAGGCTGTGAGTGGACCTGACAGGGTCCTGCTAAATTACTACTGTGGGAGAACAACAGAAGAAAAGACTCTTTGAAAGGCATCTGGTTTCTGTTCGCTGCTTTTCACAAGAAGACCTCAAAGCACTTTCTAAAGAAAGTCAGTATCAATATCAGGATTTATTGCATATCAGCTTCACAGGACAAAGCACAAAAGTAGAAATTTGCTCCGGCCTCGCACAGCCCAGGCAGGCCTGAACATTTAGTGCTCTTCCACTAAGTCCTCTGGTAGAAAAAACAGTTTGTAACAGTTAAAGAACATTTTTAACCTATGCTGAGGATAAAGGAAGCACAGCCTTCAGCAATATATGAGACTTTGCTTTCAAGCAAACACTCGGTTTTTTTCACAGCAGAAACAAACAGGAACAAAACCACCCAGATATTGCTGTCTGCACACTCTAAGCAGTCACAGAGCAGCGAGGAAAGGAGAAAACAGCACAGACCCACAGGACAGCAGGATCTGACCCAAACCACCAGCACCTTGCCATTTTTATCCACGGATCAATCCAAGGAATAGCATAAAAGCTGGCAAAGCAAGTAACGACCTGAAAAATAAGATTCAATCCTGTACAGAGGACAAATATGACAAAGACTTTTTCAGCATAACTAGGGATCTACATCTTATTTGGTCTGATGTGGTGCACAGGTCTCCAGTAGCATTTGAGCTCCAGTAACCAGAGTCTCCAGCAGTTCCAGGAAGCTTCTGCAAATATCTGCTGCCTGTGCTCCTATCCCAGAAAGCACCTGGATGATTTATAAGAAAACTGTCTGAAATGAGGACTTCACTGTCAAGGGGAACAGAGAGTGCTGGACACTCTGGGAAGGGTAGATCTCTTCTTTCAATACAGACAACTTCTGTTTTGCTGAGCCCACCCTGATGCACCTTCTCCCACTGCTTAAGCTCTTTGAGGAGCCCTTCCTTCCCCACCACCTTCACTGTGGGGATGGCAAGTTGCACAGACAATGGAGGCTGCTAAGGAAGGTGAGCAGACACACAGTTCAGACGCAACGTCCTTGGAGCAAGCACTATCTGTAAACCTCAGCAGGATTCTGTTCCATAGTTAAACACATCTGATCTTGTCACAGTAAGAGAAATATCAAATTGGAACATAACAATACAATGATTAAAATTCTGATGTGGTGCAAGTCATAGTAGTTTGGCAGTGATGAATATCACACAAGGGATGTTTTGGAGGGATGAAGTAATTTATCTTCACATATCTGTACAATTAAAATTTCCTTAAGTAGTAGCACAAGAACATAATTGAGTACTTGTGTATTAAATGAACCAGACCACATAGTATTTTTCTCTGTGGGTTATTTCCAAAACCACCCTTCGTAAAGGCCTGCTGAAGAAATCAATCAAGCTTTCTAATGCAGAATGACTGATTTCTCTAGCCATCAAGAATACATTTATACCTCAAAGAACTGTATAAATACAAGAGAGGGAAGTTACCATTTGTTTGCCAGTAAGTTCTTTGTCTTTTTGTTCCTCTGCTAAAAGCAGCAGTTCCATGAATTACAGAATGATCCTCTGACGTTCCAAGCAGTCAAATCACATCACATCAAATTACCCAAAGAGCATTTTGCACCACAAACTGCAATTTCACCCATGGATTTAGGTGCTGTTCTCTGTAAGTGTGGGGTCAAGAGTCTGGTCTGTGACAGAGCAGTGAGAAGACTGGTAGGAATGTCTAGGTACTGCTGTCTCCTGCCGATCTGGCACAATGACGTGAACGTTTTGAGAATGTGAATTTTTAATTGCTGTCTTTCCTATAACTACATTCCACTGTTTAACCTCAATAGAGGGTTTGGATGCCCAGGAGGCATTTGGAGAAATTGTGTGTGCACTCTAGCAGCTGAAGCATGATCCAGGGTCACACACCAAGGTGCTCCTCCAGTAACATGGCAGCCGCCGAGAATGGTGAACTGGCTCTGAGCCAGGGAGCTGTTTGCAGGTAGATGGACCAAGTCATGAGTCACTGGAGCTGCCCAGCATGGGAGAGGATCAGTGACCTACTGAAGGAACTAAGATCTTATTAAGATGAGAAGAGTACTTGGGGGTTTTTTGCTGTTCAAGCGCTCAGCAACAAGTGAAGCAGGGAAGAGATGAACACTGTCTTCCCAAAAGACAGTGTTTAAGGAAGATTTAAGAAAGAAGTGCTGACCGATCCCCTATTTTGGGCCTAGTTCTAAAGTGAAAGACAGCTTTAATGTGAACACCCTATGCCACTTGTTCCTTTCATGTAAGTTTTTGACCTATTGCCTAATTTGTTAAATATCAGACCTGCAGATTTTAAAGGTACCAAATTCCAATAAGGGTCACTAAAAGGGGTTCTAGATAGAAGAGGAAAGCCTGTCTGCTACAGCACTGGGGGAAAGGCCATAATGCAAGCACAAACCTTATTAGACAGCAAAGAATCCATAAGAGGCATGTCCTGATCACAGGAAACCTCAGAGCTCACACTATGCTAGACTGCAGAGAGTCTTGCTGCAAGAGAAAGTGAGGGGAAACCAGCTTTACTAGTTTGGCTGCTTGTTTTCAACTGAGAAGTGCAGCCCGGGCAGGCTTTGCAAGGCAGAATCTTGGCTGGTTTAGAAATCTCACGTAAAGCTGTGGTGTTTCTTTATATTACTTGCCTGAAGAGGCTGGAAAACCCAGTCGAGTGTCACTGGCCAACGGAGGAGCACATGGAGTGCTGTGCTGGTGGGAGAGAGCTGTGCATGAGCCCAGATTGGAACCAGACTTGACCTAAATCCAGCAGCTCATACATCAGGAACCCAGATGTTCATGTGAGAAAAAGAGACTGGCATGACTGAGGGGCATCTCTGGCAAAGGACAGGGCTTGGCCACCCTTTCTGTCCTGCCAGGTCACTGCAGGCCTTGCTTCCCTCCTGGAGCTCCTCATTCATTCTAAAAGAAGCTCTCCTCTGCTAAGAAGCAGGGGCACTCAAAGCCAGCTCTGTGATTTTGAAGGAAAGAAGGCAAGCTTGGGTATGAGTTTCTGAAGGTTGAGGACTGGCAAACTTTCATTACAGCAGTCCTAAAGTTTTCAGTTATCTCAACATCTGCCTGTAAAAATAGAACATTTTTTCTCAAAGTCAACAGTGGTCTGTTTTTATCTTCGCTATCCTTTGATGTCATTGCCCAGAGGGCTGGAAATGCTACTTAGCAGCATCACCACAAAAGCATAGGCAGCAGGATCTTCTGCATCAATAGCTGACGACTCAGAAATACGATGTAATTCAGCCCTCACTTCTGGCTGTTTCCATTACCTGGATTTTCACCACACTGCAAAACCTGCACAGAATACTCAGTATCTTCTCCTTGGAAACATCCATCTGTTTGCCCTGACATGGTAAAGCTAATTGCAGGTTTCAGCACTGTGTATTAGCTGTAAGGCACCGAGCAAACAGGGCTGGACGAGAACCTCCCAGAAATCAGACTGGGGGACAGTACATCTTAGTCATTGATATAACGGGGAAAACAACCTAAAGATGGTTCTGTCTCAGTGATGGCAGGAGTTACTTGCCAGCCAGCCAACTTCCACACTAAAACCCAGCAGCCAGACTTTCAAAGGTAGGCAGGGTTGCTCACTGTGAGGTTTCCATAGCACCTGCCCCTTAAACAGAAATGGAAAAAGTCAGGCACTTCAATACCTCTGAAAACCCATGGGTAACCAAAATGAACTCCTTTGCACATGTAAGTGTGGGCAACTTCTGTACTACTGAGTGCTACTGTACCATGGGGTTTCTTCCCCAGTAAGATGAGAAGGGACTTCACTGGGAGCTGTTATCATTTCTAGACCCAGTGAATCACTGAGGCATCAGGCAAGGGAAACTTCATCTAAGCAATCCTTGCTTTTGTGAAAGTTAAATACGTTCAATAAACTATCAGTAAACCAGGGACCATTCCTGTTGAGTTATTCTCACTAAGGCGACAGCTCTTTTCCAAGCTAGTAGGAGGCAGAAGACAGAACAAGAGGGATTAAAATGAGTTCATGGTGCCAAACACTTTCACGGAACAACGTCATCCTGCACTAATTTGTGCTGTGGTTTCTTATTCATTCCTCTGTATCGGTTTCAGATATATAGTCAAGCTGCACATCTTTAAATGGACATGCTAAATGTAAATTATGAAGCTGACTAACAGTTTTATTTTTTCTTTCATTTAAAGACATGACTCAATCTAGTATTGCTAGTTTTCCCTCAGGACCCATGTTCATCATAAGCAATTCCACTCCGTAGCAGGTAAGACAGGTAAGGGAAATTTCACTCATCTTCCTAAGAAAAGAATTTACTTCTGTCTTACTTCTGAACACCATTTACAGCCTTCTGTGTAAATTCACATCTGCATCACTGCACAGATCAGTCATACACATTGAAATGATTTAGAATCTTCCTCTGTTTTTACTAGTCTAACAATCTTTGTATCCAATCAGCCATTTAGTAAAACCCAGAATACCCCATTCCCAAGAAGGTGCACTCTCTGAACCACTCATGGACAGTACGGAAGCCTTTAGAAATTACATGTGCAACTGATCACGAGGAATCACACAAATCAGTCTCGCTGGTTTGTTCTGTTACTGTGCTGGATTTGGGGACGACAGAGCTTATGTCATACAAAGACTACTTTCTAAGGTATTTTTATAGAAAAAAACCCACATTCTCAAAGGAATAAGAGAAAATGTTTTTGCTCAGTAAGAGACATGCTTCATCCCTTGGACCACTGTCAGAGACTGAAATGGTTAATGATTTATGCATTCCAGGAGTTTGCAGGCTTTGTCTTTTGCCCTAAAAAGGCAAGAAGATGCCTTAGATGGGCTAAGCCCTAAAAAGGCAAGAAGATGCCTCAGATGGGCTAAGCCCTAAATAGGCAAGAAGATACCTCAGATGGGCAGTTGGGCCCACCCCTCCCTCCAGTGCTAAGCCCTAAAAAGGCAAACAACTCCTCGTCCCAGGGAGGTGCAAAAGCATGCTGAGGGTATATAAGCTGACTGGTGACTTTGGGAATTTGGGTTCTCCTTCTCCCCCACCGCCTGCGAATCAAGACCATCGCTCTCAAGCATCGCTGGATCCAGTGGCCGGTGACTATATCCATTTTCTTTGCACTCTCAGCTTCTCTTGTCCCTTACTCTCATCCTGTTTTTCCTCTCTCCTAAACAGTCTCTCCCCCCCCCAAAGTTATCTCTATGTTGCATTGTTTTATGACAACACCCAAAACGCTAACATACTTGTTGATGCAGAATTGTTAAAATAAACTTTGTTTTCAGACACCGATTATTTAGTGTCATTTCACTTTAATCCACCTCAAGGGAATTATTGATAAAAACCTGGGTTACCCCCCTCCCTTTTTCTGGGGCGGGTCATAACAACCACACAGGTGCTACAAGACTCATCTGCTTTGTCAACACAGGCCAACATCTGCAACAAAGCAGATTTATTTCCGGTTTCACTTGGAGTGGCTTTATCTTTTAAGCTGTGTACCTCAAAGACAAACACAGTCTCACAGCAGTTTCGCCAATGCTAGTCCTCCAAAGGTGGATCTTGAGTGCCAAAAGGTCCCACAGATTCTGACATCAAGTCCAAAACTTACACATAAAGCAGAACCTTGAGGATGGGAAAACAACTGCACATACAAGTGCTAAGTTCTCTGAAACAAAGTCCTGTGGCTTTAGTGAAGAAAAGAACATCAAAAAAGGCATTTTCCCATTTCAAGATGCTTCAGTGTGCGAGAGAGCTCTTGTTCTCAAGAGGTAAATGCAAAGGGCAGCCTTGTTTCCCTTGAGAAAAGGCCAGCTCCCCCACTCTTAACAAAACATCCCCACAAAATAAGAACAAAGTGCTCGCTCCTTCATTCCTCCCCAGCTTTATGCCTATGACTGAAGAGGCTTTTTTGTCTCAAGCACAGGAACAGGCAAATTACTACATTAAATTTCTGCCTACATAAAAAGAACATGTCCAAGAAAGCTGGAGTGAAAACTGAAACAGCCACAGGAGTAGAAATGCGTAAGTACATGCACGTGGTCCTCCAAACTGCCAGGATGAGCCTGGATCTTTACCTGCAAGCAATGGAAGAAATCTAATGGAAGTGGCAGCACTGGGACTCGGGGCTTCTAGATGCAGGTCATGGCTTCAATATGCATTCACTGCAGTATTTTGGGCTGGCTGCTGAAAATCCTCTTCCACCTATTTCTTCCAGTGAAAAATCCAAGGACAAAAAAAGCACATCAACATCTTGGGTATTCTCTGAGCTTCACCAGCTGTGGTGAAGTACTGCAGTTCACAGGCAAGTCTTTCACCCAAGCATCAGTAAATGAGCCAATTTATTTCATTTTTCAGATGATAACTCATGATATCCCCAATAGAAGTGGTAGAGCACTAAAATCATGGAGAAAAGACCAGAAAATATAAAATGTATGCAACAACTTCGGTAGGGGTTTATGACAACCTATCTGTACAGGACTTTAATTCAGCTCTCATGAAGTTTGCAATCATCTTTAAAGGTCAATAAAATTAAGTGTACTGAAGTGCCAAGGCATGGGGAAGTGATAAGGAGAGAAGTGTTCAACAGTGGGCATGTAACAGCTCATGTACATGCTCTGTGTTCACATACCTGTCCCTCAAGATGCAACTCCTTTACGTTCATGTCATTTTACTGGGAATTACAGAATACTTCATTTCAAACATAAGCAGTTGCCAATGCATATTAATGAATATTAGCACTGACAGCATGCTACCATACTGTCAAAATGGGTACCTGTGCAACTTGCTGACTTCCATGATTTGGAAGCACAGAGGTAGGTAGGTTTGTGTACATATTATTCAGCTGTCCAAAGAGAAAGAACAAACAACCCATTGTGTCCATCTGCGAAAGAAAAAAACCAACCTGCTGTCGTGAAGACAAATCTGGTTTTAGTAATGCTGCAGGGCCACTGTTGATTACAAATGCTGGCTTCAATGTGTGAGGTGGGAAGATTAAACGTGCTCTGCCATTTAATAAAATTTACACTAAGCTCTGCTTTTCTCTGCCTCACTCTCTCATCAAAAGAATGAAGCAACTTATCAGATATTTTCAGGCATGCTTCAGATATTATTACCAACTTAAATACTATCAGTTGCCTTGGCTGCTAGAAAAAAAAAATAAAAGGTGAGACATAGGTCAGAAGCCCACACTTTGGAGCAAATACCGTCACCAACTTAACTCCTGTTACAAACCCAAAAGGAAGATTACACAGTAAAGGGTCATATTTTAAGCATCAGACAATTTCAACCAACACAGAGGCAAGAGAAGCATAGCCCTGGTGTATTATTATTAAACGAGAACCAAGTACAAAGAAATCCAGCTAATCACAGAGACTGCTGGCACCTTATTGTCCCTTTTGTGTTCAGAGAGTTTCCATCCTGTCCCATCAACTCAGAAATTGCTGGCACAGAAGTGAGGGAGCAGCAGCAAAAGCAACTCTCCCCACAACACTTTTACTAAGCTGCAGCAACTTGCTGTTGTGCCACCAGATTTGTGTGGTGTTCTAACTGTCAAATGATTGCCTTGATGCTGTTGTATCTAAAAACAGATGAAGTTTTTGTGTAATCACATGCCATTTAAAAAAAAGCCATTTTAAAATGAAGTAGCTAAGCTAGACCTCACAGGTGTGGAAAAAGGTCCTGAAGCATTACCACACAAACCAAAAACAGGATGCCAAATTCTGTGTGAATATGGAAGAAATTGCTTTTTGTCTATATTCAACAACAATCAAGTCTTGAGTTCAATAGCCCTAATTCTAGTCTCACACCAAAGAGCAAGGAGGGGAGAGAGCAAACCCTAATATGTCTCCACAGAACAATTAACCCTTTCCTGTGTCTGACCACCCATGAGCACTTCCACGTCCACAGCACCGCTTTTATCATTTACCGCATAATTCCTTGAGGTAGTATTCATTTAACAGTGAAGATTAGGAAAAGTGCTTTAAGATCTCTCTTTCTTTTAAATGACCTGAAGATCTTTGAAGAGGATGACTCTTTGATGGAAGCAACAGATCTACATGAGATGAAGTATTTCCCTAGGTAAGAGAAGTCTGATGTGCAGGATGACACACAGTTGCATGTGCTGAAAAAAAGCCTGCAGAGAGGATTAAGCACTTGTGTGCATAAAGCAGAGCAATGGAAAAAAAAACCAAACAGGTGGGGGAGAAGAGAAAGAGGCAGTAGATGGAATAAGGGGTTAAAAGTATATTCTGTCACAGCTTTAAAATTTAACTACTGCATTTTTTATAAAAATAATAATCCTCTATTGTATTTCAGTGTAGTGCCAGACTTAGCCTCCACACTGACAATCACTGTCTTGTGCTCCCAATACATCCAATTGTTCACCTCAGCTTACAAAGGAGGAGGAAAATAAGGCATATATTGTGGCATTTCTGAGGATACTGCTGCTTCAGAACAAAGCCTATTATATTAGCAAGTGCTCACATATACACTTTCTCTCTCAGATAAGACAGATATGCCAGGTGCAGGCAGTGCTCTCTAAAACTCCAGCTTTCCAGCTAGCCCCATCTTGCTCGTATGTGGCACTGTGCTGGCACTCATGACAGTCCCAGCAGGGCAGTATCAAGGCAGTCTCAGGGTGAGGACCTTTGCTCCTTTTTACAGTGAGAAAGGTTCACTGTCCTGCAAGACCATAACTATCCCACTCCTGGTTAACAACAGGTTTTCTGCAGATTTGTGCTCTGAGTAAATTCAACAGGGATAGTCCTGTCTGCCACAGGGGACCAAAAGCTGAAGTCTCTCCCTATTTCATACTGCAAACTCCATCTGGCAGTTCTAGCAGGATAACACAAAGGCAAGAAAGTAGGAACTTTATCATGCACATGGAGAACAAGAATTTCATTGCCAACTTATAAACAAGAGGAGGATAAGGCCATTGTAGAGATGGGTGTCATGGTTTAGGAATCGTATTCCCCAATTTAGTGCTCCCATTGAAACACTCCAAACCATGCACTGCTCACTCAATCCCCCCTCTCTCTCCCCTGTGGTGGCTGGAGAGGAGAACTGGAGGCACAAAAGGTAAAGATCACGGCTTGAGATAAGAACAACTTACTGGAAACAGCAACCTAATAAGGAAAAGAACAGTAACAACAATATGAATAACTGGGTGTAAAAGGAAGGTGAACAATTCATATGTGATTTGCTCACCACACAGAGCCTGGCAACACCCAACCACAGAACATCAAGCTGAAAGGACCCCTCCCACTGCCCCCCCTCCCCCCCCATCACAGAATCACAGAATCAGCTGGGTTGAAAAGGACCTCTGAGATCATCAAGTCCAACCCTTGAATCACTGCCACTGTGGTTACTAGACCATGGCACTGAGTGCCACATCCAGTCTCATCTTAAAAACCTCCAGGGATGGAGAATCTACCATTTCCCTGGGCAGCCCATTCCAATGCCTGATTACCCTCTCTGTAAAGAATTTCTTCCTAATATCCAACCTAAACCTCCCCTGGCACAGCTTACTGTCTTACTGCTGGTTCCTGGGAGAAGAGACCAACCCCCACCTGGCTACAACCTCCTTCCAGGGAGTTGTAGAGAGTGAGGAGGTCTCCCCTGAGCCTCTTCTTCTCCAGGCTGAACAGCCCCAGCTCCCTCAGCCTCTCCTCACAGCACTTGTGTTCAAGTCCCTTCACCAGCCTTGTTGCTCTTCTCTGGACCTGCTCCAGCACCTCAATATCCTTCCTGAACTGAGGGGCCCAGAACTGGACACAGCACTCAGGTGTGGCCTCACCAGCGCTGAGTCCAGGGGAAGAATCACTTCCCTGGACCTGTTGGCCACACTGTTCCTGATCCAGGCCAGGATCCATTGGCCTTCTTGGCCACCTGGGCACACTCTGGCTCCTGTTCACCTTCCTGTCAATCCCAGCTCCCAGGTTCCTTTCTGCCTGGCTGCTCTCCAGCCACTCTGTCCCAGCCTGTAGCACTGCACGGGGTTGTTGTGACCAAAATGCAGGACCCGGCACTTAGCCTGGTTGAACCTCATCCCCTTGGAATCAGCCCAACTCTCCAGTCTGTCCAGGTCCCTCTGCAGAGCCCTCCTGCCTTCCAGCTGATTGACACTCCCCACCAGCTTGGTGTCATCTGCAAATTTGCTGATGATGGACTCAATCCCCTCATCTAAATCATCGATAAAGATATTAAACAGAACTGGACCCAACACTGATCCCTGGGGACACCACTGGTGACCAGATCCCAACTGGATGCAGCCCCATTCACCACCACTCTCTGGGCCCTGCCCTCCAGCCAGTGACGTGAGGTGGTACAGAATAACCTCAGGTCCTGGCCATGCCCCTTCCTGGGCAAAAATTTCCTATCGCAAAAATTAAACCTGTCCTGGATGGAACCAGAACATGGGATTAAATCAGAAGGAAAAGCCTGTGATTCACCAGGCTGGAACGATCTCATCAAAGAAGGTCAATGTAATACCCAGCCACCAGCCAGCCACACTCAACTCCCGAGCATCAAATAACCATGACTGGTTTAATGCCACTGGAGTTCACACCTGCTAACTTGCTACTCTAAAGTCAGCTATAGAGAAAGAATAATTTTCCATAACGCTTACAGCTATCATGAACTTCTTCCTCTCTCTGTCCTGCTTAATTTCTTGCTATTTATTTATGTTCCTCTGCCATGCAAATTCAGGCCAGTATTTTCAACTTCACTGCCTAGAGGCAGTCATTACATCTGCTTGCAAGTCCTTCAGCAGCTTCCAAAGTGCTGAGCTACTAGTAATTCCCGTTGCCAGCAGCTGGAGCTGCAATGGCTCCATATCTCTCTAGAGAGCAACCTACTCAGTGTTTCATTGTTAACTCAGTGGTAATTTGAACATTCCCACATTAAAATTTTATTCCTGATTTTAAACATTCCAGTAGATAAAGGCATACAGCACAGGGCTACTGCAAACCAGCCATGGGTGGCCAGGGATCCCTTTGGTTATCAATGTTCCCAAATAACCCTGTGCACAGAATGGCACAGAGGAGCAATACAGTGCTCATGTCCCTGGCCTTCCAGGGCTCATCATAAGCACGATTTAGTTGTAGCACTGTTCTAAATGGTGCAACAGATCTCCCCCTAACTGATAGGAAAAGACTACTTAGCAAGTCCTCCCCTCCCCCCAACTATCGCCAAGTATTTCAGTTTTTTTCAATATCTCCAGATGTGGAAATCAAGCTATAGTTGCTAAGCAAGAAGAAAATGTCATGATATAGCATAATCCCCCCCCCAATTTCCTCTCTGCTCTGCACACTCAGAAGACAGTTTTGCTACTGTGCTTAGAGCAGCATCCTCAAACAAAATACATTCATAAAACCCTACCTTACTCTATAATTGCAGCTACAGCTGACACACAACAGTTGGATCTTTCCAGGTCACAAGAACCTGAGGAGTCAGTTTGTAGTAACCCCCAAGCCTGAAATACAATGTGTTTAGATGGTCATCAGAACTGAAATACCTTACTCTCTGAACTGCCCTTGATGCACTTACCCTTGTAAGACGAAGGAAGAGATTTTTTTCCCCCCTATGTTTTATAGATCAAATTTGAGCATTCAAAGCTGCCTGTACTATCATTGTACGTTTTCTTGTGTGATTTTAAGACAGTATCTTGTTTTGTAAGCTCCCTTTCACATTGGCCTCAGATAAAAGTTTGAGAAGGACCAGCATTACAATACTTTGCCAAAAAGCACAGAAGCTCTGGTACAAACTGAGCAGGCTGAGCCTTGTCAAGGATGGATTCAACAAACTGGAGCACAATCACTAGAAAACAATTAGAAGATACTGAAGTTTAATTAAAAGAAAAAGCAGGGAGATCACACTGCAGAGAAGCACATATGTCCTGCTGGGCTCAAACCATTCTAACAGCCCCTGTCAGCCTGTTTTTTTCAAGTGAGGAATTGTGGGGATGCTAGACAATGAGGAGAACCAATTGGACCAAGCAAGGACCAATTAAGTCAAAGAGAGAATAATCTTTTTAATCACTTAAAAGTCCAACTTACACAAAAAACCTCACGTGGTAACACAGTAACCCTTCTCCCAAACCGGTGACTTGGACTGTAGAGCAGAACTGAACCCATCCACAGTGTTCATCATTCTGCCCTCCCTGCTTGCAAGGGGCAGAATGAAAACTGAGTACCTGAACCCCCTTAATGAAAGAATTCAAAGCAAGAGCCCAGATCTCTGTAAGCAGGTTTTTGCCCAAATGCTCACCTTTCACAGCTAAAGTCACTGGTTTAAGGAATAACACTGCCAAAAGCATCAAGTGCACTATCATGCACTGAAAAAAGAGTGACTGTGTTTCCATGGGGATGGCGATGAGCACATACTGAGCGGTGGTAGGTAAGACAGGATGCGCAAGGAGCACACCAATGTCCTGGACAGCACCAAAGCCACCACACCTAAAATCTGGGACAGCCACACAACGACAGACGGCAGATCTCCATTCAGGTTGTAATGCTGAGGCAGTATTTTTCGCAGAGCAGGAGGTGGTGGAGAAGGCTCCTGCCAGTTCATGTCTGCAGATCAGAAAGCGATGCTTTAACTCCTCCCCGGATTTGCTGGTTATAGAAATCCCAGTGGAGGAGGTCTGCCACCATCTAAAGAAGCACAAGTGCCACGACTCCTCCCTCCCAGTTTTGGAGTGACAGCAAGCATCACCAGGTCTCACAATTTACATGTGGGAAGAAAAGGCAAAACACAGGGGCTGACGGGAGGAGGGGCAGTGTAGGGTCTTATGGCAGACACAGACAAGCACCTAGATTGGTGCAGGAAAAGGGGATGTAGCAAAGGACCAAGAACTGCTTGCAGAGGACTCTCTGCAGTGCAAAGCACTCTTTTCTTACCGAGTGCCCCGCACCAAGCTGGGGGCAGACCCCAGATCAAGCTAACACTTACACAGCCAACAGGCAACCCCCTCATCTGGGAACTGTGCAATACAGAGCTGAAAAGTCCTAAAGGGAGACAAAGCAAACAAGTTTCTTGCTGATCATAAGGCCTGAAAGCACTGCAGGGCAGCAGCCGTCTCCCAGCACCAGCCAGAGTGACAGAAGCATCCGCGGAGCAGCCATTAAAACCTTCTTGAATATATTAGACCTCAGGTGTCTGTTTATGCTCAAAAATAGAATAAAGGACTGCAGCAAAATTAATAAAAATACAGAACTTTTCTACCAACTGAAATACTTAGAGGTCACTTCTGCACATGTTTATGTCAATTCTTGTCCATACAGACAACACGGGGCAGGGATTGGGGGTTGGCTCCTTACACAGTTGCACTGTTGTGCTAATTCCTTTATGAAAGCAAACAAGCCATTTATAGGCAGTCCAGATACACACAGACATAAGCAAAAGCATAAGCAATAGAGGGCTTGATAAAATTAAACTCTCCAATGAATTTCAATTATATTTCTTCAGCAACTTAATAAATGGTAAGCTTAAACTACTGGAAAAAACAAAGTCATTTGACTGGTCACTGAAGTACATTTCTATGGCTTATGTACTTATAACCCCATGGTAAAGCTGCAGCATTTGAAGTCCTGTTTAAAAAAGAAAAGAATTTAAACCCCAACCAATTACTGCATGCCAGGCCAAAGATTTCAGTACAAAGCTCTATGCTGGCAAGTAGCCTGCAATCACCAGGGCAGGTGTCTAATGCTCCCAGGGAAAAATGGGGCTCTGAAGGCCGACACCTAAACTGCCCCCCCTCCAAGGACAACGCAGCATCCAGCATCATGCACCAGGTCTTTCATCAGCGTGTTTCCCATCACTGCCCAGCACTCAGCAATTCAGAACATGCACTGCCTGCAAATGGATTTTACAAGTACATCTTCACATCTCCCTGAAGCAAACAGGTGTAAATTGTCCTTAACTTCATCACTTTCATCTTCACACATGGAAGCAGGCATAAAACCTACTTCCAGAGCCCAGATCAGAGTCAAGTTTAACATTAATCTAGATCCCACACCTGAGCTCAACTCCTTCCCTCCCATACCTACTCCACAGCGAGTGCAATGCGCCTACCACGACACTGCACTCCCACCACTGGAAATGGAAATTGGAAGCAGCTATCAAGCAAATTCAAGAGGTTCTGAATTAGGATAGCGACCCTTGGAAACAGTCATGAGAGCATGGATCTGTACTTAAAGATAAAGCAGGCTTTACTGCAGAATTGGAAGAGTGATAAATCGTTAAATGAACTTTAAAATTTATAGCTTAAGGTCCAAAAGATCATATTGTTACTCAATCCAAGTCTCTTTTTAGTGCCAGTATCACACTGGTGCTGGGTCTCAGGCAATGGAGGATGCAGGACTCTGGACAAGAAAAGTTCCCAGGACCATTTTCTGATGCTCTTGCAGACTGGGGACAGAGCAGGAAGGGTCTTGTGAAATCAGCAGATCCAGAATTCCTCAGAAACAGATGCGCAAAACAATGAAACACAGACTGGTACACAACAGGCAATTTAGGACCAGGCGTCAGGACAGTATCACCTACTCAAAACTGTCCAAGCATTCATTTTGGGGGAGCTTTTCGCTACAGCGGATCCCTTTCCTCAGAGAAGCCCTCCTCAAAAATTCTCAGTCATTTACCAGGTAGTTCCTACCACAGAAACATGGGAAATACTTTTTTATTTTTTTTACCTAGTGGATAACTCCAAACTACCTTCCGGTCAACAGAAGGCAAAGCCCACACAGCTGTAGCCCAGCCAGCAACAGCCCTCTGCTGACATGCAGCCAAGGCACCAGGCGGCTGTCAGCTGCAGAGCCAGCGTTCACCACTCTCCTTCCCACACTACAGCTGCTGAGCAGTAAATATCAGCATAATTAGAAAGAAGGGGAAAACACACAAATCTAATGGACGAGGTGACACCAGCAGCACTGCAAGAACCCCATCCTGAAGGCAGCTGCCTTCTTGGCTTGCTGTTGGTGCCCTAAGGCTGGAGGATCACAACCCGGCAAACTGGGAGAAGTGTCCCACATGTCCCTTAGACAAACCCATGACTGTACCATTAGCAACCTCCTTATCTAGGCAGACTCAGCAGAAAAGGGTGAAGATAGAAGCACATTTATCCTGCTTTGCAGATAGAGAAAGGAGACAGAAAAATTAAGGCAAAAAATACCTCTACTTGGCTTCAAAAAGGTTTTCACTGCCCAAAAAAAGGGCTGTGGCTCTTGAAACCTGTGAATCAGCTGCAGCAGTCCTGAAACTGAATGGCAGAGACCAAGCCCCAGCTCAAAGAATAACCCAAGCCCGCCCTTTACAATCTACAGAAGCACCTGTGAGTCCTTGTTTGTAGCCCAAAGACAAGCCCAGCTACTGCCACCACTGGTTATTCCTCCATTCAGTCCTGACATGCTCCTTGTGCCACGGTGGCTCTACCTTCCGAGAAGATTAGAGAGACACCTCCAACCCCTGACAGGTTTGTTTCCACTAAGGACATCTACTATTGTGGAAGTAAAAATTAAGAAAACAGGGAGATACCAGGAGTCAAAGTTCCCATCCCAGGCAATGCTAGAATTGTCTCAGTTTTTGCTGGTAGATGGACCTTGGAGAGCAGTGGGGGGGATTCCCACCACCCCCCAGGCTGCTGCTGGGAGCAGAGGGGATGCTGCACTCCAGACTGTGCCAGGGACTCCGCCTGCTGTGCTGGAAGAAATCACGGGCATGACACAGCTACAATCCACAGGGATTTCAGTGCTGCCTTTCCACCTCCAATCAGTATTTAAAGTTACAATGGGAGAAAATGGCTACTTGTTGGTACCAAATTATTTAGTTATGACAATAAATCCCAACTGAGCCACAGAGAAGATACCTAAGGAGAGCAATTTTTCCTACCCGTGTACTGAATGAACCATGTAATTCTCACTTCCCCCCCCACAGATGTGTTATTACACATTTAAGCAATGTTGTTACAGTGCAGTGATTATGGCTCAAATACAGTATTTGTATTTATTGGGGCACTTCCAAAAGTCCTGATAGGGACACCATAAACTACTCTGTGATTGGATGCACACAGACCACTTTCCCCTGCACAGCCTTCAGACCTTGCAGTGCAGCTGCTTTGAAGGGTCGTGCATTAAGTATAACTGCCACAGCCTGCTCAGGCTGGCAGACAGAGAACATAACACCATAGCAAAGGGAAGGGATCACTTCTTAAAATGATCGAGCTGCCAGTCAGTCAGTTAGTCCGTATAACAAAATAGACTTCCAGCCATCATCTGTGATACATCTGCCTGCTTACACTTAACACCACCCCACTGCCCCCAGTAATAATACAACAGCACAGTAACCCAAGTTTTCCTGCAACCTGATCTATAAAAGAGCAGCTGTCTTCCTTTCCCTCTCCCAACACTACCCTGGGTTTCCTGATACTCTTGGAAACCTTACACGGTTTTTATTGCGCAAGTTGGCACTAGGTAGCTATAAACACAAATGCTAACTCTACCTCTCTAAATATTACAAGGTTAACATCTCTCATCTACCCTTCACCCTGACCTCCAAAACAAACTACAAACATAAACTTTCTTTAGCCTCTTTTGAGTTTTTGGAAGCTACCAAGCATGAAATTAAGATACCACATAGTTGCATACTCTGCTTAAATGCCTTTGGCTGACATGGAGGGAGAGAAGTCATATTCAGAAGCACCTGAATGCAGCTTAGGCAAATAAGGGCAAAGTTCCTACTTGCAACCAAAATAGGAGCGACTAACATGGCAAATTCTTGTTCACAAACATCCCTTTTTTTTCCTTCCCTGAAATGCTGCTTATAAACCAGACAATTGAAGGCATCCATTTTAGAAACCCCATTCTTCATTTCATCAGTTCTCTCTCAGTCTGTCGAGATGCATGGGATGCAGGAACGGTGGGCACACCTCAGCCCTACACCTTACTGCCATCAGACTGGAAAACAGATTAAAACAAGGACAGAGGGAAAGGAAAACCCTGCAGTAAGCAAGAGATGAGGTGTAAGATTAACCTAAAGTCAACTCTGACTTTTGGAAGAAATGAAGAAAGAGTAAAGTTTCAGTACCAAAGTGCCTGCTATGACTCAGCTCTGACCCAGACCTTCACGCTCTCTGCAAATCTTAATGATCACTCTGGAAGGGAAGAAATCTCATTACAACTGCAAGATTAGGAGAACATGTCTCAGTTTCCCAGATTTTGTCACACTTCTGTCCATTGCTGCGTAGCGTCTTTTTTCCAGCACCTTCAAATATCCTTGGATTAAGCCTCTCCACAGACAGTTTGTCCTGGTTCCAACCAGGACAGGGTCAGTTTCTGCAGTAGCCAGGAGGGCACACGGCCAGGACCCAGAGGTTATTCTATACCATACCACATCACTACCCCTGGCAGGGGACAGGGAGTCTGTTCTAGGCCGGCACAGTGTGGGGAGGGAGCTGTCGGGTATTGTCTGTTGCTGGAGAGGAGTGTCCATGAGAATCTTTCGCCTCTTTCTTGTACCCTTGGTCATTAGTATTGTAGTTGTTACTGTTCGTTTTCTTATCTCATTGCTGTTCCAGTAAATTTGTCTTATCTCTGATCTTTATCTTTTGTGCCTCCTATTCTCCTCTCCATTCCATCACAGGGGAAGAAGGAGGGGGTGAGGAAGCGAGCAGCAGCATGGTTTGGAGAGTCTCAGTGGGAGCACTAAATTGGGGAGTACTATTCCTAAACCACCATATAGTTTTATCCCATCTTCTACACTCAGGCCAAGCCCATGGGAAGAGCCATGGATCTTCCCTTCAAGTCCCCAAAAAGCTGCACTGTGGTAAGAAAACTTAGGTTTCTTCACCACACTCTGGGGTCTCATGTATTCTGCTGATGAAAGGGCCAAGCACTGTTCTCCGGTCCAACCCCCTTATGCTGGAATATACCCCACAAGGGAGCTCAGTCACTGTACAGCTCACTCCAGCCAGACTGCACAGCCCTGGCAGGAAGAGCCAGGTACAGGTTGTTCTGCAGTAGGTTTGATCCCCCCTTAAGTTCACCTGTTGTCTTGTTTTAAAAATTACAAAATTTCTTATGCAATGTTGTTTTGGTGAAGAAATAGTTTATTTATGACTTTTTTTCCAGGAAAATAAATATTTAGGCTTCAGTATAACCTTAAAAGTAGACTGAGAATACACCAGGGATTAAGAATGAGTAGAGCTAATGACTTGCTGCATTGGGTCTGGCTGAGATGGAGTTCATCTTCCCCTAGCAGTTGTCCCAGTGCTGTGCTTTGCAGTGGTAGCTAGAAAGGTGTTCATAACACGCCAGCATTTTGGTTACAGTGCTCCCACGGCATCAGCGCTGTCTCTCAACATTCCCCCCATCAATAGGCTGGGGATAGGCAACATCCTGGGAGGGGCCAGCTGGCCCAAATTAACCAAAGGGATATCCCATACCATAGGATGTCAGCTCAGATATAAAAGCTAATGACAGGAGCTAAGGAGGAAGGGGGACATTCATTATTTACAATGTTTGTCTTCCTGAGCAACTGCCACACGTGCAGAAGCCCCACTTCCCGGGAAGTGGCTGAACATTGCTTGCTGATGGGAAGTAGAGAATAAAATCATTGTTTCTTTTTCTTTGCTTGTGTGTGCACAAACTTTCACTTTTGCTTTAGTGAACTGCCTTATCTCAACCTACAAGTCTTTTTCCATCTCATTTTCTTTGCCCTGTCCAGCTGGGATGGGAGTGATAGAGTGGCTTGGTGGGCACCTGGTGTCCAGCCAAGGTCAACCCACCACACTTGCTCAGATTCAGCTTCTGCTTTCTGCACTGTTTACTGAGGGAATAAGCTGCTCCTACAGCACAGCTCAGGATCAGAGCATTTAACCTGTACACATCATCTCCTCCCTGCAGTTCATGCACAAGTATTCTGGGATCTGTATATGGCTATAATAGGAGGTAATTCATCAATAACCTCTCCTTTCCTGATCCTCAAGGAGTATTTACCCAACTCTCAGGTAAGTGAGGCAAGACACAGCACATCTTGTTCCCAGAACCAGCCCCTCTCTATCAAATGTGAAACACATTTGCTGAAAAACAAATCAAAGCATGTTAAAACACTTCACTTAGTTAAAAATAATCCTCACAGTATCACAAAGGTAAAAGTAATTCAATGTTTTGGTTAAACCTTGAAAACAGAATTGAAGCCTGTGAGATCAGTCTGTGCATGCTTTATTTTTAAATCATACTAAGAGCGAAAAAAGTTATTTGAATTGGCTTTTTGATCATACAATTTATCCTGTAAATAACTAACAAAATAGCATCTGGACACACATAAAGGTCAGTGCAGAAAGCCTTTTTTTCACAGTTAAAAACTGGTAAGATACATCACCAATATTTTGAATTTCAATGAAAAAGAAAAAAGCAGAAAAATTTGAATTTCTTCCATCCTCCAGGGCCAGTCTCTTTTCCAGCTTTACAAATAATACCTTTAGTAGATACATGGCTCCTTGAATGAGCATGACAGAACAAATTCACTGTGTTTTACCAAACGTGGGTGAACTATTGATGTAACCCAGAGTTCACCCGAACTCTCACTTGCAAGCTCCCCATGTCACAGAGGCCACTTTCTCCCTCTGGCCAGCAGCAACAGCCTCCAGTTTCCCACTGAAGCCTGATCATAGATTGTTGTGAGCTCTGTGGCTCTCCAACAGGTAATTCAGAAGGATCTGTCTGGCACACCAAGGTGTGGCTAAGAGAAGCTGAAAGGAAAAGAAAAAAACACCACAACAAAAGAAAGTATGGTAGAAAAATATGGAAGGAAATTTGTAGGAAGTGTTCTTCATTTAAAGTTAAATGTGGCAGAAAAAGCCACCACTATGACTTTTTAAATTTAATTGCTTTTTTCTTTTGGTCTCCTTCATGAGGCTTTCAAAGAGAAAGCAATGTACAGCTTAACATTTCCAGAACTAGGCTTTAGTTCCAACTTCCTTAGGAAAACACATCAAAAGTTATTTATAAGAACGAAAAAGAAAAACAAAACCACAAATTACTCATTTCTTGGCATTCAGATAATAGAAATAGTCTAGGGAGATAAAAACAAATCTTTTTTTCCCACCAGTGTGTGCCTGTGTAAGAAGGTGAAGTCCACTGCTCTGGACAGCTTTTATTAATTTCATTGTTACTGTTACAGTTGATACCAAAATACATTTTTCCTGAAGAATTATGTGTTAACCTCACTTCTCATCCCAGCTACCAAGAAAACTCGCTGAAAACTGAAAACAGAGTTCCATGATTGACAATGCAGAAAGTTCAGGAGATTTGTTTGATACATCTCTGTATGCAACATGCCCTGGGAAGCACTTCAATAGGAAACTGTCTGTATAGCTTTCAAGGCAAGAACAAAACTGAAGTTAAACTCTGCTGAAGATCACTTGCCAGTGTATTTCCTGCTGTTTTGCTGGATTTAACCACTGCTGGTTGTTTATCCGCAGTTTTTTCCAACTGCAAACTTGTGCTGCTGGAGCAGACACAGCCCCTGGGAAGCCATGGAAGCGGAGAGGGCAGCTTCCCTGCCCTGACTCACTGGGCACATGTCCCTGCCTGCACCCACAGAGCTGCCTGGGCCCAAAGAGCTTTTCCAACAAACCCAGGAAGTCAAAAGTCCTTGTGTCAGGAACTGGGAGCTTAACTTATGTGAGACATTAACAACAAGGAAATGATTGCACACAAAAAGGCTCTTTAAACTTTGTTTTGTATCTCAGTTCAGCAAGGTAAACGGCAATGATGATTTTATTCCTCTGTCTGAACTGGCCTGTTTGCATAAGCTAACAAGTGAAAACTCAGAACAAGCTTCTAGAATAACAATTTTTCATCAAAATCTGCCCACGTGTCATGGCTTAACCCCAGACAGCAAGTCAGCCTCAAACAGCTGCTTGCTTCCTCCCCCCATACTGGGATGGGGGAGAGAACTTGAAGGGCAAAAGTGAGAAAACTCACAGGCTGAGACAAAGACAGTTTAATAGGAAAAGGAAAAGCTGCACAGACAAGCAAAGCAAACCAGGGAATTCATTCCCACTTCCCATCGCAGGCAGGTGTTCGGCCATCCCCAGGACAGCACGGCTCCAGCACATGTAATGGTGACTTGGGAAGACAAACGCCACTCTGAACATCCACCCCTCCCTTCTGCCCCCTGCTCTGGATGCTGAGCATGACTGCACCCGGTCTGGGATATCCCTGGGGTCGGTTGGGGTCAGCTGGCCCACATGTATCACCCCAACCCCTTGTGTGCCCCCAGCCTCCTTGCTGGTGGGGCAAGGAGCAGAAAAGGCTCTGTGCAAACACTGCTCAGAGATAATGAAAACATCCCTGAGTTATCAACACTGTGTCCAGCAGAAATCGAAGACACAGTCCCATACCAGGTAATGTGAAGAAAATTAAGTCTATCTCAGCCAACACCAGCACACTACATCATAAAAATATTCCAAATACACTTTTTGGGAAATACAACTTTCATGGAAACTACCTTTTCAAATTACGTTTATCTCCTTGTCAAAACTGCATGCTAAGACAACCCTCAGTGATCTGTGTAAGCATCTTAGGGCTGGGACCATCTCTCCCAAATGCAGGTCTGAAGTTCCTGATCACATTTCAGTGTGGCAGAACAACAACAACAAAGAAAAACTAAAACTACATACAAAAACTGCCACCAAACCAAAAACCAAAAAAACCCAAACAAACCCCAAAAACCCCACAAGTTCAAGTGATCTGGACAGATCTCTTAGGAGCCAGTGGGATACTCCTCAAAATAGAAAGTTGATTAAACACTGTAATAATTCAATAAACAGCCCAGTTCTTTGCCACTCTATGCTTCATTGCATAGAGTCTGAGTGCTGAGAGTGCATGTACACAACTGTTCATTTTTGAGAAAGGGAAGCTGCTCTCTGTACCTATTTTTTAAATATCTGATGTCAAAAACCAAGGACTTTCAGCCCTGGCATCATCACAAAGCTGTCTCAGAAGAAAGTAAGTGTTACAGAAGGGAGAATGTTCCCCCAGCAGCTCCAAAGGGCCCCTGAATAAAACCTGCACATGCATCACACATGCCTACATGCCTACTGGCTGGCCAAGATCTTGGTGCTGGTCAACAGACCAGAGGAGCCAGCCCAGCAGTTGGCACTTGTAGAAGGTGAGCACTGGGCAGCCCTGCCCACCATCCTTAAAATATTAAGGCTCAGCTTGGGAGCTCTTCAAACAGGGATTTCATGCAAGTTACTTGCTGAGGGCACTGTGAAACTTTTGTAATCCAGTGGTGTGAAATCATTTATCCATTCAAGCACCAGCCAAAACAGGAACAGTTATAATCCTTTAACTGCACAGGCTCAAAACTCACAACGATGGCTATTTCAAAGGCAGAAAGGGAACCTTCTTTGTCCATCGTTTACTTCCTGTTTTAGTTTCCTCTGCCCATCAAGCAGGATCTGGCACTGTTCTTTCATGAAGAGTTTCTAGTAGATGCCCTTGATCTCTGAATCAATTACTGCTCACCATACTAAACCCATACCACGCAGTCACATCCCACCAATCTCCCATGCAAGAAATTCCAAGCTTTGTCAAAACTTGACTTGAGACAAGAAATAAAAGCTTGTCTTGTTCAGATGTCACATAAGTCTCCTGAGCACTATTTATACAGCCAGGAATATTTAGTTTAAACCTCTATCAAATGAGAGCCACATGTTAATTATTCCTATCTCAAAGTCAATTAATTAATGCTTCTCTGTTTTCTTTAGAAACTTATTCACACCCTGAGTTTACCACAAGGTCTTCTGGGCAGTGGGGAAGTGAATGGGATGCAGCTTGAGAAAAGGAAGAAGTTCTTTCTGCAAAGGCATGGGATCCCATTCAGATTAATGATTTCCATAAAGCTAGAGAGATCAGGAACTCTAAGGTACTGCAGCTTTGGAGCAAATCTCTCCCCTCATTTAGCCTCCTGCATAATCCTGAGCTATCATTCATTGCAACATGGTTAACAAAGCAAGTATCTTTTCTCCAAATCTCTACCCTGAACAACGTGATTATGCAAGACCAAACAAAAAAAAGTAAGTAAATAGGTTTAGGCTTGTTCGAAGACAAATATAAACTGAAAGCCTGGATACTAATCAGAGAAAGAAACTTACCTTTTAAAACCAGTCTTCCTATTTCTTGGGGCCCAGTTTCATAGCGATTTTGTCTATTCGGATATGTCAGTTCTGAAAAAGGAATGTCCAGCCAACCTCATCCAGGTGTTCTGCAGCTTAACTACTCTTCCTAAAATACTGCTGGTCCTTTGACAGCTATTTCTATCCAGAGTTTGTGGTAACAGCACTCCTAAAACAGCTGGCCAGCTAAGAGTGGCCTCCGAGCAGTGTTTTGTCTGATTGTGCCTGGCTACTGTGCAGCACTGACCTTGCACACTTGGAGAAGCAACTCCAACCAGCCCCCTACACCACATTCTTCCATTAGGCCCCTGGCAAGTTCCTGAGCGTTCAAGCAGGTGCCATCAGCACTTGTCCACGTTTTGCTGTGCTGTTTTTTCTACTCATCCCACCTTTCTGCTTAAAAGTACTAACTGGCTTTAACAACCTGAATGTTCACCTGATGGCTGAAGATGGATGAAGCTAAACCAGGACAGTTTCCCATGCGCATGCCTAGGCACAAGTCTACATTTCAATGTTGTCTCCAACACAACTGACACTATACAATTACATTTGTGAGCTCAGTAGCAGCTGTTCAAAGGGTGCTCAGAGGAGATGCTGAACAAAGCAGCCCTTCACTGGGAAAGAAGGTACAGACTCGCCCATCACAAGTGCAACCCAAACCCAAAACCTTGGCTGAGAGTCATCTGAGAAGCCCTATACAGGCTTGATCCCTTTAACTCAGATCTGAGCCTATTCTTCAGCTGAAGATACAGTTAGACACACATCAAGGTTTGAAAAAAAGTAATTTCTGTATCTTTTCTTTACATTTCCAACTTCTGTCTGTCAAGGTATATATGACACTGTTTGGGATTTCACTTGGAATAAAATTCAGCACTGATGATCTGTTTTACAGTCACTGACCCTGTGACATGAGCTTTTCTTAAAGCTTATAAAAATAAATCATATGAAGCTCACCTAAACAGAAAACGCAAAATAAACATGATGCCTCTGTAACTGAAGAAGCTCAGATTGAAACATAAGTAATAATATAACAAGAATAGTTCTATTTTTATTTTAAAAATATATATCAAGAATTTAAAATTAATTGCATTGTTTTGACAATGTATGTATATTTAATCTGAGTGAAAATGTTTAAAACCATCTATCTTGTATTTTTTTAATGCATGAAAAATAGACATAGGCATGTGCAGGTTGTAAATACTGCCTTGCTACAAAGCTTGTGAGCACATAAAATTATCAATTTTATTGGTTTTTAATATATCCTTTATATATCTTGTTAGAAAAGTCTTGAGGAATATCATAAGCACTTACAAAAATTAAGATCCCTGTAAAACATTTAAGGAATTGTAATCCCTCTATATCAAATGTTAAAAATGGTTCAGACAGCCACGGACAACAAGCTATTCTTAATGATACTCTACAGAACTTAGTTCCTTATAAAATAAGTTTTCTGGGTTTATCACCTCTGAATCCCACAAGCACATCTTCAAAAGAATCATCTGACTTTTCTTCTGCCAAACTTCAGAAAAGCTCATTAGTAAGTCTTGGAAACAAACAAGTCTTGCAAGTACACCACCACAGAAGGAGTCATGGCCAGACGAGAGACTTGGGGAACACTTCCCCTGTCCCTACTTACAACTTGCACTCCCAATTTATCAAGTTACTTAATCACATACCTAGATAATAAAATTTAAATGGAGTGACTCGTGCTTGAAGTTCGTCATGGCCCAAGGCAGCCTGATGAACCAGGGATATTGGTAATGATACATGTTGACCCTGGAGTAAAACCAACCATCTAAGACAAACCAAGCTTTTATAAAAGCACACCTTCCTATCGTTGCTTACAGAAGGACATTCCCAAATTATCTGGGGTTTACACTGCACTGTGGAGTACTGCATTTTCTAATGCATGCCTCCAATCCTTACTGCCTAGACCAAGCAGGAATTTTAGATAAAAGTTTAACAACTACTTTGCTCAGAATTGAAATATGATTCCTCTCAGCTTTGTCAGTCACGTGTTGCATGAGTGAACCAAAGAGCTGATGTTCCCTTGGTTGTATTAAAGTGACACTTTATGAGGAAGCAACAACCTTTTTCTTCCCAAACTGCCCAGACAGCAGCCTGCCTTTAGGTTGGAATCTCTGTAAAACACTGTCACACGCTTTCCCATTGCAACTAGTGCTCCCAAGCTTCCGGATGTAGTTTCTCCTTCTCTTATCAAATTAAGGCAAGAGAGAATATGAAGAAAGAGGCAGGGAGAAAATATACAGGTTAATTAGCTAGAAGACTATGGATAACCAGAACAAGACAAATATACACTTTTATATTAACAATAAATATCAACATTGTACCCCTAATTACAAAATGTACTCAGGAACAGACTGAATTGTAATTGCAAAATTAGACCCAGTGAGGACAAACAACCAAAGAGAAAACTGTCCACAGAGCTATGGAGTTTGGAGCTTAGTTTCTAATGTTTTGTTGTCATTACGCTATGAAAAATAAATTCAAATCTAGGGACTTATCAAAGACTTCTAGGCATTTAAAATTTTTTCCTTGCTTTTCTCTTTTTGAAAGATTAAGTCCTATGATTTCTTAGTCACAGGATGTAAGAAGGAAGTAATTAGCTTTCATATCATGCCTGAAAACAAAGCCCTAAATCATATGATGCTCTAGTATCAACAAAAGGAAATTAACACAAAATGACCAAAAAAATTGCTTTGTGGCTGAAACTCCACTAAAAATAAGGGAAAAAAATAGCAGTATACAAAGGAGTCCAAGAGCCTCCATGAGTTTTTGGGCAGGCTTTAATAAAAATACCGAAGTCATCCAGTGCACAACTTAGTCAACACTGGACTACATTTAAGTGCATCTTAAAGTGCTTGTCCAGTGCAGTAGTTGGAGAAGCAGAGCAAAGGCTTATTTTCCTGGCCCTTTTTCTGATGCCCATTTTGTTGGGGATGAGCCTCCCTGCTCTTCTGTGGTGAGAAGTACTCAGGGCTGTCACCTTCTCTACCAAGGAGGTGGGAAGAAAACTGGAAGGTCACAACTACTTCCAAGTCCTCCTGAGACAAGCAAACCAGCCAACTTACCCCAAAACATCCCACGCCTTACCCACAGGGGTACTGGTGCCCTCAGGCAGAACTGCAGCAAACAGGCTCCTTCCAGAGCCTTCCCCTTCAGGACAGGAGGGCTCTAGCAAGGGATAGAGGGAGACAGCAGACAGGAAAGCAAGAGATTCCTGTACTTTCAGGAAGAAAAAAATATATTTAGACAAGCATTCGATCAAAATGAGGGGAATCTCTTTAAAGAACAGGAGTTTGCTGCACAAAGCCTCCAAAGCCCATCATGAGGCGACTGCCAGACAGAGAGACGACTGTATGACAGATATCATTCTTATCATCATCATCATCATTATTACTATCTGGGGAGGACAGACCCAGATCTAGTGCATCAATCTCAGAGACTCTCTGTGGATTCAGATTGTGTCCCCAGCACTGGAGTGTGATATGGGCACCAGCAAGTACATCTCTGGGTGAAGTTCCACGAGGACTAGGAGTCCCCAGCACTTGTGGCAGCTCCAACCCATTGCCTCATATGCAGTCAGAGACAATAGATACACTATAAAGCTGGAGAGACACCAGTAAATTGATATGTATATTTAAAGGTACAGGCATGTAACCCCCAACAAACTAAAAGCCATCTTCAAGCTTCTGACTATGGGCTACCTGTGCTCTTTGCACCATTGCCCCCCCAGCTCCCAGAAATGGCTTGTTGTAGGAGGCTGTTGTTGACAATATTTTCAGCCTCTGGAGAGAATGGAACAGAGGATGCTGTCCCAGCCTGAGGGACACAGAAGGTAATAGTTCTGCTCTTCTGTCTCTTATTTTACCTAAATAATTAACTCAGCAAGGCCTGCCCACTTTCAAGCCCTGTTAATCAAGTATCCATAAGCACTGGAACGGACCTGTCCCTTCATAGGCAAGAGCATGAAGTGCCACTACACTAAAACATTTCCTAAAACAAACAAAAGAATCCTCTACCAGGTTCTGTGCTTTCAGAACTAAGTATACAAAGAGACCACACTTTCTCTAATATTATCAGAAAGTCAACTGACACAAAAACCAAGTTGTGTTTTCTTCGAGCTGATCTCCCCTGAACAGCCTGCTAACAGATTTCTGCTAACAGCTCTGTAGATTAATCCACCTCTGCCCCTGCCTGAGGCAGGCAAATAAAGCCTCACACAAATCAGCAGACCAAGATACTGCACTTGGCAGATACCAGAACTGCATATGCTACAAAACACAGCACAGATAAATGTAGAGGTAAGGGGGTTGCAGATTAAAGTACCTTTTTGTTATGCCCTTTTATCCTACAAGGCACTCCAGAAATTAACTCCTAGCACAGAATGCTTTTAATACCATTTAATTTTCAGATTGCAGCTCAGATTATCTTAAAGCAAAAGTACCATAGAAAAATGAGTACTGTCATTCACCTTTGCAAAAGGGTGGGAAATTAATTTAAGGTCAATAAAAGCAGAGTTCACTGTAGATATTAATTTCCATCTTGCAGAATTTATTGACAGCCATATAATTCCTCAATTTCTAGCTGTGCCAGTGGCATAAAGGGAAGAAGAAGCAGCAGCACTTACCCTGGCACAAAAAGCAATTGAGCAAGGTCCACGCTACACTGACCTTGCCATCTGGACATGTGGCAAGCCCAATGCAGAGGCATTTCCAGCATTATCCTCTATAATCATGTAAAATTGTATTCTGAAGAGAGAGGCCAAAAATCCCATGCTCCAAAGATCCAGCTGATAACAGCAATCAATCAACCTGCCTTTATGGATGTCAGATCACACACACCCAGTGATGCCCATGTTATTGCTTCACAAACATGAACAAATTATCACACCTTCTGCATGAAGATGTTTCTCAACCCACCAGTCCCACGGAGAGACAGAAAAGCAGCAGTTAAGAAGCTGATCCTATGTCCCCAGTGAAAAACAGAAAGGACCTTGTTGAGGGCGGCTGTATGTGCGGGATTAGGCCTGAATGATTTGCCAGAGGCTTTGCAATGAACTGGTTGCTGAGCTAAGAATAGAAGCTGGGAATCCTGGTTCCTAGTGCTGTAGTCGCTACACAACCTCTGCCTTCTCCCAAACAGGGCACTTGGGCACACAACTGGACTTGGATGTAGCAAGGGGACACAGGGCCCTTATGAGGTTTCTCTCAGGACACTTCCCCCAGCTCTGCGCTGAAAACTATGAAATGGCTGTAGCTTCAGTATCACACACCAGTGTTATCAGTTTTCCTCCTTATGCCAGGAATTCTGCAGAATTTGCTTTCTGCAGACTAAAGAGAAAGAAGAATGAAAAAGTTGATTGTGTGTGTGAGGGAGAGCAGGGTCGGAGGCAGAGAGAGAGAGAGAGAGAGAGAGAAAAGGCTTTGTCATTACACAGTTTAACCTTCTGAAAAAAACTGATTTGATAATTCATGTATCAAGCCTGTAACTTTGGTGTAAGTTTTCTCATGGCATTGATCTTGCCCACTGTCCTACCACTATACTGCAAGAGTTTCCAGCCTGAATTCCAGTCTCTTGCACAGTATCTGCCCCAAGGAATCAGCTGCATCAGACAACCTCAGTGCTTCAGCAGCAAAGGTTTTAGCCAGTTGAGCACAAGAGGCATTTCTTCAAAACAGCACATTTTGGGAAGAACCAAATACCTCCAAGGTCTGAGATATAAAAGATAAAGGACTCAATATGAGATTCCCCATCAACAAAAATATATACAACCCTCTCCCACACACCCTGACATAACAAGACTCTAAAGGATTTGAGGGAGCGAGCAGAACAGTCCGATAATGTTGAAACAAGTAAAGTACAAGACAAGAAATGAGTGACAACAGATTGAGGACTGTCAGCACAGAATCTGCAGACTATTTCAAAAGGTGTCGAGCCACAGACAAACTGTCAGCAAAGGGACCAAAATCCTACTCTGAAAATGAGTAAACACAATCCCCGAATGCCCAAGCACTCTGGATTCTTTTTAGGACACAAAGACAAACCAAGGAAACAAATCCTGCTAGGAGCCCACAGAGGAGTCTGTGCATCTTTTCTAAGCAGAAGAAATTGTTTTCGTGAAGGATGTAATTTATTTAAAGACCAAGAATCCAGACTAAGGAAAACAGGTTAATTATGAAAGAAAACAACTAAGGGACATTATGGGGTTTTGAGAAAGCCAGCAATGAACCAGTTAACCAGAATATCAGATAATTCCACTGAAGCCAGTCTCCCACAAAGACACTTCCCAATTCTGGATGCGGCCACTCCATTCACTAGTTTGGTGCCATGTAACTATACAACACTGATTTTCTATACGGCATCAAGAAGGAAACTTGCTCCCAGTCTGTCATCTGCAGAATGGGGAGGCTGCATACATTTCGGGAGGAGGCTCCATGTGGCCATACAAATGCATGGGTAAAAATAGTAAAAAGGACATTATAGAGCTTGTTGCTTCAAATCTGTCAGTGTGCCAGCCTGGATGGAAGTACACGACTAGTTTAATAGCAATGTTACACATAATGAAGGTATGCAGGCCAAGGTGTAGCAGTTTTGACAAATTTCCTGGGAAGCTCCAGTGCCAGGACACACTCTCTGCAGGGAAGAGTGCTACCTCCGTGGAAATCAGCTCACACAATGTCAAAGTATTTTTTTTTTGTGCTGAGATGAATAAATGATGGAAAGACAGGAAGAGAATCTTTTAGATTAAATCATAGGCAAGCTTTCAGAATAACAGAAATACAACATTATGTTAAGGTTTCAAAGTCAGTTACTGCTGACCTGTCCAAAAAAATGCTGAAGCATAGTTTACTGGATTTCTGTAAAATAAGCTTCAGTTTCATGTGAGGCTGCAATAAGGAAAGCTACAACTGCTGTAAAGTTTCAGCTGGTGCATGAGGCTTCATTCTGGAGCTGTGCATCTTCTACTTTAAAAACTAAATATAAGTGTACTGGGAAAAGAAAGTAACACTCAAATCTATCAACAGATAGGGAAAATGTCTGTCCGTTCCAATTACATTAATGTCAATATGGCCACTGCTTGTGACTGAATAAAGATTTCTCCTTTTACACAGGCTTAACTTGCTCATTGTCTATCAAAAACCATTCAGTGCTGGGCCATGCTCCAGTTAGCTTCTTCCTTGCCTGGGAGTTCCTCGTTGCCTGGATTGCAATGAGCCTGTATCACTGCCAGCTGTAATACAACCATACAAGGTGCCTGAAAAAAGGACAAAACTAGGCTCCAAAATGAACCAAGATCCAACAACTTTATCTTCACCAAATCCTTGCCTCCAAAATGAGGCAGAGATTTGTTGAAGATAAAGTGATTGGATGATTTTACCACAATTATTTCAGCAGTAGCAAACTTCAGACTTTCCTGCTCTAAACAAAGGCAGTGTAAAGGGGTCAGCACTATTGTCACCTGTACCCAAGGGATCGATCTTTTCACCTATGCTTACAGAAGAGAAGTCTAGAGAAGATGTTTCCCTCAATTTCACAATTAAAAAAAAAACCAACCAAACAACTCAATGCAGACCCAAAATTAACACGCAAGTTTTCCTAGACCCTTGATTTAGCCTTACACCCTTTCTTCCCTGCATCCTCCCTCTCCCAGCATGGCAGTCCACTACTGCCAAGCAGCTGGAGAGCTGTTCTGAGGCATCACAGGCTATTCTCAGTGCGAGACATCACAGCTTGCTCCTGTGAGGCACTGACAGCTGTAAACAAAACATCGATGAAAGAGCCTACTGAGGGTGCAGACCCACAGCTTAAATGGAAATGAAAAAAATTCTCTCTGGCCAGATTCCCAGGGCAACAGTAGTCCTGTGCCAGTTACACTCTTAACAAGCATTTTCATGCCCAAGAAGCAAAATAATTTCTTCTTAAACCTCTCCATCAAGAGCCTGGTGAATAGCTGTTCTTTGAAATAACGGCACAGAGCCACCATGGATTTTTTTCTTCAACAAACCTGCATTGAACAGAATCTCACAGCCACAGAGGCAGCAATAAAAGGGTCAGAGGTAACAGAGCAAGGCTTAAGCAATCATCACACTGAGTACCAGCATCTTCACACTCACACTTCACAACATACAATAGCTTCAAACTATGGTGGAATTGCCCTGCAACAGGACAGGAACACTGTAAACATCAGTTAGCCAGGAGAACAAAGGGACAGGAGAGCCTTGGTAAAATAAAAGTTTAAGTAGCAGAAACCACACAAATGAATCCAGAATGTGATGTTGGGGAAAGAACCATCAGCAATCCTGTCATCTGCTGAGTTTCCCAAGCTGAGAAAGCAACAACAAAATGCCATGTTGCTTCCAATCTGCTCATCTAGATCCAGATGTTTTGTCCCCTTTGTACAGGACTTTCAGCATTCACACAATTCACCAGAAATAATCAAGACCTGGCTTTAATATAACATGAATTAATCCAAGGATCTTAATGCATTGTTCACAGAACATAAGCATACTTATGTCCAGTTTGCATGAACAGGGTTTTGCAGAAACACTCCCTCTCACGTGAATTTTTCAGCCCAGGCTTTAACTCGGCAACATCAACACAGAGACTAACTTGTTAACTTTGCCAGGCATAGAACTGGGTTATCAGGGCATCCCATGGAGATTTGTAACAAAATCATTGGCTTATATATATTGACATTTCCCCTCTTGCATCCTTAGACATGGTAAAGTCAGACATACCTCTTGCAAGAAAAAGCTCTGGTCAAGCATAACTTCCAAGTCAGACACATTTCAAAACACACAGTAAGGCAAATCATTGCACAGTGGTTATGCTGTATTAAGGAGCACATTGGCATTGTTTAATAGGAGGTTTTAGGCTTTCTAATTCTATTCTATTTTATCTTTTCACCTGGCAATGCCCTTCAACTTTGTAGAATGTAAAATACAATGAACTGGTAACACTTTGGAGTTTGGGCTGAACATCATTTGTTGGCCCTACAACAAATAGAGCCAATAAAACAGGACAACTTGTAGCAGGGAACTATCTGAACAATTGTTTTCAAAGAAAGATGGCAAACTCCTGGAGAAGTGGGAAATATTCCCATGGAAAAGAGAAAGTCACACCATAAAGTTCAGGTAGGAAGTTGTCTGAAGACAAGTCATACTTAGCATTTTTCTCACTTCTCACTGACAGAAGTAGCATTTAAGGCATATGCAAAGGCAAGCCTCTGTAGAGACTGCCATATTATAACAACCTGATCTTTTCTGTTTATTAGCAGAGGTTGTACCTAAATTTTTCAATACAATATAGAAAGATCTATATAATTTGAGCCAGAACAAGATTGCTACAATCGACAAGAACAGGTGTGGCCAAACGTCTTCTCATGTGGTTCAGAGATACCACAGTCAGACAGCATCTTCTCAAAACATAACAAAAGATGACACTTCATCAGACAATGTAGGTGTGCCAGGCAATAAATCTTGCAGCAGAAGGCTCCTTCCTATTTTAATTCTGGTCGTCACTGATCAAGAGATACAATTGTCTTTCTCAAGACAGACACAGGAGAGATGAAACCAAAGCAAACAACTGAAAAGACAGAAAAATACTCCAGGTTTCATTTAAATCCTGGTGAACTTGTTCGAGTCTAATAAAAATAGCTCATCCCACAGTTTGCAGAATTCCTGAGATCAGGAGATACTATCCTTCAGTTGCCTGCACTATTCGGAACAGCAAGGAGGCTTGTTTCAGATGAGCACATCCATCTTTTCCCTCCCCTTTCAATTGACTCACCATTTCAGTCCTAAGCATGGAACAGGTTGGAGATCTGCCTCCATAACTTGCATGTCTGTGTGCCCCTTACCACAAAAAGGTGTCCTCACAGGTTTGGTACTTTGCACTATTCTAGGATCCTTCATCTCAATGTCTGCAAGTGAAGCTGTGGCCACTTTCCATCAGAAAAAATGCTACGAGGCTCCTTTAGTGCCAGCAGCTCAGAGCTCACAAATAACCCTTTGACAAGAAGCCAGAACGCGTTCAGCATGGATATACAGCCTACCAGGATCAGGACTCAAACAAGCTTGCTCCTCTGTCTTGTTCTTCCACAAGTCCCTGCATGCCTCTGGGTAAATCACTCAATCTTTCTGTGCCTAAATTCCACATTTATATAAGAGGGATAATCATTCTTCATGACTACAGAGGGCCATTGTCAGGCTGCACTTACTAGTGACTGACAGGAGCTCAGGTACTACAGAGAAGCACCACAAAAAAAATCACCCCCAGCCCCAAACGCTTTATGAAAAACAAATGTTCCTTAAAAGGCAGGTTTCAGATTCAGTTACCTACTAGTCATCACAAAAACCTAGCAATTTAACAAAAACTCTATCGATCTAAAAAAATCCCAACACAATTTGACAATGTCCTTTCAACTCAACATTTAAAAAAAAACTACAGGCACAATTACATATGACAAAGATAATGACAAAACAAGACAACAAAAAAGGTGGTAAATATTGTTCCTTGGAGCTTAAAAAAAAAAAAAATTACAGTGCACTCGGTTTGCCTGTTTAATAGGTGATATGACAGGTCATCTTGGAACAATTTGAGAACAGAATGATTAGCAGTGTATGATGACAGTGATCACTAGTTGGTTCCTGGAGAGCTGGTAAGTTATTAAGCTAAACAATGCATTGCTATTATGAGCAAGTCAGTGCACTAACTGTAATTTCCTTGAAAGCGGAGCAGTACATGATTATACTTGTCCACTCAGGCTGCCTGCTGGCAGCTCTGTATTCTGCTATTGTTGTGAGCTGTAGAGTCTTCCTTGTGCCCAGGATACAGCCACAGGAAAGTGTATTCTTCATATTCAGCCTTCATTGTGGCAGCTGTCGTCTGAAGGATACTGGGAAGAGAGACATTCTCTGTTCTGAAGCACAGCTATTAGAACTCCTAAAAACACATGATAGCAGGAGTTACCTCATTTCTAGCTGAGGCAATTTCTATTTCGAGAGTGCTCTGACTTTGGAGTGACACATGTGTACATACATATGTATGTTTATGTGTATTAAAAAGCCACACATACATATGAGTACATTCCTGGTGGTTTTCTTTTTGACTCTCAGGAAGATTGCTGTTACTACTGGAATTTCAAATGGACATCTTCCAACTCACATTGCTCTCTCAAGGTACAAGGAGAAACAACAGAGCACACCTCCATTAATGAATCCAAACCTAGGAAGAAAAAAGGTAAAAGAAAAAGAAAGCAGCAGCTGAATGACAAGGACTTCAAAATGGCTAATAAACACAGGGACTGAAATCATGACTTTCATCTGGTGGAACTACCAAAAAGTAGTAGTTCTAGTGGTGAACACTATGCAGGACCTGGAAAACAAGAGTCAGGTCCTACTGCAGACCTGCTGTGTGGGATGGGTAAGGTACTCGCCTTCCTAAATGCCTCAGTTTCTCCCTCTGCAAATCAAGTCAGCAGCATCTGTCCAGCTCTCAAAGGCACAACCAGCACAGGCTGTACCAGGTGATCCCAGAGCACACAGGACCTGGGACTGCTGGAGACATGGAGCCACGACAGCCCATAACCCACCTGGAGAGAGAAGAACAAAGAGACCCTCCTTCTGATTCCCTATACTAATTCTCAGAAATACATTTTCACTCTTGCCTGCATGAGCAGCCATACCAAGCCTTCCCCTCAATTTCACTTTTACCTTGCTCCTGTCCTGACTGTTGCCAACTAGTCTGACCAGGAGGCAAAATTTTTAAGATCCTTAAATGTCTTCCCATCAAACAACAACAGCCATTTTGGAGTGTAAGCCCCATTGGCTTCCAATGAGCCTTGGGGTACCCAAGTGCTTAAGTCAGGTTTTTTTAATGGGACTTAGGTGATTCTGAAAATATTATCATGTACCTCACATTAGACATGATATAAAGTGAGCATTAAATGTGAAGAAAACCTGACACTGAGAACATCTGACAAGTGCTTAAAAGGTAAGTCCTAATTAATTTTAAACTTTGTTTTATCTAAGACTCATTTAAAGAACACAATGAAATTCTTTCATTGTCCTTCTCTATGTGCTGATCCTGCAAGGAATATATAATCAGTAATATGTTTAAACAGGCCAAGTAAAACTTACCACTCTATTTTGAATCCAGAAATTGTTCTATTCCTGCCACTGAGTTATTTCAAACCCAAGTAAAAGGGAAAAACTATTACTGTAAAAATACAAAATAAGAAAATGTAATATTCAAAGAGTGATACTAGTAAGACATATAGGAAAAGCCAGCCCTATAGTTTTGAATAAAGGTTAACACCATTGTTCTTCATACACTTCATATCTTTACAAATAAATTATTTCTCTCCCTACAAAAAGATCTAATCATCTGACCATTCATTCTCCTGGGCAGTAAAGGAAGGTTAATAAGTCAATCATTTCCACTCCAACTCCAAATTAACCATCCCTGTGCCATAAACATAAATAAAATGATTTGGCTTCAAAGTGTAGGTTTTTGGTTTGTTGTTTTTTTATTTTTCTCATGAACTTGAAACACACTCAGCAAGTTAACAGCAACTTCCACAACACCGGAGATGGGAACTGTTGACTCAGGGACAGGAATTTCATCAACTGCTTTGCTATGACCCCCCTCAGTAATTCAGCAAATGCAGACTGCACCTAAAGATAGAGCCATTAACTGTTATAAGTAGTGTGGCCATCTACAAATCTATAAGAAAAACACATGGTTATGGCAGCAGAAAAACTCAAAAAGAGATAAACAGCAATACCTTGCCATGGAAGGCTATCAAACACAGACTAACAGCCAAGGATGCACCAGTTGAAAGCCTCAGTGATATACTACAAACATGGAAGAAAGTTAATTTCAAGCATATGCTCACATACACCTCAAAAGAACACAAATTTTATAGGAAGCATATAACATACACACGAGCATACTATTTATTACTTCTGACTTGGTTCCTCCTTTTCCCCCCCACCAATAATTAGGTCATTATCACCTTTAGAGATACCCATTCAAAATACACTGCTTCATAAGATCATTAAAAGCCACTAGATAACTATATTGTTTTCAGACTACTTCATATTTAAATCATTGCCTAAGATTACAATTCAACCACCATCTGAATGAACAAAGCCATTCATATGGGTGGGTACAGAACACACAAAGCCGTTTTAGATTAGTCATTCTGGGCTGATTTAACACTCTTGTGCAAACAAGAAATACTTCTGGCCTGTCACAGCATAAGAGCTACCAGGGCATAGCTCAGCGATTCCATGCAAACCCTTCCCTTCTAAACTTACCCTTCCTCAGACGCGAGGTTCTCCCTACATACAGACAAAGAGCACTTGTCCTGGGGTCAAGCCTTAACAGTCCCCAGAATACAGCACTGTGAGGGGTAATGTGACAAGACAAAGCCAACAACGTGACTGTACATACAGGAATTACAAGAACCACTTAGAAATGCTTGCAGTAACCTGATACCAATAGGAAGAGTACAAAGAAAACCCTTCCCTACAGCATGGTTTCACCACATGACCACTATTACAGTGGGATTTCAGAAACTGCACAATAACCAAAGCACAACTTTCACTGAAGGGCATGCACCACACAGCACTGCACATTAAAGTCAAAGCACTGCACATTAAAGTCAAACCAAGTCACATTTGGACTTCATGACATTCTAGTACTTTACCTTACTTGCGTCAAGGACATGAATAAAGCTTCTGTATAGAGGACTTGGGTAGAAGTAGCTTCATTAGTCTTGTACATCTATCTAACACCATCACAAATTGGAATTAAGCTGTCTGCACTGGCCCAGAAGTGAGTACATGCCCTTTCCCAAGGCAAGCTTTGCTCTTACCCAGCTATGGAATTTTTTGGTTTCTAGTTTGTTTCAGCTAGTTTTTCACAGTTTACAGCCAATACACAGTTTCACCTAAAATACTCACAGAGCAACATAAAGGATCAATGAACTACTGCAGTAAACAGTCTCTCATCCATACCAACAGTTCTCTCCACAACTGAGAGGTTGTACAGTTTCACTCAAGTTCAAAAAACACGTTGTTGTGTTTAAATGAGACATTAAAGTACACATTATAATGCTATGTGGAAAGTAATGCCAAGTGGAGCAAAGCACCAAAATGTCAACGAGGTCAACGAAATGTTAATACAGCAGAGAGCAAAGCTCCATGCATGGTTTTAAGCACAAGATCCCACTGCACAAAATTTTGAGCAACCTGCTCTAGACTCTGCCTTGAGCTGGAAGGTTAGGCTATATGATCTTCAGAGATCCTTCTCGACCTCATCCATTCTGTGAAGATTTGCTATTTCCTAATTTTGTGACAATGTACCAGGCGTGGACAAGCTGCACAAAAAGGTTAAGGCTCCACTGTGGCATTAACCATCAGTCCCACGTGAGGCTCCCAGGCCACGAGCCATCCATGCTCATTCACAAGGCCAACTCTGGGCTTTGTCACTTCCCTTCCTCTTCCTCTCCCCCCATTAAACCACAAAGCCTGCTCTGATCAAGCTGAATTCTTGCTAACTTTTCTGTGCTTAGCCAGCATCATACTGGTCTAGCAAAGAAAGTGGTTCCTGGCAGTCACCAAAATACCATTACACCTGCATGCCAGGAACACTGAAAAGAAAGCAATCATTGAAAAAAGAGAAAACAAACTGCATTAAAAATGATGATCTGCTCTTTAGGAATCTGGTTGGTTTGCAAATCTGTACATACCATTCATTACCTAGCCTGCAATGCAGGTAACCCAGATCCCTTTCATTTTCCAGAATAAAGTATTAATTTCATCTGTACAGAAATTGCCATAACCTGTCCACACTGCTGGGTTTTGCCTGAAGAAAGATCTCTTGACAAAAATAATCTATGTCAATTTGTGACCGCTTAGTTCATGCAAGGAAACTACTGCAAAGCACATAGACCCACTGCTCACCACAGAAAACCATTCACTAACTAGTTTAAGACCTGCAGTAAGCTCAGGAGAGACCAAGCCACAGGCATGTGGTTTTACACCTTGCTGGCTCAGCAGGCACAAACAAGTAATGCACATTAAAACTCTACTTGGCTTACAAAAATGCCAAATGGGTAAATAACATGCTACTCAAAACACATCTCAGTATATCATCAACTGTCTTAAATCCCCACAGGAGCGAAAGGTCAATTCTAACATCCCCCTTTTGCAACCAAGTAGTTTGAATGTGAAAACAATTAAGAGCACAATTTTATTTTAACATTAGCTCATCTAATATAAGAATATCTAAAATCCAAAAATTTTTGGACTGAGGGCATCCTAGGTGTAAGTAAGATAATTTAAACAATAGCATTATAAAAAGATGTTTGCTGCTGAAACTCCAAAGCAAATGAAACAAGTCAACGGAGGAGAAATCAGCGACAAAGCCATGGGAACAAGTCCATTTATGCAATACACCAGATTTTGACAGCAACAGCATCTTCTGCAAGATGGGAGAATATTTTCCTTATTTGAAACTACTCAGTTTAATTCAAAATAATTACTGGTTCGTTCCAGGTTGAGAAACAAATTAGGAACTGAAAAAGCAAGTAAACTTAGGTTTTCTTCTTCCAGTCTGCAAACAAGAAGTAGGTGTGGGAGTCTGAGACATCCCAGCTTCAATGTCTTGCCAAGCACAGTCTCAAGGCACCACCAGCTTCATTTGCTTAGTACAGGTCACATTACACTGCTTAGTTATAAACACAAAATAGGCAGAGATTTTTTTTTCCCCTAAATACTTAGCACATTTAATATTGTGTAGTAGTTTAAAAAGAGCAAATGAAAATGTTTGTTTTCCATGTTATAATCAAGCTTCAATTTCCACCCAAAAGCAGCCTGAAAAACATCACAACTCAAAGACTAATCATGTGATAAGTCATCCATCACTTTCAAAAAAGCATAAAAATAAAGACTAAGTAAATCTATGTAAATGTATACAGTTGCTTAGATGAATACAGAGTATACCCTTCTCGTTATTACGAGCTACCTTGTTTTTCTTCCTCCCAAGACTACATCTACATGCAGTTGAGTGTCTTAGAGGTTATCAAGAGAGCAGAGTCAATCTTTCTTTAGGAAAAGAAATAAAAGCTACAGATTTAAACAAGATTAACATGGGCCATTTCAATCAAGGTCTCAGACTTGTCAACTTCAACCAACTCACCCTGTAAAACAGGATACACGTGTGGCATAAGAAAGGGTCAAATGCCAATCTTTTAACCACAGAACTAGGATAAATATTCAGGTATTACTAAAACTAGTGCATATCATCACCCAAATTCTCTGCACATAACAGTTCTAAAAAGCCTGAACAGAAAAAGACAGGGAGAGTCACACCTATGTTTTAACTGTTCCACCCATGTCAAAACTTGTAAATTTTCCTCTCTCAGGTTTAGAAATTCCCCCAGCATCAACTTTTTAAATTCATCTATTTGAATACTTTGCATAAGACTTAAAGGTTGCATTTACTCTTAAACAGCAACACCTTATAGCATCTCTAGTATCCTCTGTAACAAGGGCACTAAAACTTTGCAGTCGAAGAAAATGAACTTTTCCTTTACAGTGACATCTTGGTCAAATACACATTCACACTTACTAGAAGGTTTGGTTCCTACTTTATAAACAATTTCTATTGAAAGTATTTGGATCAAGAACAGCTTACCACCAATAACAGCCTACATCTCCCTACAACTACTGACCAGTAAGTAGCACAATATCTTAAAAACTTTTATTCTACCACGTTAACAAAATTTAAATGGACCACAAAAGTCTGAAAAAATCACTTTGCCTACCCAGGCATCCCCACAAAATCACCCCCAAAGGATTAACAAATGGTTTTCTGCCACCAAGCAAACTTGCCACTTCTCTATTCCATGTGCCAACTGTGCTAAATAGCAGTTTTGGTACCTCAGCATTACTGCTGGAAGCTTCCCAAAGCAGGCTGCAGGTCAGAAGTAGGCTTTTTATTTTAATCTGAAGTAAACCACATTTAACAGACCAAAGTAAGGTTGTTCTGTTTGGTGAGGAAGTTTGGGCATTCACTGCTATTCTTTGGATATGAAAATAAAACTTCATCAACCAGTACAAAACATTTATTATACATCAGCCCACAAAAATCAGATCAGATACTCTGTTTCCATGGTCAGCACAGTAAAACTTTGTGCAGAATGTCTGGAACTAACACGGGATTGTATAGTCACAAAACTGGCTTAATCACTCTTAATTTCTTTTGTCCCATAATAAAACATTTTTGTCTGTTTTTTTCTCTCTTAACAAATATATCTTACAGTTAGCTACACAAAACCAAGCTGAGCTTGAGGGGGAGAAGAGATCTTTTTTACTTTGAAATGATAGCTGCAGCTTTCAGGCTGTTGATTCTGAACTATAAAGAATGGACTTATTTCCTCACATTCCTGTTGTATAATTCTTCCTTTACCAGCCTTCAGCTACCAGCAGATCAGAGTTGGAGTTTACCTTGGAGTTGGCAGTAAACAAAAGAACAAATCTGCACTCTTTCCTCTGAAAAAAGAAATTGCAGCCCCTGTCCAAATATATTAAAACTCTGAAACATGCAGGACGATTAAGAAGTTGTGTGTTGGATAAATGAGGTAGTGTGCTCAACAGATTAAAAAAAAGAGAATTAAGTGGAAAGATTTACATATTTATAGAGCACAAACAAGGCATTGTTAAACAGTTCAGCCATCAAATGGTGCCTAATTTAAGTTTAACTCGGTGGAGGAGTAGCCTGTGGATTCAAACTATTATGTTAATGAAAAACTCAGTTGTTGCTTCTCAATGACAAATGCACAATACTCATACTTTCCCTTAGCAGACCTGCATTGGCTATACTGCTGAAGCATGAGTACCCAGCTTGCAGGGGCAGCCATCTAATAACTAATAGAAGTCATATTTTTCATTTAAATATTGACTTAATCTCAAAGTAATAAACAAATATTCAGCTGAAGGGATCTTTAATGAGTTACATGATAATTCTTTTTCCTCTTTTTTATTTCTCAACTCAAGATGAATGGGCACTACTGGTGTTTCTTTTACATTACTGCTGCTGTACCTTATCCACAGAACATGCATCTCATCCATGTGACAGCTCTGCCAATGGACTGAAACATTTACCATTGTAAATAAGGACAATCATCCATCCCACTACAAACTACAGGCAGTTATTTATTTTAAAAGTACAATATCTAAATCAACATTTCTCCACCACTTAGTGCTCCCCAGAATTAGTGTTGGTTTGATCCATTACTTATGGTCTACCTTTTGAATCTCATTTAGTTTCTAAGCACTCCTGTCAGCTTCTGACATGGCATCAGCCTCAGCCTGATGGGACCACATGGTAGGTTGAGTACTACACAACAGAACTGTCAGGCAAAAAAGACAAAATCAGGCAGTGCCCCACTGGTCACTCACGTGCCAGAAGCAGAAAAGAAAGGGAAATAATAACAACATTTGTAGATAAATGAAAAGAGACCATCAGGAAGGAAACCTGTTCTTCCCAAGGTTTAACACTCTAAAACACTGCAGCATCTGAAACACCCAGCAGCCTTGCATATAAATTGATGACATCCATAATTAAAGCACTTATGTCTTTCCTTAGCCCAAACAAGTAACTTCTATTCTCTCTCCTTCTTAGTTAGCTGATTCTTACTACCTCTACTCATTCTGAACATCCACCATCAAGTTCAGCACCATACATGCACACGGTGACACAAGCAAGGCAGCAAAGTGCTCTGGGGAAGGGCAGGCAGGCTTGAAGCCATGAGGCTTCCCATACTCCAGCCTCCTGTGGTGTCTGGACATCAGCACTCAGTCCTTCTGTAACAGACGGTCACCAAATAGGACTGAAAAAGAAGTCCCCAAACCTCAGATAACACACACATATACACCCCCAGAAAAGAAAATAAAATATTCAAGACATCTGGGAGTCTGCCACACCAAAAGAAAACAGCTGTTTTAGATGAGTAGACACTGTCTTATAACTGCAAAAGCCTTTACTCAGTCTTCCTTGGATGCACAAGATGGCAGAAGCCACAAGAAAAAAAAAAGGTTTTAACTACAGGAGTTGTCTTTGCCAGATAATCATGCAGGGTTGCAGACCGATCTGTATCTCATACAAGGGCACAGAAGACACGTTTTTCTGAGTTCATACCAAAGGAAACAGGCTGCTGATCTCTTGAGTGTCTTTAAATGATGCATGGATACATTTTAAGCACTTGTTTGTCCTATTATTTCCTGAAATCCAAAATAGACCTTTTATTACAGTATCTCCAATTTCAGGACACCTAGACAGTAAACAACTGATCAGGGAATGAGAAACACTTATATTAATAGCAACAGCACACTGTTCATAAGTAGAGGTGTCAATTACTTCTAAGCAAAACGGACAGATTACCAAACATACCACCACAAAATTATGTTTTTTGTTCACAAACTAAAGAAAAAAAATTCAACTTATTCCGTACAGTTTATCATAGTTTTCACTTCTTCCTACATTTTTAGTAGAATGAATATTTTTAAGCTCCTCTCCACACTAAGAATACCTCCTGCCTCTGAGCATCCCATGGTAGAGGTGAGTGACAAGCAGAATCGAGGCTGGGGCAGAGCCCAGCCTGGCTCCTCCAGCTTCTCCAGGAAGCCTTTCACTCGCATGGGCAGCCATCTGTATTTAGTGCCAAACCTGCAAGTTTGCAAAGTGCCTGTAATTCTGCTTCAAGTCACCAATATACACAAACTGTACCTTCAGAAGAAGATCAGAGCATCTTGAAAAAGAACCAAGAGTGACAGATGCTTTTGGAATGGCAGCCGTAGAAACTTCTGTGACCAAAATCTCATCCTTTACACATACAGAACTTGTTCCTTCTCTTCAGTGTGTTGACCTAATGACCACCTCAAACCAGAGTAACAAAAAACCCTCTGAGATTTTTAAAGTTTGTGATGCCAGACAAACGACCTACAATTACTTTAACCACCCAGCCCTGTGAACAAACTAACCGTTCTGATTCATTCTGGTTATAATTGAATAGCATTACAATTTAAATAATATACCTTTTTCCCTCAACTACTTTATTTCACTGTTTACCACCAAATCTTTATATGAGGTACTGAAATAGACAGGAAAGGCTACTTTTTAACTCACTGACTCCAGATGTTCAGGGGTCTACCAAAGCATTACCCAGAAATCAGGCTAATTACATCATATAAAATACAGTGCTTGGAAGAACCCTGACCCCACTTTATCCTCCTAGACTCTCCATATATTTTTATATACACTCAAAAGACAAGGTCAGGCTCACCTTCCTTCTCCCTATTGCACACACTAGTGGCTCAGCGCAAACATCATCCCAGGTTGTCCTTCCCCTCTATTCAGATTTAATTCCTATGCACTAAAATGAGATGCAGTTACATAATATTTTGCCATTAGGAAAAAAAAAAAATCAAGACAGGAACATAGCAACACATTAGTATGTCTATCAAGTCTTCAAGCAGGTTACTTGTGTCACGTGTCCCAAGACAGTTTAACTCTGACCAAGGAAGTGAAGGCAGTTTTGATGGGAGGGAAGCCACTTGCTCTGCAGCACACAGGCTGAAGGTGGGAGTTCCCAGATGAGCACAGTTCTGCGCCCCAGAGAACTAACATTTACAGAGGCATGTGCAAAAGGAAAAGGATGCAACAGTGAAGCCACACACAGTTGTTATATTTACATACCTAAACACACTGCACACCTTCTGAATAGGTAAAAATCCTCAAGTCAGACACAAGAGTCCCAGAGTAATCTGACTTGAAAGGGACCCACAGGGATCACAGAGTCCAACCCCGAAGCGAATGGCCTGTATGGTGATTGAACCCACGACCCTGACATTATTAGCAACACGCTCTAACCAACATAAAGTAAAACACCAGAATGACGATGCCAGGAACAGCAAAATGCAACTAAAAATGACACAGATCTGTTCCTCCACTGGGGTACCTGGCAGAGCCAATTGGAATCAGCAGGTCTGCACTGACACAAGCAGAGCACCAAGAGCACAGTGCTCAGTGTAACTGCTCAGGAGTTCCGCTATTATTTATTCCTGAAGTACCTCTCTTAATGCAACTTTGCATAAAAAAGTCATGCCTAACACAGTTATGATTAATAGTGTTTTTCTTTCAGCTCAGTTTAGCTCACTGTTTTATTCACTACTGGTCTCACCTCTTCACCTTGTTAACTGCTGTCTTGCTTCCAGCCATCGGAGCAGTTTTAAAATTGCTGTTCTTTGTTACAAAAAATACTGTTATTGTAACAGAAGCTAAATTAAAAGACTCATGTCATGAACAAGGGCAGACTGAGAGTAGCAAAAGGCCAAATGAAGAGGGAGATTTGTAACTTTTTCTTCCCAAGAGGATTAAGAAAAACATAAAAGAGACCCTCCAAATCACTTCTCACAGGAGGCTATGTAAAAACTCTAGTTTCTCGCATAACCAACATAAGAATACTGATGATGTCACTGCCATACCTTTGGATCTCAAATCATTATTTCTTACTGGTAGCCTTGCAGCACCGGTAAAAACTCTGTTTAAGGTCTCACTGGGAAAAATGCAGGTAGTGTAAGTAACTGGCATCTTTGCTATCTCATCAGAAAAGGTTAGCAGGGATGTGGGCCACCTTCCCCTTTCACCCCCTAACAGGTCCTTTGTAGATAGGGTGGTCAGGAAGGGAGATCCCTGTTGCACCCCCATAAAAAGTTGTTGTCTCCTGGGCATATTCACTTTTTAAAGGAGGAGGAAAAAGAAACAGTGGGATCATAAATTTATGGAGCTACATCTCCCGGAGACCCTCACCTTCCTCATACACATGGTGTTCATCAGAGAGGTCTGTGGGGCAGGGACCTTGTTTGCATCAGGGCAAGCACAAGGGAAAAAGCAAGGTTTCAGTGCTGTCAGTTGTCTTAAGAATGACACAAACTTTCCCTTCTCTCCCCTGCATCTCTACTGTCTGCAAAAATAATAAAACAAACAAAAGGGAAATAAATAGAGGCTTCCCGTGCCAACAAACTTTTACACAAACATTTACTCTTCCTCATCAGTACGATTCCACGAAAGCTAAGGAAAAGATTGATACTCACAGTGTATATGGAAAGGGACAGATACCACAGCAACCAAAGACAATACGAAACTGTCAAGTGCTGCACCCAAATGCAGGACAAGGTATCACACCCCAAAGGGGTTATCTTACTGCCTTGATCCTTTCACAGCTCTCTAACATTGAAGATGTGAAATTTAGTGTGAAACAAAAAGACAACAGGACCATCCTTGAAGTTTAAAAAAGAAAAATAAAATATAATAATAATACCCAAGAAAAACAACCCCCACAACTCCAGTCTATGCATTAGGAGTGACAGATTTAAAGACTTCACTACTGATGTTAACAGTGACATTTTAAACATGGGAAGGGGAGCAACAAGTCCTTCAAAAAAATCAGCAGCGACTTTCAATTACAATAAACCAACACATTAAAGGCTCTTCAGTTATACATTTCTATTTTAATGTCCCACGGAGTATTCAGGAACAGCAGTAAACAAGGTGCTGATACACTTTATACTGCAAACAATGTCAGTGGTGAGCCAAATGGGATGAGCCCCAAATCAGAGTGAGATTTCAATGCATAAGATAAGGGACTGTGATCAAATTACATCACAAATAGCTCCATTCATCCATAAACATTATAACAGAGAGAGGATTGACTTACAGATTGGAATAAAACAATTTAAGAAATAAAAAGTAAATTTATTATCTATTTATTATTTTCCTGCAGCCAAAGAAAACTTCCCACCTTCATACAAGAATGCTATTCAAGATGAATGTGGGGAGAAAACTGAAATACTAATTATCAGGTTCGAAAAACAAGAAGAATTTGAGTCGTGTTATTTACATTCCCATTTCTTTTTCTGTACAGACCAAAGTCACCAAGCTAAGTGAAGACAGAAGAATACATGATTGATTACAATTCAAGTTGTTTTGTGCGACAGGCCTAGCACCTTACATACATTCAATAAACTGTCCACACTATTTTGTTTCCTCTTAAAAAAAAAGAAAAAATTCTCACAGTGCCTTCTACTACATTTTTCTTTCTTTTTTTTTCTTTTCCTGAAAGCTATAACAATCCATATTACTCAATATCATAATTTTCAAGTGCAAGGCATGCACTGCCCCTCGTCCTCCCTCCAATTTGGCAGCACTGGAAAAGCACCTTTTAAACAAACCCGCGTGTGGAGGCTTCGTTTTAAGTACTGCAGGGAACAACAACCAGGGGAAAAAAAAACCAAACCAAACAAAAAAACCCCAGAAAACAGAGAGCGCGCTACAGAAAACCCCCACCACTCCTCCTCCTCCTCCTCGGGCCGCTGTTGTTGCCTTTGTTGTCCGGCCCGGCCGGGCCCCCCGGCCCCCACCTGTTTCATTCATCGGCCTGGCCCGGCCAGGCTGCCCGCGGGAGGTGCCCCAAAGCCGGGCTGGGACACCCCGAACTTGAGCGCTGACCTGCATCACCATCTCCCAGTCCTGGGATGGTGGGTGTGAGTAGGGAAGACCTAGGTGTTCCCCCACGCCCAAGACCCCCTGCTCTCCGGCGAGGGGGCGTCCCCCCTCACCCAGCGCCCTGACTCCTCAAGGAGGGTGCCCTCCCCCACCCCGGCACCCTGCCCCGTTACAAGGAGGGTGTCCCCCTCCTTCAGCACCGTGCCAATTTGCAGGAAGGAGGGTGTCCCTTACCCCAGCACCCTGCCCCCTTGCAAGGAGGGGTGTCCTCCATCCCAGGAGGGGATGCCTTTTTTGGTTGGTTGGTTTTTAGGTTTTTTTTAAGAGCACCCATCAACCCACCCCCTTTGCAAGAAGGAGGCTGCTGTGCTCACTTGCCAGACAGACATCCCCACCCCAGCCCCTGTGCGGGAAGGAGGATACCCTGCAGCCCCGAGCCCCCTTGCAGCAAGGAGGGTACGTTCCCTCGCAAGGAGGGCGCCTCCGCCCCCGCACTGCCCCATCCCCAGCACCTACCTCGTCTTGGAGGACAGGAAAGCAAGTTTGATTAATCCATAGGTAAACAACTGGATGTTCTCCTTGGCTATGCTGGCCACTCTGAGCCTGTGCTCTAGGATGTGCAGTTCCATCTTTTCCTCTTTCTCATTTGTAGTTCATCTATTCCTGGGGTTTATTTTGTGGTTTTGAATGGGGAGGGGGAGGGGGCTGTTATTGTCGGTGCCTTTTTTTTTCTTTTTTTTTTTTTTTTGTGTTCCTCCCCCGCCTCCCCTCGATTCCTTCTGCCCCTTCCCGGCTCCGGGGGCTGGGAGATGAGGGAGCGGAGGGTGCCGAAGTTGGGCGGGGGGAGGCCGGCGGAGCGGAGCCGGGCAGGAGCAGCGAGCCCGGGGCGCCGAGCAGCTGGTGCTCGCTGGAACAAACAACTTGCCACTCAAGCCCAGCCCTGCGCCTGCGCCGCGCCCCGCCGCATGCCGGGCCTTGGAGTCCGCGCCGCCCCGGCGGGATGGGACGGGATCGCGGGATCGACCGGGCTGGAAAAGACCTCTGAGATCGTCAAATACAACCTATGACCCAACACCACCTTGTCAACTAGACCATGACACTGACTGCCACATCCAGTCTCTTCTTAAACACCTTCAGGGACGGTGAATCCACCACCTCCTTGGGCAGCCCATTACAATGTCTGATCACTCACTCTGTAAAGAATTTCTTCCTAATGTCCAATTTAAACCTCCCCTGGTGCAGTTTAAGACCATGCCCTCTTGTTCTACTGCTAGTTGCCTCGAAAAGAGATCGACCCCCACCTGGCTACAACCTCCTGTCAGGTCTCCCCTGAGCCTCCTCTTCTCCAGGCTGAACAACCCCACCTCCCTCAGCCTCTCCTCACAGCACTTGTGCTCCAGTCCCTTCCCCAGCCTTGTTGCCCTTCTCTGGACCTGCTGCAGCACCTCAATATCCTTCCTGAACTGAGGGGCCCAGAACTGGACACAGCACTCCGGGGGTGGCCTCACCAGTGCTGAGTCCAGGGGAAGAATCACTTCCCTGGACCTGCTGGCCACACTGTTCCTGATCCAGGCCAGGATCCATTGGCCTTCTTGGCCACCTGGGCACACTCTGGCTCTTGTTCAGGTTCCTGTCAATCCAAACTCCCTGGTCCCTTCCTGCCTGGCTGCTCTCCAGCCACTCTGTCCCCAGCCTGTAGAACTACGTGGAGTGTTGTGGCCAAAGTGCAGGACCCAGCACTTGGTCTTGTTAAACATCATATAATTGGATTCAGCCCATCTATCCATCCTGTCCACATCCCTCTGCAGAGCCCTCCTACCCTCCAGCAGATTGACAGTCCCCCCAACTTGGATGGGACAGTCTGCCCTGCCCTGCTCTGCCCCAGCCCCCACAACGGCCTTCAAGGGGCAGTTTTGACCAGCCACTTAAAAAAAAAAAAAGGAAAGAAAGAAGGAAAAGAAAAGAAAAGAAAAGAAAAGAAAAGAAAAGAAAAGAAAAGAAAAGAAAAGAAAAGAAAAGAAAAGAAAAGAAAAGAAAAGAAAAGAAAAGAAAAGAAAAGAAAAGAAAAGAAAGAAACACGGGAATCAACACTTCTAAGTGCCCAGCTGGTTGGGGTGGTGGTTTTGTTTGTTTAATTTTCTTTGCACCTATCGGGAAAAATCTTTCACAACCCAAAAACCAGCAGAAAGGAGAATTTCAGAAGTTTTTGCTAACCGTAGGGAAATAGTCAAATGTTACCATTTTCATTCGTTCATGTGGCAGATGGGGAGTCCTCGTCCATTTCCCTGGGAAGCAAAACTAAAGTGGCAAAACCCCTCACTTTGCATGGAAGTGTTACAGAGGTAAAATCACAACTGTCAAGAATGTAAAACCAGCCTTGTGTGTGTGACAGTTGTAATGCTGGAAGGGTGAATGGCGTGTTCATCCCAGTTCTTGCCTCACTCCTCAACACAAGGAGGCTGAATAGAGGTAGGAAGGGATGAGCCTCCAAACCAGCACCCCAGAAATGGGGCTACTCTGGCACTGGGAATGTCACGACACCAACCAACTGCAACCACGCTGTTTGTGAACACTGCACCTCACTAGCACCACGTTAACACAGCAATTAAATTCAGTCTTGGGGTGTTTGTAAAGCAGGACTTGGGCTGTAAACCTGGTTCAGATTCTGTGCAAGGCTCCCTCTGACTTCAGATGACACTGATTCTGCCAGGAACATACCACCACCCCCCAGTCACTATGGCCCTTTTCACGAGTAGATCTGAAATAAGCTTTCTAAAGACCATTAATAGCAATCCTTCCATTCTGTACAGAGGAAAACTGAGGCACGGGATGTGTCCAAGGGCACAAGATGAGAGCTCAGTTAGCCAAGCCCCACTTCAAGCCATTCCTTCTCCTTATAGAGAAGGAAGAGCTTCTGCAGTTACAAGTTAAGGTTTTAGGGCCTGAGTTCTTGTTACAGAAATCCCTTGTCTGGGGACAAGCTTCCAAAACCAGGATTTCCGAGGCCTTTCTATTCTGTTAATTCCCATGGGATGGCTGTATTTATCCCCTGGACACATCTGTTCTTCCTCTGCCTGTGGCCATACTTTGAAAGGCTGTCTTAATTTTGTTATATCCCAAGAAAAAAACCTTGAAATTAGAGTCATTCACATCAATAGTTTGTCAAAATCATTCAGAGGAAATGCAATCAAGATAAAATATCAAATCTCTACTTCATTTCTTAGAAGCCTTTAAAAAGCTAGTTTTCTTTCTTTACCTTACACCACAGCTCAGATGACTCTAGGCATTGCATTTTAGGAAGCTAAAGAGGATTTTTAATCTGCTTCCACTGCCAGTTCAAGGTCTTGGACTTCAAAGCTCTGAATGTATCTGTGCCCAGCTACAAAAAATGCCTGCACCTGCATCTACAAATCACAGAGATATCTGTGTTCCTCTGGGACAATGCAGACCATAGAGTCCAGAAGGAAGCAGCCAGAGACAAAATAAACATGCACCATCTTGGTTGCTGTGAGCTTCCAGAGGAAATCACACAAATGTAGCCTGAATCACTTTTAGGAAATGCTGCAAAACTTCCCTCTTTAAAGAGATTTTCCATCATAATCAGTACTCCATTCACAACATCAACTCTTCCCCTTCCCACTTAGAGGAAAATATGTTGTAACTAAGCAGAGCTTTCTCAACCCAGAGAGGCCAGACACTCCAGGAAGGCCACCAGGGATTATGCTATTACAGTCTAATTACCACAGAAAATGCTTACAATGAAACAATGAGAAATGTTAGAACAGACCTAAGGTAAAATTCAAAAATCCTTTTGAACAAGCAAATCATCAGAGACTTTGTTCTTCCTTCAGGGTAGGAGAAAAGAGGCCCTGAGTTAGTCATCTGTATTTACTAAAAAAAGAAAAATCGAGCAAACAAGAAAAAAAAAAACACACCCAAACACACAAAATACAAAAATACTTTTTCATTTTCTAAGTTTACATCTGGAGCTCTCCAAAATTATAATTTCTTTCCAGTACCTGTTCAGCTGCTATGATTTTCCAAGTCTTTCAAAGAAGGCCTGAAGGCCTTTGAGCTAGAAACACAGATCTCATGGCTATCGTGAACCTTCACACAGTTGACTGTAGGAAGCATTAGGAAAATATAAAGTCCTACCAACAACCTAATTTTCTACACATGAAAAATGTGTCTAGCTCAGCACAGGAAAATTTTTCAAGAGCAGGCAACCTGGCAATTAGCCAAATACTATTAAGGGCCCCCTCCTCCAGCTGTTATTAGTATTCAGATCTCTCTATCCTTTGTTGTCAGGTATACCTGGGAGATTCCATGCAGGGAGCAGGCTAGAATATGTTGTTATTATACATAACGTACTATAATTTTTTTTATTACTGCAATTCCAAGTTTTCCATGTTCTTCCAGCTCGAGAGGACTCGCTTGGCCCAGACACAGAGTAGGGACCTGTTGTGCAAGATGATGTAACTGCACCTTTTCATTTAAACCAAAACCCATTCCCTGCCTGGATGGCAAGCAGAGTGCTTATGAGCTGTCCTAAGTAGATGAGATTTCTAAGTGCTCTAGGTCAGATAGCAGCCATAACACTAAACAGAATTTGGGTTTTGAAGCCTTGAGGCCAGAGGTGGTGGGGGTTCTCCAGCAGAAGAATACAGTCTGTACTTGGACTGACAGGCACTTGTCAGATATCTTGGCTTCTGCTCACAATCACAAGGACCTTCCCACTGGTGAGCAGTGCAAGAGCCATCTCCTGCTTTCTCTGGAGCACTGTTTGTCTGGAAGTGAGGTCCTCAGAAGGAATGCAGTGTTTTATGAAAAACTTGAGTTCAAGGAGATGGTCTGTATTTTTGCCTCAAACATTTCTGTCAGTGACAATCAAAATACAGGTCACCAACAGTCTTCTGGTAGACTCTGCTCTTCTGAGTCTGCATTTTGTCTGAGCGCAAAATTTCTCATAAAGCACACTGAAGTCCACCACCCGAGTGACTGCATGCAGATTTCTTCCAAACCAAACTGAAACACTCAACAGCAATCAGCTTCTGGAAGTAGAAATTTAAAATATGTAGACACAGTTTAGGTGAAAGGAATGTAATTACGCACTGTGACAAACAGTTCATGAAGATCAGTGCTGCACACAGAGGAAAGATAAAGGAGAATTTCTAAACATGTGAGTCATGTTTTATGCAGTTACTCCAAACTACAGCAAGATATTTTGGTGTTATTTTATTTAGATGGTGGAAGTTTGTTTTTAAATAATTTGTGGTCTTTTCTGATAGCATAAAAAAGCCCAAAATACCTTGTTTAGTTCTCAAAGATGACGGTACAGTAGTCTTTTCCATGTGGATTTTAACATGCAGTGTCTATCTTTTTGGCAACAAAAACCTCATTTTAAAAAATAAATATAATTTAGATTACATTTTTTCTCATGATTTGTATGACATTACACTGCTGTAAATTTAACATTGCTCTGCTGTTGGCAGAATTTCTTCTTTCAGAAAGACCTGAAGTTCAACAGCATCTTGACCTCTGACCAGGGCTTGTAACAGCTTCTAAGATCTAAAATAGCAGATAATAAAGGCCTAATGCAAATGATGTAATGGCAATACCCTGGGTAAATATGCCCAAGGCAAGATGAATCCAGTGTTGCAGTTGTTTGTACTAGCATTTGCTTTTCTTTAGTAGATGGAGCATATGAAGTTCTTAGCACATCTGTAGCTCTGGTGTGAAACCAGGGTCAGTGTGTGTTTCTGGGGTCCCTTTTAGACTCAGTACGTAAGGGATACAGCAATCTGTTTCAGCTCCTAAGATGTGCTTTTGAATGCAGATTCTGTTTAAAGTTTTGAGGACAGAGGTACCTTCAGGTCAGTTGCTGATTTTGACCAAAAGGGAAGCCATCATATTTTTTAGCCTCCTTAATCAGTTCGCTCTGAGATGAAAGTTACTGAGTAACTATAATTACCTTAGAACTCCTTGCTTAAGTTAAACAGGCCTTTTTGACCCAGGGAGGTTAATGCTTCTTTAGACAAACAGGTAAACAAAGGCACAGAAAGGCAGGCAATGAGCCAAGGTCACACCATCAGTCACTGTCATTTTGGAAGTACAATTCATAGGCCACTGCTTGATCACGAGACCATTATGGGGTTGTCAGAGGCAGAGAGACAGGATGGGTTTACAAGCTGCTTACACTTCAGGGACAATTAGCCTCTTTGGAAAAAAAAAAATCAGTTCTTGAGGAACAATCATGTGTAATATACTAAAATAAAAATAAAAAAGGGGGGAAAAAAGCTCCCCAAATAATAGCTTCTGAGCTTGCTTGTGAAAAATTACCCATTTGTTTAATTGAAAAGAGCAATTTATCAGGCTAATTTCCTTCTAGCAACCAGAGACCTTTCAAAACTCGATTGCAGTTAATGTGCCAGTGTTTCAAAGCATTTTATTCAACTATCAAATACACTAATGAAGACCTTTAATTTGCTGTTGAAGTATGAAGTGGGCTGAGCAGGTCAGACACCTCATGCTCACAGGTCAGCAGAAGTGCAGATGAGACTCTGCTGTGCAGCAGCTCCTCGAAGAGGCCAAGTCCTGCGGGAGAGCTGGGGGAGGCCACAGGAGCCAAGGGATGTGCAAAGGCAGCTCCCACTGTGCACAAAGCTACGTTACCCCTAACCTGAACAGCAGCAGAGAATTCCAATTAAACATTCACACCCCAGCTTGCAAATGGAGATTATCCAACTAAACACCTTGGTCAGGGAGGACAAAAACTCACATCTCCCCCACCTGTGTTCTATGCTTTGGTGACACCTAACAACTACTGTCCTAGAACAGAAAACAACGCAACTCCCAGTACTGGGCTGGGGAAAGGTTCGGCACTTATAATCAGTGTTATGTAGCCTCTGGAGAGAAGGGATGAAATTCCATGTACCTGGCATGTGTAACTGGACACAGCAACTTCCAACTGCAGTACTCACCAACCTTGCCAGAACTCAGTATACCAAAGAGTGGCAGGTTAGTATTGTCCCCATTTAAGACAAGCAACATTTGCTAAACTTTATTCAATTCCTCATTCTCTTAGTGTCTGCCAAAGCTTGTCCTCATCCTTGGAAATTCCATGGCTACAGACACTCCTATGAATCCCTCATTCTCATTTAACACCTAGATGCATTAAGAAGCTGAACCTATGACTTTACTGGGAACATTCAAACTCTGGGAGGTAAAATGAGCAAAAGTAATACATGCGTTGCTGAACCAAAACATCACGAGACAGAAGCTGAAAGTTTCCTAGCCAAGATGCTGATTACACTGTTTTGCTGATCAGGTGAGCTACTTAAACCTATTTGCTGCAATAAGCATTATTGAAACAGACCCAGTCCACCTCATTAGCTCTTACACACTGCCAGATGAAATGACTGAAGTCATATCCACTTTACGAAGGCTGAAAAGCATTGTTGATACAAAACTGAGACAGCAGGCTCAGGATGTGGGAAGAATGTCTTCACAGCTAATAGGAGGTGCTAAAGATGACCTCAGCTTCTCATTTACTTCGGATATTGAAATAAGCAGTTGAAGAAAATGCTCCCTCCCACCCACCCCCCAACCTCCTGAAGATCAACACATCTGCAAACACATTCTGCAAACCTCAGGGAAGAAAGCCAGATTGTAGCCTGCCTTATCTCTTCTGACTGGCTAAATGTATGTCAGGCCTCAAGCATCACATGACTGTACATAACGTGAATACAATAACTAACGTGGCTTTTATAACGGATCAGCAGGGATCAGCAATGTTGAACAAACACCCTTATTTGCAAAACCACCTTCCCAGCCCATGAAGCAGGTGACCTTGTCTCCCAAGGGTTACTATGCAGAGCTAGTGATCCGCGAATTAAGGATCTGAAATTTATCCACAGCTCCTCCCTTAACTGCACCGTTTTGCACCAAATCAAACAAACACTGTCACTGCTCTATAGAAACCTAGTGCTGTCAGAGAGGCCAGAGTGCAGAAGGCAGTGGACAGAGCATTTTCTGCAAGAAGGCATCCACTGGTGGGGACAAGATTTCATGAGAAAGCATAGATCAATATCTTGTTCAATGTCATTTATTGTACCTCCCACTGAGGAATATAGTGCATATCTCACAGTCTACTGTGTGACCAGGTAGGGCTCCACAGCAGCCTGGGGACTCCTAAAGACCAATCCAATCTTTTTCCCAAAAAATCTTTCTACACACTGGAAAGTTCTGATCGTACAGAACAAAATCCTCTATGCTCTGTTGGACCATAGGATTCAGGTATTCACAAGATTTAATTCCGCATGAAATACCATATGGAAAAATCCCCCCACATTCTCAATAAACTACATCCTGTATCTTAATGGTGAGAAGGCCTTATTTGCCCATATATTTATAGAGTAACCTTACATGCACAGAAGGCAGTACACTTCTGACCACACTGCTTCTTTCACAACTGGTGCAGCTAAGTTGAACCCACAGGGTTTTATCATTGCCATCTGAGGACCCCCTGAATCTCTCAGTCATTATAACCTCTGGATAAGTCCTGGGGATTTTTGGCTTTGTGAGCCTGGAACATCATGCTTTTTCCTCGCTAGGGAGTTTTTGGCTATGGCAGTGCATTTACTGTTGTTGAAGCTGGTTTTAGAAGTTGCAGCCTGCTCTAAGGGACTAATTCCTACATGTTTGCTGTGCTAGTCAAAGCTTTTGTCTGGCCACAGGGAACTCCAGTGACAGAAATTCAGCAGAGGCGAAACTGAATATTTTAAATCCACTCTAAGGCCTGCTCTCTTTAAGGGAAGCTGAGGCAGGCAGGCAGGAATTCCAGTTAGGCAAAGTGGCTTTGCTGGGACAAAGCAGGACCTGTTGGCCATTCTTCTATAAGAGATAGAGGGCCTGAGCCATCATGTCCCGTCTCTCTTGGCAGGAGCTAACAACAGGGAAGCAGCCTGGTCCCTCTAACAATCTCCATTTCCTCCAGCACATTATCGGCATCTATTCCCTCCTGTTTGTCCTCTTCAGCAGGGTCTCTTTTACATGATAACTTTAATATAAACAAGCCCTCCTGGAGCAATTTAGAAGGTAAAGCCCTGTTGTTCTCACACTCTCTAACATGGGTCTTCCTTCAAATATCTCAACCCTTTTGATTCCACACAGCACATTCCAGCAAATACTTGAAAATACTCTCCTCCTCTTGCCTCTCATACCAGCTTAAGATTTTTAACCCAGTGTTATCCCTTGAAAACAGGATACAGCAGCATGCACAACAACTACCCTCATGTACTCCAAGGAGTTTAATAGTAGACACAGACCAGGACCAAAATGAAGAATGTACTAAAGAGACATAAAAATAACTAGACAATTAGGAAATGCACACACATTTGCCTACACAAAGTTTGCTTCTTTAACACTTGGGAGTCACATATGATTGCTTCAGGCTCCAATTTGCAAGTGCAAGAATCGTGGAAATGTTGTATCTCTCAACAGTATACCTCTGCAGAGAACTAGAAATGTGTTCTCACATCTTCAGATTGTGTGTTCCACCATGGTAGCTAGAGAATACGTATCCAAGTAAACTTGGATAATACACCATATTTGTAGGTCCACAGATGCTGCAAGGGAGGAGTTGCTGAAACAAATTCAGCGATGAATATAATGAGCTGCAGAACTGGACCATCTTGCCTTGAATCCTGTTTTTGACAGTAGCAAATGCCGATGGCAGAATGTGAGACATTTTTTGTAGCCTCTACTGCTACACTCAGTCTAGTGTCTAACATGTACAAAAACTCACCTTCTTCTAAACCACTCAGTCTGTATTTTAGTAGCAAAATTTTAGTAGTAATAATCTGAGTGCCCTGAGGAACTAAAGCTGAAGTGGAGAACAAAGTCTGTTAGACAGCAGGGTAAAAACCACTGAGATATTTTAAAATGGAACATTACAAACATTGAAAACAAGCAGTCTAAAGAAATGGGACAGCAAGACACACAGGGGAGCAAGTGGAAGGAGGCAGTGTCTACATATTTAATTGTGTAGAAAGTTTGCTTTATATGAAACAGTTCCACTCCTAGGCTTAATCATGGCTTTTCTCTGCCACATGCTGCAATAAAAAACAACAACAACAACATGAAGTGTTCCAGCTTTGGGGATCAAAGGAGAAATTCAGGCACACGGTTCTATAATATAGTCAGACATATCCCCCTCCCACCTGCCTTCTCTCCCCCCACTATAACTACCCGTGTCTTTGTCTGGAGAGCTGACAGGTTTGAATAGAACATATAAAACTGACTGTTTTCAAGGGCCCATTGCTGCCTGTACCAGACAGCATGTAATACACTTTGAGTCACTTTTTCAAATTTCAGTTTTGATTACTTCAGGGCTGTGTTTCTTGCTATGCTGTTACTTATATTAATGAACTCTGCCTACTCCATCATTTGGTTCAAACCAGGAGATCTTTGGAGCTGTTATGCTACGCACAGATTCAGGATGATACAGCATGAGGCCAAAGAACATGTAATCATGTCTAACAAGGAGGGAGGAGCGAGAGTCCAGAGGGGGATGGGTGGGGAGAAGTGGATATGCAATGAATACCTTGCGAAGAAAACCAGTGCTTTTTACTATACATGAGGTTCCACAAACAAACAGCAGGACAGCTCTGGCTGAGAGGGGAGAGCAGGATCTGGCAATCAGGTGGATGGACAGTGAAAGCCACTTACTGAACTGAGAACTGACTTTTTTTTTCTAGTGGCCTATTTTCACAAGAGGGCAAATGTTGTCCTAGAGAAAGAATGCTGCAATAAATTGTTCTTAGGTTTTTTGTGTTGTTGTTTGTGAGTTGCAGAAAGCAGAAAAGGGAAAAAAAAAAGGAGTTATACCAAGAAGAGATACTCCAGACAGTTACCTGCTTCCTAATCTGTTCATTACCTGAAGACTGTGCCTTCTCAGTTGTTAATGGTAACGTCCTTACCTCTCTTCCCATATAACTCCAGTTCATTTCTTACTCTTTAACTGGAGTGAGTAGGCAGAGATTTTGTGATCTGCTTCTTGGGCAGAGCTAGAAATGGGATAAACTTCTGAGGCAGAAATAACACAAAATGGGTCCACATGCAGAACAAATAGATGAATTGAAGGTAAGGCAATATGATCATCAGAATAATTCACTGCTTTTGGTCCAGTAGGCTGAATAACAGAAAGATGTCTGTACTGGAATAATTTGTCCCAAGGGGAAATGATAGCAGAATAAATACTACACGGTATTTCTTTAACTTAGGAATATGCAAAAAGAAAGAACAGTGGGAGACAATGAAGCCCAAAGAAGAGCAGAAGTCCTAGACATTTTTATCCCTTCCTCATAACCAACAACAGTCATGAAAGCACTTTATGTTGTTCTCCAAATTCTTGGACGTGAACCTCTAAGCATACCAGAACTCCCCCTACTGAGGAGCTATCACAACCACAACTAAATATTTGGAGAATTTCTTTGGCAAAAGACTTCTCTGTTGGAAAGTGCTGATTTGTTGAAACCAAAGCTTTCTGTGGAAAACTGTCAGCTTCAATGAAATATTAACTGGGAACAGGTTCCAGTGCTCACAATGCAATTGTTTGGCAAGACTGGGCAGATCCAGCATTCCTTCTGGGGTCCTTCTGCACTAGCCATACACTGCAGGGGTGGGCAGACAGACAGACAGACAGGCAAACACAAACCAGAAAAGGCAATCACTTCAGTGTGAAAGGCCAGATTTAGAAGAGGTGTTTGAACCTGGCCTTTCCCACTGGACTACTACCATAGGGGAAGGAACTTGGTTGTTGTCTCACTCTGCTTCTCCAAAGTGGAGGCTTAGGAGCTTTGGTTTCCTTTTTCAAGAAGAGATCAAACAAAAACACAAAACCATTGAACTTTTAATGAAACAACACTGTTTCCACTCTCCAGTTTTAACACAAATGGTATCATTGCACTCACACTAGGGATTTGATAATTATTTCGGCTAAAGAAAACTAAACAAACAAGGACAAAACCTTGTAACTCTGTGTGATAGTGCTACATTTAGAAAGATTAAGCATAAGACTTAAAAGAAACCCTGCCTCACTCTCTACCCTCCAGCTTGAGGCTGGCTCTCCTTGCATGCATACCTCCAGACTTGTTTCCAGCACCATTTCACTAAATCAGCGGAACAAGGTGCAAGCTGGGCTCCCTGACTAGGGAAACAGTGTTTTCTGATAATGCTTAAGAGCTGTAAAAATCTGTCTAAAAGTACCAGGTCCTCTGTTTAAATGATGTGGGTGCAGTAAGATGTTGTTTGAAAGAGTATAACTGCAGGAAGTTGGATTTTTTTAGCCCAGATAGGCTCTTTCTGGTTCTCAATCTCATTTTCTGCTATCCCAAGCAACTGCACTGTTTAAATCCCTTCCCAAACGTCTCAGGCCCCATATATGCCAAGGACTTTTAAAACAGCTCAGCTGCTTGGCGAATTCTTAGTGACCTCAGCCTGGATGTGTCTTGTCCGTGCTGGTGGCCGTGTGGGGGCTGTTGTTGCTGGAGCCCAGGGCTGAGGAGCTCGACGTGCTGTGCTGTGGTGCCTCTGCTCAAGGCAGGTGATGCATGTTTCACTGGAGTTGTCCTGAGTCCAAAGAGAACAGTGCCTCCCCCTGATTCTGTGTTTCCAAGGTGGCATTCTCGACTAGCTTTCAGTCACTATCAAACTTGGACAAAGACAAATGAAAGAATTACCTTTTGGAGATGCTTATATGCCTACCTATAAAATATGCCACTTGAAAATATTTTTGTTGATGTCTTTGGAAGCCACAAGCCAAGGATGAAGACAAACTGTGAGCCCACAGTCACCTTGACACAAGTCTGCATTTAGGATTAAGAGCTGAACCACAGCTGTTTCAAATACTGTGACATTATCTCACCTTAAGCCCTTTCATAGGTCCAAAATAAGCTTTATTTGTGGATTGGTATTATGTGACTAACATTTTTATGTACCTCATTTTCTGTATGCAAACACGGTTGTGGCAACAAGTGATAATGCCTTGTACTTTAGAGTTTTCTGGTGTATAAGCCACTCCAGAGGGAATTGCCCAGGGAGAAAGCAGCAATGACCCATGCATTAGCCATATACAGAGAGTCAAGAAGAGTTAGAGCATCCAAACTTCCTATCAATTATCAAAAGAAAGGCTGGTTGAGACACTTCATCCCCGGTGTGTTTCCCAACAGGTTTTTGAGCTGTAAAACTCAAGGCCTAGAAAAGACAAAAAAAATTCAAGACCCACTTGGTGAGAGGGAGGGGCTCTTTGCTGAAGCCTGGGTCAACAGAAATCTGCTGTGACCAAAAGAGTAAGTAATACAGACATTGCTGCCATGTCACAGCTTCTATTGGCATAGTGACTTCCAGCATCCACATGGCCACATCTGACTGACAAGGTGGCCATGATTCAATCAGCAACTTGTGCACACTGCCTTTGGTACTGTAATGGACATACAAAGGTGCATCTAGAAAAGGAATAGCAAATCTATCACCCCAATTAGCATAAAAAGATTATGTTCCTAAAATGCAGATGTTGAATGTCAGATTGATGCCAATCACAGACTATTTTTTTTCTTTTGCTTCACAAGATTTTTTCCTGCAAATGTTAAGTGTCTCACTTGCTTAGATAATTCAGTCTAAATACTTAGAGGTTTGGTAGGAAGTTATGGCTTATAATCCTGTAAGGCTTGATTCAGTCACACTTACAAATCAGATTTTGGCACACTTGTCATGTCTGTATTTAGACTCTTTGACACAGATTTACAGTCTTATAAGTCTGTTTCTTCCCAACTTTCAGTCTAGACATCTCCTTGAAAACACGGAAATATCCATGACAAATTAAAAGACGTGCATCAACCAGCTGATCATAGAAGGCTTCATCCGATAGGCAAGAAGAATATTCCTGTTACGCTGTTGTTGTCCAACCCAGAAGAAAAGAAAGGCATGTTGCTAGCAATGCAGGCTTGCCAGAAATTCAAATTCTATGAACACAAATGATTTGATACTGAGGAGAAACAACAGTTTAGGCCACTACTGGAAAACTAGAGTGTTGGTTTTTCTTTTTGTCACTCAAAAGAGAAAAAAGGAACTTCTAGTCAAGTGTCTTTGCTGTAAGTTATAAGAAATTATTACAAGTTGAATGACACTGATAAAGTGTGGAAAAAACAGAATGCAGGCTACCTCTCACACATAGCATAGTCCATATATTACATCTCCTTTTATCTGCTCCAGCAGCAGGTGGAACAAATTCAGACAGCCAGGGTAACATCATGTCACTTCCATGGTATGATGATTTTTGTGCAAGCCCTCTTTGAAAGCAGGTATGAGATAGTACAACTCCACCAGACTTCACTGAATAGCACTAGTTTACACCAGCTCTGACTTTCAGACTTGTTCTCTAACTCCCACTATGCTGTGTGGAAACAATGGTAAGAGATTTAAGGAGAAGACCAATTCCAGGTTTTTTTGCACCATGCTTTGCCAATTTACAGATGACTTGCTTATTAACCTAGTTTGCCCTCATGGTATCACAAGTAATCAGGGTGCTGTTTCCTGCTATGCTGATCTACCACTGTGTGCAACAGCTGCAGCTGAAATTGGATGATACAGATTTATTAACATATCAATATATTAATATATTAATATATTATAATATATAATACTATAATATATAATATAATAATATATAATGATAAATAATACAAAACAACATATAATATAATAATATTATATATTAATATATATAATTAATATATATTATATTAAAATATATTAAAATATTAAATAAATGCAGAGTAGCAGCAAGCAACCCTTAGTACTGACCCTGCAATCTTTACCATCTTGGAATTCCCAAGGGGTTTTGATTGAGGTGTGCAGAATTCACCTTTAAAGTTCATACACGAACAGAAACACAGTGAGGACAAACATGAATAGGGACTGTCATGGGCCTCAGGAAGGTAAACTGTAACATCATACACTAATGTAACGCCCTTCTACAAAGAGCAGAAATGAACTGTTATTTTGTACTGTTCACTTATTTTCAACTAGGTATTTTCCCATCCCTTAATTTTTTAGAATAGAATGAGAAGCACTCTTCCAGGCTATATGAATGTGATCTTTAAAATTACTTTCCTCATGCAAACTAGGAAAAAAAATCAAAATATTTGTTTCATGGCAACTATTCATTTTGTCTTATCTTTTCCAGTTTAAGTTCCCACTTAATGTGTTTCAAATAGTACAGTTTATAAAAGAATTGTTCAAAGCAGATGTTTCAACAATGTCAAAACCTTTCCTGTACAAATGATTGTAAAAGCCAAAGTGTGATAGGGTAGTCTCAGAACAAGCCCTCTCCTGAAAAAAATATGTTTGATTTTAATGAGTTATCATTTTACAACACAGATATTTCAATAAGAAATTTGTGATTAATTCCTGTCAATAAACTCTCAAGAAGGAACATCCTTCTACTATCTAAAGCCTGGAATTACTGTGCAAATGTGTGCTGAAGAGTGCTAAAGACAGGAGACAGGTAGTGCTTAAAGCCATCTGGGTACTTCGCCTTCATGACTCACTCTGGAAACCTGAAAGGAAGCACAGAGAAAGTGTTCCTCTCCAAATGACAACAGAACAATGCAATGAATCAGGCCAGAACAAAGCAGGTTGCTTCATTCCCACTTGTTGCTCCAATACCTTTTTGCAAGCTCTTCAACAAGGAAGACAAGAAGAGTGCATTAAGTGACTTCCCCCATTCCACATTATCCTGTTCTGCATCTGCATTGATGATACATGTTGAAAGAGTTAAATTTTTTCCTTAAAGTGTGGCTGTATATGAAGTTGTGAATCTTGAGATTCCATTCATCAATGGAGTATGCTGCCATTATAACACTAAGCTGCCACAAAAATAATAGCTTCAATCACATTTTCATGATGAGAAGTTTCCACTAATACTGATTTAACAATACATTATACTGCCTATTTTCCATGCTTATACCAATGACTTGGAAAATTGGAAAATTGTAAAACTTTGTACAAGAGAATAAGCCAGACCAATTGCAATGTCCAGGTGCTAGCCCTGCAGTTTAGTTTCTTGTGTCCTCACCCCTGCAAATTTCAAATTCATAACCAGCACCCAAACATGACTTACTACTTACTCCTGCACTCATATGTTCCTTCTCCAAGCAGGTGGATTGAAGTCTCTCTACAAAACTTAAACACCCTTAGTATGGTCACCCTGACTTTATAATTTTTCATGCAGCAGCAAATGATATTGTATTCAGAGAATACAGATGCCATTAATAGAAAAGTAGAGAAGAGAAAGAGAAACATATTGGCAACAATTATATGATTATGAAATTCCAAAACTTTGCCAGATGAACATTAATATAGGCTCCAAAGGGTCACTTCTGCAGCTGATTCTTGAACAGAAGTTTGCATGGTCAGATGAAAATAAGATGAACATATTTAGAAGGTTCACCTACATATTAAAGTCAAAAAGTATCACCCAGGATACCTTTCAGACCTTGTGTTTATAACTTCCATTCATCTCTGAAGACATTACCTTCTCTCTTCCACCGCTAGCACACTTTGGAAACAAGGTTCCTTTCAGTTCTATAACTTAGGACAAACAAGGGCTACATATTATATACTCTGCTGTGTTACTGCTCATTAAGAAGATAAGAGAAGAAAAGAATGCATGAGTGCACAAAATGAACAGATTAGACACCTAAGGCCACAGACAACAGCAGTACATTTACTTCCATGATTTGCTTATGTTTTGCCCAAGAAAACATGTTAGGAATACACTATTAAGAAAATGCCATGTGCCTACTCACATTGAATGTGTAAGTTTAGCATTTCTTAGGGTCCAGCTTGAAGACTATGTAACTTCTATAAAAGAGTAACGGAAAATCAGTGGAAAGTCAGTTATTTAATTTCTTCAATCTCAGTAAAAGAAATTACTGTTTCTAACACCACTCAAATTGGAGCAAGTCAGATTTCCCCTCCTCTCCCCCCAAAAAAATATTGGGCAAAAAACAAGAAAAAAAACTGAACAAAAACCAAGTTGTAGTGATTTCTGCAAGAAACTAACATTACAAGAGACTGCTAAAATTAAAAGTACATGTTTTCCTGCATAACCATGCAGGGTTTTTCTGCTAACACTAATGCAAATGACTGTTGTGGGTCAAACATACCACTCCATGAAGTGGGTCTGTTTTGGAAAGATGTGAGTAGAGGTGTGGATGGGCCAGCAAAGATACTGTGCAAGGCAAACACTCAGCCTTGTTCTAATAACAGCATTAGAGGGCTTTGGTGAGACTAAGAACCAGAGGTTTGGTGTCTTTGGGGCATTAATAGTTGTGCACAAACACCTCTCTCTCAAGAGAGATGTCAGCATTTGCCTGCAAAGGGTCGCTGCAGTTTTCTCCCAGCCCAGCAGGATCTGCTGAATACAACAGAAAGATAAGGCAGGATTGGAGTCCAGTAAATCCAAGACCATTTGCCAATCACTTATCTTGTTACTTCCAATCTTGCCTTTCCTCCTGTTTGCCTGGGACCTCAGGCTCCTTTCATCAAATACCGAAAGGCAATAATCTAGATCAAGACAAAGGGAGTGAATTCTACTGTTGAAAAGAGCATGGGTGTAACAGCAACATCAAGCACAAAGGAGCACAATTTATTGGAGGCTGAAGCCCAAATCCCCTTCCTTTTCCTTGCTGCAGAAAGTGTATATCCCACACATGCTGCTATCAACAGAAACCCAGCATCTACCACAGGCAATGTTCCCAGAGAAATGCTCTGCCCTGGGCACAGCTAGGTCACATCCCTGTCTCTGCAGTCCATTTCACCTGGCTGCAAAGGACAATATCATCTTCGTAAGTGATGGACACAAGATTTGTGCACATGCAGTATCTGGTTTAAAAAAACCCTCTGTTGGGATTATATAGTCTACAAATGTAAAAACAAGCACATTCCCACCAACTAATCCCCAGGAGAACTGTGTTTAGAAGGAATACAGAACTCTGGCACTATATACTGACTAAATCTGCCTGACACTCTCAAGGCCAAATTGTCATCTTCGTCAGAGAGGTTATCGCTTCCTTGCAGGAGGTAACTCACTTAATTTCACTGGGACCAGTATTTGGCTCTCAGTGCACAAACTATAAAGTTGCAGCCAGGCCACTCTGCTGCAAGTTCACAAAGCCAACAACAAAAAGAGAAGCAGCAGTACTACAGCCAGTACTTTGCAAAAGCATGAGAAGGTCAGCATTTCACAGATACGCTCTACATATAGACACATACATTTGCAAGGAGCTTGTTCACTCCCCTGGTGTGCTACACGCTGTTTGGTACGTACAGCCTCTGTTTTCCAATGGCAAGCCTTGAGGAGATGCCATTGGAACAACCCGCCTGGACATGCCTGAAATTGTTTGACTTGTCCGTATTCTACTTTTTCAAGCTTTGGCACAAAAATTTCACTTTCAGAAAAAGCAAAGGGGGCTCAGACATAGGGAACTAATTTGGACCCCTGTTTAAGTTGTCAGCACACTGCAAAAGCCTACGTCTTATGTTGCACAGACTTGTTTCTGTCACTTTCTACAAGAAAAGCAATAGTTAAGTTGGCACGAGGTTTCCTACTACGTGTCACTGACAATTTTATAGTACTGGAATCAGGTGGAGTTCTGCTGTTTCATCTCTATTCAGTTGCTTGCTTTGTAATAACCAGTCTATTTTTAAAATCAGAATCATCTCTCCTGGATATTTGACTATGTCTGAGTGCAGTACATGAATTAACCTTCAAATGTGCAAATATAACAGCCTGCAGTAATTGCAGTCATCTTTCATTACAGGCCCTTTCAAACAAATAGTTTTTTTCCATGTAGGATAAGCTTCCTCAAAACTAGCAGAAACACCACCACAGGCATCAAAGGGAGGAGACACCAGAGGCAGAAGTCAAGAAGTATGGATAGGTGAGCCCTATCTCTCAGCCCAAGGCCAGGTACAGTGTGACTGTCCCCACTGTCCTGCATGGAGCTTTGCCAGGAGTATCACCTCTGTGCTCGCTCCAGAGCAGCTTCACGTCACCACTTAGCACCTGAGCTTGGCCTGGTGTTACAAACTGCTCATTTCTACCTATGGCTCAGGACTTGGCATTGAAGTGGTTCTCCTGCCATTCCAATGGAGTAGCAGAAGCACCTGGCCAGAAGTGTGTACAACCGAGAGGTGATGTCCAAAACTGTGGTGGTAAATAGTTGTCTGCTTTCCTCTGCCAGAGTGTTTTAAGCACATGCTCACCATTAACACCTTCTTAAAGTCTTCCCAATATGAGGGTCTTAGCACATACTTGAAGGCTCTACTGAACACAGGAACTGAAGCACGTTCCTAAAGCAGTCAGATGAACTGCAGTCCCCAGAGACTGAAAAGCTATTTTAGAAGGTGACAATGAAAGACAAATATCTTCCAGAAGGCTTAACATAACCCCCTCAAAAATAGGATGCTTGGGGTCACTGTAAATGCACCAAAACCTCAACATTTACTGGGATCATATTTCATTAGAAATCAGTGTGTATGTGCTGGGAAGGAAATACGGCAAAATGGTTTGTAGAACTTAAAGAATATTTTCTTGTATCTAATACAAAATATTTTTAGATTGCATGCTCCATCACAGTCTTGATTATTTATTTTTGTTTATAAATATGATTACAGCATTCTTAGTGCTCTGCAAAGAGGACTCATAGCACCTCTTAATTGGTACTGATGTATATGTTTTAATTTTTTCCCCTACATGCAATAGAAATGCATATCTAAGTCCCAAAATAGGTGATGAAATCTCCTTCATAGCAGTTAACTGCTTTAGAGGCAGTTTCATCAAGACGTTTTCCAATAAACTGATTAACATCTTTTTAAAGAGGTAGAAACTGTGTTTCCTCTCTGGAATCTGGTAAAGGAGAAGTTTTATTCTCATACCTAAATGTACTGAAGGGATGGAACACTACTATCTCAGCTTCTACACACAATATCCTCTGATGGACCTGTCCCTAATTTGTTTTTTATTTAGCACACAAAATGGGCATTTGGTCTGGTTTACACAAACTGTAACAGAACCTCTGATAAACGTTCTCTTCACAACATGAGTAAAGAAATCAGTGTATTGATGGAAGTTTATTCAGCTCAGGAACTATCCCAGAAGTATCAGCCAGACACACACCACCTATGCACCCCTCTCAGAGCTCAGGTGCAGTTCAAGAGGACTGTTTTTTCCATCTGCAATGCTTGTCCTGCTCTGGCACCTGGGAAGTTCCTACACTTCTGCTTCCTCCACTGGTGATTTGCAGGCAATACAGAGGGAACCAAAGGAAGTACATTCCATATTCTTGTATTTGTGCTCTTTGGTGTTTGTTTCAGGCACAGGGAAAACAATTACTGCTGAGCTAGTACAGTTTCTCTTATCTCTGAGTAGATCATCTTTGTATTGATAGACTGACAGTGACTGCTGGCACTAAAAAGAACAGGCTATGTAGAAAATATCTGCAAATACTTTTTTAAAGGTTACAAATAATATCAGCAGGCATTTCTGAAATGGTTCATGGCCTCCCTGATACTAAAATATTTTGTTACACTGAACTTGGGCCTTGTGGCCTCCACCAAGTTTAACTGGATGTCCCTTACGAGAGTAAATTAAAAAGGAAAACAAACAATCTCTCCTGTAACATGCCAAACAGCAAGTGGACGGATTGCTTATTGACTTTCCTTTGCTCTTTGTCTTTCAAAACACAGGAGCATAGCATATGTGTGTGTCCATTGCTCTGTACCTTGTTTAATCAGGGACTGCACTGACACTGTCTTTCTGGTGTTCAGGAACTGCCGACAGCAAAGCAGACCTTGAGGTCCCATAGCTCAAGTCTGCTACTCCTGACTGTACACAGCAAAACTTCATTGGGAAACTGCCCATTTCCTCTCCACTTGGCCGAGTAATCTCCTATTCTAGAAAAAATAATTCTAACAAGCTATATACTCAGACAACCTGGGTAAATGATATGAAAATACATTTAATCCATAAACTGAGGCCTAAGTGTAACAAATAAGGCTCAACATTTCAACTTTAGTATTTTGTGCAAGGAACTGCGCTAAAGAGTAAAGAGAGAAGCATCATATTCCTAAGGCTCTAACTCTCCGACAGGGTATTACAAGAAAATAGCACTTAATTTTCAGTGTAAGACTCAGCTGCCCCTTCAAATGCTCAAGGCTGAAGACCCTGGCAGTTTCCATCTTCTTATCTGCTAGTGCTTTCTCCTCCTTATCAAGTGCTTACAGACTGCAATAGGATGATAAAGAAGTTGCTGCTTAGGCTGCATCAGAAAGCAAAAAGCAGCACAGATGTGTACAAACACGAAGCTCAACCAAGTCAAGCCCCAGGTCCTCACCTGCTTGTATGAGGCCAATAAATCAAGAACCAGTTGAGAATACACTTACCTACACCTCCACATTTAAATTGTTCTTCTTCCGGAATGCACATGTAGAGAAGACTTGATTAAGTCCCACTCCAAAAAGGGCAAAACCCCAGTCCTTCAGTACCTTTTCAGTCAGTGAGAAGGACAGGTTACAAAAATACTTCGAGCAATATTTGACCTCGAGATGGTGCTTCACTTTCTCCAATTTGTAGAACACACTTATCAAAAAAGAGCTCACACTTCACTTAGAAAGGGGAAATGGTTTCCACAGTGGTGATTATCGAAAAAACACAATCTGCACATGCGACATCAACCACATTCAACCTGTCACCACTTTAAATCTCAGGAAACAACATGCATAGAAAGTCAACGTACTGTTTTTGTGTGGCCAGGTTTTGAGAGTGAGGGGGGCTAGAGGGGTGACTTCTGTGAGCAGCTGCCAGAAGATTCCCCTATGTCCAGCACAGTCAATTCCAGCTGGCTCCAGTACGGACACACCACTGGTCAAGGCCGAGCCCAACAGAGATGGCAGTGATGCTTCAGGGATAAGTGGTTTAAGAAGGAAAAAAAAGTTATTGTGTAGAGGTAATTGAGGTCAGGGAAGAGTGGAGTGAGAATATGTGTGAGGAACAGCTCAGCAGACCACCAGGGCAGTGCAGGAGGGGCAGGAGGTGTAATTTGGAAGCAAACCGAAATTCTACACCAGATAACTCTTGATGATGTCTCACTGGGTTTTGGAGACATTCTCCACAAACTTACTTCATGGTTACTGAACTGGACCTGGATAAAACAACTGTTTATATTAGTGATCACTCTTTATATTAGTGATATACATAATTAGTGTTTGTATAATAGTTCATTGCATGAACCAATGCTGTAGATGTTGATCATCTCTTTGGTGTAATGCTAGGTATAAGTAGTAGAGATTGGACAAGATTGAGTTTTGGCCATCTCTAAAGGGGAGACTGATGCATCAGAGCTTTTTTTATTCTTTAATTTTTATAGATCTTTAGAAGTAGTTGTGTAGTGAATGTAGATTTTACTGTAGCTGTATTATATCCCTTACCTTGTAGCATAATGTTTACACATACCCAAACCCTACTGCCCAATCTCAAATCAATTCCTCAAAATTCTGTTAACTGTTTAGTCTTCTTTTCAAGGTAGAATTGTAGAAAAACACCTTAAGACCTGGCCCAGAAGATATCACACAGACACAGCGACCTTCAAGCCCAGAACTTTGGAGGAACTCCAAGGACTGTATGTGCTTCAAGGAAGATGAAGATGAGGAAGAAGAGGTCCCAAATGTCCCCAGACTCAATTCCTGAAGGGGCATGTCAGGGGACAGAACCAGGGGATGGACAAATTGGGATTGGATGGACCTTATTATGAAATCCTAGAGCCACTGTCTGAAAGTGTGCGCATGGTATGTATTCCTCTGGACCTAAGGACTCATAAAGCTCCTGCTCTCTTATCTCCTACACTAAATTGGCCTGGAGTCTTTTTTCTCCAAGGTCTTTTAGGCAACAGTTTTGGCACTGGAGCTGCGATTCCCCTGCAGCCCGTGGTGCAGCCCATGGTGAGGCAGCTGTGCTCCTGCAGCCCATGGAGGGCCACGGGGGTGCAGACACCCCCCTGCAGCCCATGGAGGAGCCCCATGCTGGAGGAGGGGAGGCCCATGGAAGCCCATGGTGGAGCAGGGTCCTGGCAGGGCCTGTGTATCCATGGAGAGCGGTTTCCTGGTAGAACCTGTGACCCTGTAGGGGACCCAAGCTGGAGCAGGCTGTGCCTGAAGGACTGCCCCCCATGAAAAGGGACCCATGTTAGAGCAGTTAGTGAAGAATTGTTGCCCATGAGATGGACTCACATTGGAGAAATTCATGAATATCTGTATCTCATGGGAGGGACCCAACATTGGAGCAGGGGAAGGACTCCAACTCCACGCCCTGAGCAGCAGCAGTAATAACCTCTGCTGAACTGGTGTGACCCCCATTCCCTTCTCCCTGCCCTGCTGGAGGGAGGCAAGAGAGCCTATGGAGGAGGAAAGGGTGGGGGGAAAGTGTTTTTAAGATTTGTTTTACTTCTCATTATCCTGCTCTGGTTTTGATTGGTAACAAATTCAATTAATTTCCCCAAGTCAAGTCTGTTTTGCCCATGCCAGTGATCAATGACTGACTGTAATGCCTCAGTCCTGCAGCCTCAAGCTTTAGTGGGTGTATTTTATATTTAAGACTCCGAGAGTTCCCAGTGAACTTTTGCAGAGCCCTTGTTCTTTACTACTTTGAGATCACGTAAAGAGAAAAAGCCATACAGTTTTACTCAAGAGATTTTATTAAATTTAGTGAGAAAATAGGTATTTTGGCAAAAAGTTCACAGTGGTAACATACAACCAAGGAGAAGATTCCACAAGGTACACAGCAAACACCAACCTCACGACTTAGTAAAGTATAACCCATCAGTTTTAAGTTACCCACAAGAGATTAAGGAAAGAACAAATAAGGAAAGAGATGAAGAGAAGAAACAGGCATAAACAGAGAGAGAAGAAGAGAGAAAGAGTGAAGAAAAAGATTAGAAAAGAAGAAAAATAGTTACTGCCAAAAATCCTTCACATGGTGACAGCCAGAGAAGAGGAAGATAGGGCTCATGTGCTCCTGTATTTATGTGCTTTGGCTACCGTGGCCACCTCTCCCAGGCGGGACATGGGATTCACTGCTCACTCAGAGCCCTCCAAGCCAGAGGAAGGAGTGGTGTAGCCAGTCAGAGGCTCCAGGGGGCATGGTCAGGGTGGGCTGCCAGACGGCCCTTTTTACTGTCAGCTGCCCCCTGCGGGCTCCAGCCCAACCATGTGAGATCCATGCTGCCATGGCCGGCCCTGCCAGGTGGGCTTTAGCCTCCCCCTGCCCCCCACATACAGGTTGTTCCAACCCAATAAATAATCCAGTGAGATTTGAATCTAGTCTCTCACACTGATCTCTCCCTGTCCTTACCTCAACTCATGAAACTTTCATTTTTTTTCCTCTCTCCTGTCCAGCTGCACAGGGGAGTAATAAAATGGCTTTGGTGGGTACTTGGCTTTCAGCCAGGGTCAGCCCATCACAGTCAACCATATTTAAGCTCTGAAAGGTAAAGAAATTTCCAAGACAAATGTATAAAACTTCACATGGATCTCATGGTCCTGCACAGATATGGTTTGCAGGAAAACTTTTTTTTCCTAAAATCTGTCAAACAAAGTATTTCTTTTATGGGATGCCAGTGCACTAACAGATAGAAACTCAAAACTAAGCTTTTTCCAGAAGTCATCTTTCAGTCATTCATGTTCTCAATTTAATCGGGAACATCATGTGTCCAAGCTCAATGGATCAATAGATGCTATTAACAAATACAGACAAGCTACTGAATAGCTGGCCACTCAAGTTTTGCACCAAATTTAGATTTATTTTTCTTTAATTTAAAAACCTCACAGATAACTAATTAGACAAAACAATAAGAAAGCCATACTACCACGGTAGGCAGGAAGATATCTTGGATTGGCATCCTAGGGTCCTGACAGCCTTCCTAACACTGAGATTCTGATGATGTGCAAAGATTATGTGAATTATCCATTATTTTACTGTTGACACACAAAATTCCTTAAACATCTATGCAGATTTTGTGCATTTCCTATGTGCCATGCAATCTAGTCTGAAAAGAAGCCCCTTGAACTTTCTCTGGGTATGTGCTATTTGGGCGAAAAAACACATTTCATGGGGATTTAATGGAATAATCTCTTTGCCTTCAAATCAATGAAACTCTTGAGAAAGCAAGGTAGAGTTCAAGTGATCTGGAAAATATTCAAATCTGGCCCATAATCCTTCTTTAACTGAGCGAAAAAAAAGTTGAATGTTGTCCTACATCCAAACTGGTTTTATATTAAGAGTACCATGGCAGCCTCTGACACCATTTTGGTGTGGAGTATGTGCATAATCTCATGGGTGAGGGGAAATTGTATTCTGGTAGCATTGGGAGACTCAGGCAGTTTGCTGAATTGAGATGCTGTGTATTTGTTAGCGTTTCTCCGTTAGGTATACACCTGGTTCCCACTATTGCGGTTCTACTTCAGTGAGATCCTCAGGTAAATTCAGATGAAAATACCCATGGCAAATTTGCTTGCCAAACCCCTTGTACAGACATTAAGCAGTATATAGAGCAGCAGATAAAAGCCTATTGCCCCTCTGCCCAGGCACTGATGGTTCTGTCAGTCTCTGTATCTTAGAACTGGGTTTTGTATGGCACTAAGAAAAAGGGAAGAGGCTGTGTAATGATTAGTGTTTAGCTAGATCTATCTCAGAATTTCAGAAAAACACTGTTGTGGGTTCAGGAAACAACCACTAAGATCTCCATCATAATAAAATTATTTTAGCCTACAAAATCAATTTTCGGATCTAAGACTCAAGTCTTACAAATTCTTTGAACTCACATGAAAACTTCTTCCTATAAATGTAGTTAAGAAATTAGATCTTCCCAGAGGATTAAAAAGCAACTATTAAAAATAATCAGCCACACAGGACATCTCATTAAGAATTAAATTGACATGGATTTCAATTAGTCTCATTTCTAACTAATATATCAGTAGGCCTATGTCGTGGGTCTGGATTCTCTTCTTGGATTTCTCCATGTCACCATGGGGGGGGTGGCTCAAGTCACCCAGTGGCAGGCCCCCCAAGCCCGAGCAGCTGCCCGGAGACGGGTCAGCACCGCCAGGATACCGGACCAGCTGTGGACAAGGGGGAGCGGACAGTGAGGGAGACGGGATCCCTGGAGCAGGAATCCCGGGGTAACTGGGAAGAATAAAAGAGCCAGGAGTTTTGTGCTCTTGCTCTCTGGCTGTGGACTTGCTAGGAGAGCTTCCCCGGTTCCCTGCCACCCAGAGCTGCCGTGTGTTTGCTACCAGCTGCTTCTCTTTTTGTTGTGGCATGGCAGTCGAAAAGGAGCGTCCGCCTGTCCTGGTCCTGGGACTGCTATTGGGAGGGAGCCGCCGGCAACCACGGTAAGAACCTGCTTTGTGCTCCTCCTCTGCGTGTCCCACGCTGCTCCACTGGCGCTCCCCCGCTTCCTGCCATCCCATACCTCCCACTGGTCCCGCTCCATGCCCTCCACTGCCGCCCACCCCAGGCGGGCTACCCATCCCATGTGCCCGGTACCGGCCCCGCGCCGCATCCCGGAGATTTTCCTGCTGCTGCCGCCACCTTCCGATTTGCCGTGAGCGCCCTTGGCTCTGCTCTGCCGGCTTTCCTGCCGCCTGCCTGAGCAGCTGCCGCAGGGGGACCTGCCAGTGTCCCACCACCGGCCAACATTGTTGCTGCTTCCACGTGGCGGCCGCCTCACCACTGGGACCATATCTCCGTATTGAGACTGCCTGTGCTGCCACCTTGGCGGTGCAGAAGGGAAGGAGTGATTTTTGGGTGACATTTTTCTGTTATTGTGTGTTTGTTGTTTTGTTCTGTTTTTAGTAAACTGTTATTTCATTTCTACACGTTACTCGAAGGTCTCATATTTTCAAATTTACATAAGTCTGGGAAGAAGGGGTCTCTATTCCATTGGAGGTCCTGCTTCCCTGGCATATGTTGTCTTTAATCCGAGACAACCTACTAGGGCAGACAGCAAGATCTGAAGTTTCCTTTGCTATCCTTTACAAATTCTTAAATAACTAAAAAATATCCACCTAGACAAGAAGTTACCCAAGTCATAAGACATACTGGCATGTCCTAACAACAGGGGAAAAATATGCTTGCATAGGTTGAAGTAAAGCTAGACAACGTAAGTAAGACAATATTCTGAGTAGAGGCTTTACATCTGTCTATCATGCCTCTTCTGAAAAGAAGACCTGGTTCCCTGGCACCACCAGCAGCCTGGGAAACATAACTGTTCATCCTCAGTATCTTTCCAGCCTCCCTAACTCTTGATTAGTTTTTCTCGGTAATTTTTTCTTGGTTATTCGTCTAAGTGTTTTCTGTCCTTGACATTCTGACTGCTTGATTTAAGGTTTATTAAGTTAGACTTAAACTGGGAGCAGGACTTGTCCCATTTCCTGTTGAGGAACGATTCCTGTAAATAATATGTTTTGTAAAGTTTTTGTTCACTTCTTCCTGAAACCTGGAGAAGATCTCTCTGTCTGAGGATGATGCACTGATATTTGTCATGCATTTGTCTGCCAGAACTAAGCCTGGCAGACTCCCTCTGTAGAGGGAGCAGGATGAAGTCCAGCTAATGAAGTGAAATGTTAGTTCATAAAGGTAAACAAATAGATCTGAAGCTCTTCTATTTAAGTTCCCAATCTCACTCATGAGTGTCTTCCTGTCACTGATCATCTTTTTTTTTTTCCCTATAGCCTTCATATGAGGAAGTCAATACTATCAAATGCCAAAGAACAGCTAAATTCCAGCCTCAAACCTCTTCTGTTCCCTAGCCAGGAGCAAAATTCAAGAAGTGACTGTAATGCACTATTATTTTTATTATTATGGGATTTGGCAAAAATATTTTCAGTATTTCTTTAGATGCAAATTACAGTAAGACAGCAATGGCCTAAGCATTACCTGTAGTGGATTAATGCTCAGTTTATCTAGGGGGGACTTTCTCAGAGTGCTCAATGTGTAGTAGTTTTGTAAGCAAGCTAATAAGCAAGTTCATCAGATATAAACATAGCATTATCTTGAAAATCTGCAATAAGGCACATGGCACTTTTTTTAGCAAAATTTCTACTTTCTCAATGCTTTAAAGAGAAGGCAGTGATGTTACCCACTACTCAATATGCACTGCTTCTTCCCTCTGTGCTTGGTTCACAGATGATGTGATGCATGGTAGCTTCCAGCTAGGGAACACGTTCTTTCATTTTAAACAAAAAAGGTTCTTGTTCTCAGTTCTACCAATCTTTTAGTGACAAAGATCTTGACCACTGCATCACAGATGAGTGGTGCAGTAGGAAAGAATGCGTATGCAGTCAGATAAGGGCCAGAAGAAGCAAAAGCAAAGGTTACTAACCTAGAAGCATGCTCAGTGTTGGATATGCAATTTACAAGCTTCTGTGATATGTCCTTCACAACAGCTACGTAGTTCTTTAATTTTCAGAACATGTGCTTGCCTTCTGGATGAGAACCAGAGCTGCTAAAAAGACCGTTGATTATAAGATTATTCATATTAGCAGCATTTTCCCTTCTAGCATTAGTGATAATGGTCATGGTATTGACTCTGGATCTGGTATGTTAGTTGACTTATATTAGCAGGTATGTATTTCCCATTAATAGGAATCATGAATTCCTGCTAGTGAGCTAAAACACAGTGTAGCGGGAACAAATGGTTGTAAACATCTGCTTGTGCAGAAATCCCAATCCCTCTACAGTATTCTAGAGCAGTAAGAGGAAGTTTGGCACGTAGACAAAGGTCTATTCAGCAACAAGTCCTGCAGTTTTGGGGCCTAAAACACTGTCCAGAATAGGATTGCATATTTTCAAAGGCCTGACTAAAAGTACCCTGGGTTGTGCCTCAGATGATTTAACAAGTGACTTGGAGGAAGTACTCAACCCTCATTTATAGGTGACAAAGATTGTGCTGAAGTCTCCAATGTTTAAGGCTGGCTGTGTCAGTCTGCATCTGCCCTCTAATAAGTGGGGTCAGCTACTGTTTCGTACAGGGAAGACAACTATCTCAGTTTAATAAGACTGAAGTATTTTGCTAAGGAGGATGAGTTATGAGGAAGACCAAGCTCCTCCCTCTAAGCAATTGTAAATCCAAAATTAAGAGGCTCCTATTGAGCAAGTATGGAGAAAGAAAAAATAACAGCTCTTTATTAAAGGATATATATGTATTGGTAGAAAACAAAAGAACACAAAAACAACCAAACAATAATTCTGTACCCAAAACTTTTTGGGGAGGAGGTCGCCCTCTCCCTACTCCGCTCCCATGTTGGCAGTGGCGTGTGTCCATTGACGAAAAGGGGAATTCCTGGCCACAGCCAGCCACAGCCAGCGTGAGTTTCATGGGAAGAGCCCCTTTTCCCCCTTTTCCCCCTTTCCCCCTTTTCCCCCTTTCCCCCTTTTCCCCCTTTTCCCCCTTTTCCCCCTTTCCCCCTTTTCCCACTTTTCCTCTTCCCTTCTCGGTGGGGCGGAATTTCCATCGCGGCTCCTCCCGTGCTCTGGGGCCAAAGGACGGAAAGTACCAAACTGTTTCGTTTTTGAAGGGGATTTTTGGGTACAGAATTATTGTTTGGTTGTTTTTGTGTTCTTTTGTTGTTCGGCCAATACACATATATCCTTTAATAAAGGGCTGTTATTTTTTCTTTCTCCATACTTGCTCAATTGGAGTCTCTTAATTTCAGATTTACAATTGCTTAGAGGGAGGCGTTTGGTCTTCCTCATAACTCATCCTCCTTAGCAAAACACTTCAGTCTCATTAAACTGAGACACCAACAGATGAAGCTCTGTCTACAGCTGAGAGAACTGCACCAGCCCGACACTATTTTAGATGACCACAGCCAGCTGCTGCAGGGTAGCCAAAAGTGCAGCAGTGAGTTAAGAGTCATGAACACCCATTTTGCCAGCTTCCACTTACAGATCCTCTATTCAGACACACATTCAGACACACATTTGAAAGGAATGTGGCCAAAGTTCAGTATTAAAATAGCTAATTCTGGAAGATATTTTGTATATTATAAATATTTTTATTTATTTTATTTATTGTGTATATATTTATATATTATATCTATTAGGCTCTTTTCTCCTCCAAACAAAACAAATAAAAAAGCATTTGGCTGTAAATTAATTCTTTGTTTTATAGTGTTAGGAAAATAATTTTTCTTTCCTCTGAAGGCTACTTGCTTGAAAGATCAGGTAACACTTTGCCAGGTAGTGACTTCTGACACAAAGCAGAGCTTTTAAATTTTGCTCATAGAATTCTTCTTGTATGCTAGCACCCACTTCAGAAGACACAGTCGTTTGGGAAGTAACAAGTACAATACGCCTATAATTAAAGTCTGCCTACAGTGCATGCATATAGAACACATAGAAAGATCACAGGGAGAAATCAAGAAAAAACACCTGACCTATTGGCAGAACAAACAACTCACTTTCCCCAGTTTCTCTGATGACACACAGCTTCCCTGGAACATACCAGTCATGTACATTGCAATTAAATACAAGTTATTGTAATCAACAAAATCATTAATGAAAGAGGCCATCTATTCCCATAGCCTGGGTTGTGGGTGGTGGGTTTTAATTTACTAAATGAAGACAATCTCTCACAGAGAAAAATCCTCATTTAAAGAGAGGTATATTCCTTGGCACCTGTGTTATCAGTCAGCTTCTCTTACCAAATGCAGCTGAAATCAAGGTCAAAAAAGCATTTCTCTCCCTCTCAGAGAACAGCTCAACCTCTCCCACCTCTAAGGTTTAATCAGTGCAAATGAACTGACTTCCCATTTTCTCCAGTTTGTTTGAACAAGGCTGAACAACTACAGAATAATCACCACCCTTACAGAATCTGCAGAGAGGTGAAGCCACTTCAGAGGTTACACCTCCTTGCTTCAGTATTCTTACCAGTTAAATGATTACATTGAAGTCTGCCTGTCAGCTAGCAGCATATCCAGAAATATATCCACAAAGCAGAATTCTGACTCCCAGTTTTATCCCACCACTCCCATACTTGGAGTAATACCTCACACTATCATTGTTGCTTGGAGTAACAATACAGGTGCAACAGGCAGAGAGTTGGGCAAAGTAAATGAAACACAGGACAGTCCAACCTGCACTTCTGGGAGAGGTTAACAGGGAAGTGTTTAAGTGGAATGCACCAAACTCAATATGGCAAAAGGGATCTAAGTCAATAAAGGGAACACTAAGATGACTAAATATTTTTAAGGATATCTCACATGCGTTCATAAGATAAGACCTATGGACAGAAACAGGCAAGCAAGAGATTCTATGCAACATGTTGATCCCCCGGATAAGAAATGCAATACTCTGTTTCCATGAACAAAATTCTGAAATGAGAGAGTTGTGAGCCTTGGAGCCGAGCGTGTACAGTGTCATCTTTCCTGTCTTCTGCAGTTGTTGCAAAACTTATGTAAAGCTCCTTCTTTCAGGTCTTCTTTAAAGGCCTTGGGCTACCTTACTGGACACAGACCCTGCAATAAAAGGTATGAAGGTCTTGAGCTCAGCTATTAATTTCTTATTCTTAACGGTAGTGTTAAATCAGCCAACCTCCTCCATTGCTTTAGCTTTCAGGTTGAAGAATATCCTGAGTTACACCAGGTTACAACACGAAATATACAGCAAAGCCAAGGAATTATTGTTGTATTTCCTTCCCCTACTCTTTCTGGAAAAGAGTAATCGATATGACATATAACATTGTACATACAGAGGTATTTAACCTTGATGTGTTATGGGTATCTTTGATGGTCAGTTCTGTAACTCTGACTCTTCATTACAGGCTTTTCTCTCCTCCTGCTTCTTATTGGAGTATCCTGTGGAGCAAGTGGGGGAATGCATCTGCAGCTCCAAGCTCCTCTCCTGTAAATATGTACCCACCAAACTACTGCTTCTGCATGAGCAGTAGCCAGAGATGCTCCCGAGAACACAAACACTGGCAGGAACACCAACACTCAGCAAGGCTGCTTTTTTGGAGTGTATAGTTACTTTGAGGATAATCACTGTTGTTTAACTTTTAACATGAGACCAGGGCCAGAGCCAGACACTTGCTGCAATCCTCTTCGAAAAAGCGGATGTGAACTTCAAGCATCACAAACACATCTTGGTCACTGACATCCATTTTCTGAGGCAAGATAACCCACCTGACTGACAGATCTGCAGAACAGCATGGCATTCATTCAGAGGGCTGTGCTCTGAAGGGTGAGCCATTTGCTCAGCCACTGTTAGCCTACAGCTGATACTTCCAGGGCATTCAGAACAGAACATTTGCCATGTTCACGTGTGTGCTCTTCATGACTGAGACATGAAGCTTTTCCATTCATAAGGTTTGTCATCTTATTTGGGCACAGCAGAAGCCGGGAGACTTATCTTTTCTCCATACAGGAAAGCAAAGATCCACGCTGCAGTGCACCCAGCCAATTTCCCTTTCTAGTTATCTGTGCAGAAAACAAACCACCTTCTGCATAGCCCTGAGCAGCTGAGCCCCTACCAAATGCCTTAGCTGAAAGCAACCTGTCGCTTTCAATACAAAAGGCACTTGAAAACATATCATTCCCAGGCAAGAAAGTGCACTGAGCAGGGCATACACTTTCTCTAAGTAGAATGGTTTTTTTTGTCCATTAAAAATGCAGAAAGTGTGCAGCAACCAGAATTTAGTTGTGAGTTTGATCCACAAGAACTGGAGTAGCACAGTTCAGTGCTGCCTACAAAGATTTAAATGATCAGATCAAAGCCAGCATCCATGACAGATAGCTCATCCTCATTTGAGTCCAAACAATCATTTGTTTGAAGAGTATAGCTAGGACCAACCAAACCAATTTTTCTTGGGTATAATTATGTGTCATTTAAGGAGGATACAATAACTAATACAAATACAGAGATAACCGTAAGCATATTTAACTGCCATTTTGTAAAAAAGCATACAATTTTGATTAGCAAGTAAATATTGGGATGGGCTTCACTTTTGATTAAGATAATCCAAGATGTTAGAAATTAAGTATTTAAACTATTTCCCTGACTTACTTTGGTACTCTGAAGGAGTTCTCAGATGTATGAAACTATTAACCACTAGCATGAATCAAGCAGGTCAGAGCAGAGCAGGAACTTCTTTAGCCTCCTCTGTCCTTGAAGAAATACAGCTGTGGCCTGTTGCAACAGATACCTGTAGGAAACGGTCCTATTTCTTAAGGAGATATTAATCTCAAAGTTAAAAGTATCCATCCTTTCTAGAAACCCTAGGTATGTCTACTCTTGTAAAATGCATTGTGGCTTATGTCAGGAGAGACTGTTAAAAAATTTCTAAATGAGGTGCATGCCCAGACTGGGTTGTATGGGGAGCAGCAAAGGCAGAACTTGAAATGGTGGCAGCTGAAAGAAGCTCTGCACAGTATGCATGGAAAGAGTTGCTAGTCACCGTGACCAGAATTATGACCCTGCAAATAAACAAGGTTGGTTAGATTTCTAGTTACCTGGGTTAAAATGAGTAGTGTTGCCCTATATTAGATACACTTATTGGGAAAGCCTACAGCTATTGTTTCATGATTTAGATTTCTTCTGCATTTGTGTAGACTGAATTCTCTGCTGCAGTACAGTACTCATACACAATTAGCTCCAGTGAGGTCGGGGCAGTTTAAAACAACTAAACTTTGAGTACTGGAAAGAAAATTTAGACCTACTGTATTCCTAATTTTCAATGGCCATCTGACCACTCATCTATAGATTGTACCCTTACAACTTACTGAACTGATGAGAAAGATCCTTGATGCATTAGGTACTCATTGGTTGATACAGCATATGTCACAATCATTTTCCTCTCGACACAGCTTCAGAAAGATGGTTAAAGGGAGAAAATCAACAAAGGGCAGCAAAGTGCCCCTGGAAAAAAGTAAAAAGGTAAAAGAAAAAGCTCCGAATCTTACAGTGTGTCTCTATTACTTTCAAAGTAGCAAACTATGGATTTTAAACTACTTCATGAGCTTGATGAGCCTGGTATTTGAAGAATGAGTCTGTTCAGCATAAGGAAATTACAGTGGAGAAATCAGTTACAACACACTTATAAATTGCTGACATTTTACAAAAACAAACAAAACAAGAAACAGAAATCAAATATTGCAGACTTACTGGAATATTCTCCAAAAGAAATAAAAAGGTGATTTATCAAATTTGGGATACCTATGAAATTCTAAAGAAATCTGCAATTAGAGAATTATTAGCAGCTGTCATGTTCAGTGTAGTAATGAAGCAACTCAAGCTTTATTTTTAGAAAGGTATGTACTAAAATATCCCTGTTTTACAGGCAGAAAAGGAGTAGGAAAGTTAATCATTGTCATCATCTAAATATAAACTCAGAATTATGTGACATCGAGTTTCATTCTCGTTCCTTTGGATCCTGCTTACTAGATCAGTTCCCTCAAATCTCTTCTACATTCAGGACACACACAGAAGAGCAGCGAGTGTAGAAGCTCCCTGACTCTGCACAGCTACTGCACAAGGCACCGTGTGGTTACCAAAGGGAAGTGAGCAGGAATTCTATCAAAATACAATACGAAAACATATGAGCAAATAGAATACATTTACCAAAATATTTTTCCTGAATTCAACAGCCACTACGTTTTCTGCACTCACTGAAAGCACTTTCACTGTCCTGGGAGATGTCCATCACATTTTCACCTGACTTCCTGCCTAACAGTGGTGGAATGGAAGTTAAGGGTTCATACATGAAAAACAAAATTTAACAGAAGCTTTATTAATAATAAATACGCTTGAGAAAGTACAGAAAAATCAGTCACAGTATGGTAAAAACCAGATATGCAACTTTAATTGTACCTCTTCTACCATGTACTAGATACATTTCCTTCTTTGTCTTGAAGAAGCATTCATAAAAAGAATAAACAATTTAAATAATCATAAAAGATAAAATTAGAATTAATGATGACAAAGATTAAATATTTAATTACAAATTTAGTATCAGAACCATCCATACTTATCTGAGCCATCTGAAGGGGGAAAAGGGGATTTTATGCATGCTTATAAGAGCTATCAACCTGTGGCTTTTTTTATTCAATAGAGTTTATGCTGCTGCCCTCTATCATATGCATAAGAAAGTCTCAAATGGGTAACATCACTCCTAAAAACAATTACAGATATTAGAAAACCTTCCAAAAAACCCTACCTACAAAAGAGATAAAGTTACAAACTGGATCTGTTCTTACTGTAACACTAAGCAATCCTGACATTCAACACTGGTAAAGAGCACGAAGGTTTTGGGTGTCCAAAAGCTTATCACTATTATCATTCTCCATATAGACATTAGCATACATGCACACGTATGTATTTTTTCTTTTTTTTACAGTGCAACTGTTCTATCCTAAAAATTGAGTGTTTTAAAGAAAAAACCACTACTTTAAATAAAGCAAGGGACTTACAGAGCTTTATTCCAATAGTTCTGTATTCTGGTCAAGAAGCACTGACATTACAGATCTAGGCATAGAGCAAGTGTTTATATTCAGCCTCCTGAATCCAAATGTATCACTAAAATTAAATTAAATCTATAGGCATAAACAGAAGACCAAGTTCTGTCCAGATTTAGTCACTGATATGTATCAACATGTGGCACATGTGGAAGAGTTACAGCCACAAACCAGATGGGGAGTAAATTAGGAAAGAATTAGACTTCTGGAGTGCAGGGCTGTATGGCAACCAGATGTGTTCTCTGTCAACAAACACGATCCATTTTGAGTCCCTGACTCCATCACCAGCAGAAGCAGCGTTATCAACCAGCACTGCACATGCAGTTTTACTAAGGTACTCCCTTGGTTTCAGGGATAAACATATGCAGAATCCTGCACTGTACAACTCCCACACACTAATAGGACTTAGGCAGATTGGTCAGACCACCCAAGCTGAAGGTCAAACAGTGTAACTTGTAAAGTGTGGAGACTGCAGAGCCTTTCACTCATACTGGTAAGCTGAGCTGTCTCCTTATTTCAATGACTCAGCAGGTGACTGTTTGCCAGAGGATTCACAGAATAGCACAAGATACTTCTATCTTAAGAAACACCAAGTGATTGCCATAGTGTATGTGACAGTAAACTGGGGTGAACCAGACAGAATGCGTAACTAGAAATACCACAGACATCTCAGGAGATTTGTCTCTGATAGATATCCACCTTCAGACTGCAGAAGATATTTGCAAAGCCTGGGCCATGTTACATGTTTTGTGGTTAAAAGAGCAATGATTGTCTGGAAGATGATGACAGAGCAGATGACCCAGCAAGCTCTTTCCTAGTATGGATATGGCTTGCTATATGCTACTTTCAATTTTCTCTGGCTACATAATGCATAGAAAGGAGAACTAAAGTTTTACTAGACAATATGGATGAAGAGTAGAACAATGAACTCCAAAGGTCAGATTTCCCTGTTGATAATCAAGGAAATCAACATTTCACTTGTTATTGATGCCACCAGCACTATTCACAGAGAAGGGTATCACCCTAGCCTGCCTAAGGATGACAAAACATGACTCATGGCAACTTTATACAAGTATGCCTTGCATTTCGAAAACAAAATAATACAATGCAAACCCCTTTTAATAAAGGAGAGTAAGTTTAAAGCTTCTTGATTGGTACTACTATGTGGAGGCAAAGACCTAGAATGACTTGCTAACAGATGAAGAAAAAAAGCAAACATCAAATCAGTGAACTAATGTTCCCTGAAAATGACATTGAGAAGGGGCTTAGATGTATTTTTAAAGGTGTATTATGCTAAAGTGACTAATCAATATTTGGTACTTGGACAGCAAAAAAGTTTACATCATTCAGTTATCTGGCTTTAGGGATGGTAATTTCAGCCTGATGATTAAGAGCATGATAGCTGTTCTTACACACATGAAGACTACCCAGGCAGCATCTGACGTATGTAATGTCTTAGATCGTGAAAGATTACTTCAGTAGTTCATACTACTTGCACAGGAGAAAGGTGAATTATTTCCAAGTAGGTGAATTATGCTGACAGTTTCATTTAGCAGAACTTATTGGAAGAGATGAACAGTTTTCTCAACTGATGTAGAAGAACAACAGAGGAGCAAGCTTTACTATTGAAAGCTATGTACATTTGAGATTTCCTTATGCATTCCATTTTTCTAGATTTAATTCTAACCTAACAAATCTTTAGCATTTTTCTTAATGGGAGAATTGTTGTCACGTGTGTTGAACAGTGTGTTGTATTAATAAGTACTATGAAACTTCTTTCTAAAGCATACCTGAAAATGGGGTGAAACAGGCCACTCCCAGGTCAAGCAAATAAGTCACGAGCCTTTCCCAAGAGCCTTATGAAAGAGTTGCATACTTTAACTGGTTTAGAGACAGCTAATCAGGGAGACAAACACTGGGCATTGGCCTCCTCCTAATACAGGGCCTTCTCCCAGCTTGAAAAATACGTTTTCACCGAGCGTCAGTAGGACAGTTAAAGATTAGTGCTTGGTTTGGAACAAATTAGCAAGTTGCCAGCCAACACAAGCAGCACTGATTTATGTTGCTTCCCCACTGAAACTTATTATTTTAATAGCTGTTACGAAATCCCAGGACTACCTTTTGGATTTTGTAGGTTAAATACAGGTGTTCCATAAGCAGACAATAAAAATCAACCTTGCTTTATATCTTCGCTGGGCAATCAAGCTCTAGAACATTTTATTCTTACAAATGACAACATGACTCTGCCATACATAGAAATGCAAATGGATTATTAGTCATGAAAATCTTTAGCAACCCAATACATTCCTTGCTGCAGCTGTTTTCAGAATGGAAGTGATCATTACTGAGACTTGCCACAATCTCTAAATGAGTGGAAAGTCATTCACAGTTCACCATTTTCTGCCTAGAGATTGTGGGAGTCTTGGAAGGCAAGTTAAAAACCAGCACATCGGAGAGGTTACGTAGGAGTAGAATTCTCAACTGGAGAAATAGGGAATTTGCACACCACCTCCTTCCCTATTATGTAAATGTTTCTAAATTAACTGAAATACTACACAAACAATTGTTTGGTGATGTCTACAAGTATAAACTGACCATTTATTTTAACTTCAATTTTGCATTTTATAGCAGAAAAGTTTATTGCCTGGTGATATGACAATAACTAAGGGGCAATGAAAAAAGTCTCTTCCAGGGCTGTGCAAATAGCAATAAGGATTACAGAAATAGATAGGCATGTTTTCCCTGTAGAATTAGATCAGATGACTGGCATATGAAGATCAAAAAAGTACACATAAGGAAATTATACTGGATATCTGGAGTAACTTTGGGTGCTATAGTGTTTTACCCTCCCTAGTACCTTACCATGGAAAAGCACCAGAAAAATACCACCACTATTTAGAGTACTTCTGTGCACAACAGCAGCACTACTGGCCATCATGAAAGGAACAAATGACCTTGAGCTTTTAGCATCAGGACAACCAGTCTGCTTGGTGTTGAAGGGTTTCTCTGCTAGTTCTAGGCTTGAGACGAGCTCTTGCTGTACAGCTTATGAACTGTACCAGGGCTAGCAGCAGTCATATGGGGGAAAAATGTGTTGCACTAGAAATGACAAAGCCAGTTGGCATCCTCCGCTGCCTATAGTACTGGATTAAAAAAAACTCAAATAAAACAACGAACCAAAACCAAAAGAAATGACCAACAACAACCCAACATGAGAATTTTATACATAGTTGGATTTCAAGTAGTAATAGTTTGAGCCCCAGTTAATATCTTCTTTATTTGCATTAAATGATGCCAAAAAACCTCGGAATAGAAGAACTTCACAGAGACTTTGCATCTTTAAGCAGCAAGGTATCGGGTTATTGCAATGTTGGGAGCGAGGCAGTTCACACTGCACAGACTTGTTCGACCCAAAAGTGCAAAACAAACCATTTTATACATTTTATATACACAGTTATGTGGGAATTAGAACCTGGAAAAAAACAGACCTTTGCAGAGAACAGTGCAACTCATTACAGAAGCGAGCTGTAGCTCTGAAAACTGCCATTTCCCTCAGCAACAGCTAGCAGCCAATCAAATGTTGTGGTCACACTTTTTGCCTTATAAGGAATGTTTTCTGTTTATGTTTGGCTATAAAAGGGCTGTGACCCTTTGAATAAATGTCTCAGTTTTTCCCCCGCTGGGTCCATGTGTCTTAATGCTCTGCACAGTTACACCTTCTAACATACATGTTAATAGGTGGGCTGGTCTCTGGGCGGAGATTTTCCAGAATTTTCTTTGGTGCATGCTCAGTCTTTCACTGGGGTGGTTGACACCAAGCCTTCATCCTCCTGGTGGTCGTCAGGGTTGTCTTCCTTGGGGTTGAACTTTTCAACTTTCTTTACTAGATGATGTAGATTCTTCAAGCTTGCAGAATCCTGGCTCTGGGCCTCCTATATCTACTTCAAACATCTAGTTTACCTAATTTATTACCTTGTGGTCTACTCCCTAGCATTCTTTCTATGATATGATTTTGGTGCTGTAAACAGAACAGAACAAGACATTAACCAGTGCTCCTGCAATGTTCTTCTAGCAAAGCAGGCAGAACAAACATTAGGCAATTACCTTCTCCTGGTTTAGCAGGGCAAGGTGTACCAACTAAGCCGTCTTTAATGCCTTTTGTGCCTTTCTGCCATCAATTCCCCCCTTTCTTTCTTTCTTTGCAAATTCCTTTGCAAGGGTCATAATCTATAGTTCAACAATTGTTCTTGATGAGAATTCTGTATTGACTGTATTAGTTGTATTCTCCTAGTCAGCGTACTGAGTTTGCACCATAGCTATAAACTGAATAATGATAACAAGGTTATGGCACTCACTAATACTATCTAGGATGTATTAGGAAATGGAACACTTGAGAGGTCGTGGGGGAATATCCCAGGAAAATATCCCACAAATGATGTTCCCCTACTTGCTCTACCTTTGCTAATATGGTTCTTATACTCTTGGTATCATGTTTCACTTTCCAGAGCATACGTCGAGTGGTTTTATTTACTTCCTCCACCATCTTTTTTATGTCCAGATGTTCAAGCATTTTCTGGAAAAGACTTATATCCATCTCCATTTGTAATTTAGGTACATCATGATACAGCAGATAATAATTTTCAATCAACTGTTCAGTAGTTATTGGTATTGTGTAGTTCAAATGGCAGCCTATTATTTTAGTAAAATTGCAAACACAAACATTAGTGCCATTTGTAATCTCTTGACAATTATCAATAGTTCATACAAATATATTCATACAAAAGGTTCTAATACATGCACATCCATTACCTACATAATATACCTGTGATTGCAGTTTAGAATGCAAAGACATTTCAAAGATACACACACTATCCTTAGTATCTAAACACAAGCCTTCATTTTCTGCCACAGTGTTTTCACAAACATACCCTAGTTGTCCTCTAGAAATACAAGCTTCAGTACTGATTGACTGCCAATTTCTTTTGTCTTTATTACACTTAGTCCAAACAGTATGGCCTACACGTTTGATTAATGTGCCCTGGTGTATTGCTCCTAAAATTAAAACAGGGAAAATAGTTTGCTCCTGGGCCTCTGATGCTGAGCCCATAAGCTTCAATGAGTTCTATATGTGAGCTAGAAGTGAAATTTGCTAGCTGCCACCATGCTTGATGATCTTTTTCAAATTGGGTTGTGGAGCTGTTTTTCACTATGATCCCTCAGATTTCTTGGCATAGTATCCCTGAGGTTCCTTCTCTAAGTATTCCTGCAGCTACTAATTGTACCCATTCTTGAGTCTGAACACATTGAATGGCAAAGGCAATTCTTTTGGTTATTCTATTGGTATAATTGGAAAATTTCATAAAATCCTCTGAGGTACGATTGACAAGCATCGTTAGCAGTTGAACAATTAACAGAGATGACCTTAAAGGAATTTTTAGCTTACCTAAATCAGAAGTCACGGCACTAAGTTAATTTACAAGGACTTCTTGGTCAATGGCATTAAGTACTCCTAGCCCCGTTCCAAACCATCTGGTTGCATCCCTCTTCCCTCTGTTGTGGTGGGATCTGGTCTCTATCCATGCAGTCCATCCTTTAATGCTTTGGAGGATATGTGGTCGGCAGTGTCTTTTAATACTAGAAATATCTGTTTGGACTTTTACCTGTATCCTTTTAAGGGAGGATGTAGGATCCAAAAGTAATTTTTGTTCATTTGATTGCCTAATTACATGAAGTCCTACAAAAGTTAGGTTGTGCTCATAGCTGCATTTCGGCATTTGTTGTTGTGTTGTTACAGTTGAAGTCGTTACCTTGGGAACTGTAGTAGTTGAGGTTTCCCCAAAGTGTATTTTTATACTTTTAGATAAATCTCTATTCACTTTTCCATTATGCCAAAGACATACTGCAGTCACTGGTTTACTCAGTGTAAAATTGTACCAACGTTGGCCAGAGCAGCAAGCAATTCGGGTAGTAAGTGCTATGGTGTTTCTTGTAGGTTTTATAGACACTTGAGTATAAGATGTTTTGGATTTGGATACATTGAGTCCTCAGCATCCTACTTGTATCTCTGCTCCTAGAGTTCTGGCTAAATCCATTTCTTTTCCCCCATGTTTCTCCTGGAATTGTTCTATTATTTTGTATGATTGCCGTGGTTAGGTTTAAATTGGAAAGATCTTTTCCCATCGAACCGGAATATCCAATATAGGCTTGAGACCATGGCCATTCTAATGTAATGGTTTGAGCCAGATTTATTATACTTAGCAGAGTTCCAAAGGCTAATGTTGAGTAAGCTTGAGGGTCCTACAGGTTCCGAGGTCCATGGTCCCTCAGGGGCTTTCTTGACTTGAGAGTAGTGAATCCAAGTGGGTTGTTCTTTTGTCTGGACTGCTGTGAATGTGGTCAGTAACACCTGGAAGGGTCCATCCCACTTTTCTTGCAGAGAGTCTCCTGAAAAATTCTTAACATATACCCAATCACTGAGGATAAATGGATGAACTTTACAATCATGTTGTTTAGTCTGATGTCCTAATACTACAGCAGAATTCTTATCTAATTGTTTTCCCACAGTTATAACATAATCATGAACATATTGATTACTTATCTGATCTCAGGCTTCACTATTAACACTGTTCATTCCACAAGGCCTGCCGTACGAAATCTCAAATGGACTTATCTTCTCTTTTGATCTTGGTTTGACCCTTTTTGGATTAAAGCAATAGGTAAAGCTTGGCACCAATACAGATTTGTTTCCTGACAAATTTTAGTTATTTGCTGTCTGATGAGATGGTTCATCTTTTCCACTTGTCTGCTTGCTTGGCGTCTGTATGGGGTATGCAATTGCCATTTAGTTTTTAGTGCTTTACTTATTGCTTGTACAATCCGTGCACAGAAGTGGGATCCTGTATTCGAAGATGTACTTCTGGGTATTCCAAACCATGGTATTATTTCATTCAACAAAACCTTAACCACTTCTCTTGCCTCATTAGTTCTGCATGGGAATGCTTCTGGCCATCCAGAAAAGGTATCTGTCAAAACCAAAAGATAACATAAACTCCCCTTTCTTGGAAGATCAGAAAAGTCAATTCGTCAAATTTCACCCAGGATGTGCCCTTTGCTTATGACTCCTTGATGTTTTTTTGTTCCAGTGTTTGGGTTGTTCTTTAAACAGATTTCACATTGAGATGTTATTTGTTTTATTGTGGTAAACAGGTTTGGCCCTGCTACTTGAGTTCTTAAATGCTGATATAAGGAGTCCAGACCCCAATGTGTCTTATCATGTTCAGCCTTAACAAAGTGCCACACTAATTTTTCCAGTAACACTAACTGACCTGTTTTTAATAGATCCCACCATTGTCTAACATCTTACCCCTATTTTCATGTATTCATTTATAATCTGATTCTTGATACTCTACTTGTTTGTCCGTATTTATTTCTTCTGGTACTATGGCTGCTACTTGCACTTCTTTACTCTTTTCAGCAGCTCGCCTGGCTTCACTGTCAGCTTTTGTGTTATCCACCTTTGGGACAGTGTTACCTTTCAGGTGTCCTCAGCAGTGCATAATTGCCACCTGTGATGGGAGTTGTACAGCTTCTAGTAATTGTAAAATGTCTTCAGCCTATTTTACAACTTTTTCTTGAGCAGTTAAGAGTCCCCTCTCTTTCCAAATTGCTCCAGGGGCATGGACTATGCCAAACACATATTTAGAATCAGTCCAGATGTTAATTTGTTTCCCTTTCGCCAATTCTAAAGTTCTGCTTTCTGGGCTGAGGTTCCTGCAGGCAAAGGTTTTGATTCAATTACCTCAGTAGTGGTGGTTACAGCATACCCAGCCATCTTCACACCTTGTTTTATGAAACTGCTGCCATTGGTAAACCAGTCTTCTGCATCCAGGAGTGATTCTTCTTTGAGGTCTGGGCGACTGGAATACACTGCTTTCACGGTCTCCAGGCAGTCAGGTACAAGGGGTTCAGCTGTGGTTTTTCCCTCTAGGAATGAAGCTCCAGTTCCCAAAATCTAGTATAGCTTGTGAATCAAACCTCCCCTTTCTATCTTCGGTTCTTTCAGAATATCTGTTTTAGGTTCTTTCTGAGTGTTCGAAAGAACTTCATAAGATCCACTAGATGTCACTCTTTCCCACAAGATGTGTCAAAGCTCTATAGCAAGTTAGGGTGACTTTGTACAAATATCAACCTATGTGTTCTGCAGCAATAGTATCTCACCCTCTGGATATCTTCCAACTTTTGATTAAGTCTGCACCGTATACACTTCAAATCTAAAGCCCTACTCAATCTTATCTCTTGAATTTCTCCAGGCCCCAAAATGTATTTGTTACATCTATTACACAAAGCTCGTACATATAACCAACATTTGCAAAATGGACAGATCTTAATTCTAGATTTTATCCGATGCGGTGTGCTAATAGTTAACTGTTCAGCACTACCTCCAGCATAGCAATTCTTAGCATGATAATACCTTTAACTATGTGCTCCTGGATGTTTCAAGGTAAGCAAGGTATACAATAACTTTTCCAAAAACAAACAAGACAACACAAAATTACAATAAACACACAAAACTATTAACACAATAACACTGCCCAAGCCCCAGTTCATGCGGTGGTCATGAACTTAAGGGAACCAATACCATAAATACAATCATGCAAACCAAGGGATTGATCCTTACCTTATCAAAATACAACCCTAAGTACCAACTTCAGGAGTTTCACCTGTGGTACATTGCCCTGCAGCAAGCATCCTTCACTGCCTTATGGGAACTCAAGACCAAGAACCAAGCAAGATACAAATACCTTTCTATCAGTATGCAGTGAGTCCTTGTCCACCCCTGCAGTAAGCTGTCCAAGAGGGGAGCCCCTCCGAGTAAAACTTACCAGGGGGGCACCCAGGGGTCCTGAGCTTTCTGCCATCACTTAACAGTATCAAGCAACTGAGGTTTTCATTTCAGAAAATACCTGTGCTATTTCACTGAATAAGATTACTAAGAGAAAATGAAAAGTCCCTTGGGCTAGGTGAATTTGGTCTGAAACCATCACAAATTAGCCTTATGCATGAACGCTTTGATTCTGGGACAGAACACTTGTATCACACACAGCAAGCTCAGCATCCTCTATCCACAGCTGCCAGAGCCCCACTCCTGCAGTCAGGTCCATGCACAGCAGGGCAGAGCCCAGGGAACTTGTTTGCCTCAGGCTCCTTACTGGGGTGAGGCTTTAATCCCTGGATGCTCCCAAACTCCTGCCTAACAACAGCAACCTTTTGTTTCATTGGTGTTACTGAGGCAGGATTATATAATAGTTTATAAACAAAAAGCCATCCACAGCACTTAAAAAGAAAACCAGTACAGTTATCCAGATAGCTAGCATCATCTTAGACTAAGAATGATTTTCAAGTATAGGATTCACATTTCCTCATGGGTACTAATGGCTGATTCACCTGCTGAAGCAGTGAGTGGCAGCTTTGCCATTCCAGTAGTGCTGCTGACATACTCCCACTGTGCACAAGGAGACAGACAACACAACCCCCCTCCTGAAGGAGTATTTCGACAATGACAAGCACTCAGTTTAAGGATTCGGTGCTTTAAGTTGCTGGTAGAGGAAGAGGTAGGTTCCCCGAACGGAGGCCAGTGCTGGTCCAAGGCTGAGGTTGATGGCCCCAGCCCAGCGTTCCTGCCCCAGCTTGGCCGCACCCCGGCCTGGACAGGACTTATAGTGCCCACCTGCTGTGCGAGGTGGTTAATGTAATACAGGGAACAAGTGTTTGCAGTGATTTCTCATTAAATTACCTCGTGAATGGCTAGTGCTGGGAGTTTAGGTCACTCCCGTGGTGAGGGCTGTGCTTAGCGCTGTTACTGAAACAGCTCCTGTGGGAAACCAGCCTCCAAGGTGTTGTGTGGCTGGGCCCCAAGTGCTTTTGGCTCCATCGTGTTTTATCATTTGCTGTTTCTAGAGTCTTTTCCCTGATCAAGGATTTTTCTGTATTAATGAAGAAGTATGTTCTTGAATCTATAATTGAAATAGCATATGCTATGCAGTAAGAAAATGGGGAGCAATAGAGAAACGTTAAGAAAAATATCCACCGCTTCCATTAGCAAAATCAGCAACTGCATAGAATAAAAAAATATTTTGTAAGATCACTGGTGTTGCAGTTCTATGGGCAGTACCTCATTAGTCTTAAATTACCATAGTATTTATTTTGTGACCTTTGTGTTGTAATTCAAAAGTGAAGCAGTCTCATTTTTTGCACTTTTTTTCTCTTAGAACATTTTTCAGTTAGAACAATGAGATATTTAGAAGTATTTTTCATTTTCTGTATATTTGGGCTGTATATATTCTGTATATGCTTGGGCTGATGGACTCTGCTGAATGCGTGATACCCATGAGTTGGGCTCTTCATAGCGGAAGCAACTTGTGACCTGTGTCCTGTTTCCCCTGGGAGGCTCAGTTAGAGCCTTCTATGCTGAAACCATGCAAGTTTGAGCAGCCTGGGAATGAACTGCTTGTGCTGTGGGAAGCAGCAGCTGAGGCAAGGGGTAGAGAAAGGACATAGTCATGATTGGTGCTGATAGCCTATCTGATTTCCTTGATTCTGTGATATTAGTAAGGGAGAGAAAGGTCAAAGCAGATTTTTACATTTATATTTAAAAGCAACAGAAGCTTCCAGGAACGTAGAAATTGAAGAAACACAATACAAAAGATGAAGAGTGGCAGAAGGATTCATTTGCTGTACAAATTACTGTATAGCATAATGAAGGCTAGGTGATTCATAAGGGCTTTTCAAGGCCCAGACTACCTAATGGGGAGGTCTCACTGATTTGTAACTGGTTTTGGGTCATGCTTCTACAGAGCAGAACTGAGAGTGCTTCTGATGAAGTCATGCATTTTTAAAAGTGATAAGCACATACAAAAGCTCTTCTGTGGAATTATTCTAGGAAGTAGTAAGAATAAAAATAAAGTTTTAAAAACAAACTGTATGGACACTAGGTCCTGTAACATGAGAGAATTGTATATGAGATCTCAAATATGCACATTGTCATTGTATGCTTGCTGAAACAGGGATAAACGCTAACAAATCTGTGTTTGGACAACAAGCTAGCACAAAGGGTTGTTGGTCTTTATAGAAGATCTTATGCATGATTAATAATAAATTAGGAAATTCACTTGAAGATACAAAATCCTTAAAGGTCTGAACTAGCAGGGCATCCTTGAAGGTACGCAAGATTTAGATCATTACTTAGCTCTGCCCAGCAACTGGGAAAAACTGAAGTACTTCTGTAAACATGCAGGTTATATGCAATCTTCTCTTTCTGTCCCTGCATTGACAGGATAATTCTGCTTAGGAAGCTTTGCCTTAATGGTGCCATAATGGTAGACTGCTGCTTTGACCAATGCCTTTTGCATTCTGTTCCTGCTCTGTTTCTATATGATCCTGTTTGCTGGGATTTGTGTGTCAATTGCTTTGAAACATATGACTATAAACATGTAACTCTCACCATCTACATTAATATTTACGGTATTTATAATGTTCTGCCCCCAATGTGTAAACACCAAAGGAACTCAACAACAATCATTTATACGTGGGCAAACAAGATGGTTCATAGATGTGTGGCATCCAGTGCTGAATTCCAGAGTCTGATTACAGGAGACTCAGTAATTCAAGGTGACTAACTGAGGTGCTGAGCAAAGGTTTATGGAGGTGAACTTAAGAGACAGAACAGTAGCGACACAGACCTTTTACAAATCACATTTATTCCTAGGTAGGTATTAAATCTTAAAAAACAGATGCAGTAATTTCCCTCTTATTTTACAGAGGGACAGACTGAAGTACAGAACAGTGACAAGTCCTGTCTATTCCTGTTGCTGGAGGAACAAATCTGGTAAAATAACTTGGGTTTTTCGAGTTTTAAATCAGTGATTTCTCTATCATTGGAATATCACAGTGGACAGCAGTGGCTCTTGGAGCCTCCCCTCCAAATTATGAGGGACTTGTGTGAAATTTTTATGGGTCCATATATGGTTTGTTATGTGGTGTGCAGAAACCTAGTTTTCTTAGATGCCTTTTGTGGATGTCTCCCAAAGAGTTTGTGGTCTCCCTCCCTGCCCACCAGATAAGTGTGAACCACAGAATGAAAATTGCTGATGTAAGAGTGTTATTAGCCAAGGCTGTACGGGCTGAAGCGTGAAGGAAAATGAAGGCAGGTCTAGACTTGCTCAATTGATGCTGTACTTTGCTCCTCAGATAGTTCCTTCTAGAGGAAAAGCTTAAGTGAAATTCTGCTGCTGTATATATTTTATATATATTTATGCCTTTAGGGTAGGTCAGAAATGGAAGGTTTTAGCTATAGTTTGTGGACGCCATCTGTGACCATGAGTAATGCAGGTTGGGTAGGGATGGGATCTTCCTGTGAAGCAGTTGTGCTTGTTACAGGAATCAAAACGGGGAGGAATTAGTGGCCTGGTACTTCAGTAGCAGTTTGCAGCTTATGTTCAGGAACAGCTTTAGCCAGCTTGGATGTTGCTGGGATTATCACCCCAGTGGAAGGACTGACAGCTACCTCGCAAGTACCATGGGTGTGAGGTTTAAAGGAAGACAGGCTGTGGGACAGTGTGTGGGATTGGGAGCAGGAGTTTAAGCCCATGGGGGTGTGGGGTGAGGGGGTTGTGAAGTGAAAAGTTGGACAACATAGGGTTTATTATTTTTTTTTAAAATGTATTTTCTGAAAGATGAAAATAGCTTTTGAGGTGAGGCTTTTAACCTTTGACTGAAACAAAAACATACTGGTGCTGCAAGAAGCCAGACTGTGTTCTATTTATTTTTCTCCTTCTAGAATGTATTTTATTTTTCTGCAGGTTCTATCCTCTTCTAGCAGATTGTTTGATAGCCTCGGTGAAGGGCCAGAAGATTCCACTGAGGCTGTAGCTCTCACGCTGGCTTCTTCTGTGTGTTTAGATGAGGTCAGTGGGACAAAAATCAGTTATGAAATGAAGAGGTTGTCCATGGAAGCCTGGCACCTAAGTGCGTGATCCTGCTGTGTTTGTGTGTTTGCTGTTAACTTAGGCCAAATATGGAAACAGTAAATAATTTCTTGTCATTACCTGTCTGCAGCTGGGTCTTTTTGCTCTGATGAGAGAAGGTGGGGTGTAGAAATACCTTAAAAGTCTTTGCCTAAAAAGCCCTCCCATGATTGCATTATTCTCAACAAGCATGCTGTGCCTGGCCAGTGCAGAGCTATTTGTGGTGGTACCTGCCCTGGGCCCAGGGAAGACAGCAGAGCTTGTCGGTGTGTGTGCTGCATCCCACTGTAATGGTTTTAGCAGAGCTGCTGTGTGCCTGGGCCTGTCCTGACCCCAGTACCTGCTCTGCTCCAGGGTTTCCAGGCAGTGCTGCAATATATAGTGCAGGCTGACTTCAGCACTTGAACATCAAAGCTGAGCTAAGCCAGCCCCAGACTGCCAGGAATCAGAGCTTTAAAACCAGTTAGTGTTTGGATAAGCTTTTGGGGTTCTCCTATATCCCAGAGTTTAGCAGTTCCTTTATCTGCTGGAGATGGAGCAGATTGGAAAACTATTGGATTTTATAGCAGCTGATGAAATAATTTTAGAAGTGTAGCCTCCTCCGGTGCCCTGGCCAGCTTCAGTCATGTGTTTTATTCTTTGTATAGACTGACAGTCTGGCAAGTACAAATTACTGGGAATTTTGTGGATCCTCTCCCTGAACTCCAATATGCAAGACCATGGTCCAGAAAACCATAGTTTCTTAATTTTCAGTTTGATGTGAGGAAGTAGATTTGCTATAGAAGCATGGTGGCCTCTTCGTTCAATGCATTTCTGCTGGAAATTCTGGATTCGGTTCTTTGCTTCTGATAGGAGGATTTCCAGTGTCTACGGCTAAGCCCTATCCTCACACTAAATGGCCTTACTGAAGGCCTGAGAATGGCTTTAACTCTGCATTGTTGGCTGAAATTCAAGGGAATCCAGCCTGTCAGGAGCTGATCTGACTACCCTGTAATTTCTGTCAACTGGTATCACTTAAGTCGTTACAGTTTATTCATCTTTCTGTCTGCATGCTTTGGGATGGACAATTTTTCACCATTTCTTGTGACAGAAATTATTTGAGTGATACATACAGTTACAGGGATCAAAGTGTGACCCATGTCATTCGGGGACATTTTATACAAAGAAAGGCTATGCAGACTTGAGTTGCTTGTTTGTACTCAGTAACATCAACTGATACTCTCTGTGCTCCTGTACCCCATGATACCACTCAACAGGAGTTAAGGATTCTATTCAAGGAATTTTTTTATGAATTTATGACAATAACTGAAACTGGAAAGCAGAAGTTGTCTTTCTTGCAATGAAAATCTGCATTATCTATGTTAGAGCTTACTGTTTTGTATGAAGAATTTGATTTCTTTTCTACAGAAGCAAATCAATTTTTAAGCACTAAACTTTGATGTATTAGTTTACGTCTGATTTATTTGTACAAACACAACAAATTTAAATTCTAACCACCTTCAACCCTTCATCCTTCTGATGATTATTAATTCATAGTATGTTCCAGTACCACTCAGTGCAGGCTTAATCAGATCATCAGTGATGGATGTTAGCCACAGCATCTGTGGCCTTTGCATCAAACCTGGAGGAACTGGCGCCGTATGAAACTGCTCTCATTACACAGTTCATGTTGAGATTGTAAGTAGCCATGCTGCTTAGAAAACAGGATTAGATGAAGTATTCTATTAGCATGCTTAATCCATAACTAAAACAATATTCATTGTTCCTCTCCTGGTTTAGGAGGCAAATATTTTATTTAAGCTGAGAGTGACCTGTCTGACTAGGACCTATGTAGTTACAGTATAAAACTGAAGTCTATAATGAGAAAAATTAGGCGGAACTTTTAATACAGCAAAATTGTGTGTCAGCTGGGAGGCTGCCGTGTCAGAGGTGTCACTGCTTTGTCAGAGTTGTTCCACTGCAGGAGGTAAGGATAATATTGTAATTCCTTCCTTTAAAGTTTCATTTTTTTGTTGGAGAGGTCCATCTACTATGTCTTCGCTGGGTATGCCTGAGCTAAGCATTAGCTTTTCGGACCACTGACTGCTGGTATTTCCACAATGTCTGTGTTGCAGCCACAGTTTTGGCTTATGCTCCAGGACTGAACTGGGGGCCTCCAGAGCTAAAACAATGAGTGCTGACAGCTCCAGCAAGAGAGCCAAGCTCTCGTTGTGAGTGGCTGTCACAACACATATGGTTTGTGTGTGCACTAGAGGATGGACATGAACAGTAATGCTGTGTTCTTCTCCAGCCACAAAGGCTGTCTGTGGGCTCTATCAGAGCTACTTCTGGGCTGGAGACAGCAGTGGGATCTCTGTTGGTGGGCACGCTGCGGAAGTGTCATGCTGGTGGCTGCCTTTAGTTGAAGGGAGGACAGAACGGCTGCCTGGCTCTACAGCTGAGCTGCAGTGTCGTCCTGAGGAGGGGAAGGCAGGACAGCTGAGCATGCACTTCGCACAACTCACTTGCCTGAACTCTAACCTTGTCCGATCGCTAGTTCCAATTGGAATAAAAAGGAATTAAATTTGTTAAAAAGTATTAAAAGTTTTCTATCACTGGAAACATTTTAACAGCCTTTGGTCTTTTGAGGCAGTGTCTTGCTGGAGCAAAAGGGATCTTCACATTTTTCATGCTCCTTTGGAGAAGTCTTTGCAAAAATTGATTTTTACTGGGGAGATGTATGCACATTTGTGCCCCTTAGGGTGTAGTTTGTAGCCACAGCATGACAGACTGGGAGTGTGGGATGCTTCATGTTTAGTTTCTGTTCCCACTGATTCAGAGTGGAGTTTTTTCATCCTGCATGAGAGTATGGCCAGTCTTCGGGAGCGAAGATTTGGGAAAGGTCATTAACCCTTCGAGCCTGTGCAGATTTTTTTAGGTGAGACACAGTGTGCGCTGAACTGAGCCCACCCTTCGGCAGATGAACCTCATCCTGCATAATTTAAAAAGATAAGTAGGGACTAGAATGAGAATCACCCTGGCCAGTATACACCAGTTCATTTTACCTGAATTTGCTTGCTAAAATGCTGTTTTTCTGAAGTACAGAATAAGCATACGGAGGAGGAAAAGAGAAACGACAACGATGTGGGGGTGGGAAGGAGATAGAGGGGGTGGATAGGAGTAGGAAAAATAATGGTGAGTTACCAGACCAGGTAAAAAGACAGAAGTAATAAAATTGAAATAAACTACTGGTTTGTACAGATTTTTGTTTATATACATGAAGTCTTGCTGTATGACAATGTCTAGTACAGAACAAAGAGGAGGAATGGAGAGAAGATAAACATCAAAAAATTTTTTGTGTAATAGTTTCTACATTTAGGGTTATTTGGGTTTTTTATAGTATTATGAAAGCAGAAGTAGCAGAGCAGCTCAGGATCTTCTTTGGATAAGGAAGACATCTGACTAGAGCCAATCTTTTGATCAGATAAGACAAACCAAATTTTACATAAGGAGACTGCTAATTCTGTGAAGCTTCCTGTGACAATAGGCAGAGGACCCTTCAGAATTTCTTTTCAGACAGGGGAAGATTTCTTGATGCAAGAACCATAGTGGACAGCCATAAAGCTGTCTTTTTTAGATGCTTTCCAATATGTACTTGGAATCAAGAAAATCTTGAGACTCTCTTGTTGCCGGCCTCTAGTGTAGTTCAGAAGTGAAGGTCTGTCTCTCACTGAGAAAGTTTCCCTTATTTTCTGGTTCACTGGTTGCCTTCCTATCTGTGGGATAGCATTTGTTTAAGATTTAAAATATGTGAAAATATTTTTACATGTTTGGAAGAAGGTATAATTTTTATATTAATACTCAACTGCTATGGGAGAAAAAATATTCATATATTTTTTAATTTTTAGTTAAAATTTATCTCAGAAACAAGGGACAAAATGGAGCAGGCAAAATTTTAAAATATCAATGAGACAAATGGTCCAGTTAAAATACATTAAAATATTGTGTTCAGATATCCTTTCTTTGGGAGTATTCTTGTGAAAAACTCTTCTTCAGAAGAGACAGAGATGGAGGCCTTCTCCTTACCCTCTGTCCTGAATGTGCCAATACAAACAGCAGTTCTGTTTTTGTGGTTTAAAAAATAAGGCAAAAGGAAACCCCTTGATTGCAGAGATCTCTTGTAGCACACGGTGGAAGCAATGCTCTATTATTTTGCATTCAACCTCCTGCAGTTGAACAGACATGAAGTTAGAGCTGCAGAATGCAAAGCTGAGACTTTTGTTTCTTTGGAGATTACTTTATCTCCCCCTTCGACCCCAATTCCTATTTTCCCCTGAAGACTGTGTGTGGGTGGGGTGGGACAGAAGATGTTGTCTTCATCCTTCTGGCTGGCAGACGATTAGACCCTCGGTTTTTTGCCTTGGGTGTTATCACCAAGGTTTAGCCAAACCTGCCTTGTCTAGTTAAGGTCAATGAAAAACAGATGAAAAATTGCCTCTTGTCCTGCTGTGTCCCACAGCCTTTACAGCTGTGTCAGTGTGAGAGAAGTCTGTGTAATGGCATGATGTTTTGGCCATACTGTGGGAGGACCAGAGGCTTATCAGTCTCTGGCTGATCATGGAAGAACATCTTTCTCCTAACTGATTTTTTTTTTATCTTTTTTTTTTTTTTTTAAGATTTTGCTAGGTTCTGAGGAACTGTGACACTTTTTACCAGCTTACTTCTGCGTTGCTTAACACGGCCTAAAGCCCTGTTTGAACATGGACAATATGTACTGCTGAGTAATATCGAAGCCTGCATGGGTATTTTTGATATACATAAATGCATCCATATGTGTGTTTTTGTATACACAAGAAAGTCATATCATTGCTCAAAAAAGCACAGTGTAGCTACTAAACATATGCTAAAGCTCACAGTTTCCGTTAATTTAATATATGAGTAGATGGAGAATAGAGTGTATGAACCAGAGACTCCTGCTCTAAACGGAATTGGAATTTGGGATCTCATATGTTTTGTATCACTTCCTTGTCTTGACTCCAGCTTAAGAGTTTTGAAGTTCTTTTTGGTGAAGTCCTCTCGCTGTTTTGCTTCCCCTCCAAATACTTTCACAAAGTATTAGCTTCAAAATTAATGGCATGGCCCCTGAGGTGCCAAGTGAAATGGGAGAACGAGACTCTGTGTGGGTGGTCTGAGTCAACAACTTGGGAGTGCAAACAAGGAACTCTTCCTTGGGGTGTACTGACTTTGGCATGAGCCAAGGCTACCCTGGTCACACGGAGCAGACTGGCTTGCTCTCTCTGGAGGAAAGACATCAAGGGTATATCTGTGCCTTCACAGGAGGGTCAGACTGCAGAGTGCTCTGGAGAGAGCAGAACGTGCCTACTGGCCATCAAATGTGAGGAGGATGTAGAGGAAGGCACTTCTGCTTGTTTTAGGGAATGTGTAGCCAGGTTGCTGGCTTGCTACTATCTAGGCTTGTACTTTATTGTTTTCTGGTGTAACTGGTCAGATTACAGGGGTGAAGCTAGAAGATGTATTGTATACTGAGAGATATGGCTGCTTGAGTACAACAACACCTTTGTTCCTCTATGTGGACATACCCTGGGAAGTCACTAGACCGGGAAGTTTCAGGCATGTGCGTGGTCCTTTGTATCTAACACTGTCACTAAATTGAGTTGTGTAGGCCAGAAAGGTGTCACAGTAACTCAGTTTCTTTGTTGTGCATTTGCAGGCAGGACATTTTCTCTCAATCCTGACATGAAATGTGACTATTGCCTCCTAAAAGACTTGCAAAACCCATTGAACAGGTAATTACTGATCATGCTGTTTTAGACATGCCTTTTGTATGTGCATTGTTGGGTCAAGGTAAACTGTCAATGAAGACCTAAACCTGCCTTCCACCAAAGCAATTAAACTCTAGAGATGTACCACGACTCTGTCATCAGCCAGCATTGTCAAAATCTGCTTGCATAGCACTGGGTAAACTGATCTTTTCTCTTGTGACTTGCACGTGTACTCTCTCTCTATTTTCCTTTTTCTTGGTGGAGGCTTAGAGCTGGTTTCTTGTCAAATGTTATAATGTGAAGTTAAACATGTGACTTGTAGAGAATGACACATTGACACTTTTCACAGTAATTGCTTCCTACACTGGAAACCTCCAGCTGTTTTGATGGAAATAACATGATGTGACTGTGACAACAATATATTCCCAAAGTCTGCAGACTGAAAATTGAAGCTTCTAGGTACAATTTCAGTTGAAAAGTTAGGGTTTAACCTTTATGACACTGTTCATAGATGACTACATATGGAAATTAAAGGAATCCCAAGAAAGTTCTTCGAGTTGTTTGCACATATGCATAGATGTTTGTTGGATAGATTTATGGATAAGGATTGTTTTTATGTCTTTGCAGCAATAAGTGTTAGAAATGCCCTTTGAAGAGGAATAGGTTTAGATTCTCTTTTTGCTCTGGAGAGTACAAATAGGGAAGTCTGTATCACAAGATCACTCTGCTCATTCTTGATGCTATGTTAGTGTGGGCAGCAAAAGAATCTTGGGAGGCTTTTTCCCTTGGAGGTTAGTGTACGGCTAGTCCAAGTAGAATGGAAAGTCTTCTGAAGGTTAGTCTGTAGTGGGGCAACTCTGGAGTAGCTTTCCATCCTGCCACCAGAATTACTGAGGTAAATAACAATCATTAGAGCTGAATGGAGAATACCTATTCTTAATATGTTTTGCCCATATGAAACATTAAAGACTGGATAGTAAGTATACTTTTAATAAGACACGTAACTATTCTGTGAAAAGATAAATATGGCAACTCTATTTCATTCTCTATTTCTTAGGAATTAATGCCTCTGCTTCCCTCCCCCCCGCCCTAAACCAGGATGAACATCTGGTAAATCTATAATGTTTCTAATGGTCTCTTGATCATTTCCATTTCAGATCCTGCAATCTTGGAATGTACTGCTAATTGAAGCTTAAGATGTTGCTTATTATTATTTTCTTCTGATTCAGCCCTAAGATGCAACAGATAAGGGTGCTGTGATACTTCAGGAGATTCACTGCTGAGATCTCAGCATCGAGAGGGTACAGGCCCTGCTTAATTGTGTTCTAAAGGGAATATACAGTTATGCATCTTTCTTTTTGATGAGAGTTATTCAGAGAAATCATTAAAAAATGCATTTGTTGAAGACTGTGGAAAGCCAGTAGTGCTGTAGTAGCCATTGCCCATCATGTTTAGAAGATGATCCCAGAAATCCCATCATGTAATTTCATTAAGAAATGGATTTAAAATCCCTTAAGTTGCTTGTATTTTGTCAGTGGTGACAGATCCACTGATGGAGCAACTGCTGAAAAGACAACTCATGTATTATTAAACTGCAGTCCAATTTTAGAAAATACAAAGTACAGGGACTTGAGTATAATTTAGGAAGTGTGAGTATGGCCCTTGGGGGAACCTATTCATAGAACAAGTTACCTTTTTAACCTGCATCATACTGAGGTTAGTTATGCCAAATATCACTGTAAAAAACAAATCCAGGCATAGCTTTCTTATGTCACAGTAGCCTGGTCTGGATTAAATTCTCTGTCTGTTCGAAGAAGACCTGGAATATGATTCACTACAACAATTGAGTTATTTTGACTTATGCCAGTCACTAGGGTATACAGTCTACTTCCAGCTTTCTGTAGTAGATACTGCACAGTTTCTTTTCGTTTAGTGAGCTTTGTGTGAGGTACCCTAAAAGGATGCTTTTTGTTAAGGCAGGAAAAGAGGGTTGCAAGCCATTTGCAAAAGTTATTCATGTCTGGAAGTCTTAGTCTTTTTGTAGGAATACTAGTAGGAACTGTGGTGAATTTTTTTTTTTTTTCCTTTTTTTTTTTTTCTCCCAATGCATTTGTTTTTCTCTTTTGGACAGTACCAGATTCTGCTTCACCTTTCTTAAGAACTCTTCCATATTATCATATTTTATATATATATATATATATATATATATATATATATATATATATATATATATATATATAAAAAAATATATTATGTTATTATAGGTTCATTAAGATTGGAAAAGACGTATAAGCTCACCAAGTTCAACTGTTTTTTGCGCTCTATGATGTTTCAGTGAGTGTAAAGCCACTGAAGACTGAAACTAGTATATGCCCAGAATAAAAACTGCTCTTACTGGTGGGTGGAACTATATATAATGCTATAGCCTCTATTTTTCGAGCTTAAAAAGTTAGACTGAAATGAATACTTTCCTGTTACATAGGATTTTTTTTTTTTTATGTCATGGTGATTCAAAACTCTCAATATCTTTCTGTGTTTAGACACAGCAGTTAGAAGTGCAGTGCCGGCTTTATTCAAATCACTTTCTTCTTAAGGAAAGGTACCTGTTATTTACTATTCAACTGTCATTGTCACTTCCAGTTATCATGAATAGCTGTTCACTGAGTTACTGCAAGAGGAATACAGGTAGATTATTCAAGTACCTCCCTCACTGTAGTGAATCCAGGTGGATGCTAAGCTTGCCAGAGAGGTTTGTTGTGCTTGAGCCCTTGTGCTCTGTGGACACAGAGCAGGTGCCTATGGTTATTCTTAACCTGTAACCTTGATTTTACTGCCAGTGACAGGAAAATGGTATGTCTGTTGGACCCTGGCAAGGATAGAGTAGATGCCCTTAAGTGTGTTGCTTTTCATCTTTTGGGAAGCTGAAAGTTTCTGTGTGATCGTTCATCTGCCATGAAGGTGAACTCTCCTGTGGGGGGATAGATAACCCATTTTGGCATCCCTGTTGTTTGGGACTGTAAAGTGATCTGAACAGGAGTGAATTTGGATGCTGTAAAGCTCCCCTTGTTTTGCTTTACCTACGCGTTGACGTACATATATAGGTCGAAAATGGCCAACTGCAAAGTAACATAGGTGGTGAAGCAAGGATTCAGCAGAAATGGCCATGGCAGAGTTACTGGTGAGAGGTGTCTGCATTTTTCTCACTGTAACTTAAAATCTGGTTGTTCTTTTGAGGTGACTTGGTAGTACTCCAACATGCCTTTTCCCCCTTTAGAGATTTGTTCTTGTCTGTAAAGTGACTGTTTCTGCAAGACATAAACTGTATTTGTAATTGATACAGTCTCTGTTTTGCAACTCCCTCTGGATTTTTGCAGTTCATTTTAATTTGTTGTTACAGCTACCTGGCTGTCGGGTGTCTTAATTATGTCTGCAGTTAAGTGTCTGTCCAGTTCAGCATGTAGCCTTGTGGCAGCTTCTGTTCAGTGAGTCCTGCTCATGTAGAGTATGACACTGGTGGTCAGGGCTTGTCTTGTGTGTGAGGTCACATGCTAACACAGGGAGGAGGAATCAGAGGTGATTTTGAGGCTGTTCTGAAGGGAAGATTACTTGACACTTTATGACAATAATTTTGTTAAGGTGTCTGACTAGTGACAGGAGATGATCTGATAGTCCCTGGATGGGTGCAACTCCATGGGTTTAATCTCCATTAAAATCTGAAGGATGTTAAACATGCTTTCTCACACTATAGATCTTCACTCTTAGTAATGTGAAAGTGGACTTGCTTTGTAGAAGAGATCTGGTTTTTTTCCACATAGAAGATTTAAAACACTTTTTTCTTTTTTTTTTTTTTTTTTTTTTTTAATAAATAAACAGAGCCCAATGATCTGTCAATGTGGTTCTGGTTAACTTTGTCAGTTTTTCTCAAATATATCATCACTTACTATTTTCAACAACTCTGAACAGCATAACAGATGAAACAGTGACCATTTAGAAACATGAATCTGGTAGTTTTCATAAATTTGAATGCTTGCAGAATGTATTAACAAAATATGGTCAGCAAGACTATAAGACTCATCTATTTTTCATGTCTTTTTGTGACTCTTTTTCTATAGTAACTCGTTTTTGATGTCCTATATTGCATAGTTCAGTACTTAAGAGAGGTGGATTATTACTGTTAGCAACTCTATTCAAGAGGGTTTCTTTGATGTAGTACATCTTGCTCAGTCTATTAAACCAAGGCATTCAGAATTCCTGACCACAGTAATTGTATAATTTTTTCTTCCCTACTTCCAGTTTCTAGTTGGTGACTCCTACTACGCATCATCACCATATATCCTCATTTGAGCAGTCCAATTTTCATATTGTTATGATCACACTGAAAGTTCTAATAAACTTCTTTCAGTGACAGAAAGCTATTTGAATAATGACTGTGTCTAAAACTGCCATCTTAATACCTTTGACCTTGTCATCTTCCTGGAGCTTATTACTCAAGTTTTAATAGTGCCCTGTAAGGAATGTCGTGCCTGTATGTCTTTGAAAACCCACTGATTCTTCCATTGCCTGTGGTGACACTGACTATAGGGAGCCGAAATTATATGACCCTGGGAGAAACATAAGGGGAACTTGGCAAGATAAATGCAGAAGTGGTGAGATGTATCCTTATGTGTGGGAAACTGCTGTAGTGTTATATTTTCATAGACAGAGAATGCTTAACTAAAAAGTAGATATAGAGAAAAGTTACTAAGAGAAATTTACTGCTGATGTAATGGGGTACATAAACTGTGAAAAAACGGTAATAAATGATTCCATTATACACGTGGGGTCCGTGTCCGAGTATGTCACGAATGGCGTCCTGAACGTGGGGCTTGCAAAGTTAATCCAGAAACATAGCTGGAACTCCGACTCAACCAAGGAAAGAGACCTGGGTCAGGACTGTGCCCATCACCTCTGCAGGACAGCAGGTGAGCAGCTGGGAACCATGAGACAATCACTAACACGAGAACAAAAAATCAGATGGAGATACTCATGAAGATATTAAAGATATATGGCACTAATGTATGCCAGTTATTGTTAGCAACACTGTTAGTTTGGGTAAGAGACAGTTGCTCTGGCTTTCCCTGAGAGGGAACCTTGAATGTTTCCGTATTGAAGCGAATTGGGGAAGAGCTGGGGCGAACGCCAGATGAAAAAGTTTTAAGTTTACTTTCAACGTGGCAACAGGTGTTTTCAGCATTAAGCCACCTGCAAGCCGCAAATGTAACTGATTTACCTTCTTTGGCAAGTGTACCTCTCGCCGAGAATGATCCTAAAGAGAAACAAGCCCTGCTTACAACCCAAGACTCAAACCCCAATGATCTTCTCGACCCACTCTGGGTCAATCTGAAAAGAAGCAGGATTTATATCCCACTCCTGCTAACAATGACTCACTACAAAGTGTGACGCGCACCTCGGGAACAGCCCTGCTAAACCCGTGGCTCCGCGTCACCGCTTCTGCCATGCCTACAAATCCACCACTAAAACCCTCACTCCAAATCCACCGCTAAGAACCCTTACCTGCGAATCCCGCATCTTGGGCAAAACCCATGTACCCCGAGGTGGGAAGCAAGAAAAACAGTGATTCTTCACAATACTGTGGGACTCTTGAGCAGTGTAGGAAGGAAGAAGGGCAGGAGAAGGGAGGACAGGAGGAAGAAGGACTGGCTTCACTCCTGCCGCCATCCTGCCCTCTGTCCACCCGTGAGTGCAGCGCTCAGCCCTACTCCGCTGCTGCCCTGTGCAACCACTTCCACTGCCGCCTCCTCCTCGCTGCTGCCAGCTGCAGTGGGAGCCACCGGGGCACTGCGTGGGTGCACTTCGCCACTGGGGCCGTGTGAGCCCAGTGGGCTGGGGGCGGCAGCCCCCGCCGCCTCAGGCTGCCTGGCCGTGGTGCTAGTGGTGTCAGCACTGAGGAACATGCTCTTCCTGGTGCTGCTGGGAGCAAACGCATCTCCCGCCATGGCAGCCCCCTGCGAAAGCCGCTGCTCCAGGGGCCCCCACTCTCCTCCTCCGCTGCCGTCACTGGCACCGCTGCAGCCTCTGGAGCAACCGGAGCCCATGCCCGGCCGCAGGTGGGTGCACAGCAGCTGGGCCACTTCCCGGCAGCAGCACTGCCTGGCACTGGGAGGTGGGAGCCGATGGCCAATGCGGCAGCCGTGGAGGCCCCGCCACAGCACAGGCTCGCCAAGTCTCGCAATCAACTGATGCTGATTTGTTACATTAAAGGGTGGCCATTTACAGGTTTGGTGGACACTGGTTACTATCGTATTGAACACTGATTGACCCACCAATTGGCCTTTAAAGACTCCTACTGCTGCAGTCCTGGGTATCGGTGGGACCCAGCTCCCTAAACAAAGTGCACAGGAGTTACAGGACCAGAAGGACAAAAGGGTCAAATTACACCCTATGTGATGAGCACTCCTTGTATATTATGGGGAAGAGATTTATTGAGTCAATTGTGTGTTTCTATCTGGACAAATTTATCCTTGGGGCCACTGTGATGCAGCCCTATCTAAAACTCACCTGGAAAACAAATGTGCCAGTGTGGGTAGAACAGTGGTCCCTGAAACAGGAGCAGCTGCAAAAACTCCAAAAAGTAGTGCATGAACAGTTACAGGCAGAACATATAGTTCCTTCTACTAGCCCGTGGAATACACCTGTGTTTGTTATTCCTAAGAAGAATGGTAAATGGAGACTATTACATGATTTGCGAGCAACTAACTCTGTGCTAGAACGGATGGGAGCCCTTTAGCCTGGTGTTCCTTCGCCTGCTATGTTACCCGACTCCTGGCCACTGATAGTTATTGCTATTAAAACTGGTTTTTTACCATTCCATTGCATCCGGAGGATGTGTCATGTTTTTCTTTCACAGTGCCGGCAGTTAATAATCAGGAACCTGCAGAACATTACCATTGGACTGTTTTACCCCAGAGAATGATGAACAGTCCTGTAATGTGTCAAAGGATTGTTGCAAAAGTTCTTATACCTATTCAAGTTTCTTTCCCACAGGTTTTACTCTGTCATTACATGGACAACATTCTTATCACATCGCCGACAGATGAGCTGTTACAACGAGTACTTGCTGTTCTACAGAGAGCATTTGAGCAAGCAGGACTGTGTGCCGCTTAGGACAAGTTAAAAAACATTCTCCGTGGAAGTATCTGGGGTGGAAAGTAACCAAAACAGCTGTTTTCCACAGTCACTTCATCTAGCCCTAGACATACAAACACTTAATGACCTGCAGAAACTGTAAGGCGCCATCAGTTGAGTGTGACCGTAATTAGGCATATCTACACAATTGGCCCCGTTGTTTGAATCGTTAAAGGGCGATCCTGACTTGCCTTCACCTCGTTCATTAACTAATGAAGCAAAACAGGCTTTGTCTTTTTGCTTCAGGCTACTTGGGATCGATAGAGCTGTCGCATAGTGTTGAAATTACTAGACTTCTTGATTTTAATTTATAATACCTTTCAACCTTATTCCCTCTTATGCCAGTGGGATGTACCTATGCAGACCCCTTACAGGTTCTGGAGTAGGTTTTGCTGCCTCATGCCTTTCCTAAAACAGTAAGCACAGGTATTGAAATGTTGACTATGCTTATACAGTGAGACAGACATCGTTTGCAAAAATTAATGGCATGTGATCCTGCAGTAATTTATATACTGCTTGCAAAACAAGATTTTGCTTTTTGGCTTCAACAGCACACGCCATTGCAGATTGCATTAGCAGAATTTACTGGAGAGATAAAATTTTCTCTTCCTCATCACAAGCTGTTACATTTGCTCTCAGCCTTGCCTTTGCAGTCAAAGACCCACCTTTCTCTAGCCCCTACCCCAAATGCCTTAACTTTTTTTATAGATGGGTCAGGGGAAACGGGAAAAGCTGTGGTAGCATGGAAAACGGACAGTGATAAATGGAACTCAGATGTTACTTTTGTTACAGGCTCTGGACAGATAGTGGAACTGGCAGCTGCTGTTCGTGCCTTTACTCTTTTTTCACAGTGTCCTTTGAATGTTGTTGCTGACTCAATGTCACAGGTATTATTCAGCGCTTAGAGAGAGCATTTCTCGAAAGGGTTTCTAATCAGCAATTGTTTTCACTTCTTAGGCAGTTATTACTTTTATTAGAACTCTGTCACCATGAATATTTTGTTTTACATATTTGGTCACATTCAATATTGCCAGGCCCAATTGTACAGGGAAATCAAATAGCAGACTCCCTTGCTGCAGTGACAAAACCCCCTAATGCCTATCAACAGGCCAGACTTTCACATGTTTTTTTCCATCAAAATGCAAAAGCTTTGCAACAGTCCTATGGTTTTACACGAGAACAGGCTCAAAGCATTATTCACAGTTACCCTGATTGCCAGGATATAAGTCTTTTGCCTTTGCCACATGGTGTGAACCCTCAGGGCTTACAGCCCTGTGACATCTGCAAACTGCTATTACTCATTATCCCTCCTTTGGCAAACTAAAATATATTCATGTTTCTGTTGATACCTGTTCACCTATGCTTTTTGCCACTGCTCATACCAGAGAGAAAAGCCATGATGTTTGCTGTCATTGGTTAGCTTCTTTTGCAGTAATGGGTGTGCCAGTTGAAATTAAAACAGATAATGGCCCTGCCTATATGGCTCAATGTACTCAGATTTCTTGACAAGATTGGGGAATTCGCCATGTTACTGGCATTCCACATTCTCCTACTGCTCAAGCAACTGTTGAATGTGCTCACCGCACCCTGAAAGACATGTTACATAAACAAAAACGGAGGACTTGCCCAGGTATTACTCCACAAGAACAGTTATGGAAAGCAATCTATGTTTTAAATTTTTTGAATCACATTGATAATGACACTTCTGTTTCTTGACATTTTCGTAGCCCCCCATGGTGGACCACACCTTATGTGAGATACAGGGACTCTGAAACGGGTCAACGGAGTTCTGCAGCAGAATTAATAATGTGAGGGAAAGGATATGCTTGTGTCTCCACAGGTCAGGGACTGCGTTGGATCCCTGCTCCTTTTGTCCAGCCAGTTGATACCGTAGTCAACAATGACACCAACGCTGACACAGGCAACAGCAACAACAACACACCAGAGAGCGAAGCAGCATGAGAGACTGGGTGATATTTGCAAAGCTGCTGGGACTGCTGACCCGAGTGGCAGTAACTCAAGGATGGCTGGTGGCTCAACCGAAAGAGAACATTTGGGTTACATTAGCCAATGTAAGGGGTCAGGATACCACGTGTCTTAGCTCTGCAACACCTAACAATCCTTTTTTGACTTGCTTAGTAGGTGTTCCTCTAGACACAGGAATTGTTCACTCTCTGTAATGACTCACTGCATACTCCATCCTCCTGCCTACTCCATCCTCCTGCCAGAATCTTATGAGAAATGACACTTACGACTGCTGGGATGGGTGGTGGTCTCACGTAGGTCAGCCATGTAAAAATACCCCTCAGGAGTTGGAATTTTTACGATAGATGCATAATGTTTAGGAACAATGTTAGCACCTTATGGAATGTTACAGGTACCAGATCATTTAGTAACACGTTTCTATGGTGTTCACACGTAGATAATAGTACCCTATCCTTTTCAGGTCACATGACCTTGCTGTCTGGTCTTTTCTTCCTTTGTGGAGATTGAGCCTCGGTTTTGGTACCAGCACAAATTATCGGAGGACCTTGTATGGTAGGAAAATTAACCTTGTTCACTCCTACTACAACAATGATCCTAAACCAGCATAATAGTTACAAGAGACACTGGTGAATGTAGGGATAACATAGAGTTTTGGAATCAGGGGACAAGAATTGCTGCCTCTTTCTTAGCACCTGGAGTGGCAGGTGCAAAAGCTTTAGCTACATTAAATAAATTAGGATGCTGGTTAGCAAAACAGACAAATGCTACTAGTCAGTCTATTGCAGCTTTATTGACCGAAGCTCAATCAGTGAGACATGCTACTTTGCAAAATAAAACTGCTATTGACTGTCTGCTTTTAGCACAGGGACATGGATGAGAAGAATTTAATGGAATGTGTTGCATGAATTTGAGTGACAAATCAACCTCTATTCACAAAAGCTTACAACAGTTGCAGGACCTAAAGAAGAAGGTGATGGTGAATGATGGATAAAGCCCCCTTGAAGGATGAGATTGGACTTTGGGATTAGGGCCATGAGTAAAAAAAAATTCTAATGTGTGGCTTGGTTATAGTGTTGGGTCTATTGGGGATGATCTTCTGTTCCCCATGCTTGACTGGGATTTTACAATCTAGGATAAAGGCAAAACATCAAGCCTTGGTGGTACGAGTCCATATAGTTTTAACTTTAAGAGCCTTAGAAAATAAAGAAGGGGGAGATATAGGGAACTGAGATTATATGACCCTGGGAGAAACATAAGGGGAACTTGGCAAGATAAATGCAGACGTGGTGAGATGTATCCTTCTGTGTGGGAAATTGCTGTTTTATATTTTCATGGATAGAGAATGCTTAACTAAAAAGTAGATACAGAGAAAAGTTACTAATGGGAATTTACTGCTGATATAATGGGGTATATAAACCATGAAAAAACTGTAATAAATGGTTCCATTATACTGCATGGGGTCTGTGCCCGAGTATGTCACGAGTGAGTACTTACAGTCCTTTTAGGTATTAAGAAATCAAACTGAAAATGAATCTTCAAGTGTGATGTACAAGGTACTGTCACCTTCTTCCATGTTTTTATGAACTTTGTCACAGGAGAGAGCTTTTGCCTTTGTGAAACACAGATTTTATTACAAATGCTGTCTTGGAGTGGTACATCATTTACAAATCACTAATGAATGGAGTTGCAATCAGGCTGGCGACTGGTCACTTGTGGGGTTCAACAGGGCTCCATCTTAGGCCTAATGCTCTTCAATATCTTCATAAATGACTTGGATGCAGGACTTGAAGGACTACAAAGGAAGTTTGAAGATGATAAAAAATTTGGAGGAGCTGTTAACTCCCTCAAAGGCAAAGAGGCCCTGCAGAGAGACTTCAACAAATCAGAGATTGGCAATCACCAACTGCATTGTATTTGTGCTTAATTAGGTGCTGCTATTTTTTGGTCTGTGGTTGGCCCAGCCACCTGTGAGAGTTTATTCTTTTCCTACCAAGTTAGGAGGAAACAAACACTGATAAATGAGAATTTTCATTCTTGAAAGGATCATCCTATATAAACTATATTTAATTGGTACCTCACTATTGGCTGATGGCCTTTCAAGGGCATTTGTAGAAGAAAATAAAGAGGAGGATGATGAAGCAATCCCCCAGACTCTTTTAGGAAAGACCCCCTGAGGTGCAGCATGCAGGTGCAGGGATATTCCAGAGTCATGCATGTGCAGAAGAGATGGGGGGAGGGACTGAAGGCCTCTAACTGGGCGGTGCTGGCCACACCTGCCCAGGTAGATGTCACCAATTAATTGTATAAAAAGCAGATGGCTTGTGCTGGGAGTGGGAAAGCAAGCTTCACATCAAAGGACAATGTTGCCTTTTGTGGGGATGCCTGCTATCTCGTGAGCTGCCGACACTCCAAGAGTGCAGCTTCTGCTTTGGCTAATTCCAGCCATTCTGGGGTTGGTAACAAAACTTTGTAAGCAACATCTGGGTGAGAGGGGAAGTTGTACTGAGGGCTTATTTTCCTCCTCCTTCCTCTCTCTTGGGTTTTTGTTTTGTTGACTGCCTCTTGGTAATAAATAGTTTTTGTTGAGCTTTCAACAGCGTATGGTTTCAGTTTCAGCATCCTTCCCTGCTACACGCATGAAGTTTAACAAAAACAAGTGTAGGATTCTGCACCTTGTTTGGGGCACCCCTGGTTGTGTGTCTAGATGGGGGGACAAGAGGCTGGAGACCAGCTGTGGGAAGGGACCTGGGGCCCTGGTTGAGAACAAGTGGAATATGAATCAGCAGTGCTCTGGTGGCCAGGAGGGACAACCATGTCCTGGGGGGTATCAGGCAAAGCATCACCAACAAGTTGAGGGAGTGGATGGTCCTCCTCTGCTTTGCACTGGTGTAGCCTCACCTTGAATATTGTGGCAGTTTTGGGCACCACAATATAAAAAGGACGTCAAGCTATTAGAGAGTGTCCAAAGGAGGCCACGAGTATGCTGAAGGGTCTGGAGGGGAAACCTTAGGAAGAGAGGCTGAGGGCACTTGACTTGTTCAGCTGGAGAAGAGGAGACTGATGTCAGACCTCATTAGGGTCTGCAGCTTTCTCATGAGGGGCAGTGGAGGGGTAGCTACAATCTGTGTTCTCTGTGACCAGTGACAGGGACCCAAAGAACATCACAAAGCTGTGCTAGAGCAGGTTTAGGCTGGATATTAGGAAAAGGTTCTTCACCCTGAGGAAGTCAGGCACTCAGACATATAGTGGTCACAGCACCAAGACTGACAGAGCTCAAAAAGTATTTGGACAATACTCTCAGGTACATGGTAGTATTCTTGGGGTGTCCTGTGCAGGGTCAGGAGTTTGACTTGGATGATCCTAGTGGGTTCCTTTCAACTCAGGATTTTCTGTAATCATGCATGATCCAAGCAACTGTCAGTGAGATTATATTCAGGCCTATTTCTTTTCTTTAGCAAACATTTAAAGTTCAATATTTATCCATATATTTTGTGCTAAAGACTATGGAAGTATTGGTGATGAGAGGAAATAACTGGATCCACGTGAAAGAATAGAAGTGCTGTTTGGGTTAAGGTTTGCCTTAGCTAGGGAGGGAGATACTTATAAGCCAGGACTGAACATTTCTGAATCTGCATTGGGAAACAGCAGTTATGAGACTGGCAGCTTTTGCAGGCTGCTTTATTTAGTCAAATGCACTGGAGGTGCGATTTTTGTACAGAAAGTATTTTAAATAGCTATTTGTTCTTTATTTTTCTTGTGAGTATGCAATCTATCTTGGCTTCCTCTGCTCTTTTGGCTTTGTTTGTTGTTACTTGCCACATTTGGATGTGATTTGCACCCTCTGACTTGGCTGATAAGAAGCAGTATAGAGGAAATGAGTGTTGGAGCAATCCATTTCACTAGGACTGTTCTATGAAGACAAATCACTTGCATATAATAGATGGCTTGAAGTTTTTTCTCTTAGTGTCCTAGATGGGCCAGCTACTCCACATCAAGAAAAAAAGGCTATTTCCATCTGCAGAAGGAAAGTAGTCTTTGAACGGATCAATAGACAGATGCATAGTGAAAATGTGTGTGACAAAGGACAACACGTTGTAGGGCTGATAAGATCGCTCTTGTGGCAGGGCAGGATTTGGAGGGGTGTAGTGAATATCTATTTGTATATGGAATGTAACTGTTACTTGAATGTGGTGGTGATTTTAAAGATGAATAGTAACTAGACTGGAGAGATTGGAGGAGGGAAGCTTTAGAGTGTTGTGGATTTGGTTTTGGTTTTATCTGTTGGTGGTTTTTCCCTGTTGAAAATAGTGTCCAACCTAGTGCAATAGCTGCTAGGCTGGTGCTCTTGCTCAAACATTTAGGAAAGCTCTTTAGGAAAGCCCCTGCTTCAGGTGGGTGAAAGCAGCAAGTGAAATTCAATTTCCCATCTTCCAGGTTCATGTCTTATTAAGGAGAATTTAGAGACAGGGTTCTCCTCTGCTTTTTCTTGTCTTTTTAGTTTTTGTTTTGACACAGAAGGAAATCAGATGTCCTTTCTTATAGATTGACTCTCAGGTTTTTTTGTAAGTGCTATTGGTTGGGACCAGATGTTGCCAACTGGTATGGCTGTATGCCTTTTGCTGAAGACCACTTTTGGTATTAAGGGTCTGACCTAATATCTAGTAAAGTTGCTGTGCATTTGGCCTAGGGAACCAGTAGGAACAAATATGAAATGTGGTGGGAAAATATAAGCGTCATGTTGGTGGCTGGGAAACTGAGTTCAGCTCCTGCTTGCTCTCTTCTTGGTCCCCAAATAGAAAATGGGTGTGTAATTGAATATGTGATGAAAATACCCAATATGCTTTTGAAAAGAAAAAAGATTTTGAGAGTTATCTTGTTATGAAAAACTTCCACAGGCTACCACCTTAGCTCTGTGCAAAACTGTGGAATTGAAGCCAGAGCTCACCTGTCGTTCGGGTGTTCAAATCGTCTTGATTTCCTAGAGATTCATTGGTTTCAGAGGAAGTGAGGTTGTTTAAGCAGTTCTGGCTCTTGCTCCAGATCAGAAAATGCCTAGTTAAGCACACAAGTGATTTCACTAATGTTTCAGTAAAAACCTATACACAATATGCAAGCTCACTTTCAGGACAAACAGGGATTTCTGGGGCTTTTTGAACATGCTGATGAGAGGGCCTGAATTTTTTCTTCCCCTACCCCTTGGTATGATGAAAATAAGACATAATTTTGCTCCTCAGATTGAGCACTTCCATATTATAGATGAATTTGAAAAACTGTATTTGTTTTCACTCTTTATTAGTTATGAAATATGGATGTAAACATCCTCAGAGACTGGTGATACATTCACAGTGCCCACAGGCAGAAAACAAGTCTAGAAAATGCTAAGGAAGGAGATCATTGCCTGTCTGTTCATCTCCTCTGCCACTAAGTATTGGTTTTTTTGAGTAGTATGTAGACTTTTATATCCTAGATGTAAATAAACGGACTACCTTCCTGTAAGATATTTACAACAGTTTGTCACCCTGTGCAGCATTCCAGTGATTTCTGTACCATTACAAGCACATGGTGAGTTGTTCAAACATGGCAGTCTGGCAGGTGTTTGCACAGTGTCTAATTACAAAAGGATAATGTGGGTTTCTGTTGTACATATATGTAAGCACAAATCAGGAGGAGAGAATGAAAAAATAGTCTTTGTCCAAGACATGCAGCAAAACAGGAAAAAAAGCTAGGCAGCATGATTTGGGCTGGGGGATATCAGTGAATCAGCTGCAAACTCTTCATGTTTGACTTTTATTCTTACTAAAAAAAAAAAAAACTAAATTATTTTATGTGTAGGAAAGGCAGACTCTGAGCTACAAACTGCTACATAAAATTCATGGCTTAGTATCCTGTTCCCAGCTTAAGTTCTAGTTTGTTGTTTATGTGACACTTGTACTTTGAGATTCCAGTGGAACTGGAACATTCGCTGTGGGCAACGTTGTGGGCATTGCACAGAATAGACCCAGAGCAACTTCTCTGCCACTAATGAGCTGCAGTCTAATGTTCAAGATAAGCAAAAGACTGGTAACTGGTCAGACGTTCAGCTGGACACAGACCCTCAAGTTCAACATCTCATGGAGTGGAGTGCATTACCTTCTAACTGAAGTAGTGATGTACAGCCACTGATCCATGAAAACCCTGTCATATGAGAAGAACTCAGGAGAAGATAAGTTGCCACTGCCCTCATGCTGCATGTTTGCTGAACATGAAGGGAAGGCCTGCAGTAAACAACCAGTGTTCTTGGTGCAGGTATGAAGCCAACTGGCCTTTCCACACTCGCTTCCCTCTGAGTTTTTGCAAGACAAAAAAATAAAGAAGGTATCACTGTTGTATTATTGGAGATGGAAATATGGAGTTTGGACTGGGCTGCTATGTTGGAGGAGAGTAAGAATGCAAGTGCCACTTTTGCTAGGGCTGCTGGCAAAAATGATAGCATCTGTTAAAATATATGGCCTCTGAGAAGTCTGAGAACTCTTTTGTTTCAAGTCTGGAAGTCTGGCACTGGATGTGCTAAGGATTACTTTTCTTCTGCTTTTCATCTGCCACTGATGAATAAATTAACGTACGGTTAACATGAAATGAGAACTTGTGGGTTTTTTTGGAAAGACATGCAAGTCATGAACAAATAGTGATAATAAATTTTGGTCAGTGTAAAGTCAATAACTGACTGAAGTACTGGAGCTAGATGTTTTAATAATGCGCCTAATGAACTGGAGTGTTTATGATTTTAGGCAGGAGCTCTATAAATACCGAGAAAAATTTTTTTTAAAAGTACCTCATAAATTTCAATGCCTCATTGAAACATGTTTGGCCCAAGGACTTGCAGAAGAATACTTCTTGTTTTCAGGAAAACTGCCTACACACATAAAGATTGTGAAATCACCATGGATACACCCACCACCTTTTTAGTTCTGGTGTTTTTTTTTTTTTTTATCCAGACCTTCAAATGATAGGATGTGTCTCTTTGATTTCTACCACCCTTGCCCATTTGTCATTAAAAGGAGAGAGCTAAAATGCCTGCAATTATTGGTATGTATTTACTTCCAAAGGTAAAGAATTCTTTTTCATTAAAGCCCTTTCCCCACAAACACGTGAAAAAAATTAAGGTATGAGAAGTTACAGTCTTAATTTTTTAGCATGATAAGTTGTGTTATAGTTCCAGAGGATACCAAGTTGTACCGAAAAACACTGTACTGTTCAGAGGGAATCCAAATGGAGAGGAAATATGATGCTGTGACCCTGAACTGCACTTATGCTTGTCACAGGTGCACTGGGAGACCTTGAAGAAGCCCCAGTGGAGGTTTCTGTCTCATCTTCCTAGATCTGGTTTTGCTACTATCTGTTTAGGTGATAAATATTCAAAAAATGTTCTAGCTGGAGATATGTACAGCAACCTGTACCTAGGGTCTTGCTCTCAAGGCACTGTGGCAATATGAATAATAACCTGTAGTCTGGGAAGCAAGGCACGTTTTCCCTTGGCAGCACAGCACTTGAAATTCCTCTGCTGTCCTATGTTAGACGCAATGCCGACTCAGCAGCTTCAGGAGATGCTACAGAAATGCCTTTACGTATGCTATGGACTTGTGACTGCTTCCACAGCCATGTAAATCAGAAGTAACTGCTGAAATCAGTTTTATGTACTGGTATAAAACTGGGAGAGAAGAACAGATTTATTTTGAAGAATGGGAATGGCAGCTTGCTTAACATTTCTTTCCTTGCATTAAAAAAACAAAATGTGTTGATGTTTTTCTAATGGGCTCTAAAGAGTCAGCCCTTAAAAAGAGCAGGTTCATGAATAAAAGAATTGTTCCTGTCAAGGGAAAACTGCCAAAAACATGCTTAATTTATGTCACTAAGAAAGAAATACTGATGTAATAAACGAATGAGTTTTGCCATTCGATTATGCAGCTAATGTTATGGGTATACTATAAAGCTAAATTTTCTAATTTGTTTTCTTCCTGGGTCATACAAATACTGCAAAATAGTTTCTAGTGAGTACTGTGGAAGGAGAACTTCCCTTGCACAGTGCCACATGAATGCTGTGTCCTGTCAAGCACGTTGGCTCCCAGTACACTGACCCAGCTGTCCTGGCTGTCTGTTCTCATTAGATGATGTGGATAATCTTCATGCGGAAGAATGCGGCATCACATTGACAGGTGCCCTTGTAACATGTTTCTCTACGATATTACCTTCTAATTATAAAAGAAGAACAATCTTCTGCATTGTGTTTTTCCTGTCTAGCAAGGTCTTTTGTAAGGTAAAGGACACTTGGTTTTCATATTTTGACATGAGTAAAAGAAAATGGTTAAGGGCTCAGGGTTGCTTCTGACTTTGCAGTGTGCTCTGCTGTGGACCTGAGCAGTCTGCATCAACTCTTGGGTGGCATGATGCCCCAGAGTGAAAATGCTGGGGTCTGCTCTCATTTTGAAAATTAAAGGAATAGGGAATGTGGACCAACAGATTTTATAATTGTTATAAAACTGTGACTGAGAAAACAAGATGCCTGGCTGGTGGCTACTCTTATTGCTAATTATCTGGTTTTGCTTCATTTTAAAATAGAAGTGCAGTGGTTCTTTGCCAAGGATTTGAAGGAATGCCATCTACTATGAGATGCTGATTATCCCTTAGTACTAATGTAATCTTACTATTATGTAGTTCTCAAAGCATGCTATAACAGAGATTTTGTTTATCTCCATTTCTCATCTGGAGAAAGAGGAACTGATTTACTTCCTGAGGTTTAAACCATGTTCTAAGGCAGAATTAAGAAAGAGACTCAGTTTTCGGGCAGTGCTTTACCCACAAGATATTAAACACCAGTTGAATTCTGATGCCTGATATTATTGTCCAAAATGTGTTCTTATTGAAGAGTGTGCTGGTTTAAAGGTAAACCAGCAGGGGAAATGAACTTAACTCAAAGGAGAGATTATAAATCACAATAACAATTTAATAAAATAATACAATAAATGTGATTATGCAGACAAACAGTTGGTTTTAACCCACAAAACCCAAATATATAACCCAGCACCCTGGGGCATGAACAGAGTGGTCTTCTTTGGGCCTCCTGAGTCCAAAGGAAAAGGAGAGGGGAAAAAAACCTGTTGGTAAGAGTGCTGTTGCAATCTGGTCAAGAGTGGTGGTTGCAGTCTGGTTGAGAGCGGTGATCTGCAATCTTCCTCTGGATCCCACGAGTGGTTAAAAAAGTCCCAAGACTCCAAGATTATATATTCTCCAGTTCAGGCAGGAATGCTCAGTACCTCCCTCAGGGTGGGGAGTTCCACAATGGGTGTAAGGACAGGAGCATCCTCCTATCTCGCAGGCCTCTTAACACCTAGTTTATAGCCTGAGGAGTCAGGTTGCTCTGGGCAGAGGGTGTAAATAGTCTATTGATACCAGTTTCTGGGAAATGGCATGGAAGGCCATAGAATACACAGCTTTGGGTAACACCCATCCAGTGATGAACTGGTCCCAGCTGTTCTAACTAGGACAAAGAGCAAATAACACCTGGTCCTCTATGACTGACTGGTGCCAAAAACTGCTGGAAATTGATTTTTTCTTTTGGAAATTAATTTGAGTGCAGATTTATAGAAGTGGGCTAGTTTTGCCAAGTAGAATAGGAATGAGTCTGGGACTCGGAACACTGGGTTTTGGTCTCTTAGATCTGTTAAGAATTGCTCGAGAAGAAGTCTCTACAAACTTTAAGTTGCTGACACGGGGATGTAGGCAGAATTTGGATGTCTAAGCCTAGAAGCACACTCCTTAAAATCCACTCTGTTAGCCTGCAGGCATCTGTGGTCATTGGGGAGTTCCCACAAGGCCCTGTGTGGGCATGTGCTCCAGACTGCCTTGAGAATAGCACAGCACTCCTTGTCCCTGTCTCATGACTCTTCACTAGGCTCCTTGCAGCCTTTCTGTTTCCAAGGGACATCTTGTGCGATGTGTTTTGAACATATTGATGCATACTACAAGACCAGTCAGAACTCTCAGTTCCAATCTGAAGAAACATGAGAAGTGAAAAGATTGTGTTTTATATGTGGCTAAGCTTTTAGGGCAGTCTTCTGCATGTAGAAAACTCAGAATTCATTTCCCTTGTGTGCCTGCCTCCGGCTTCTGTCTGCATCATTCCCTGCCCAGGACTGACTGCGAGTTCCCAGGCTCTGAGGTTTCCTGGCTGATAGCGTAGTGAAAGGTGAAAGTTTGCACCTCCTTTAAGTAGAGAAGAAAACTGAAATTTGGCTTACTACAGCTTATCCACATGCCCTGATCACTGGGGCATTGGGTGAAAGAGGATTGTCACTTTACCCCATGTCAGCTAGAAGAATGATAGCTGACCTGTTGTCAGTAGAAAAGTGTTCAAGTGGACAACTCACCAAGATGTCAGGTGTGTGAACTCTAAAAGAAGAAGATGGATCTCCTTCTGAAAAAGGTAATTTAAATGACATTTAATTTAGTGTGAGCATTGTGTGAACAGCACTGGTATATCCTGACTTTCTTCATGGGGCACTCGGTGAGCTTAAGATCCTCGTTCACAGTGATGGATGGCACTGGTGAGAATGGGTAAAGGGTCTGTAATGCTCTTTAGCGCAAGAAACAATTCTCTTTGGAAAGGTGATCCTTGGTTTCTGTAAAGTTCAATTACACTTTTATGAAGAGAGTAATCAGGACTGCAAAACTGGAGTGTTCTGCATACCCAGGATGAAATGTGCACAGAATTTTGAATCCAACAAACCTAGAAGTTTTCCTAAGCAATGGAACTGCCAAATCTGTTGTCAGATTTCTTTTTAAGAGTATGTCTGGAACATGTAATGAATGTACAGATCTGACGTTGTGGAATAGAAAACCAAGGCCTTTTATTAGGTCTTAAAATCCATTTTCTGGGATCAATTTGCTGGAATTTCACATATGTGACCTGTGGGTTACCTTAAAGTAGAAAATACCTTGACCTTGTTTCTTCTCCAAAATAACTTCCCTCCATTGATTCCCATGTCATTCTCCTGTAACCTTGACTGTTATGATCTTGTCTGAGTAACATGAGGGAAAATGTACAGCAGGGTCCCTGCTCCTGCTAGTCCCCAGGTCTTTGCCTTTGATTTTGATGGTTTATCTTCTGACTTGCTTTATTTGTAAAAGGAAGTTGAATGTATGAATTAAGGACTTACATTTGCAAAAAATGTTTGCACTATTAGAGTACTAGAGAAATCAGGATTTATAGTTCATTTAAATGTAGCAATTCCTGAATTTCCTAATAAATTGGGATATGATTATTGTTTTGGGTGTTGTTCTTGCTCGTACGGTCCATTACTGTCTGAGTCCATATCTTTTAATTTTGCCAAAGGAACTCTGAATTCAGAAGGATTTTACCTGTCTTCTGCAAAGGAAGTTTCATCTAGACCTTCTGTTCTCAAACAGAGAGGGGCTGGTGGGAGATGTGGTGGTCGGAGGCTGTCTGGGGCACAGTGACCATGAAATAATAGAGTTTTCAATACTCAGGGATACAAGGAGGGCCATCAATAAAACCTCTATGCTGGACTTCCGGAGGGCAGATTTCAGCCTATTCAGAAGACTAGTTCAGAGTGTACCCTGGGAAACAACCCTTGAAAACAAAGGAGTCCAGGAGGGATGGACATGCTTCAAGAAGAAAGTATTGAAAGCACAGGAGCTGTCCCAGTCTGCCAAAAGGCAAGCCGGTGGGGAAGACGACCGATCTGGCTGAATAGGGAGATTTTGAAAGAAATTAGGGTAAAAAAGAGAGTCTACCAATCATGGAAAAAAGGACTGGCTATTCAGGAAGAGTTTAGAAATGTAATTAGGTCATGTAGAAAGAAAATTAGAGAGATGAAGGCACAGCTTGAACTTAATCTCACCACTTCTGTGAAGGATAACAATAAGTCCTTCTACAGATACATCAATAGCAAAAGGAGGGGCAAGGAAAACCTCCATTCTTTGTTGGACATGGGCGGATGTATCAGGGGTTAATTACGCTGATACTTTTGTTCTGTGTTCGGCCCAGTCACCTGTGAAAGTTTTGTTCTTTCCCTGCCAAGTTATGATAAAACAAGCACTGATAAAACGGGAACCTTGTCCTTGAAGGGAGTTGTTGTATAAACTATATTTAATTGGTGTTCTGTGACTGTCTAATCATTCTCCAAGGTCACTTGAAGGAGAGATTGAAGACTATAATGATGAAGGACGCCCCCAGACTCATTTGCAAAAGACCCCCCTGAGTGCAGTACACGGGCGCAGGGAAAGCCACGCATGCGCAGAAGAGATGCACTGACATAACCAAGGGGGTGGGACTGAGGGCCTCTGGCTGGGTGGTGCTGGCCACTCCTGCCCAAGTTGAGGTCACTCAGTTAATTGTATAAAAGCAGACAGTGCTTTCTTGGAGGGAGCTAGCTTCACACCAAGGACAACGTTGCCTTTGGCGGGGATGCCTGCCAGTTTGTGAACTTACTGACTCTCCAAGGATGCAGCTTCTGCTATGGGTAATTATAGGCATGCTAGGTCGGTAAGATAACTTTATGGGCAACAACTGGGTAACTGGGGAGGTCGTGCTGGGGGCTTATTTTTCTCCTCCTTCCTCCCTTTTGGGTTTGTTCGTTTTGTTGGCCACCTCTTGGTAATAAATATCAGTTTCGTTGAGCTTGCGATGGTGTCATGGTTTCAGGTTTCAGTATGTCCAAACCTCTCCCTAATACAGTGGGAGATACAGTTATCAAAGATGAGGAAAAGGCTGAGGTATTTAACACCTTTTTTACCTCAGTTTTCAACAGTAAAACAGGTTGTCCTGAGGACAGCTGGCTTCTGGAGCTTGTAGACAGAGATAAGAATCTGAATAGCCCCCCTGTAATCCAGGAGGGAACAGTCAGTGACCTGCTGAACCACTTGGATCCTCACAAGTCTATGGGACCAGATGGGATCCAGCCAAAGGTGATGAGGGAGCTGGTGGGAGAGCTTGCCAAGCTGCTCTCCGTCATCTACCAACAGTCCTGGCTCACTGGGGAGGTCGCAAATGATTTAAAGTTGGCGAATGTCACGCCAATCCGCCAAAAGGGCTGGAAGGAGGACCTGGGAAACTACAGGCCCGTCAGCCTGACCTCAGTGCCTGGCAAGGTTATGGAGCAGATCATCCTCAGTGCAATCACACAGCACCTACAGGATGGACAAGGGATCAGACCCAGCCAGCACGGGTTTAGGAAGGGCAGGTCCTGTCTGACCAACCTGATCTCCTTTTATGATCAAGCGACCCACCTGGTGGATGAGGGGAAGGCTGTTGATGTGTCTACCTGGACTTCAGCAAGGCCTTTGACACTGTCTCCCACAGCATACTCCTGAAAAAGCTGCAGCCAGGCTTGGACAGGGGCACTCTGTGCTGGGTTAGGAACTGGTTGGAGGGACGGGCCCAGAGTGGTGGGGATGGGGCTGCATCCAGTTGGGATCTGGTCACTGTTGGTGTCCCCCAGGGATCAGTGTCGGGCCCAGTTCTGTTTAATATCTTTATTGATGATTTAGATGAGGGGATTGAGTCCACCATCAGCAAATTTGCAGATGACACTAAGCTGGGGGGGAGTGTCAATCAGCTGGAAGGCAGGAGGGCTCTACAGAGGGACCCGGACAGACTGGAGAGTTGGGCTGATTCCAACAGGATGAGGTTCAACCAGGCCAAGTGCCGGGTCCTGCCCTTTGGCCACAAGAAGCCCCGACAATGCTACAGGCTGGGGACAGATTGACTGGAGAGCAGCCAGGCAGAGAAGGACCTGAGAGCTGGGATTGACAGGGAGCTGAACAGGAGCCAGAGTGTGCCCAGGTGGCCAAGAAGGCCAATGGCATCCTGGCCTGGATCAGGAACAGTGTGGCAGAAGGAGCAGGGAAGTGATTCTTCCCCTGGACTCAGTGCTGGTGAGGCCACACCTGAGTGCTGTGTCCAGTTCTGGGCCCTCAGCTCAGGAAGGACATGGAGGGGCTGCAGCAGGTCCAGAGAAGAGCAACGAGGCTGGGGAAGGGACTGGAGCACAAGTGCTGTGAGGAGAGGCTGAGGGAGCTGGGGTTGTTTAGCCTGGAGAAGAGGAGGCTCAGGGGAGACCTTATCACTCTCTACAACTCCCTGACAGGAGGTTGTAACCAGGTGGGGGTTGGTCTCTTGTCCCAGGCAACTCTCAGTCAGACAAGAGGGCTCGGTCTTAAGCTGTGCCAGGGGAGGTTTAGGTTGGATATTAGGAAGAAATTCCTTACAGAGAGGATGGTCAGACATTGGAATGGGCTGCCCAGGGAAGTGGTGCATTCTCCATCCCTGGAGTTTTTTAAGATGAGACTGGATGTGGCATCAGTGCCATGGTCTGGTAACCACGATGGTAGTGGATCAAGGGTTGGACTTGATGATCTCAGAGTTCCCTTCCAACCCGGCTGATTCTATGATTCATGGCTGTTGTTTTCCTCCTCTGAAGGAATTTCAAAACTATTAACTGGTAGTGTTAATATGTGAGTGGATAGGTGTCATGGTTTGAGATAACCCCAAAATCCAATTCCCTAGCTCCATTCCCCCTCCCACATCTCAACCTAATCTGAGATGGGTTTTTTCCAGACAAAACACACCAGACTCAAAGTGGGGGAAAGGGAATATATTACAATGACTGTACAAATAAATACCATATCACACTATACACATGATCACAAACTATCTCTACCATGACATATGTATTTACAATGATCAGATCTCTTCTCCCCTCCAAATAAAAGTCCAGGAGGGAAAGAAGGACAGATCCCTTCCAGTCCTTAAGCAGCAGCATCTTCTGAGGCAGCAGTCTGTCTGTCTTCTCCACATGCAGCAGCTGATAGCTGGCTTTCTGCCAGCACTCACGAGGGAGGTATCCAAACCTCTCTCGGCCCCATCACCTCACAACCGAGGGGTCTTCCGTGGGCTTCGTAACCCCAGACAAGGTCGTATCACCACGTCATATCACGAAGACACAGGGGGGTCTTCGTGACGGTCTGGTATCTCCAGGAGACTCAAGCTCCTTGCAGGGCCTCTGTGCCCTGCCTTCAGGCTGCCACCATGGCAGCAGTGCAAGGGTGGGGGGGAGCCAAGGTCAACTCCCCCCGCATTCCTCTGGTCGTCCCGGTCCAGCTCCGGGACGCTCTGAGCTTCTTAGCTCCTCTCTCTCTCTGGTGCTGCATGTCTAAAACTCTTCTCCTAAATAGGAGTCCATCTCCCTCTTCTCCAAGAGGGTCTCAAAGGAGTTTTGGGGGGCTGGTACAGTCTTACCCCCAGAATTCTGTCTCTCAGGCTGCTGATTCTCTTTTTTTCCCAGCTCTCCTTCCAAGAGTCCTTTCTCTGGTGCTGCATGTTGCTTCTGCTGCTCCTTCAGTTCAGGTGTTATCTATCCTGGCTCTCTGCCACCGTTTCTCTGGTCAGCACCGGCTGCTGCTCTGCACCCATGGAGAAAACATCTCCCGGCATAACTACAGGCACCTAGCCCAGCTTTATGCTGTTCCAGGTCCCTGCAGCCCCCCCAGCCAGGAGCTGGGAGGGCCCAGAGGGCCCAAGGGGCTCGGAGCCCCTTCCTCGTGGCTCTACAACATGGCCACCTCTCCCGCAACAACCAAAACGACAACTCATCTCTTCCGGTGAGTTTGTGATATGTTTACATTTCTGCAGGAGCGCCCATTGGGCAGAACTTCAAAACTTCCAGGGGTTTCCACCCCTTGGGGTCTACCACTTAATTTAGCCTCTGGGGGAAAACAAGATTCAAACCACGACAATAGGCCATTCCTTATATTGGCTGTGCTTGTGGTAAATATTCTTGAGGACAATGTAACAAATAGAAAGCCTCAGCTTTAATTGACAGACTCAGATGTAAAAGGAGAGACTTGTTTGGTGCATTTCTCATTACTGGGCAAACAGAAAGTCAAGCTAATTAGTTCTCTTGATAACTTGCTTACTCCACTGTGGGAAAACTTGAATGTGTCTGAAGAAAACTGATTTGCAGTGCAACAGAGAATTACCTTCCAAAATCATTAAAGAAACATTAAGGAAATCACAAGGTAATGCATCTGAGCAGATTACAAGGTTCTGTTAAACCAGTGCATATTTAAAATTAGGTCTAATTTCTGCCTTAATTTAATACACCTTCATCTCTTTAATGAGGACTCTTGTGAATTTTAACAAAGCGGGAGCTGAAGGTGTCTCAAGATGGCACTGATTTGGCACAAATAAGTCAACCAGTTGTTCCCTGGCCAGATTTAATGGCTGACAGTCCTTCATCTAGCTGGTTTCCAAAAAGTACATGCCCTGCATTGAGGCTGGTTTCATATCTTAGGTTTGCCAATGTATATCTCATAATTATGAAAGGTTAATGTTGTCTTGGTAAGAGAAAATCAGTCAAGTTAATGTGTTGCAGAGTGAAGAATATTTATAGAAGTCTTGTGACGAATCTTCCTGAAAATTTGATGTTGTGTACTACATTAGATTAGTGAACGTGTGTTTATTGGTAGGGATAATGTAGTAGAATGATTTAAATGATTACAAAATTTTGTAGCCTTTTTATAAAATTTAGCACTTTGCTTCCTTGCTCCATATCCTACAAACTCAGAGGACAAGAAAGCTGTCTCTGCAGTATGATCTGGTGTAGCTATGGTATGCTATTTCTCACCACTCCAAGCTCTCTGATTTTCCATTTTGACCTAAACAGTGCTGGTGTAAACCTAGTTTTGTATCTAAAAGTGTTTTTTTTTTTTAACTGTGTCATGGTTTGAGAGCTCCAAAAATCTAATTCCCTAGTCTAAGCCCCCTCTAACATCTCAACCTAATGTGGGATGATTTTTTCCAGACAAAACACGAGACTCAGAATGGGGGAAAGGGAATATATATTACAATGACTGTACAAATAAATATTATAATACATTATACACACAATCTCAACTATCTCTACCATGACATATAGTATTTACAATGGATCAGATCTCTTCTCCCCTCCAAATAAAAGTCCAGGAGGGAAGAAGGACAGATTCTTTCCAGTCAGAGCAGTAGCTTCTAAGGCATCAAGCTTTCTTCTTCTCATGCATGCAGCAACTGTGGCTGGATTTCTGCCAGCACTCACAAGGGGGGTATCCAAGCCCCCTTGGCCCCATCGTCTCCAAATGAGGGGTCTTCCTTGGGCTACGTTCACCCCAGACAAAGGTCGTTCCACCACGGTCATATCACGAGCACAGGGGGTCTTCGTGACGGTCTGGTATCTTCAGGGGACTCAAGCTCCTTGCAGAGCTTCTGTGCCCTGCCTCAAGATGGCTACGAGCTTCTTTGTAGCTTGCAGCAAGGGAGGACCCCAAGGTCAACCTCCTACACACCGTCCTGGCTGAGCTCTCAGGACAACCGAACTTCTTAGCTCCTTTACTCCATTTAGGACTTCTAATCAGTAAGAGTCCACCCCCTCCATTTTGGAGGGATCTCAAAGAAAGTTTAGGGGAGTTTTTGCAGTTCTTACCCCCAAACTCTGTCTCTCTGCTGCTAGCTCTCTTTCTCGACTCTCCTTCTGGGAGTTCTCTCTCTTGCTGCATGCTTGTTTTGCTGCTCTCTTATCTTTTGGCTCTGTGCCGCCGCTTTTTCTCCGGTCAATGCTGGCTGTTGCTACTCCTACCGCTGCCCACGGTGGAGAAACATCTCCCGGCTTAACTACAGACACTTAGCCCAGTCTAACACTGTTCCAAGTCTCTGCAGTCCCCCCAGCTGGGGGCCGGGGGCTGGAGCCCCCCAGGGGTCTCCTGCTCTCTCTCTCCTCGTGGTCTTACAACACGGCCACTTCTTCTCCAACCAAACTACAACTCGTCTCTTCCAGTCAGCTTGTGGTATGTTTATATTTCGCAGGAGCGCAGATTGGTTCAAATCTCAAGTGTCACCACCCCCTGGGGGTTACCACTTTCTTAGCTTCAGGGGGAAAACCTGGTTTCAAACCACTACAAACTGGTAGGGCTTTTAAACACTTTGTTGGTAGCATGTATGAATGGGAATCGAACAGAATTAGGATCCTAGAGTGCTGCACAGTTTTAATATATACACACATGGAAATCCAAATCAGCAGGACTTGGATCCCCCAGTCAGAGGGAAAGCACAGAAATAGATTTGTCATCTATGTATGGGAAGCTAAGTGGAGGAGAAATCAAGTAATTTATTGTAGCTCCCTTGGGAGAGAAAGTTTAGGGAAAATAGTAAGATGGAATTCAGTTTTCCTGAATTTGGTCTGATTCCCCAGTAGCAGAACTGCTTTGCACATAGATGCATCTAGTCCAAAACCCAGAATATTTCAGCACTTTGAGTTTAAGTGTTTTGTGCAGTGAAAGAATAAGACTTTGGGAAAGTACTCAAACACCTTCTGACAATGGTTTTGGAGATATCTAATCTTTTTTTAGTAAGTTACTTGCTCCCTTAAAACTGTTCTGTTCACCAAAAGTGAATATAGATATTGAAAGTAAGAGTAATGTGCAGGTAAGCTTGTGTTTTAAAAATGAGGAGTATTCAAATATATATTTTGTTGGCTTTCTCTTGCTAAAAGGGTCCATGTTTTAGCAGAATAGAGAAAAAATTGTTTTAAACAGAATAGCTAGGATTTTTAAAATTTTTTTTTTGAGGGGAGATATTCTAAACTGTAGAAAAGTGTGTTTAATTTTAGGTTTCTCTTAAGTGTCTTTAAGGCCTAAATTTCAGCTCTTTTGTATTGGGATCATTCAGGTTTGCAGTACAATCCAGTTTTTAAAGAGAAGGAAAATGTTGTTTTAATTTTTATTGGTATCTGGGTAGCTAATCCTTCTCTTCTTACATTTTTCCTTGGTATATTCCCTGCTGGCTCCTTCTGTTTTGCTTTGATATCTAGACTTGTATCATGCATAAACAACACCTGATGGTGTCAGTGGGACCACTGCATATATGAGTGTCCTCGCAGTTGTTCCCTGCCAGCAGTGATGACATTCCAGCCCCAAGTTTGACATTGATACCTGTTCCAAAAACAACAAATAATGTTATTGCATGCTCATGTTTAAAAATACATGCATATGATTTTTAAGTGTTTTCTTTTTTCCTTAGCCTGCAAGTCAGTGCACCCACCTTCTGGTTTAATTCATGACCGTGCAACTGTTAATTGTGTGTGTATGTAAGGAAAAATATATATTAGATCTGTATGAACATTCTACTTTTTCATATTTATTATCTACATTTGTCTGTTGCTAAATTAATCTTTGAATTGTTTTTGGTGCATTGATGTTGGGTTTTTTGACTCTTCAGACAAATCTAAAAGAGTAATTTTACAGATTTTTTCCCCTTGAGACCTTAGACAATTTTGTTTTAGCTGCTGTCGAGATAAATGGAAATCAGTTTCCACAAGCCATCAACAGATGTCCAGTGAAAAGATCTTTCTTTTGGCTCTGTGTGGAAAAACCTGCCCATGCACGGAAGTAAAGTCTATTTGAACTGTGTTATTACACTTTGCTGAAGTTCTGCAACAAGTGAAGTCCTCATGGAAACCTACTATTAAAAATTCAGCATTTGAATGTTGTTTATGCTTAGACAGTCAGTGACTGAGCTGAAAAGAATGAGTTTAATTAAATAAGCACTGAATAATGACTACTGAAGTCAGAGTGGTCTGCATCAGCTGAGCCCTACAACAGCAATACTTTTGCTGTTTGGCACTTTCTGTTCTTCCTTGGTGAGCATTTTAATAAGAGAAGAAGTGTACTTTAATACTGGATTTGAGATAAAAGTTTTATTTGTTAGATTTGGAACAAAAGATGACTAGTAACTGTAGTGCCCAAGGTGGACCATAGTGTAAGTTGTACAGATATTCTGTCTATCATTGTATGCAAGGTGTGTGGGACCAAGTCATCTCAGCCTCTGAGGTGTAGCAGTACTAAAATCCAGAAAAACAACAGGTGTAAACGAGGGATAGATCATTCATTTTCCTTTTAAGTACAAGTGCAGCTCTGGTAATGCAGGGTAGCTCTGAAAAAAGATGTTTTGTAGGACTTCTGGAAGGTCTGTCTTCTGGAACAAATTTTTTTTTCTTAATCTCCCTCCCAACTCGCACCCCACCCATCAGGCCTCATAGCAATAACGTGTAACACCTTATTGCTCCGTGGTTAAGAGTCACTGTGAAGGGCTGCTGAACAGGCAGTGAGTGCAGGACAGCATCTGCAAGCATTAGTGTTCAGCTCCCTCACAAGCCAAGAAATGGCCCAGGAGTTAATTAAATGTGCCTTCCCCAAGCGCACATTCACCAAGTATAAGCGTTCTAGTTAGTGGTGTGGGACTTACTGCCTGTTGAGTCCTGTGTTTCTCCCATAAAGTTTTATTGTAGTGGATCAGTTTAACAACTTTGGTGAGGATGTGAGGTCAAGAGGATGGGAGTAAGGGTAAGAACAACTCTCTTGGCCTGAGCAGCTGACTTGCAAAAACAACGGAATGGGAAAGAAAGGGAGCAGTGCTATCTCTGTGTGATACTTCATTCCTTGGGGGTATTTCCCATAAGGAGGTGGTCTATTGGAATTTCTGCCCATTTTAGAAGGTTCCACTTTGGGAAAAATATATGTACTGTGTCATAAAATTAATCAAATTTGACGCTTGGCAGATTCCCCTGTAGCGAGGATTAACTTTACAGTCTCATTCCAATGGGGCATGTCTCCTTTCCTTCTCTTTCTCCTGGAAGAGGTTGCTAATAATTGACATGGAGCATTTACTCCATAGTATCACTGTCAAGACATAATGTTTTGCTGAAATTTTATAAGCCTTAGATATAAACTATTTAGAAATTAATTTCTTAATTTAATGCCCCACCTCAGAGTGTTGAGGATACTCTTGCTTCTAGCTTTTCTCCCTCGGGTAGATGAATACAAACCACCTACTTATAAAGCAGAATCAGAGGGTAAATATGTTTGCCTAACAGTTGATTTACCCGAGTAAGGTGCTGCTGATGCTTTTCGGACTTTGTTGCTATACAACATCAAGTTATAAGTTTTTAATAAACTATTTAATAATTTAAAATAGGAAAAAGAAAAAGTCCTTCTAATGCTGGGGGAGTGATATGCTGGAGATACATGAAGTAACCTTGCCTACTTCAAAACTGGTTAAGTTTTTGATAATGCTTGCAGGGCTACAATTCCTGAGTGGTGAAATGGTAGGTTTGGGTCCTATTTGAGTGTTTTCCTCATGTTAGAAATATCTTCTTTTTTAAAAAAGTAAGGAATAAAAGTCTTCCTCGCCATGAAAGCCCATGGGAAGAGTGTACGAAATAAAATTATGAGTCTGGCTGCAATGTGTGTCTGTAAGTCTTCCCTGACTGGATTGTTCTGTAACACTAGGAAGGACTTTGAAGTCTTTTTGAAGTAGGCTGGTTTTAAGTTAGTACATTTAGCAATGACCTGCCTCTTGTTTTACTTTAGATCAAAGTTTTGAGCCCACTGTTATACAGCAACAGGCTGTAGAACTTGTAGTGGGGACCCTATGTGACTATTTCCAGGTCTTTGGCATGCTATGGGCAGCTGGAAATGCAAAAGTTGATTAGGACCCCTGAGCTCTAACCTTAATGTCTGTCCTAGCAGGCTACCATTTGCTGACACTTGAAGTGCACGGTTTGCATATCAGTATTAAACACAAAACGAAGCATGTGATCATACGAGAGCAGTGGGATGTGGGCCTGTGTTAACAGAAGAAGAGCAGACAGAGATGGCAGTTCATGTGGAGCAGAATTCAGAGTACCAAGTGTTACACACACATCTACGAGCAGAGAGAGCTGAAGCTCTTGTTAAAATTGCTTGCCTCCTTTTGCCTCTGAATCACAGAAAGGATATGCACATTTTAATAATGTTGTGGTATGAGTAAGGACATCACTGTGCATAATTCTTTTGCTGACTCTAGTAATAAAGCATTCTACCCTTTATTTATAGGACTGCCTCAAGGATCTGACAGGAGGAATTGAGTGTGCTGCCAAGATATTAAATGAAATTCCCCAGGAAGACATTAAGTTCACTAAAAGAGCCTCAAAGGCAGAGAGGGAAGGAAATGGGCAAGGCAAGTCATACATAATGATCGTGGTTGGCATCCATTGATCTCATCTAGCATCCTTTGAGAGTGGAATATCCATAAAAGTCTTTTAAAAGTCACTTGGATATTCTAGATAGTGTTTGTGCTCACAGACAGCAGCAGTAAGGCTAACTGTGACAAGCCGTTTTCTTGTGACCCAACTAATTAAAATATAAAAATAATATTGTTGCCTTGGTCCATTGCCGTTAATCTGAAAAGTCAGCAAAATAAAACATATTTTATCTTTAATATCTTTAGCTCTCTGCTGAAGATTTCCCTGGAGGATAACCATCAACATGGGACTGTACTAGAAGAAAGATCCCTTGAGGTTGTGCTCTGTTGCCAGCACAAGCCAGTGAGGGATACCTGGGGTGAGTACAGGAATGAAGCAAGCACATAGTAACTGTGATGTAATCAACTAGGATATATATGAAACCCAAGAATTATCATGAATCAGGAACCATCTGAATCTTTTTGGTAGCTTGTTGTTCTGTTAACCGACATTATGGTTGTGAATTACATTTCTAATCCTTCCTGTTCCCTCTCCCAGCAGAAACATTAGTGAAGTTGAGGTTTTATCATGTTCTTAAAAAAAAATATAACTACATTATGATGTTGACAGAATGCTTGGAAATGCGCAAAATGCACGGGAAATATTCATGTTACAGTGTCTGAAATGTGATGGTCTAATTTTGCTCTAGCCATTGATTTGGGTAACTAGCAAAAGGGTGCATCTCTTCTTCTTCTTTTTCCTTGTTTCAATCTTTTAACTCTCTTCTCCAACTTATATAAGGTAGTGTATAGTATGCATTATATTCACAAGCACTAGATAGCAATAAGCAGGCAGACATAAGCCCTCTGTTTTGAGTCTCATATTTTCTTTTCACTTTTTTTTTTTTTTTGGTAGGCTCAGATTGCTCTGGAGTACAGTAATAAATTGTACTTCCTCATTTTAACAGTTGGTGTCCTTTTCAGCAGGAATCTTAACTTTCCTCATGCAGGTTTAGAGACTGTTTTTATTGCTGAGAAAATGGGATTTTTCTGTCCCTTTCATTTCAATTTCAATTAAAAAATTGGTGACTTTGAGGGACACCACCTTCCTCACTGTGGCTAAGGATTATGATAGTCTACCTTCACACTCCCCTAGCCCAAATTTATAGTAATGTCATATGGATTAGTCTTTTATCTAAATGCCATGCAGGTTTTCCCCCCAATTGGAAAACAGTATAGTGACGTCATGCGAGACACTTTGCTGTCCAGAGTTGTATAAAAGAGCCTAAAGCTGGTAATAGGCTTAACATGGAGTCATTTTTTTTACCATTGAAGTGACTCTAGTTGCTAAGCAGGAAATACAGCAGGCCTCCTGTACCAGACTTTGGGTGTCTTTGTTCTTACACCTGAAACAACTCTGTCTGCTTTGAATCAGTGGCAAACGAGGGCTTGGCTGGGATATGGCCTGATTAGACTTTGGCTGAAACACCTATGTAATACTAAATTAAAAAAATTCCTCCAAGTTTTGATGACAAAAGATGTCAGTGCCTTAAAGACAGAACAAAAAAAAGCACTTTGAATCTGGACAACACTTCACCCTTTTCCATGGCTTTTTTAACAAACTCTTTATTGGTTGCAGAGGGAGCTTGCAATAATGGTGTTTCTAGCATTGGACCTCTTCACTAAACAGCTGCACCTAAATTTTAGCATATTTTTCTCTATTTTAGGATTTTTGAAACCTCTAAGGATTTTTTCCATTTAAGTACATTAGGACCAAATGGTGAATTACTTTTCTTTTATCATAAAAATGCTTTCTAATAACAGAAAAGGCAATATTAAGGACTTTATTATTGTCTTCTGGATCAGATTGCTACAAATTAGCCCATATTTAGTTCAGGAAAACAGTTCTTATTACTTTGTATTGAATATGAACTGTAATGAAGTAAACTGGCAGTTGAATGAACTGATGAATTAAAAAGGAGAATCTTTTGCAACTGGGAAGTGCTTTGATGTGTCATTTATTATTTCCATACTATACCATATCCCAAATCTTCGTTCGCGAAGCCTAGCCATGATGATGACTATACCATATGCTGGTGTTGAATGTGGCTTGTTGATGGTGTGCCTGCATTTGCGTGTATGGAGTCAGACTACCTCTGTTTTGATCCTGATTCCATGAAGATGGGAACCATTGCTCACAGTCAGTGCAGCTGTTTGAAACTGGGGTTCAGAAACAGGACTTTTATTCCAATGAGCAAACAGATAACTGATCATAGACAGCAACTCAATGAAGTTTTGAAGGAAGTTTTGATTGGTGTTTTTTCATTGCTTGGTAAAGAAATATATTAAGCAAGCCCATGTTTTCAGTTGTTTGAGTAACGATTCAGGTATTTCAATGGAGGAATTTTGCAAAGACTACTGGGTTTTTTAGGGTTACCTTACTTTTCCTCCCTTCCCCCCCTCCACCCCCACCCTGCTGCTGTATGTAGAGGTGGTATATCCTCATTCTCAGCTGTTGCATGCAAGCCACACAGTATCCCTGGCAAGATGAGTTTAACCTTTCGGATTGTTCCATCTTATGTTCTTTTTCTAAATCTGTTAGTTGACTGTGCAGGATTTGTAATCCAAATGCGACAGTCTGCTTTTTAACTGCAGTGATGATACTCTATTGAACTGGTACTGCACTGCATGCTTTGGAGACCAGCTGGCCTTCCCTTGCATTGACATCCGTGCTTTCCTGAGGGTATGATGCTCATGGTGCAGGAAACCACTTACCTTAGTGGTCATGCAGATATAAAAGAATATCGTAAGCTGAGCAATCTCTATGTGTCTTTCAGGTACCTGTTTCTTTCTGAAAATAAAAATCCATGCAAAAAGAAAAAAGGTGCCAACAAGGTGATTTCCTAGCACAACAAAAAGTAACTCTTTAAACAGAACAGCCTTCATTTCTATCCCCACTGGAGGAGGCCCTATGAAAACGTTCCAAGCCCTTTCTCTGAAATGTGGAATGACCTTTCCTAACTCTTCAGCCAGATAGTCTGGAGCTGTGCTTTCCTGAAGCTCACCATTTTATCTTGTTGCATAAGTTGAGATAGATGGGTCAGATTTAAAGGAGAACAGGGGTGGCCATCGAGTTAGACCTGTGGCCAGTTCCTGCTACCTTTTACTCCCACTTTATGTTTCAGGCATAGTTTTATTGGAGAGGCTGAGGAGAAATTTGCCTTCCTGGAGTATCCCATTACAATGCATCTGTCCAGTATTTCTAGATGCTGGCAGCATCCAAGCAGTTAGGCGTGGGGCACACTCACACTGACGCTGATCTGACAACCCTTGCTCAAAAGACAAGGGCTATTAGATGGTCCTTAGTGCTAGGCTAATGGTTCCATGCTTCCCAGGTAGCTTGGAGCATGGCTAGAGCACACTCGGGGCCTGCTCACAGGAATGTGTGGCTGCCTTCACCCTCAAATGTAAAATACATTTCTTTCCCTAATTGCTTACAGGTAGGGACTGATTTTTCTTCCTCAATGAATGACTTTTCTCATCTTTGTAATGGTGAAAGCTCATGTTCCATACATAGATTTTTTTATGGGAAATACTAGATATGAAGAGTCCATGAGGACTGTCATTCAGCTGCATTAAAAGCCTTCATTGTTTTAGGTCATCTACCCTTTTGCAACTTCTGCAGCCTCAGTATGGAGGCCCTGAAAACTTGGTAGAAGATCTTTGCTGTAATCTTTGATTTAAAATTAAAAGACGTTAAAGCCATTTATGTACTGACCTCTACCCCAATATGGGTTAGATGGAATGCTGAATATGTCCTGGAATTTTAACTTTTCTTTATCTGTACAGAATTAAGGAAGAGTTTGGGTAAGTGGATATAAAATAGTCACTAGGCTTCAAAAGAACTAAACCATGTTCTTCCTGGAGGAATGTTACATCCTCGAAGGAGGAGAATCTGAGGTGCAGAAGTGAGGAAGATAAGGAATGGAGCTGTGTGTGCAGAAGAGGTTATGGTCATGTGTCTGATGATTCACTGAGTATTTCCTGGTGTGAGAGACAGACTTTAATTCCCCAGAGCAACCAATAATGTGACCCCTGGCAACCTGTAGAGCTGTTAACTTTTGGGGTCATATCTGCCAGCATCCTGAATATCTACCCGTTAAGGGTGTCTCCTGTTTTCTGAGCTGAGAATGTCTTTGTTTAGATGCTTTAGAGCAGGAAACGCTAATGATTTATTCTGTAGACTGATTAAAAGTTCCCTGAGTTCTGATGCAAAATGGGACTGTTATTGGAAGAGGCTGCCGTCATTTAATGGCAGCATATATTAAGTTTACATGGCACTGGTAAAAATAACCTGATGGGTGCACCCAGAGAGTGGTTCTATGATTTTATAATATCATCTGTCCAATCCCAGATCTATCCACCCCCTGATTCTGCCCCATTCTGCCCCCTGACATGGCCCTTTGGGAATTAGGTCTCGGGGTGTTTGGGACCCCTACTTCCTCATCTTCATCTTCTTTGCAGCATGCACAGTCTTTGGAGCTCCTCCAAAGTTCTGGGCTTGAAAGTTGCTGTGCCTGTGTGATATCTTCTGCTCCAGGCCTGGGGTCCACTGTTTTTAAACAGAGGCAATTTTCTACAATTCTACCTTGAAGACTAAATATGGTAATGGAATTTAGAGGGATTGATATGAAATGGGGTAATAAGTTTGCGTATCTGTAAACTATTATGCTAAAGGGTAAGGGTATAACGCAGCTACATTAAAATTACATTTACTACACAACTCCTTCTAAAATCTCAGAAGCTAAAAAATCGAAAAAGCTCTGAGGCATCAATCCATAGGTGTTACTCTCACAATAATTCAGAATTCTTAATTAGTGTTCAGTCATCATTTTGGGAACAAAGCCATTTAGAGGAATGTATTTTAAATGAAGATATTATTAGGCAGAATATTTATGAAGCTAAGAAATATAGCAGTGGCAGAACAAAGATTATTTTCCGAAGTTGTATAATTTTGGACCAAAGATTGGTAAAATTTGTGTCAAATTCCGTGAATTGTTTCAACTAAAAGAATAAGAATTTTTCCTATCTTGAGTGTCACCCTGATTTAAATTAGATGTGTTTAAAAGTGAAAGGTAACACCCGAAATTTAGTTTTTTAACCTTCACATTGTGATTTTTACTTGACATTTTGTTTCTATACTAGATTTTTCCAAGCACATGAATTTGTTTTAACAAAGTTGCTTGTAATTATAGTTGATAAATTTCTACTTTCTTGCTCAGCTATTGGGTCAAGCCAGAAGCCAACTAAAACTCTGGGAAATTTGATTTGATTTTTAAAACATTTTACATGCAGCAAGGACCTGTACTTTTGCTTTATAAAGGGGGAATAAAAGCTTACTTTTTATTTTTTTTTAAAAGGCAATCTGTATAGTAATGTGGCCATTTCTTACAGGGACTCATGGCTAGGCTTCGCAAACGAAGATTTAGGAAGGCTCTATCCACGTTTTTACAAGTACGCTGTTACAGGGACTATATGCTTACTAATGTGCAATTACTTCTGTCAGCATAGTATTACTCTAGTAATATCAGTTTTTCTCATATTTATGGGTTTATGATTACTGAAATGATATTTCCAAACCCAAGTGTATCCAGTAGGGTTTATATATTTAGTCAAATTTTTCGGGTTCTTTACAGGAAAGAATGAGATGTCTAAGTGAAAATAGTCCTTGGAGATATTACTTAAAAGGAAACATTTTCTATGTGTTATACATGAATTTTAATTTTTACCAGCTCTCCTCTCTTCATGTTAGGAATTTCCTTGGAGGAAAAACTGCAAAATCCAAATCATTGCAATAAGACAGGAACAGAACACAAGACAGGAGCTGTAGCAGGTTTTCGTGCCAAGTAATGTCACTTGGGTTTCTTCCATTAACACTGGGTGGAAAGTTCAGTTTTTATTTCTATTGTAATTTTATATTGTCAGTTACATCCATAAAGGTGCAAATCATTGTTTCTAATTTCTAATCAGTACATGTAAGACAAAAGGTGTTTAAAAGCATAGAGGACAGAAATCCCATATGAAGATACTGTTGTTAGTGTGTTTGCTCTGGTCATAGACCCCAGGTACTCCAGCTTCTGCTCTCTCTTGCAGTGTCCCATTGCAATGTGGGTCTTTGAGGTCCTTTCTGGTCTCTTAAAACATGGATCTGCAGCCAAATACATTGTCCTGCTTCCCCTTGACAGTCCTATTTGCAGCAAAGAACTCTGAACAGCAACAGGTTTGTGTTTATTTTTCGTTCTGTTTGTTTGGTTTGGTTTGTGGGGTTTTTTTGGTTTTTTTTTTTTTTTGGTTGGTTGGTTGGGGTTTTTTTGTGTGGTTTGGTTTTCGTGTTTTTTTTTTTTTTTTTTGGTTTTGGTTTTGGTTTGGGTTTTTTTTGAGACAAAAAATACACATTTCTGCACCTAGTAGATACCCATTTTTCCATTGTTAGTTGGGTGTCACATTTGGAGCCCTTTGCAGATCCATGTTATTGGTTACTTTGGCAGAACATCCAGTGTCCACTGAGACTCTGCCCAACCCCCCCAGAGGGAGAAGGAGGAGGGAAGGAGGGGGAAGGAAAAAAAACTTGCAAAACCAAGGCTGCTGAGAAAGGTGGTTTTATGTTGACACAGAGAAGAAAAAGAGAACTATAAGCACTATACACACAGGGAAAACTAACAATAAAGACTAATTCCCCATGAAAGGTGTTTTCCTCCTATGAAAACAGCCATCGATCCTGTGCAACTGTCCCGGAATAGAAGAGGGAAGTTGTTTCCTTCTCATCTCTTTATATCTGAGCTGACGTAACATGGTATGGAATAGCTTACTGGAAAAATATACATCAGGTGACCTATCCTAGTTCCATTTCCCTCCTAGGGAGGGTTACAAACCCACTACAATCCAATAAAAGCTCCTTGCACGCAGCCTCTGCTTTTGCAGAGCTTTTAAGGATTGCTTGTGTTCAATTACAAGTGGCTTGCTGGCCCTCTTACCCCATGGTGGGTTTAGTTAATGCTTCAAGAATTGCTTTATCAAAGCCTTTGAACAGATAGGCTTTATTTATCCTCTTGAGTGATGTTTTTTCCCCTCAACCTTCATCAACAGGTACCCTGGCTTCATGTCTGGTTTTGTATAGTGTGGTGGCACCTTCTGCAGTCTGTAAGGTTGTCTGCTACTATCTCAGGCTGTGACACACAGTGGCGGTCTGAAAAATAAAAGCTAGACACGATCCCAGTATGGGGAAACTGGAATAGTTTATTGAACACGAGAACACTACTTTAAAGGCATCTGGGGCTGTATGTTAATGAAGGGGACAACCTATGTTAATTGGGGAGTTACACAAATTTTTACTGCAATTTCCAAATAGTTAATTTTTCTTCTAGTAGGATTACATGGGGGATAGAGGGATTACAGGGGTTTAGACATGGTTTGATACAATCATCTCAAAAGTCCTTTCTGATTTCTGTTGGAGCCAGGCTTGATCCATAAGGTAGAACTTTAACAGGTCTTGTGAGAAGGGTCCAGCTCCTTCAGATCACGAGGTTTTTGTCAGCCCTTGTTTTCCTTTGCTGAAAGCTGGGTTTGGGCTCCCACAGCACACAGCTCTGTGTAACTTACCTCTGCCTACTTTGCAGCACCAGTGAGACTTTGTTCTGGGGACTCTGCTTGTCAAAGTTACCTGGGAATTTTTGTTGTGCACAGTACCAACCCTTCTGAAGAACATCACTTCACAGAATGAGTCTGATTTTCATGCAAGGAAACAGGTGTCTAGAAGCGACACAGGATTCTGGAATTTGTTCTTTGTGGCCTTTTTTGTTGTTGTTCATTTAAGTATCTAGTTTGGTTAATGTGATTAAGGTGCTTTCCAAGGGTTTATGCTACTGTGAATTATGTTTTTCCATTCCTGTGTACATGCACACAATTTCCTTTTCAGAGGGAGCCTTGCCAAGATCTGTGCCAGGGTATGGCTCTGTAAAGGCAGGATGCTCAGCAGGGTTTCTCAAGCTTTTGTTAAAAGTAAGAGGGTAACCTAAAGATCAGTGATCTTTGGGGATGGGGAAAGGCAACTCCCTCTTGTGGAAGGGAGACTGAAGTGTTCAGCAATTAGGGAAGTGGAATTCTGACTCAGAAGCACATATAGTTCAGTCCCTGCATGACCTGGGACTCTGCCATTGGTTCCCAGAGTAGAGGTGCTTCCTTCTCATATAGGTATAAAAGAAGGAAGGTGTGAATGAATTTTTCTGTTTTGGTTTAGTGAGGAACAGGGAAAGGAATTTTCAGAAAACTTAAAATATCTGAAGGAAAATAGGGGGAGGTTGTCTTTTTGGGACTCGAGAAACTAAACTGAGCTGGGTACCAATAGACAGCGGCTCTGGAGACTTTTGTACTTGCACAGAAATACATCAGCTGAGATGTAAGGCCAATAGGTCTTATCTGTCTCTGCTATAATTATCTGTCTTGGAGGCTCAGTGTACTAAGGCAGGATGACTAGAGATGTTATCTGCTACATGATGGAAAAACAAGCACTTTAAAAAGCAAACAAACAGTGCTAGAGTAATCCTCTTTCCCCCAAACGGTTTGTAATCATGCAAACATAAACAAATCCTATAGAGTTCTGAGCAAGTGTAATCTGGTCCCATTCAAATGGAGAGGATTGCTGCTTTTCATAGCTTTAGCTTATGAAGTCTGTAATGTAATTATAGAGTAGAAATAGCAAGAATGGAAGGAATTTGGCTTAATGTGCAACAAATTTTCCACTGGGAGATAAATACAGATATTACAGGAAACTTGGCACATATAGATCAACACATACACTGTATGAAACAAATATTCTGACCCAGAGAAGGTTCTGACCCCTTTCTGAGCAGGCAGCACAGGAGGAATACATTGGAGTTTTGCCACCTCTTTTTAAAAAGTGAGTGAAGCTCCCATGACTGACTTCTTGTCAGAGGTGGGTGCAGGTCAGCTCTCTTTGTCCTAGCAGAGAACCTGGAGCAGAGCTGAGAGGAAGGTTGGAGAGAAAAAGCCACGCTTTGCTTTCCTCATCCTCAGGCTCAAGAGACCAGTTTAGTACTGGCTGCCCATTACACCAGCCTCACTAGTTTCAAGATACCTGCTAATCGCCCTGGAGAGCTCCTGAACTACCTGGGAAAGTCCCAGCGTCTTTCCTCTGCTGGTTGCTCTAATTCACTGTCAAAAAAGCAGGTAAAGAGCTCCTGCTGTGCCAGTGGGGACCTCTCCTTCCTCCACTCTGTTAAAGAACAACTAAGTTTCTCAGTAAGTGCATTTGCACGTCCCTTGCCTGCCAGTTGCAAGGGATTTTGGGGAGGATTGCACCTGACTGTGGGAAGGGCAGAGTCTCGGGGAGGCTGTGGAGGGTGAGGGGGGCAAACACGGCTGGTGTAAGTTTACTTGGCCTGATGCCCAAAAGCACAAACAATTGAGGCAAGACTTGAAATGTTTTTAATGACTAGGACTACAACTATGCATCCATAAATAATGGCAACGACTGTAGGACACAGACAAGACATTTGAATTGTGCATAGTATTTGCTAATATACCTAATAATGCAAGTGCTAAATAGTTTGATATTGCACAGATTTAAGATTTCACAGAATATTCTGAGGATCACTGAGTCCAACTCTTAAGTGAATGGCCTATATGGGATTTGAATCTGTGGACCTTGGTGTTATTAGTACCATGCTCTCACCATTTGACATGAAATCCTCTGATTTGAGGTGCTAGCCCCTCCTGTCAGGAGAAGGAGGCAAACTCAGCTGGTGGAACTCAGAACTGTTCTTTTCTTGTGGTAAGTCTACCTGGAGTTTCATGGAGTTCAGGGAACTTATGCTCACTGGTATTTCAGACTCTGTGGGCTTAGGTCAGGATTTTTTTGGTGCAGCAGACATCTGTGAGGGAGCTTGCTGCAGGTGACTTGACAGATATAGGTATTTGGGAATTCTGGTCTTCAGTTGTCTGAGAGTTGTACAGCAGTTTGAGCAATTTGGATGAGAAGAGTGGAGGAGATATCTGGAGAGAGAGAAAGATGAAGTCGTAAGGAAAAGTGTAAATAATTTCTGGTGCTTGAGCAGAAAATGAATGAAGTGTTTGGGTTTAGTTTTCTTTTATTTTCTTTTCTTTTTTGTGGTTTAGCTTTTTATTCAAATGGGCTTTGTCCAAATATGGTAGAATTCCTGGTTCAGGACTGGAAAGCATTTGTGTTGTACTCGGTGTTCAAATGTGTTTCAAAATTGGCACATTTGTGTGCCATATAACTGGGGAAATCAAATGTATTTAAGAAAAATCTCTTCTCTGCCAAAAAAAGTCAACCGTATTTATATGTGCTGGCTGGATCTCACCTCCTCAGAGGAACCACGTGTGTTGCAACTCCATCAGCTTTGCTTTTTAATGTTGTGTGATTTGATCTGTCCTGTGTGGTTGCCATCAGCCTTGAGGCTAGTTCTTAATCCATGCTGTGCCTGTGCCAGCAGTACAGAGCTGTCAGTTGGCTGTGAGGCCGGGCAGGTGTGCAGTGAGTAACTCACATTACCTGGTAACTCACTGCTTTCAGCCACAGCAGTGGCACAAATCCTGGCACCAGGGCAAGTGCTCTCACTATCATCCCTATAGTCTGCAACCTCTTCTTCACTGCTCTTTCCCTTACTGACTCCTTAAACATGACTGAAAATTGGTTTACAGTCCTTCCTGATCCCAGGGAAGTTCACTTACTTTCTTACCAAGCAGAAGGAAGTTCACTTACCAACTTACCATCTGCCGTGGGCTGGGGGAGTTGTGGGAGTGTGTTCTGTCCTCACTGTGGGCTGTGTGACCTCCCTAGGCAAAAGGTTGCCTACCCAGTACAAATAGTGAAATCTTCAGACTGGCAGACGGGGACAGGCATGAAAATTAAGCACCATAGCACAAATGCAGCATTCACTTTTCAGGATTTTAACCTTAACACAAATTGAGGTATAGAAGAACTGGTTGCACTTACAACATTATTAATCATATTCAGGCAATCAGATAGTTCAGTTTAAAGCTTGTCTCCATTAGGGAGATAAGAAAAGGAGTTTCAAAGAAAAGGAGTTTCAAAATGATTTCAACTATGTACTAAATGTTAAACCTTTCTATACTGGCACTGTGTCAGGGCTGGAGTGGCTTTAATTTGCTTTAAATGATTAACAGCATTGAGGCATTTCTAGTTTTAAATGAGAGGTTCACTCCAGGTTTTATAATGCTTTCTACAGAGAAGCCCATATACATGTTTACATCTGAAATATTTCCAGGCTTTTGATGAGCAGGTTATTCTGTAATTGTTCAGGTCTTGATACCCTTGTTTTAAAGCACTTGTTAATGACATGCATCTGGAGTCAGAGAGGATTGCTGGACAGACTTCTGGTGTCTTCTTGTATGGCTACTCTTGCCTTCCTTGAGATGGTGGAGGAAGGGCATTAAGACAAGATGGCACTGAATTAATATGCTGACTGTGGATTTAAAACCACCTATTCTTGGCATCTGTGCCCTAGTAAAACTGGCACATCCCCTAGTCCACAGGCAGTGTGCCATTGAGGACAGATGGCTGTGGCAGTGAGTAGCCAGGAGGTGATACATGAGCATCAGATTAATTTGTTGAGGGCAGGATACCAAACCAGAAATGTCAAAATGGTTTTCAACCCAGAGCTCCTGAACCTGTATACAAGAGAACATCATTGATACTTCAGATCAGAGCTGGATCAACTGGGTAAAGGTGAAGCTGGAATTCTCAGATCATAGACAATGAATTTCTGGCAAGCCTTAGATCAAATTTTGCCTGCCAGAGGGCATAAAAGGGAGAATACTATCACACTGACCCTTGTCCCTATGGTAGTGACAGTAGTACATTCTGATCTGTTTTTTGTTTAATTAGATAAAGCTGCTTATGTGTTACTTTTTTTTCTTTTTTAAACCTGAACAGTATTTCTGTGATTAGAATCCTTTGGCAGCCTTACATATTAATGCTAAGATATTAAATGATGGCAATAATGTCCATGTTGTAATAGTCAAGTGAACTGCTAATCAGTTTTGTCAGGGCAATGAAGTGAGACTGGATTTCCAAATCCAGCCCTTTGCTGATGGAGCACCACAATGCATGGAATTGCTGTGCTTCATCTCCAAATTGCTACCTTTTAATGGAATGTTCTCCCTGGAAAGCAAATGGTAGGAAACATCTTCCATTTCTATTTCTATAACTAAATTCAAAAGAATAATTTGAAACCCCTGAGTTTTTTGAAAAAGAACGTTACAGAAAACTCTAGTAAATCTGAAACACAGCTGGCACCAAGAGAAGTATTGTCTGTGATGATCTGTGGGTCCACAGCATGTACTTCTAAACTGTGTAATTACATTGATTAGCTTTAATCAGACAATAATCAGATCAGTGTCTGATAAAATGAGGAGGTTTTATTTTGTGACATAAAATTATTTTCATTTAGTAGGTTTCAGTTTGTTAGTGCCAGTATACTAAAATAAAATTGCCTACAGTCATGTGGGACAGTTGGAACACAGTGAGTAAATCTGTCTTCAGACAGAAACAGATTCCACAGGGAATGATGGATTGCCATGCTAATGGATTGCCATGCTTTGCAAAGGAAATAATGGTCCTTAAAACTGTCAGTTTGCCACCTAAACACTTATGTATATTCCAGTGATACTCAGAGGTGCCTGAATCAGAGGGAATCGACTGCACAGGGAAACGGAGCTGGTGGTGATGGACTGATAACTGCACACCTGTGCCGAGCTCTCCCAGCACCTTCCGACCGCGACAGAGCTGGACTGGTGGAGTCAGAATTTTCAGCTGTTACCACTATGCTAGTCTAGTTTTCTGCATAGTGCATTCTGAGAAACCTAACCTTTTTTTTCTCTATTATGATCTTAACTTTCCCATTTTATATTATATTATGGAAAAATGAAGACTGGAAAAAAGAACTTGTAACAGTACCTGGAACTTTCCGTTCCAATTATCTGCTCCCCTTTTACATTTGACCAAGGAAAACAAGGTCCATAATTTACATAAGGAACATGGAAGATGCAACGGCCTCAGTAATGTCAAACCACAGTTAAATCTACATTTTTTTCTATTTATTTGAATTTTAAATAAAATGAAAATTAATTGATACTTTTTAGTAAAAATATGATTGTCTCAGTTTAATGAGACTAAAGTGTTTTGCTGAGGAGGATGAGTTATGGGTAGACCAAGTTCCTCTCTCTAAGAAACTGTAAATCCGAAATTAAGAGGCTCCAATAGAGGAAGTATGGAGAAAGAAAAAAAAAAACCCAGCCCTTTATTAAAGGATATATGTGTATTGGCAGAACACAAAAACCAACCAAACAATAACCCTGTACCCAAAAATCCCCTTTAAAAGGAAACAGTTCTGTACTTTCCGCCTTTTGGTGCAATTCTAACCATGGCCAGCAGGGGACACTGTTGGGCCCCAGTGCACGGGAGAAGCTGAAAATGGAGATTTTACCACCACCAAGAAGGAGAAAAGGGGACAAAGGGGGTTCTTCCCACAAAAACTCACACTGGCTGTGGCTGGCTGTGACCAGGATTTCCGCCTTTTCATTGATAGGCACAAACTGCTGCCAAACATGGGAGCGGAGGAGGGAAAGGGCGACTTCCTCTCCATAAAGTTCCTCTGTAGGTGGGTCAAACCTCTCTGATGAAGTCCGAACAGGTCTGGGTTGGAGGCAGAACAGGGTGCAGGAAACGAAGGCAAACCTGGAACCAGCAAACAGACAGATGACCAAGCCGAGAACAAAATGACCTCAGACAGAGCCTTTCCAACACACACCTTGCCTGAGTTAAGGCAGAAGTGAAGTGAATTCCATTTCCGAGGAGTGAAGAAAAAAACTTCATCACTCCTTCCCACAGTTCTTAGGAGGACCATCAGCTTGGAATGCAGTCCTGCCAGTTAGTTCTTTTGTGTAAATCAATTACACAAGGCAAACTGCCCTCCCCCATTCAACAACTTTCTTTTACAATGGGGCAGGGGAAAGAGAAATTCCTGCTTGCTTTTTTAGAACAAGTAAACCTATGACAAGGGTGTTTTCATATCAAGTGCTGTTTTGGTCTTATTAATAATTCAGCTAAGGTTCTAGTTTTGACCTGTTTTCTTAAATTTTATTGAATATTTTTACGTCTTCATATATTACGACTAAAGAGTGTTATTGTGGGTCTTCCAAAATCTAAATAACTTCAAAAATCTTGCTCAGTCTAGTAATATGTTAATTAGAAAAAACTTATCGTTAATGCCTTTTGAATACAGACATTTGCTTGATGAAGTGACCTTAGCCAGAATTTGCTCGTCCAAAGGGGTAAGCTTGTAACTCAGTAACATGGTTAATTTTAATTAGTCAGACAAGCTCAGGCTCTCTGTAGCTTTGAAACATTTGAATTCAGTTTTGATGATATTATTCTCAGCGAGCATGAAACAGATGTGCATAATTCTTCTTAGCATATTACTTGAAGTTGACTTCAAACATGTGTTCATTGTAAGTTGTTAGAGTGCCTTTATCTACTGGGAATCCAATCTGCTTATTTGCTTTTTATTTTACTTTAATTACTACTACTATTATTGTTTGTAACTCTCACCTGGGAGCCTGTGGGCCCTTTTTATATCAAGGCCTGTATGGAAAAAAAAAAAAATCTCTTCTCTACAGTTTATAGTGTAAACCTTTCTTCTTTCTTGGTTTTGACTCACACAAAATGAACTTCTTTAAATGAGGTATTTTATCTTTATGTCCAAATTAATTTTTTATTTTTTACTTTTCTGCAATGGTGACAGCCATGTGAGTATGACTAGGGTCACCTGCTGTGCACAACTGTCAGCTTTGAGGTCCAGTCTTGTGTGACAGTTTGTTTGAATGAAGGAGCTCAGATTTTGGCAACAGAAAGAGAATCTCTCACATAGGCAATGTGTTTCTTTTTCCATGTTTAAATTTGTAGTACCATATTTGTTGATCTAAATGACATTATTCAATAGCAGTCTGTGTTCAGGATCATACAAAGGCAAAAGGACTCATTGCTAATGCCATAGCTTTTTTTTAAGTCACTGTTAGACATCTAAAAGTAAAGAAAGAAGTAGAGTTCTGCACTTGTTCATTGTCTGACTGAATTTATGAGCTAAAGTGTTCACTAAAATGCTCCTAGCAGAAATTTTTCTGCAGTATTTTTTTTTTTTATTACTTCTCATGCTCTAAAGACAAGAAATGCTCTAAATAATCTTGTGGGCATGCCTTCTCATGCAGAGCACAATTGGTTTGGCAGAGATCCTTGGTTTTCTCTTAAATCAATATAGTATCCCAGCTGTAAACTAAGGCCTTGATTTTTGGACAGAAGCAGTCTGTTTGTAGAGTAAGAAATACGTTTGCTTACTGTGTAAGATGTGATTTTTTTCTGAGATAAAAATAGTGCACTTTATCAGTTTCTTTTTTTTTTGATTGTGGTGGAATAGTAGTTCCTTAATTCCACTCTGCAGTTACTGGTTAGTATATTATTGATACATTTTTTTAAGGAACAGAAGTTTAAGTTCTTGTGGTGGTTTGTGTCATACCACAGAAAGGCATTACTTTCTTGCAGAGCTGGGATGAAAGGATTGCCTGAGTGTAGCACTAATGCTGTACCTTACTAGGCTGGAGCTTTGGTTTGCAGTCTTGGCTGTAGTTCTCTTCCTCCAGAGTCTGGAAGGAGCTGTAAAGTTAAGAGTCAGTTCTCTCCAAAACTTACTTCCCTTCTGAAAATGCTGGAAAACATTCTTGGGGTGATAGTATTAACACCTCCTTAGTTGGGGAGAAATAAGGTAGGCAGCCAGTTTCCCCTACTGCTCTGAATTGATTCATGCTTTGTATGGTACTTTGTCTTGAATGCTTTCAGTATGCATTGTTTCTTGTAATGTTCTCATTAAATGTAAATGAGAGTTTTGAATTTTGTTATATTCTCAATGACATAGAAATTGGATTCAAAATACTGTAAGATGTGGCATTAGCACAGATGTGGCATTAGTAAATAATTTGGGGAAATAAGATACCAGCTGAGTTTTTGTGTCTACTGATAGAGGACTTGAAGCTCAGGCAAGTCTTTGGCATCTAGACTTGCTGAAGTTTCTCCCCACCATGCAAATATGTTTTATTTCCTCATGTCTCTAGAGCTCTTTGAAGTGCAATCGTCCAGTCCACCCACCATTGATTGGAAGTTTTGATCAGGTCATTGGTGCAGCAGTGCACTATTTGCATCTCATGTGCTTGTGAAAATACAGCAAAAATTTGTATGGATGTTTAACAGTGAAGATGTGCCTGTGAAATTTCACCAGGTAATGAGCTAGATGAAGTGCTAATTCCAGCAAAATCTTTCTTACACTACCTTGCTTTTATTCAGAAAAGATTATTGCATTTCCAATAGTAAAAGAATTCTGTAAGGATATAATTTTGAAGTCCTTAGTGGAATTTGCATTCCTTGAAGTTTTGCACTTGTACTTGAGACAGAGAAATGACTTGTTTAGGATTATGAGTTGGTCACTTGAAGGTGTCTTAAAATCACGTGCAGTCTGCTCACCTATGGATTCACGTTCTTGGCATGTTTGCCCAGTAGAATTGACTTGACAGGGTCTTCTCTAGCTGTGATTTCCCTGTATATGGGCAAATTTCACTAAATTTGATTATGGCCGTGTCTCAGTGGCAGCTATACTTCACAAATGATCAATAGATAAAATACTTTAGTCTTTTGTTTTTAGAGAAGGCTTGGCACTTGCTTCTTGGAAAGTATATAATTAAAGCAGAAAAATAGGTGTACAGTTGTAGAACTGGAGAAATTGAGGCAGAGTGTGCAAAAGACAATGACAGAGACGAAGATGTATCTCTGATGCTGAATCCAGTGTTTAAAAGGGCCTTGTGTGGTAAGACGGAAACCTAGAGATTCACTTTCCTTTGGGATTTTTCTGGGCTTATCGCAGCTGCCAGGGCAGCCCCGTGCTCAACACCATGTGAGAGACGTGATTCACCTCCTGCAGAGTGTTTCTTCTTCAAGGCAGAATCTTTTGTATTCTTTTCTTGACACCTCCTAACATTAGTAACTGACTGTTTGTTTTTCTGGTTCACTTCTGTTGGGTTTTACTCTGGCCTAAGTGTTAAGCACTGTTACAGGAGGAAACTTTCTGCTTCTGACTTCTTTGTGTTACACACCTGTGAGCCACAGGACAACGTGGATCGAACCAAAAGTTTCCCCTTCTCTCCTCTCCTGGTTTATCTCCTGGTTTATCTGGTCAGGGTGGTCTACTCTCCATCAGCTCTCTGATCTGCTTCCCAGGGTCATTTCAAGAACATCCATCTTTGGTATAAGAGGGTGGAGTGGCCAAGAGAGACCAGAGGCATAGGTAATATAGAACTGTTCAGGTTACAGTGGGGTAACATGCTGAGGGACCTGCAGCTCTAGCATCAGCCGCTTTTCTATGCTGGATTAAAGGGAATGGTGCAGATGCTGCTCAGAACAAACAGCAAACCCCATGAAACAGCAGCACTGTCAGGGGCAGGAGGGAAGTTATTATCCAACACATCTCTCCATCTTAACATCATGGATAAATACATGGACATCCAACATCTTATCCGAGTGGAAAGAAAATATGAGACTGCAGAGAAAGCATAGGCTTTCTTCTGAGGCTTGGGTCAGCCTGTGAGGACGTTGCACTGGTCTGTTCGCTTTACTCTTGGTCTTGTATATGGCTGAGAGCATGTTGTGTTGTGTGATCTGTCAGGTGACAAAATAGGTGTGCAGCTGCTGTGGGTGTGCTGACTGGTATCTCACTTCAGACACTTTCTGCAGACAGCAGCAGTACCAAGTGTCGATCTCTGTTTAAACCATTCCATAGCTAGAAGGCAGTTGAATGACTCAGTTGGCTGCTGCACAAGAGAACTACTGAAGACATTGCTTGTTTAATTTATTTTATTTCATAAGCAGACTTTTGGGGGCACGTGAGGCTTCAAAAGACCTTTCTACCCTGAAAAAGAAAAGAAGGTTCCTTTGCGCATATTGCTTTAGGTCCGTATTTCAAAATGACACGTTGGTATCACAGATCGTGGGGCTGCACACATCACTCACGATGCATTGCTCCCTATCCACAGAGTTCCTCCACTTTATGATCAAAATAAAACACTTGAAATATGTTCTGCTCTGCCAGGTGGGAGAGCGAACAAAATACTGGAGGGGAACCTTTAAGTAGTATCTCTCTGGAATTATTTACAAGATTGCACTATTTTTCCCACAACCTATTCCCTGTTTCTCCTCCTCCTTTCCTTCAAATATTCTGACTGGTGCTGACAGAAATTATTATAGTTTATGAGTGATAATATAATTCAGTTTTCCTCAAGGAGAGATGCTATCAGAGAAGTGTTTTTTAAAATATACTGGTTGAAAAGAGCCATCTTTCTTCCTGGAAGAACAGTTATTAATCTCTTACCAGCACATTTTCATATAATTTTGAACATTTATTTCCATGCTGTGATATTATAAACCCCGGCATTTGTGTCAGTTTTGATGCACTGCAACATGCTGGAACATGAAAAGCCATAATTACCACTGTGGTCATTTGAATTGCTAACCAGATCCTGACATTTCTAAATCGGACCAATTTCTTAGTGATCCAGAAGTAAGCCTGGGTGCCACATGAGCTGCATTTCAATGAGGCAAGTCAACATTTAAAAAGAAAATGTGGAGCACTCACATCCCCAAAGCATTGCTAAAATAAAGAAGTGCTTTGATGGTATTCTATTGCCTCCTCTAGACCAAATGTTTTGTTTGTGAGGATTTGCTGATAAAATTTTAGTTTCTGTTCATTTTGATGCATTTGAATTGTGCAAAAAGGTCTCTTTAAGATTCTGCAACCTTTAATTCTTTGTAATGGATATACTTATAGCAACCTGCTCCGAGGTTTGTGTGTGAAAGTGCTATGTACCCTTAGAGGTGTAAGCTCTCAGTTCTCCTGAGGGTTTGAGTCACTTCATACTCTGTGCCCAGATCATTTGGGTTTGTTGCAGTGCAAGTCTCATAACTGGATTTCAAGGTGCCTGGAGAGCTCAGTTTTAGCTCCGGATGCACATCTCCAGGTTGCTGCTCTCTGCTGATGCTCTGTTGGCTGGTGTTGCCTGGAGGGGTTATTTTGTTACAGCCCTGCATCTGCACGGGCTCGGAGGAGGGAGTGTGGCAGGGAAAGAGAAATGTTCAAGTGATCAACAACCCTACAAATGAAGGGTGTGACACCCTGTGACATCATAAGCTTTATTTTTGAAAAAGTGATTCAGGGGCTCTCAGCATCTCAAACCAGTAAAATAAAATACATAACTTCTTTTTTAAAAAGAGGATTCATGGGCTTTTAGCCTATTGGACCTGAGGGATGTGGCATTAATATGTAAAAGGTGTCTCTTTGACTTGAGGCTGCAGAAAACCATACAGCAATCATCTTATAAGTGTGTGTGGCGGGAGTGAGAAGAAAGAATATTTACTTTTATTCTGCAAAACAAGAGTGGCAGTTCCAAAAATGTTTTCCACTTCAGTAACTATGGAAAATACTAGACTAGATGGGGAAATAAAGCAGGAAATAAATTGAGATGTGTTTGAATTAGTGGGAAATACTTTTATATTATTATCTTTTTTTCTTATTATTTACTTCCAAAATTTTGTAGCTGAAAACCTGAAAATCTGATTTTTATTTCTACCCCCTCTTCTTTTTTTCTTTGAAAAGTGCTAGTGTTTTCCCCCAGAGAAAAGGTGAATTCTTGGCTCAGTATGGAGAGGTCTGTTGTTCTTTTTCTGTTGTGGTCAAAATCATCTTTTTCCTTAAACTGGGGTTCTGCTTATTAAATCAAGGAGAGGAAGAAAGATGACAAAATCCAACTGCAGGCTCCTTTTGAAGATCAGACTTCAACCTTTCATATTTCATCTTTCCTGCCTGACATTATCAGATTTGCATATATGTCATAATGTTTTTGTGTATTGAACTATGAAAATGTAACTGTAGAGAAATGAAGCTAAAAACTGGCTTGAATTAACAGTTGTTTTCTCTATAACTTTTTTCTTTGTAGAGGATTGAGAGAAGTGCTTTAACCTGTTTTTGTGAAAGTATTTGGAATATATAATTTATATATTACTAACGTTCAGTGTAGTAGTTATTGGAATATCACTGCCAAAGTTACTGTTCCCAGTTTAAAGACATTGCTCTCCTCAAAGTGGATTTTTAGGTGCGTTTGCATGTCATGTGAGTTTTGGAGTGACTGAAGCAGTGGTGGTGATGCTATGATGCGTGGTGTTTAATGTAGTCTTCTAGGAGGTAAAGTTGGTCTTGAGAACACAGATGATTTGGACATACTGTGCTTTGCTCTCAAGTTGGCAGTGGATAATTTTCATGCAACAGATGTGTTTCATTATGGCTACCTGGGGCATGAAATAACTTCTACTGCTAAAACCAATGGGTTCAGTATGGTGCTGGGTGGTGCTGTTATTTTCACTGCAGAGATGTCTGGACAAGCCCCCAGGTACTGAGCACTGGATGCCTGGGTCTCACAGTTTGAAATTGGCCCCCCCGAGAGGCTGGGGGAGCTCAGAGGTGATTGGGTACCAGGGCAGTGTTCCCTGGAGAGCCAGTCACTGTCCATGTCGTTCGCTTCTGCTCAAAATCACATATCACAGCACCGGAAAGGGTTGGCAGTTCTGTCTTGGTTGTTTTGCTGTTGGTGTCTGCTGCGTGCAGGTGTTGAAGGCCAGGGGGTGGCTGGGCTCGCTGTCTCCCCCTCCGGGGGAGTTAGAGACAGCATGTTTGTGAGGGATGCGACTCACAAACTACTGGTAAGTGGGAGAGAGAGAGGCAGGCCCTGCAGCCAGGCCCTCTTTTTCTTCCCCCCCCACCTTTGCAGCCAAGCTGCAGAGGAGGGCTGTGTTTTTCCCTCTCGCTCTTTAGTGAGAGTGGATGTGAGGCTCAGCATTGAGCAGAGCCAAGTGGATGGGCCGGAGGAGGCTCGATTGCTAGGGAGGAAATCCCAGGCAAGAGTTGGAGACGGACCCCAGAGAGAGAGAGGGGGGCCCAGAGGATGTCTCTGCCGTGAACTAAAACGCAAGACAACCGAAAACCTGAGGAGAAATCAACATTGCAGGACGTGGACGCTTGATAAGCTGAACTACACTGCAGCAGCCTACGAACTGACGTATGAAGCAGAGAGAGAGAGAGAGATCACACAGCAGCAGAACGAGGACTCAAAGCTATCTTCTTCGACTTCATGGGGAGGAGAGACTGCAACAAACAACTAGAACTTGGTGAGGGGGAACCCAGAACACTCCCAGAGCAAAAGACTGTGTTACGTATCAGCCTTGAAAAGCTGCTCCTGGACTAAAGTTAAAGGAGGAGCTTGAAAGGACTGACTGATAGAAATGTAATATATATATATATATATATATATATATATAGTTGCCTTTAGTTTGTATAGTGTTTATTTGTGTAAATAAATGTATATACTTCCCTCTTCCCCTACAGAAGCCTCTGGTCTGAAAGTTTCTCTCTGGTGTTAGGATAAATTGTTGAGAAGGGGTGGGGGAAAGCCTGAAAATTGGATTTTAGATTTCTAATGTGGCTCAAACTGCCACACTGGGTAACAAAAAGCCTCTTCCAGACTCTGACAGCTTTAAAAACACACTTGAAAAGCATGTGGGCTACTAAAAAAAAAAGTCTATTCTGGTTGTGAAACTCCTATTTAGGGAAAAATAAGATAAACCTCTGTGTGACAAAAAGTCAATGAGTCACAATGTGACTCGTTCCCTCTCTGGGTTCTCTCCTCCTGGCACGTCTCCAGCCTGTGCAGCCTGGGGTGGATCCCAGTGATCACCCATGAGCCTGCTCTACTGGGCATGGTGTGCCTGCATGATGCAAAGAGTTCAGAGGCTGGGATTTTATAAGAGGCTGTGCCTGGCCTGCTTGCTTGACCCTCCACCAGTATTCTCTGATTGACATGGGGTTTTTTGTTTGGTTTAAGGAGAAAATATGTAAATGAGTAGCCAATAACATCTATGTTTGGATCTATGGAGTCTGAAGTCCAGCATATGAAGCAGTGAATAAACTTTCTGTCATTTGTCCATGGTTTCTTGCATCAGGTGCATCATTTCGCCTGAGCCAAGTCAGCCCCTTCTGCAGATGCTTTCCTAGGCATGATCTACTCCCATGCACGCTGCCACTCTCCTGAATCTTGTTCTGACTGGAGAACAAATAGTAAGTTTCCTGAGAGCACGGGAAACATCCCTTGCTGCAGATTGGATTCCTACTGCTAATGAAAAACAGAATGTGTGTTGTGGATGTCTACAATGTGTTGTTAAATGGGAGTCCCGTTTCTGTGGCATTTTAGAAATACAGTAGAGAATATTGCTGTGGATTTGTGTTTTAGGCTAGCCATGGTAGAAAACTGGAGGATTCTGACCCAGCCTGGAGAAGGGACAAAGGTTTACAGCCAGAGCAATGGTCACTGCCATCCGTCACTTCTTTACTCTTCTGTCTGACAGGAGACAAGGTGAACCTCTTCTCATCCCTTTGGGGGCACTCTGCCCCTTGTCATCTCTTCGTCAAGCAGCAGTGACAGCACCGACATGAGTAAGTGGCTTGCAGCTTCACACCGAACAAAACTTGTCAGCTTTAATTAGCATTGTTGAATGATGTCTTGAAAGCCTGTAGGTATAAACAGACGATTAAGCTGGTAGAATTAAAAACAGATGTTAGAATTTAACTCCCTTAATAACAACATTCCTCATCTCCTCCCCATTAAAAAAAAAATCTAATGTCAGTTAGTGCCTAATTCTATTTATATATTTCTCATTAACATGCAGATTGAGCGTAATGTATTTAGGAAGACAACATGCTTTTTATTTTGAATGGAGGTGGCTGTTGGAATTTGTCAAATCTTTCTGTTATTCCCTTGTTCCTAGCCACTTGTCCAGACAGAAGGGACTTGACTTAAAAACCGGCCAGGCCATATTTCAGATTCCATAAACTCCTGATCCTCCAGAAGAGGGTAAAAAAATTCTGTACTAAAATCCTAGAAATTATCATCTGGACTACTAGAATACACTGAAAACTCTTAATGGGAAATTCTTTCAATGCAATAGATATTTTAATATGAGGAACCCCTTCTAGATGTGCTGTTTTCATGGTCCCTGTGCCTTTCCAAAGCAAGACGGTAATTGTGGCCACATTCAGCTGGAAACTGGAGTAGGCCTAGTATTCATCTGGATTGCACAGCCTCTGACCATGGCTGTGGCATGAGATGTAGCACATGCTTAGCCAGCCCTATACCAACTTATCTAATAAGGGAGAGGAAGTGGAAAGAAAAGACCTCATGACTCCCTTAGCCGTCAGGTAAATCTACATCCACTTTGGTTTGTCTTCAGTGGGTTTTTTTTGGTAAATGCGCCTTGAAATACAACCTGAAAGTGTTAAAGGCCAGGCTGGCCGGTGCTTGGAGCAACCTGGACTAGTGGAGAGTGTCCCAGGCCATGGCAGAGGGGTGGAGGTAGATCATCCTTATGGTTGCTTCCAACCCAAACCCTTCTGGGACTCTGTGAATGCCTTATGTTGCACTAAGTTTACAGAGCACAAGCGAACTTAGGCTTTTACTTATCTCAAAAATCTGAATTTAGGCTGAAGGTGCACAATGTCTTGGAAGGAGGATCATGGAGGTGAACACAATCTTGGAACAAAAGTAAGCCCAATATGGAGACATGCAATGCTTTCTGACTGAGTGAGAATGTGTTTCCTACCCATGAATCTAAGGATTCCATGATGCTGAAGATGGTACCCAAGCATATTTTGAATGGCATTTGGCAAGACTACCCTGTTGTGACAGGGGAAAGAGCTGAGAGAAATGGTCTTTTCAGAATAGTGTCCTGCAAATGTGGCCAGAGTGGGATCCTTGTGGAAGGCACAACAGCTTTCCTCTGCATCTCCTGGCTCCACTGTCTCTACCCTTAACACTGACATTGGAAACAGAAAATACAGGTTCTCTGAGGCAGAATGCCGCACGTCCCAGTAGCAGGAACACAACTGGGAGCACAGCTTTTCCCCACCACCTCCTTAAGGGGTCCAGATTTTTGGGAACTTCTTTAAAGATAAACTTTCCTACTGGTATGTACCAGAAGAGAAATTCAGTCTCTGATCTAACTGCTATTGCCATTTGAAAGTGATCTATTTTTCCGGACGACAAATTTGATGTCAGACTTCCCTATTGGAGTTTACTGCCACCTGAGGACCAAGAAACGAGCATAGGTTTACTTCCTAGTGACTAATTGGAATGCTTTCTTTCAACTATTAGTCATTGTTTTTCCTGTAGGCTAGACCTGTATTTGTCATGAGCTGCAAATTCTCCAATAAATTATGGATAGGCATGTAAATGTTTAAATCCATGTGTTTGAATGAGAGGCAAGACTGGAAAATAAGAGCAATTCTTGATCTGCTCTGATTTTCACAATGTGACAGACTGTCATGGTTAAAAGGACCTTCATAGATTTTTTTTATTCACTTTTATATTATTTGCTTGATGTAAAATTTAGGTGGAAAAAAAAGAGAGTCATGGTGAGGTGTCAAGTTATTATAACTTAATTACTTCTAGAGAATATACAACTGAACGTGTACAGTGCTATGATATAAAAATAAAGTACATGTTAAATAGATTGCTGAAATATGCAGCTTGAGGACACATCTTCCATTTTTTTTCCTGTCTGTCTGATGCTCAAGGCTTGATAAGACACGATTAGTCTCCAAATTATTAATATGATACTGCTATAAAACATTGCTTCTGTTTCTATTCATTTCACTGGAATCTGTCCTGCAAGTGAATTTGCGTTCTGCCCCCCAGAAGAAAGGGCAGTTATAACTGAAATAACTGGGGTTTTCTTCTGTTCCAAAGCATGTATATGATAAAATTTACATGTGCAGTTTAGATTTCCTCTGAGTTATGAGGGAAGTCGTTGGTTATGGAAGATGTCTATGCATGAAAAGCTCCAATGTATGAAAATTACATTTGAACCCCTTCTTGCAAGTTCATATGAATATAAGTCTTTAAGAATGCAGAAAGGAGGATGTGTAGGAAGACTGTCTGGGGACGTGAAGGAAGATCTACATCACCTGGGTTCTGGTGGGTGGGGATAATTGAGGAGTGCAACCTCACCACTGCAGGTGGTTGTGTTATTCCTTCAGTCACATTCCTTTGAGCTGGACCAGCAGTTTGATAGCTGCTTTTGGAAGATGATTCTCGTGGTTGAAGATTTTTCTATTTTAAAAAATAACAAACACCAGCACAAACCCCCCCCCCCAAAACAAACAAAAATTCTCCCAGGGAAATATAGGTTCTGGTAATTAATACGGCCATGGTTCTACTCCTAAATTGGCTTTTACTGTCACCTTGTTACAACTGGCCTGCATTTTCAGTGAAATGAAATCTGAAACTTTTATTGAAACTATAAATTTGGTATGAAATTTTTTCACTGAAGTAGTTAACCCTTAGAAGGTCATCCCTCTAGACAAGGGGGATCCTTCACTGAGGAATTTGTGACTTCATTTCTAAAAGAAGTAGTTACATTGAAACAGAAGTGATGCTCCTGTTGCAGGAACACACTGCTGAAGCTGTGTCATGCTGTAAGGGATGAGAACTTTATGATTTTTCACTGAAAAGACTCTGATAATGTATTATTATTCTCCTGTGTTATTTAGAACAAAGATCAGTCATGATGACACCGATTCTCTGTTTTGTTAGTAGGATCTTAACTAAACTGTAGTTGCAAAATTATGAGCAGTCTTTTGAGAAAGATTAATTCACACTGGAATTGGGAATAAAGGACTACAGGAATGATATGGGGAATGAAGAACTCATAACAAGAGACAGAATGTACTAGCTCAGGTGTCTGCTGTGTGGTATTTCCTTGTGCTCCTCAAGCTTACTTTTAGATAAATTTGTTTCTATCTCGCCAGTCTGGTTTCTCAGCAGAGTCCATGTTTCTCAGAAAAACCCATTTGTGTTTAAATATCTGAAGCATATCCTACAGTGATAAATACACTGCTACCTATGGGAAAGCAGGAAAGCTCAGAAAATTCTATCTGGATCAGGTTTTCCACACTGATGTCTTCTCCACATCATGTTTTCTGGCTATACTGGTGAAAATTTTTTCCTGTGAAATACAAAGCTCTAGAAATAATCCTTACTGGATTTTTCTTGGCTGGTGATGTTGCAAGCTTTATTATACTTCCCTGCAGTTGGTACAGTTTTGCTGCCAGCTTGCTCTTTGGGTTTGTGTGTTTCTCATTCATTTTCAAGGAGTTTAATACCATGGAATGCAGAGACCACAACTGTGACATTAGATTAAAAAAAAGATAGTCATGAAGAGGGGAAAAAAGACTGTATTTAATTGAGTCCAAAATATTGAGATTTTTTTTTTTTTGCTTGTTTTGGTTCATAATAGTTGATGAATTCCTTTGTCTATTCTCCTAACATTGTCTGTGGTTTCTTGTTTAATTTATTTAATAGCAATAATTTCAAAATCAACAAGAAATGAGAAAAAACAAATCCCCAAACCCAAGCTTGTACCTCCTTGGCAGAGTAAGCTCTGCTACACATGTCCTGGCTGAAACTTGAGCAGACTCTCTGTTCATACCCTGAGCTGGAACATGGTCTGTGTCCATTTATGTGGAAGAAAGTCTTACCGTGAGTTCACGGGGCTTTACTTCACACTCTCTCTGTAGTAGTGGTTTATCAGTCAGAAATTTGATTACTTGTGGGATTTTGTGAGGGTTTTTTGTTGTTGTTTGTTTATTTTATAAGACTTCAGCCGGCTCATCCATTCGCTTCACATTTAAAAATGCAACTGTGGTAATTCTTTAAACCTTCAGTACATGTTTTGGCAAATACACACATCTCTGTAGTTAATATCACATGGACATAACTATTTTCCTCTGTGAAAAAGCTGACCAGAAATTCTACTGTAATAGCTATCTGTAATGATAGAAAATATTGGTTAACGAAGAGAAATCAGAATCCTCTTAGGATTTTATTCCCTTAATCTTGAAAACCTTTAGGTTTTCCATGTGGTTTTAAGACTTGCAGCAAATTTAACATTACTAATGACGGAAAACAGAGTGTGTTTGAATTTTGGTTTTTTGTTCGAGTAGAGGATGACTTTTACTCCATGGGCAGAGGGACAGCCTCAAATCTCTCAGCGGTGCAAACCACCTGGTTCTTTCTCTGTAACCTGATTCTTTGTTTCCCTTCATAGATAGATTTCTGCTTTGGAAAAATTGGACATAATACCACCCAGTGGTCTGGTACTTCCAAGAGGAATGTCCAGAAGGCCTTCTCCTAGATACAAGTCTGTAGAGAAGGTTAAAAACTAATAAGTAAAAATATCTGTTTCATGCAAAAATATGTGATGCTTGCATCGAGGAGGGTAAGATTACTTTCACTAGACTGTGGAAGAACACTTATATGTGCCATCCTTACATTCACTTAGATTGATGAATACCAGATGGAAGTCACGCAGAATGTTTTCTGTAGTATGCCTAAGTATTGCTGTCAGCTTTTCAGTTTTTGATATAGCAAGAGACAGTTGTACTTGCTTTAGAAAGTGGAGATAAATGCCTGCAGACTCTAAAATCTGTCTAGGAGAAGCACTGTAACTCTAAAAGTTCAGTGATCCTTCCTTTTTTGTCAAAATATTGAGAGTCTGACTATTAATAAAAGTTCTTGGTATGGACTCTCCTCATAGCCATTAATGCAGATAAGTGGCTTTTTTCACAACTTTATTTTTCGTGACTTTTTATTTAAATTTTAGATGTACATTCTGGTTTTCCTCTAATAACCAAAGATGCATGTTGAAATGTTCACTAAAAAGCCTTTCATGGGTAACATTTGACTGCTGAATTTCATTCTTCTGTTTCTTTTCCCCAGCACTTTGTCCATCTTGCCCATTTGGGTGTGGCTGCATTTAATCTACTTCAGAGGAGTCATGTCAATTGTGCCCTAAAACAATGAACTGTGCAGTGCCAGCACAATCATCTTGTGTGCATGCTCGTGGTTGCTTTGTTAACTGTGTTTACTTACTGACTGTCCTTTGGTGAGAGAAGCAGTAACAAATCCGGACATATTATAGGGTGTTGGTCTACTGAAATACCCTCTCATGCAGCTGCTTTGTCACTGTCTTTTGATGGCCTTCTCCCTCAGTGGGTTTGCTCTCAAGGGGTTTAACTGACTTCATTATTTTATTACTTCTTGCATTTAATCTACTGGTCTGCAGTGATTTCTCTTTTGTACTCTTAGCCTGGGATCTGGGCCTAGTTTGGGTGTGACTTCCCCATGGCTATTAATTGTTTCCACCAGCCCCTTTTGTGACAGTTTGGCATAATTCTGTTGAGACCAGTTTGACATAATTTTGGGTGAGACTAGTAATACATATTAGAAATCCATATTGAAAAACTGGCTGATAGACTGTTTTTTGTGGCCTGCCTGTAGAAGGGTTCAAAAGAGACTGTGAATCATGTGGTGGTTTAGGGAAAAACAGTTCTGTAATCCCTTTCCTTTGGGAAAAGAGAGTGAGATTCTAAGTGTTTGCAAAAACTCTGGCTGGGGAACTGCAAATTGTTTCCAGTTGCTGAAAGCAGCCCAGTTTCCAAAGGCAGAGGAGTGTGTGGTACCTCCCACAGTCAGCAAATCCAACCAGTTCTTGTTCCTTTGCCATGGAAGAGCTGAGCTGCTGCTGACCAAGGAGACTGCACAAAACTGGAGCAGCCAAGTCAAGGAAAGAGTACAGCAAGTTTGGTTTAACATTTTTGCGAAATACAATTAAATTACTGCCCAGAGGAACAGGATAATAACTTAGGATAATAGTTGCAGCTGGTTGTGAATTTTCAGTGACTTTTTTTATATTAAAAAATGCTGGCTTCTCAAAATGAGAAAAATATTTTCTTGAAATTCAGTTGCTTGGTTAAAACTTTCAAGAAGAGTTTTCTGAGTGAGTCTTCTGAACATGAAAGAGATGCACCCCTGTAACTGTTCGAAAGCCTAGTTAGAGCACTCATCCACGATGGAAGATGGGCATCCTTTAGTCCTTGCTTTGCTTCATCCTAATAGTCCTTAAATCTAGCTGGAGGCAACAGCTGGATGGACACAGAGACCACAGTGCCTGCAGTGATTGATAAAGTGACTCTGTGTGGCACCTCTCTGCTCCCCAGGGACCAGGTAGCTGAGCCACTCCTTGAATGCGTCATTTAAGTGCTACATTTTGCAAGGAAATCGATGATGTTTACTTTAAAAATCACTTGGTAAATGCTCCATTACGACTTCATTAGCCACTCAAAGCTATGCAGCCCCCACTCCTAAGTCTGAATACTCTGTTATTGAGACTAACCAAACTGGTGCCTGGGCTGAGTTCTGCAGTGAGAGTTCTGCAGGTGCACTGCCCTGTGCTGGGCCCCTGCTTTGCAGCAGTCTGGGAGCATGTGAAGTAAGGTAAGCAGAGGAAGTTGGAACAGTTTCATGTCCTCATCAGGCATTTAGAAGCAGACACGAACTAGGATGATCTGATACTTCAAGTCTGTCAGAGACAGATACCAAAAGCCTGCTGCATGGTTTGGGTTTGTTGTGTTGCAAGAAGCTTTTGGTTGCTTATGGCCTGCAAGGCAACTGGAAGGCCAGACTGCTTCTAATCTGTCTCGTGTATAAAATTCCTTCCTCTCACATTGTCTCTCTGTACAGTGCTGTCTCTGTGTATCCCCCTCTTCACAGCAGTAGCACGCAAAATCAGGTGTTGGCTAAACTAACTTTTTTTAGGAAAGATGGTCATGAGTGGAGAAGAGACACAATGTGCTGTTATTTAGAGAAAAGAGGAATCCAGGTGGATTTGTAAATGTCTAAAATGTCAAGGGGAGTGACTGATTGCTAGTAATTGTGGGAGCTGTGTGTGCTGCACTGAGCTGCTGGTCAGGGGAGCTCTTCAGTGCCATCGTAAAGTACAATGCACAAACACGATGTGCATGCGTGTTGTACTACAGCTGAGGCCAGGATTGTGGGTTGTAGTTTTTCCTCTGTGTTCTGTTAGTGCAGGATGAGGAATTCAATAGTTGCCTCTCTGTCCCATGGTATGGATGTCCACAACATGTGCTTCAATGGGAAAGAGGAGAGGGAGTGGTGAGGACCAGGGGTGGCAGATCAAGCACTAGAAGTTTTAAGTAGAGAGCCATTTCATGTCATTCAGGGCAACAGGATTACAGGGATTTTTTCATTTATTTCCCAGCTTCCAGCTTGCAATGTCTGATTTCAATGCTCTCCTCTTGGGGAAGAGTTCTGTTCTGCTGTTCTCCCATGGCAGGTTTGTTGGGTGCCTTGGAGAATGAGATAGTACATGGAGTCATCACATCCTGCTTGATTGCAAGGGCTGCAGAGATAAACCTTCACTGGGTAGGATTGTCTCTCTAATTTAGCAGTTAAATATGTTAGAATAATAGTACAGGTAACATGCAGTGATACAGCCATCATCTTCCTTTTCAACAGACTTTTTAAGTTGTAAAACCATTGAATTTTAGTCACAGTTGGATTTATGTTTATCTTTCTCACTGTAGTAGCAAGGCTGGTTAGGTATTTATTTGTATTTTTCTGGATGAGGGATTTTTCCAGAACTCACTTGAAGGTCTAGTGCTTTTGAAAATCCCTTCCTGTGAAATTTAGGGAAAAGAAAAAATTAACGCAAATGGTTCTAGAAAGATGGGGAAAATAGTGATGAAATGGTAAAATTACTTTTTCGTTCTAAATCTAATTACATGCAGTGTGTTCTAATACAAAGCTGTGTGCTGTGTGCTGCTGAGGAAGGGATAAAATATTTGTGCTCCCTGTGATCGGATGAGTGGGAAGGGGCAGTGCAGGCCTATCCCCAGGTGATGGTGCTCTGGCTCCACGGTAGTTTTCTCATGCCAGGAAATCACTTCTCTTACACGGCGCTTTCCATGGAGCTCAGCCCCACAGTGTTGTCACTTGGGACTCCTGGCCAAGACTTGCAGTGGTAGGGAAAGAAAACGGCTTCCTGCTCTATAGAGCGAGACCCACAGTGAAGAATGGCTGGTGCTGCAGTGTCTGTTCTTAGGGGGAAATTTGGGATAATCTTAACCTTTTGAGTGCTCTGTACTGCTGCGCTGTACTCATACAGTCGGTTCTAATATACGGAGAGGGAAAGTGTCCTGTAAAACTGTTTGTTACTCTTCCTTTAGCTTCTGCAAACCTCATGTCACATCCTGAACACCACAGAGGCAAGTAACTATCAGGAAATTGTCATGGTATGGCCATGAGATGCAGCATGTGTTATCAAAGAGCCTGTGTAGAAGCATAGTAACTTTTCTTTGGAGCATCACAGAGCACTGCATTTTCTACTAAGTCTTAGTAATCAGAAGCATCCAAAGCAATTAGGAACACCAACCTCCTGGACTTTGTTCAGTTGGAGCTCTTAGTATTTACTCATAAGATCCTCGGTGAATATGTTACAGCAGCTTAGCAAGCAACTCCTCAGCCAAACTTCAACAATTGAGCATCTGTGTGCTCCTGGTTGATAAATGTGAGTGGTTTAACCACCATCATATGTCATTATGTTGAAGTAGATAGTGTTTTCTTCAGCAGTTGGTGAGTCTTGGAATGGCACTCAGTATTTGCCATCATATTGCTTTTAGCAGAGCAATCTGAAAGCTGCATAAGCAGAGTGAGGTCCTAAATGATTGGTTTCACTTGATCTATACAGGCAGGTGAAGTTCAGTTACACATATGGCCTTTTCACCACGTTATTTATTTTGGATGTGATTCTTAAGTACAGAGCAATCATAGAGGATTGTGGGTAATTAAGGATATGGCAGTCTTCCTGTTCTTTGGTATCTCAGTTTTAACTGAAATTTCCCAGCTAAGCCTTTTACATTCATACTGAATTCCCTTAACTGTCTTTAGGGGTTAATCCATGAGCACTTTAGTGCTTGTTTAAAGTATCTCAACCAAAACTGACCGTAAAGACTCAAGTAGTACTCAGGGCACTTTAAAAAGGCTGCAGTTTAATGGTTGCAGAATGAAGTTTTTTCTCTTATTTGAGACATAGTAGCACTGTAACACCTGTTTGAGTGTGCCATCAGGTGGTCTTGTCTAGGCGAGTTTTCTTTGCTGGGGGAAAGGCTGCCAATGGATCGACGTTTGAATGCTTAGCTGCTTGTTCTATCAGCTCAGTGGGTAACCTTGCTGTCAAGAGTGCCTCTGTCACCAGTGGCAGAGAGTCCAGGGCTTGGGCAAAAGATATTTCCTTCAGGTAGGTTTTCCTCAATTACAGTGTAGCTGTGTGATATTTTTGGGTGTGGTATGATAACAAAGAAGCATCACATGCAGTTTCCTCTGGTTTTCTTTCTAACTGGTGAAGTCTCCCATCCCTTTGCTTTCTTTCACTTTGATTTAGGATTTGCACTATTTTAGTTGTTTGGCTAATTGAAACCATATAGACAGAATAGCACTGAGAGTGCTCACATCTCTCAGCTGATAGTAGCAGGCAATAAGACACGATGAGGACAGATCCAAGAAAAACTGAAGGAGCTTTGCATTGGGGTGGGAGAAGAAACAGTGAAAGGATAAGTTCTACCTTGACTCTGTATACTGATGTCACAAGTAAATTTAGTGATCCAGCTACTTGCAAATTCTTTACAAATGATTGCTACTGTGGCCAACATGATGCACATTTTCAGACAAATTAAGTTTAAAGACACTTTTTAAAGAAACCTTTAATTTGCTCTTTCTGACTCCCACGGGCTATACTCCTCCTCTGTTCAGAGCTTTCTAACATCATTATGTATCCAAGCTATGAAAATGTATGAGTCATTAGAATAGACATTTCTAGCAGTGATGACAGAACACAGAGGTTTACTTCAGCTTTGATAAGCATCTCCAGACGCTTATGCTTAGTTATTCAGGTTTACAGGATATACAGTTGTTTTGATGCAGAAATCGAATTCTTACAGAATTGCAACTTTTTGCCAGATGATCCCGTTTCCCTCTTGCCAGGCTACAGACAACAAGACATTAGGTATTTTTCTCCGTTCTGCTACTCTAGTCCTAAACAGTATCTGGAAGTGAAAACTGGATGTACAAAAGGAAATGGAGAAACAAGAATTAGATGTTACTTAAAAGTCAGAGATCTTGTAGAAGATTATAAGTGCATATGTACAAAAATGCACTTATTAGTGTTTTAAAAGATTTAGAGTGGTTTGTTGAACTTAATTCATCGGGTACGTTCAATTTTCTGAAAAGTCACTTTTTGAATTGCCACAAGAATGCACTCCAATTACTTAATTTTGTAAAATAAGGGAATAAGAATTAATATGGTGAAGGCTGCAGAAAGTCCGTGTTTTCATCCAACCACAAATACCAAAGTCAGCTTTCATCATCATCCAGATCTTCACTGGAATGAAGGCAGTGAGATGGCAAAAAAAAAAAAAAAAAGACAGGTAAATCCATGATTCTACACTACAGAACTGCAGAGAATATTGTCCTCTTCCAACAGGTGGGGGTGACTGGGTCATCCCCGAGGCCAGGGCACAGAACTGGTGCAGTGTTGTGAGAGGGAGGCCTGAACCAGCCCTCCTGGAGTGTCAGTCCTGACGTGAGGGGGAATGTGAGCAGCTCTACTCCCTCCTGGCAGTGGTCTGTGCTGCTGGAAACGTGGGGCACAGGCCTGAAGAGGGGCCTTGCAGGCTTACTTGCTCATCTTGCTGGCCTCTGCACAGCTGCAGCTGTGCTGCTCTGACGGTCAGAAAACCTTTGCTGCTGTTTCTTTTTTTCCTTTTTTTTCCTTGTTTTAACCATGGCTATTAGTCCATAAGAAATGACTTTATTTCTCTGCAGCTTGATGTAATCTGCCAAATGTGGATAAATGTGTTGTATTTGTGAAGTCTTTTGGGTGCTAAAAAATGCAGGGTTGCTGTATGACAGCCAGGGAGGTGCTGCAGCTTTCTGTTTGGAGTGTTCTCGGCCTAAGTCTAATATGAAGGACTTTTCCCATGAGGGTTTGAATCCCAGGAAGAAGGCGGAGAAGTCGCTGCTTCACAGTGACTTGTGGCTTCTACATAAAACATTTTCTCAGAACTAATTAAAACTTTGAGAACTTAAATGAATCAGTGCTGCGTAACTAACAGCTTATGTTAAAGGCTTTGAACAAATATCCACAATGCATCAGTAAACATGCAAATGACTTTTTCATGTTGGGATGTGTCTCACTGAAATGCTGTGTGTTGATAAAAGGTTTCTTTATATCTATAGCTTTTTATACTTTTAAATTTATTGGTTTTTATACTTTTAAATTTATTGGTTTTTCTAACCTCTCTTTTAGACCTTTTAAGATATGGAGAAACAGCCTTTAAAATGACTTACCAAGCAAAATTCACTGTGCTTCAGCAATAACTAGCAGTTAAAGTGTCTAAATTAAGGACTGAAACAAAACTGGGACCAGTTCAACCATGACTGTTCACTTTGGTAATCTCCTTTAAAGGGGATTATTTCAGTTATAAAGTATTTTCCCATAGTTATGATAGCAGTTACAGAGAAGATTCATGACTTGCAAAACTTCTGTTTGGCACAGTTGACCTCTGGTTTCTTTAACTGATGCTGTAAAGTAAACCTCGGTTTGGAGAGAGAAAGGACGGGTGAGGATCCAGTAATGAAGATAATTAGAACTGTGGGATTCTATTTCATTTAGTCTTTCATAAGCAATAACTGCCCTCTTTCTTGGCCTGTTTCTAACACTGTTAGGTTTTTTGGATCACCTTCTGTCTGTGTGCATAATACAACCTAGCAAGCAATACAGTTCTGCCTTTGACTTGTTGCAAGATGGTTAAAGCTCTGCAACTGCTGCCCAGCATATACTGTTGGCATTGAAATTTTCTTTCTTTACAGACCTCTACAGCTTTTCCAGAGTCCATTTGAGTTTTTCACTGTTACAAAACGCCCCTGAAGACAAGAGTAATCCAGGTTCTTGTTAATAGATCCCTTGGGGTGGATTAGACAAACAATACTGAGTGATAGGTGTTTAAAAACATGTATATGTAGAGTTTATTTTAGAACAATTTGGTTGCAGTGGAAAGCAGGTATGTAGCCATTTTGGTTATTATTATCTATAAGTAATATAGAAATCTGAAAGCATAAAAATATGACTGAAGAAAATGTATAAGGGAAAAGAAAGAAAGAGAAAGAAAGGATAAGAAAGATATTTCCATCCAGTGATGAGACTTGATTGTTGCAATTTAGATGTTCTTTGGTCAAATTGATGATCTCAGTCTTGATCCATTGGAGGTGGGGGAAAGCCCATGAAACAGAGTTCAGTGGGTTAATGTATGTTCAAATATACATGAGAACACACTAACCCCTCCCCTGGGGGGGAGTTTTACACTGTCTTTTGCAACACCATGGATCTGTTACATTACTTTTGGATCACATGAAGTCCTCTGCTGGAAGGCCTCAGAAATGAGTCTGGGGCATTTTGGGGGACTTTGATGGTTTATGGTCCCTTCTAAGACATGACAGCTGCCTCTCATGTCAGCATAGTTGAGGCAGTTATGCCCTATCAGAAGGGATGAACTTGCTCAGGCCTTCATGTGAATGTGAATGTTCCATGTAAATGTGATCCTCCCTGTTGGGGGATGAGTTTCACAACAGAGCCAGTTGTGTAAGGGCTGACAATCGGTGATGAAAAGCAGTATCCTGCCTCCACAGGGTGTGCTTTTTATTGGCCTTCTCCCTTATCTGGCTCAAGACCCAGAGCCTCCGGTGGAGGGTGCTCACCCCCTCTGTCTTGTGTGGATCAGAGGTTCCACCACCACATACCCAAAAACTCTCCTCCTCCCCCTCAAGGGGTGCAATCCCAGCCCCAGCAAAGCACCCACCGCCTCTGCAAATGGCCAAATGTTTGAGCCATTAACCTTTAACATTTCAGTCTCTCACAGTCACCACTTACTAATTCTTTAACTTTAGTGCTTTTTGGTAGCTAAGGACACTTTTTCTGTGTGTGTGAGGATGCAGGTCAAGCATGAAAGAATGAAGTCTGCTGGTGCAAAATCTCTAGTTTGAACTGGTCACTCTTCCTCAGTAGCATGAACACTGCACATCTTTCTGCAATGGTTGAAGTCTTTGTTGGGATTTCCAAACTGACTCAGACTGTGAAAGAGAAGGTTTGAGCCATCAGATAGCCCACATTTCCTAACCTGAAATTGTCACCCTGGTAATGGACGCAGGTCCAGGAGCTTTAATCTTGGCCCTTTCAAAGCCGATGCACTCAAGTGTGAATTTTGGAAGCCAGTGACTCGTGCAGTGCTGGTTAAGAACAAGCTGATCACATTGGATTAATTTGTTAGGCCCATGTGACAGCCCATAATGAACCAGGATATTATTAGTGCAATAGTACATTATGGATACTGACCCTTATGTTGTTTTATGCAGATAAAGTAATTTTCCAGGTCAGTGTTTGCTGCCTTCAATGTTTATGGGGCTGTACTGGAAGCAATTAAAAGAACACTCAATACTGTTGCAGGGGTAGTGAATGATATTCCAGAGGGTTGAAGTGATGAACACACACAGTGTGAAGTTATATTGGTACAGCTGAGGGAAGAGCAGAAAATTGCAGCATTTTAGTGAGGGCAAGAAGGGAGAGGTGGAGTGGAGCAGGAACTTCTCATGCTGGCTTTGCCACCAAGGAACACACATTGTGTAACTACACTCTGCAAATTAAATATTATGCTTTCATGCTCTTCTTATTCTGCATTAATTAAAAGCTCGTTTCCTTTTGTTCATGGACTCAAAAGTGAGCAATGATGTTAAACAAACAAAAAACATCTGACTAAATTTCTATCTACCCAATAACATTTTATGAATAATGGCACATCATTAAGGGTGGATAGTGTAATTAAAATCAAGTAAGACTTTTTCATAGAAGTGGTCATCTTTTTGGGGTATTGTGGATTTCAAGTTGCTTTTAAAGAAAAACAAAAGAAGGTGTATTTTTCATCACAAATTATTTAAATTTTACAATTATTCCACCACAAAATATACATTCATTTCCTAACTACTTGCTGCATGAAAAATAAAAAATTAACATGGAATGACAATATTTCTGAATAGGGGAGCAGAAGAGCTGAAAAGTATTCATGCACTTCAGAAGATACTTATGAATGAGTTCTTTTTCTAGGCGTAGTAACAAAAATATAAACAGTATCATACTTAGGATAAAGTTATCAATGGCTGATGTCAGCTAAATTCAGCTAATTAACCCAAGATGATTGCATTTAGCTTCTCAGTTGTTTTCTGGTAGCCTGTTGTCTCTCCATGTGCCTGACTCATGCCAGGCATTGCAGTAAAGCTCTCAGGGCACGCACAGCCCCTTTGCCATGTGTTCCAGGCCCTTAGTGGGGTTGGCTTGTTTGCTTCATGGAGCTCTTTAGCTCTTATGAAGAGGAATCCTCAATATTAGTCTAATAACAAATTTTTGGGATGTGGAGAAACCACTTTCTCCTAAACAGGCCAGACAGTAGGAAAGCAAACTTTGTGACATGTATGCAGAACACTTCATATTAAACTTTTGATCCAGCTCTGGAATCCCCAGCACAGAAAGGCCATTGACCTGTTGCTGCAAATCCAGAGGAGGCCACTAAGTTGATCAGAAGGCTGGAGCACCTCTCCTATGAGGAAAGGCTGGAGAAGAGAAGGCTTCAGGATCACCTAATTGTAGCCCTGGAGTACCTGAAGGGAGCCAGCAAAAAAGATGGAGACATACTACTTGCAAGGGTCTGGAGTGACAGGACTGGGGGGGATAGCTTCAGACTGACAGAGTGTAGGTTTAGGTTAGAAATTAGGAAAAAACTCCTCCATGTGAGGGTGGGAAGGCCCTGGCACAGGTTGCTCAGAGAACCAGTGACTGACCTATCCCTGGAAGTGTTCAAGGCCAGGCTGGACAGGGCTTGGAGCCAGTCCATGGCAGAAGGGTGGAACGATCTTTAAGGTCCCTTCCAACCCAAACCATTCTGGGATTTTGTATTTTGGAAGGAGTCCTTATTGTAGATTAGGACTTCTGCATTAAGATGAGAAACATGCTGTGCTGGACAAATATGAACTGATCATATTCCTGCATTCTGGATTTTCTGTGTGTCCTGGGGTTTGACCACCACACTGTGTCAAGTAGTTGAAAGTGAGTTTGTGTAAGGAAACATCTATGGCTTTGTTCTAGGTGAGTGGAAGCTTGATGAGTTGACTTTTGTGTAGGAAGTGGAAATAGAAAATGTTTTGTTTCACAGAGAATTTTCTTAAATTGCCTTTGTTTTGAAACTAATTTTGTACCTCATTTTAGTGAATTTAGCTGGTGAGTCCAGGTAAAATGAGGCATAGCAGAGTATCTATGCAGAAAAACATTGTTGATTGTATGCTCCTAGAATAACATCATGTTGGACTCTTTATTTCCTCTTAGCTTTTAGAATCAGGGTTCGTCCCTTAGTTTGAAAATCTAAGTTGGTGACAAAAGCTGACTTAACCACTTGATTCCAACAACTGAGTCCTGACCACACGTGCTGTGGTTTGACCCAGGGACAATTTTTCAAACCCCCACACAAATTTGCTAAAATGTGAGAGAAGTTTTCAGATAGGCAACAGACTCAGCATGGGGAAATAATATCAAAATTTATTCCTAACGGAATAAAAACTAAAAAGTAATATACACAACAATCCTAACTAATCCTCCTATGATGATAAAACCACATATTTACAAAAATCACCCTTTCTCCCCCCATAAAGTCCAGGAGGAGAAGTTTCTCCTTCACTCTCAGGGCTACAGCTCCCAGTTGCAGTCGCTGGAAAATTTCTCTTTCTTTCTCTTCATTGGAATGCAGAGGGTCTCTACCCCCGCCTGTAGCCACTTGGCTACACTACCCAGGGTTCACCATGGGCTTCAGGTGTCACCTGTGTCACCACATCTTCACCACGGGTTACAGGGACTTAAAGCTTTAAGTCTTTATTCTCTGCTCCATGGAGGTTCCTTCCATGAGGAGTTTCGGAGAATCCCTCTCCAAGCAGGATCCACCTCTCCCCGGGTCAAAGGAGTCTTGGGGTTTCGGCTCAGTCCGTATCCCAAGAATGTTCCAAGCCTGGCTTCTCTCTCCCTGCTCCGTTGCAAGCGGTCACGGCTAGATGCTCCCGCGTTCCTTGGTCTGATTCCATGCTATGCTCTCCTGCTCTGGGCAGCTTTTCTCTTGCCCTCTGGAATTCTTCTGATCTCAGCTGCATATCTTTGGCCAGGAGCCCAGTCTCGGCCCTGGCCACAACTGGCTGCTCCATGCTGCCTCTGCCGCCGCCCCCACTGCGAGTGGGGAAAAACGCCACAGCCCTGGCCGAGCCAGGGCCATGGGGCCCAGGAGGCCCCCTGAATTCGGAGTTCCCCCTCGGCTACCCCTCGAGTCTCTAATTCTTTCTGTGTAACAAAGTCTCAGCGAGGGGCTTGGTTCGGCTTTGGTGCCGCACTTGGCCCCTGGGCCATAGGGCCTCTCTCTCTCTCCTCGTGGTCTCTAATTCAAACTGCGCCACCAGCTTCTCTTCCAGTGCATCAAAATATGTCATTTTGCCGAGGCGTAATCAAGCTTCTGATTGGCTCTGCATCAAAAATGCCACCCGTGGAACTAGCAATCTTCCAGCTCCAGGTAAGGAGGGCCTCTCAAACCACGACAACGAGCATTGCAGATAGCCAAACTTGTGAATAAGCTTGCTGTAATGAGTGAGCAACGATGAAATAAATAATTTGCTCATCAAATTATATCTTAAATTAATATGCTTTATACCGATATAGTTAAAACTTCGCTTAGGCTGAAAAATCATAAGTTGCAGAATAGTTAACCATAATGCTGACATGACAAATTGTTATGCTTTGCTAAATGAGTATATTATATCCTGTTATTCTAAAAGTGTATTGTCCAAGTGTACTTATAAGGCAAGGAGGAGATGGATAAGGAGCAGAGGGTCAAGCACAAGGACGATAAAGAATAAACAGGACTGCCATCTGGAAAGTCCCACATACCAGGCCTCAAGGACAGCGGACTAATCAAACTATTGGTGGGAAGTCCCTAGCAACTAAACTGAGCCCGGGAAGGAAGGACCAAACAGAATGGAGCCCACGAACCTAAGTCCAATGAAGAGATGACAAGTGACTGTGGGAGGGGAAATTAATAAGGGTATAAATGTTGCTGTTTGCTTGTTGCGCTTGTGGACCGTGAGCGGAGCAGAGGTCTCCCCGGTCACCCAGCACACTGTTTTGCTCATTTGCACTTTCAGTAAATCTTACAATAAATTTTTACTACTTTTCAAATTTAAATATTTTGGTTTGATTTAACTGTAACATTACCAATGCTGATACTGGTGCCCTGGTTTCTGCAACATCTAGATCATGATTATGAAGGAATCTCCCAGTACCAGTCTGAAAGAATTCCAATGTGAGATTCAGCAGGAGGTTGTCCCTCTGTTTTACCAGGACTCACTGCACTGGGCCTCAAATTTCAGGCCCAAACCCTGGGTGTGTACATCAACCTCATGGAACAAGTTGCAGCACACCTGTGTGACCACCACTAACCTTTGATACTTCACCAGGTCAGGCTGCTCACATCTATCATGTGCCCTATGCAAAGGGGTATTCCAGAAACAGAACTCCCATACTTAAATACATGTGTGGAACTGTTCAACTTGTCATGATTGTCAGTTCCCAGCTTCCTTGCCTTGCATTACACTGGTGAACTGGATCTCTGATAAAGGAGTTATGTACAGTGATGACAAGAATTGATTTCCAATTTCCTGTAGAATGACTCTATCATTGCTTGTGGCTCAGGCAATTTAGCTTATATTACAGTGCTGGCTGGGGGCTATAGATCACCCTGACAGTCGTCTAGTCACAGAGCATGCTGATTTTGACAAGATATCGAAAGAGATTTTACAAGAGTTTCCTTTATGATACAGCTTTAAGTGCCATTTTCTGGTTTTTGATCATGTGTAAAGAAATTTTGTATGAGGCAGAATAAAAGTATTAGGTTGAGTTTTTCTAATTTGCCCTTAATCTTAGTGCTTGATAGCCTATGGAAAACAGTCTTCTTGGGCAGTGTTTAGAACATGTAGTGTCTGTGTTAGGTCAGACAGAATTCCCAGGGTCTTTTTCAATGTGGAGGTAGCAGATGTGTGGGGTGAGAGTATAAGAAAGAGGCAGATATGAGTGGCCTGTTCATGGCTATGCCCCTGCAGTCAGTGATCTGGAGCCTTGCTGGGTTGGTTGAGCAATGCTACACAGAAATAGAGGCTATCACTGCCCTCATTCAATATTTCCTTTGATAAATGACGATCTTATTTTGTCCGTCAGTATTGGAAGATGTAACACTTTGCTTTTTGGTGATCTCCTCGTCTTTTGACACTGCTGACCTGTACCTGTCAGTGGAGCTGGGTAGGAGCTCCTACCCAGGGGCACTCACTACCACTCTTCCCTCTTGTCTTCATCTTTTCCTGTTGTGAATGCAAACGGCTTCAAGCACTGCCCTTGTTCAACTGTGTCACTGTGAACTTGAGCATAGCTGAGGACTGAGGGGCAGCAAGTGATTTGGGCTTCTCTGACACTCATTTATAAAAAGCCAGGAATGGATTTCAGCTGGGAAGGCTTCCCAGCAGTGGCTGAAGCGCAGGCTGTGACGGCAGCAAGCTCTGTGCTATTTAATGGGAGTGGAGCTGAGTGTAGCTGTGCTGGTTTTATGCTCACAGGAAACTCACAGATATAGAAGCACCAGTATTTTAATAATCATTCATTTGAGATCAAGACAGATAATTCAGGGCAGTTTGTGCCAGCTCATATGAAGCAGGCCATTTTGCTGAAGGTGCTCTGCCTCATTTTTAAGAGGTCTTGGGCACTTGTGTTCCTCACCACTCTAATATCTGATTGCTTTGTGCTTTGTACTTTGTCTTCACAGATTCATCTGGAATGAGAGATGCTCACATCCTCAAGTTGTTGGCAAACAGAGAATATAGAGCAAGACCTGTAAACTGAGATAGGTTTTTCAACTTCTGGAGAGATCCCTACAACTTCTAGACTATTTCCCTATTTCTTTTTGCATTTTTATTTAAATATCTCAAAATGTGAAAGGCTTCCTGTTTCAGTTCAGTCTTGAGTATTTTTGAGAACTGATCTATGTGATTTCTTTAGCTTTCTGAAGGACCTGGTGAGTGAGGGAATTAAACTAGGAGTTCCTAATACAATAATGACATCATGGCTTTGCCTCCTTGGGTTAAATGGAGCAGATATAGTCACTGCTTGTCAGTTTTGTCAAACCTTTTTCTTACAAAATAACTAAAAGGGTAAAATCAGAATTCAGACTTGGACAACCCTGTACAAAACAGGGTATTGGGATGCTTAGCACATGAAGTTCTTAAAAGTATGAGTCAGACACAACTGTGTCCCCTCAAAAGTGACTTCCTTAAATTAAACCAATTCTCTTTCTGCCTTTAAATGACAGCTTAGGCTTTAATTTGCTTCAGATCGTCAGATAGGATGAAAGCTAATGAGACTAAGCAGAAAGTATTAGATTTTTAATTGGATTTTGAAAATCAGCATCTATAGTAAAATGACTGTTACAAAAGTAAATTTATATTAATATTATGCTTGGCAACAAATTGTTTTCAAAGTATTCTCACAGGAAAAGATGAAGACAAGAGGGAAGAGTGGTAGTGAGTGCCCCTGGTTCTGTGTGTTTAAAAAGTATCCACCATGGTTCAGACACTGATAATAAGGAAAACATTAATTGCATTTTGGTTTCAGAGCTTCCACCTTCTTGAGAAGTCTGTGCTGAGGAGTTCTGGATGGCAACTCCTTTTCCTATTTTCAGTATAACAGTTTAAATCCATTATAGAAATTAATTGAAGTGCTGCCTGAATTTAGATGAGCTCTGTGGGAACCTGGAGGACTGAGTTCTGCAACAGGCTTCAAATTTTTTGTCTCAGTTATGTCATGTGTCTTGCTGGGCTTATAACAGTCATAACAGACTTAGCTCAGGAAGATGATTCTGAGATTTAATAGCAGCTTCCCAAGGAAGTGGGACTCATTACAAGAGGTACATTGAGCTGATCTAGGAAAAGATGAAAAAGAAAGCTTTGAAAAGTGGTGAGATGTGCTTGAAGGAATTGTGAGTGCCCCAGTATAAAAAATATGTTTAATAATGATGGGAAAAAAAATAAAAGTTTTCCTCTTTAGGTTATTTCCTTAAGAATAGGAAATAACCTTTTTTTCCTTTTCTTTTCTTTTTTTTTTTTTTTCCCTGAGATAAGCAGTGTTTAATGAAATTTTCACTTGGAAGTCTTGGGAGCAGGTAGGTAAATTTCCTGTTTATGTTACACAGTCAGAACAATGATAATGTGATGAAAAGTAGTAGTATTGCTTTTAGTATTTCTAATTATTTGTAGTATAATCAACCTTTCTTCATTTCAAGGCATTTGTTTGGATAGTTAAAAAATATTTAAGTATAGGTTTCTGCTTTTGGAAGAAGTGATTATGGCAGTGCAAATCGTGTCCTTGATTTGTGGAACTGCCTGTTGAGGTAGCAAAAGCTTTGTGTTGTCTCATTGTTTTGGAAACCTGGTGACATTTTTTAGCTATTATTATGTTAGACTCTGGGAAATTTAGAATGTAGCTTTCTGGGACCCCAGGTCTACATTAAAACAAGTTTTATTTTTAGCTCACTTCCTATTGCAGAATAATCCATATTTAGCAACTTAGGTTGGGAGGAAGTAGACTAAAAAAGAAAAAAAAAATATCCAAAAATGCTGTCTGCCCTTACAGCCGGGAACAAACTCAAACCACATGTACCCCCGGGCTATTCGTATGGAAGAGCTCAGGGAACAGTGGTACATACACAATAATTAATATATTAGTATATTCTACATAACACAATGACATATTTTCCCGCATGCCTTAGTAATTAATGTTTGGAAAACATTTAAGAAATGTAAAACTCTCAGTAAGAGGTAAATGCTATTCATTGTAATTACCAAGTAGGTTATTTCTTAGCTTTCATGTGGTTCCTTTCCCTCTGGTTAAACACCAAGGGATGTTCCCCTTCAGGGTGGCTCCATAACTCCTCTTTTCATAGCACAGCTGAGATAATGTGGTTTGTGCTTGTTTTGTCAGTGTGAGGGGAAACCAACTACAGTGCTAGAAATTTTCCAGGGATTGCTCAAGTGTTTTTTAATTATAGCGAGGTAAAAATACCTAGTCTGCCAAACAGTCCAGTTTCTTGAAATAATACACCAGCTGGGTCTCTAACTTGAGTGATCACCTCACTTGCATTTCTGCAGATTGCTGTCTGGACCTGTGCAATCAGTGTTTCAGCTCAACTGTTCCCAGAATGTTTTTTTAACCTTCACTTTCCTGCTCTTTGTCCTCACTGAACCCCTGGCACTGTCGATCACATTGTGCTACATTAATGGCTTCAGAGGAGTGAATGTGACAATATAACTGTTCACACCTGCCAGGTATGAGCTGTATTAAGCAGTGCACGTGAGGCATTTTTAGCCTGTGATCAGGGATTGAGGGAGATATACTCCAGGGATCTTATTTAATTGCAGTAAAAGTACTTTAACAGACAAATTGTTGAGGACAGCATGGTGGGGGAGGTGCTCTCACTTGTAGGTATTATGTCTGCAGCCTTGTTGCATCACAGACAGGTACTAAGATATTCACACAGCTGGACTGCTGTAATGGATGATTCAAGCCCTTCAGGATGGTCAAGTTGGAGAGTGGCAAGAAAAGTTGCCCTTTATTTGCAAGACTAGCAGGAATGCCTGGAGCTCTGCCTTCAGGCGGGTGATGAGCCACTGAAGAGTTGGTGTTCAAGATTACCAGGCAGACCAGTATTAGCAGTACTGTTCTTGATGTCTCCCATGACATGATAAGGAAGAAGAAGTAGGTCAGGTTGTCTTCAGACAACTGGAGGAAGCCTTGGGCCCTCATGGGGAACTTTAACTGCCCCAATATCTGCTGGAAGGGTATCCCAGCAAGATACAAGCAATCAGGTCGTTTCTCAAGTGCATTGTTGAAAAATTCCTGAGCAAGATGATCAAGCAGCTGATGAGGGGAGGTGCTCTGTTCCTCATACTTACAAACAAGGAAGAACTGGCTGAGCTTGTGGGTTTGGGGAGGTTATCTTGGAGACAGCAAGCTTGACCTGGTGGAGTTCAGGATCCTGAGGCAAAGCAACAAGGCAAATTGTAGGACTGCAACTGTAGGCTTCAGGAGCACAAACTTTCACCTGTTTGTGGACCTGCTTGTTTAATGTTTAAGGGTTGTCTTCTCCAAGCTCAGGAGTGGACCAACTGGATGAGCAGGACATTGAGTACAAGTGATAGGAGGCCTATGTGGATGAACATGAAAGTCCTGACCAAACACAAACATAAAAATCATAGAAGAGGTGGAAGCAGGATCAGGTGATACTGGGGCAATCCTGTTGTAACATGGCTGGTGGGACAGAGTGCACTCTCGGCACGTTTGCAGAATGTACAAAGCTGGGAGGAATGGTTGATCCACCACATGTTGCACTGCTGTTCAGAGAGGCACTGGGCCAATGGGAACCTCATGAAGTTCAGTGAAGAGAAAAATCCTGCAACCTGGAAGAAATACCCCAGTGTAGGCTGAGGACTGATGGGCAGGAAGACAGTTTGCACAGAAGTCTTTAGGGATCCTTGTGGACCAGAAGCTGAGCAGGAGCCAGCAAAGGCCAAAGCTTTGGAAAGAGTGTAACCTGCAGGTTGAGGGAGAGGATTGGTCCTTCCTGCACAGCACTGGTGAGCACTCCCCAGTGCCACAGAGACAGGGATGTGTCCTTGGAGATTGTCAAAGCCTGACTGGACAGGGCCCTGCTGACCCTCCTTGAGCAGGCTGGGACTGAAGGGTCTCTAGAGGTCCCTTCTAACCTTGGCTATTCTGTGGCTCTCTGACATCTGTATTATCTCCGGAAATTGTCTGTGAATGATGTTTACCCCTTTTTCTTCTTTTAAAGCAAGTCATTCCTGAGCAGTGTATAGCTTATAAATTTTAGTAGGAGATTATAAAATGTAGCTTATTATTAAATTTGGCTGTTATGTCGTGGTGAGCTGCACATGATTAATGTGGTTCTTACGTTGAAATAAGGTGGTAACTTGGATCTCTCTGCTGAAGACAACTTCAAGAAATGGAACTGAAATCTGAAACCGTTCTTGCCTGTGCACTGAATAACTGCAAGAGAACTTGAGCTTTTTGCTTTCAGTGCTGGTATGACTGTAATAGTGTAATTGTACACAGTAACAGAATCTACAGTACTTCAATAATAAGGTGTTTATTCTTGTCCTGCCTGTGTGCTATAGAAAAGGTAACCTTTTTGAAGATGTTAGCTGAGGCATTCCGTGGGTAGGAGGAAAACAAAGCAAATCAAACAAGAATGTCTTGTAAGTCAGAAGTAGCACTGGCTCTAGATTTGTTCCAATAAGCTAAAAGGGACTTTCATTCTTAAAATCAAGCTGAAAAGATAGTATTTAGAAGAAAGAGAAAGGTACAGAGACATTGAAAGAATTCATGTTGAAGTGTTGCTTTATAGTTAGCAGTGTTGGGAAAAAAAAGGTCTTGTAGAAGTAAAGATTTTGAGAGGGAGCAGGTGTTGAATGGATTTCATATCTGCTCTTTCTGGCCAGCCAGATGTGTTTTGCTGCATGCTGGAGTTGACTAGCAGGTAACAGATGTTCACTGCAGCTGCAGTGTCTGCTCTAACCTCAGATATCTGCGAGCACAGTTGCAGATGACCTTCCTCAGAAGTTGAAGAGGAAGAGGCAACTGGGCACATGACATGGCTGTAGAGGCTATGTGAGCAGTTGAAGATGCCCCTAGAGGACATCCAGACCTGTGAAGAAGTTCTGTGCCCTGTGTCCTGTTGGCCTTTTTTGACTGACCTTGCTTGGTAGACAGATTGTTAGGAAGTCCTCTGCCCACAAATGATTGTACCAAGGCAGATAACATTCAGGGTGTAAAGCTTTGGGGGCAGAGTCACTATGGAGTTGGTACATGGAAGCAGCTCTCACTGTTCCTCCTTTGGCTGTTTCCAGGGCAATGTGTATAGGAAATTTCTCCTTTTCCATGAGCTCCATGGAACTAGATTTCTCCAGTGGAGTGCTCTCCACTAGGCAAGTTTTTTCTCTAGTGATATCCACTTAGTTCCTAACAAAAATGTATTGAAAAGATTAGTGGCAGAACACTTGGAATATGGAACTGCTCAGGACTAATAATATAATTACACTCTAAAGCCATTTGTAAAGCAATTATGTACTATTGTTCTCTTTTGTTCTGTATCTATAAAAGTAAACCATCTTTGCAGGCTGTGATGGGAATGCCTTTAACTGGCTGTTATGTAAGAACATGAATAATTTGTGTCATATTTATAAAAGAAAAATGATGCTTTTACAATGTGACTGAATTGTTCACATGAACAGGTTGCTCTTAGAATTTCTGATGGGCCACTGTTTTTCAATAGGTGGTCTTGTAACTTTTGTAGAAAGTTTTGTGGGTTTATTTTTTTGCCTCTTCAATAACAAAAATGTTATTGAATATGTTGCTCATGTACGGGAGGTAGTGTAATTATTACAAAGAAGAACTATCATAAATAAAATATGGGGAATTTTTTCTATTTGTTTTTTTTTTAATTTAACAAGCTTTTACTTTCTAAGCTTCACAAGTTTGGCAGAAGGCTTATGTGCACAGCAGTAACCCATCAGTACATGCCTGGTTTTGGTTTGTTACAGAGGTTCCCAAGGGTGGGCTGAGTGAAGTCACCACTGGAAGTGGTGGTCCCCCTCCGTCTCCCCTGTGTGCATGTGCCTGTCAGCCCCTCTATCAGCCAGGCCAGCCTGGTTACAGTAGGAAAAAGCTCAGCAGAAACAAGTTTGTTTTCTGCTGGGTTGGAGAGCTGGGCCAACTTGAGAGAGAGTCAATAGGTGCCAGCACCAAAGGGGGTGTGACTGCGTGGGGGCAGAGGGAGCCAGGAGTGGGGAGAAGCAGCAACAGCAGCAAGGCCTTAGGGCACCACAGTGCTTTGGTAACGTTCAGCCTCAGTCTGCTGGATCTGGGGTTGTGCTCTGTTTTGGCTTCTTGGTGGTAATGCAAAATACACACACAAAAAAGGGATTGTCCACCAGGTAGTTTCCCTGGAAAACACGTGGAGCATTAATGGTGCACATCACTATTGTGGAGCATTGATTCTTCCAATGTTTCACAGCTATTGTGATAAACACTGTGCTTCTTAGCCCACAAAACCTGTAATGTTTAAATCACATATGAGATTTCTAGTCTAATCTACATTGAATGCAGAATGTTTTTTACTTTAAAACTCTTCATCAAGGACTGTCCCTATGCTATGTCCCAACGCTATATGTCTGTGAGTAAGAGTAAATTAATTCTATGCTGGCTTTAGCCTGGAGAGAATTTGCCTTGTCAGGAGTAATGTTTCAGACAGGATGCACGTGTTTCTATGACATCAGTGGTGATTTTGGCTGAAGAACTGGTGATAAGGTGCTTCTTGTGCACACTGGAGCTTGATGAATTGCTCTGGTCATGACCGAGAACACGAGTGCAAAGGACAGGGCTAATGTTAATGTGTAGGAAATAGGAGACTCACCTGCAGAAAATGTTTGAGTAAATTTGTGCTCTGAGAAAGGTGTTCTGCCTTCCACAGGTGTCTGATGATAAAAACAGGTTAGGAATCCTTGTGGTTTATGGCATTCGGTGTTTGCAAGGGAGGAAAACCATTGCTCTCTACAGCTTTGAGGGGGGCATCATGAATTAGGTACCTAAATTTAAAGATTTCCTCTCTTTATTTTCTGTTGACAAAATATTCTTAGTGATGTGATATCACACCATTGTGCCAATGAGTGTGAAATGAATGACCATAGACTACAAAAATGCTGGAGAAGTTGTCCTCACTATGTGTTAATCTCCAGTTTGGCTCCCTGTGAATCACTGAGTCACTTCTATAAGAAGAGATTATGCTCTCCAAGCATTATCTTCTTGAATTTTTTTACATGAGAGTAAAACACAGGATATGTGATTATGAACCTCAGTTTGAATGAGAGATCATAGGAATTTGTCCAGCTTTATAGCATGTAACTCTTATTTTCCACATTAATATACTATATTCAAACTTTGAAATCCCTCTTAGGTCATTCACTTGAGTTCCCAGGAAGTACTGAATAGTCTCTAACAACGTTTCCCCTGTTTTTTAGGCTGCATGGCTGTCCTAAGGTTGAATTTTCACTTCTACTACATGGTGGTAATACAGACAACGTTCAGTTTTGTTGACTGGGATGGTCTTCACTGGGAGTGCATGCTGCTTCTATGGATGCACAATACAGGGCAGGAAATGCTGTGCTTGTTACCTGATTCAATTTTAATTAGTTTAATTTTTTCTCTCTTGAGTTTTTTCCTGATTCTGCTTTCATGCTACCTCAAAGAACAGGCCTGATGATGGAGTCTAACCAGCAATTTTATATGTGGAATGAATTTTTTTTCAGTTGAAGTCTGAATGCCAGATGACTGTGATCCAAAATGTTAGGAAGCATCTTTCAGTGAATATTGCTGAGCTATGTATAAATAATCCTGAAAATATTTCAAGTGTATACATGAGACTCTGCTCACTGAAACATCATATGATTCTTTGAAGTGGAGGTGTCTGCAGTATTAATAGAGAAATTTGGTATGATAGCAGGAAAAAGCTGCCAGAGGTATTGTCAGTTCATCTGCTGAAGCCTTTTAAGTGCTAATTTAGATACCTAAAACCAAGCTTAGACCAGAGATACTTTGCAAATCTGAACTAAGCTGCTTCAGGAAAAGGAGTTTCTCCTGTTTGAAACACAATGGAAAGAAGATGGAGAACAGGAAAAGAATACACAAATTTACATGAAATTACTTCTTTGAAGGCTCATGTCGTCACATCTCAGGAACGTGTGTGCTTCCCCTTTTTGTTGCTCTCAGCCTGTAACATCTCTTAACCAAATTTAACCAGATTTGGAGAAAGGCACTCAAATTTACTGTGTTCCTGCAGGAGATTAATTGGTTAAAACAGTCTTTGAGCAAAAACCTGGCGTGTGAGCTGACTTCTTGCATTGGATCTCCCCATGGGAGGGTTCTTTTGTGTGTCTGAGCTGTCAGAAAAGCATTCCCATGTCAGGGAGCAGCAGGAGCAGGACAAGCAGAGTCAAGAGTGGTGATAGCACAGGGTGGGGCAGAATCCCACAGCACCTGGGAGCAGACCTGGGAAGCGAAATGTTTTTTCCAAAGAATCCTTAGGAAAATAATTTCACGTGGATGCTGCTTCTGATAATGTAGATCTATGATATTTCTTAAAGCTTATCTGAAGAAGAGATCTCTTGCCAAGAATGAACATCAACATTTGTTACAGCAAACGCTGCTTCCTGCCCAGTCTGCAGCCTGAGAGGGAAAAGCAGACACATGGTATTTGCAAAAGATGTATATTATTTCAACAAAACTTTTCCTACCTTTTCATATGTGATGACTGAGAATGACAGTGAATTCACACAGTTGTAAGTGGCTTTTTGGAGCTGATAACATCTAGAGCAGGAGTGGGAGTAATTTATACACAAATTAATTGCTCTGCGCATTTGTTGGAGCCATTTAATAAAAAAATATTAATTGTAATTAAATTAATCTGGTCTTGTGGAAATATAATCTTGACGAAGTGTGTTTCTTGCTGCCACAGGCAGGTGTTAACTCTGAGTTTTATGTGTTATTAGTAATTTAAGTATTGTACCAGTCAAAATAACTGCAAATTGCTGGTATCAGATGTCATCAATGCAGAAAGAAATTTCTCCACCCTAATTTTATTTTCAGTAATGTAAACAAAAATACTGAAGATATTGTGCAGTTAGTTAGGAATTAACTGCTACCTAGTAATCTTGCATTTTGCTTTTTAAAGAAAATTCTTTCTTCTGTATGCAGTGCAGGGAATGAAACAGTGTTGTTATTGATTCCCTCACTGGAGGAACTGGTGGAGAAACTTTGCTTAAGCATTTTCAGTTGGAAAATGCAAATAGCTTTAAGTTGTTTTTTTTATGTACCATCTTATGTGCATGAATTAAAATATCAGTGAGGAGATGGGGAGAACCAGGTCAACAATCTATTGACTTTCACTAGAACTCTTGACCCACTTGGTTGGAAGGACCATGATTTTGACATGGAAGTTTGGAGCTTGCAGTATGTGTGATATGGTTCGAAGCTGGCTCCCTGCCGAGTCTCCAAACCTTACCACCAGAAGTCCCCCCCCAAAACCTCAGGGAGAAGAGGGAGAAAAAAAACTAAGAAAACCCGAAACGAGAGAGAGACAACCAAAGTTAGATATATAAATATATGTACACTTATATATAATTAAAATATACAATTTCACAAGGGAAAGGGAAGGGGGAAGGGAAAAGGAACAAAACTAAACTAAAATATATATATATCCCAATTAGTGACCCAATATCTAACAACTAAAAGAATTAGCAAAGAAAATAGCTCACTACTCTCCTGGGACAACCGAGGGTCGCTCCGGAATGCTCACCGGCAACCTCTGTCTCCCAAGGTCGACAAGGCCTGACCAGGCCTCGCTCCCCAACACGGCAGATCAACAGCAGGGAACCTGCACCTCCAAGCCGCCGGAAGGAAAGAGAGCAAAGGCCTCTCCTCCTTTCTTCTTATAATCTGGCTTACGCAAAAATCGTAGGGAATACTGGGTAAATCTGGACCCTTCCTTGGTTACAAACTGGTCACCAAGGAAGGCCCGGACCAAACCACCACATGTGAACAAGCTGAGGAACTTTGCACCTGTTAATACAAGTGGTTAGGAATTAGTCTGAGGGCTATGGATGCAGAAGGGGAACCATAGGGATTGACTACATCCTCATTCAACAGTTCCCTTTGAGTGATAGAAGGGCTACTAAGATGACTGAAGTATTTTCATCTGGAGAAACACAGTGTGCTACAGGGTGGTTTAATCTAGCTCCAAAAGACAGAATTGAGAAGCAGTTGCTGGAAAGTGAAACCAAATTAATTCAAATTAGGAATAAGGCAAGTATCTTTAACAGTGAAACAGATGACCAAGAAAGGTGAATTTTTTATTTCCAAATGTCTTTGTGTCAGTATCCTCCTTTTAAATATTTAAATGTCTTTTAAGCTAAAGTTATAAAGAGAGACAAACTTATCTACTTTCCTTTTTAAGGTTTTCAACAAACGGATTGAGAACTGCCTCAGAACTACTTGGAGCTCATGCTGTCACTTTACCACAAGCCCCGCTTTCTCTTTACATTACTATTTTCCTGAGTATTTTTCCTTAGTCTTGAAAGCAGGATCAGAGAAGAAAAACAAAACAAATATTTTTTTCACGAAGACCCAACTAAGGGAGAATGAGTTTGCAGGTTGTTGCAGGTGGCTGTTGGAGGGGGTCTTGCAAAGACAAATGTGTCTCATGCTCCAGCCCACCGGAGACAGGCTGAGAAGTAAATGATCTGAAATTGCAGATGAGAATGTTTTAGTCTAGATGTGATGGGAAACTTTTTCCAGACTAGATTTACTTGCCAGGCCTTTGCAATCATTAGAGATTTTCAAGAAGTTACCCAAATAGCTGTCTGGATGGCTTAGATCTCAGTAGGAAGATAGTCTTAGATGATTCATAAACCTTTCTATTTGGAATTTCTAGGAATTTTCCCAGATGAACATTTTTGTGAGTTTCGATTTAAAACATACTTTGTTGAAATGTCTTGTTTCCCAAGTGGCTCTGATTTCTTTGTCAGTACTCTCATCTCTTCCTCATTTATCAGTCAGCAAGTATTTGTAATATCAATTACCTCTGCTCAGTTTGCTTTAGTGAGTTCTCATTGACAGAAGCATTCCTTTGTAAAGGGTCTCATCCCAATCCTTTTGGGAACTTGCTAGTAATAGTGCCTCAGATGTCAAGTCCCAATTAATGTCTATGTTTTCAAGCTAGGTGGATATTTTTAATCCATTTAATGTGTACTTTAGTCAAGTTGTATTCTCAGGTGCTGATTTAGAAGTCTTATATGAATCAAAGACATTTGCACTATGAGCCTAACTTCTAATCAACTGGAAGACAAAATCAGGTTTGTTAAACAAGAGCTAGTCTACAGCAAAATTTTTTTTCCTGGCATTTATTATATTCTTGGCTTTGTATGGCTTGAATGTTACACTAATTATTGCGTTCACCTGCACCTATGAAGTAATGATACAATTTGCAATCTGGGAATGGGCAAATTTAGCCTTGAGTCGGGAGTTAGTCTCACTTGAAACTAATTTTATTGCCTGCAGGGTAAAACTCGACAACCCTGAATTTTGCGTCACTGAGGTTTTTCACAAATTTTCATCTAGATGAAAAAAAAAAAAGAGCAGATGTACTAATAATTTCCCTTCCTCTATGGAAAGGAATGCATGATTCTGGCTTAGCCAGATGGGAAGGGCAGAGTGTTCAGCAATGTGCTGCTGGTTCCCTGCAGTGCAGGGCTGTCACAGCCTGGGAAATAAACACAGAACACTGGAGACTGCAGGTTCAGTGGGACAACTTTCAGAAGAAATGAATCAGCTTTGAGAACACATCAGGGGTTGTCAGCACAGCCTAGAGCCATAAATATTTAATTTATCTTGACCCTTTTGATGTTGACAATCAGTGTTGTTCTCTTCTGCTGCAGATCTGGGACTATTATGCTGACAGTGATATCAGTCAGTTTGTCAAATGGAATGACACTATCCAGATTCTGTTCTTCATGGCCATGGGATTCTGTCAGAAGCCTTTGCACACAGTACATAGACTGTGTGAAATTTATAGCTGCAATCCTGCTCAGAAGTAGAACGGACCAGCATATTTAGGTAATATATCTTGTTCATGACAGTTTTGTGCAACAAGGTAAGTAAAGTAAAATTTTCTGCCTGCAAAACCCCCACATTAACTAATGATGAAATTCTGAATTCTTATAAAAGTCAAATGTTAACATTGTGGTTTTGCATTGCTACCAATTTTTTTGGTTCATCATGGCATTAAAAATATTTACACTGAGCTAAAGGTATGATTCATGTGTAGCAACTGTTCTTTTTTAGCTTATTATGCCTGTTACATTTCTTGCTGGAGAAAAAGCATGTGGTTGTCCAGGAATTACACTGGCACATTGATTCCCTAAGTCTAGAGAGTACATCAGAATGGATTAAAATACTGTGTTTTACTGAAACAGGTAAGTCAGGTGAAGTGAGGCAGTTCAGATGGTTGTTGGGTTCACCTATCAAAGAAAGGGAGAATTATTCCTAAGGTAAATGGATGATTATTGCTTATCAGAGCAATGCTAATTTTTAATGTAGCACATTTCATACCAATAGGAGCTTAAAAACACAAGGCGTTCTTTGCAGCCTCTTTGGGTAGAAGATCTGTTGTGGAATTTGGTTTGGCTCAGCAACATCTACACAACAATTTATAGGGTGGATGTAACAGGAAAGGGGTTACTGTATCAGGGAAAAACAGGTTCGAGAGATTCTGGAACGTGAAAAAACTAAACACCGTTGCTAGTTAACAAAGTAACTATTTATCATGAAAGGTGGCAAACAGGAAAAGGGAAAAACAGGCATCTAAGGAAAAAGGATTAGGGAAGGAGGAAAAAGCACACAAAAGACCCTAGAAAGAAGGCTTGACACCCATACTCACCCAGGTGTCACCTATAAGATAGTCTTACCCATCCTGACCAGTAATAAAGCCTCTCTGCAGCAGCTGTGTGTTCCGAGGGGCTGGCAGGCTCCCACTCCAGCAGGCGTCCCCACTAAAGCAACTCGGTCCATCGTGGAGAGCCGGCCCCCAACAAGGAAAATGTGTCTGCTTTTGTACAGTTCATTGAGAACTCCTGCCCCGGGGAGGTGTGGCCAGCACTGCCCTGTCAGGGGTTCCCAATCCCACCCCCTTGGTTATGTCAGTGCCCCCCTCCTGTGCACGCGTGAGCACTTTGGAAATCCCCTCACGAAGGTGAGTCCTGAGGGGTCTTTCCCAGTTGAGGCTGGGGGAGAGCCTTCCTCATTTCATTGTCACTTTCTCCTCCAAATGCCCTTGACAAGCCATTGACCAATCACAAAAGACCAATTAAAACAGTTTACACAGAAGTTCTCCCTCCAAGGCCAAATTCACTGTTTTATCAGGGAACTTGGCAGGAAGAACTACAAACTTCTGCAGGTGGCTAAGGCCAAACACAGACCAAAAATATCATCCCAACTCCATCCCAATACAGTGGAAATAGGGAATGGTGATAGAACATAATTTCATCCAACTTGTACTGATTTTATTAGTCGAGAAGACACATGGGGTTTTTTGTTTTATTTTGTTTGGGGTTTTTGTTGTTGGTGGTTGTTTGTTTTTTCTTGTTTAATTTTGTTGTTACTTTTTCTTTAAATCCTGGTTAAAACTGCCTGCTGCTCTCAGGTTCTGACTGAAACACTAGTGGAGTGAGCTCTGTCTGTCACTGGGGTGTGTGTCCTGCCTGGATAAGCACTTGCTCGGCGCTGGCCTGTGACATGGTGTCTGAGAAAGCAGTGAGCAGAGGAAGTCAAACAAATTTGCCCAAGTGCTTGTCAATAAATCTGGGGACCATCTATAATAGCTAGCTGCAAAATCACACCAATTGGGAGCATTTTCATATGGTCTGTAATCACCTTTGCTTCAGAGCAGTGCTGCATCCACCCCCCAGGGAGAGCTGAGTGACCTGCCAACAGGCAGGAAAAAGAGGCTGTTTTACCTTGTGGCTCTGGGAAGGAGACCAGTTCTGCCTGTCTGCAGTGCTGGGCTGTGCTCTGCTCTCTTAGAAATTTCCCTGTGCCCAGGGAAAAGCAGCATATCACCTACTCAATTTTTTCCTCAAATTGTATTAATTTAATTAAAATTTGGAGAACCTTGAGTGAAGGGATCAGTATAGAGAGGTGACTGATTTCAAAAAAAGATAACAGTGTTTAGTTCTCAGAGAGAGAGGTTAAATACCTTTAGGTTTTTAATATTTTCTTTTTAATTTGTGATAGATAAAACCATTATAATGAAATGCAGTGTACATACAGCAGTTTGGTGTTTTTTAAATAACTTGTTTAGCAGTTGACAAAAATAGCTGTATTAAAATGTGATGGAAACCAGAGCATAAACATTACAAAGGAGAATAATCAATACATCTAAATATTGCATATTAAGAAAACACCCCCAGAAAATTTACTCTGAAAGAAATCCTGCCTCATGGGATAATAAAAATGTGACCAAAACAGACAGGAAAAACTAAGTGTGTTGAAACATCCTCATTCATAAGGAGAGGGGAAAATGGTCTGTTGCAACCATACGATGGCTTTGCTTTTATTTAAATGCATTTTGCAGCAACCTTTCAAGTTTTATATAATGGAACATGAATGCTTGAAACCATTTCCTGAGAATTTCTTGTCCCCTGTACACACAACATCTTGAGATAAAATTTTGGGGTTGATAAAACTAATATTTTCTTTAAAAATTTACTAAAATTTTCATATCTGCTGTACAGTAATTTTACTTTTGTGCAGATTTTAATTTGTGCAGATTTTGGATTTGTGTTTTGGTAGTACTGACTAAGTGATACTGGCTGGATTTAAACCCACTGCTTGCATTAAAGCAGGCAAAGATTTTTAGGTAAAATGGTATGAACTCCTGCAGAGGAGTGCTTTATCTATTTCGCAGTTATTTCTATAACGTTAACAAGTCTATTAATACAAAGTAAAGAGCAGTTTGCATTGCATTTAATAATATCTTTCCATGAATAACAGTCCACAAGTGTGAGACTCCAGCCTCCTGAGGAAGAAGACAGTCTCTGAGCCATTGGTACATGCAGAAGCCAAGATGTGGCCAGCAAAGTGACAGTGGTGACCAGCCAAGATGGGAATCAACAGGCAATCCAGCACCTGGGTTAAGGGATTTACTCTCGCTTTAGATATGTTGTTGTCTCTCAGCTGCACTTGGGGACCAGAGTGTTCACCCCAAGGCCTGTATATTTTATGATCTTCCTTAATTTTTCATTTTTTTATCATCAGCTTAGCTGCCAGGCTTAGAGCAGTGTGAAGAGTGCATATGCATTGCTTACAGCTCCCGGAGGGGCAGCTAACACTGCAAAGGTAACTCCCCTCAGTTGACTGGGGCACACTTGGGCTCTCACTTCGTACCTGGCTGCTCTAAAATTCTCTGTTGTGCTTTTCCTGAAAACTTTGTGAGTTGCTGAAGTGCTTTTAGCTCCACTTCACTAGTGGGAATTGAGTTTCTCTACAACCTGAGGTGACAGAGAATCCCCTTGAGATGCTGCAAAGTGTTTAAGACCCCTTGCTTAAGAGGTGATGAATTTCTCTCTGGACATACCCACTTCTCTGTCGAAGCTTAGGAAAACACAACCAGCTTGCTAGTGATTGCCTACCTGGAGGGATGAAACAGGACTTTCATACTGGGTAACAGAAAGCAAATCAAGTGAACACCTGAACTGTGTTCAGAGAGGTTTGTGTTCTTGTTCAGGAGATAGCACATGCCCTGGCCAATGCTTAGCCATCCTTCCTATTTCCCGCCCAGGTCTATTTGCTATTTGTTCCCCTTTCAGAATTCTCTCTGGTGAACTTTCTGATGGAGGCCTTTGATTATAGGCAGGTTGGGTGTGGGTGCTGGTATTTTATGTCCTTGCTATTTTAGTTGAGGCTCTAATGCTTGAGTTGTCTGATCTGGTTGGAAATTCAGTATGAGAAGAATTAACAAACAAAAATCCCCTGTATCTGCAGTCCAAAACCATAGAAACTTTCACCCAGCAGTGGTTATTCTGTCATCAAACCTTGGGAAGTTGCAGTTGGGTCATCTTGATCCACCATAATTTTTTTTGCATCTCTTTACCATTGGGTCTTTATACCTTACCGGAATGTGTTACATCTGGAATTGTATCTCACGTCAGTTTCCGGCTTTGGACAAACTACTTTTTAAACTGAAAGAGGCTGAGCTGACCTAATCATTCATCAGTTTAGGAAGTTAACTGCTTGCAACCAACTTTTATGCCAGCCTTACTTGAAATAAAGGGTTGAAACCTCAGTAACATACAGACTTGTAATAGTTTAGCCAGGAAACAGAGGGGATTATTTGTCTTTAGGGTCCTCTTTATTTTGTGCGAACAAGCCTTATTTTGCACATGAATTTAAAAAAAGTGTGTGTGTGGCAGGTGGGCTGGAATTCTTTCCACTGAGGAATCCAGTTTGCAAGTGAAATGTGTATTATGTTTTGTTCCTGTCTTTAAAGAAAGAGAGGCCTTGCATTTTCACTGTTTTGACACTGACATATAGGAGTGGAATGTAACATGGATAAATTGAATTGTGTGTAGTTTTTGAGACGCATTGATGTCTTTACCTCCATTCCTTGTTACAGCAACTGCTGATAATTCAGGGCCTTTTAGGGCCTTGCCAAGGTAGGCATCCAGAACAGCACAGGTTCAAAAGACTTGAATATGTAAAAGGTTTTAGAAAAGTTTTGGGAGGAGAATAGGTCTGGTTTTCATGTGAAGGCAATATTGTCATGTCCTCACAGTGTTAGAAGGTGTGTGAATAGGTTGTATGAGACTGAAAGGTCCTTGAAAAGGAAGGTAGGAGAAAGTTGTTCATGTTACAAGAATAAAGACCAGCAAGGCACAGCCGTGAATAGAGCCCTGTGGCAGGATATATTGGATGAGAGGTTGAGGGACAGTCTGTACGACACTTGACCATCTGGATGTCAAAATAAGCAGTGCAGTCCAATGGGGAGTGTGTTATCCCAGGGTCTGTCTCGGAGGATGCTGCAGTTATTTCCAGAGCTCCTGCTGTCCCTGGCCAGCTGATCAGAGCTCTGTGACTGGCTGTCCTTCTGAACCGTGTTTGGAACTGGGTTTGCATCACATGCAGTCCTGCTTCAGCTCCCACCAACAGCAGGAAGGGGCTGCACCCCCTGGCATAGATAACTGCTACCATCATGTAAACAGCAAATGGAAATGCTGAAATGCCTTACTAGAGTGTGAACAAGTGTTTTGTTTGGGCAATGGGACTGAACTCACTATCCCAGTGGTTTTCTCTCTAAGGCAAATTGGTATCCTGAACTCCAGGCCCATCTGTTGGGAATGTGGCTGGCAGGCCTGGGTCTGTGCATGCGCCAGTTTAGGTGCTGGTACTTCATGCGTTGACAGCACATGACTGTGCTTTCTCTGATTTTTCAGGCTGTGCCCTTTGCACAGATGAGTGAAGTGAAAAAGCTGCTGCAGTGTTGCTCCATCTCTCAGCACAGGCCTGTGCCTCAAAGCTTCCCACCTCTCCCTGCATAATACCTGCCCATCCCAGGAGCTGGGATCCTCCTGCCTCAGCCCTTTCCTGCCGTGTGAATGGGTAACACAAGGCACCCCTGAGGTTGCCCCGGGGAGACCGGGACAGGCCGTCTCTGTGGTGGATGTGGAGCTGCCCACCTGTGCCACAGGCCAAAGCAGAAAGCAGCAGCTTTTAAACCCAGCCTTCTGTGCTGGGACAGCACGAGGGTGCCTGAAGGCACTGCAGTGCTTACACCAGGAAGAGGCAAGTGGGGAGAGTGAATGTGAATTGCTATTATTAATAATAATAATAATATTAATGAAAAAGCTCCCAAAGATCAAGGACTTTGAAATTAATTATTCCTAGTTACAATATACAGAGTGAGAAGAGGCTGCCTAAACCAATAATGGAATTCTAGTCCTTTATTAAATTAATTTTGTTTCAGATCTTCAGCTTTTTCTACATCTGTGCAAATTTTTTATAAATATTTAAAAGAAGAATTAAAAAGGAAAGATTAAGGAGAGTAGAAGTAGCAGTGATCCAGCTGAAAAAGTGGTATGGAAAAGAAGTAACTTACTGAAGCATTTTCTACTAAATATTGTTCCATTTTTATGACTATTATAATTCTTTTTCAAATACCCTTATGTCCAGACCCTGCATTTCTTGTGCATTTCAATCTTCCATTAACCTCAATGCTACAGTATCTAAAGGATACTCCATCTTGCCTCCTGTGCTCCCAGTGGGACTTTGGATTTGTGAATAATGAAAAATTGCACCTTTGGGATAATTAAGATATTCTTTTATTCTAAAACTTATAGCAGAAATTGAAGGTAATCAGGTACTTCTGCATGAATTATACTTTCTTTAAATATGGTCATTCATTGCCTAGGCTAATCTGAACTATAGATGTGAATTTTACTGCTGTCTGTCTGGATGAGTATTAATAATTGTTCCTCCGTGGTTAGCTGGCTTTCCTCTGAGCAGTAAGTCCTGCCTGGAAGGCCAGAGGCAATATCCTCTTTCTGTTGAAATCACTGCAGAATTCTTGCTGACTTCAGAAAGTCACTCCAGATTCCTTAACAGAATCATGCTGGAAAATGTTTACCATTATCATTATGTTGCCCGTAAACAAAGACACAAACCAACAAAGTGCCGGTTTATGGGTGCTTTATTCGGGGCCCCGGGAACCTGCGGGCTAACGCCCCAAGACAGGGTTCCAACGACCCTCGTTCTCAGTTCAGCTTTTATACACAAACAAGTTTACATGTATTCTCACGGCTAAAACAATTACAGTTTCTATAGCAAACCAGGTGCAGTAGTTTATAACAATTAACAATCATCTACTCTAATCATAAATCTGCTTAAGTTGTCTTACCCCCCTAGAAACTGTTTAACAGACCCTTACCACATCTAAGGTACAAATCGTTACGTACATGCTTGACTAAATCGTTTGATTATTGTTTCTACTTCTTCAGTACATTCTATTCCCACGAACAAGGCTGCTGCTTAACTCACTCCTGTAAAGTGTTGCTTTCTAGGCCTACCCTCTTACTTAAGCCTTAGCCATTCTACTACTAAATTTAAACTGCTTTGCAACAGTCCCCCCTTTTGAGCATTCTTCAGGCTTTGCTTGCAAGGATGCTCAAATACAGCAATCTTCAGGTTGCAGTTTCTTGATGGATAGGAGGTGATCCATTTTGCGGTGAGATTACTTCTTTTCTTGTTATAGCTTTCATGATGCGTCTCGTATGTTGACCTTCTTTTACAATCATTCCTAAAAGACACTTGTAAACAGTTATGGCTATGACAACAATTATTACAATCAATATTCCGTACTGGATAACAGAAGATATCCATCCTGACACATGGAGACCTAGGGAGCTGAATAATTGTCCTATCCAATTGTGTTCCGCTTCTTTCTGCAGTTTATGAACATTCTCGTCAATTTGTTCTAATTGATTAATATCTTTCTCTACTTCTTGAGTGACATTTGGGATGTGTACACAACAATGCTCATCCTTTGCATGCAGGTAACCGCAAACTCCATGTTCTTTGAGTAATATCAGGTCTAATGCCATGCAGTTTTGTATGGTCATTCTAGAGGTGGCTTGTAATTGTAAATTTAGATCTTTAAATCCTTTCTTAGTGACTGCTGCTAACCTTTCGGTCTGGCTCATCAATTTGAACAATATTTCTCTATTTCGATATGTTGAAATTGGGGCAAACAAAGATTCTAGTGCCCATCCGAATTTAACTCCTGCTGATGGCTCATGCCAATCTGTTAGTTCCAGGTCATTAATGTCATTACTAACTTCTCTTTTCTCCTGTGGTCGCATCTCTGCTGGTGTTAACTTCTCTTTTCTCCAGAGTGGACAAAGAGTAGGTATCCCTAGTGTGACAGGTACAACCGGACCGTCTAGTGGCATGTGGGTAGTCCATTGACCATGTCCCATGACCCATACTAGGTTTCCGGGACTTCTAACTGTGGTAGTGTGACAATCAATGTTTTTCACATGTCCTTTAATAGTATGGTTATATCCTCGACACTCACATCCTAACTGCAGAAGTGTTTTGACTGGCATTAAGCCTATTTCATCGTCTGGGGTATCACATGTATATATTCGGGTACAATTCCAATCCTCTTTTGTATGTGTTTCTGTCCTCCAATTATGATTCCCTCTATTTCCTGTAGAATAAGTTTGATTCTTTTTCCCCTTCCAGTGAATGCACCACTGTACCTTTCCAATATAACTATATGTCTCTAGCAGGCTGGGTCCCCAAATTGTTTGCCATTCTTCCATGGTTGTAGAACTGGTAATATTTTGACAGACCTCTTCTTGTTTTTCTCGTTTTACTGAAGCCGGAACTTTAGAGCATGGGTGTGTTGAATTTGTAACTAAACAGTATCCTTTTAATTCATTAATTGTTTCACTTGTTACCCATGTCCCAATTACTACCCATCGGAAATATCCCGGCATCTGTTCACATTGCTTCTTCATCATTTTGTCACTTAATAAACATACATCTATCGTTTCGCTCCATGTGATGGTTACAAATTTGCAATTCCTTGCAATATTCTTAAACATTTTGGGTATTTCTGGCACTGGAATTATTCCCCATGGAATTGGGTCTCCTGCTGCATGAGGCATAGGGAGACATGCAGTAATTTTAGTAACGTTTTGTACTTTCCCAAAATCTCGAATTAGGCCCACAATTAAATTTTCCTGTTCTATTTCTCTATTCGGAATCTGCAGATCTCTCACATGTCGAGTTTTCCTAGGGGGTATAACTTGTACCTTAGTCATTATTTCCCGAGTTGTGTTTATCATGTGTATTTCTACATACCCATAATCAAAACTCCTTTGAATCCAAACTACACACATGTATGTCCCTTCTACGGTTTTAGACACCTCAGGTACCTGCAGGACGGTATAACCCTTTTGTTGTGTCGCATCCCAAACTGTTGTCACTCCTTCTGTTATGATTCGATCTTGATCCCTCCATCTCCACTTGACGTGGACATCTCTTAATTCAGCTCCCTGGTCATCTGAAAACAGACAAGTTAAGTTTACATCAGTGTGTTCTGGTGCAAACAAATAAGGATCTGGGGTCTCAATTCTCACGGTGGTCTCTGCTAAACTTATCAACCCCAGGAATACCACAATCTTCAATTGTTGGCTCGAAATACCATCTTTGTAGGTGAGAGAGGTTCTACCGACTACCCTCTTACTTAAGCCTTAGCCATTCTACTACTAAATTTAAACTGCTTTGCAACAATTAGACCCTTGGGAATTTTCCCAGAATGCTTTGCTCATACATCCCCCACTTTTGTTTAGGTAAGGCCATTTAGTCTAAGTTTATCATTTGTGAGATGTGTTGAACACCGAAAAAGATCAAATAATGGAAGATCTGCTGTAGCTGCTTGGTGTAATTTTTCTATAACTCTGCATAATAGCATGATTTATACATGGTTTTCCATTGTTGGTATTTTATTTATGCCACATTTTGAGCTGATAATTTAAAAGCTTACAGCACCTTTTGAAAGTATTAATTAAATAGATAATTTAATTCTTACCGAGGAGGGTCTATATTTCCCCTCCAAGAAGAATGACATTATAGTTGCAAAGAGTATTGCAATTAAAAGGAATTGTTTTAATCAAAGAGGGAGAGAAAACATGTGCTTTACTCTTCTGCGATTCTGTTCCTCCTCCCCTCAGCCCTTAACAAATCATAGTCGTAGTTTCCTAGACAATAGGCATTTGGGGCCTAGCTGACTCTTCATGTCCATAATCAGCTGGTACATATTCAAAATAGCAGGAATTTTGCACACTAGATATGTATATCCCAGGTCAGATTTCTATTCAGTGCAACCTGAAGGCAGCTGGGTGTTTGCAGATGGAAGTTGCCTGGGGTGCTGCAGCAGAAGATGTAGTGGGAGTGGAGTCTGTCCTGTCTTTGCCAAGTGAGTGGTGTTAAAGGGCTGTTATAATCCAAAGTGTGAATTCACCCTGAAAATGGGGAGCTGCTGTGACCTTTCCTTAGCAGCCCCTTGTTCCTGCTGTGAGTCTGAGTGGGAATCTCTAAGTGACTCCTGGCTATGCCTGAAAAACAAGTGTCAAATGTTTTCCCATTTGTTGTAAATAACTGCCTCTGATGGGCCACTTAAGCTGCCTGTGTACCACCCCAGTACAGGCTGTCCTAATCTCTCTGTTCATCTACCTACCAGCAGGGCTGTGTGCATCGGGCATAATACCTGCCATGAGTGTTTGTTTAGGTCTGACTGAATGTTTGGATTCGGCCCTACCCAGGACCTGTTTTCTCAGAAGCTTTGGGCACTTGATGAGTTGGTTTCAGTTAACTCTTCCCTCAGTTCTAATCTAAAATCCTCTCATTTTGGGAAGGAGAAAAAAACTCACCTAACAAACCTTTCTCCAGTCTGCCTTCTCTGTCTCTGTAGGTTGTGATGCTTGAGGTCTGTTTGGCCTACCCTGGTTCCTGGTGGTGTGCAGAGAGCTCTGATAACCATGCAGCTCATGGGAAAGAGGTGCTGGGGAGTCCTGTAGGGGAAATTCATGTGTTCCAGCACAGGATTTTGATTCCCCTAGGGGTGCCTCTTCCCTGTGGCAAGTGTTGCCTTGAGATCAAGAGCCAAAAAAGACTCAAACAAATTTAGCACAGAGATAAGGAGCAGCTCTTTAATGAAAGGCCTTCTGGCGTAAGGGAGTACGAACGGCGCGTGCACCGTTCCAGGGGTTCCACAATTTATGGTATCATCCATCCAATCCCAGAACTATCTGCCCCCTGGATCCTCCCCCTGGCACGCGTCTTTAGAATTTGACTCGGGGTCCTAAGACCCTTTTTGGCCTCATCTTCCTCTTCTTCACAGCATTTAGTGTCTTTGAAACTTCTCCAGGGTTCCGGGGCTTGAAGGTGTGGGGAAAATCCCTGTTTTGAATTTAGAAAGACGGCAAAAACCTGTGAGACAAAGGAAGTGTAATGGGAGGTTTTATTGCAGCACACTGGGCAGCCCAAGCCACTAGGGTCTGGAAGCACCCCACCAGTTTGAAAACCACGCCTTTTGTAGTTCTTTTGATTACAGAAACTGTTACATATTCATTAAATGCCATTTTTACCTTAAAAGGTTATTTTCTGACGTATCCCCCTGGTCCAGGTCCCCCTGCACACAATAGGCTACTACATGGCAGAGAAAGTCTTTGTTTAGTTACATCTTTACTTTTTGTATTTTTCCCTATTCCTGGCCGCAAAATTCCCTGGTGTCAGGTTCAGACAGAACCATTCACCTTACAGCTCCACGCCACGCCTATTTTAATTAAAAAGAAAAAGGAACCCCTCTTTGGTTAATAAAAGCCCCTCCCCCCTTTTGCCTTTCTACTCAGTTCACTTGCTTGTAATAAAACCAGGTTATTTATTTCTCATAAAGGTTGCTTTGACTATTATGGAATCTTATTGTTCAGGCTTGGGGTGCAAATGTTGTTAAACAGAATGAAGGCCTGCCTTGAAAGAAGCCTAAACAAACTTAAAGAATTTAGAAAATTCAATTTGAAATGGGGGATAGGGTTTGGTGAGTGTTAAACTACTATTCTAAAGTGTGAGACATTGTACAATTATATTACAACCTACATTTACTACACAGTTACTTCTAAAATCTACAAAAAGCTAAAAATCCTAAAAATTCAAAGGTGTCACAAGTAAAGCAAGCTTGTGTGCACCACAGGTGTGAAGAGTCCTGTTGCTGCTAGACTGGACTATATGCTGTCCTCTTCCTTCTTAAATTTGGGCATCAGGTACAAATCTTGTATTTCTTGCATTCTGTAAAGCCCATTGATAAACCATTCTAGGTCTTGTGATTGTCATCGACCTGCACGGGAACAGTCTGGATTTGGAGAAGATCCCCATGGCAAGAGTTGTCAGGTGTCATCAAACAGTATTGAATAGGATGTTTCAAAATGACTTTTTGATTACATCAAGATTTTGGAATGCCCTGCTTTTTAAAAAGAACTTGTCTACAAAGAAATTAGTGACAGGGTAAATAGAACTGTAATTCTAGCGGATTTCAGTCTTGTTTACATCCCAAGTGTAAGGAACTTGATTGAGAGACTTGATAATCAATGTCCTCATCTCTTGTGTTTAAATATGAAAATGGATTTAAAAGCACAGAGTTATGCAGCTGTTAATTAACCTGTACATATTATAGAAGTCTGGATTTTTTTTTCATACAGGATATGGGAATTACATTTTTTTTCTGTTTTAACACAAGTGAAAGTTAATAAAACAATGTTAAAAAATCAATTGTCCAGCTTAGAAAAAGCTTTAACTATGTAACCTGTTATTTATATAGCCTCCTCTTTGTACATGTTGCTGAAGTACATTTGTTGCTTTCTCATTTTCTTTCCCAAAGAAAAATCAATTAGGTCAGCACTATGTTTTAAACCACTGTGCAATGTCTATTTTATTTAGAAATAGAACAGCCTTAGAATCTTCTTCAGGGTAGAAAAGTTAGCTAATAGAGGAAAGGCAGAGGAGATAATGAAAAGCTTGGCAGGGAGTGAGTAGATGTAAGACCTTGCAGAGAAGCCCGTTGAGCATATTTGAGGGGCCGTCTGTGCACACATGGCCTTGTTCCTTTTGTCCCTTGGATCCATGTGGTTCATAGCCTTCGTGAGCATGCTGAACCTCAGTGACATTTAATGTATTATAAGAAATTATTTTGCTGGTCTCACTTGGGGATATGAATTTATTACTAGTCTCAGATCTATTTCTTTTCTTCTTTTGTAACCCTTTTCAGGGTGAGAGGCTTCCCGTAACAAAATAGAAGTGTTAATGCAAAATTATTTTCTTTTTTGCCATGGGTGATCCTTAGCTGTTAGGAACAAAAAAAATAGGACAGATAAAAACACAGTAAATTCTACACAGTGAAAAAAAAAATGAAGAAAATTAAGGACTTCCCTTTTGTAAAGTAGACAAATATTGTGCTTTGGGAGTTTTTTGTTTGTTTAATATAATTATAAGAAACTAGTATGGATAATTTTCTTCTAGTTGATAAATTTAAGGGGACGGTTCTTAGTGTATGTAATAATCAGTTGAATTTGTATGTCTGACCTTGCAGTACAGCTTTGTCTGGTCCTTAGAGAATCTGTTAATTCTGTTCCTCACTTTTCCTGATAAGCAAAGAACTGTGGAGTTAATAAACCAGTGCTGCTTATATCTGGTGACGACAGAAGAATCAAGTCATTGCAAACCTTTTCTTTGTGAAAACTTGTGAGAGAGATTAGCAATATCTGTAGGCTCACTTTCAATATAATTCTGTGTTTTCTTGTCACTACTAATCTGCTACTAAAATGGCACTGGAAAATAGGTGGCATTTGTAATACAGCTTTGCACCAGCTCACGTGGAGGTGATGAAATTGAACATCTTTTTGACCATTAGGGCAAATAATAAATGATCCTGACCTGACTAAGGGACAACATTGATTACATTGAACTACTTGAAAGCAGCTAAGGAGACAAAGTCCTTTGAAGCAAATGCCTCTTGAAGATTGCCAGGAGGCAAGAGAAACTCTCCAGGGCTGCAGCTTTTCATGGTGTACAACGTGTTTGATCACTGAGCTGTGCTGGCTGATGTGATGTAGATTTATAAATCTTAATGGAACTTCATCCCCTTTGGTACAGATAATGACCCCTGGGATATTTAAAGAAAAGTCACTTAAAAAGAGAGGTTTGATTAAGGTACACAAAATGGGTCTTCAGTGGGCACAAACTGAAACACAGGAAATTCTTTTTAATCCTAAGAAAAATCTATTTTACTGTAAGAGGGTGATCAAACACTGGAAGAAGTGGTCTGAAGGGACAGCCTTGGAGATACTCAAACCCAACAGGACACAGTACTGAGCAAACTGCTGTAGGTTTTGAGCAAGGAGACTGGACTAGGTGATCTCCAGAGATGCCTTCCAACCTCAGTGACTCTGTGGTTCTGTGAAATAATGGTGGGGTAAAAAGAAGAGCCACAGTCACCTGACTTACCCTTTTTTATACAAGGTCTTCTGATTGAGCACTGTGCTCCTCTTCTGGGCTTTCCCGCTCCAGGGAGAGTTTGGGATAGTTCAGGAGCAGAGGGAGAGGGTGTGGAGAGGAGCGAGCATGTACTTGCAAGGTTTGTATTTCCACCTGCATAAAGGTGGATGTAGCTCATTTAATGCTTGTGTGTGCCTTCTATCCTGTCTTAATTAACTTGTGCAATAGTGGTCGTGCAAATCCATGTGTGGTCCGTGCATCTTAGAAATGAGACAGGCTGGTTCAAATTCTGTTTTAAGAAAAAAAAAAGCAGGGAAATGAAGGGGAAAATAATGGTCTTTTTGAATCACTTAAGAGTATGTGCTCATTCCAAGCACATCCTTAGCTCAGCAGGTGGCATTATTTACTGACCAAAGAACATCAGTCAGCATAGCAAGTGCTGGGCATTTCAAATCAGAAAAAAACCTAATAATAAAGTTTTGCCCTGATTATATAGCTCCTCTGTTTAATTTATTATCCACAGTAGGTGGAGAAGATTGAAATCATAGTGGTGATTAAAAATGAGCAGGCAGAAAGTTAGCAAAGTAATCTGACAGTTTTGAGAAATAATCCAGGTCTAACTGGAAGACAGAAGTCTGCAATCACCTACAGTGCCTCATTGTGCACCCAAAGCACAGCTGCCAGTGTCTGGGGCTGCTCTCCTGCAGCCACCCACCTCCTTGCTCTCAGGCTGGTGGCTGGGTGGTGGGGAAGGCAAGGGAGCAAATCAGTGGAACATAATCAAAGATTAATGATCTATTCTCTGCTTGTCTACAAATGGCTTGTGAATGAGCACACATGGAAGAAACAAAAGCTTTTGTTTTTTTGAGATGTGCACTAAAGTTTCAGACTCCTTAGGTCTGTTGTTTGGTGGATACAAAAGATCATTCCCTTTGGGTAGTTGTAGCAGACAGTTCTTCTAGTAATATATTGTGTATTAAAAGATGAATGCAGTTCTGTAGGAATTGCCATAAAATCTCAAAAACTAAAGAGAATGAGATACTTTCATTATTCCAGGATGGGGAGAGAAGGTGAAGAAATTATGAGATTGACTGTTTAAAACAAAAATTTGACATGAAATAAATACCATATTTAAAAGCCAAATACGTGTCTTCTTCCTACGATAACAGGATTTGAAGGAGAAGAGGCTGTCAGTGGTCCATAGCCTATGAAAAGTTTTGCATGTCTGAGAGGTCAAAACTAACACATCACAGGTCCTGCATGGCCCATCAGGAAAGGTCTCTAGCAAAACCCAGCTTAGAAAGTCATTTCTTCAGGAGGTTACCTCTGCAGGTGTTTTAAAAGCCTGTGACATCAGTGTTACCCATTAAGTGCTTAGAGGTATGTGCCCAGGTGTGCTCAATAGGGACCAGCTGAAAGCAAGTGCTTACCTTGCTGAACTGCAGCAAAGGTGCCTCAAGCTCTTTGTAAGGTCAGGGCCTCAGTTTGTCTCTACAGGAACAGTGTGTGGCCTTGCACAGGTTCTTGGTGACTCCCATTCAATATGCACATACAGAGCCTTTGTCAAGTGCAGAATATTACCCTGCAATTAAACTGAAGTTCTTTCATTAATATAAGGTTTAGAATTCATGATGACAAGTCTTATTTAAAGGCCTATGTAAATTTGGACAATAATAATTCTCTAGCACTTTGGCTTAAATGTGGGAGCTCCCTGCAATGCCTGAACTCAGTCACACTACTGTATATTTTTCAGTTCCTTTTATCACAATTTGTCTTGACCTGATGCAGAGCATTGTCTCTGAATCCGCATAAACTGGCATTAATGACTGTTCAGCTAGTTCTTTAGTTTGAGATTGTGGAATGACAACTTTAAGTTGTTAGTGTTTTGTCGAAAAGCTTGATAGTCCTTTGAAATGCATTGATTTCTCCCTGATAGGCTGCAACTTTTGCTCCTTGAATCCAGAAATGCTTTCCTGCCTTGCGATGAGATGCTGCTGCTTTTCCTCACCAAATACAGAGTGCTGATCAGGGAGAACAAATATGACTTCTTCAGCTTAATGTTTGAAACTTTTCAAACTTTCTTCCCCCCCCTTTTTTTTAATGCTGTGTGGTTTTAATTGTATGTGTTCAGAATAGGCAAAGACTTTTCCAGTACTGCAGGAACCCTTGTGTTCTCAATGTTTCCTCATCTTCTTCTTTCCAAAAGCTGACTTAGTTCTAACATAGCAAAATAAGGCGTGACATGTCAGCAGCGATTAAACTGAACACTAATCAACATGGTGTGTTCTAACCTGTACTTCCTTTTTTGCTTTACATTGCACATTCCCATAAAAAGTGTTCAGCATCTCTTTATTTCTTCCATTTTCAGTATTGCTTAGGTTCATGGACTACTGAAATCCAACTGCGAAGGACAGCTTTTTATGAACGTGAATTACTTTTGATTTCTAGATTTTAATTTGGTGGTTAATTATTATCACCATATTGTATCATTGATGACATTTCAATTTTTAAGATAATTACACAAGTGTATGAAGCTAAAGAATTATTCTTTACAGTTCTGTAAATCTCACTGTTGTTATAATACAGATATGAAATAGAGATTCATCATTCTGAGGACTTCAATTTCCATAATTTAAATAACCATTAATTGTTTAGTGAAGTTATCTGATATTTCTAGAGCAACTTACAACAATAAAAAATGAATTGTGAGTTCTCTATAACCATACTTCGGAGAGCAGGTTATACATTTACTGAATTTGTTTATCCATAGCCTGGATTTTTAGTTTGGCTTCATGCAGTGCTATTTTGTTGGCCAAATTACATTAGCTATGGAATGTCTAAAGCCGAGCAGTAGCAAGTAGAAGTGGTAGAATCATAGAAAATAAATCAAAAAAGCCTTCCCCCCACCAAATCATAACAAGTCCCCCCCTCGGCCCGGTTTTGGTGTATTGTATCCATCGGTTCTGTGTCCCTTGTGAGGGTGCCATGTGTCACCTGTCACTACTGAAGGGCATTTGTGAACTGTTTACAGCACTGCAGCACTACTGTTGCTAATCCAGGGGCTCTGGGGCCGTGTACCTGCCCACCAGCTTTCTCACACTCCTGGAGTGGCTGTTCACAGCTGGTGACTCCATAGCAGTTCAGACAACAGAACACGCTCAAACTGTAGCTTAATTCAGATGGTGTGAGTGTTCTCAGTTTGTGTAGTACTGAAGAGTCGGAGGCACTCGACACCTGAGTGCCCTGAGATCCCGAATGCTCCATTCCCAGCTCCGGGCCTGCCTTTCCTCCTGGTGCTTCTCCTCCTCTTATGCCATTGACTGTTTCCAGACACTTGCATACCTAATTCTAAAATAGGTGAATTATTCTGAATTGGCTTCCACTGGGTCATGGCTTCATTATATGATTGTCAGTCCAGTTGAAGGACTCCTGAAAAATGGGAGAAATTGTACATAATGTACATTCCAAGCTTAAATATCTGAGATTGAACTTGAATTGCAGTTCTCTGAACAACTGGGAACTCAGCTTGGTTGAACGGAGCCTAACCAGTGATGCAGCAGGTACAACACCTCGTAAATGGTAACCAAGTGGCAAATCAGTTTTCATATTTTCAGTGAACTGTCAACACACAGTGTGCAAGCATGAGTTATTTGTGAATAGTTTTGTGTAATGTATACCTGCAGAATTTCACAAAATGTTCAAAGAGAGATGAAAGGTGAAATGCAGTGAATAAATTATTCATAACAAATTATTCACTAAGCTCAATTCATCACTGAGATGAGACAGAATTATTGACTGGCCATGGAAACAAAATTTCATTTCAGAGAGATGATATTAAAATATCGGTATGTTAGTGTAATTATGCTGTGCCTGTAAAGACTTTACTATTCTGCAGTAAAATATGCCTTGGGCACTGCTGCAAGATTGATATTCTCCAGGGCTAGTACACTGGATTTTTCCTTTAGCTACGTAATGGAATTTAGGTACACTATTGATCTCTTCCCATAGCGAGACAAATTTTTGCTTATTTCCTTTGCTTATAATTTGCTGATGGGTAAATACTGTTCTCAGCTGAATGGAATGAAGAGTGGTTAAACTGGAAGTGGTAGATGTGTGTTCTTTAGGCATTCTTCCTGGCCGGTCTACAGTGTCTGGAGTGTTCCTGTGACGTGAGAAGGAGGGTGCCTTCTCTTACCGCTTACAGGTTCAGTATATAAGCTCGAGGTCTACTTCAGCTCTGTGCATTTGACGACCTGCACAGACATGTGAATAATCTTTTGGCCAGCAGGTTGGGAAAGAGTGGTTAAAATGTTATCTCCGGTGCAGTTTCCATCGGACAGTAGATCTAAATGGATATTGTAAGCATGTATTCATGTTTCTCCAACCCAGGAGATGCTTCCTTTAGTCAACTCCTTAGGTTTTTAAAACATTTCCTCTTGATTTGCTTCTCAAGGTACAAAATGGATACTTACATGTCTGCTACAGCAGGTGCTTGGTTACTAATTATTGGCATGACCCTAATACTCCAAGTCCTATATGAAGTCAAGGTGTCATTGTGCTAGGAGCTGCATTTCTGCAAAAAGACCTCATATTTCCTTAGCTGTCCTCTGTAGTACAGTTTGTCCATGGGCTCTTAACACTGTAGTCCTCTTAAGCCATCGATGTATTGAGGCATAAGTGATTCTTCTCCCCTCAGCCATGGTGTTTGTCCCTACTCTGTGAACTCCTCGATGACGAGTCTGTCTTCTGCAGAAGGTTTGCATGGGATTGCCAAAGGGTACAACTGTTCTTCCTATGAACTCCTTGCCTGAGGGACAGAACATAAGATAAAATGAGTTGTCTGATTTTAGCACCACAAATCTAGTGCTGAATCAATCCAAGTAGTTAATTTCAGATCAGGATTTGAAATCGCTTTAATACTTCTCTGCTTTTTCTAGTTGTCCTGGGCTTATTTTCAAAATCATATATTAGAACTGCTGTTTATTCATTTCAGATGAGTGCATTTTGGTTTATACTGGAAGGCCCAATTTGTTCCACCCCAGTTAAAGATGTTGGCCTAAAAACGGTAAAGGGTCACATGGACTGCAGCAACACGTTTGATGCTGCTGTGTTAGCTGTACCTTTGGCTGCGGTTACTGAATTGCTCTCACCAGTGATAGACAGTCTTCCAGCAAAAAGGGAGGCCTTTCAAAATGCTAATAAAAGCATTAGCGCTCCATCATCATCATCTTGCAGAAAACAATGTCTAGATCAATCTATCTCCTTCTAAATCTTCAGAGAAACAAAATTTAAACTCATTTTGCCAAGGCCAAATGTCAATCATAAGAAAAAATCTATATGAAATTTTAATTGCAAGATGTTCAGTGCAAATTTAATGAGTGAAATAAGAGATCTGAGAATTCAAGCATACTCAGCTCATGCATAATGTTGACTTAAATTGGCTCTCTAGAGGTGCAGGGAATTGCGTTTTTAGAATTTACACACTGGTAGAGCAAATGTACTGGGCCCTGTAGGTTAAGGTCATAAATCAGAATCATTTAACTGCCTTTGAGTGATTGCTACAGACTATAATGGTTGGGAGAACTGGCTTCAGCTACAAGTGATCACTCTGCTTGGATTATTGAAATGCTGCTCAATATTCATAAATCAGTGATCATTAATCCCCCAAATAGTTCCTGTCAGCTTTCTAAATAAATTTCCTACTGGCTAATTGAGATTGAAGGAGACTAACATGCACTGGTTTGGAATTAGGACAAATGAGCTGCTTTGTCTACCTAGGATCAGAAGTACATCTCTGGGGGAAATGAAACCATACTGGGTACATATGCGGCTGCTGAAATTTTCCCATTTAAGCTCTAAACTGGAGAAACCTTTCTTTGCAGGTTTTGCTCTCATGAGTTACAATGATTGTAAAAAGACTTCTTTATTTTTTGATGATTGTCCTAGTTAGGACAGCTGAGATCAGTTCATCATGGTGGGTGTAACCCAAAACTGTATTCTATAGCCTTCCATGTCATTTCCCAGAAACTAGACTATTGTTGTCAATAGACTATTCGCACCCTCTGCCCATAGAGCATGGTGGGTGTAACCCAAAACTGTATTCTATAGCCTTCCATGTCATTTCCCAGAAACTAGACTATTGTTGTCAATAGACTATTTGCACCCTCTACCCATAGAGCCTGACTCCTCAGGCTATAAACTAGGTGTTAAGAGGCCTGTGAGATAGAAGGATGTTTCTGTCCTCACACCCTTTGTGAACTCCCCGCCCTGAGGGGAGTACCAAGCATTCCTGCCTGAACTGGAGGATATATAATCTTGGAGTTTTGGAACATTTTTCAACCCACTCGTGGGATCCAGAGGACGGCTGCATCTCATCGCTCTCAACCAGACTTAGACCACCACTGGACTGCGATCACCAGTTCTGGCCAGACTGCAGCAGCTCTCCCACCAGCAGGTTCTTCCCCTCTCCCTTTACTTTGGACTCAAACAGGGCCCAAGGAACACCACTTTGTTCAGGCCCCAGGGTACTGGGTTACACATTTGGGTTTTTGTGGGTTGAGACCAATTGTTTGTTTGTATTATTGTACTTACTGTATTATTTTAATAAATTGTTATTCTGACTTATAATCTCTCCTTTGAGTTGGGTTCATTCCCCCTGCTGGTTAACTTTTAAACCAGTACATTTTGGCGCCCAAACGTCGGGCAGAGAGAGAGAAGTCAGAATCACAATTTCATTTGAAGCATTTGTCTATTTGAATATAGAAACTCCCTGATCACCATGTTGTTTGATGCACTCACATGGATGTTATATTTGAGCCTGTTCATATTTCCACAGATGGCGTATTATTTGCCTGTTTTGATGCTCTCTTTAAGACCAGGGAGAGGGATCCAAATTGTTTTATTAATATATTATGTTTATGTCATTCTAACATCAGAAGCAATGAGTTTCATTGTAAATGTGTATTCAGTCCTGTTTGCCTGTCCTGGTTTGGGTTGCTACCTCTGGGGCCTCATTAAAAATCGTACCCAGCTTTTTGGGGGAACAGGGGTGGATGGTTTCCAGCCTCCCACCTCCTTCTTCCCCTTCAGACCTGCTAAAACAGTTTTTGAAAATATTGAGTTCCCTTTTGATGTTAAGGACAGCATAATGTTATTGTTAGTGTTGCTCTGTCTGCTCTGTACTGTGTACACCATGTTTAGGGTCAGAAAAGTGCCTTTTAGGGAGGTTGGTTGGACACCTGCCCTGGGAGCAGATAATGCTGAATGGCACGGGAAGTGGGAGGCCATCAGCCAGTATTTGGAAAAGTTTTCTCCTCCAATGACCTGGAAATTCACCCCTGAACAACTGCAGGATCCTGTTAGCATGATAAGACTGGTGAAGGAAAAATGCTCTGGCAGCTCCAGAGATGGCCAGCTCACAGCAACCTGCTGGGCCCTGGCCACTGCCTACCGGGCACTGCTTGACATGATACAGCACTGTCAGGGCGAGGAGAGAAGGACCAAATCCGCAGACACCACGTCCACCCAAACCACAGCTGAGTCAGAGGGAGAAAGAAATGAACCAACCAGCACCGTGTCCACACAAACCATCGAGGAGCCAGAAGAACAAGCAAAACCAATAGCAGTCGCCCCTGTCCAGAAAAGGAAATCAAAGACTAAATCAGTTCGCATAGCAAATGATGACGAAGAGGCGGGACCTTCACATCCACCGGAGGAGACAGAGCCAGAAATAATCACTCGGTCCCTATCCCTGGGTGAGCTACGTGAGCTCCGGAGAGAGTTCACACGACAGGCGAACGAGTCCATTCTGACCTGGCTGCTCCGAATCTGGGATGCCGCAGCTAACGATACGATCCTAGATGGGAGTGAAGCCAGACAGCTGGGATCCCTGTCTCGAGATGTAGTCATTGATCAGGGGATTGGAAGGAGGCAGGAAACTCTCAGCCTCTGGCGGCGACTGTTGTCCAGTGTGAGGGAGAGATACCTTTGCAAGGAGGACCTCCACGTACAGCAAGGACAGTGGAACACGATGGAACAAGGTATCCGGTGCTTAAGGGAGTTAGCTGTACTGGAGATAATCTTTTCAGAGGATGAAAGATTCCCTAAGAGTCCAGATGGCGTACAGTGCACCTCCCAAATGTGGTTAAAGTTTGCACGACTCGGGCCAGAAATGTATTCCCGCTACTTAGCAACGCTGCAATGGAGGGAGGGAGAGGACAAGGTGGGAGCATTGGTTAGCAAACTCAGGATTTATGAAGACACTGTCACCGCCCCATTACGAGCCCACGTCTCATCTGTGGAAACCAAACTGGCTGAACACGTCCGAAACCTGGAAGAGAAAATTGAAGAGGGACACCAGAAGCTAAGAGAAGAGATTAAGGAAGGGATTTTCCATATCTCGCCAGGACGAACAAGAGTCTCTGCTATCAGGAGCCAGCGTCCCCCAGCTAAGGAGAGAAGGTACACTCCACGTGGCGATCTATGGTTTTACCTCCGTGAGCATGGAGAAGATATGAGGAAGTGGGATGGGAAACCCACCTCTTCCTTAGCAGCCCGGGTACGTGAACTGAAAAGAGGAACAAATACCATAAAGAACTCTTCAAGGGTAAACGTTGCTCCAGTCTCTCGTGGGCAAGACTCCAGACGGTACAGGAATGATGATACGTCTGATCCTCTTGAAGGGACCTCCAGGTCATACCCACAAGAAGAGCACAATGAGTACCATGACCAGGACTAGGGGTGCCCTGCCTCTAGCCAGGTAGAGGAGAGGGACAATCGAGTCTATTGGACTGTGTGGATTCGGTGGCCTGGCACATCAGAGCCACAAAGATATAAGGCTTTAGTGGACACTGGCGCACAATGTACATTAATGCCATCAAGATACGTAGGGGCAGAATCCATCTCCATTTCTGGGGTGACAGGGGGATCCCAACAGCTGACTGTACTGGAAGCTGAAGTGAGCCTGACTGGGAAGGAATGGCACAGACACCCCATCGTGACTGGTCCAGAGGCCCCGTGTATCCTTGGCATAGATTACCTGAGGAGTGGGTATTTCAAAGACCCAAAAGGACTTCGTTGGGCTTTTGGCATAGCTGCTGTGGAGACGGAGGAAATTAGACAGCTGAACACCTTGCCTGGTCTCTCAGAGGACCCCTCTGCTGTGGGACTGCTGAAGGTTGAAGAACAATTGGTACCGATAGCCACAGCAACAGTGCACCGTCGGCAATACCGCACCGACCGAGACTCTGTGACCCCTATACATAAGATGATCCGCGAACTGGAGACCCAGGGGGTGGTCAGCAAGACTCGCTCACCCTTTAATAGCCCTATATGGCCAGTGCGTAAGTCCAGCGGAGAGTGGAGGCTGACGGTGGATTACCGTGGACTCAATGAAGTCACACCACCCCTGAGTGCTGCTGTGCCGGACATGCTGGAGCTCCAGTATGAGCTGGAGTCCAAGGAAGCCAAGTGGTATGCCACCATTGACATAGCCAATGCCTTTTTCTCCATTCCTTTGGCAGCGGAGTGCAGACCACAATTTGCTTTCACTTGGAGAGGTGTGCAGTACACCTGGAATCGACTGCCTCAGGGGTGGAAACACAGTCCCAGCATTTGCCATGGACTGATCCAGACTGCACTGGAAAAGGGTGAGGCTCCAGAGCACCTACAGTACATTGATGACATCATTGTATGGGGGAACACAGCGGGCGAAGTCTTCGAGAAAGGAGAGAAGATAATCCAGATTCTCCTAAGAGCCGGTTTTGCCATTAAACGGAGTAAGGTCAAGGGACCTGCTCAGGAAATTCAGTTCCTAGGAGTGAAGTGGCAAGATGGACGCCGCCTAATTCCAATGGAGGTGATTAACAAAATAGCAGCCATGTCCCCACCAACCAGCAAGAAGGAAACACAGGCTTTCCTGGGCGCTGTGGGCTTTTGGAGGATGCATATCCCCGAGTATAGTCAGATTGTAAGCCCTCTCTACCTTGTGACACGGAAGAAAAATGATTTCCAGTGGGGCCCCGAACAACAACAAGCCTTTGAACAAATTAAACAGGAGATTGCCCATGCGGTAGCCCTTGGGCCAGTAAGGACAGGACAGGACGTGAAGAACGTGCTCTACACCGCAGCCGGGGAGAATGGCCCTTCTTGGAGCCTCTGGCAGAAAGTGCCTGGGGAGACCCGAGGACGACCGCTAGGATTCTGGAGTCGGGGATACAAAGGATCTGAAGCCAGCTATACACCAACTGAGAAAGAGATCCTGGCTGCCTATGAAGGAGTTCGAGCTGCCTCAGAAGTAATCGGCACCGAAGCGCAGCTCCTCCTGGCACCCCGACTACCAGTGCTGGGCTGGATGTTCAAGGGAAGAGTTCCTTCCACACATCATGCCACCGATGCCACATGGAGTAAGTGGATCGCTCTGATCACACAGCGAACCCGGATAGGGAATCCTAATCGCCCTGGGATTCTGGAAATTATCACCAATTGGCCCGAAGGTGAGAGTTTCGGACTATCCTCTGAAGAAGAGGAGGAGAAGGTGACACGGGCTGAGGAGGCCCCACCATATGACAAGCTACCCGCAGATGAAAGGCGATATGTGCTCTTCACGGATGGCTCCTGCCGCATTGTAGGGACAAACCGAAAATGGAAGGCAGCTGTATGGAGTCCCACACGGCGAGTTGCAGAAGCGACTGAAGGACAAGGTGGGTCAAGTCAGTTTGCAGAGCTTAAAGCCGTCCAGTTGGCTTTGGATATAGCTGAACGAGAGAAGTGGCCAAGACTCTATCTCTACACTGACTCATGGATGGTGGCCAATGCTCTGTGGGGATGGCTGGAAAGATGGAAAAAGGCCAACTGGCAGCGCCAAGGGAAACCCATCTGGGCAGCGGAGATGTGGCAGGACATCGCTGGCCGGGTAGAGAAGCTGAGTGTGAAGGTCCGTCACGTAGACGCTCATGTAGGCAAGAAACGGGCTAATGAGGAGCATCATAACAACGAGCAGGCGGACCGAGCTGCCAGGATTAAAGTCTCTCAGGTAGATCTGGATTGGCAGCACAAAGGAGAATTATTTCTGGCTCGATGGGCCCATGACGCCTCCGGTCACCAGGGGAGAGATGCAACATACAGATGGGCTCGTGACCGAGGGGTGGACTTAACCAAGGACATTGTCTCACAGGTCATCCATGACTGTGAGACATGTACTGCCATCAAGCAGGCCAAGCGGGTGAAGCCTCTATGGTATGGTGGACGGTGGTCAAAGTACAGGTATGGGGAAGCCTGGCAAGTTGACTACATCACGCTCCCCAAAACCCGCCAAGGCAAGCACTACGTACTGACCATGGTAGAAGGAAGCACTGGATGGTTGGAGACATACCCCGTGCCTCATGCCACTGCCCGGAACACCATCCTGGGCCTTGAAAAACAAGTCCTGTGGCGACACGGCACCCCGGAGAGAATTGAGTCTGATAATGGGACCCATTTCAAGAATGGCCTTGTAGACACCTGGGCCAAAGAGCACGGCATTGAGTGGGTGTATCATATCCCCTACCATGCACCAGCTGCTGGAAAAGTTGAGCGGTGCAACGGACTGCTGAAAACCACTCTGAAGGCACTGTGTGGGGAGACTCTCAAACACTGGGAGCTGCATTTAGCAAAGGCCACCTGGTTGGTCAACACCCGAGGTTCCATCAATCGAACTGGCCCTGCCCAATCAGAACTTTTGCATACTGTAGATGGAGATAAAGTCCCCGTGGTACATATGAGAGGAATGTTAGGAAAGACTGTTTGGATTAGTCCCACCTCAAGCAAAGGCAAACCCATCCGAGGGATTGTTTTTGCTCAGGGACCTGGTTCCACGTGGTGGGTAATGCAAAAAGATGGGGAGACACGTTGTGTACCACAAGGGGACCTAATTTTGAGTGAGAATGGTCTGTAATGTTTCATTGTATATATATATATAGATAGATAGATAGATAGATGTATATAGTTTTAAAGGGATATAGTTTTTAAAGGGGGTTAATTTGGGCATGACATGGATGGCATAGAATAAGGGGTGGATAATGTCCTAGTTAGGACAGCTGAGATCAGTTCATCATGGTGGGTGTAACCCAAAACTGTATTCTATAGCCTTCCATGTCATTTCCCAGAAACTAGACTATTGTTGTCAATAGACTATTCGCACCCTCTGCCCATAGAGCATGGTGGGTGTAACCCAAAACTGTATTCTATAGCCTTCCATGTCATTTCCCAGAAACTAGACTATTGTTGTCAATAGACTATTTGCACCTTCTGCCCATAGAGCCTGACTCCTCAGGCTATAAACTAGGTGTTAAGAGGCCTGTGAGATAGGAGGATGTTTCTGTCCTCACACCCTTTGTGAACTCCCCGCCCTGAGGAGAGTACCAAGCATTCCTGTCTGAACTGGAGGATATATAATCTTGGAGTTTTGGAACATTTTTCAACCCACTCGTGGGATCCAGAGGACGGCTGCATCTCATCGCTCTCAACCAGACTTAGACCACCACTGGACTGCGATCACCAGTTCTGGCCAGACTGCAGCAGCTCTCCCACCAGCAGGTTCTTCCCCTCTCCCTTTACTTTGGACTCAAACAGGGCCCAAGGAACACCACTTTGTTCAGGCCCCAGGGTACTGGGTTATACATTTGGGTTTTTGTGGGTTGAGACCAATTGTTTGTTTGTATTATTGTACTTACTGTATTATTTTAATAAATTGTTATTCTGACTTATAATCTCTCCTTTGAGTTGGGTTCATTCCCCCTGCTGGTTAACTTTTAAACCAGTACAATGATGAAGATATTTGCGTGCTGTGCATCAGAAGTAGCTAAGCTGTCAATGGGTGGTATTTCTCTCAGCGCAGAGGGCAGGTACAGAGAGACAAGGACCTGCAGCCCTGGAACTGCAGTGGGGCAAGGCACTTGTCTTAGTCTTCTCAGCAGTTGCAAGAAATTAAAATTCATAGCTTTGGTGTTGGGATGTAATTGACATGTTTTAGCTCAGTAGAAGTTTTTATTAGCTGCACACAGTAGTGTAGTTTAATGTTGTTTGCCACTGTAGCTGCTTATCTGCTTATACTTGAGTGGGAAGAATGTTTTACAGACACTAATGGTCTCTCTTACCCCTCCTACAGTAGTTGTGAGGTGGGTTTGTAGACTTCCAACACTGAGGGTCTCTGAAAGTGGAATTCTGAAATGGAGGAGATCTGGTTTGGAGCCTGTGTCAGTGGTGGTTTCTGTGGGTCCTGGGCTCAGCACCACCTGTGTGTAACACCTGAGAGCACAGCCTGCTCCTTCCGTACAGAACTATGGCCCACGTGTCTGAAAAATGCCATCCTGGCCATCCTTGGCTCAGTCCTGGGGATAGGGTTTTTTGTTGGCTCTCCTGAGGAGATGAGGATGCTGTGCCAATGCCAGCTGTCTGTCTGGTCTTCCTGCCCACTGGCAATTTTGACCCACATGGGACAGTTTCCACCAAATGTAACGGGGCAGGAAAGGGCTTAAAACTATCAGGTTCCTACAACTGGGCAGGAAGAAAAAAAGCCTCATGCTAATCCACTGACAAGGAAAAGTGGGCCTTACCCCACAGGAAACTCTGGTTTTCTACCAGGCTCCTCACAGAACCCCTCGTTTTTTCTATTGTACCGTTGAAATGTTGCTGTTGCCATGGGCTTGGAGAGCATGTATTTTTAAAATAAGTCTTATTGTTTAAACACTGCTCCTCTTTCATAGTTTCCATCTTCTGTCCATTTCATTTATGTGTGTACTTACTTCTAGGAAAAAAAAAAGAAAAAAAAAAAGAAATAGCAATATTTAGTGAAGAGCAACAGAAACATTGCAATGGTATTTATAAGTGCTACACATGATGATTTACCGTATCAAAAGTCATGGAGGAAAGGAGAGATACTGGTGCCTTGTTGGTATAATCTCAGAATATCTCTTATTAATAAGATTTATGAGAAGATGAGCTTGAGAGAAGGATTTTTTTTTCATCTATTTCTTAAATGCAGGACTTAAACCATAACTGATGTATATCTAGATTCCTGTCATATCAGGACCACTAGAGCTCCAGGTAAAAAGCTAATTGTGTAAAAAAACCATACTTAATTTGACTAAGAGCGATTATTTTTGAAACATGTATGGAAGTGTTCTTATTGCTGTTGCAACCTGTCCTTTTAGTGCTGTCAGCACTGATCAACACTGACACAGGATGTTAACATAAGTTCCTTTAGATACACTACTAGTTACAAATAAAGTTTAGGGTGTGATGAAGAAGTTTGAGGGGAAAACCCCACCTTTTGTCTCTCTTTCATTGCTGTTCCACTTGTATTAGCTCCAGCCCAAACCTTCCATTCCTGGCTGCTCTGCTAAAATGTAAATGGCCACCCTGTCAGACAGCTACACCTTGGGATGGAGCAACCCCCTCATTGGCTGACATCAGCTGATGTTGTATTGCCCTGAAAGAAGCTTTTAAATCCTGATGGTTAACATTGCAGTTCCTTCTGCTGTGAATGTATTTTCTTCCTATTACAGGCACTTCCATGTAGTACAAGGTCCCAGAAATGTTTGTATTTTATATGATATCATTACTTAATTGCTTTGCTTGGTGTTGCAGTTTGGTTAGTGATAAACTGTAAATACGCTTGTAATCTCTTAAGCTTCTTGAGTCATAAAATGACAAGTGTGCTGTGATTCTGTCTCGTCCAGGGTGGCTTCTACAGGCTTTGGAAAGCACTGCTTCACTGCTGGGATTGGTGGTGCAGCATGGAAATGGTACCTTGTGCTGCTGGTGAATTCTATCTGACTGTGGGTAAGTAGACACTTTGGACGTGACCTGAGACTTGCACTGTACTGGGTGCTGTCTGAATTTAGATCAAAAAGGTGCTCTGAACTTCAGTTTGCAATTAAAATAGAAAGTGAAAGACACCTAGTAGGCACACTGAGAAGCCACAGGTGAGGTGGTTTTTTGCTTTTTCTTCCCTGTTGGTGCTGCAGAGGTATAGCTCCACCTGTACAGTTCTTCCGTAGCGCTCTCACTTAATTTCCTTTCTTTAAAACCATGTTGTTGTATGTGACCAGGTCATCATGGCTGATGCCAGGAGTAGAAATAAGCCTTAGGCTTTAATAATCTGGAATGGGACCAGATTGCATTGCTTGTGTGAAGCCTACAGTGCACTGCCTGTGTCTGCTCCCCAGATGAGCAGGGACAGAATGTTTGGGGAAAACGAGCTTCCTTCAGGCAGGCTCAGGTGGCTTTGTTTGTGATACAAGAGGCAATAAGCAGGAAAGTGATGCATAAAGACTCCTGCCGCTGGAGGAGCATTGCTCAGTGTTTCCAAGCCTGGCTTCTCAGATGTGGGAGGAGAAGGTGAAGGTGTATGAAGTATCTGATCAGAAATAGGACAGCAGGACTGCTGAGGGCCAGGCTCAGTTTCTTGTTGGCCTAAATACCACCTACACCTTTAGTGACTTGTCAGTAGTTGGAGCAAAGCACCCCTTGGTGAAGGCTGGGAACTTAGTTCATGCAACCATGGTGTGTGCTGTTGAGCTCTGCTTTCACTGCTGTCTTCTAGTTTGACATAAGCTTGAGATTCCTTTGATTTGACCACCACTCTTACACCCTGTTCAGTCCCACAGGCAACCTCTCAAGGGAGGCAAGGGACAAGGGGGCTTTTTGGTTTTCAGCCTCATTTTCTAAGTATGTTGGAACATACAGTATTACATTTCTAAGTATGTTGGAACTTGGTTGGAATAGAGGTGTAGAAGACAAAAAGGACAATGTCATTGCAAAGTCTTTCCAAGTGTTTGTTTGCATTAACTTTTCAATGTGGATAACTCCAACTGTGTTGTTTGCAATTACTCATTTACTTTTAACCTTTTTGTACACATGCAACTACCTGTATCTGGCTGTAAGGCTTTTCTTATTTTTATTTCCTTTGCTATGCCTCCAGTTCTTACTTCCTTCTGCGATTGCAGTGTTTTTTCTTGACTGTGGTTTCATAGAGCTTGGCATCAATAGGGAGCACACACTAAACTGAAACAAGGATATTCTCATATCTGCATTTGTCATGCTGATTTGCCACTGCTTCCCCCTTGTACTGTGAAATTGGTTGTGAAGTGATAAATAACCAAACCTTATTATGTCTTGTAAATAGTCTAATCCCATTGTCATGTTAGATCCTCTAATCTTGATCCAAATTTTGTCTGTTGATCTAATTAGGTTTTTCATTTGTTCCTTATAAATTTCTTACTCTTGGAGTTGCTGGGGTGGCTTTTGAGACTGCTGAGGTGGAATGATCCATACAGTTCCTTGTGGCTTTAAACAGAAACATCTGTCAGAAATGAGCAATTTGTTGGCACAGTTTAGCAGCGAGTGAATTTGTGTGTCACAGCACTGCTCCTGCTCTGGTGAGGCTGAAGTCGATGAGAGACGTTCCTGGGGACTGCAGAGCCTGCAGAGACCAGTTCTCTGTTCCTGGTCTGCGGGAAGCATTGTGCTCTCTGGTGACCTTCATAGGAAAATGAAAAGTCCAGATGGATGATACTGACTCATTTTCATTCTTTGTTCATGTTTCCTTTCCTTCCTTTGCTTTTTTGGAGAGGAGGCTTCAGCATTTTATTCTTACTGGCTAAAGATGAACTTTAAATTTGATTTTATTTTTTTTATTTTCAAAGTCATCAGGGACTTTTGCTGAAGTGTAGAGCTATGAGTTCAAATACTGTCCTGAACAGAGATGATCTCTGTAAATTAGAATCTAACATCTAACTTAAACTGATCTGGGAGGAGGGTACTCATTTTCAGGATCTGTGTGAGAACTGTATATATACATACATACATAAATTAAACAAAATGTCTGTTTCTTTTTGTCAGCTTACGTTGCATCGTGCCAGCCATCCTTAAACAGTATGGTTTCGAGAAAAATTCCTTCTTTGGCACTGAGTCTGTCACCGTTTAAGCCAGTGGCAGCACTTAAATCAGTGGATTTAAGAGAGTGGCACTGGGGCAGTGAGGAGGGGGAGTTAGTCAGTGCATTTGTTTCCTTAGGCCACAGCTCTCAAGGGAACAGCAGGAGTCACCAGGCAAGGGGCTTTAGTTTGTGGATGTTTTAAATTAAGTTGTGGTCACAGGCCTGTTCATAAACCTGCAAGGAAAAACAAATGCAATTTCGTTGTAATCCTGTTTGTTGCAGAGACACTACAGAACGCTGCACTCAGCTGCTGGGGCAGCAGCCTTCCTGGGCTTGAAATGGCTCATGTGGGTTACTGGAGGCGTCTGCTGTGTGCCCACAATGCAAGGGCTGCAGAAGAAACAAAATGCTGCTCTGCTGGGGCTGAGCCATGAGCCCATACAAACCCTGCTGAGAGCAGAGATAGGAGCAGCCCAGACACGTGTGACCACCAGGCAGCAGCATGGGAGGTAGTTGCAGGAGGCTATTTGGCAGAGCAGTGACAGGAGATTGATAAGATTGCTGCCGGAATTTGTTATTAGTATTTACATATCTGAGTAGTCTGCTATGTGTTGGAGTAGCTGTACTGCATCTCCTACTAAATACAGGCAGTGTAAACTGAAGTTGGATGGGACCTGTGCTATGTGAAGTGTAGTCTTCCCATGAACTGGCAGCAATGCTTTCATCCTGTTTGGGTGGGGCTGTCTGCCCCCCTGCACAAACTCATCACAGAGTCACAGAATATGCCGAGTTGGGAGGGACCCACATTGAGTCCAACCCTCAGCCCTGCACAGGCCCAGCCCCAAGAGTCACCCCCTGTGCCCCAGAGGATCAGCCAAACCCTCCCTAAGCTCTGGCAGCCTTGGGGCTGTGCCCACTGCCCTGGGGAGCCTGGGCAGTGCCCAACCAGCCTCTGGGGGAAGAACCTTTGGCTGAGATCCAACCTGAGCCTGCCCTGACACAGCTCCAGCCATTCCCTGGCTGCTGTCCCTGGTCCCCCCAGAGCAGAGCTCAGTCCCTGCCCCTCCTCTGCCCCTGCCCAGGAAGCTGGCACTGCAGTGAGGTCTCCCCTCAGTCTCCTCCAGATGAACACACCAAGTGCCCTCAGTGTCCTCGCACGGCTTCCCCTCAGGGCCTTTCCCCATCTTCACTGCCCTCATGGGAGCTCATTTATTGTTTGCACCACATTTCAGTCCAGACAGTGATTTTTACATCATTCTACACTAATTAGGCATGTTATCTCTAATCTTTTGTGGCTGTTATGAAAGGAGGAGGAGAACTGATGGATAATACCTATAGGTTCAACATTATATTCTCTTTAGAAGTCCAATTATCACTCATGGGAGACTGCACATGCACAAAAAGCATATGTTATTTTAATGTGTAAATCAATAAAGCTACCTTGTTTTTTTCTAGTTTTATTCCAATATTGATGGGATCTGTGAAAGTCTTTTTGAAAAACGGCATCCTATCTGTCTTGAGTTTTCAGTAGGAAGGATAGATCAATTTCTTTGGGAAGGTTCTGAAAGAGTATAGAACAAACAGATATGATCAGTGATTCTGAAAACTTTTAAGTATTGATGGTTTCCAGCCAGGGCCTTGTATGCTTCTGGAATATGTGCTGAGCGAGCTGTGAGCTGTGCTCTGGTTAAACGCCAGCCCCACCTGAAACCAAAAGGCCTGGGATATGCAGAGTTCAGGATGGTCAATGCAATCATTCCTTCTGACTTGAAACCTTCTCTGCCTTTGACTTTTTAGTCAACGTTTATTTCAATAAGGGAGGAGGAAAGAAAATAATACTAATATAAAAAAACCCCAGGGTATTGGGGAATAGGAAAAGAAACTAAACCAGCCTTTTAAAATTACTTTCTCTCTTGGTTCTGCATGATGGCAGATTTTGCTGTTGAACAACATGGCGCCCTCAGAAGTGAAAGGAAAAAGAGCATCTGTACAGAGGAGTCCCCAGGATGTGTGTGTGTAGGGAGCTGTTCTCAGTAAAAGGGACCATAATGATTATATTTCTGAAATGACTGAGACTAATAAATGTGGATATGTAAAAAGAAGGGATTCTTTTTTTGTTGGTCCATTGAGGAGGGCTATAATTTTTTTATGTTTAAGCTCTGATCAGAAGTTGAAGTGACATGAAATCAGAATTGAAATACAGCTCTGTGGAATACTTTGTCAGTAGAAAAAAAAATGCATATGATAAAGCTGCTGAATTTTTGGCATCAATTACAACACCATCTTGTGAGCACTGGCTAGAGACATTTATGCCCAGGTTTAAGCAGCATTGTGCTCTAAATGAATGGAGAATTTCAGATAACTGCATTTCCCTTTTCTGTTCCAAGTATGTGTGAGTATTCTGCAGGGCTTTTATTTGATTGAATTGTAATCAGAGTCAGTCATTACTTTGCTGTTTGGAAAGATAATTCCTAGGAATGAGAAATTAGAGTGAAATTCATTCTGCAAGTTTAGAGCTCTTAAGCCTACCAGATTTTTCAGGATGTTTCACAGCTTGGTTCCAGTGCATATTTGAGAAGTGTAAATACCCTCCAACCTAAACAGAAATGATCAGAGCTAGGGCCCAGGGCACTCTGAGTTCTGGTGTCTCCTGGCTGCAACTGATGTTATGGTGTATATTATTTTTTTGAAGACCACAAAAGCCAAACCCCAAAGATCTTACAGACCTAGGACTGTGGTCAAATGTGGTGCCTGATAAAATAAAACACTTGATGTTGCACAATTCCACCTTGGATAGCATTTTTGAATGAAATTACACAGTGACACTCCTGGAGGTGTTCAGCTCTGTGCTGGTGGGTTCCGCAGTTGAGGATCATGGTGTACAACAGCTACACCCTGCCTGGCCTCCCAAGAACTGAAAGAGCTTCTCAGATCCAAACTTCCATGTGATTCCAGAACCTGGAAGTCCCTGTAGAGTCTGAAGGCAGACATGGGTGTCATGGGTGCAAGCGTGCCCAGCTGGATGGACTCCTCAAGCACGTAGCCGTGTTGTAAGAGGAGTGTAATAGGCAGCACAGTGTCTGGGGATCTGCACGAGAGGTGGATGTGTGGTGTGGTGTACTTGTCACAAGCTGAGCAAGAGGTCTTACCTTAAGGCAAGAGGAAGGTACGTTTGCTTCCAGCCCTGAACTGACTGACTTGACTAACTCAGAAGACAAAGGAGACCAGATTCTCACCTGTGCTTGGGGCAGGAGGAGGGACCTTCCTCTTCCCCCTTGCAGTGCCCTTAGGAAAGAGATACAATGCCCTGGGACTGGAGAATGAGGAGGGTGTGAGCAACAGGCAAGTCCCAGAAAAGGCCAACCGGGCAAAGTTGATCCAGCCATCTACCCCATTGGAACTGGTGCTTTAGGGGGTTAGTGATTGGAGACTTCCTGATGAGAGGCCCCGTTTGTCATCCAAGCAGTATCTCTGGAGAAGTCTGCCTGCTGGGAGCTTATATCTGTGGTGTCACTGAGAGGCTGCCGAGGCTGGTCAAGCCTGCAGACTGTCACCTGTTCCTGCTATTCCAGGTAGGGTTGAATGACACTGCAAAGAGATGACTCAGAAATATCAAGGGTGACCTCCCTTGGAACAATGTTCAAGGAGTCAGGAGATGAGGTTCTACTCCATCTTCCTAGTTAGAGAAGAGGATTTGAGAAAAAGGAGGTGAATTGAGCAGGTGAAAGACTGCCTGCATAGCTGGTGCCATGCAGACACCAGGTCTTGTATTTTATGATTTTGCGCATACCTTCAAGAAACTGGGCCTGGGGACAACCTATGATCTGAGCTGGCCAAGTGGAGCATAAGTGTCCTGGGCAGCAAACCGGCTGGACTTATCAACAGAGCCTTAAACTACGTCTAAAAAAGATTCAAACTTTCAATTCCTTTTCTATTTATAATATCTACTGTAACTTCCTTTCTATTCTGGCTTAAACAGACTTTAAATTTTGAAATCATTATAATGCCTCAGTTACTGCAACAAACAGATATCACACAGCTCAGACTCATCTCACATCCTGACTGTGGGAGCAGGCTGAGAAGAACAGCAAAGAGCTGGTGCTGTGCTCATCGTGTCAGAGGCTGTCTCAGTTTAATGAGACTGAAGGGTTTTGCTAAGGAGGATGAGTTATGAGGAAGACCAAGCTCCTCCCTCCAAGCAACTGTAAATCTGAAATTAAGAGGCTCCAATTGAGCAAGTATGGAGAAAGAAAAAAGATAACAGCCCTTTATTAAAAGATATATGTGTATTGGTAGAAGAGCAAAAGAACACAAAAACAACTAAACAATAATTCCACACCCGAAGTTCCCCACAAAAGAGCCCAGTTCGGTACTTTCCACCTTTTGGTGCAATTCCAACCGTGAACAGCAGGGGGCGCTGTGGGGTCAGTGCAGTGCTCGTGTTGGCCAGCAGGGGGCGCTGTGGTCAGTGCAGTCTCGGTGTTGGCCAGCAGGGGGCGCTGTGGTCAGTGCAGTCTCGGTGTTGGCCAGCAGGGGGCGCTGTGGGGTCAGTGCAGTGCTCGGTGTTGGCCAGCAGGGGGCGCTGTGGGATCACGGCAGTGCTCGGTGTTGGCCAGCAGGGGGCGCTGTGGGGTCAGTGCAGTGCTCAGTGTTGGCCAGCAGGGGGCGCTGTCAGGTCAGTGCAGTCTCGGTGTGGGCCAGCAGGGGGCGCTGTGGTCAGTGCAGTGCCCGGTGTTGGCCAGCAGGGGGCGCTGTGGGGTCAGTGCAGTGCTCGGTGCTGGCCAGCAGGGGGCGCTGTGGGGTCAGTGCAGTGCTCGGTGCTGGCCAGCAGGGGGCGCTGTGGGCCCCGTGCGCGGGAGGAGCCGCGATGGCGATTTTCCCCCCCCCGAGAAGGGAAGGGGAGAAGGGGGAAAAAACCCCCAAACTCTTTCCCACAGACTCACACTGTCAGCGGCTGCCTGTGGCCGGGACTCCCCCAAAGGTTCCTTCCCAGAAGGGCCAAGCCTCTCTGATGAAATCTGAGCTAGTCCAGGCTGGGGGCAGAACAGGGCGCAGGGGAATGGAGGTGAACCGGGTCCAGAAGCAGCCAGATGACCTGGCCAAAACCAAAACGAACCATGGAAAAAATCCCTCCACACACACCCCTTCCCTGAGTCAGGGCAAAAGTGAAGTGACTGCCGTTTCTGAGGAGAGGAAAAAAAAACCTCACCTCCACCCTCCCAGTCTTCTGACAGCCATCAGTCTGGAATGCAGGCCTGCTAGTCAGTTCTTTTGTGCCTGTCAATCACCCAACCAAAAGAACCACCCTCTCCCTCCCTCGTTCAACATCCCTCTTTCACAGTGTTTCAGTTTGAGTTTCTGCCTCAACCTTAGCCTCTCGAGAGTAGTCCACGGCAGCCAGAAGTCCAAAGTGCTGTCCATTGCACCACAGAGCCCTCTCCAAGTACGCCGGAAGAGAAGAAGGGCTCAACCTACTTCTCCCCTTGTATTAATACTTCTGCTTACATAAAGAAATAGAATGGAATACTGGGATATGGTATTTCCTTAGTTTCGACCTGGTTGCCAGGAAGAGGCCTAGACCAAACCATTACACACAACGATGCAGGAGAAAGAAAAAAAATTCCCACTTGGTTTTTTAGAACAAGTAAACCTATGACAGAGGCATGTTGCTATCACTTGCCAGCTTGATGGGTCTGCAGGTATGTGTGTTAGGAGAAAGGATAGTCACAAGCTCCAAGCCTTGCTGTAAGCCTCATCCTGCCTGTCAGCTTAACCTAGGAAAACACTGTTCTTCCTTAAACCATCAGAGAAAAAAAGGCGTCAGATTCCTTGAGGGGTCATAGTCCATAGTTCAAGCTGAACACCTTCTGATTGGGTTAAGGAAACTTAATCACTGTGTGGCTCTCACTGACCTTTGTTGTGCTCTAGCTGCATCTTTCTTAAAGTCCGATCCTGTTGCCTTATGGAATACTTATTGCCTAGATTGACTCTGTGTAGACACTTCACCTATCTTGTTATGGCTTTATTCAGAATAAAGTTGCAGTTCAACTGCTGTCTGTAAGAAGGTTGTTGTTGCATACCTTGATACACAGACACAGGGCAGAGGGTTGTAAATAAAAAGAATGAACGGACTGACATGTTACTGAGGAAAGTACAAGCAGTAAAAGTTAGGAATGTTCTGTGCAATGGGAACAGTAGCTGTCTGTATATCAGCCTTTTTTGTCCATTTGGTTGGCCCCTGATTTCTAGGCACCTCTTCCTCCTGTGCCACATGAGGTTCCTGTAAAGTAAATTCAGTCAGCAGCACATCAAGCAGAAATCTGTTTTTTTTTCCTTTAGTCATCAAGAGCCTCCTACCTGTGTTGGTTACTGCATCCATGGCACCAATTACCATCATGTCAAATAAAGGTCTGAGCTCTTGCTGACCTTGGTCAGAAAAACCTTTATTTTGCAGGACTTTTCTTAAACTGACATTTTCTGGCACAGGAGCTGTAACATCTTAGGTGCACTTGAAAGTATTTTCTAAATAAGCAGGAACACTTCTATGCAAGAAAATGGTCAAATTAGTGTAAATTGTAACCATCTGAGATGGCTGAGCATTGAAAAGTGAAAGCCTGGGATAGCAAATGTGAGTTGTGTTTCCTTAGCTGTTATGCAGGTTGTGCCTTGGAATCGTACCTGTGAATCAGGGCCACATCGTGTGTTACCTGTGCAACCTCAGGGTAGGTTGATAGTCCAGCCCAAAGTATTTACCAACAAAAATCCAACAGCTGGGCACAAATGGAGTAGCAGAGGGAAAGGAGGAAGCAGCACTGATTGGTGGGGTTGCATGTGCCCTCAGCACATCCACAACCTCTTTGCCCTGAGTGGGCTCCCCAGGTAGAGATGCCAGTGAGAGCAGGAGAAACCCAGAAATTGAGCAGAGCCCAACTGTTGTCCCTTCTGTCCCATTTCTTCATGTTAGGAGTCTTTTCCTTTCCAAGGTCTCTAGTACAGGGACTGGGGGTGGTTAATGAGGAGCTGTCTTTTGAGGGCACAGATATTTTACAGAACTCTTTTTAATACTTTTTTTTCCTTCCTACTCTTGTCAGTGTCTCTCCCCTAAGTTTAAAATGCCATGTGCTCTGTGCTATTCCAAGCTTTCCTTTTGGTAGGGAGAGAAAGGCAGGCCTGTTGTGCTGTAATAATACTCACCCTCATTCACTGAGGGTGCCATGTGCTGTGTTTTTGAGCCAAACATATTTCTGATTGTGTGATACCTAAATCTACTACCCAATATTTCCCATGCTTAAGCTTCAATAAAAGCTATTCCAAGTTGCCTGTATTCCAAACAGAGTGTGTAATCTCTTTATTATGCGTGGCCTGGTTTGCTGGGCACATGGATAAACCTGGCTGTGTGTCATGATGACTGTTTATATGGCCAGTCAATAACTGGAACAGAGTTAAATAAAATCAGTGTTTTGTCTTCCCTTAGAAAGGACTCATCAGCAGATGGGAAATGCTGCCATTCTTTCTTTATTTTTGGCAAGGGCTTGCATGGTTGACAGGCCCTTGCTATGATGGAAAGAGGTGGTTCAATGAGGTTTAGGGAAGATCTAATAATACGTCATTTGCTTCTGCCATGCTTGGAATATGGTTTAATTTGATCATTTAAAATGTATTTTTTTTACATCTTACAGGAACCTGCTTTATTACCTATACCCTGGTTTGACATCTGTGTAGCAAAATGTGAACATTTGGAAGATGCAAACTGAAATCAAAGTGTAGAATTCCCTTTGAAGCTTAGTTTCTTGCTCTTTTCCCTCCCTACCTTTTAATATTCGGCATGCTATAATTTTATTTCTCTGAAATTTTCAGTGTAATTGAAAGAGTGTTGAAGGAACAAAGAAAATATCTAGATTGCACAAATGCCACTTGAGGTGATTAGTTAAAAGTAATGTATTTGAAATTTAATACATGTATTAAACACGTGTACACGTGCATGCATGGGGAAGCCAGTGGAATAAATTCTGCATTTAGATGACTGAGAAGCTTCCAGGCTCTGTTATCTAGAGACCAGTTGATGCTGACAGACTGTCTGAAGAATAGGATGATGGTTTTCAAGGAGGTTGAATTATCCTTATTTATTTATAATTTTAAATTAATTTGTTTAGTGTTTTATGGCAAATTTAGATAAGGTGAGACATTTGATTTTTCATCCTTTTTTGTCTTTCCTTGATAACTATTGCCAATGATACAAGAGCATGGAAAACTGTATTTAGCCATTCCCAGAGGAGATGAAATCAAGAGAATTAAAGTAAATTTAACAAAGCTTCTCCAGACCTGCTAAATCTCATGGTTTGTGCAAGACTCTTTCTCAGCCCTTTGATGAATACAATACTACAGCTCCAGCTTCTGGGCTTCAGACAACTTTTCCTGGGCTCTGTGGTCCAAGAAGTGATGAAGCTGCAGCACCAGAAAGCAGCACTTTGGGGGTGCAGCCCTGAATGGCCCTCACCCCCGTGCTCCAGGGAGGCTGCAAAGACACAGCAGTAATTGCATCTCACTGTGGTCTTACCTGACCCATAAAAGGCCTTGACCCAAAAGGAAGAGAGAAAGGACAGATGGTGAGTCAGATAAGCTTCAACAGGTGATCAGCAGCTTAGATTGAGGCTCTTCTCTGTTATCTCCTCATGTCATTATTTTGAAGCCCTTGCAGCAGGGATGTCCCAAGATTTGTTTTATGCCTACTATGGTGTTTTGAGGAAAGCCTTTGCTTGAGCACTGCTTCAGAGGTGTGGCTTGAGATCCCTTGAGTGGGGTAGTATGAAAATGGAGCTGGATTCCTCCAAGTGTTCTCCCTAGGAGGACACTGGAATGTCAGGGAAAATCTTCTTGTGGTTTTGACCCTAGAGGAAACTCATTTGTTTGTAAGTTCTCTTCTGGATGGTGGATGGTTAGAGAGATTCCTGCACAATGTGATTGTCATGATGGACCTAATACTGGAGATGATCAGAAGATGCACATCTGGAGGCAGAGGCATCTAAATGCATCCACAGGGCTTATTTGCATGAGGAAAGTTTCACAGGCATTGAAGGGTGAGCAACACTGAATTCTAGCCTGTGATGTTCTACACTGAATTTTGACAGGAATTCCTGCAAACCTGTATCCCTCTGCCCCATGTGAGCCATAGACAGACGTCCTGTGGCAACTGGGATCCATCAGGGAAATAGACATTTTTCTTATGGTTTTCCCAGTATTCTTAACACTTTCATAACAGTCTTCTGGGGAACTGATGTAAGGGTCAGGATTCACCAAATCTTATCTGTCAGTTAGAGAATGCAATGACATTTAATATATGTTATAATAAAGCCTGATTTCCACTTACTGAGAGAGTTGCTATAAATGGCTGGATTAAAAGGGTATCTTAACAAAATCACAGAACACAGAGAAGGAGCCTGTAGTGTTTTTGTACTGGATGCCTCTTTTTGCTATGATCCTCTTTTAATGTGGCTTTGAAAACTGCCCAGCAGTACAGTATTATTTACCCTTGCTTTAAATGTTAAAACATATTTTCTTTTTTTCAACCTAAAGGAGACCTTTATATGGAATATAAAAATCACAATATCACAAGTAAAGGAACATTAAGGAAGCATAATGCTGGGGGGAAGTTTGCTTTGAACATTGTTTCCATTATTCAGAATACATCAAATTTCAGCCTGAATAGAAATGAAAGACTATAGAGGAAACTTTGCAAATACCTGATACTCTAACTTTTACTTTGCTCTTGTTAACTATGTCATGATTAAGGGAGAATGGAAAATTGTAAAGGGGCTGTGCCATTGCAAATGATATAACTACGACCCTGTCTTAACTATCGGCATGGGTGAAAGTTCTTTAGTAGTCAGTAAATTCCCTGAGCTTTTAGAATGTTTTTCTTTGATACATCAAAACAAAAGGAATAATATATTCTTGAAAGCACAAGAAAACTTTGCATATTTGCCCAATATTAATCACACATGGGGTTGTATTTCTGCCTGATGACAAAATGATGCAATTGTGTCTCATGGAAAATAGTTTCTGCAGGATTGTTAGATTTTAGAAATCCCACGCTGCTTTCCATTGATTTGGAAGATAAGGGAATTATAGACATATAAAAGCATAACCTGAGGCCTCATATCATTCAATAACTGTTTCCTAGGGGATTTATTGTATCAATTTTCAGATAGTTTTTTGGCCAACTTTTTAACATCTTCCTCCTTAGCTGATGTTGCTGGGCTGTCTACCCTTTGTTCTAACCAGATCTTACCCAGAGCACTAGGCAGCTGTCCTAGTTAGAACAACTGGGACCAATTCATCACTGGATGGGTGTAGCCCAGGACTGTGTATTCTATAACTTTCCATGCCATTTCCCAGAAACTGTTGTCAGTAGAGGCCTGTGAGATAGGAAGATGTTCCTGTCCTCATACCCTTTTATGGAATTCCCCGCTCTGAGGGAAGGACTGAGCATTCCTGCCTGAAATGGAGAATATATAAACTTGGAGCTTTGGAACCTTTTTACCACTCGTGGGATCCAGAGGAAGACTGCAGCTCACCACTCTCAACCAGACTGCAGCTCACCACCCTCAACTGGACTGCAGTCACCACTTTTGACCAGACTGCAGCAGCTCTCCCACCAGCAGGTTTTTCCCCTCTCCCTTTACTTTGGACTCAGGGGGGGCCCAAGGAACACCACTTTGTTCATGCCCTAGGGTGCTGGGTTATACATTTGGGTTTTGTGGGTTAAAACCAATTGTTTGTCTGTATAATCGTACTTATTGTATTATTTTATTAAATTGTTATTCTGATTTATAATCTCTCTTTTGAGTTGAGTTCATTTCCCTTGCTGGATAACTTTTAAACCAGCACAGCAGCAGACCCACTTCACCAAATTTTCTGGAGATAATGATGTTTTACTTTATTTTTGGGCCTATCCAGTGCTCAACCATCAGGTAAGGCCTCTTAGAAGATGATGTTGGAACCTTAGACACTTGTTCTTATTCATGAACGTGGATGTGCAGGGCTGGTTTTATGAAAGTTCCACCCTATTTAAGGTTTGCCAACTGACTGTTCCCATACTACAGCAAAGCAGCATTTCCTCTGGGTAGAGCATTCCAGCACATTCTGCCACTAGTTTTGTAGAGAGAGAGTGCTAATATTTGTACGTTCCCTACTCTTTCTAGAGAGCAGGTATTCGTGCTTTCTCACAAGACTGTTATTTTTTAGTAGCTATCTATTTTTTTCTACTGTGACAATTTAAAAAGAAGAAAAAGTGGGAAGGAGAATTACTACTTATTTCAATTCTTGCCACTGTTTTTTATTGACAGAGCAGAAAATACAATAAAAGAGGTGGAGGTGGTCAATCAGAGATGGCTTTTGTAATTGCCTACTCACATCATTCTTACCCTGACCTAATGCATTCTTAATCTTTCTTTACAATATGTGGATGTTGCTCACTTAAATGGATTTCAGCTGAAGCAGAATTCTCTAATTAGACAGTAACAGTGAAGGAAGTGACCATTATCCAGTTATTGAATTTTCAGGCAGCCTGTATTAGCAGTTGTGCTTCTACTAGCTGATCTTTAAACATGGAAATAATGCATCCAGAGATTATTGTTCAAAACTATTTTCAAGAGTCTAATAGCTTTTTAATTTTTTAGAATAGCTTATATTCATCAGCAGGGGGCAAGGATAATCTGATTGGCTCAATCAACTCAGATATTTTGTCCCTCTTACATAATGACAGGTTGTATTCTGATTTTAAACCAATGGGAAGCTGGGGTTTTATAATTTTTTTTGGATAATCTTGTGAACTGTAGCCCATGCTGTCAGTGAGTTGAGGTTGTGGGATTCTCTGGCAAGTAAGAAAAGGGCCTCATAGGACTGAAGTATATGTGCAGAGAGTTGCTTTGGTAGTTTGTCGGTGCTTTGAGTGATTCTTTGTTATTTTCTTTATTGTACTCTTGAAGGCTCATCTGTTTAGGGAAGCTACTGAGCAGGGTATGAATTCATGGTGTTTTATCTGTAGTGTACTTGGGTCTTTTATCTATTCTGTGCTGATGCTCTGGGGACAAGATACAAGGGAGCTGATTTCCTCAAAGGTGTCACAGCTGTGATCATGGAGAGGGGTAAGTGTGGGCTTTACAGTTATCTAGCAACTCTCTTATTGTGAAACCAGGAGGATGTGTTTCACAGAAGGATCAATGGGGGAAGCCTCTAACCTCCACAGACTCCTTTTCCCAGGTAAAACATCTCACAAGTCATTCTGACCTTCCCTCTCTCTGCAGGCAAGCTCTATATGTTAAACATCTCCCCAGCACAGATCAAATCCTCCAGCACACTAACATTTACACATTTCAATCCTTGACTGGAAGTGAGACATTTGAAAATATGTAGGGCCTGGTTGTACCTGGGAGAAAGATGTTTCCAAGAGGTTCAGGACCTACAGAGAGTGTGGGGGTTGGAGCTCTGTGTCCAAGGCCAAGGACTATGCACTGACATGCTCAAAAGAAGGAGCAGGCACTGCTCAAAGCCAGATGCTCTTCTCAGTCCAGGGCCAGTGCTTTGTGTCACCCTAATGTGTGCCAGTAGCTCAGAGAAGACTGACTCGCCTGTGCCAGTTCATATTTGCCTGAAACAATGTTTGGGTCATTCTATGAGGTGTGTGATGTGATAATGTTACCCCAATATTCCCTTGGTTGCATCTACAACAGTTGCTATTGCTTCAACAGCTGCAGGCTATTTTTTCCTCTGACAAATCTGTACCTTATGGGACAAGCTCTAAAGTAAAGGCTCAGGTTGAACTCAGGGCATCATAAAAGGCAGGGCTCATAAAGGAGGTCATCAAGAAGAGTTTTTACCTGTAGTTTCTGCACTTGTAATTTTTTCAAACAAATATGGATAGCAGGTCGGCCCATGTAGCTGTTCATATTTACAGCATCAGGCAGCACACTGGGTAAGAAGTTTCCCATAGTGGGTCTCACAAACGTAGGCAGGTTAGTTGATTATATTAGTTGATTATGTGCAGTTTTTAATTACTTTATAGGAAATAATTTTCAGCTGGTGGGTCTGGGCCACAGAACTAGAAAGTATGTTTAAACAGCTCTAGCTATGAGAGTAGGTGCTGCTAGTCTGAATGTATTCCACTTTCCAGCACTCTTCTGAGTCTTAGTACTTTTGGAGTGCTGTTGTTAGAGTAGTACCCAAACACTGATAGATTAATGCCTTTGTAAATCAGAAAGGTATAAGTCTGGCCAATGGAAATACAGTGAGTTTGTGTGTGGAATCTCTATGGTAGGTATGTAATGTCTGTATGGCCACAGCACAGAGTGGAAGATATTTGAAAAGGAGGCAGTGTTCAATAGATATTGATTCTTTTGCAAGCCCTAATGTATGAAATTAGAAGAGTTAACACAAACAAAGATGACTGAAGGATAGTCAATGCGCACATTAGGATTTGAATTCGGATGTCCTTTGTTCTGGGCCTGGGATAAATCCTTTCCCTGTGGTACTCCATGGTTAAGTAACACGCAGTTAGTCCATTCTAGAGTTGTAAAATTAACTCTTTTCTCCTGAGTTTTGGTTTTGTCATCCTTTCTGGGTCAGCTTTTACACTAAAACACAGCAGAAACATCAGTAGACTGCAGGTAAAACGATTTGTCTCCACTCAGGTGTTCAATACTAGCCCAGGGTTACCTGTGTGTCACAGGAGTGTTATGGAAAGGCCAACTTGGATTCCCAGAGCAGCACATTAGTGCAATGATAGTGCAAGTCAGCCCAGGTGAGAGACAACATTTGTGCTCTCCTCCTCTGGCTCAGAAGCTGATGGGTTTTGTGCTGGCTCTGGAATCTCTCCTGGGCTCTGCGATGTCCAGTGATGGGCATGTTCCAGGCTGCACTCCTGTATTGCTGGGCTTGTGTGAAACTGTGGATTGTATCTTCAAGGCATTGACATGCTAGGAGACAAATGTATTCCAATCAGTTAAATTTTCCATGAAATTGAGTTTCCATGGAAAAATACTCTTTTTTGTTGCAGTGCAGTGGATAAAGGTTAATAATTTAAGTGCGTCTTTTTATTTTCTGAAAAGAAAGTGATTGACTTGATAGACTTTGTTTTTATCCAGAAATCTGAGTTGTCTGAAATGAGTTTGCTTGTGAACGAAGGTTGCTTCTTCAGTCCATTTTTTGTGTCTGGTTATAATTTGCTCATAGAGATTCTACATTCACTTGCTGGGAATGTTCTCATCCAAAGGAATACATGCTGTGCCAGTTCAAGCTTTTGTACTGTCAAGGGGGATAGTCATGAAATAAAAAAAATAACAGAGAAGTTCCGGTTTTAAATAAAGATGGTAAAACTTGCAGCTGTCACATAACAGATGTGTTCTGGCTGTAAATGCTACTGGTCACTGTGCCATTTGAATGCCTGTTACACAGCCCAGAGAAACTGGCACGTGCCTTAGGTTGGGATGCACAGGAGACCCACTATGAAACAGGTAGTTCCTACTCTAGTAAGTGTTCAGCCATTTCAGAATGAGTCAGCACCAACTGAAGCTTTGAATTCCATGTTTGTTGCCTCATAAATAAAGAACTAGAGCAATGTGACCTCTGGCTTTTATTTTGGACAACAGATACCAATAACTCCTTGGAAAGTGTAAGTCTGATTTTCCAGTTCTTTAAATTGGAAGTTTCTTATTCCAAATGGCATGAAAATAAGAAGCATTGAAATTTAATTGAAAATTACTTCTGCAAATACATGGATTCTTTTAATAAATGCATCCAGGTTTTCACCAGATTTCTGGGTGCTTAAAATTCATAAGGCTGGGAGTCCTGGAGTCAGGCTTGTCTACTGCTGAAAGGGTTCTGAGGAGCTGGAGACTTCAGAAGCAGTAAAGTTTCTGTAAATTCAAGGCAGTTTGCCTGGTGATTTACCAAGCTGGCAAGAAGACTTGCAGACTTGGCTTGTGAGGTTGCTAGTGGTGAGTTTAGGACTTGAGGGTTTCTTTATCTCCAGGTTTCTATCAGCCTGCTGGGATGATTGCAGCAGAGTATGAGGAAATTAAGTAATTTTCCAATGGAAACCTGCATGGTTTTCATGAGATTTTTAGTCAAATTAATAAACTAAAATGTTTTGATGAACTTGATTTTTAATTTTTAGGTTTTTTTCTAGTGGAAAATATTCCACTGGAAAGTTTCTAAGTGGATACAAAGACCATTTCGTTACAGCTTCAGTGGTGATTGCTGATTGTTCCGACTTCTTTGCTTGAGATTATCTGGATAATGCAGACATCCTCAATCACAAGATCTTTTACAAAAATCTGTAATGTAGTTTATGAAATGACCTGTTACTGCCAATCAGAAAAAACATGCTGTAAGCTGTTTTACTGGATCTCACATGTGCGAGTGGTTTTTTAGTGTCAACTCTGCTAAGTTCATAAATTTAAGGAGATTACAAAAACCTGTACAAATTCGTGTGTTCCACAAAGCTTCCCTACAATGAAGATTGTCAGTTCTTGCCTTAGTAGGAATCCTGGTTTCCCAATAATGGACAGGAAAATGATATAAAAAATAATTTTTGTCATTCATGTTGTGCTCCTTATACAAATCACCTATTTTAATTCTTGTTTGCTGGTGCAGAGGTACTAACTGATGCACTCCATGTGCAGTTTAAATGACGCCCACCAGTTGTGATCATCTTGAGGAGGGAAAAATTATCAGAAGGGATATGAGGAAGAGAGAGATAAGGAAGCTCCAGAGATGAACAGTGGCTGATGGCCATGCATGGCCATGCCACATCTACTGAGGGTGCTGGCACAGGAGGAGGAATCGAGGTCCTTGGATTCATGTCTAGGCAGGTACTTTGGTCAGAGGTGCTGGGAATGGAGTCTGAAATGGCTCTGAGTCAGCAGCAGCAGCTGCAGCTGCAGAAAATGTGGCCGGGGAGAAAATGGAAAGCAAAACATGCAGGTGTGTGGAGTTGAAAGAATTATGCTCTGCAAAACTCAGTTAACAATTCTACCAGTGCTGTACAAATTAGACAGGATTCCATTCCTGTCTAAACTCTGGAATGATCAACATACAATAAAATGCCATAAATTTTTTTATCATAAAAATAGAGATGTGTTGCTGCATACCCACTGTGCTCAGATGTGTTCTGATACCTCAGAGCTTTTTGCTTTTTTTTAACTTTTGTAGATTTTAGAAGTAGTTGTGTGGTGAATGTAGATTTTAATAAAGCTGTATAATATGCCACCCTTTAGCACAGTAGTTTTCACATTTACCCAATCCTATTACCCCCTTTCATATCTAACTTTATAAATTCCTTAGCTTGTTTAGACTTCCGTCAAGGTAGGCCTTCTTTCTGTTTAAGAACCTTTGCACCTGGCTTGAACAAGAAGACACATCATAGTCAAAGGATCCTTCAAAACCCAGAACTTTGGAGGAGCTCCAACGACTGGATGTGCTGTGACAAAGAGGAAGATGGGGAAGAAGGGGCCCCATATGCCCCCAGACCCAATTCCCAAAGGGGCGTGTCGGGGGGAAGAACGGGGGTGGACAAATCTAGGATTGGATGGACCTTATTATAAAATCACAGAACCACTGTCAGGCCTGAGGTTAAAGGACCTACTCTCTTTATCTTATCTCCTACACTAAATTGGCCTGGAGTCTTTTTTCTCTGTGGTCTCTTAAGGCAACAGTTCAGTCCAGGAGTGTTTTCCCATGTCTTCAGGGGCACTTACTCTTCATTCTGGGGCAGCCAGCCCTGCAGAGTCTGAAATACAGCAGCTTAAATACAAGAGTACCTGTGCAGTAAGAACTGCAATTGCCAGAGAGCTCTGGAGGCTTCTCCCAAAATTTGGCAAAGGTTTTAGGAGATTTACCCTATCACTTGAAGGATATGAAATCAAGCAGACCAGACCAACACTTCACGATGTCTGGTTTCAACTGCTGGTGGAATTTCACATGCAAGGTATGTGTGAGCTCCTGCTTGAGGCCATAGGTGCTATTCACTGGAATGGGTGCAAAGAGGATAATGTGTGGACTTCTATTAGTCTGGTCCCTGACTGATGAAGATCATTGTTGGGTGGGAGTAGCCAACCTCACTGCTGCAGGAGCTGAGTTGCTCGGGCTTGGAACCTCCAGGTAGGGCAGGGATGTATCACTTCACTTGCTCATATTTATATGGCTCTTGTGTCTCAGAGTCCATGTGACTTGGGCTCCAGTGACTGTATTTTCTGCTCTCTGTCCTGTGGCACAGGGAAAGAATCATCTTTCAGTGGTTTGATCTGCTCCTGAGAATATCCCTGGGTGGTGAACGAGCTTGCAGAGCTCTGAGGAATATGCTGCAGCTAAGGTGAGTTATTACATCTTTGTTGACTTGTAACCTGAAATCTATATCCCACTGAGTCTTGCTCTGTAGCCATCGTCTCTTTGCCTTGGGATTATTGATTGCATTAAAGTGTTCACTTTGTACTGCACACAGTAAGATAGGGTCCTGATTGCTTTTACTCATGTTGCCACTTGGAAAGGTTATTTATGTGGAACTATACCAACATCAGTACCAATCTAGAAAGCAGGATGTTTTATTACTTATTGAAAATCTTTATACAAATATGTTAGTTACTGAGATAAAATACTAATTCAAGGGGAATTCAAGGGGAATCTTGCCCTACTTATTTACTTTATTTATTTTGGTGCATCGTTTTCAAATTAAGAAAACATCAAACATCAATGGGTTACATCTTTTGTTAATTATGCAGAATCTTGTGTTCCTAATAAGACATCACCAAGTCTAGGTTTGTGGCAAAGCATTTTTTAGTCATACTAAATATGTTTGCAGTGTCATGCTGTCATAAATAGGTGTGGATATAATTTTATGTATATAAAACACATTCCATGCTTATTCCTTTCAATTTTCTGTTTGTATTTTCAAATCACAGAGAGTTCCCATGCTGATCATTTGCCTCTTCAAACTGTCAGTAAAATGTGGACTTCACTACGTAATTATCTCACCAGGATTTTGATTTTTGAATTGCTATATCAGACCTAGGAATATCATGTTGTATTACTTTACACAAGGCTTTGGCATTCATACTCCAAGTCTTTCTCTTTCACACCAAGCTGTTTCATCAAACAGGACTTACTGGAATTTCCTCTACCTGTGTTCCATAGGGACCAGTTTGGCACTGCCCGTTATCACAGACCACGAGGCCACCTCAGGTTGCTCCCTGTAAATACAAGTATTGTGAAGTTCAGCCCCTACAGGTTTTGGAGAAGCTTCTGTAGTGAGATCCTGTACATTTTCCTGATGGCCTGATGTGCAAGTTTGGAGTTGGCTTCCTGCCAAATCTCCGAAACTCGACAACAGGGTCTCCTTCCCAGAGAGGGAAGGAAAAAAAAACGAAAAACCAGGCAGCCAAAGTTCTAGCCAAAATATATATATATTATGTATAAAACAGAGATATACAATGAGAATTATATATATGAATCTATGACCCCAAATAGCTTCCCGAAGTCGAAGGGAAGAGGGGGGAAGGGAGAAGGGAAAAGGATAAAATAGGGTGAAAAGGGGCAAATAATAAAACAGATCTACACAATCTAAAAACCCAGCAAAGCTGAAGGATTGGCAAGAGCTCACCACTTCCCTTGAAAGAAAGCAGTACGTCTGGACACGGCCCAGCACTCCCCCCTCACGCGTGGCCGATAACAGCAGTCACTGTAGGCCTCAGCTCCAGATAAGCCAGGCCCAGACAGGGACCACCGTTCTCCAACCTCGCCGGAAGAGAAGAGAGCGAACTCTCTTATCAAAGCCTTATTTATACCCTAGGTTACGTAAAGGAATAGCATGGAATACTTCCTTGGTCACCTTCCCAGTTCCTTCCTGGTTACAAACTGGTTTCCAGGAAGGCCTAGACTGAAACCATCACACCTGATCAAGCTCTAGTAAGGCTCCCAGAGCTCTTTTACTTACTTCTGCTGCAGCTGGGTGCACAGGCCAGGCAGGTCGATGCCACTCTTGGGGCTCTGCAGCTGCAGTGGCTGTTTGCTGCTGGTCAGCTGCTGCTGGGCTGCAGCGAGTGGGAATGGCAACAGTGTGAGATGAAAGCTGCCTCATTTCAACCCTCAAAGGTTTAAGTTAGCTCTTGGGTGTTTTTTAACCAACACTGATGAAAGAAATCATGGGGAAGAAATAAATTGATTTATTTTCAATTGATTTCCCACCTTGGCCTCTAATCATAAGGAAGTACACATGCATTTTTTTTTAGTGCACTGTGATTTGAATCAGGTAAAGAAAACATTTCAGTTATGCAGTAACCAACTGAACTAATTATCCTTTAAAAAATAGCTGAATATGTTTAACAGACCGCAATCTGATTTTTCGTGGGTTTTTTATTTGTTTGTTTGTTTTTCCACAAATAAGCTTCCCACACTTAATTTGCACAGGCATAACTGTCATCTCTTGTTTTCAATGACAAGGCAAAATTTGTTTCCAAATCCTGTTTTCAGTTCTGGGCACAGATCATTAGAATCATGGAGCTTGCTCAGGCTTGAAACCCTTTGTGCTGTTTGCATCCTTACTGTAACCAATATTTTTCATTGAAAATTAATTTCTTAACCATCTAGAACACAAATACCTCTAGTGTTTTATTTTAGGTTCATAATGGTGGAAAGGTAGAAGATAGAGGCATGAACCCAGAGCACCTTTATTTTGATACTATGCATAACAGAATCCATTGAGTGAGTCTCGGGAGTCAGGTTCAAGGACCTCTTGATTAAGAATTAAATTACAGGTATAATTTGCTAAATTTGTGCTTGGGGAAAGAAGGATTTTGATGATGATGTGATTGGTAAACTACACATTTCCTCAGCAACATATTAAAGTCAATGGGAATAGCATAACCAGACATGCAAAATACTTCACAAATCTTAGGAAATAAAACTAAGCCACAGAATCAAAAATCCATGTCAGTAGCTCCTTTATTAAAGTAAACCCAAGGAGAGAGCAAAGCTGACCCCCACTCTGGTCAGACTGAGCTTTCTTCTGCTGTTAAGGAAGATGTAGTCAGAGGAACTCTGGCATTGGCTTCTTTATCTGATTGTTTTTGATAATTTTCATATGATTGTTTTAAAGCATTTAAATGTAGAATCACTTGGAAACTTTTTTCCCAATGGTTAGGTATTATTTATTAGACTAATTTAAATTACTTTTAAATTTCTTTCAAAATTGCTTGAAATTATACTTCTTTTATCTTCTTGTTCTTTGTGTGTGAGTTTGGCATTGTGGGATCCTTAAAGGTGTTTTGGGCTTCAAGATGCAGTTGTGTACAAGCCCTGCACGACAGCAGGTTTGGGAGGAGGAATAATATAGCTGTTGCTGACTCACATGGATGCAGGGAAGCAAGAGACTGTGCTATGCCAGTTCCTGTGCTGCAGTGTGTTGGTTCAAGAGCTCATTTCCTTCTTCCCTGCTCTGTCTGTCTGAAGTGTGTCTGGCTCGTAGCGTTCAGCCAGTATGGACATGTCAGCGTTGCTGCTTCATAGGATGCAAACTAATGTGTGGGACATCAAAAAAATCCACATAATTCCATGCTACTGTAAATTAACAGTGTGTTGAACATCCCAATGTGCAAAGTCTGTGCTCTGTCATTGTTGTTTGGCTGTTTTGAAGTGGTCAAACTAGACCAGTGTTTCATGCAAGCCCAAATCGCTGCGTATATCTTTTTCGTGGATGCAGATATTTAGGAATTCAGTGTATTTGAGTAGGAGGAAGGAGATGGGAATGGTCAGAGTCAAGTTCTTGAGCACTCTGAGATCACAGCAGTTACTCTGAGCCAGGAGAGGCTTTCTGTTTGCGGCTCCAAGGGGTCCTGCAGCTGCCAGGATTTGAGAGAGCGCATAACAGTTGTTCCCACTCTATCCATCTGTGTAGGGGGCGTGTTTAAGGTACAGGGGATGTGCCAGGGCAAGAGTGCCTGAGGGAGCATGTGCCGACACAGACAACCTTATTGGTCAAAGAAGTCACATGGTTTGAAGGGATAAAACCAGCGCCAAATTTGAAATAAATCCTCTTTGTTCACCATCTCACGAGGAGCGTGTTTTTTCTTATTATATAAGGACATGTGCACCCTACATATGGCACACCCGAACTTGGGACTTTGAACTTATATTAAGTCAGTTTAGCATATCCTGAATCTGGCAAAAAACTCGCTAATTCCGGTATCGTCTCAATTATCTCGAGACAGGAATTTTCACCGAAAAAACACAGATGTCTTTGAGTCGTTGTCTCAGAGTGTCTGAGAAACGCAATCCTAGTTTAGTGAGCTCCAAAAATATTACAGATAGTTCACAGGAAATAGAAGAAAGAAGAAAGAAGAAAAGAAAAAAACGACAGATCGAGGCAGTTGGAGAGGCGGAGCGGGATCCAACATACACTGGTGAGTCATACTGAGAGGCAGCGCCAACATCGTAAGATGTTGGCAAGGACGTTTTCCCTAAGTGGTGCCGTGTCCACAGCTTGGAGACCTGGGCAGCGGAGCACCTTAAAACCACCGGGGAAGCCCCGCTACCCGCTGCTTACCACGGCTCGGCCGTGTGCATAAAGCGGCTCCACCGCTGCTGCCTTTTAACATCCTCGGTGCCACCGCCAGACCCCGCGAAGCCCACATCGGTTTTCTGCCTAGCAGAAACTGCTGCAGCTCACCGCCGCGACCCTGCCGAGCCTCCCCCTGCGCCACATTCAAAACCACGCGGAACCTACTGAAGCCAAACAGAACGCGCGCCGCACTGCGACTCCCCGCCGCAGCGCCGGAACCCCCGCACCGCCCAGCTAACTGTGGGAACCCCGGAGCTGATTCCCACTGCTGCCGTAGAGCCCCACGCTGAGCTGCCCACAACCGTTGCCCACCGCCGCCGCAGCCCGCCGCCGCCACGCACCCGCGCTTGCCAGCCACTTGCTGCCAGCGCCTACCACAACCGCCCGTCGCACACGCCACGCGCCCGCAGCCACCACTGCCACCGCCACCGAGAAACAGCGCCTCCGCCACCCACGCGGATCCAGTTGACAGAGAACCGGGGGGAGCCAGCAAATAGACAAACATTTCCAGCAGCACACATCTACAGCGCCGAGACCTAGCGGTAAAATGGGAAATTTTTTCTCCACTGAGATTTCACAGGACACAGATGCACTGGCTATCCTGCTAAAACCATATCACATACAAGCCACAAGGGCAGAACTAATAGAACTCGTATGCTTTATTAAGGCAGCTGTACCTGAACTGCCATTAGTTGAAGCCCTTCACATAGAAATATGGGACAAAACAGGAAACCTCATAAAACTGAAAGTCCAGGGGGGAGACCCCCAAGGTAACAATGCCTTTCCAGCCTGGCAAGTCATAATATCTGCACTAAGCAGAGCACACGAACGGACAACACATGCATCCAATGCCAACACCATCCCCCCCGCTCACACTGCTGGCAACAGCCCGACTTTTAGGCGTAGGAGCTCAAACACACAAAGTCCAGCGGGGGGATGGAGAGGAGCTGTTCGTAACTTAAGCTTCGAGTCAGGGGCCAGGAGCCAAGGGGACACAGGTCAGCGGGAGGGGACGGGGCCTGTGATGAGAGATCCCAGCCCATGGGACCAGCGCAGAGGGCCCCTTAACAGCGATGGGGGGGTAACCCAGCATATTTGCCAACCTGCACCACGGATGATCGCCGACCACGTGCCCAGGCATGGGTGCCCCCATCTTGCCTGCCACAGGGACCAGAAACTGACCCGTCTCTCCCGGCCCCAGCGCCGCCCCGTCCTACCCATAGGCACAAAGGGGGAGGTAACCCCGTCCCCTCGCCGCCTCCACCACCCACCACCACCCCCCCACAGGGAACCGGGTTCACTGGGGCCACGGGGAGGGGAGGAATGGGGGGATGAGGAGGAGGAATCCGGGATGGTTCTGCCAGGAGGGAGCAAGGTAGCAAACAGGGAAGGATCAGTTGATAAGTATGCCACACGACTGGAGGACAACATGTGGTTGGCTGATTTTAGGGAGAATTGCTCTGCTTATGCCAGTGACCCACAGGCAGTGTAACAGCACATCAGTTAACCGGAGATGGAAATTATAGTTCAATAGATACACAATCTAAATACCACAGAGAGATATACGATGTAATAGCCAAACAAGCCCTGAAAGCTATGAAAAACCTTCACACTACAGACCAAAATAGCAACCTGCCCTCCACAAAAGCATTACAAAATTATACTGAGCCAAATTCAAGATGTTTAGATCTGCTGCAATCTGTTTTAAACAAACAATAAAGCCAGAGACATGCTGTATAAGCAATTGGCTTTTGAAAAGGCAAGCTCAAGCTGTGGAGAAGCTTTGCAAACCCCTCTTGAAAGGGAAGGCTATAGCATTGCTGAGTTAGTTCAACCCTACCAAAGAGTTAACTCTGTGAAACACCAATCTAACCCTTTTGCTATAACCCTAAAAGCCCAGTTAGGAGTAAAAGATGAGGCCAGACACAGAGCTAGTTGTGTTACATGTGGTGATAGTAACCAGTATCAGAGATTGCCCTTGGAGACCCTTAGCAGCAACATCCCACAACTACCTAAGCAGCAGGGAATGGGCTGAGTTATACCAAGGGTGCCGTAGGCAAGGCAAAGGCTATGCCATAAGCATTGTACTGCTTGCTGCCGTGCTGCTTGCTATCCTCCTCTCTGCCACCCGCTTTCCCGAGCAAGAGAGGAAGCAGCTTAAGGCAAGCCACGATATGCCAACAACCAGCCCCAAAAATACCCCTGTGTTCTGCACCCCCAAGAAAGGTGAGAAGTGGAAAACACTGCAAATGTTAAGAGCAGAAAACGCAGTCACAAAACATACAGAAGCTTTGCAGCTTGGATTGCCCTTACCTACAATGCTTCCAGCAAATTGATCTCTAATAATAATTGATTTAAAGAACTATTTCTTTACCGTCCTTCTGCACCCTGAGAATGCGCCAAGGTTTACATTTTCCATCATGACCTTGAACAATGCACAACCCATGCAAGACCACCAGCACTGCTGGGCTGTCCTTCCCCAGAGGATGCAAAACAACCTGACGAAAAATCAGACAATTATCATACACCATCATGTAGATAACACATTAATAACCACGGCCACAAGAAATGAACTGACATTTGTTATTACTGCTCTAACCAAAACTGTCCAAGATGCAGGATTTCAGATTGTTTCAGAAAGGATCCAACCATCACAACCCTGGACTTATCTTGGATGGAGGATCACACAGCAAGAAATTTCCACACAACCACTGCAGCTCGAGGTAAAGGACACTTTAACTTTACATGAGTTGCAAAAACTCCTGGGGACCATAAATTGGTTAAGGCCTATTTTAGGCATAACCACAGATGAGCTACACCCTCTATTTGTGCTGCTAAGGGGAGACTCCAACCTAACATCTAACAGGTCTCTGACAGCAGAGGCAAAGCAGGCGTTAGACATTTGTACCAAGGCAATAGAGAATAGGCAGGGCAGAAGGAGAAATCCTGAACTGCAAATCTACCTGGCCTTAGTTCCCAGCAGGTACCAACCATTTGCAGTCTTGTTTCAGTGAGATCAGACTGAGAAAGACCCGCTGCTAATTCTGGAGTGGCTCTTTCTGCCCCACACACCACCTAAGACTGTATGGACCATTAACGAAATGTTTGCTCACATTGTCATTAAAGGCAGAGGGCGACTGCAGGAAGTGGACAGAAGGGATCCTACCATCATCTACATCCCAGCTATGAAGGACAACTTGGATTGGATACTGGCTGAGGACGCAGGATTCCAAGCTGCCTTGGCAAGCTTTGATAGTAACATTTCAATCCATCTCCCTAAACACAGATTGTGGGCAGAAATCGGTAATTTACCTTTAAAGGCCACAACCAGATGCAAAAATGAACCAGTAAAAGGCCTCAGGGCCTTCACAGATGCATCTGGGAAAAACAAGAAAGGCTGCAATGACTTGAGTAAATCCTACCACAGAACAGTGGGAATGAGAAGTACAGACCACGAACCAAACTCCTGTACAGGTTCTAGAACTGGCTGCCTTGGGGAAATTTTCTAAACAACTTTTTAATGTTGCAACTAATTCCTGTTATACTATAAGGTTAATCCCCTGTTTTGAAAGTTAGTTTCTTTGAGATATTGTTAACCCTCACCTGTTGTTTGAGATGCGTTCTGTTTGGTTTCTTGTGATTCATAGAAGGTTTGATTTCTATATAATACACACAAAATCACATGCTAACATGCCAGGGCCAATGACTGACAGAAACTGAGATACACATCCACAAAACATAACTGCCACAGCATCCACTGAACAAAACACCAAAAGTGTAAAACACACTGGCTTAGTTGCTTAGCAACCTCTGGTATCCCAAAGCAGATTAACACTAATAATAAATCGGCTCCACTTCCTATCAAATAGGAAAATTCTCTCATCACAGGCATTTCCATACTAACCCATAAGACAGGCAATTATTGAAAGAGCACATCACACACTGAAACACATGTTCAATGAACAACAAAAAAGGGGGAGAATCTGTATAGCCCGCAAGAACATCTGTAAAAAGCCACATATGTTATCAATTTTTTAAATTGTGACAGAACTGAAAAGAGTAAGTATGAAAGGCAACATAGACCTTAGGTTTGTGCCTCTCCCAAACCACTGGTCATGGTAAGAAACTTGAATTCAGGACAGTGGACGAGATCCCTAGATTTTGTGACTTGGGGGGGAGGCTGTGTGGCTACAAGAAAAGAACTTAAGTGGATTCCTTCCATGTGTGTGAAACCCTATTTAGGTACACAATCCAGCAGCAAGAACCAGAGTAACGCAGAAGTTATAAAAGAGTTATGTTTATGTTTCAGGTTTACATTAAGGGACGACCAATGTGGTAAAAAGCAGTCTGTAAAAAATCTGTGAATGTGTGTGAGATGAATGAATGGTGGCCGCCGATGAATGAGAAGAGTGAATGAATAAAGAGAGTTGTTTGACTGGACAAATATTAAAACACAAAACACCTCACAAAATAACATTACCCCCGCCACAAGGTCACTTTAAGAAAATTTAGTTTTGCTAAGCTTATCCTGTTTCTTAAATAAAGTTGAACTCCCCAGTTATCTAAAAACCCTCAAATTAATAAAGGTTATAAGTTTATACATGGTTGAGCTAAGACCTTTAGGTTAATAAAGTTATTTCTCCAAGTTGCACTACCTTTTAGGAATATAAGAAAGTTTTATAAAGTTTACCATAGAGGTATAAGAGGCCAAGCAAGTGATGTGCTGGGTCATTGCGAGCTTTGGTGGTTTACAATGTACTGTTCTGATTGTTTGCACTGTTGGTTTTGCACTGTTTTTGTGACTTCTTTAGATAATTAAGAGGGCGGTGATGTAGGGGGTGTGTTTAAGGGACAGGGGATGTACCAGGGCAAGAGTGCCCAAGGGAGCATGCACCGACACAGACAACCTTATTGGTCAAAGAAGTCACATGGTTTGAAGGGATAAAACCAGCGCCGAATTTGAAATAAATCCTCTTTGTTCACCGTCTCACAAGGAACGTGCTTCCTTCTTTACCATGTAAAGTACCCGCCACGCCACACATCTGTTGTATTCCATTGGGATTAACAATTGCCCTGTTTCACTAAAACCTCTCGTTGGCGGTCATTGCATCTTTGGAGCGTTTGACCAAGAGCAGCAGAGCTTTGAAAGCAGAATTTTTTTACAGTGGGAAAAGTGGCTTGACTTAGCTGCAGCCTATATCTGGACTCTGTCACCTGCAGAGCCAGGATTAATTAAGGAGATAACAATCAGTCTTGTCACAAAAGCAGAGAAACATGAAAGGCTGCCTTTTTCTATTGTGCAACAAAGGACATAATTAAAATAAACAAAGTAGCATTGACTATAAGGTCTTGCTGGTGTCTTTCTCAAAGCCATGGCCGGATTTTGGAGTTTCTGAGATCTAATCTGTTTGGATTTCACAAAGACATTAGCTACAGAGCCACATGGGAAATTATTAGTTAAGCTAGAAATTGGTATGAGGAAACAGCTAGAAAACAGCCCCATTTTGTGATGTTCAGAGAGGTACTGGGCTGGGGGACATTAAGCTGAAATGCCCCCCAAACCAGTGTAATTACAGCAGGAATGGCTCGGAAGTCACTGAGAGTACTTAAGGGAAATGCAATGCAGGGAGCTTTGTCATATAGGGCAAAAGACCAGGGCTGGGAGCAGAGGGTTGTCTTAGGGGCTGAAATAATAGACTGTTAAATATATTGGTATAAAACTCACATGAGTCAGTCATGGCCTAGTAATAAAGATTTAATTTATAAGGTCTTGTAATTTGGAAGTATCAGAAGAGGAGCATCAGAGCAATTCTACTGTACATGCAGCAAATCATTGATACTATGGCCATGGTGTTTATTCTGCTGTTGTGTAAGGCAGGAAGGGAATGTGCCTGGAATACTGTGCTCAAGTCAGGTCACTTGTATTCAGGACAAATGGATTAATACAGGAGCAACTACAGAGAATACAGAGCACTGGGGCAGGATAGGATTGTGTCTGTGATATACCAGGAGAGAAGGCTGAAGAAGGGGGAAAATGCTTAAATGGTACAGACAACAATAGTGCAAGATTAAAGGCACATAAGTTGGCAAACACAGATTTAGACTTCATTTTGGAAAAGGTATCTAGCATTTAGGGCAGTTTATAGCAGAATTTTTGGAACAGTTTGCTGATAAAGTCAATGGCAATGCAGGTATGTGCATTCAACATATGTGTGTTGTTTAGGAAACTGGTTGTAAGGTACAGTTGTGTGATGCTCCATGACCCTGGAGAACGCTCTTCCTCCTTCTGTGTTGATAAATAGAATTGTTCCTGGCCTTGTGGAGACTTTTTGAGAATGAGTATGTCTGTGCTGACATACTCAGTGGCAGTGATGTTGCTTCAGGGCTTAAAGTTAGTTGCAAGTATGCTGCTACAGGTATTTAGAATATTTTGTGTTTAAACCATGGATATAATGAAATTTCTTGTTAATTCAACTCCAACAGCATTTGATACTGAGACACAGCAGCTATGGGAAACAGCAGCTAAAGAGCACAACTAAAGACTCATAGAGCTTTCAATAAACTTATGTTGCAATGAACAAATTAACTGACGAGAGAAAAAGACAATATTGTCCTCGAGGGAATGTGCTGACACAGAGATAACTCTGAGTAGTTCAGTAGTCCTTTGATTTGGAGGAAACACTGAAATATGAGTCTGGTTCAGTAATGTTTGGATCCGATGTGTCAGAAAGAACAGCACAAAAATGTTATCTCCTTAGAAAACAACAAAAAATAATCCAGTGAAGGAAAATGGATGCAGGAAAAGCAAGAGAAAGCTTGAGAAGATGCTTCTTGCTGCTGCCTGTCTCAGCTGTGGTGCGGGAGGGCAGAGCTGTTTGCAACCTATGACCAGGAGTGCGCCTGTTGCACTGCTGGAAGGGGCGTGCAGGGAGGGGAAGCCTCAGCACCTGAAGTTTTAATACTTGTTTTAAAATACCAAACAGTTTTTCCTTGTGGAAATACCACCTTGAGGAAAAAGAGTCCCTGCTGCTCTCTGAAGGTGCTCTCCAGTGCAGGAGTGGTTATGCTGAGGGCAGAGCCAGGAGATTGAGCTGTGCTTATGGTGCTATAGCAGAAGCAAAAGATTTGAGGATTATTTCTAGTGCTTTGAGTTGCAAGGGGTTTTTTTTGTTTGTTTGTTTCTCTTATGAAGGGTGTAACATTTGCAAGTTGTCAGAGAGTACATGCTTGCATTGCAGTTTTGATTTCTGACTGGTATAGGAATGTTATTTGAGACCTTAAAATTTCTGGTGGATTGGTAGTTTTTTCCCCCAGTTTTAAGCAAAGTAATATATAGATTTTTCAGTATGAGCCTCTGGGTACTAACAGCGTTGATGTGTCCCCTTTGTAAAACCCTAAAATGACTAATTTTAGAAGCTGTGTACTCATTGGGATGAAAGTGGTAGATAGGAAGATAGTGACAAGGGCTTTTGTCAGCACCAGTAGCAGTGCAGCCCTTGTAGCTGGCTCACTTGTGTACATCCTCCATTTACAAAGTGCTTTAGTTGAAGAATGGTTTTGGATCCATGGATTCTGGGGTTTTTTCTTCATGATTTACAGTTGTTTATGTTGGATTGTTGCATCAGCTGAGGGGTGTTTGCGCTACACGTGGCACGTCTCTCGCGCTGGGCCAGCAGCTCCTCTGGCAGCAGAGAGCAGGGAGGGAGCCGTGAGGAGTCACCAGCTCACACAGCCTGGAGCTCCTCTGGCCTGGGCAGCAGAGAAGCAGCTTCATTTGCAGGGTCTGTTTAGCATTATCCATTAATACAAAATCCTGTCCTTAAACAGACAAGAGGAGAAAGGGGGAAAAGAAGGAAATAAAACGGCAAGCAACTCACATTGGTCCTGTGCCATTTTCTGGGTTTCTTTATTTTCCCCAAAGCTCATAACTTGAGGTCATTTTGGGATTAATTGAAGCTAATGTCTTCACTTCAAAGCAACACAAGATCAAGCCAAATGTACATGCATAGCAATTAAAGACTTGGCAAGGTAATATGGATTGGCTTCTACAGCAGTAGCTTTCTCCCTGTGCTGTTCCACTTGTTCAGGCCTTTGATGTGCTTCAGAGCACAACTAGCTGGGCCTGTGCTTAAACAAAGGAGCATTTTAGCACTCCATTCTGCAGAGGGTGACTGTTGTGCTATAGTTAATATTTTTAACAGTCTGTAAAATTGGAGAGATTATGAATCTGTAGTATGACTGGCTGCAGGAGAATTCTATGGATAATGAAGAAGATTGCAGGGGGCAAATTGAACTATTTCTCTTTCATATGGTATAGCATCAGTATTCCTTCAGTGCTAACAAAGATGAGGCCAATTTAGTACAAATCTTCAAAGCAACATGTGTGAATTTATCTGTCCAGTGCTCATTACAGTTAATGGGAATCATGTGGCTGGAACTTTGCAAGTGCTTTGAAAGTGCTTCTTTTATGGTTACATTATAGATCCCCTGATTATAGCTGATTTGCTATTATTTTTATATTACTCCATTTGTTTTCTTGACACTAAAAAAGTGAAAAGAGTAAACTAATTAAAAACAGCATCACCCCCTCCGGTGTCAAAATAGAGTAAAATACTAATTTTATAAAGTAAATAAAATATTATTTATATATAAGTCAACTTGAATCTCTCCTGTTTTAAATCCTGATAGTAAAAATCCTACTGCTTGTTGCATACTAATTAAGGTGAGTTTAACTGGAAAGTCAAAATGTTGGTCCAGATATCTGTGTTTGAATTTTGGTCTTGCTGTGCTATTAGTCACCATGTGTGGTACAGTCTCTATCTTTTTAGGGATATCCTAAAGAGGATATAATCTTTAGGGAATCTGTAGGGAAGAAGAAAGACATAATGGAAACAGGAAGTCATAAGGCAGATAATGAGCATAAAAGTGCACCTACACAGATGAAAGAGTAAATTGATGGAAGTTTGGTCATAATTAATGGTTTGATTGTTATACTATAAAAATACATGAATAGGCATATACCTTATTATGAAAAGGAGAATTTTTTTTCCCCACTTGAAAATGGGATAAATTGGAGAACATTTTATAGAATCATTTGAAACAGAAGAATCATAAAAGGTTTCCAGTCTGGTATTAGGTGAAATACTCTGGGGTTTAGGTGAAGAAAATGCCTTGGCCTTAGGCCATTAAGGAGATGGTCAGTGATGTGTGCCCAGTGTGTGGGCTGTCTGTGATGGTGAGTGCCTTTACTTTCTCCCACAGTGTTATTTGGTGGGAGCCATGAGAAAAATACCCTACAGATCCTTCTTCTTGAACACAAAAACTCTTCCAAGTTTCTTCGGATGGTCCTGTGAGTGTTAGGCATTGTGTTTTGGCTTCTTTTTGATCTAAAATGTGTCAGCACTTGTATTCCTTCCTTCCTTTCAACCCAGGTTGTGTAGGAGTCTGGCTTTTAATTTTTGTGTTTGGTTTGTGTGACAAGGTTTTGGTAGTGGGGGGATACAGCTTCTCTCTCCAGTGGAGCCACTGTCAGGTGTCTCCAAGGTGGATGTGCTGCTGGCCAGGGCTGAGCCCATCAGAGGTAGCACCTCTGGGGTAACAGAGTTAAGTAGATGTGGGGGAGGCAACTTCAGCCAGAGAGAGGAGTGAGAATATGTGAGAGAAACAGCTCTGCAGGCCCCCAGGGCAGGGCAGAAGGAGGGGCAGGAGGTGCTCCAGGCGCTGGAGCTGCGATTCCCCTGCAGCCCCTGGTGCAGCCCATGGTGAGGCAGCTGTGCCCCTGCAGCCCATGGAGGGCCAGGGGTGTGCAGAGACCCCCCTGTAGCCCATGGAGAAGCCCACATTGGAACTGGGGCAGAGTGTGAGGAGTCCTCCCACTGCAGAGGAAGACACAGCAGAGACAATGCGTTATGAACTGACCACAGCCTCCATTCCCTGTCCCCCTATGCCACTGGGGTGAGGAGGGAGAAAATCAGGACTAAAGTTAAGCCTGGGAAGAAGGTATTAAGATGTGGGGAAGGTTTTAAGACAATTTATTTCACATCGTCCTAATCTGATTTGATTGGTAATAAATTAATTTCTCCAAGTCAGGTCTGTTTGTCCGTGACGGTAATGGGTGAGTGATCTCTCCCTGTCTTTATCTCCACCCATGAACCTTTTGTTGTATTTTCTTTCCCCTGCTGAGGAGAGGAGTGACAGAGCAGCTTTGATGGGGACCTGACCCCCAGACATGGTCAACCCACCACATTCTGAAAAACTTTTAATCTTGAGAGTTTTTACTGTAAGTGATACTGCAGATCATTCTTTTCCTTAGCTTGGTTTCTGAATCTTCAGGTGCAGGTGGTTTGAGAGAAATGTTAGGTATGGCCAGGGTCACCAAACCGAGAAGGTTTTGTCCCACTGTACCCAGTAAAGGCCCAGTGTTCAGTCACCTCTGTGACAGGTCTGGCAAAAGACCAAATGCAGCATCAGGTGGTTGCCTGAGGCCACCTCAGCTCAGTTGGCGATGCCTTTTGCAGGGCAGTGCTCTGTGCTATCCACGTTATTCTCGGGGACAAGGCATGTTTTTTGTTTGCTTGCTCTTGTTTTCCCTTGGTCTGAAGCAAGCTTGCAGACCATGATTTAGGAATGAACATTGCAAGAGATCCAAAATGGAAGAACATTGTCCCCCCTTACGAAAACCTAGAGGATTCATGCAGGTGCTAATCCTCCCCCACAGAAGGAGCCATGCTTTTGAGGCTTTCCAGAGGGGCAGGCAAAGAGCAGAGCTGGGTTGCCCAGTCTGACTTCTATTTTCCAGCAAGATGTTTTCAAATAAAACAAAATATTTCCATTTTGTTATGAATATTTTGTTTTCCCAGATGACATTTCTTGGTGGAAATATCTGACACATTTAAGCTTTACAGTGAACTCTGTAGAGTAGAATGTTAAGCTTATTTTTGGTGAAATTTATGTTGACAATGCAATTTTTAAGTAAGATTATAGTTATAGATACTGTGTGACACATAATGGATTTGTAAAGAGCACCTGTGTGTTGCCAGGACCAAGTCAAAGCAAGACTCCCTCACATCTCTGAGACTCTGTGTGACACATGGAGCCCTGGGGAAGGAGAGTTAATATGTCATTCAGCTTTATGCCCCTCCTGAAAAAATCAGACTGAATTATAAATTCAAAATTTTTAAAATTTAATGTAGTTACTGTTAGCGGTTTTTGCGTTTTTATCAAAGTCAGTGAAATGGCTAAGGAAATCCCTTGAGCCCTCTAGTCTTTGTGCCAGCGTGTCCTGATCTTTCATGGTGGTTTTTGCTGACTTGCTGCCACCTATACATGGGAAGCACCTGGCACAATGTATTTTGTGACCCTTGAGCTCTGTCCTAACAACAGACATTGAGGAACTGCTTACACCACGTGGAACTCAGCTTCTCACTCTGATTTGCTCTCTGTATATGGCAACAGAATGAAATAAGCTTAGGAGAACTCAAATCTGCTCCAAACTGAGGTAAGAATATTGTACCAAAAGACACTGTACTTTCTTTTTATTTAAAGCTAAAGGTAAATTAGTTTTTTCCATGGAAAGCCACTGTCTCTCATACTTTACTTGAAATATTGCCACAGTTTTGATGTTAAGTTTTCATAAGAGCTGTTGATGAAAATTATGTTGTGACTTCATCTTCAAGCAAATCAAACAAAAGACATCCAGGTTGAAAAGCATCACTATGGTTACCTGATTTAAAGGTGGTTGTTAATAAAGGAGAGAAAGTTGGAACCGAGCGAGGCAGTAACTGCAAAAACATAGAAAAGGTTAGACTAGTATTTTTCATCAAACTTGAACTTCATGTTTTGTTCATTAAATATCCATTTTAAGGATGCCACCTTAAAGGGTATAGCTAGGAGGACCCAAACTTAACAGGAAGTTTTAAAAGATTTAAAGAAGATTTTAAAAAGGACAGCATTCATGTTTCAAATTCCTGGGCTAAGGGGTCTGGATGGAGTCTAGTTAAGGTTTAGAGTAGGAGATTTTCTCCCTTTAGTATTTTGAGAAGAGAGAATTGGTTTTAAATTCTCTCAATGTGGCTCTTAAATCACATATGTTCTGATTTTGCTTCCCTTTTCTTTAACATGGTGCATTACATATTCACACTAGACCAGAACCTTAGAAGCAAGGAATTTGAGTTTGAGCTGGAGCTTGATTTAAAACCCAAGCTTAAATATTTTAATTGAAGTCAGCAAACATATTTCTTCCAATCCCAGAGTACAATGTTGGCTTTTTAAAAGTCATAAATATGCCCACAGTCTCTAAAGTTGAGAGAACTCCATACACTGGTAGCATGGTTCGTGGTGACAGCCACTGAGCCACTGGCTTTGCCTACACAAAGACCCCAATTCAAATCTGCATAGAATGTATTCTAGTTATTTCTTTTCTGGGGTGATTTTTCTTTTGAGTTTAGAGAAATTAGACCAAAGCTGGCTGATGGCCTCCATTTATGCAAAAGGGCTTGTTTACTTTGAAAAATATGGGTTAACTGAATATTAGCTTTCCTATTAGCCTACTTTATCACTTAAAAGAGATGTTTTTCAAGTAAAATAAAAAGATATTACATACCAAAGGTTACAGAAACATGTTCTTTAAAAATTAAGTTAAATTAGAAATGACATTTCTTCTTCTAATATTGATGTTGTAGCTGAGAGTTAAGCTATAAAATGAGTCAATTAAATTCTCTGCAACCTTGCTGCAAAATCCAAATTTAAACTACATAGTAAAGCAATCATACTAATGCTGGCAGTTTCAAACCACTCATTTCTAGAACTAAGCTGGGGCAAAAATATTAATCCAAACCTAAATCTCTCTGATTAATATATTCCTGTGATGTCAAGATTTAAAGATGAACACGTTGCAGGTGCAGTCTTGTTGCCACGTTTTTGACGCTGGAGGACTGTGAAGGGCTGTTGGGAAACTGGAGTGTTTATTGGTATTAAAAATAAGCACATCAAATGTGCTGTACCCTTTGAGACAGGGTTTCTCCAGTGCATCACAAATGCTTCCTATTAGAGCTGGTATCTCTAGGAAGAAACCTGCACCGGGGTATCCATCAGTCTTCAGTTTTGGTTGATCACAATCTGCAGAGAAATCAGGGAGCACTTTCCCTGGTTTTAGACATTTTCAGGGAAGAAAGATTGCTGAATATTGTGGATTTTTATTAGTTTATTTAAACATATTGACTCAAAATTTTGAATGTAGGTCCCTGAGATCTCGCAAAGTCAGCTCCAGACACACAGGGAGTAGAACAGTGTGAGCAATAGATCTTCTCTCACTCACCTAATATTGATTAGGTTGGCTGCAAGAGATGTGTAGGAGCAGAGGAAGCTTCGGCAATCTTTTTAGGGCAGAGGAGCCCTTCAAGGCAGTATTTAAACAAGTTATCTAACCTGAGAGCACAAATCCTGGTATGCAGTGGGATTTCAACTCCCTATGTTCTTCAGGGTTTTTGAGAATTTCCCCATCTCCTGTGCTTTGCAGAGAGCTGTAGGAGAGCTGTGGTAGTGTTACTGCAGGTTGGATCAGTGTAGCAGAGTGTAACCTTACTAGTTTTTCCATTTGCAAGCTGACAGTAGAAGCTCTTCCAGCCAAGTACGAGGATGTAAGACACTGGGGTGCTGCAGTGTGTCCAGAGAAGGGCAGCAGAGTCTGGAGCACAAGTCTGATGAGGAGCAGCTGAGGGAGCTGGGGGGGCTCAGCCTGGGGAAAAGGGGGGTCAGGGGGGACCTTCTCATTCTCTGTGACTCCCTGACAGGAGGGGGAAGCCAGGTGGGGGTCTGGCTCTGCTTCCAGGGAACAAAAATCAGGATGAGAGGAAACAGCCTCCAGTTGCCACAGGGGAGGTTTAGATCAGATGTTGAGGAAAAGGCTGTCAAGCACTGGCACAGGTTGCCCAGGGCAGTGGTGGAATCACCATCCCTGGAGGTTTTAAAAAACCATGTAGATGTGGCACCTGGCGACCTAGTTTAATGGTGGGCTTGTCAGTGCTTGGTTAATGGTTGGACTTGATCTTAAAAGTCTTTTCCAACCTAAAAAACTCTATGATACTATGATTCTATATACAGAATATAGACAGATATTATATATATTCTATATATATTCTATATACAGAGTAGGATTGGGAACCCATTAGGCTCTGAGGTCTTGGGAACCAAAGGAGCCCCATCGATAAACCCATAGATGAGCAAAATCTTTTATCTGGTTTCTCCCAGTGGTTGCTGTCAAAGTTAATTCTAAGGCTGATCTGTGATCCTAACTCTTGGAGTTTGCACAGTAACTGCATTTTATAGCTTAGTCTTTACCATTTGATTATTTAACAAAGATTTTTAAGTAGTGTATTGAAGATTACTCCTCTTGAAAATGGTTAAAAACTGTAGAGAACTATCTTTCCATTTTTAAGTATATACTAAATATTTCCTGCATATTCTCTGTGCTTCCTGCTATGGCAGGATTTTGTAAGCAGTCTTTGTGTCTTCTCTGATCACCTCTGCAGTAGTCAAGACCTATCTTTTAACCTCACACTGTGCAGACCTTGCAGGAAGAGGAAGTGGCCCTTGTCCAAAAGAATTTTTAAAAGTTCTGAAAAATTGTGCTGAAATAGAGAAGTGGTGTTAATTTCAAGCTCCATTAGAAGCAAAAGGACTGATATTTATATCCATCCTCTGTGCTGCAGTTTGGACCGTTTGATATTTTGTTTTAGTGTGGTGCTTAAATATTGGAATGACGAGTGCTTTCGAGGTCAAAGAGGAAATGGGGAGTGAGTGCTTGTTAAATAAATGTTGACAGGAATCTCACATTAAACTCTTTAAAAAAAAATAATGTTCTATTGCTGTAGTACCAACAGTACATTTGAGGGTTCTGCCAGGTTCTGGCAACCCTGTTATGCTGAGGAGCAACTTCCATGGTTATTCCTGCTCCTGCCCTAAGCGAAAGCACGTGTGGAGCAGTGGAGAGGTGGGGTCTGGCCGGATGGAATGGGAGAGATGGGGTGGGTGGTGCAACCATTGGTGGAATCTCTCTCTCTGTGCCATTGCACTAGCCTTCAGCCTTCTTTTTCAGACTGAAGAAGAGTTGCTGCTTCTTGGGTAAACACACCTCTGCGAGTTCGTCCAACACAGAGAACACCCCCTGTCAGAGCCCGGCTGAGCTGCCGTGGCCCTGGGTTTGGGGCGCCTGGATGCACCTCTGTGGTGTCTCAGTGCTGCTGCTCTGACACTTCTGATTGTGCAGGGGCTGGGGCTCCTGACACCACTTGGTTCATTTTTTATAGGATGCTTGTTTCTGTAATGTTTGTCTCCAGCAGCTTGTCTTCTGTTGGGTTTATGTTTAATGCAGTTTCAGTTCCCATTCTAGCGGTTTTCCAAATTATGTCAGGAGTGACCTAACAAGGAATATTTAAGAACAGTGCTAAGATGGTTTCTGCTGCTCTGCACTGTTTGGAAAACCAGCTGTGCAGTGAGCAATAGAACTGTTCCTGATGAGAGTGTATTAGTTTAAATGCAAACATTTTGCATGTCTGTCTTGGTTATCCAACCTGCAATCCAAATGACAAACAAATGAGTTTTGCTGCAGGGCCATCCAACCACTCTTCTTAAGTGCTGGAGTCATGATGCCTCTCAGATAGCCAGGCTGATGTTTTTAGCAGAATCTGTAGAAGCAGAGGATTTGGTTCCAGGAAAACTAGTAGTTACCAAAGCTGAAAGTTAATCTGATCCTATTTGTAGCTGGCATTCATATAAATAATTTGGACAACTTTGTGCAAGACCTGCTCTTTATTCTGCATATAACCAGTGCCTACACTAACATAATCCTGATCCATACCTACCGTCTCCTGTGTTAGCACATGACAGTGTTTAATCCTAGTGAAGGGCCTGACATATTTCATAAGTGTACAAGGAAGATCAAGCATTTAGAGCTGTTCCAGTGAACATCTGTGCTGGCAGAGTTGTATCAACCAAGTGTTCCCCTGGCAAAATGCAGGTACTTATTGAACCTGTACTGTGTAGAACAACAAACAAGCCAAGTAAAACAAATGCAGGGAAAAGAAACAGCAGTTCGTGCTGTAGTGGAGGTGTATCATACAGGTGTATACAAACTTAATTAGTGTTTCAAAATAAGGAGTTTGAGTGAATCTTTTTTTCTTACATAGAAAATGTTAATGAAGCTATATAAATTCAGTCTTTTGCAATATAAAACCATTTATAAATAAAAACATATTTAGGCATAAAATGGTTTGCAACAGTGAGTGTTTAGAGTGATTTCCCTTTTGTGTCTGAGGAAAGCAAAGACACAAAGAAATACACACACTGATTCTGGGTTTGTCCTGTCATGCTACGAGACATGAGCATGGCCATTACAGAGAGTTCTGTTCCGGAGTCTCACTCGATGAGCAATCACTCCACAAAAGCCCATTTTGATTTGGAGAGGACCAAGGCTCCTACGATTTGTGGCAATACTGTCTGGGCCCTGTGAGCTGCAGTTTGAGGTAAAATCAGAGACAGTTCCCAAACCGGCTGTTAAAACCTCCAGCAGCAACTGTCTAAGTGAGCAGGGTGTCCTCTCCTCCCCTCTGCCACCCTGAGCAGTGAGGGGTGGTGTTGCAGTCCCTGATCATGGAAGTCTTGTTGCTACTGTGTTGGAGTGACCCCAAGAATGCTTTGAGGCTGTGATGCAATAGCACCCTGGGGTAGGAAATGGAACTGAGGGCAGCAGCGTGGAGAGTTCTGATACTTGTACCTGGTTCAGGTCCACATTTTGGAAAGGTCACTCCTTGTTTTATTTCCAGTCTCTTGTTTTCATAGATATGAAATGGGATAGTGATGTGATGCTTACCTCACCCAGGAAGTGTTTTTGGTTTCATAGATGAAACGCCTTTTATAAGACTGATGTATTATATTTTTTTTCCTGGGAAATCATAACTAAACCATGAAACTTCAGTTTTTTTCCTGTTGCTAGCCTCAATCTTCTGTGCTTCAACAAGAATTCCCCTTGCTCTCCATGTAAAATAAATATAATTTAAAGTCACTTTGTCTTTTTGAATTTTAGAGTTATATCTCTCCACAGCAATGTCATTGCAGCTGTGATTCAGAGATGTGTTTAAAGATGTAAAACGGCAAGTTTTGCATTTACATTTAGGTCTCAAATTTGCAGTATACCAAAAAATAGAGGTAGTAGATGGATTTTCCAAGGAAGATGAGTTATTGAATTATTTTAAAGAAAATAATGTTAATAAATTCTGAGTTATTTTGGTTTTAATTATTTGGAAAATACTATATATGGTGCATTTAATATGTCAATAGAGAAATTTATGGTCCTCTCTTTTCCTCTCTGGATTTTAACCTCCCTGAGGATGTTCTGTGACACAGCCATAATAGTCTCTTGCATTAATAATCCATGAATTAAAGCATCCCCCAGCTCTTAATGTGATGGATTGTATCAGTGCTGTGGTTAAAGGGTCCCCACGCAGGCCCCGCAGGGGCGACTGGAGCAGTTTGGGAAGTCTGCTGTTGTCAAGGATCTGCTGATTCTATGGATACCTCTGGAGGAGGGATGGAACAGGAGACAGAGGAGGGCTGTGAACAGTGACTTCAGCTCTGTCCAAGGTTAGGGCTGCTACTAGAGATGGAAATCTGGCAAGAAAAGCACATGGTGCCTGGGGTGAACCAAGCAGTAGATCATGAGGCACTTCAGAAGAGGTTGAGGGTGCTCATGAGATTGCCAGGGAGACCAAAATACTTGGAATCCCTTGATGAAGAAAAGCACAAGTCTCAACATTAAAAATAGATGCTTTTTATCTTGAATATGATACAAAATCTCTTGTGATATGGTTTTTTTCCTATTATACTTTAGCAGCTTTGAGCAGTGGTGGATTAGGCCTGTATCACAAGAGTAATTCACAGGAGGCTGTGTTTTGTCTTGCTATGACACCAGCTACCATTGTTTTTGATCTGCAGCCTCTGAAGAGGGATGCTGCATCTTCTGTGGGAGGTGTTGTGAGTGCAGATTAGTTAGACAAGTGCTGTAGTGAATGCATAAGTAGTGATTTTGCATAATGAGGTATGTGAAATCCCAGTGGAGGTTGTTAAAACAGATAGACAGCCTGTGGTAAACAACAAGGAAGGTAGGCTTTGAAAACAGATGGCTTTGAAAACCTGACAAATGACTGTTCCATACTTAAAAATCAGTTTTGTTACTGGAAAATATCTTATTTAAAAACCAAAAGGAAAAAACCAAAACAAAACCAAACAAAAAACCCCCCAAACCTGAAAAAGCTTAGCCTGCATATTTTCACAAACCTGAATGTGTTAATAAAGTTCTGTGGGGAACCATACATCATATACCTTTCCTACCATAGGATCGAGGCAACAGGCTGCGTGGCTCAGAATTTTCTGCAGCAATGATCCATCGGGCTTTGCTGTGCAGCTGCGTCGACCTGGCAGATATTAGGTCTCCATTATCACTCTGACTCTATCTAGCTGTGTACTTTTCATTGGGAATTTAATCTTGCATTCAAAGGCTTAATTTTTCTTGAAAGACAGAGTCTATGAGTAAAACAGAAATACAGAGGGATACTTCTGCTAGTTGGAAAGGGCACAGAAAAACCCATTGCCGTCTGAGCTACTGCATAGCAAAGGTTAGGGCTGGCCAGAAGATGAGGTACTGTTTTGGAGCTTTAAAATGTAGCTGTTTCCATGTCTATGCCTTTGGCATAAGGAGTAGGAGGTGTGAGGCTGGGCCCAGCCCTCTGTTTCCTGTGGTGTACTGTAGGCCTGGCCAGTCTGGAAGGTGCCGGGGAGCCGTTCCCGCTGTCACCTCTCTGGGACTTCACTCTGTGCTCTCCTGCAGGAAAGCTGCAACATGAGCTGGTGCAGTATTAACTGCACACAGAACAGTTCCTGCAGTGTGTCAGAGGCCCAGCTCAGGAACTTGTTCCTGGAGCACTGGCACTGAAGCATTGGGTGACAATGACTATTAAAGACCTTTCCCATGACCTGAACCGAGGATATGGGACCATTTCAGTAGAATGATGCGTTTTGTTCTCTTCCAGTGTGGGTCCCAAAAGCTTTCCTGTGTCGATGCAAGCCTGTGGGTAAATCAACTGTCATTTTCTTAGTTATTTTGGCAGCTCCCTTAGAACAAGCCCATGGATGCCCAGGGCTCTGTGGACTTGATTGAAAGATAGTACAAGTGGTCCAATTCCCTTTTGGAAAGGATTTCAAATGCCCCCAGGGGATTTCTCAGTCCCCAAATTCTGCTGGGAAAAAAAAGCAGGTTCCTATAATTTGAGAATAAGAGATGAGTCATCCTGTGTCCCGAGAAAAATCAAGGACACAGGTCCTTGTCACTTGCCCTTCAGCACTGATGCTGCCTGGGCTGATCTCTCGTGTGCAGTCAGCCTGCTTGGGAACCCTGACAGCAGAGCTCCTGCTCCAGGCGTGGCAGTGCATGGTCTCAAATCCTTGGATCTGGGAGCAGAGGACAGCTGCTGTACTCTCCTGTGCTGCTTCTCAACTCCTTAAAAACATGTTGAAAATGGGATGGCACCTGGGAGATTGGCACAAACATGTTTGGCATGTTTGGCAAATGGCTTGTGCCAATCTCCAGGACTGAGAGCCGAGAGGTGCTCCAATGGAAGTGCTCCCTGGTGCTCCCTGGCCCCTTGGCCCCTTGGGGACAAGCGCCCTGAGCCCAGTGCTGGCACTGCAGCTGGGGCAGATGTGGGAACACAGACCTGCTTTCATTCACATTGGATGGGAGAACAAGATGTTTAGGAAACAAGAGAAGATAATTTTAGCCAGTTCATCTTTCTTCTCACAAATTAAATGAAGTGCTTGCTGAGCAGCTCATTTCTCAAGGTACCAAGTACAGCTGTTGAGAAATTTTGTCATTTGCCAATGTTGTTTTTAAACAAAACTCACTGATTATAAAACTGGATTTGTAGGCAAGAGAAAGTAGTGTATTTTTCTGCAGCAATTCCCTTTCTTAATTAATTTCAATATGTCCTGTTGTAACATTGTAAAAATGACAAAGTGACCTGTGTTATTATTGACGCTACTATCAACATTTAGAGCGAGAAGTATTGGTTTTGGTTGAAATAAAGTGAAATGATAAACCTAAATTTTTCTTTCCTTCAGTATTTTTTGATTCCTTTTCTTTGCAAGGATTTTGACTTTTAGCTGTATCTGCAGATGGAGATCAGTGGGTGAGCAGCAGCTGAAAAGTCTGACAGGGGAGAAAACTGGTTTTGCTTTCTGCTTGGAGAGAAACCTTTGTTACACAGCAGCTGATCAGAGCTGAGAGTTTCTGCTGCTTTTTTAATGAGTTGTCTGCGTTGTCTCTTGTCAGGTGTTTGTACTGACCAGTGAGGCATTTCTAGAGCTCTTCCAGGCCCTGAACCATGCTCAGCGACATGTTTAAAAGCTCTTTTCTTTTTTTCCCCAGAGAGACCTGCTCTTCATAAAGTAACACTCTCAAATAAATTTTTCAAAACCACTACAGTTAATGCAGTGAAAACTTTCAAATTTTGAGTATTTTGGCACCAAAATAAGAGTTGAGTTGTTAAAAAAAAAAAAATCTCATCCCAGGTGTCTCGAGATCCATTATTTTCTGTGCTGCAACAAAATTGTTACAAATGTCTGTCCCAACGTATGAAGTTCTTACAGAATGATCAAGAAGGGGCAGTGTCCTGTCATTCACATGCTAACCGAGTCAGAGACGGCCCTGCTTGAAGTATTCCCTTGATTTTTCAGTTGCAGGGCACCGGCACATTTCCTCTCTGAAACTCTGCCAGTTCTATAAAGATGAAAAGCAGGACAGCATTTCCCAGCTCTGGGATCGCTGTTAGGAGTGTTTGTTGCACACGGGGGCAGTAGCACACCACAGAGCTGCTCGGTGTGTGAGCCCTGCCTGGGCTGAGGTCTGGCTGGGAGCCATATTCTGGGATTATTTAGCACTTGTTAGCTGGCTGGGGGTTCGACAGGTATTGGCAAAAAACATTAACGTACATCCAAGTTCATCTTAACTAATAAGTGATGAGCAAAGAGAAGTTTGTATTTGCTGTCTTAAACCGACCCGCGAATCTTTATCCTTCCAAGTTGTTTATTCCAGCTTTGATGTGTGGCCACTTTCATGTTTAAATCTTGCAGGTGCCATCAGAAGCCAAAAGTGAGAAGACTGCTCTGGAGAACAACATGAAACCATTCTTCTTGTGTTTGGAATCAGCACTTGTATTACATTGCTCCATTTTGTCTATGCTATTTTTGAAGGTCTTTTTAATACATTTGCCGTGATACTGTCAGTGGAAAAGTTACTCTACTTTTTTAAGGGACAACCAAGTGCTTAAGTGCATTGCTGGATCCAGGCCAGAGCCAGCATCTTGAACAATAGAGCCGATGACAACTCATTTCATCCCAAAAATCTCAGTTTTCTTCACAAACTCCAGTAAACCAAGTCTCCCAATAGCCTGTGAGCACTGGAGCAGCGGGAATGTCCCAGCTTTCCAGATGGCAACAAGAGCAGTTAAATGACTTGCTCAGGGGAGCTGGGAGATGAGCAAGGCTGGGCAGATGCAGGAGGCAGGCTCTGGGGAGGATTTTGCTGGCTGGTTTATTACATGTTTGTTATATTCTTGCTGCTGCCTGGGTGGTGGTGGTTGGGCTGCAGTTGCCCAAGTCTGTTCTGTGAGATGTTTTCTAAGAGTATATCCAGAGTTCTCAGGGGGAAGGTGGAGGGGCTCTGGGTGCTCCCTGATGGGGGGATTGGAATGACACCAGCTTGTTTCCAGAGTGAGAGGTCAGACTGCTGTGGGTGAGGAGTTGCAGAATGGTAGAGCTGGTGCTTTGATCTGCCTAGTCACCCCTGAGCCTGGATGTGTGAAGGGAAAAAACAAAAAAAAAGTCAGAAAATGAACAAATAAAACCACTAACACCTTTTTTATCCTTATTATTTATTATCCTATAATTGCATTTGCAATTTGTGTTAGTATTAGTAACTCTGGTCGGGAGCTCACCTGAAACAATTATCCAGGGACTTCCTAATAGTATTTCATTTAACACAGAGAGTTACACAAGGGTTATTTTAAAGTCATACATTCTCTGTATTAGTCATTGGTTGTTATTGACTTAGTGACACGTTGCTGTTGGTGAAATGAACTGTGATATAATTAGTAGCAAATAATACCCATGCATGCTGTGCTAATTATTTTTATGTGAACCCAATTCATTGCTAATATAAATAGCAATATTAATCACAGCAAGTATCAATATTTATGCAGCATGCTTCCTTTTAAGTGCAGCTGTAGACATAGACCGAAGAGAGGCATATGTGGGGTTAGTGCTTTTAATCACACCAGGATATGTTATGTCCATTCCATGACATGAGGCTAATTGTTCTGTGCTTAGAGCGAAGATTGTAGGACATTACCCCAGGTTGCTTCTCTGCAGAAGCCCCAGGTCTTCAATAACAAACTGAACTGCAGGTAGAGGACGTGTGTTTATATTTGTTCATTTTCCCCTCTGTAGTGGTTTGGACTTTGTTTTCCCCCAGAGGCTAAGAAAAGTGGTAGACCCCAAGGGGTGGAAACCCCTGGAAGTTTTGAAGTTCTGCCCAGTGGGCGCTCCTGCAAAAATGTCAACATCCCACAAGCTCACCAGAAGAGATGAGTTGTAGTTTTGGTTGTTGTGAGGAGAGGTGGCCATGTTGTAGAGCCACGAGGAAGGGGCTCTGAGCCCCTTGGGCCCTCTGGGGCCCCCCAGCCCCTGGCTGGGGGGGGGGACTGCAAAGACCTGGAACAGTGCTAGACTGGACTAAGTGTCTGTAGTTATGCCGGGAGATGTTTTCTCCATGGGCGCAGAGCAGCAGCCGGCACTGACCAGAGAAACGGTGGCAGAGAGCCAGGAGAGATAACACCTGAACTGGAGGAGCAGCAGAAGCAACATGCAGCACCACAGAGAAGACTCCTGGAAGGAGAGCCGAGGAAAAGAGAGCCAGCAGCTGAGAGACAGAGTTCTGGGGGTGAGAACTGATACCAGACGCCCCCCCCCCACCAAAACTCCCTTGAGACCCCTCTTGGAGAAGAGGGACATGGACTCCTATTTTGGAGAAGAGTTTTGGACATGCAGCACTGGAGAGAGAGAGGAGCTGAGAAGCTCAAAGGCGTCCTGAAGCTGGACCAGGACAGCCAAAGGAATGTGGAGGAGGGCTTTGCCCCCCCGCTGCCTGGAGACAGAGCACGGAGCTCTGCAAAGGGGAATTTGAATCCCCTGAGGAGGGGACTTTCACGAAGATGCCCCTGCATTTCGTGATATACCTGTGGTGATGTGAGTCTTGTCTCTGCTGGCAGTCCACAGGTGAGGCCTTCGCTTGGACCGAAGGAGAGCCGAGGGGCTTGGAGACCCCCTTGTGTGTATTGAACAGAGATCCAGCTACAACAATCCAGTAACTGCTGCATGGAAGACAGAAGAGGAGCTGCTGCCCTAAATCTGGAAGGGATCTGTCCTTCTTTCCCTCCTGGACTTTTGTTTGGAGGGGAGAAGAGATCTGATCATTGTAAATATATATGTCATGGTAGAGATAGTTGTGATTGTGTGTATAATGTGTTATAATATTTATCTGTACAGTCATTGTAATATATTCCCTTTCAGTCCTTTAGCAGCAGCATCTTCTAAGGCAACAGTCTGTCTTCTTCACATACATGCAGCAGCTGATAGCTGGATTTCCGCCAGCACTCACAAGGGAGGTATCCAGGCTCCCTCGGCCCCTTGACGCAGGCAAAGGGGTCTTCTGTGGGCTACGTCACCCCAGACAAGGTCGTTCCACCACGGTCATATCACGAAGACACAGGGGGGTCTTCGTGACGGTCTGGTATCTCCAGGAGACTCAAGCTCCTTGCAGGGCCTCTGTGCCTTTAATAGATACCAGTGCACAGTGTACGTTAATGCCCTCAGAACATGTGAGCACAGAGGCTGTTTCAGTTTCTGGGGTGACAGGAGGGTCTCAAGAGCTGTCGGTGGTAGAGGCTGAAATAAGCCTGACAGGAGACCACACTGGCAAATGGAAAACTCAGATGCCCCAAGAGTGTTTTCTTTCTATAAAATAAAGACAGGAGAGTCTGGTTGGGTGCCAGTGTCTGAGTGTGTAGATCCATGTGCTTTGCTTGTTCCAGTGTTCTTTCCAGTTAATGATTTTCCCAGCATATTGCCTTTAATGAGAGTCATGGATTGTTTTTGGTTCAGTCTTATGCTGACTGTACACGTGCTCGAAAAAAGCTGTGCAAGTGAGAGGTGTGAACAGGGCTGTCTCTACAGACCACGGCAGTTTTGGCACTTGGAGGAGACCCAGGGCTGGGAAAAGCAAGGCTGCAGATTGGCATGTGATCCTGACCCTGGGCAGGGATGTACAGTGCATGCTGCAGAGATGCACTCAATAAATTAGACAATGATATATGGCACAGTACATCACATTCTTGAAGGCAAGGCATATATACTCACCAGATAATGTGCAGTATGTGAAGAATTGAATATATCAAAGAAAGATTAATCTTTGTCTGGGAGTAACCCCGCACATTTTCTGTCTAGTTGAGTCAATGCAACATAATTTAAAATGTGAAGGGATTTAAAATGTGTGTATGTCTGTACGTGGACATGGAAGGAATATATTTGTGTGTGTGTTCCGTGTTGGAGGGTGTCAAGGTGCCCATCTGTTACTCTTAATATTAAAGTATTTCCCTCCATTATTTTGCAGAAGAAAATGTTCTCTTCACATCTAAGGCACTTTTCCTAAAGGAGGATTAAGTGTCCCTTGGGTCAAGAGCTGCAGGATTCCGAAGGTACAGTATGTCCTATCCCAGAAAAGACCTGCAGACAAGTGAGTTTCATTCTCTCACATCTCACCAAGGGAGGCCGTGGCTGCAGCGTGTGCTGTGTCACGAGTACCCTTCTTGACACTGCAACGGAAAATCAAAGAACAGGAACTCTCAGAGTGACTGTGGTGTGGCCACTTGGCAAGTATCTGCTCAAAAACACTTGTTCTGTGAAGGTGTCTCTGACTGAAAGGCTAGCTAGAAATTTCCCATCTGTGTTTTGTTTGTGTTTAAGGATTGATAGTTTGTATAGTTAAAATTGCTACAACTCTTTTCACCTCAAAAATTTGCATCTGCTATGTTAACATGAAAATTTAAAACCTTGGTACAATGTATGAAATTATGATTAATTTACAGCATTTATCTTGGCTTACTAATCATTCTGGCTTTAGCTGATAATTTTATTTGTAATCTCCAGAGTTAAATTGCCATAAAATACCATAGTTACAAAGACATTCATGAGCAGTTGAAAGGATATGACACATTGTAATTTAGGAATTAATACACACATTAAAAAAAAGCAAATTCATGAGAAAGCTGTATATTGTAGGAGAAACAAAGCAGGAAAAAAAAGCTGCAAACCAGAAGATAAGCACATGAACACTGCAGCTGTGTCAGTGACAGTTTAAAGATATGGTGAATTCCATCCCACCATCTCTGAACAAAGAGCAACAAAGGGCAGAGAACTGTAACACAATCACCCAGCGCTGAGCATGAGCGGTACCAGTTGGAAAACATTCCCTGTCCATGCCTGATTGAACTCTGCCTTGCTGTCTCTCATAATGTGGATAGCTACAAAATGTTTAGTGACACTCAGACATAGTGCAGGAGCACTGCGAATGGACCAGGACCTGTGTAACCAGGTAATGCCCAGCTGTGAGCAAAGTGCTCTCTGCTTGCAGTCCGTAATGGTAAGAGCATAGGATGAGACCTTTGAAGGCTGTGATGGTCTCCAAAGGACAAACAATCTGCTGCATCCTCATATTTCTCAGCCCATCTGCATCCCCAGTGTCCTGGTTCCAGCCAGGATAGGGATAATTTTTGCAGTAGCTGAAGGGGCATGGCCAGGACACAGAGGTTATTCTATACCACCTCACACCATCACCTGGGGGGAAGGGAGTCTCTTTCCAGAAGGAAAGGTTTTCTTGTGATTGCGGTGTGGTGACTGCTGTCGGGTCAGGCTCCATGGTGAGCATTTTGGCATGTGACTCACTCTCTTTTGTACACTTTCGTTATTGATATGGTTGCTGTTATTGTTTGTTTTCTTATCTCGTTGTTGTTTCCAGTAAATTGTTCTTATCTCAACCCATCATATTTGCTTTACTTTGCCTCCTGTTCTCCCCTCCATCTCTCCGCAGAGGGGACTAGGGAGAGGACCGGGGGGAGTGAGAGAAAGGCACATGGTTTGCAATCTCGATGGGGACATGGAATTGGGAAATACCAATCCTAAACAATGACACCTAGCCAAAGGATGGCAGTGGGATTGCTGCTGGATGTGGGCTGGGGTCTTGCAGGGCCGTACTGGGGGTTTGCTCAGTGCCAAGGTTGGGGGGGCAGGGAGCTCAATGCTGCTCTTTACAAATGCTTCTCACACTGTAGTTGATCAAAGCTGGGGATGGGATAAGCAGCAGTGTCAGCCAGTTCCCACTCACCTGCATCCCTGTTTGTGTGCCATCATCACCATCCCACAGTGTCACAAGAGGGAATGCTGGTATCTACAGTCTATAAGCAATGCAAAATGAAAGCTTTCTTTTCTTTAGAACAATGACCAGAAGCTTAAGATAGGACATAGAGGTGGACATGGATATTGGTACATTTTACATGCACTTATGTTTGTAGTAGGTCTATTTATTTAAATCTATCTCCTGTAATGACTGGTCATCCTGAACTGCAGAGACAGGATTATCCTTTATAGATCTTGTAATTGCAGGAAGGAGAAATTTAGAGTTGTTTTCCTTTTCTTGGCTATTAATTGTGGAACTCTGCTAAGGTGCATGGGGAGAGATCCATTTTCTTTATGGCATAAACCAGTCATAAATTGTATGAAATTGAGGAAGGGTTTTTTCCCCCTCTATGCCGACAACCTTTTGTTATGTGTTTGTTCTTCATAGAAAACAGTTAGTCATTAATCTTGTGCAATCCAGTAGGGACTATTATGATCAAGAAATCAAGAGTTCTACCATGCTTTCTTTGAAGGATGTTTTTACAAGGCACAGAACATCCCATGGCAAAAGTAATCCTCAGGAATAAAGAGAAGAGTTGAAGGTGGTAGAGACAGAGTAGCAGCAACTCTTTGGTTACTTTGGACTGTCTTGGGAAATTGCAATTTATACCTACAAAAGAATGGGAAGAGTTTGAAGATTGCTGTGTTAATATGAGCTAGAGCCTCTCTGTTAACAGATTGCAGTGTTTAATGGGCTGCTGGCTTGCAAACAGACTCATTTCCTTTCACAACATTGTCCATAGAAATGCACATCTCAGTGTGGGTCACTGCTGTCACCCGGCTTCCATTCAGACAGCCACTTTAAATAATAATGAACATTTAAGAACTAGCACAGAATTTTTTTTTACTTAGCCTAATCTATCAGGCACAACCATATCGTGTATCTTAAATTCCCCAATTTCCTTATTTTCTCTTTTAGCCATACCTTGATAATACATATGCTACTGTGAAAGGATTTATAGTTTAGGAGATTTAACTCATGGATCTTAAATAATTTGGAATACTTAAAAGCATTTTAATTTAACCACCTAGAACCAACTGATCACTTTTTCTAAGTTGTTAATTTTCTGCAACCTGTGATAGTCCCTGGCCAGGTGATTTCTATGCCATTAACTCTTAGATAATTGACTTGGTTACAGAAAACTACAAGGCAAATAACTTGTGTTCCACCAACCTTTCCTTCAGCCTTCTGCAGGTTCCTGCTGCCTGAGTGGGAGGGAGGCTGCATGAGGGAACATGTTTTTTACTTACCCACATCAAGCTGAGAATGTGTGATCCTCCTGCCTCCAGCTCCTGGCGCAGCATCTGCATCCCTGCATGTTCAGTCTTCACAGCCAGCAGGTTTTCAGCCAGGGTCTGCCAGGATTACAGGGGACAGTACAGTGCAGAATTATCAAAATGTATTTCAGGGAGCACACAGGATTGAATGGGAGAGGCAATGACATTATTTTTTAACATTGGGCAGTTTTTTTCTAGTGTACAAAAAACTTGCCAGTAGCTTCTGGGCAGCTTTTCCATTTGTTTGTAATGTTCCCTCCATTGATGCTGTGTCCCAGTAATCAATAAAATTTGATTAAGGATAATAGTGAAAAGCAGCAGCCTGCAACCTCATTAAATGTAAAAATCCAGTGCAGAGTGTGGTGACCAGAGTAAAATAATTGTGACTCCAAGGACAAATATGTGGACATAGAATAGAAGAAACGAAAGCTGTTGTTGCTGGGGTTGGGTTTTTTCCTCACTGATTTTGTCCCCCAAGCAGGAAGCCGCCTCTCTCATGAGCTGGACATGGAATTGCAGCAGGACAGGAGGATAAACCATACATGAATACGTGTCTTTTTTAAAGATCTGTTTTCTTTCCAGATCAAACCAGATGGGCTGCTTATGAATGACAGAGAAAACAAAACAATTAATGGACAATTTTGGTTTTGAGGCTGACTGAATGCTTTGCCTAACCTTAAATGAGACATTTTATTTTTTTCTTGAGTAGTTTTAAATATTGTATCCATGATTGAAAAAAATTGACATTTTAAAAAAAGCACCATTCCAAATTTTTAAAAATCAAAATATATTCTCCTCTCCACAGATATCTTTTCAAGCAACATTGTGATGGAACAGGCACACCAATGCCAAGTGTTCCGTTCAAATTGGGAGTCTTTCGTCCCAAGAAGGTCTAAGTGCCAGCAGCTATGTTTGAAGGTCTGTGGTAGAAAGGAATCTGATGATGAGACTTCCCCTCTTCAAGTATGATGATAGAATTGGAAAGGTCAGGGTTGCCAACTGCAAATTTCTAAAAATTGTATTAGTGGATTGAAAATAATGAACTGTTGCTTTAGTGAAGTTGAGATTCTTTTAGTTTTTGGATTGTTTGTGGTTAATTTTCCACTTCTTCTATATCCCCACTAAGGCACCAACACTCACCTTTTCGTGAGACGGGAGTGTTATTAAAGCCACAGCTGAACTGTGGCTTTAAATAATAAAGCAATGCTGGAAATCTCTAAATAGGAAAGTTTCCCCAGGTTGTTTTGTTCTTTTTGGGAACATGGAGATCTGGTGAGGAAAGAGCTGATGTGCCCCAAACTGCTGCTGTTTATCGTGGTGAAGTACTTTAGACCGTGGGTATACATTAAGGGGCACAGCTTTGTCTCTGGAGAGTCCTGCCTCACCAGGTGGGCCTGAGGGGAGCAGAGCCTGGATGAATGCCAGATGTTGGGGTGGACTACAGGGAGGGATGGTTGGCTGCTGCTTGGCCCCAGCAGAGGTGGGGACATCTCAGGGTAGGGGTTTCATTGCTCAGATTCTCCAGTTCTTGCTCTTCTCCCTCATGGCTCTTCACCTGCTGGATCTTGGAGATCAACCACATTGCACAGGCAATGTTGCACCAAGCAATGGCAACTCACATTGTTTAAGATGGTAATGAAATAGGTAAATTCTGTCTCTCAAATCCACTGTAGCATTAAGTCAGTGCTCCAATAATCAAATTTTGGAAAGCAAAATGCAATGTTGAAGTAAAGGTGCCTGGTAGATGATAAGTTATGTGCTGGTCCCTTACTGTGTTGGTGCAAACTTGGCATCGTGCTTTACATTGCCCAGATAATTGAGGCTGTGTCTGAAATTGTTTCTTGTTTTCTTTCCCCACAAATGGAAAGTTAAATGCAATCTACTTTCTAGAAGCTGTTCTTAATTTTGGTCATTGAGTAACATGCTCCAGTAATGAAACCTATCCCTCTAGTTAAAGGTCCTCTGTGTAATTTATAGAACCTATTTTCTCTCATCATAAATTCCCACCCTGCTTCCTAGGGAGGCAACGTGTACGTTAGCCACTGTCCCAGGACACTCTCACACTGTGCATATAACAGCTGTGAGATAATAACTGAGCTGGGGGTGCTGAGTGCACTCAGCCACCAGCACCATGCAGAATGATGTCCTTAGCTTGGCCCCAGTAGGAACAAACAAGGGGCTGTTTTTCTTCCAGGCACTACAATTTTGGTGTGTAACTTGGGGGAGGAAGGGAAGAGGATTTTCTTTTTGCTCTATTTATTTGCAAGTTTCTGACATGAATGGTTCTTGGAAGTGTCTTTAGGATACTGCAGGGCAGCCATATTTCTCATTTAAAAATATCTTCTAAGTGATAAAAAACTTTGGATGTGTGTGTTTGTATTCATAACAGAATGTAAGCAGCATTACCACTGCTAACACACACAGAAAGTCAGCTTGTTCAAGCTACACCAGGGTTGCAATTTCCCTTCAGTCCTGTGGTTGGGGACCTTTTAGATTAAATTCATTAGTTCATGGTAGTTTTGAGATGTAACATAAGCCTCCAAAGGCATCTTAAGCTTCTCTTTTTTATTAAAATTAAATATTCCCTTGGCATTTCTCTAGGCACTTCTCCAGTCACAAATAAAAGGGACACTGCTGAAGGATATTCCGCTGCACACTTAAATGCCAGCAATCCAATTAAAGGAATGTTTAACCTTTTGTAAATAAAGCCATGGCTTGCACTGGCTGTTGGCTAAATGAAAAAAATTAACTAATTTATTATTTTCTTACCCAAGACTGATGTATGTATTGATGATATAGTTTACAGCATTATAAGGCCAGAATGCTATTAAAATTATTCTGTCCCAGAAGGTCAGCTGACTGCAGATTCAGACACTGGGAGCTCAAATCAGCTCTGCTCGATTATGTCCTTCTCCAAAGCCACCTCGGAATCTCATGCAGATCTGGGTTTTAGACACTTTACATAATTTTTTTACATTTGTGTTTTGAATATGGTCTTTTTTAAAATGAGCATCATTTTCGCATTGCAAACAATACACATGGATTTTGATAGGAAAGTGTTCAAACTCTGATGTACATTGTTCTAGGTAGGCCTTGGTCAAAAAGCATTTTCAAAGCTAAACAATTGATTGTATATCTGGATGTCGGTCAATATTGTACTATCTCCAGGCCACTTAAAGTAGAGAATGATGTAATAATTTATTGCCTCTTTTGCTGCTACTCAGAAACTTGATCTGTTCGGGTGTTCTCTCCAGGAATATTTGGCACATACAGCAGAGTGTTTTCACTTTTATCTGCACATTGGTCCGAAGAATTTGCAAGCAAAGGCTGAAAAATATAATTATTCATTTTACAGAAAGGGAAGCCCTTTCCTCAGGTCATTTATAAATGTGCATATGTGGGAAAGGGGTAAATGGTAATGAGAGAGATTGGGATGGAGTCAAGCACTTTATAACTGTACATGCTGAGTTAAGCCTGAGTTTGTTATTATTGTGTGGCCAAGATGTGAACGACTGTGATTTTTTCAATTTCTTGAAATTGATATGCCCCTGCAGAGTGTTTTGTGGCTCTGTGAATGAAAAATGGTTGTATTAGAGATAGGAACTGCCCATACAGCGTTTGAACTCTTTTGTCCCAGTTGAAAATCACAGACCAAAACCAGGCCATGTCACACCAGCTGCCAAGGTCAGCAGTGAGGTGCCCTGCAGGAAAACATTTGAATATAGCAATCAGTGCAGCAGAAGTCTTAAAAAGGCATAAAAAGGCATAAAACTGCAAAGGGAGGTTTGCTCCTTCATGTGATCTCTGGTTCAGAACTGGTTTTGCTTTTGTTTCCCTGTAAGTAACCATCAGCAATAAATTCCCTGTAAGCAACCACGAGCAATTGAAGAAGCAAAGACTTCAGTGAAACTGTGTCACCCATCAGAATCACAGAATCAGCTGGGTTGGAAGGGACCTCTGAGATCATCAAGTCCAACCCTTGATCCAACACCGCTGTGGTTCCCAGACCATGGCACTGATGCCACATCCAATCTTATCTTAAAAACCTCCAGGGATGGAGAATCCAACACTTCCTTGGGCAGTCCATTCCAATGCCTGATTACCCTCTCTGTAAAGAATTTCTTCCTAATATCCAACCTAAACCTCCCCTGGCACAGCTTAAGACCGAGCCCTCTTGTTCTACTGCTGGTTCCTGGGAGAAGAGCCCGACCCCCACCTGGCTACAACCTTCTTCCAGGGAGTTGTAGAGAGTGATAAGGTCTCCCCTGAGCCTCCTCCAGGCTAAACAACCCCGCCTCCCTCAGCCTCTCCTCATAGGACTTGTGTTCCCATCCCTTCACCAGCCTCGTTGCTCTTTTCTGGACCTGCTGCAGCCCCTCCATGTCCTTCCTGAACTGAGGGGCCCAGAACTGGACACAGCACTCCAGGGGTGGCCTCACCAGCGCTGAGTCCAGGGGAAGAATCACTTCCCTGGTCCTGCTGCCACACTGTTCCTGATCCAGGCCAGGATCCATTGGCCTTCTTGGCCACCTGGGCACACTCTGGCTCCTGTTCAGCTTCCTGTCCATCCAAACTCCCTGGTCCCTTCCTGCCTGGCTGCTCTCCAGCCACTCTGTCCCCAGCCTGCCGGGGGTTGTTGTGACCAAAATGCAGGACCCGGCACTTGGCCTGGTTGACCCTCATCCTGTTGGAATCAGCCCAACTCTCCAGTCTGTCCAGGTCCCTCTGCAGAGCCCTCCTGCCTTCCAGCTGATTGACACTCCCCCCCATCTTGGTGTCATCTGCAACTTTGCTGATGATGGACTCAATCCCCTCATCTAAATCATCGATAAAGATATTAAACAGAACTGGGCCCGACACTGATCCCTGGGGACACCACTGGTGAACAGATCTCAACAGGATACAGCCCCGTTTACCACCACTCTCTGGGCCCAGCCCTCCAGCCAGTTCCTGACCCAGCACAGAGTGCCCCTGTCAAAGCTGTGGGCTGCAACTTTTCCAGGAGAATGCTGTGGGAGACAGTGTCAAAGGCTTTGCTGAGGTCCAACTGTTGTGGGTTGACCTTGGACAGATTCCAGGCACCCACTAAAGTCACTCTGGGCTGGGAGAGATCACACAGGGAAAACAGACTCATCGTGGGGTTAATACTAAAATTTATTACTAATAGGATAAGATTTAAAGAGTGAGAAATAAACCTGTCTTAAACACACTTTCCACCCACCCCTCCTTCCTTCCATGTTCTCCTTCCTCCCCCCACATCAGTGCAGGGGAACAAGTCCACCCCTTGGGCAACAGGTCTTCCAGATCTGCTGTCCGACAGGTCACTCTTCCATGGGCTGCAGGGGGACAGGCTACTCCACCATGGTCCTCACCACGGGTTACGGCGGGGGCACAGCTCTGAGTCCTCCCCCTGTTCTGTGGGGTCCCTCCCACGAGTAACAGCCCTTGATGGACCTCTCCAGTGTAGGACCACCCCTCAGGCAGTAGTTCTTCCATATCTACTGTCCCGAGGGTCACTTCTCCATGGAGTGCAGGGGGGGGTCTCTGCACCCCGATGGTCCTTCATAGAATACAGTCCTTCATAGGGTGAGCTGTACCGATGTGGATCCCCTACAGGGCCATGAGTCCTCATCTCATACTCACCCCCGTGTGCTGCAGGCTGAGCTCTCAAGGCCTGTCTCAGGATAGGGACGAACACAGAGCTCCATATCTGCATGCCTTCTACACTCGTGGTTTGCCAGCTGACATATTCTTCTATGTTTGTGTTGCTCCTGCTTGCAACATGGCATCATGTTTGGGGGTGGGTTTTGGGTTTTTGTTGCTTTTTTTTAATGTTGCAAGGCAGATATATTTTCTTTTCCTTGTAAGCTATACAAAAAACTTAAAGGTTCTTAAAAAAATTTTAAAGCAATTCAGCTTTTTGAAACTGCATAATTGAAGAGCTCTGAAATAATTGGCTTATTATAGTGCACCCATAAAAATGAATTTGCATCTCTTTTATGAACTATTAGATTCCTTATTACATGCCACTGATTGTTCTTAATGTGACTTGCATGTAATTTAGCATTCTTTACTCATACACTTTGTGCCTAGGAGAGGGAAGTTCATCCCAAAATCATGGCACCACAACTTAGATTGCAAAGCAGCCACAGCTGGATCCTGCATGGTGTTCTTTCAGTTTGTCTCTCTGTTCCTCTCACTGAGGTGCAGAAGCCCAGGATCAGCCACCTGATTTTTCCTCTCTTCCCCACTGGTAGGGCCCCGGTCCCACTGTAGGCCAGGAGTGTGATTGCTAATGACAAACCTGAGCTGCAGTAGCCAAGTGATTTCACAGTGCCAGTGCACTTTTGCACCCCGTGTCAGAGCCTTCACTGTGGCAGTCACCCAGGCTGGCTGGCCCAAGGTGACAGGGACATTGCCTTTGCTGCAGATGTGCTGCCAAGCAAAGCACAGGCAAGGTGGTGGGATCAGCCCTGGAGTCCCCGTCCCAACGGTGGCTGGTGGCTCATTCCCAGAGCTCCCAGCACTGCCCGTGGCCTGTCTGTTGTTGGTTGTGGTGGTGGCAGCGGTGTCAGAGCTCCCACCTGAGCTCACCTCTCTGCAGGTGTTTGCAGGAAAGTTACACTGGTGGAAATACCCTCTGTAATGCTACCAGAGCATCGTGTTACCTCAGAAACAGGATGCCAACACAGCCAGGAATCACTGCCTCCCCTGTGCATCTGGTAGCATTTATGAAGAGTTACCTTGTGGAATGGGGGAGGATTCTGGGTGAGCAAGTGTAGAAATAATGTCACAGGGCTGAAGGGAAGGTGACAAACAGGGCCCTCGCATGAAATTCTGCAAAATTACTGAAATGTAATTTCAGAATATTTTATTTACTCTAGGAAATATAAAAAGAAATCATGTGTCTAAGTGCTTTCCAATAGATACAAAAAATGCCATGGTCTTCATAAGAAGCTGATGTTAGTCCGTCTTTGGACATAGCACTGATGTCAAGTGTTCAGCAGGACCAAGCGTAGTGAGCCCTAGGTGGTGGGTTTGAATGTCACTGGTTCCAAAAATATGTGGAAATTCCTGTGTGCATTTTAGTCAAAAAGCGCAGGGAGAGCTGAGTTCTTGATCAATCCTTTTGTTTAAATGATGGATTATGTGGTTTAATCCAGTGCATGATCCTACTGTTTGTTTAAGAGCAGCGAGTGGACACTGGGATAAGGAGAAGGAATTACAGAACAAAAACAGTACGAGGACATTATGCTCCTTCAGATAAAATAAAATATGTAGAATTCTGTTTGGAGGGCGAACTAGTAGTGTTGGCAGCAGTGAAATCAGAACAGTGCTGATACACTTTCGTATTTCGTTTGCCTTTCTTTTGGATTGTCAGTCCTCTCTGCATCTCCCTCAGCAGCATGGAACACAGTCAGAAACATACACCAATGCCAGGGAGGCTGAAATGATCTCTGCAGTCCACCCTTACAGTAATTTTGAACAGATTAAATTTGGGTCCAGCTATGTGGATGCACTGCACCTTTAAGAGCTCCCATTTTCTGTATGTGATTTTCTTTATATATTAGAGCAGATCAGAGTGTGTCCTGATCTGGGGCACCTGTCACAAGCTGTGACGGGAGCAATTACTCCCAGCCCAAGTCCAACCTGACCTTGGGGCTGGAGCTGCTGCAGCACAAGGTGCAGCAGAGACAGGCTCTGCATCCTGTAGGGTCAGAGAGCCCCTACAGCTGGTACCTGAGCCCATTTCTGCCTCTTCATCATGGCACTGTCCTTTGGCCCTGTTTTGGTCAGAGGTGGGTTACACCATGGAGCCCATGAAAGGTTGCAATAAGGACTCAGAGTTCAGGGGTTAAGCAGAGCTGATCTGTGAGCTTTGCCAAGGCGGTCACTCTGTTGCTCCGGCCTTTAAAGGATAAAAGTCTTATCCAAACAAATCCACACCTCTTTTCCCAATGTCTCCCTGTGTGGCTCAGCTGGGGTTTGGAAGCAGGGCTGCTGGTACCAGGTATGGAAGAGCAGGCTGCTCTTTTCTTTGGGGGAAGGTGGAAACACATTTTTCAAAGCAGCTATTTGTTTTGTAAATGTCTGGTTTTAGTACTCAAATAAACATGTTTTCAGTCAGTTTTTATCTCAGACGGTAAATTCTAAACACAGTTTTAAAGATTCCTTTCAGCTCTCACTAGCCAGCAATCAAAAGAGCCATCACCCTGGATCAAACATTCTAATTCTCTGCTTCGGTGTAAACTTGTATTTTTGAGGAAAGAAAAAGTCTGTGTGGAGTCAAGCTGTAAGATCTACCCCTACCTCCCCCTTTCTTTTTAGTGTATGTGCTTTGCTCATTGTTTGCAATGCTGTTTGTTTTTTAAAGCGTAAAGACACTCCGTAATTACCAATAAACTAAATTAAAAGGCTAAAAGCTGGATACAGTAGAGAGAAGTTCATATACCTGTCACTGTGTCATTACTCAGCACTGTGTGTGCTTTTCACTGCTGCAGATCACACCCAGACACAATGCTGATTATCCGTGCAGGAGGTCGCTTTTACATGCCGAAGGAAAACACTGGTATGTCTTGCTAATTTGATTTTAATATCTGTGCTATGCTATTCTTCGGCCTAGAAACTAGATTGCTTTTTACTAATATAATTGGCTAATTAAAACATCTTCTGTCGGAGATGAGGAGATACCCACAGTCCTTATGGGACTTGCAACATACTAAAGTAAACACAAATCAGTTCCTGATTCAACAAGAGCTCATTTAGAGCACAAAGAAAGGAAGGTACACAATGCAATTTTCTTAATAAGTTTTTTGAGGCAGTTTAGGGTCTAGTCCTCCACCTTCGGAGTGGAGATAGAAGCACTGGAACTTAGAAGACCCAGCCCTGTAGGGCTTCTGTGGCAATACCAAACAGCTAGTTATGATCCATTCCATGGCCAGTTGAGGAGATGTAAAGAAACAGAAAAAAGTTGCACCCAAACATTCTCCATCAGTTGCAGCTACTAAAACACTTTAGGTTTTGCAACCTGACACACAGTCTTTGTATTTCCTTCCTTCCCTGCTACCACATCACCTGGAGTGAGTCCCTGGGAGAGAAATCACCATGGGTAGAGCTGCTGCTTTCCTTTCTCCCTCTGCTTAGAGATGATAAGGGCTAGACAGAGGAGGAAGAGCCAAGTGTTACCTCTGCCATAATGGTGAAGATGGAGCAGTAACTTTCAATAAATAGATCACCTTCTTGTCTGGGATCCCATTTCCAACAATCACAGCCTCATTCTGCCAGGATGCTCATCGGATTCCATCTTCATACAGTATCCTTCAGACAGGATTCGAGGAGAAGTCCTATACTAGACAATTTATCTTTGAGCCTGGAAAGAATTTGAGGGACTTATGCTAATCATATTTGATTAGTATGTGCAAATGATTGTAACTAAATGTAGGCTTCCCTTAGTATCTTCAATTAAAAGCTCTGGATGTACTCCAAAGTTACAAATTCCTTCACTAAGTCAGTAGGGAATGATAATGAATTATTGCTAATAGAGCCATAAAGCTTTTATTTGCATAAGTAATATGAAGCTAATGTGTGGATAAAATTAAACTTTAAAAAGAAATATTATTAAAACAAAACTGTTAATGAATTTGGACACATTACTGAGCAGGTATTTGGCAGCTGTCTGGAACAGATAACTCCAATAGCAGTTTAGTTGAATCAAAATCAATATTGAACATTGCATAACAGAGTGAAGATAGTTAAGCAAGTTATATGTGCTTATTATCTCAGTTCTGATGTGCTTCGTCATTGTTCACCTTTGCAATCATAACTCAACCAAAAGAAGGTGTCTCAGTGCAGGAAGGAGAAACAAATCCCTGGATTTGAGTACTTCTTTCTCTTTTTTACTGTTATAATTAGACTGGCTGGAAAGAAGATGCTCTGAAGTCTCACTAGTATGGAAGAAATATTGGAGATTAAAGTCATGTTTGTCATAGGTTTACTTGCTCTAAAACAAAACCAAGGGAGAGTTCTTTTTTATTTTCCCCTGCATCGTTATAAAAGAAAGATCTTAAATGGAAAGGGTGGTTTGCCTTCGGTGATTGATCCACACGAAAGAACTAACCAGCAGATCCACATTCCAAGCTGATGGCCCTCCGAACACTGGGGGGGAGGGGTGATGAGCTTTTTTTACCTCTCCTCGGAAACGGGAGGCACTTCACTCTTGCCTTAACTCAGGCAAGGTGTGTGTTGGAGGGGTCTGAGGTTCACTTTGTTTTCAGCCTGGTCATCTGACTGTTTTCTGGCTCCGTTTTCCTGTGCCCTGTTCTGCCCCCAGCCCGGACCTGCTCATCGGAGAGGTTTGACCCACCTGCAAAGGAACTTTTTGGGGAGGAGGTCGCCCTCTCCCTGCTCCGCTCCCATGTTGGCAGTGGCGTGTGTCCATTGACAAAAAGGGGAATTCCTGGCCACAGCCAGCCACAGCCAGCGTGAGTTTCATGGGAAGAGCCCCTTTTCCCCCTTTCCCCCTTTTCCCCCTTTTCCCCCTTTTCCCCCTTTTCCCCCTTTTCCCCCTTTTCCCCCTTTCCCCCTTTTCCTCTTCCCTTCTCGGTGGGGCGGAATTTCCATCGCGGCTCCTCCCGTGCCCTGGGGCCAACAGCGCCCCCTGCTGGCCATGGTTAGAATTGCACCAAAGGATGGAAAGTACCAAACTGTTTTGTTTTTGAAGGGGATTTTTGGGTACAGGGTTGTTTAGTTGTTTTGTGTTCTTTTGTTGTTCGGCCAATACATATATATCCTTTAATAAAGGGCTGTTATTTTTTCTTTCTCCATACTTCCTCAATTGGACTCTCTTAATTTTGGATTTGCAATTGCTTAGAGGGAGGCGTTTGGTCTTCCTCATAATTCATCCTCCTTAGCAAAACCCTTCAGTCTCATTAAACTGAGACAATGCTATAAGTAGATGATGGACACAAATACTGCTTATACAATCAGGATTGTTTGTTATTATAAAAAGATTGTTATTACCAAGGCTAGACTTTTTTCTTCTTGAAATATTTCACTAATTGTTTTTCACTCCGTTTCATATTGCAGAAGGTTTTCCTCAATCCCTTCTGGATTTCAGTGCTAGGCTGCATCAGTTTTGACTTGTTTTGCTTAGTATTTCAGTTTGGAGGAATTACTCCAAACTAAAATACTCTTAAGACCAGAATAGTGTTAGATGAAGGAACTTACTCCAAAACAGTAAATTCTGCCTCTGTAATAAGCTATGGATAGATACAGGATGCAGTATTTTGATTAGTTTTTTTCTTTCTTCCACCATCATGCAGGACCTAGAACCCGAGAACCATCTCTCTGTTGGGGACAATGTTCTCTTTTCACGTGGCTTCCTGGCAAAACATGCAGAGTAATGGCTGTGCTTGGCTTGCTCGGCTTTGCTTCCAGCTATGGATGAGCCTTTCACACCCACGGCTCATTCACACTGGATCAGTTTTACTCCTGATGCCTCTCCATGCAGGAAGGTCCAGGTACAGTTCCATCGCTGCTTCTATAAAGCAATGGACACAAAACTGGACAAAGCAGCCCCTGAATGTTTGATCAGGCTTCTCCCAAACCTACTCTCTTCTGGGGCAGAGAGGAACTGCCTTCTATGCCACCAAGGCACCTCTGAGCAGAGACGGAATCACTGAGTGTTGGGACTAGCAGAGAGAGAAGTATTTTCAGGGCTCAAGATCTCATCATGCCTGAGAAACAAATTAATCTTCTCTTTTGTGCAGGAGAAGTATGTACTTCACCTTTTTACAGAGGCCAAAACTCTGACACCTGAAAAAATGAAAGCTGTCAGCTCCCAGCTGATGTTATATTCTGAGTGGAAAGACCATGTTGTCTTTCCCGATCTCAGAATTTGCCCCAACCTATGTTCTTCCAGAGATGGTGTTTCAGAAATTACCCATCCAAGTTGCTGTACTTTTGTGGGGCTTATGTACCTGATGTACCTACAGAGCTTCGAAAATTCTGGTTCTTAGGAATTCATTGTTGCTTTGTGGTGCAAAAAGCATATTAGGTTTTCCTTTATTTTTCTTCCATAGTCTATACAAATGGTTTTGGTGGGAAGAAAAAAAGAAAAAGAAAAGAAAAAAGGAGATATCTCCCCCACAGTTTAATTTCAGGTACTTGCCAGAGGACTTTTTGGTGTTCAGAGCATGCAGGTCCTAAAGAGCTGAAGAGGAAGATGCAGGTCATGGTTTATAGATCTCTGATTCAGTAACAGCTGAGTGGATTTAAACTGTGCTTTTATAAACAGATAAGCACAAAATGTGACTCTGCTGATAACTTGTGCAATTTGAACTGCTGACATTAAACCTTGGAAACTGGGTTTGATAATGGAAATAGCAACTCCATGAACCTCAATTACAGTCACAGTGCTGGCCGTGGCCATCTTTTCACACACAAGAAGAATTCAATATGAGAGGAGGAACACAGTAGAAATAATTTGTCATGAATTATATTAGTTGTGAATGTGGACTTTTGTCACTCTGGTCACCTTAGTCAACCTGAGAAAAGTTATTGAACTTGGTGGGGGAAGTGTCAGCACTAAAAGAGTAAAATGAAAATTGTGATTAGCCTTCTTTGTACCATGTTTTCAAGAGTCAGATTCAATATCTCAATGGAAACACACCTCTTGTACTGCTTTGTTATTAAAGAAACTCAGAAAGATTTGACAAAGTACTAAAAGTTAAATCACAGATGCATGTTCAGATGTGAGTTTGCTCAGTTCTGCTTTCACTCACTATCATGCCTCAGGTTTAGAAGAATTCAAATGCTGAAATGTGTGTCATCATTTTGAAATGCTCAGAAGACAAGGCCAATGTTTCATCAAATTAGGTTTGCCCCAAATGGCCCTTATATCCAAGACAGCGCTTGCATAAAAAGGTGAAGAGAATTGTAATGATTTGCTGTAAAAGAGGGCTATGATTTGGGGAGTATGATGAAAGCTAGCTACAGCCTGAGCATTTTTCTTCTGAGTAGTTCTTCAAAGGAGTACAGTGTCAAAATCAAAAAAGATGGCAAGGGTATGTTGTCTATTACTGTACATAAGCAAACAGATGGTTTACTTTTTCTCCTCTTTTAAATATGTAACTACTACAGTCTCATTATGTCTCTTGGAATGGCTTCAGATATCAATTTAATTTGCAAAACTGAGTTGATCGAATAATAGCTATATCACAATTCCAGATCTATTAGAAATAATGCTTGCCAGAGGATCTGATATTTTACTTGAATGTCAATAATAAAACTGTATAAGCCATGAATTTTACTCTTTAACATTATTACATTTCTCTCTACTGGGGACAGTGCTGCCAGTATGAGCTGTCAGGAGCTGTTGGAGTTCTCATGGTCTTTTTGAGGGAGTTCCGTTTTCTCATGGTATTTGTGGAAGTGATTCCCTCCCACAGCTGCTTCTAAAATTTATCCTTTTCCTCCTCTGTCCCATCAAGCACTTACTGCCAGAAGTAGGACAGATTTGGGTCCTTCCTTTTGGTTTGAGGAAGCTGCCCTCAGTGCACGCTCACTGCTACTTTATTTTTCTTCTTTTTATTTGGTCTGTGTCATCACCTTATTATGTTACTTTCTCCTCTGCAGGAGTACAAGATATGGACAGACAAGTACTTTCTTTTCTTTTGCTAACTGTAACCAGATGTTCTGCCCAGAACAATGTCTTGTAACCTGGTTTGTCTCTCACAATGAAGTATTTCACACAAGTCCTCCCAAGGAATAAAACTATCCATTTCAGTCTACTTTTTTTAGACAAGTGGATCGAATAAGGTGATATATGTGGGTTTTAAAAATGCAGGTGAGACACAGTGTTTACTGTAAGCCTTCCTATCACACTGTTGATTTTTACTATTTAATCTGTTATTTTTTCTTAATTGTTTCCTTAATCTGTAGTACACGGCCCTGTTGGGTCCCCTGATACAAAAGCACTTGCTTGAACCTGTTTGTTTTTGATGAAGCAACACTTCTGTAGTGAACTCTCATGGAAAATTATTTGACCTCAAATATCTACACAAGGTGTTACCTTTTCTACTGAGTGTGCTTTGGGGATGTGTTCTGTCTTCCTAATTAATCATAATTTTCAGCACAATACAGATAACCATACAAGGAAGGACTCAATGCCCAAGAGGAGCACACACAGTTCTTATGCTGTGTGACAGGACATGTTTTATGGATATCTGAAATGGCTCAGTTTGCAGCTGGCCTGACAGCTGGTTTGGAGAGGAGGGAGGCTGAGGTGCAGCCTCCTGGCTCTTTAATAGCAATGAAGTGCTGGGCTCAATTCACATGTTGTGGCATGAGATTTGCAAACAGATAAATAAATAAATAAATACTGTCTTTTCCAGTGGGATCTGAAATAGGTATATGAATTGGGCCTGGCTTTGCACACAAGAAACAAGCACTGGGATCTGAATAAGGACAGTGGAGTGAGGACAACCCTCGGCTGTGGGACAGGCAGTTCATTCAACCCTTTACCGATTTCAAGGTGTTTTGCACTGTGGATCTGCAGTTTTATGTCAGTGGCATCTGCTTAGGATGTGGAAGTGCAGATTTTTCATGCAGAAGCAAGGTAGAAGCTTTTCCAACCCCTGTAAGGACTCACCTCCTCTCTCTTCTCTAACAGTAGCAGGAGAGACATCAAAAAATATGGCTTAGTTCATCTTAGGCCCACATCTTCTGTAAGGGGCTACATTTTCTTCAGGATCCTGAGACTTGGAGCAGGTCTTGCACACACATGAGTGCCTGGGAGACTCTGCACGTGTCCCTTGGTTCATGGTGCTGAGATGCTCGCTCTGTCTCAGGCTGTCAAGAATGCTGGCTGCCTGAGGGGGACATGGAATTGCCCAGAATTCTGCTTTCCCCTGTAGTCCCAGCTGCATGCATAGGGATTAGCAAGTTGGAGGTGGCTGCTTTTGTAGTTTAATGCATATCTTCTGCTGAAATTCATCCAGGGTCTCCTGCAGAGACATCCTGAGTGACAGAAAATCCAACAGGCTGTGCCATGGTTTGAGCCTGGCAGAACAGACAGAGAGCAGAGGGGCTGTGTGAACTCTTCCATTCCCTGCCTGCTCTTTTGTTCAGGGCTGTAATAACACAGTGTTGTATAATCCAGGCTGGACACAGTCTGACCGGCCAAAATGATGGTCTCTGGCCCCAGACTAAAACCAAGAAGAGTATTTATGTATATTACAGAATTTAAGGTGTATTGATAGCTGTGACTCTGACTCTCATCCGTCTTGGATCACAGGAAGCTGGATTTGGCTGCAGCAGAAGTAGTTTCTACTTGGTATTTCCAGCAACTTCTTTTACCTCACTGGGTGAAACCCTCACTGGCTGAAAAACTGGTTGGATGGTCAGGCCCAGAAAGTGATGGTGAACGATGGCCAGTCACGAGTGAGGTTCCCCAGGGCTTGGTATTGTGGCCAGTCACGTTCAATATTAGATTAAAGATTTGGATGAGGGGATTCAGGGTGTCCTCAGTAAGTCTGCAGATTGCACTAAGTTGGGTGGGCAGGAAGGCTCTGCAGAGGGATCTAGACAGTCTGGAGCAATGGGCTGAGGATAAGTCATAAAGTTCAATAAGGGCAAGTGTTGAGTCCTGCACTTTGTGTCTCAGCAACTTCATGCAGTGCTCCAGGCCAGGGGAGGAGTGGCTTGAGAGTTGCTCAGCAGAAAGTGATTTAGTTGTGTGGGTTGACAACTTGCAGAATATGAGCCAGTGTGTGCCCAGGTGGGCAAGAAGGTCAATGACATCCTGGCCTGGATCAGCCATAGTGTGTCAGCAGGACCAGGGGGGTGACCATCACTCTGTATTGGCACTGGTGAGGCACCTGGAATCCTAGGTTCAGTTTTGGCCCTTCACTGCAAAAAGGACATTGAGGTGCTGGAGGTGCTCTGGTGCCCAGAGAAGGGCACTGGAACTAGGGAAGAGTCTAAAAAGATGTCCTGTGAGGAGTGACCGAGGGAACTGGGATTGCTCAGTTTGGAGATGTGGATGCTCTGCAGGACCTTCTCGCTCTCTACAACGACCTGGCAGGAGGGTGTAGCCAGGTGGGAGTCACCCTCTTCTGCTGTGTCTCAAGTGAAAGGATGATAGGAAATAACCTCAAGTCGTGCCAGCGGAGGTTCAGATTAGAAAAAAAAAATCACTGAAAGAGTGGTCAGACATTGGAATAAGTTGCCCAGGGAATCACTGTCTCTGGAATATTCAAGAGGTATCTGGATGTGGCACTTGGAGACATGGTTAGGGGTGATTATGGTGGTACTGGGTTGATGGTTGGGCTCAATTATCTTGAAGGTCTCTTCCAACCTTGATGATTCTGTGATTCTGTGATCCCATGGAATTGCTGTTGGTGAGGTCAGCTTAGGTGTGGTGTTCTTTGGGGCTTGGTGTTTTTTGCTGTTGTTTTGTTTTGATTTGCTTCTGTTGGCATTGATCTCTGGAAAACAGTAAAGATATTTATTCAGCACAGGCAGGGTGACAGATATCTCTTGTATGAAGAACTATTTGATGAGCTGTTAGTTTTGAGTGCCTTTACTATTCCTTGAGCTAATTAGCTCTACAAATCTTGCTGTCAACCAGTCATATAACCACTTATTTATTTTCCCACATGCAGAATTTTCACTTTGCTGCATATACACGTATAAAACCAAATGCACCAAAAATTGTCTCTTAGTTGCATATAAATGGAAACAAAATACTTTTGGAATTATTATTATATGTACCATTAATTTTTATTTGAACTGTCTTATAAAAATGCCAAGCTGCTTTCGTTGTTTTTCACTGTTGCATTCATGTAATTGTAGTAAAGTTGTTGATTTTTTTTCTTTTAATGCTGTTTTACTGTCTTCACTTGGAGAGTATGAAAATGCCTATGTCTAAGATGGGAGAACAGAGGTTTTAGTACTGACCACATGGGTACCTGGAGTCTCCTGCTGTCACCGATTGCTATGGCTCTAAAGTTACTGCTTGCTTTTAACCTCCTCTTGTGCTTCCTCTCCTTCTGCAAGCTTTTCTTTATTTTTTTTTCTCCAGCCTTTTTACCATTCTAGTGAGCAGAGTTAAGTATTTAATGCAATTAAAGCATTTCATGATAATGCAACCAGCGAGCCCGGCCTGTGCTGTGCTCAGTCAGTGAGCCTGGCTGCTACCAGTGACAATGCAGAGGGCATTATCATGGGAGATATCTAGAACATGTTCTCTGTGCGAAAGAAAGATGTGGATTATGTGATTCTGGTACAAATACCTCTGGTGATTTGTTAGCTGTGGCATTTTTGATTTGGGACAGTATCATGGGCTCTGGAGACTCAGCAGTACTTGTCAGCAACCAGGGCTGCTCTTGCAGAACTCTGAAGTGGGGCCCCAGAAAGTGTGTGTTCGCTCTGTGAAATATGGCCAGATGTTTTATAGCTGCACAGTTGCCTCCTCCTGAAGTTGCCAGTAATCCTTGGAAGTTTTATGCTGTAATGGCCAATTGGAATTGTACTGCCTACTGGAAAGAGATTTTCCATTTTGTAACCTCATATCTTCAAAGTCATCACAACCAAGGTTCCGCTTTGACATATGCAGCATCCTCTTCTCCTTAGCATGGAGCTCATGGACACTTTTGCTGGTGCTGAACTAGGCCATGAGTGGCCTGGGCTGTAATGGGCCAAGGGCATTAATTTCTTTTCTCAAGTTAGGCAATGCTTTTTGCTTTTTTTTAATGTTGGTGTCTTCCCATGTCCTTCTGGCCCCCAGTACTAAAATCTTAGGAACACCTCTTTTTGGAAGCAGGTGTAATGGAATTGTGTATGATCTACTGCAAGCACAAATTAAATTGTGTGTGAAAGCAAGCATTTACATTTTTTTCCTTCCCACCAAAGCAAGCCTAGTTGGAATGAAGCACAGATGAACAGAGTGTGTGCAGCCCAACAGCAATGTATGGTGAAAGTAAAGCTGTAAAATGGAAAACTGCTTAATAGAAAGAACTGTGCTGATTAGCTTCGGAGTACTCTTACTGGACAAATAGAAATGTGTGTCCAAGTGTGACGTGTGGACATCAAAAAGGATGTTGGCAAATTGGAAGGTGTTTGGAAAGAGTTACAGGAAGATTTGAAAAGAAAGACTTAGACTCCTAATCTCTTAACTTTGTTTGAAAAGAAAATTAAATGATTACTTGAAGAAGAGATCTGTGATAAGATACTCTAGACAGTACTAGATCATGTTGGGCAGCTGTAGGTAGATACGACTGAGCTGTATAGTTTGGGCTGTGGGTGTAACTGACCATTTGAGAAGCTTCAGAGTGTTGAGCAGTGGCTGCTGCTTGAAATCTCTGGTCACAGCTGAATTCTCAAAGCTGCAGATCTGATGAAGCTGTGGAACAAGTGTTCTTGTTTGCGTTAGATGGGTCTGACAATCAGAATGGAGCAATGGCAAAAACAATGTACTGAATTTTCTGATGAAATGTGACAAGTATACCTGGGCAATGTGGCTGCCTCTGTTATCTGGGGAAGTCAATAAAGCAAAAATTAGTAAGTGAAAATTGTGAGGAAGACTTTAGACCTGTTCTTTGTTCTGTTCTCTGTTGGTTCTCTTGATGCATTATGAAATGTTGAGGTGATGTACAGAGATTAAAAGAAATCTGATCCCTTCTCTAAAGGGTGTAATGGAGAAAGAAATCTACTAGTGATGGAAATATATTTAAACCACCACAAGCCCCTTGAGTTAGAGCTCTTCAGTGTCAAGCTCTGTTTAAAAGCTGATGAACTGGGACTCTGTCAGTGCAGCCCGTGGATATGTGGTAGGAGGAATGAGAAGAGGGTTTCAAACATTGGAAATGACAGGCTTCAAATTTCATATTTTAGTGTTTGCCAGGCACTGATTTACCCTGGACAGAGCCTCCTTTCTGTCTCTTCTTAAATTTCCTTCCCGTGAGCCAGACCTCATCCTACGTCAGTTCTCTGCCAGAGTGCTTTCATCTGGGAAATTTTGTAACTTTTCATTCTGTAAAGGTGTGGGTATCACGAGAGTCTTAAGCCGTTTGCCAGCTGGGACTGAAAACAGACAGGCTTGGCTTCTGTAGCAGGACTTGAGCCATAACATCCTAGTTGTATTTTCCTCAAGGACAGAGACATCTAGAACTGGGATGTAACTTGGGCCCACATTGGCTTATTAACAGCAGCCCTGAGATGACACCTCTGTCAGTGTTAACTCACTGATCCTGCTGTTCAGATGAGTCTCCTCTTGTGGTTACCATGAGAGCACAATGTATTATGTCATTTGCTTTCTTCAAGCATCCAGTCCACACTGTTGCTTCATCTGAAGCTTTCCTTGAAAAAAACGACGTTATGGTACCCAGCTCCTCACAACTTCTGAAAAGGAGAGTAATATACAGCTTGTTGAGATAAATGGAAAGATTTTGCTTGAGCTATGTAGGCTTTCGAACCAAGAGGTGAGTCAGAAAATCATTGAGACAGATACCCAAGGAAAAGAAAGTGATTTTAAAGGGAAATGCATGCTACATAAGAATAAATTACAAGGTAATGTGATTTACTAAAGTGGGGTTTATAACAGTTGAAACTGGAGTGGTTTTTAATGTATGATTCCTGCTCATTTATTGTAATAGTGAGTTTACAGAACCTACAGTAAAGCAGTCTATGAAAGATGTAACTTTTTAAAATTCAACTGCAAAACCTAAGAATTTCTCTGTACTCAGTTAAAAAGAAGTGTGGCATTATGCTAAAAACATGTATCCTTACAGGCTATTCCTCAGGGTGACAAATCTCAGTGGTGTCATTTTCCAGATATGTTTGATTATAAATCATTCTCTTACCTCAAATTGTAAGAAATTGAATGTTCAGTTTTATACTTATAAGACGTCTTTGAATTTTAATTCAATTTACAACAGGTGTGATATTTTCTTTAGTTCTAACACATCGTTTTCAACTCCACAGAGTATATTTCAGTACAGTTTTGAAACATTTCTTTGGTAGTAAGCACTTCTGTCTTGGCAATACTAGAAGTGCTTTTCCGTATCAGCAGCAGTGCATGAATGCTGAACGCTCACCAGAGAATTGGGCTGGAAGTTGAGAGAGATTCTAACTCAAAAAAGCAAATGCATGACTGATAATTGCATTTAGAAAGTTAATGTAATTTATTTAAGAATTAATCATCTTTGATGCAGATTTTTGTTTCATACATGGAATTTTTCACTTCCCAAAATTTCTGAATAAAAGTTCATCCTAGAAGGAATTATAATGGAGGAAAGTCCATTGTACTTACAGCACCCTCAGGACCTTGAAATCTGTTTGTGTTTCTACATCCTGCAGTCAGGATGCTGCTGGGTGAGAATTTGCCTGTTGTACGCTGTAGTTTTGAAGACAGCTCACAGCTCGGGGGGTGGCATGTGCTGAAGCACCACTGCACCGCTTCGCTGAGGGTGTCCAGATTTAGTCCTGAGCTGTAGCAGTTGCAGGAGCTGTCAGAGGGATCAGAGAGGAGTTTGCCTGGAGAACAAGCAAATTCTGTTCTATTCATAACAGAGCATTTTCATTTCTGTTGGGTCTTTATACTGATGTACATCTTTGCACTTCCTTCAGGGCTGAGAGTTCCTTCTGTCTCACCAGCAGATGAGTGTTTGAAAGCTGAGGTGGGTTTTTTGTCAGGGCTCCACAAGCATACCTATTGTAGGATGTAAATGGAGTCACACATTAAAGCAGTATTTTATTTTTTTTTATCAGAAAAACACTGAGAAAAGCCAAAACCATTTTTGATGTTGATATTCATCATTTAGCATTTAGCAGCTATAATAAAATTTGGGGAAGCAGCCAATGTTCTCAGTGAAATATTAGTGCAGCTCTCCCTGGACCTTTATTGCCATGCTGGTTAACTCTGCAGGGGGAAGTGAGCAAAACCTCTGGGAGGGCTACACTGAATACTGTATTTAACACCAGAGGGGAAAAAATGCCTAGTAAAGTTTTTAGTAATCTTGGCTTGAAGGGTAATTTTCTTGTCAACTCTCTAATTAATGCATCACATATTACAGTAGCCCATTGTTATTCCAGAATGCCAAGGTGCATTTCAGACTGAATTGCTGTTTAACAAAACACTTGGCAGATTTATTACCCTCAGGTGATTCTGTCAGTCAGCATTTCCCCATGTTTAGCCTGAAGGAGGCAGAATCAATTTTGGTATCTATTTTGTGAAATGCCAAGCTATTTAAATTAAACCACACATATATACACAGCCCCCTAGAAAATCAGGACCTGTATTGGACCTTTGTCTTTTAGCAGGGAAACAGGAATTACCCTTGTGAACTCCTTGGGATATTTGCTCCATAATCAAGGCATCATCTGCCACTTCCAATATGTTGGAATATGTATCAGTGGTCATTTTCTGATCACGTCTTGAATGTTATATTTGGTTTTTTGTTATTGCACAGTAAGTACAGAGCACTTACATGGCAGCGTCAGAAACTAAGGTTCAGCAGTGACTGTGCACGGAATGAAAGTCCTGAGACAATTTGCTGTTGCCAGTTCTGCAAAAGAATTCATGGTGTGATTGAACACTGGAGGGATAAAATGGACACGGGACTTTTTCCAAAACAACGTTGGTTTAAATTTCTTGTTACAAAATATTAGGATTTTAAGGATGAATCCTTTTCAATAGGATTCTTCTTCCATAGGAGGAGGTACAGGATGTTGATAGAACATGTATATAGCCCAAGTATGAAGGTAGAGAAAAAATGTGGTAGGTGAGAAACAGGAAGTGTATATGGCAAGTTTGAAGCAGCAAAACATCATGAAACCATATTCTCCCATTTTCTCTTTTGAGACACCACAATCTTCTGCTCTTTTAAAATAATCTGTGAAATATTCTAAGATCTTTTTTACTTTAGCTGAACATGAAAAAGGAATACTGTCAGTTTATCCACTTTTTCCTCACTGCTTGCCTGTTGTCAAATTTCTTCTTTCACTACTATGCTTTCTAATATTTTTTTTTGTTTTGAAATTTGTGAACTGCCAGAGCTGTAATTTCTTTCTTGTTTCTCAGTAGGTGTCTTTGCTAGAGGCTAAAAAGTCAGTAAAGAATAAAGGCAGGAATGAATGGAGGGAGGTCATAGTTCCCACGCCTGATCTTAACTGATATTTTACTAGTAGGTTTAAAGGGAGAGAAATATAGCTTAATAATATCGACAAGTAATTCCTTCTCCAAGTATTCAAATAATTTTAAAATGCTTGGTTTTCATTTATAACTTCCAGAAAAAAAGAGAAAAGATATGTCCAGTGCTTGAGATAGCCTTGAGAGGAGAAAGAGCACTTGAAAGAATAAGATTCTGGATTGAAAACTTAAATGAGCTTAAAAAAAATACAAATTCCACAAGGTGGGCATCTCAGTAGTGCATCTGCTGAACTGCCTGCAAGATTAAATTCCTTCATCAGAGCAAGGTGCAGTAAGTAGGCCAGGGTTTTCACTAGGAGATTATTCTGCTGTCAGTCATTGCCAGCCCAAGGAGTGCTCACAGGCACTCGGGCTTTGCTCGGGCACAAAGATCTCTGGGTCTGACAGTAGCACTGGAGAGAGGCTGCTCAGACAGGGCTCATTCAGGGAGCTTCAGTTACAGACCAGCACATGCATATGAAGCAGGAGTTGGTGGACAGTTTCCTCAGGAGCTGGGCAGGGGGCAGGAAGGGGCTGGGAGCTTTACCTTCCCTGTCCCTCAGGAGCTGGGTGATGTGGCTCATCCCTTCAGTCACCCCAGATAGCTCCAGGCTGTGCCCAACCCTGGGCATGTTAGAGCTGTGTTTGGTGACACAGCCAAGGCACTGTCAGCTGGTTTACAGCAACAAAAGATTGGGATGTTTGGGGATCAATGAAGTGTTGTCCTTTTCTAATTGATGCCAGGCCTTGCTTGTTGCTGGTGTTAACAAAGGGAGATAATTATAATAACTCCCCAGAAAACAATGATTCATTCTCAAATTACATTGAGAAACTGGGTTTTCCTGTCGGACTTGTAGCAAGACAGAATAACCAGCTGTGCTGCTATGAAGGAATTGGGTGGGTATTGGTACAGCCAAAATACTCTTGGTCTGGTCGGGCAGTTCTACCCTTAACAGGTAAACAGCACTTCTGGATGTTGGAGTGCTGTACTAGGTACCAGAAATAGAGGTATTAGGAAGTGGTGCTCTCCCAGTGTGGGTGAGTGCACCCCCAGTGCCAATCCCACAGTGGATGTGACATTGCAAGTAAATGCACAGTGTCGGAGGTGCCAAAGCTGATCATGAAGAGGTAGCAGTGCCACTGAGCTGCTGCTGTGCTGGACTGAGCTTAATGTCACCTGGGCTGGGTCCTCACTCACGGGTCAGCCACAGGCACACCCTGTACCTCTGCCACCATGCTCAGGAGCCAGCTCCTGGGTGCAGCAGTGCGAGGGGAGGGCCGTGTATGGAGCAAATGGCAGTATCGGTTCAGAAATCCGTGAAGAGTTAGAATTAAGCCATCAGCATGGTTTAACTATGTCTTAAGAATTGTGATTTTAAAAAGATATCCTGAGGGTGATAGTGGCAATTTTCCTCTCTTGAGCCACTGGACTGTGGCTGTGTTTGTGCACTGTAACTGCCCAGCCTTTGCTGGGCACATGGGAAATGCATTCGGGACCTGTAATGCTGAATGTTGTTTTTATTTTGTAAATTTTTAAGAAAGCGTCTTCTAAATAGCTTTGAGCAATTCAAAGTTGTTTTTTCTATCTTGCTGATCTTCGGTGAAACCAAATCATCTCAGGAAAATGAAGAAATGAAGGCACATGCTTTATTTGACCTTTTTATGGAGTCCTGTTCAATTTCTAATAAAAATAGGAACTAAGAGAATGTATGGAATTCCCACTATGGTGGTTATGGTTTAAGACCTTTTCCTACTTCATTTAAATTGGAGAGGGAGGATAGTCTCTCTTGATATTCTCCTTTTTTAAAAAAAAAATATTTAAGAAGGTTTTCTTTTTTTTTCCTTAACAGGTGGTTTCTAGAGAATCTTCTGCTCTCCTGGCTGAGCTATATTGATGCACCCTCTGCACTATAGGTTGCATCTACTAGAATAGAGTTACAGTGCACAACAGTTGGATAAATTATTCAACTGGCCTAGATTTCTTGCAGACAAAAATGATTACATTGGACGAATCCCTCCCTGGAGTGCCCTGACTTGAGTGGAGTTACCTTAGCAATGCCATGACCTGCAGGGCTGACACTGCAGAAAATGCAGTGCACTCACTGACTGAGGGCTGGAACTCAGGGAGCTCTTCCCAGAAAGGCCCCCACAGCTCCCAGATAGGAGAGGAGCACAGCTCTCCTGTGCCAGAAGTTATATGAGCACTGTTAGGTTTTACAGTAATTTATTCTCTGTGATGTGTGTCCAATCCCTCTTTAAGTTTTTATTTCACACCCTCAGCATCTTGTGGCAATGACTTCCAAAATCTGATTTCTTCTGCTGAAAATGTCACTGGTGTCCCAGAGCTCTTCTTGAATGAAGTAAACATTTTTCTTCCTTTACTCACTTCTTTGTGCCATTCGTAATGTCATGGGCTTCTACTGTGGCAGATTCTCTCTTCAGTCCTTGAGCATGTCTTTGGGCAAAGCGAATCTGAGCAAGGGAAACCTGTAAATGTTCCAACATAATCCACAGCAAAACAGAGCTCGAATCCTTGGGCATGTGATGAATATGCAGTTGGCTCCAGTGTGCTGGATGCTTGTGGAGAGATTTTGCAAAGTCTGGGGCTTAATTTTTCTTCCAAGAGAGGCAGATGATGATCTGCCTTTGAGAACTTCCCTCTTCAACTCCTTCTCCCCTACTAATTACTATGTTTGATTTCATGCTCACCTACAAAATTATTGTTGTCAACCAGTGTGACATTCAGCATTATCCAAGAGGTTTTCTAGCCTCTTACAGCTGGTTGTGGTTTGGCATGTTTGTAGCAAAATGTGTAGTCCTAAAGATTTCATAGATGGAATTTCAACCATACCATTAGGTATGCTGTTCTGCTGGTTAATTATTTCAGAAGTTCTGTTCAGCTTTACCTGTGGGGAATGAACTGGGTTTATTCAGCTGGCATTGCATAAGTGGATGAGCACGGAAATTGTTTTCCAGATTGAAGAAAACTTGCACAGGAACTAAGAAGGCTAATTTGTTTTATACTGCAATATATATGAATGTGACTAGAAGGAGCTGTCATTGCTTTTAGTAAGCAGGATAAATCCTTTTACTTGAATTTTATTTTATATGCTTTCACTTGCTCCATACCTCAAGGCATCCATGAGCCACCCTAAAGTATAAAATGATGGCTAGAAGTAAGGAAATAAAATATCAGCCCCATATTTGCCCTTTAGTTATTTCTATGCAGGTGTTGGAATGAAGTCTTCTCTCTTCCTTAAAGATCTCTCTTATTCCACAAACACTGTATTTGGTATTGCATTATCTGAGTTATTTTCATAATTCATAATTATCTTGGTTCTTAAAAATTTAGACATACATTTAATAGTATGATCCAATCTTGCCTGATTGCCACCACATTGTGTTTGAAGTAATTACCATTCACTTGGCTTTTGAGGCTGTTGAATGAATTTTCCACATGAGATTCCTTAATTTGTACATATTTTATTGCTATAAAATAGGTACTGGCAAGCTGCCTGAACTGTAGTGAAGGCCTTTAATTTCTATTTCTGTGTTATGAAACAAATGCAAAAGAGGAGGCATAAGATAGACTCCTTAAAACACATTTTGTTGACATTTCAAAATTTTCCTTACACAGGTGCAAATGCACAGGTAAAACTAAGGTAGCTTAGTTCTGCACTAAAGAGCCAAAACCAGTTACTTTTCATACAAGATAATGCTACTTTATAGAATAAAACCTCTATCCTTGAGCTACTATCCCCATGAGAAAATGTTCTCTACTTGAAGAGGTTATTGGTGCCTTTGTGCTGGCTTCCTGTAGACTAAGGAAAACCTCCAAGAATATTAATCCTCCCTGCCCTGTACAGCTGAGAAGCTGCCCTGCTATCTCAGTTTAAGAGCATGGAGGTGCCCACTCGGTTTAAAACAGCCATGGTTGGGAGGGATGGAATGAGAAGAAAACCCCTGCTCTGTTCCCCGCTCCTCCAGGGGCACTGGGAAAGATCTTGGGGCTTCCTTGAATATAGGGCTCCTTTCTCCCATTATTAAACTGACACCGACTACAGGTAGCTTTATAGAGTCTAATGATAGATCTGAATATGTCAGAATGCTGTTAGTAAGGAGCAAATTCTAGAACTGCTCTTCAAGCCCTTCAGGTTTTGTAACTGTGTCTTCCTAAACAGAATTACAACAACATTTTAGGAGAAAAATCTACTGTTAACAAAGAAAAAAGGAAGACATTTTGTTGGTTTTGTTATTCATTTGCTTTAAAGGATTGCAGGACAGTCGATGGATTTCCATGTTTCCCACCAGGGCATTTCAGTTATGACCTTTGAGGAAAAATAACAAAATAACAATTCTTGGCATGTGCCCTTGTACAGGCACAACTGGTGCAAAATTCTGTCCAGCCCAAACTGGCAAACCACCCTTGGTGATGTGGTATTTCATGTGTATCACCATCACAATCTCTCATAAATCATACAGCAAGGCTGTGGAGGCTTTGGGTGTTACTAAGGAGCACTTGTTGGCAATCAGGTACTCCAGGTGAAATCCAGCCTTGCCTCGTGCTTCTGGTGGGAAAGCACAGGAGCTCCCGAAACGCCGAGCTTGGTCACAAACCCGGCTAATTGTAGTCATCTGAAGCAAAAGGCTTCCAGACCGAGGGATGCACTGTGCAGGGACACCAGAGCTGCTGCAGACAGGATTTTAGGGATTGGTGTGAACGTGGCGTGTGCCCTGTGGTGATGTTGTGGTGAGTGGTCAGAAAGATGGATGTAAACATGTTGGCTTGCTCTGTTTCAAGCACACATGCTGCTCTGAGGCCCTACTGAAGTCAACACAAAAAGGCAGGTGCTTAAAGGCTTTTTTGAACTTGAGGACAAAATTTGCAACTTCAAGCATAAGAAATACATTCAGAATAAGAAATATACCTGATACTGGGCACTATAGGGAGTAGATCATCTTCCTTCCCTTTCCCCATCTGTACAGCGTAACTCAGCTGACTTTTATCTTAGTCATAGTAAACCTTTCTTTACCTGCTTGAAACTCTCCTGCCTTGACCTGCTGAGGTAATTTTCACTGTGCAGAGCTGCTGCTGGCCCAGGAAGAACATCTTGGATGCATTTGGCCTGCTCTGGCCCTCTCAGTGCTGGATCGGTCTCACTGTTCATGTAGACATCTAAATTTGAGCACAGCACTTCATGGGCTGTTGGGCAGAGGAGACTCAAGGATGCAATTTCTGACAGGGCTGCTGTTTCAGTGCCAGCTGTCTCTGCCAGGTCCAAGACGGCTGCAATGTCTCTGCTTGTAAACAGCAGACACCAGCACCGAGCACAGCAGGAGGGAGGATAGTCTGCATTTTGCAGGAGATTTCCTTTGTTCCCCAGTCACTGACAGCAGCTGAGGCCTCTCTGTGTTTCCAGCCCAAGAACCAGTGGCCTGTTCCTGTGTCCCTGCACTGTGCTGTGCCCCGAGACAGGCACCTGCTTGTACCTGCATTCCAGAGGAAATCAAAAGATGATTGTAGCAGGCAACACCGCCACTGGCTTGTCAAGCTGATTATAATGTTCCTGGGGCCTTTGTTCTCTATTTTCTTTCATTTTTACCCCCTTTGATCATTCTCTACTGGAACTGAGAATTCCAGAAAGGACAAAGGCTCTGTTGTGTTATGGCAATATATAATTTAATTTTGAGGCAGATCACAATTTCTGCCTGACATTTCTACCCTTCAACTGTTGCAAGTTTTTCAGCAAACAGGGAGAAAGACAAAACCACCATGTTAAATGTTAATATTCTTTTTTTTCTCCCTCTGGAGGTAGATCTCAATGAAATGTATAACAGTTTTAAATCTTGTTTCAGTACATTTTTATGTGAAAATATATGAAGTATAGTTTGAAAGGACAAAAGACAATTCTCTCATTTATCCTCTAGGCAAAACTTTTTAAGTGTTCATGTATAAAATATGATTGAGAATACCAGTGACATTTCAACCAGACACAAAAACAAGGTTAAAAACGTTCTGGTTTATCCTAAAGGTGAAAGTTTCATTCCTAGGTTCTTCATGAAAACCTAATAAATGAAGTGGTGTGGGATACAATTGAACTGCTGAATGCAAACTCACTACATTAAAGGCAGAGTTCAGCTGGGGCAGCGCTGGCTGTGTGTGGCCGTGTGCACCTCTCTGTGGTGTTAACGGGACTGTGTCCTGGTTTGGTGGTGATCTTTTTTTTCCAAAAACCAGAAAAACACACTTCTTTACTTCTGTAAAGGTGAGTTTCCACCTAACTGTAAGTTCTTAGGAACGGCCTCTGCAGTTTGGTTTCATCACTTTAAAGATACAGCCCCAGCCCTGGATTCAGACTGTAGTGAACTGAAATGTACGTGCATAACTTTCTGTCCTCCTGCTTGGAAAAACATTTCTTATGTTTTTAGAAAGAGCAGTACTCCATCAGAGGGGGCTGTAGATAAGAAAACAGCACAGGTGAACTTTGGAACGTGCATTTACAAAGGCAAAAATACTCTTTGTGTGTCAGGTGCTTCCTACCTCAGTGGAGATGGTTTTGCTCCTCATGAGAAGCACCTCTTGCCGTTTCACTGCTGCTCTCTAGATTTGGCCAGTCATGAAACTGTGAAGTGCAAAAGTGAGTAAGCTTTGATATGTGCCTCTTCATGGTTGAAAGAGGAGTAATGTGGTTGTGTCTCACCCTGTCTACATGACAGGACTTGCCTTCCAGCTCACGCAACCACTGATCCAGCTGTTGCTGCAGCGTTTCATGCTGGCTCCAGTAGATTCCAAGGTGAAAGATCAGACAGGTGGATTTATCTGAGAATCTCACAGACTGTTTCTTTCTATTTATCTATTATGTTACTTTTCCCTGACTGATGCAGCTGTGGGAGCGACAGAGCCCCCAGTGTTGCTCACACAGGCAGGAGACGGATATGGGCAAAGAGGATGGAACCGCTGGAATTCCTTCAGTTAAGGCAAAATATCTCAGCTTTGAGACTCTGTCTCTTCTCTCTGCACAGATCTGTATTGTTCCTGCTGGGATAGAGCCATCCCAGCTTGGTCAGTGTTGGTTGGCAGCATGAAGAATCTGGTGTGCACCCTTCAACACTGACACTGACATAATGCATTTTTGCAAAGCTTATTTTGTTTGAGAAACCAATATAATGACTTTGCAGGTATTAGAGGATTTTGCAGCTACACCTGTATTTCTCCAGCAAGTAAGATCTTGACTTAATGGTGTAGGCCACAGCTCACTGACAGGTTGGACAGAATAATGATTTGCTGGATGAAGAAATCCCCCTTTAGATGTCTCCCCTGACTTTATGTTCCTACATGGGTGACACTATGTATGTCCAGGTTCCTTATTTACATTTTATTTTAAACAACTTTTATCCTCTGGTCATCAAGGTATCATAATTTCTGCTCTGTAGCACTAGCTGCTTATTTGGATTTTTTTATTATTATTTGCAGTCCAAACAGATCTTTTTACTATATAACCACTTGAAAAAGAGATGTCCTGCTCACATAAGGAATGCCTCAAGAGAAGGGCAGTCCTGCATAATTTCCTTTCTCTCACAGAAAGCCTTCATATTGGAGAACTGGGGAATATTACTTTCTGGCCCTGCACACTCTCCTGGGTAGAAAGGTCCTGAAACACAATTTATTGTAAAACACACAGTGGTTACAGAGCTAGCACAGTCAATGATATTCCTTTTATTACCACTCAGATGAGAACACAAAATGACATTGGAAAGCAGTGAACTCACCAGAAGGGCAGAGAAAGCCATTAAATTCAACACGCATCATATTTCATAATCAGAATCCTGCAGTCAGAGCTGACACCACTGAATGAGTTTGTTGCAGTCATGATAATATAAAACCCACTGCATCTGCTTCCCTTGGCACTTTTCTTTGTAGCCCCTTGCAGTGTATGGGCTATTAATCATCAGTAGCCAGGGACACTGCAGACCAATGCACTTTGTATTGCATAAATTGAAAATGCATCACTATTAGAGAGAAAACTGCCTTCCGTACATCTCTATTTAGATAGGCAGTTTCCTGAAGGGCTGCCATGCCATTATGGCTAACCGCTTAATTGGAGTTCTTTCCACAGCCTGGTAATTGAGGCTGGGGGGAGGATAATGCAATCCTTTTTGTAGCAGGTATGAAAGCAAGGCAGGGAGAGTATTCCTTTCCCTACCTGGGAACCCCAACTGGGCTCCAGCTGGAGCTGAGAAAATGTAGTCAGATATACTGTGTCATTTAACCTCACTAAATTAACTTCACAAATGAGAGGGCTGAGTGTACCTGTGAGGGGAAGAGGGATGCTGTGTAACTGGCCTGCTCATGAATTTTCAGTGTGGAGAGATCACCAGAGGAGGGGTGTTGCTGTTCCTTCCATTAACTCTGTTCACGGAAGAGTTGGGTAAGCCGAGGTTTAGGAGGATAAAAAAGTTTTAGTGGCAACCTCAGAAAAAGTAAATGCAAATTCAGCCCTCAAAAGTGCTCTTTTTACAGAGAACTCATTTTATTCTACAGTCATTTGTCCAAGTTTTATATATGTAAAGGAGAAAGAAGAGTATCTAATGAAAATCTGAAGTAATTATTCAATGAAAAACTGCTTGTAACTGCATGTGTACATTGCTTCATGGTTTGAGTATTATCTCGTGAATGACTGTGGTCAGCGTTTGGAACTTCACTGCTCTTTGGTTGTAGCTGCCCACACTTAATTCTCATTTCATCTATACTCTGTGGCTCTTGTTTCTCAGTATGCGCAGTAAGTGATGTTTCAGCAAGATCTGAGTCTGAGCTGAAATTTTGTGAACTTGTGTTGAATCCCACATATTCTAACACTTACTACTTGAACACAGATGTATCAGCTAAAGTGCTCCGGCCAGATCCAGATCAGAACTGAATTTATATTTGGGCACAAAGTTCCGAACTGTGATCCTCAGCCTCTCACAGCTGCTCCCTCATGTGGGTGTGTTTACATTACAGCTACATTTCTTCACTTGACTTCTTTGGACAAAGTTCTCTAGAGTTTTTTGATATTTCTGTCCTGATTGATCCAGACAGCTCAGAGGATCTTCTGTCACCCAGGTACTACATCAAAGAAATAGGAACTGGGGAGATGTTTCCTCAGCATGTCTGTCAGTGAGGTTATCTGGACAGAGCTGGAGCATGTGGAGAGTCAAGTTTATTAGATAAAAGGGTGGCACTATATTGAGTAAAGGATGGAGAGGAAAGAGTCAGGCTCTAGCCCACAATCCCAGACTTTGGTATGACTGCACATGAAGAGTAAGATGCAGGAATGGTGTCCTGCACTAGAATTAGGCAGGGCTCACTGATTTACCCGATTGGCACTGACACACTTTTCTATAAGGCACTAATTCCCAAGCCCTGATAAAGAAGTGACAGGGATCTGAGAGGCCCCTTCACACAGAAAAAAAAGGGGGCATGGTAAAGTCATTCTCAGAATTGCACACAGTAAGTGTCATATTCTTTTAAATCCTACCAGTTTGTGTCTTTTGATGCTGGGATTTAATCCTGTTATGAGTTAAGCTGATCTAAATCCAGGCTGTTGTTGTCCTGCCCTGCTCTCCCAGCCTGCTCCTGGGGCTCTGGTGCTCCTCTGCGTGGCTGCAGCTAAAACAGCTTTTGGTAATACTCAGTCTCAGCTGGATCAGGTCTCAGAACCGGCTCAGGGTGTATTTGTGTGTGTCATGGTGGTGCCTAAAAGGGAACCAGCAAGTAGTGTTCGGTTTTAAACTCTGCTCACTACGTCAGCAGCAGGAAATGGGGACAGAGGGGTCACTTAGCACAGGAGCTATGAAGGAGAACAGTGGCCTTATGAGGGATGAGGGTTTACTCCTGTGGAGAGGACATGAAGGATTGAACTTCGAAGAAATCTGAAATTAGATCTGCTCAGTTAAAATAGGAACCACTCAGAAGTTGGCTAGTTGCCTTCACCTTGCAGTTTAATGAAAACTTAATTTCATTCTAGGTAAACTGTTGGTGGGTTATAACCAGCTCTAATTGTTGGTTATGGGGTGAAGCAGTCAGCTCACTGATCATGAAGAACATGGAATTATAGAATATGCTGAGCTAGAAGGGACCCATCAGGATCATCAAGTCCAACTCCAGGCCCTGCACAGACACCCCAACAATCCCACCATGTCCCTGAGAGTGTTGTCCCAACACTCCTGGAGCTCTGGTGGCCTTGGGGCCATGACTACTGCCCTGGGGAGCCTGGTCAGTGCCCAACGACCCTCTGGGGGAAAAGTTTTTTCCTGATGTTACCATCTTTAACTGGAGGTAACAAGGAATATGTGTTACTTTGAAGTATTTGGGTGGCTTTCTGTGATGTATGCAAGGAAGGAGGAAAACTATATTCACCTGAGTTGAGGCAAAGGGCAGGCAGGGAAAGCAGTATGTCTCTGGGACTGATGCCTGTGTCTAATACACAAACAGGAATGCTACCTACAAAAAAAACATAGCAGAAATGCAGTTAGGTAGATTTTGTATGCTCTCTGCTGTCTGTCACAAAGAACTGAAATCTTGAGGACTACCAGATCTGATTTTATGAGGTAAGTAGTTATAAGACCCACATTCAGGTTATGAAAAAGTCCTTTTGAAAAACAAGCAATGCTGTCTGCTCAGACTATTGCTCCTGGTCACTACTGGTTTCTACAAAGTTGCCTGTTCAAAAAAATTGAAAGTTTTTCTTTTAAAAACTCAAGCAAACAAAATCCCCAAATCCACACACTCATATTTAACATTGCCTGTGCTTAAATTCTAGCTTTGAATACAGGTTCTTTTGCACAAAGAAAAAAAATTACATTCAAGGCATGGAATATTTTGTTTTAAAAAATAAACTAAGTAGGCATTTCCTAAATAATTTAACAGATACAGTAAACAAAAATTATGACCTCATTCAAAACACCCTCAGCTTGCTACCATTTTTTTCCTGTGGTAACACATATGGGTTCTGTGTTTTGAGGCTTTAATTTTCATCACACAGTATCCTGTCCTTTGTCAGAGCACTGTTGCAGGTGCAGAGTAATGACCCAAAGCCCTGTCAAATGCTGTGCTAGTTTCTCCTATAAATGTCCCAATGTTTATTGTAAAATCATTACTAATATAAAATAAAATATCCTAGAATCAACCAGTGAGTATGGCTTTGAAAACAAGATCTCCTTATATTTGTTAGTTAATGTTATCAACATGATGAGGAGTTAAAATAGGAAACCTCTTCAAATAGTAAGTTCAGATGATCAGAAAAAATACAAAAAATCCTGTGTTATGGAAACAGATTTCTTGTCTGTAGCCTCCTTTCTTTAGAATTTCTCTTAGTCAGCAATGACTTTTATTAATGCTTGGATTTCACCTGGGATTTCCTAATCTCTGGTTCACTCTACTGATAGGCTTTTGCCAATCTTACTTTGTTTTTAAAATGGTTTTGACTTGTTGCCCTTGTTAAACATAAAGTAATATTTAATATCAGGGGCCCCCCTGGTGGTCTAGTGGTCAGGATGCGGCGCTCTCACCACCACGGCCCAGGTTCGATTCCCGGTCAGGGGACTTCCCGGGCAGATGGAGCTCGTCAGCCCTGTAAGCCATCCATCTCAGAGAAGGTCACTAAACAAACCTACGTCCTGAGGACCTCACTGCCACTGTCTGAGCTCGCTCGGCCCCGGCAGATGAACCTCAGGATTAAAGGGTGGGCTCAGTGCAGCGCACACTGTGTCTCACCTAAAAAATCCAGACAGACTGACTGTGCCAGCCATGGCTGCTCTGTGGGACAGGAAGGAAGGTAAGAACTGTGCCTCCAAGGTACAACTGCTTTACACTGTGCTGAGAACATCACGGTTTGTATAACACCACTTATGTGCCCAGGGCTGTGTTAGGGAGACATGCAGTGTGCTTGTATCCATGGCGAAACCGCTCATGGGTTTGACTTTGCTCCCTGTGTTGGACTACGTTGAAGACTGAATTCAGAGTGCCGCTGCCCTCTTACAGAGGGGGAGCTCAGCCCAAGCCTGCTCTGCTCAGCAGGGAGGGAAAGCAGCAGGAGCAGTGTGGGGCAGTGCTCTGTGGGAGCTGGCACAAGCCTGGTGCTTTGCACACTCAAGGGATGACAGTGTGGATTACACACCGAAATCATCCCCCTGATCTGCCTGGGAACAGATGGTGTTCTCAGAATCCTTCTTTCTAGCAGCACTGAGCCCATTGATTTAGTGCTGTTCCCCAGCTCCAAGGGAAGCAAAGTGATTCCCTTGCAGTTGTGCATCCCACTGGCTCCATGAAGGCAGCTGGGAATGACAGCTAGCTTCATATGGCAATAACATGGCATTTTCACTATAGGGAAAACACAGCTCTAAAATCACCAAGTCATTTTCGTGAAACAGCATGTTCAGGATTAATTACTCCTGGAAGCTGCCACAGCTGAAAGTGCAGCTATTTAAAGACTTACAGGTGCAGTGAGTCTGGGTCACCCATGAAAATCATTGCCTGTTGATAAGAAATTTAACGGTTTGGTTTAGTTTTTAGGAAAGCAAGCACAACTGGATATGTTGAAATCTGAATGGTGCTTTCCCTCACTATTTGATACAGCTAGTAAAAAACCCCCAAACAATAAAACTGCCTCACCACAAGCTTTAATTATTTTAGAAAGTCAGCAGAAATGTCTGGAGACAACATTTGGAAAAAACCTTCAGTTGATCAAAACCAAATTCGTCCCTCTGTCTATGCACAAATGCTTGATTTGCATTCATTTAATATTTTCAACTAGCTGTATTTGGAAAAATCAGTATCACAAGTGTCCTTGCTGGCAAAGGATGTCATCAGAACAGGAGGAGGACAGGGAATCAGAGGAAGTACTGTAGTGATGTGAAATGAAAGAGCTGGTACAGCAAGTTAAGGAAGATGCCTCCAGTGGAGGAGCAAAAGGCAAAGTCTTCCTCATCTCCCTGCTTTGCTGTAGGACAGTTTTCCATACTGAAAGTACATGGGTTCACTTCATACTGCCTTCTGGAGTGAGCCCCAGCTAGTCCTAGAGGAAAACATAAACCTGTTTTTAAGGGGAGTTTGTTACAAGCTCTACCCAGAAAATATGGATGTATCCAACACTACCCTGGTTCTTCCATCCAGGACAGTTCTTTGCTACCATACCAGGTAGTTGCTCACTCTTTATTGTCACATATGCTATCCTGAGCGTGCTTCCTGTACCACACTGTGAACACACCACTGTTTTGAAACAAAAACAAAAAGGAAAAAGAAGTTTCAGGGCTGTAAGGACCTTAGAGAGCACAAAGGCCCAGGTCTGTGCAATGTGGCTGTGGGCAACCTTTGCTAACTGGTGCTAGTGCTGGGCCATCCAGCTGTGAGGCCATATCTGCTGCTGGGTCAGCTCTAAGGACAGGACACACAACCTCAGAGTACACAGGAGCTGATTTAAATTGCCAAACATACCTCCCTTGACCTGGACCTCCAAGCTGCCTGTTTTTCTAATAAGAAGGGAGTTCTTTAAAAGAGCCCCTAAGTGCTTAAAAGTGCTTTAAAAGGATTTTTATAACTTCAAAAGACTTGTATTTTCTGGCACATGGACAAAGTCACACAGTACTTCTGGGTTTATAATTACAATAGTTGGTATCTTATTTGACTTTTTGTTCAAGTCATCTTTGAGATTACTGCTTCATCCAGTCATTTGTCACAGCCAGCTCTTTACTGAAGCACAACTAGCCTACTCTTCATCACTAAGGAAAACTGTATTTGAAAATTATATTTAACAAAAGAAAAGTAGCCTTCAGCTGAAGATAGAAATACTTGTCAAATTACTCCATTGAAAGTTTTCCATGGTATGTCAATCAGTAACTTCTCATTATTTAAGCAGTTCCTCAGAAGTTAAGTGATTTTTAAAGTTGCAGAGTGTCAGCACTGCCTATAGAATCAGTAGTTAGTTGAACAGCTTTTGTATAAAACAAAAACACCTGCTGCCCACTGATGGGATCTGCAGTCATTAGAGCTGGATGTAAATTAGTTAGCAAAGTTTGGTACCTCTATGTATTTGAAATCAAGAAGAACTTTTGAAAGATTTCCATAAAGACAGAAAACACGAAAGAAATTATCTGGAAACATTTTCAGGACTTTAAATATGAAGCACTTTGTCACAAGGCAGGAAATTCTGTTCATGTTGATGGAATGTTAAAATGCACGTTTAAAAATGTTTCCTAAGTACAAGAGTGTTTCTTTCATAGATTTAACTATCAGGACACCTCACTGCAGAATGTAGACACTTTTTAGTGTCATTCAAAACCAGAAATTTATTCAAAACATATACATATGGAACCTGTTGCCAGAAATAAGCAGTTCAGAGAAGAGAGTGCAAAGGGCTGTGTTCCTGTATTCCACCCTTTGCTGGTTCTAAGAGTTCTAGGATGTATTTCTTAGAGGCTTCTGAGAAAAGTTTTGAGCTCTGGAGACTTTATGCAATTATTTTGGGTTCAACAGTGCAGAAGTATCGATTACCACACAGAGTCATCCATCAACTGCAAGGAAAATGTTGGCCATTCTTTAACACTTGATTTTTTTTTTCCCATGCAGTTGCTGAATGCTTTCTTTGGCAAAACTGAAAGGCAGCCCCTTCAGAAATAGCTACTCTGAGTGTTGGAGGTTTATGTCTGTAACAAGATAGTGAAATAGATTCTATTGCCTCTCTAACTGTAGAATTATGAAAATAGAGATACAACTTTCTATTTCTAAATCTCGAGCTCACCGCTTGTGTTTTTAGTTTGTACAGGGCCAAAGTCCTGTCACATTGAAGTCTGAAGGTTGAATAGTTATTTATAAAAATAAAAATAAAAATTAAGATGAAAAGGCAGAAGTTAGGATCCTGAAATTCTGTGATTTATGGGCTGGGAAGGCACAGAAACAGACCCTGAGTGCTCTTTATTAGGTAATAACAATTGCAAGCATGTGCACCTGGAGTTGCGTGATTTTTTCCATTCTATTAACCGTGTTATCTGACTTAATCTGAAAAGGTCTCTTTCAGTAGGTAGTAACCTGAAAGTAAATGCAATGTAAAAAGTGTTTTCTACCAACTAATACAGATTACTTACTGTAGTAGTACTACTGCTACTATGTATTTTAGGCTAAAAGCATTAATGCAGCCACCGAATGTATTTTGTACAAACACGAGACCTTTTTTTCTATTCTGCAATTTTTGCTTCCATTATGGAAAGCATTAGGAAAATAACATTTAATACTAAAAATATAGTGGCTCCTATGAGCTGGTATGGGATTGGCAGTGGGAATGAGGCACCATTTAATTTGAAATTCGGGTTGTGATTGATTACAGTCCCTTCTCTGAGCCACACCAGTCATTCTCAGCCCCCAAGAGAATAATGTTGAGTGTTATTTGTAAATTTTATCAACCTGTGGTTTTGCAAATAAAACTGAACCTCCATATACTGGTTTGAGTTAGATTTATAATGTAAAAGAAATTGCCACTTGCAGAGGGTTTCTCTTGTAGAAATTACAAACGTGGCTCTCCTAAAACACTAAATGCCCCCCTTCATTCTGATGCATAACACGTCTTTGAAAGCAAAACCAGAATTGTGACAGCAGTTTTTACTGATCCAGCTTGTAGTATCAGTGCAGAGAATAAAACAAGGTTCATGTTAAACAGGCAGAGAGGGAGGAAAAGGTCAAGATTTTCCACAAAACAACTTTGTATGAGGTAACCGCCACAAAACAGAACAGAGAATGTGGGGCACAACCAGAAATCAGTGTTTTCTATTAACTCTTTGTAGCAGCTCCAGGTACCACAGTTGTGCTCATTAGAGAGAAACCCCAGCAGAGTATGACAGAATGTTTGGAATTCCTGCTGCTGCTGTTTGCACTGTGTTTTGTCGGGGGGGTTTCGTCAGCTATTGCTCTGCTGGGTTTTCCTCGAGCTCTTTAAAGATCCCTCTTCAAAGTTACATGGTTCTTAAAGTCATAGTAAAACAAAGACCTCATATCACAGTTTAATATTTCAATTAAACTACAGAGCAATAATTTGCATTAATTGTGGCTTATTAATTTCAAACGACAACATCTTGTTTTGTTGTACTTAAAGATTTTATTAGTAACAGACCCTTTTAGTTAGTGTTTGTTGCCCCAAGAGCTTCAGAGGAACTGATTTTCTGTCAGAAAAGATTGGAATCAATTGCATTCCTCCCTTCCAGATAGTGCTAAAACATTTATTTAAAGGTTTATATGCTCACCCTGCCTTATCTGTATTCCAAGTCACTTGTCCAATGAAATAAAATTCATTCATGCCTTCCTTCACTGTGTTATTGACAAAGTGTAAGCTTTATGTGGCTGGAAGCCAGAATTCTGTCTTTTGGGAATACCTCTCTCTAAACTTGTCTGAAAGAATTATTTTATTGCATTTTTCATGCCAGTTCAAGTGTGTTTGAATGGTAAATCCTAGAAGCTGGGCTGTCTGTGATCATATCAGCCTTTTGAATTAGCAGCATGCACAGCATGATACAAGTATGAGATTGAAAGGAAGGAGTATGTGTGCTACACAATTTTTTAATTAAGGATTTTTTTTTCATATATTAAACTGCAAGTCACTACTTGATTCTACAAATCAGAAACTAGGTCAATTCAGTTTTTTAAATGCCTGGCATTATGCTGATAGGAAGTTTGCATAACTTTATGTTCTTTAGCCCATTCTCTATGTAAGAGCAGTATCTGGAAAACAAGCGCTGAAAACTTGTTGTGCCATGTTTCATTTGGGGAAAAGGAGCATCTGCAGCTGCTGTGTCCAGCCAGTGCTGCAGGATCCACAACCAGCTGACTGTTGGGGACAGAATACAGAAAAGCTGCTGTGATTCAGGTGGTTTCTTTTATACAAAAGATAGAGTAAGTCATTGCTGAATTAAATAGCTAACAAACCAGAGCAACCTGGCCTGGCAGCTGCAGTACTGTTGGAGGAGTCCAGAAGTGAGATATGTACATGATCCAATTGTCATTTCTCTTCCCTTCTGTGTTGGGATAGAACTCTTGCAAAGCCAAAAAGAGAGAGAGGTAAAAGTAGAATTTAACAGTGTTGTGCTGATTTGAGATTAGAATACGGGCGAAGGAAGCAATAAGGTTACCCTTCTGTCACTCAGCAGATTCACAGAGCTCACCCTGGAGAGAATAATGTGCAGAGAGGCACCAGAGTATTACAGCATTTAATTCCACTGTCTCCACCACAAACTAATTAAAAACCCTCTGATCCTCCGAACCCCTTCCTCTCCGTTTTCATTTCCTCTCCAAGCAGGAATTCAGTTTAAATTTGGCATCCTTTGGGGACTCTGCAATGAATAAGACTATTTGAGTTGTTCTAGAGCTTTCTTAAGCTTTCCTCAGGGAAACTATCCAAGCATTTTGACACACCCATGAACTGAAAACTAAAAGATGAAAATATCTGATTTTTTAAGTTCTCACAACTAAGGGCAGAGAGGAGGCCTGGATAGAGGAATTAAAAATAATCCATGTCTCACTCCGAAGCTGCTGTACCTCTAGTGATGCTCCTGACATGAGCCACCTTGGGGGAGCCCAGTCACTGGAGGAGGTCCCCCCAGCAGCCCTCCCAGTTCTGGGGTTCCCCTTGCAGCCCTGTGCAAAGGGACAGGGCTTGGTGTTGCACAGGGGGAGCTCTCAGGTGTGCAGGTGAGGTAAGGAAAAGAGGTTTGTTTTCTGTACACTTTAACTTTTTTTGGCCAGCCTGAGGTAGTCAAGCATTTGGACTAGAAGATAACTGTAGGTCCCTTCCAACTAGAATTATACTGTTCTATCCTAATTTCCCTTTGTACAGTAGTGCTGTTTTAGGAGTACGTGACATTTTCTGGAATTTTCAGTTATGCACACATCAGTGTAACACAAACTCAAATGAGTACCTTAAAAGAAGAAAACTTGGCTTTGAGTAAGTAGCCTTCAATTTGAGAGATTTGGGCCTAAAGATAAATATTCACATCTATGATAAGCCTCTCTTACTGGGCTAGTGTTGTTAATTAAGGTATTAATTAGGCTGCAGTGTCTAATCTTCAGCTTTTGTGTGTCCGTGCTTATCTGCCTGTGACCAGTTGTGTCTGAACTGCTCTCCAAGCCTGTGGCCACCAAATGGACACTTGTGCAGCAATCAGGAAAACCTTCTATTTCAGGGCAACAATCCTTCTTCATTTGCCAAGGAATATGAATAGCACCACAGGCTTTCCAGATAGTCCTGAAAGCAACCCCAGAAGAAATACCTGTGGATTTTGTGCTGATTCACTTCTGAGGTCATAAAGAAAGTTGAGGTTGAGACCACCTTTACTTTCTTTGTTATCAGATGAAATGATAATCAATGGGTCACAAAGTTGGGTAGGCCTGCGCTAAGCAATGCTAAGCAGCAATTACCTTCCTGGTTCAGGCAAGGAAGCTTTCCAACTATTGTGATAGTTATAGGTTAGTCAGTCTACTACAGTTCTGAGTCACTCTGGGCTTAAAAAATGCCGCACTCTGAAACTAAATCTACAGCACAGAATAAAGGCTTCTATTTGTTTAACCCTACGTCAAATGTAAGCCAGTGCTCTAACACAGAAAGCAGACCTCAAGTAGGCATTTGAGAATATTTTATCTTGTTTTCCTCCTTTCAGACAAAGACCCAATTTTTAGAAATGCTTTTACTTAGTCATAGAAATTATCTGAGAGCTAGGGAAATCAATCACAACTCTAACACTCAAGGATCCTAATTTTGAGCTTGCCTTTAAAGGTATGTGCTCTCTTCCCTTGACCAGGCCATTTTTATAACATAGCCCCACGAGAATTCATCACCTTGAAACACAAGCTGGGGAAGTCAGCCACCTCCAGTGCCTTTCACTGGGAATTTTTCCAGGAAAGCTTTCCAGACTTCATAAAGACAAATGTGAAATCAAGGCTCATCAGACCCCATTGGGAACAACCCTCATGCTCAACTACATGCAAACTCACCAACTCAAAACAGGATTAACTCATGTCTGTGTATTGCTTTTGTCAGTTCTCATATTGGACAGTTCCTCCATTCCTCTTGGAGCTCACAGGGAGCTGTAGCATAAATACTTGGCTAATGAATTGGCCTCATCCTTTGCTTAGGTGTCTGTAAACTACCTAATGTAGTTACTGGGCACCCTTGGCCCACCCCTAACCCAAGTGCTTCAGATTAGTAGCCATAAAATACATTTCTCATACCATGGGGGGAAATGAAACATTTCACACCATCCCTGCCCTTGGAGCAGACACCTGAGAGCACACAATGCTTCTCCAGCACTTTGGGTTGTCAAGGTTACTTAGTGATGTTGGGAGGGTTCCCCCTGCTCCTGCCCCCTGTGCAGCATCCCCCAGATTAAGTGTTGTGTGCTCAGGGCACAGTGTTCCCTCCTGCTTACCCAAGGGCAGATGTTGGCTCAGCCCACATGATCTGTCTACAGCAGGAAATGTAATCTCAGTGGGAGAATGGGAGCTCCTAACAGAAGTCATGAACTCATTTGCAAGCTAGACATGCCCCAGGAGTCAGTTTTCCAGTGACCTCGTTTGCCCTCTGTTGTTACACATGTGTCCCAGTGGCACTATCTCACAGGAAAAAAAATAGATTCAGATATGACTAATTGAAGACAAAATGTTGCTTTCAGCTGCCATTTGGCAGCTTTCACCCTTGTGGTGGGGAGGTGGTTTAAAGAGGTAGAAAGCAAATATTTGGATTCTGAAAACACTCTTACTGCACCTTTTTTGTGTGTTTATGTTTAAACAAACTACAAGCTGAATGGGATTAATTCCAGAGAGATGGATACTGGAATGTAAAAAGGTCATTTTGTGTTCAAGCCAACTTGCTAATGCAAAGCTGATACTCTGCTGATGGGCCAAAGTCATTTTCCTATGATTATGAAGAGAGTCAAAAACCCTCACATGGAGCGACCTCTTGGTAGTGGTTCTTTTAAGGGAGGAAAAAGAAAGATGAACTCTTGTGAATTCTGAAATATAATGATATTATTTATACGACCATTTTCTTTGTGTCTAAGAATAAGCTGACAACAGAGAGAGAGAGAAAAAAAAATTAAAAATAAGTCAAAAATCTATCAAATAGGTGCAAACATCCCTGAATCAGAAGTTTCCTGTCCTTATTCACGTGCGGGGAGCACCGATACAGTCCCTATTTCATCCTAGACTTCAGAGCTGTGCACAATAAGTCATGGGAGAACATGAGGGCTCTGAACTCTCCAAATGCCAGGCACTGTGATCAGAGATTGAGGCTGATTGCTTGGCCTTCAAACAAATTCCTTCACCTTTGTACCAGACCAGAAGGAACCCCACACATTCCTCAGGCTTTACAGACAGGGCTGGGTTTCTGTGTTGTCGTGGTTTGAATTTTGTTTTCCCCCAGAGGCTAAGAAAAGTGGTAGACCCCAAGGGGTGGAAACCCCTGGAAGTTTTGAAGTTCTGCCCAATGGGCGCTCCTGCAAAAATGTCAACATCCCACAAGCTCACCGGAAGAGATGAGTTGTAGTTTTTTTGTTGAGGAGAGATGGCCATGTTGTAGAGCCACGAGGAAGGGGCTCTGAGCCCCTTAGGCCCTCTGGAGCCCCCCAGCCCCTGGCTGGGGTGGGACTACAAAGACCTGGAACAGTGCTAGACTGGACTAAGTGTCTGTAGTTATGCCGGGAGATGTTTTCTCCATGGGCGCAGAGCAGCAGCCGGCACTGACCAGAGAAACGGTGGCAGAGAGCCAGGATAGATAACACCTGAACTGGAGGAGCAGCAGAAGCAACATGCAGCACCAGAGAAAGGACTCCTGGAAGGAGAGCCGAGGAAAAGAGAGCCAGCAGCTGAGAGACAGAGTTCTGGGGGTGAGAACTGATACCAGACCCCCCCCCCCAAACTCCTTTGAGACCACTTGGAAGGAGGAAGATGATGGACTCTTACTTGAAAGAGCCTTGAAGTGCGACATGCACTGCAGAAAGGAGCTAGAGAGCTCCGAGAGGAATGCAGAGGGGGTGACCTTGGCTCCCCCCTCGCACTGCTACCACGGTGGCAGCCTGAGAGACAGGGAACAGAAGCTCTGCAAGGGGCTGAGTCCCCTGGAGATACCAGACCGTCACGAAGCCCCCTGTGCTCGTGATATGACCGTGGTGGAACAACTTTGTCTGGGGTTACGAAGCCCACGGAAGACCCCTCGGTTGGAGGCGATGGGGCCAAGGGGGCTTGGATACCTCCCTCATGAGTGTTGGCAGAAATCCAGCTATCAGCTGCTGCATGCATGTGAAGAAGACAGACTGCTGCCTCAGAAGATGCTGCTGTTCAGAGACTGGAAGGGATCTGTCCTTCTTTCCCTCCTGGACTTTTATTTGGAGGGGAGAAGAGATCTGATCATTGTAAATACTAGATGTCATGGTAGAGATAGTTGTGATTGTGTGTATAATGTGTTATAATATTTATTTGTACAGTCATTGTAATATATTCCCTTTCCCCCATTTGGAGTCTGGTGTGTTTTTGTCTGGAAAAACCCATCTAACATTAGGTTGAGATGGGGAAGGGGGCTAGGACTAGGAAATTGGATTTTGGGGCTATCTCAAACCATGACATGTGGTCTCATGACCCTCTTCAAAACAAGTGGTCTTACACCAGCCCCAGCTTTTAATGTTTCTTAATTTAGTTCACAGCCTGATTTTCAGATATGCTTATTACAGAGATAGCTCACTGAGAAATGAACACTGAGATGGTTTGAATTCTACATTATGTGAGGAAAACTTGTATTTTGACAGCAACTTCACTTATGCAGATGTGCCACACTCTTGTATATAAAGCAGACTACGGAGTATGGTAAAACAGCCCTTCCCATTTCAGTGGTCTCAGACATGATGACGCTAGACACATCTGAAGGACTGGAAATAGTAAAACTAAACACCCCACAGATATGATCTTCGGCACCCAGGAGGAAATCAGCTGCTCCTGCATTCCTACAGACTCCCAAGGCATCAGATGTGTGCAAAAATAGCTTTCACAGGAAAAGCAAAAGTCTCTCCAACTTATTTTTCTTAGCATTTCACAGACATACCTAACCCCTTAGCAGAGCTGACCCTCTATGCTTCAACCATTTTATGTTTTTAATGAGGTGATAGGGTTTTTCTAATTTACAGACATTAAAGTGCTTTCTTCTTGTAGTTCTTCTAGTGTTAACTGTAGTTTTGTTTTCTGATGATTTTCTTGTCCTTGTTTTCAGCTAGGAGAAAAAGAACTTGGGAAATCTAAACTCAGGCAAAATTTAATATTACAAGAGACTACAAGCTAAGGTTTTCAAAATATTGACTTGTTAGCTCAGTTTCATGAAGGACAGTTGATGTGGCAAGAGACAGTGGGACTAAGGAAAAAGAAAATTCCTCAGGTCACCTGGAACTCCTTTTCCCTACTCCTGCCACAAACTCTATGAAGTAAGTCCTTTTTAAGAAATATATAGCTTCTGACCTCAACTACTTAACAATTACTTAACAAAAAAATGTCAGTTTTTGAGAACAAGTTATTCTGAAAATAGACCTACATCCTGAATAGTGTGTCACATCTCATTGAATCTCATCAGTGTTGCTAATAGTGACTTCTCATAACATTCTAATTGGTAAATATGTAGTGCAGTTGATCTACATCAGAAAATTTCTTTACTTATTTATTCTCCCAGTAAAAACAACAAAAAGGTAAGTTTTCCAAATTGCGAACAATCTTAGGGAGGATTTCTGCACTGAAAAATAAGCAGTCTCCCAGCCCTAATTTTCCATAATATTGCCAAAGGAAGAGTTGTCCAGAAACTAGATTGCCTATGTTGTTTCTACGTATTTTATGATGGACTCCTCTGATGTCTGATAAAGACTAAGATCTGAATTTGAGAGACCTGATGCTGTGAAAATGCTGAGCCAACCTTGTCTAGCAACCTTTGACATATACAGAGGGCTGGTAATTGCCATTTCATTTCTAAATGTTGTAAATGACATAGTAAATTATTTCTTGATAGGATCTACTTTTAGATCTCACTGTAGAAGGCAGACAATTTCAGAGAACAAATCAATTTTCTTGCCCTGTACTTTTGGTTTACACCCCATCCCCCCTACAAATGTCTAATTACCTTAGATAAATGTGTGTGAACATGAGCCTTCCCCTTCATAATCCAACTCCTATGTTCCTGGTTTATACTGAGGTTAATAAGATCAGCCTATTTACCATACCACTTAGAGTAATGCTTTTAATGCTCTATGTAACTTCATGGTCTTTTACTAGGAGTAAAAAAGGACATGGAATTAGAGAATGATCATCTTTGATGGGTCGGGGTTCAATAACAGAGACTTCTATCTTAGGAGTCTATGAACTGAAATACCAGTAAACAGATTTGCAGAAATACTTGGTTTGTTTCCCAAGAGCATAAATTTTCATTTTTATCCTGTTTATCCTTCTGTGTAATAATTCCTCATTCCTGAATTGGAGAGGAGACTCATGCATTATCGTTGAAAATGCCACGGAATTCAATTAAGGACTGGCTGCAGCATCCCTTCTTGGTTTGTGAATGATTCCAGTGAGAAAACAGGATGACTTTTTCCATCTCAAAGCCTGGTTGCTAATTTTAACAGAGTAGACAGCCTTAAGCATTGCAAGCCCTCATTAAACAATAAACAAACATTAATAAAATGGCTCAAGGGGTAGTTTCATTCAGCCAGGAGTAAAGTTATCTCTTGAACATTTTAGGGACCAAGGATATAAAACAATTCACATCTCAGGTAACATAATTCCACATCCACCAGACTCCAGCCTCTGGAAGCCCAAGTCACTCCTCCAGCCAGACCCAAACTGCCTGGCACTTGCTTTTCTGTAGGTCAAGTGTCACCATTCTGCTGTCAGCACTTCAGCACCTCTTTACCCCGGAGGTACAGGTACAGGTACCTGTCAGCTTGAAGGAACAGCCTGTATATGGAGATAAACATTGATTCTGGTCTTCCGACATCATTATTATTATTATTATTGTCGTTGTTATTATTATTATTATTATTATTTATATTTCAATTTAGTTTTCAGGATGACCGAAAGTTTCCAAGACAAGCTTTAATGTTTAGAAAACCTGAGATATCTTTGAGCACACCGGAAAATGCCCCACTTCCTCCAATAAGTATTTAATCAGCTTTTCCAGACTGTCGTGGTTTGAACCTTGTTTTCCCCCAGAGGCTAAGAAAAGTGGTAGACCCCAAGGGGTGGAAACCCCTGGAAGTTTTGAAGTTCTGCCCAGTGGGCGCTCCTGCAGAAATGTAAATATATCACAAGCTCACCGGAAGAGATGAGTTGTAGTTTGGTTGTTGTAGGAGAGGTGGCCATGCTGTAGAGCCACGAGGAAGGGGCTCCGAGCCCCTTGGGCCCTCTGGGGCCCCCCAGCCCCTGGCTGGGGCTGCAGGGACCTGGAACAGCATAAAGCTGGGCTAGGTGCCTGTAGTTATGCCGGGAGATGTTTTCTCCATGGGTGCAGAGCAGCAGCCGGCGCTGACCAGAGAAACGGTGGCAGAGAGCCAGGAGAGATAACACCTGAACTGAAGGAGCAGCAGAAACAACATGCAGCACCGCAGAGAAGACTCTGGAAAGAGAGCTGAGGAGAAAGAGAACCAGCAGCATGAGAGACAGAGTTCTGGGGGTAAGACTGTACCAGATCCCCTAAAACTCCTTTGAGATCCCTCTGGGAAAAGAGGGAGATGGACTCCTATTAAGGAGAAGAGTTTTAGACATGCAGCACCAGAGAGAGAGAGGAGTTAAGAAGCTCAAAAGATGTCCTGTAGCTGGACCGGGACGGCCAGAGGAATGCGGGGGGAGTTGACCTTGGCTCCCCCCTCGCACTGCTGCCACGGTGGCAGCCTGAGGCAGGGCACAGAGGCCCTGCAAGGAGCTGAGTCTCCTGGAGATACCAGACCGTCACGAAGACCCCCCTGTGTCTTCGTGATATGACGTGGTGATACAACCTTGTCTGGGGTTACGAAGCCCACGGAAGACCCCTCGGTTGGAGGCGATGGGGCCGAGAGAGGCTTGAATACCTCCCTCGTGAGTGCTGGCAGAAAGCCAGCTATCAGCTGCTGCATGTGGAGAAGACAGACAGACTGCTACCTCAGAAGATGCTGCTGCTTAAGGACTGGAAGGGATCTGTCCTTCTTTCCCTCCTGGACTTTTATTTGGAGGGGAGAAGAGATCTGATCATTGTAAATACATATGTCATGGTAGAGATAGTTGTGATCGTGTGCATAATGTGATATGGTATTTATTTGTATAGTCATTGTAATATATTCCCTCTCTCCCACTTTGAGTCTGGTGTGTTTTGTCTGGAAAAACCCATCTCACATTAGGTTGAGATGTGGGAGGGGGAATGGAGCTAGGGAATTGGATTTTGGGGCCATCTCAAACCATGACACAGACTTCTACCAGCGTAGTACATAGTCATGTTTTTAATTCTTTACTTCATCACACGAGGGAGTGAGGTGCAGATTGAATGTTCTATTTAAAAATGCTTTGACACATTTTGTTGAAGCCAAGACAATTCTGTTGAAGTATTATCATGATTTAGTTGAGGTAAATCAGCAAATAAATCATGTTGCCCCATAGGGCCACTCAGCTGAGCGTGTGTTTTATGTACACAGAGCCCTATAGCAGCAGCAATTGGCACATTTCCTTCAAGTCAGTGAGAGATTACACAGTAAGACAGAGACACTTAGAGAGCTGCTGCTGCTGGTGTCTGAGCCCCTAGGCTTTTTTCAGGCAGCTCCAATCTGAATGGATCACTTCCATACCAAGGGAAACAACAACAACAAAATCTCTGGAGTGCAATGTGAAGTGTTTTCCATTAATGGCAACACGAATGTTATTGCGGGGCTGTGTTATGCCGGGTGATTGTATGCAGCAGAAGGTAATTTAACTCACCAGAATTTTGCTTTGCTTCCCCCTCCAGGTTAAAAGTCTGATCAGATGCTGGCTCTACATGCAAAATCATCGAGTGACTGCAACCCCACCAGTCACTTCCCCAGTGGTGAGGCCTTGTTCCAGCTGCTGCCTAGTGCAGCCCTGTGTTCTGAGAGGGGTTGTTGCTCTCTCCAGACCTCAGTTGGTGGGGGCAGGATTATTAAGCCCTTCTGCTTTGCTCTGAACTGCTATCAATAGAACAGTAAATCTAAATAATGAGGTGCATACTGCTTCCTTCAATATGTGCTGCAGAGGACAAGCAAGGAACAGAACCAAAAGGAAAAGTAAGCACAGCTGGAGGCTGTTGTGCCATGGCACTGACTCCTGATGTGTGTGCAGGTATTTCCCTTGTACTGGTGTTGTACATCCTGCAGTTGTGCCTGCCTTGTGCTGTAAGTGAGGCTGTTCATTCACACAGGCTGTTCTTTGCATCAGTGACCCCACCACAGGGCTCAGCACTCACTGACAAGCTACAGAAAAGAGAGGTTGTATCTTGGAGTAGCAGTTCCTCAAACTTTTCCCTGATTTTCCTCCTCTCCTGCCTTCTGCTCCCCTAAGGAAGGTGACAAGAGGCTTGCACCAGGACTGCTTTTCCCTGTGGTGGCCTCAACGGGAAGCCCAGCCCATTAGGACCCTTGGCCAAAAAGAGCCTGATGAAAGAGCCTGATGGAAGTATTCCCAGAAGGGAATACTTCTCATGGCTGCCCCCCAAAAAACCCTACCTGCTCTGGTTTGAGATTGCCCACGTTAGACAGGGCTTGGTCCAAGAGCTACAAGATCTGCCTGATGACTGGCACTGGTAACAAACCTGAGAGCTGCCAGCTTTCCACTGCCAGCAAAGGCTGAGGAGACAGGGATTACACCAAGGCTGATGCTATTTCTTGTGTTTTGGCCTACACCTCAGACAAACTATTGCTTTGCTCATCTGCTGCAAAGCAATAACCCCCTAAAGTTGGGTTTCTGGAAGAAGAAACCTCAGAAAGAGGGCGAATGCCTACAGAAACATGATGAGAGATGAAATTCCTGCTGTCTGTAGGAATTATTGGAGTTGTATATGAGAAGTCTGATGCTTTATCTGAACTTCTCTTTAACTAGCATGTGGTGAATACATTGGACACATTCAAATACCCAGGTCTGAAAGCATTTTTAAGACCAGGTGTAAATATTCATAAGAAAGGGATAGGTCAAGCCACTTGCCAGCTTTGTTACTTCAGTGTGTTAGAATTCTAGTGTCCTTCTTTCCCTAAGTATTGAGCTATAAATTCATGGCTACTATCAGAAGTGATCCAAGTCCTTCATATTCCAGGCAGGAATAGATGAACAAAAGTGCTTTCATCTGTCAGCAGTTGAAGGCTAAGAGCAACACACACACTCTTCCTCTCCTGGTCAGGATCCTCAGCTGAGAATTCAAAGGCCACTTTTCAAGGCTTTCCTCTCATGTGGGTGTATCTAAAGCATGAGTTTGTGAGGTTTTGAAGTGGTTAATCTCCCTCTATTGAACCTGATAAAATTTCTCTGATAGAAAGCTGATTTTTGATTTACACTCAACTCCTGTCTGCATTATCAAAAATATTCCTGACGGTTCCTCCACAGTCCTGAAGGCTTTCAGTGAGATTCAGTGACCCTCACCAGTTATTGGCAAGTTCCCAGGGTCCCACCCAAAGCTGACATGATGACCACACTTGATCTCAGCAAAGTCAATTCTGAAGGCTGACCTGATATTTTCCAAAAAAGGCTTTAACTACTCGGTATTTCTCGGGAGTAATTCCTATGTATAATCTGTGATACCTGGGCTGAGTACATCTACTCTGATAAATGCTTCATAAAAAAGACAGATTTCAGAATAATTCTATATTATATATTTGGATAACTACTTCACAAGCTGTTTGAGAAGTTTTAATGACAAGCCAATGATTAAAAACAATGAAAAAAAAAAAGAAAGAACACATGTCCAAGTGTTTTGGGGCTCTGGTTTGGAAGTAGAGCTGATTGCCAAAGCTACTGGATAACATAAATTCTCTTTCAATTTCTTTGCAATTTTGAAGCTAATACAACTTCAGCGAAAGTTCCTAATGTTATTTTTCCTCTCTTAACCTAATTAACAAACTGAAAATTTATGTAGTCCTAAATGGAATTACTTTCTCCTGAGCACTGCAGAGGGAGTTATTGCTCATGTACCTATTAAAGCCTGGGTATTGCTGCCAATGCTTCCCAGCAGCCGCAGTGCCTGAATTCTCTCCACAGGAATAGTGCACTGTCTGAGGCCACGCTCCCTTAGGATGCAAACCCAGGACAGTATCACCCTGCTCCATTATTAGTATTTTAAATGTTGAACTGGAGTTGTTAATTTTAGCAGATTTATCTGCTGAGCGTTTAGATAAACCTTGATATGGCTTAAATATGTTGTATTTTTAAAGAAGAATTAAAAAAAAAACAATCCCAAGCCCCTTGGTTTTCATTTCATAGAAAGTTTTAAGAACTCTTTTGATTAAATTATTAAAAAAAAAAAATCAAACCAAAAGAAAATTGCTTAAATTCTCTGAGAGGAATAATTTTTCAATTACGATTTTTTCAACAGAATTGCATTAAAACCTGATTAGTCATTAACAAGAACCTGCCATCACTTTTAGAGGGATATTCTGTGGTATTACTAGTACTGTGTTAATAGCTTCACAAGCAGTTAGTTTCTCAAAAACAGATTTAACACATATACAAACAGAAAATGTGTGTATTATTTTGTGGCTAAAATCTGTTTTATTGTGATATCACTTCTGAAATATTGAAGATATAAAGTGGTTTATGGTCCAAAAGATAAACCAGCACAAGCTGCTATGTTGGAATATAAGAAAGGATTTGAGAAAGTGCTAAAGGCATTATTACAGCTACAGAATGGACTCCTAAATCTTTAATGCAACTTGATCGATTCCCCCCGGAACCACGCTGTATTGTATTGATAAATAAACACCCAAAGTTGCTGTGCACAGTGTTTCCTGGCTATAACAGACTGCTTTTGTGCTTTAACAGGGTTTGTGTTAAATTGCAAACTGCAAATATTGCCATGAAAAATTCTTGTTCCCAGCACTCTGCACATCATCTCTCCCGATGATCCCAAAGCCCCCTGGGTGCAGCACTGCCCCAGGCAGGCTCTCCATCCTCCGGGAAGCACTGCAGCTCCAGGCCAGGCTGGGAGGGGCAGCCGAGCAACCTTGTCCTCTCTGAGGGAAGAGACTGGTTTCCTGACCACGAATGTGCCCATGGCAATGGGTTTAAGGTGATAATTCCTCCCTGGCCTTGTTTTTTTGGACAGGAAGAAGCAGTACAGAATAACCCTCCACTTTTATCTGCTCGACCATTACAGACAAAGCCTCCAGCCACTGGCCTGGCTTTGCACGAATTAAAGGCATTCAGCTCCCTGGCTTATTGCTCAGGATTGTCGGCCAAACCTGGCAGATAATTTTGGATTGTCCATTTGCAGTAGAATAGTTTAACCTTGTGCTAGACCAGAGTTTTCCAGCTGATATTTTCAATGGAGTGCTCCCCAAAAGATCAGTTGTGGCAGAGATCTCCTGCTCTGCATTGGCTATGGCTCAGTGATTTACAAAGCACAAAATTATACATCCTGCAGACTGGAGCCCCCAAAGTGCCCTTGTTGTCCCAACTTTGCACTGGTGTCACATTTACCTTCCTCCCTGCTCAAGAAGACTGGAAAGATCTGAAAGAGAAAACACAGCTTGAACAAAGTATTCTGATGGCTTGTAAGAAGCTCATACAATGTGCTCCCAAGTAAAATATAATCTGTGATTGTTAAACTCTAAGCACTGATGATGATGACAACTTAAAAAAAAAAGGAAAGAATGTAGATGACTGTACTCTGGAGAGCAGTGTGAAATGAAACCACACAAAGGTAATTTCAGAAATAAGGAAATTTCTTGAAAGAAATTATTGGATAATCTTTAGAGTCCAAGACACATAAAAAGCATCTTGACTACAAATTTTGAAAAAGAATCTTTTGGTAGGAGAACAAAATATTTTAAGTGCTGCACAAGAAAGAATGGAAATCTGTGCAGTATAATTATGCATTTTATAGTTCTGAATTAATGACAGAAAGGTAAAAAGGGAAAATTAGTGTAGTTATCTTTTAAGGGCACTGATGACATGTTCTTTAAATGTTCTTCCACGAGTCAGGATACAATATTGAAATCAAGTAAGGCAAAACCTTTTGTGGCTCACCATTGTGCAGAAAGTGTTTCAGTTTAGGGAATAGAACAACCGAGCCCATCATTATTTTCCAGAAGGAAAAACCCATGGCTGTGTATGATATATCACTTAGTATGGTGGTACCTCAGAGAACAGGAGGTGAACAGGGGGAAAGGTCAGCAATTTTGAGAAAAACATCTGTACAAGCTCTGAATGAGCACAGTCTTCCTTCCATGGAGTGGCAATGATCTCAGCACGGTGGCAGCAAGTAATTTGTCCCTGAATGGTTTAAGTTTCTTAGTTTTTAGCAGAAATACCATTTTAAAATATCCATTCTCCACCCCTGTAATGTCTCCAGGCTGTTCTGTTGGCCAGAGTATGAGGACAGCTTGGAGAGATGAAAGAACCGTCAGTGGCTTAGTGTACGAGGATCAGCTGAGATTGAGGCCCTGCTGTGTGAGGATCCAGGTGTGTGGTAGTAACTACTGTTCTTCTCTGAGCCTCTCTCTATTTACATGGAAAGGATCATCATCTGTGTTTTGCAGAGGAATCAAAAGCTTTGCTCTAAGTCTCAGATCAACTTGTTGCATAACCAGAAACTCAATCTGAAGGCCTGAAAGTTGAACTTCAATTGCCTAAAACCCAGAGACATCCAAAACAGGCCTGTGGGTGTAACACAGGACCTGTGACAGAGCTGTGCTGCTCTAAAGTGGCAGCTGGAGGAACGTCCAGAGTGACATTTATGAGCTGAGTCCCAGCCTTGCATTGGGGCCTTTTATTTTTCCCTCCAGAGATGGACAGCAATGGGAAGATACTTTCAGAACTGACTTCATGCATTGACATGCATCTCTTTCTGTAGAACTAATACAATGGTTCTGCACCTCCACTGACCACAGCAGGAATCTGCAGGAATTTGGACAGTTTCTATTTCAATACTTCGAGCCACTTCTGAGCACACAGGAGAGAAGACAGAAGAAATGAGCAGCCATTTAATGCATGTTAATACTTGCTAACTCCATCCATGTAGCTACTCGTGAGGCTATAGTATAAAGTGGACTTCAACAATAGCGCTGAATTTTTCCTTGCCACTGCATGCCATGAAAAGTAAAGTTCGGAAGAGTTTTTAATTAGAAGCCATGCAAAAATGGCATTGCTGCTGTCTCATGACATACTTAGAAGGATACTTTCATAAGGAAATGAAATAGGAATAAATCTTTTTGCCCCACTGCCAAAAGGAAAACCCATACTGCTTCCTGTATGAGTGTGTCATGGTTTAAGCTCAGCTGGAAGTTAAACCCCATGCAGTTGCTCTCTTCCCCCCACCTCATCCTGTGAGAGAGATACAAAAGGCAGAGATAAAGGGTTGAGATAACAATTTACTGGAAACAGCAACGAGATAAGAAAACAAACAGTAACAGCAATATAATTTAAAGAGTATGGTGTTGCTGAAACTGAGGTCACTTTTGTTGATGTCTGTTGAGAATTGCTGTTGTGTAACTCATACCCCAGCACAGAGAAATGTCAGAGAGCAGCAGCAAAAATACAACTTGGAAAGATTTGTCATCACAGATGGTCTAAATTACACCACACAGCACAGACTGTTTTCTCCTGCAGCATTTTGCAGGTTGCATATGGAAGAAATCCTGTGTTCCCTGCTAGAGAACTAGGAAGTGGATCCTGAAATAATTTCTTAGTGTAAAGTCCACAAATATAAAACTAGTTGCATTGGGTTTTGGGAGTGGGGGGCTGTATTGATGACTTCTGTGAGAAGCTGCCAGAAGCTTCCACCATGTCCAGCAGAGCCAATTCCAGCTGGCTCCAGGATGGACCCACTGCTAACCAAGGCCGAACCCAGCAGGAATGACAGTAATACCTCTGGAATAACATATTTAAGAAGAAAAAAAAAGTTGTTGTGCAGATGAAAATTCCAACCAGAGAAGAGTGGAGTGAAAACATGTGAACAGCTCTGCAGACACTAAGGTCAGTGGAGAAGGAGGGGCAGGAGGTGCTCCCAGTGTTGGAACTGAGATTCCCCTGCAGCCCCTGGTGCAGCCCCTGGTGAGGCAGCTGTGCCCCTGAGCCCATGGAGGGCCAGGGGTGTGCAGAGACCCCCCCTGCAGACCGGGGAGGAGCCCTCACTGGAGCAGATGGACACCCAGAGGAGGCCCCAGTTGCTGTGGGATGGACTCATGCTGGAGAAGTTCATGAAGGACTGTTTCCCATGGGAGGGACAGCACGGGAAGCAGGGAAAGGTCTCCCCTCTCTGAGCAGCTGGAACAACCTGTGATGAACTGACTGTAAATCCCATTCCTGTCTCCCTGCACCGCTGGGCGGGGAAGAGGCAGAACTTGGGAAGGAAGGAGCGAGGGGGAAGATGTTTTTTTAAGTTTTACTTCTCATTCTCCTGATCTGATTCTTTTAGTAATAAATTTAATTAATATCCCCATTTTGAGTCTGTTTTGCCTGTGACAAGTGAGTAATGTGTCCTGGTCCTTATCTCAACTCATGAACCCTTCATTATATTTTCTCTCCTCCGTCCATTTGCAGAGGGGACTGAGACGGTGGCTTTAGTGAGTACTTGGCATCCAGCCAGGGTCAACCCACTATAGTCTTTTTGGTGCTGAAACCTTGGGATCATGAGGACTTTGAGATAAGGAAAGTAACTGGGAGAGGTAATGGGCAAGGCAAGTAATGAACATTGTTAGAAAATGAAATGGTCAGGAGGAAGTGAGTAGCATTGATTACTCAATGAGCTGAATGGGAAAACCCAATTTCCTAGGAAACCTAGAAGAGGTTATGGACTGGCCAGAAAGCAGAGATTTTGAAGCATTGTCTGAGAAGGTGACTTGTGCCCAAGAAGCACCATCATATAAAGAGCTACCAGAAAAGGAAAAAGGCTATGCTCTATTTACTGATGGTTTCCTGGTAGGAAACCATCGGGATGCAAAGCTGCTGTGTGGTGTCCTACATGAAGAGTCATTGAAGCTGCTGAAGGAGAAGGTGAGTCAAGCCAGTTTGCAGAAGTGAAAGTCATCCAACCATCCCTAGAGATGCTGAACGATGACAGTGGCCCGTACTGTATCTCTGCACTGGCTCCTGGATGGTGGCTAATGCCCTGTGGGGGTGGCTCTATCAGTGGAAGAAAAGCAACAGGCAGCACATGGGTAAACCCACCTGGGCTCTGCACTGGGGCAGGACTTCGCTGCACGGGTGGAACAGATGACTCAGAAGGGGCATCGTGTCGATGCTGACATGGGCAAAAGTTGTGCCACTGAAGAACATCAGAACAAGAAACAGGTGGGTAAGGCTGCCAAGATTGGAATAGCCCAGGTAGACTGGGACGGGAGCGGAAGGGTGAGCTCTTTGTAGCCCGATGGGCCCATGGAATATCAGGACATCTGGGAAGAGATGCAACGTACAGATGGGCTCGTGATCGAGGGGTGGACCTGACCATGGAGGCCATCACACAGGTTGTTCAGGAATGTGAAACGTGTGCAGCAATCAAGCAGGGCCATGCGAGTAAAATCTCCCTGGAATAGAGGCTGGTGTTTGGATTTCCAGTGTGGTGAGGCCTGACAAATTGACTGCATTGGACCACTGCCACCAACATACCAGGACAAGAGCTACAGACTCACTTTGGTGGAGGCAACAACTGGCTGGCTGGAAACATCCTGTAAACCAGGACACTGCTCAAAACACCATTTTAGGCCTTGAGAGACACATTCTGTGGTGACAGGGGACCCCAGAGAGAATTGAATCAGACAATGGGACTCAATTTCAGAATAACCTTATAAACTCTTGGGCAAAGAAACATGGTATTGAGTGGACATATCACATCCTTTATCACCCACAAGCCTCTGGGAAGACTGGGAGGTATAATGGACTGTTGAACACAATGAGCATTAGGTAATGGGACATGGAAGCATGGGCACACAAATTTAGCTGAAGCCACTTGGCTGGTCAACACTAGAGGATCTGCCAACCTCCCTGGTCCTGCCCAAACAAAACCCCCACACCCTGTGGGAGGAGAGAAGGTCCCTGTACTACACATGGGGAAGTGGCTGGGGAAGTCGATGTGGATTTCTCCTCCCATGGGAAAAGGCAAACCTATCCATGAGATTGTCTTTGCTCAGGCACCAGGGTGTACCTGGTGGGTGATGTGGGAGGATGGGGAGACACAGTGCGTGCCTTAAGGAGATTTAACCTTGGGGGAAAAAATAATCTGTGGTGTAAATTGTATGTTGCAGGAAGTGAAGTAGCAGGACAATGAAGAGCAAATTTTATGAGGAGCAAGGGGAGTGTGACAATGACCTGGGACAGGCTGGTGTTGGTGCCCAATGACTGATTGTGTTGATTCTCCTGTCCTGAGCACCCATCCCAATAAAATGAAGCCCAAGAGCTGGAGAGGTGGAAGAAGCCCATGAAAATGGGAAAATAATATCTAACTGCGAAAGGATGGGAGATAGGTAGAAGATATATAAATTATGTGAGATCTGAGGATGAAGCAAATGGTGTGGAATAAGGGGTGGAGATTGTATTCGATCTGGCTGAGATGGGAGTTCATTTCCCTATTGCAGTCCTCACAGTGCTGTGCTTTGCATTGGGAGCTGGAAAGGTGTTGATAACACACCAGTGGTTTGGCCACTGTTGGGCAGGGCTGGCACAGCATCAGCACTGTAACATTCCTCCCCCAACAGAGGGCAAGGGTCCTGGGAGGGGACACAACCAGGCCAGCTGACCCAAACCGACCAACAGGATATTCCAGATCATATGACACCAGCTCAAATATAAAAGCTGAGGAAAGGAGAAGGAAGAAGGGGTCATTTGTTCTTTACAGTGTCTGCCTGCTGGGAAACCACTACACATTGCTGAAGTCCTGCTGCTTGGGAAGTGGCTGGGCATCGCTGATGATGGGAAGCAGAAAATAAACCTTGTTATTTTCTACTTCACTTGTGTGTGCACAAACTTTTGCTTTTGCTTTAGTGAACTGCTTTATGTCAACCTACAAGTCATTTTCCATCTTATTCTCTCTCCTCTGTCTGGCTGGGAAAGGCAGTGATAGAGTGGCTGGGTAGGCACTTGGTGTCCAGCCAAGGTCAACCCACCCACTAGTGAGTGAACCTTGACTCAACATGACTTTGTCTGAGTATCAAACCAGACATTAATCCAGGACAAGCTCAAATCTACCCATTCTGATGTGACATTGCACACTTCACAGAAAACAAACAAAAACAGAATGAGTGGATATTTTGGTCAGTGTTCACCAGGGTCATCTGACAACTTCTTACTGATTTAGGTTAGGTACATTCACCTGAGACTTTGTTTTGATAAAATGAGCCTGCATGGCAGCTGCAGAAAATGTCACATAATCAGTAAAGTCTAGAGAATTACAAGGCTTTCTTGAGGACCCCATGCATATTGAAAAGTACCTTGCTAAATCTGTACACCTTTCATATTCTTCCACAGACTTGTTCTGTTTTCCTCATGGACTTTCTTCTGCTCGTATATCACCTTCAGGGTTCATGTTTACCTTCTCTACATTGATTTATCCATGAAGGAGTAAGGCTGCCTTCAGCAGATTATCTCCCTCCTCTTCCTCAGCTGACTCCTTACTATGTTTACATACTGACTCCTTAGTATGTTCACATACTAATGTGATGCCTTATGTCTACTTTAATTGTCTACTGGTCAGAAGTAGTTTTGTCCACAAGCATGTGAATGTAACAGCTCTCACCAGCTTTGAAATAGGCCTCAGAAAACGAAGAATTTACTGGCACCTTTTCAGGAGTCCATGACAATTCCTTTGACTTTTCTTTCTGTAGTTCCTCCTGGAAAGTGGGGAAGGGGAGAAGTCCATAGTCTACAATAAAAATTAACTTTAACAGGAAAAATAATGTTGCTTACAAACCAAAGAAGCTGTACTGCATAGGAAATAGAGCATGAAAAGGATTTGTGCTGTGATGTCAAGATTAGAGGGAATAAGCAACATGAATTAGCAAGTGGAATGCAAATATTGTACATTCAAAGGTAACTTCGGTGCAATATCAGAGATGTGGGTGCATAAGGAATTGGAGAGTCTCTAAAATAATATTCAAACTACTGCTCTCTGCAGATTGGAGCCTATGCACGGTGACTTAGGTGGCTCCAGCCTCCACTGATCTGGAGCTGATGCTTTCTCCTTACTCTTCCTTAGCAGTTTTTATTGCACGAAATTAGAGACTTTTTTTTTTTAATGCTGAGACATTGCATTCATTGACCTGCTTATGAGAACATGTGGAGGTGCACATGGCTTTGGACAGAGGCAGCACTAGCAAAGCAAAGCCAAAACACAGGTCCTTCAAAGGAGTGGTGGAGGGACGAGCAGCTTGTCCATGGGGAGCGTGGCAGTGAGCACCAGCTGGGCCACTGTGTGTGCCAAGTGGGTCACTGACTGCAGGCAGCAGTCCCAGCCTGCTGCACTTGTTTTTGCACCACCTTGGAGGAGGAAAGAGGAGGGCATCATTTAACAGAGATGAATATTTCTAATGCAGCATTATTTAGTTTCAAGGCTCCAATGCCTTCTTGCCCCTGATTGTGGAGCTCAGAGTTGTATGTGTAATGCTGCAATTACAACGAAGCAACTACTTAAATGCTTTACTGGGCCATGATATGCTAAAAGCTTTTCGTAGCTGGAAGGGTTAAACTAGGAACCTCCTGACTGCGGACAAGAAAAATAAGTTTTCTTCTGTAAAAAATAATTTTTAAAGGCTTTACATGTCTTGTGGGCTTGGGGGAAGAAGTATTTCAAAACATGAGCAAATGTTAAGCAACTTTCCTTCAATTCTACAAGAACAGAGAGTGTGTTTCTAAAGGAAAGGCTCTAGGTCTCAGCTTGTCTGTACTACTCATGTCCAATGGTAAGTTCAAGGATGATTATCATTACCTCCTTGTTAGCAAGCTCTCTACTCGTCTGTGAACTCCAGACTTGAATAGAGAAATGACAGGTTTAGGACTCATGCCATATAATTCCTCCCTATTTTCCCTTAATTTACAGGTTTAATCCACAGAAATTGTCTTCTGTCACCCTAATTACCTGTCCCTTCCCCTGCAAATGGTGTAGTTGTATTGCAGTGACTGCGCTTGACTCAACAGCTGCCTTCTGTATGCATTGTGCTTCTCTACTTGACCCAAAAGTCATCTCTTCACTTTATTTTTGGAGGCGTTTCCTTAAGGAAATTAATTCCTTCCTTGTAGAAGAAAGCCAACTTCTGTTTTCCACTTGAATACTTTTTTAGGCAGAGAGGGGAGGAAGAATGAAGTGGGTGATTTAGCTTTTTAAATCAATAAACTCCTGAGCTACAGTACTAGTGCAAAAGGACAAGTATGTAATTTTCTCAATAGCAAATATAGCTACATGTATCTAAATCCAAGACATTCATCCACTCCTTTATAGGATAAGACAGGGCTCGGAAATGATTTCCTGTTTAAGTACGTAAGATCAAACATGTTTGTCATTTGAGCCTTCCCTTTATTCTATCTGATTTCAAGATCTTCAGACAGACTCTCTTTAGATGTCATTGCTTCAAGCTTCTGCTTTTATCACATTAACCACTCTTCATGAGCTTTTACACATCAAAATGTCTTTAGATACATTGTTGAAGAGAGAGTACTTGTGAAGACTTGGATAAAAAGTTAGAGATCTGTGCCTGAAACTTTATACAAACACACTTAGGGGAAATAAAAACATTGAATCCAAAATAAAACCCCGGACAAAAATCCCTGATTCTGTTTTTTCATATCACATTATGTTTTTTTAAGAAGGACGAGAAAAAAAAATATTTTACTTATGCTTGAATACAGTTTTGTTTGTGTGCAAAGCCCCAGACATTGTGAGCCCTCTCAGGCCTGGCAGATCCTTACCTTTGCAGAACTTAATACTTTTGTGTTTCTGAACTCTCCCCTCCCTGCTGTACCAAACAGATGATTACATCGAACTCTGTAATTAGGAAGACCTCCATTTCCTAATGGATTTACGAGGCTTCTGCTCAGCCCTATCTCCAGGTACATGCGGATCCTGCTTCTATTTAGGTTTCTTACAGTAGAAAATTCTTCCCAGCCAGCAGAAAGGGCTGGAATTTGCTCTACATGGTTTTAACTGAGGATAGAACTAGGCTCTGTGTGATCCTTTGGTCATTTCCTACCAGTTGCCATCACTTGTGCTTCACTAATACCTTGCCGTTGACAATAATGAACACGGGACAGTAACAAGACATGCATGGCATTGAAGCTCTCTCAACCCTCACACAAGCAAGTTTGGGCTCACCTCTGGCTGAGAGTTTCTTTGTACTTGGAAAGAGACTGGTTCCAGTGCACACCAGCAGTGTGGGATACCACGGAGACCAGCACAGTGGCAGGATGTTTCCTTGGTAAGCATTTCATACTGGCAGTTTTCTTAGTTACAGACTCACTTATTTCTGGGATAAGTCTGCTGAAACCACAACTGGTTTCAGTCTGACTGGAGTTCAAGGACAGTTAGAAAGAAACTTCCAAAGCATTTCAGGATGCCTTTGGGCACAGTTATGTAGATTGATTGATGATAAGACAGAGCCAGCTGGGCTGTGTTGATCTATGGTGGGAAACTATAGTAATAGGATTTGCTAGAAGATAAAGGGGAGTTACCTCTCTTTCATCAGCACCCGTGAGGTGTTGGAATCACTTTGAGAAGTACACCATGACACTGTGATACATAGGAAAAAGCCCAGTCACTATATTGCACCACCAGCTCTAAGAATCAAAAACAGCCAGGTTGACAAATGCATTCTCCGGCATTTCCCTCAGAATAACTGAAGCTTTTCTTGAAAAGTATCTAGTTTAGTTCCTTGAATTAAAAAACCCGAAAATTAATAAAATAATACAGAAACCTGATCTTCTCCCAAGTTCTGCTGTGGAGCTGGTCACCCAGAAGAGGCCACTTGCAAGAGAGTGACTGGAATTTGTGAGTACAAGGATAAGCACTACAGTGGAGTGCAAGATGTTAAGCCATACCATTCCTTGTTAGTAAGGAAAGGTGCATCTCCTTCATCTTTAGCAGAGATTTCCCTCCCTATTCTGTAGGTCCCTGAAGAGCATACAGCCCAAGCTTCCCACACCACTTTCAGAACATGTTGCCTAGAGGAAGTATAGAGCAAAAGTGTTACTAATCACTAGGAGCAGTTTTCTCTCAGCCATTTCAAATATTCCATTGCAGAATGTCCCACAATATCCCTCAGCTATTAGCAATCAAGTCTCAAAATTAACAGCTCACAATTCTAACCAGTTCTGAAACCCCTCCCAACTTCCCATCCCTCAGAAACAAGACTAAAACCACTATTTGCCAGAAAAGTAACAAAACCATCCTACACTCTCAAACTCATGCAGAGCGAAGATAATGAGCAGTACTGTTTTCAGTTTCATCATTGAGGTCCCTTAAACATATTTGCATAGAACAGAAAAATATTGTATTTAAATATTACCAGAAATATTTACCATAAATATCCTAAATATTTCTTTGATACCCAAAGGAAAGACATTTTTTTAATAAACTGCAGAAAATGTTTGAATTAAGAAGACCTAAATGGTAAATTCAGTTGTGTTCCATTTTCATGCTATACAGAGAAGACTTTAGGCTCAGAATGTCAAGTGTTTTCAACTTCTTTTCCCTGTTAATTTGGTAGGTTAGTTATGTGACATACATGAAGCACCTAGGACTAATGACAAGTAGTTTAGTGTTAGACACCCAGCATAGGATAGGGAATAGGATCGTAGTTAGAAACAAAAAAAGACCATTCAGTGGCTTCAAAGATATGGGCACTTGTGAAAGTCACAGTAGCAAAGCATTCTTTTTTCAACTGTTTTCTAGCAGGTTTTAAGACTTGATTTACCAGAACGAGGAATACTCACTCCAGGCTGTTAACTGTTTAAAAAGGGGTTGTTCCTGATAATCTGGTTCCTTGATTCCTAAAGTGGGGAGTGGGTGAGGTGCAGGTGTGCCACTGGGACAGCAGCAAAGTCCTGCCCTGAGACAGGGTGAGCCATGCAACAGTGTGACTGTGCCCCTGCTGAGCATCACCAGTTCTTGGGTTTGTTTACAGCTGCAAAAAAATGTAATGCCAACTTACATCTGGGGAAAGCTTAGAACAGATCCCTGGAAATTTATCTGGAGGAAAGATCCACATAAGTGAAGAAGGAGTTGTGGTAACACCAGATGATCAGGTATCTCAGTAGACCAGACCACTGGCAACAATGTGCACTGTGCTTATACACTGGAGACAACTTCTTGACTGTTAGATCACTTGCCAATTCTTGATAATTTTATTTCCCCAGATTTAAATGTTCTTAAATTCTGAATAACCTGTCTCACTGATCTGCAACCCCAGTTAGGTTTATCTCTGGCAAAAGATTACTTGTATGTATATTGTCGATGGAGGGGTTCAGAGACAGATTGCACACGACCAATATGATCTGCAAAATGTCCACTTTATTTATTTAAACTACCCTTTTTATACTTTTTCTACACCCTGGCACATGATACTTTTACATTATTGGTTACATGAAAGTGTCCACAGTCTAAACATGCCCTACTAACACATTTCTAATTGGATTATTGCAGGTGTCCACGCGAGGTGAAGACATTTGTTTACCTCTTGGGACTCCTCCTTAATTTTGGCACAGATCCTTCTTTGTTTCAGCCTCAGAGCCTGAAGCCATGATGACTGTGCACCTTTTACACTGTCTGTGCCCAGCCATGTCAAGGCAAGGCCTACAGAAATGCAGGATAAGTTGCTCATGTAATCCTGCTCTCTTCACAGTATATATGTGGTGAACCAGAAATTCTATCTTTGGGGTTTGCTGTGATTGCTCTGCCAGCAGAACCCCTGTTCTCCATCCTGCCTGTGCTGCAGGACCAACCATGGCAGGGAAACTGCTAAACTACCTGCCACTGGTGTGTGCATGTGGCACCAAGGTCACCCACCCGAGCAGTCCAGAACCATTTCCATTTATACCTTCTTATGAAGAGTCATATGCCAGTTAGGAAAGGGGAGGAGGGGAAGGAAAATGGAGAACAAATAGCATGCAATAACACAAGACAGAATTGTTACCTTACAAAGGAGATATGTGACACCCAGCACACCAAAAGGTATTACTTCCTTAAATAAGGTTGGGCTTGAATATCATGCACTGAATGTTGTAGAAGATTAAATCAGATCAAACATGGATATATGAGATGGGAGATGAGACTGGGAAATTGCTTGCCAGACTGAACAAAGAGGAGGACATGAGTAAAGTTATTAGCTCAATTAAGGAGAAAGATGGTTTGATGAAAACCTACACTCACAGAAATAAATCAAGTATTTAGAATATTAAAAAAAAAAGTCTTAAATCTGTGGACAACTTTTCTCTGACATCCTCTATGCTAGTATAATCTAAAGGCTCTTGTGATTATGAATGTGTATCAGAAAAAGTTATCTGCAAGAAATATATTTAACAACATTTAGCAGCCTTTCAGTATTTTATGAAGAGTTACTCAATGGAATCTCACAGATGGGAAATTACTGTTATCCCTGCTTTTTATGGACAGTAAGGGACAACACTCATGGCTGCAGCTTTCCCTGTTCTAACCTGTCCCTCAGGCTCAGGGTAGTACATGGTTCTCTTGGTGTTTGTCCCCTCATGGGCCAGCTGCGAGGCCATGAACTCTGCTTTCAAGATTGATTTCAATGCTGAAGCATTAAAGCAGCATTTTCAATACCAGTGATCCCCAGTGCAAGATATTGGCTGATGTTTATGAAGCGTTTGCTTACATCCCAGTCTGTTAACTTTTCATTAATTCAGGGGTAGCTCTAGAAACATAAAATATGTAACAATGAATTGCCTACGCTATAACCAAAAAAAAAAAACCCAACAACTATCTTAAGCCCCAGAGACCCTTAGTAATTGACCTGACATGCTAATTAAGCAGTTTTGATCAGAAATAATTAACATAATCCAGCTAGACCAATTAGAGCACAGAAAAGAATAAAAATTAGAACATCGCAGAAGCTGTAATTTGAAGAACATCATTTTCAATATGAAATACCAGCTGATTCAGCAAAGCAAGTAGGAGTTCAGGAAACAAGTTATAACCCAAGGCACAAGGAAATAGTAGACAAACTGAAAAGTCATGACAAGACATTGTCTTTATGGCAGACAAGCAGAAGACTTTTAAAACTTATTATCACCTCTAGAAGAGGTGGAGAGTAGACAGAGCTGTCTATCTAGTGCACTGAGAGAATGATCTAAATGCTTGTTCCACACCAGAGTCATGGTGGATAGGTGAGAAAAACAGCCTGTGGGAAGCCTGCATTGGAAATTTACCCTTAAGGGACACTGTTAGCAATTATTATTTGTTGTTTCCACTGCAGAAGACTGGAAATCTTAAATCTAACTGTCCTAAACACAGAGGAAGAGAGAAGAGAACTCTACTACCAGGCAGAACAGTGAGTGATATGATTACACAGACAGGACAAGGTCCCCCACATGCTTGAATTAAACAGTCTAAGTATCTTTCCTGACTAGTTTTCATTCCTGTTTGCAGATACAAGATGGCATGTCCTGTCCCAGGCACACTATCCCCAGGTTCACATTCCAGACAGTCCACAACAATGTGATGATGCTGCACAATGTGCCAACATGACCCTTCCCCAGAGACACACCTTGCCACAGGGTGGGCCATGTGGGAGGACACAGGAACACTTGGATATATTAGCAGGAAGAATATCAAGCTACTATGATGATGCATTGTACAGATTTTAGTTTTTTTTCTGGCAGAAAGTTGTCTTGAGAATTTGAGCTGGTGCACAGAGAGGCTGAAATTTTCAGAACAAACATTTTGGTCTTTAGATCTTATGTAATTTGACTCCAGGGAGAACTTTTAATAAAAGACTGTATGAAAACCTTTATGGTTGGAAGCTCCCTACCAGGGAATATCACATTTATAACTGTCTATTTAGGAATTAGCTACTGTTGAGAAGGTTGGAGGTTTTGTGAATTTGTTTGTCCCACTCATACCTGTTTTCACAAACAGGTGTGTTCCTGTGTGTCTAACACAGGAAGATGTCAGATCCTGCAGGAAACTAGCTGCAAGTCTCAGCATCTCAAGGTGCTGTCTTGGAACTTCATCTTCTCTTAGGCACCAGAAAAGAATTCCTTATGAACAAAATAAACTGCCTGAAAGTCCCAAATTGATGTGAACATGAAATATTTAAGGATTTTTTTTCCTCTTCAACCTTGGCTCACACCTGGCATTCTTGCACATCCCCAAAATTTCTGTCATCTCAGGGAATGTGGATGTCAAGACTCAGATTCAGTTGGACTGACTAATTGCTTGTGTTGTAATGATCAACCTACTTAATTTATCACTTCTTTGAACATTTAATTAGCCAACAGTGCAAGACAATTTAGTTCTGAATTAGGATAAATTAAAATGCTAGCTTTGCAGCTTTAAGGATATGTGAACCACCACCAACTGCTGCTATGAAAACATTCAACAAAGCAGAGAGAAGAATGCAAAGATCTCAGCCAGGTTAATGATTCTGAAGTAACAGCCTTTGAAAAACTAACTGTGAAATGCCCCTGTTCCATCACATGTCAGTCTGTGTATGCTGAAAGATAAAAACAAGAAGCTGGAAGTGGTGGTTTCCTCCTCCTCCATGCTCAGCTCCAGCTCCCCCAGGGAGGGAGGCTCCTCAGAGCATCTACACGTCTGCTCCTATCTCTGGGCAACTGGGGTCCCAGTTCAAAGGACACATCCATTTGGGGCAAGGTCACACCGTGTTTTCTGTAAGCAAAGCACTAATTCATATTTATGAAACTGCTTTGGAACTGTCCCAATATCAGGCAGTTAAATGTTCTCGAACTGATAGAGAATAATAAACCTGAATATAGAGCTTTAATAGGAAAAAGGAACAGTGGAGATGGTTTAAGATTAGTAGTCCATGGAGACACCATTGTACAGCTACCAAAACTGCTCCTATTATGCATGCTGTCATTTGGCTTCCATGACTAAACCATTGTAATAACCTGAAAAGGACCACAGATAATACTTCTAAAAGTACTAAAGAATCACAGGCCTAATACTTGCTGGTTTTCCAAGAGATTCATTCTTGGTCTTGCACCTGCACATTTAGGTGCCTTATTCATATTTTTTTGGAATTATTGTGGAAAGGATGAGACTCTCAGTATCTTTGTGTGTCTTGACATCTTGGTCAAAGCCATGACAGAAAAAACCAACTGTTCAAATTGTTGGGCTGTTTTGACCTCTGAGTGCCTTTGTTCTTGAGGTATTTATTCAAAAAGTGAGCACACGTGTTTGTAAGACCAGTGAATGTATTTCTTTCTTATCTAATGAATGTAACTCTAGAAATGCAACCACCAGTGAGATGTAAATGCATTCAGAATCTCCTCAAGAGTCTTGAGAGATGCCCACATACATCAGTATCCGATATCTATTGAGATAGAAACCAGGGGTTGCAAGCAGCAATAGCAGTTTAGTTCCAAATAATTCTGACTGTGCTTTTCAGTGGTTTATTTAGTGCTAATTTGTCCATATTGAATTGTTTGCCCAAACTACACAAGAATATTACTTCATTAAAAAGGCTTCAATTAAAGAAGAGAGAAAAAATTTCCCGTTGGAAAGCTATCTGTACACATTATACAGGCATGCTCAAATTAGAGATGAAATTACAGCTTTTCTGTTACCATGAGAACAGCAACATTTCTCACAGCCTGGTAAAATTATTGACTCGAGGAACTTATATCTTTTTAAACCTCATTATTATTTATCTAGAGTTGTACAAGCTTGGGCTGTGCCCACACTAACCGCCATTAATCGCATGTCAAGTGAGCTGCTGCCAGCACGGAGAGATTCTACCACTTTTTGCCAGCCACTCTAATTGGCTTTTATTCTTCTGTTGTCTTTTTTTGTACTAGTAATGTATGGACATTACAGCAAAAACTGCTATGATGAGAAAAACAGAAAAGCTTGTGTCTCCAGGAGTCTTAGAGCCCATGCTCCACAGCAGCAGACGAGTTCAGAGGTGGTCTGAGTCCAACAGTGTGGTGAAAAGGAACAGTGATGAGAGCCTCAAAACACTTCCCTCACAGCCAGTACAAACTCCAGGTTTCACTGATGGCATTGTAACCCAAGAGCTTGAGGTTGCCATGGCAGTGTGCTCATAGGCCAGCCTTGCTTCAGCAGGACATGAGCTGCATGTTTTCCCATCTGGTGGTGACTCGACTTTCTGACGCACAGCCTGCCCTGTCCTCTCCTTCTCACCTCAGCAGCAACTGGAACAGTTTGCTTTCATCAGAGACTGGGCGAGGAAAAGCTCCTGTGAGCATTTGGCTCAGGGCAAGAGAGATTAATGGCAGGAGTGAGGGTTTGAACCGGAGATCCTGCTGGCAGCATGTGCTGGCAGCAGAGCTGGCCTGAGTCATGCTGTACTTCATATGCTTTGTGTATCCTAATGGCTCAAAGGAGACGGAGGGGACACCTGGAAAAAGCAAGGATTCCAGCTGCCTTGTTACCCACTGACACCAGAGTCACTGTAGCTGCCTGGGCAATGCATCACCACTCTGGCTCCCACCTTGCTGACAACTTTCAGGTTATTCCAGGAAAAGGCAACTCATTTGGCCGAATGTCAAAAGGAAACACAGGTGAATTCCAGTGTGGGGCCACACAGCTCAGAGGTGTTTCAGCCTTCGTGTCATGCTCATTACTAGACTCCTGCTGCCACCTCAGGGAGAGACACATAAAAGTTTTAGGACTTCACAAGTCAAATTCACGGAACTCCTTGACAATTCTGGTTCTCTCTTTTGTTTAGATGCTACCTAGATATAGTCAAACAGGCTTCTGTGCCTAAACATGAACTGTGCTGTCTCCTTTGGTTACCAGCTGGGACTATCAGCCCAGCTCAGAGACAGTGGCAGAAGCCTGTGAAGGGAAGTGTGAGTGAGCTGCAGTGCACCTTGTGATACCTTTAACAGCTTCCACGTTCCCCTTGGCTCTGCAGGTGGTCAGTGGGACCACTATACACGTGCAAAGGTTGGGCCACACACTACAGTCTTGTTGCACCTCTTACATGAGTAAATCACACTGGACTTTTGTTCTTTCTTTCTTTCTTTCTTGTTTTCCTGTACAGAGGCCCTACTCTCCTTGTCAGTTTTCAGACTCTTGGTGGCTTTGCCCCCCACCTGTCTGTGCAGCAGGGCCTTCCCCAGGAGCTGAGCTGCCACGCTCCTCTGTCCTGCTCTCAGAACAGTTCTTGTGCTTGTAAATCACAGATGTTAGTGCAACCAGTTTTCCTAACAGATCTTTGCAACTGCAGCATTTTAGTTTTGCTTGGGAAAAGTACCTTATGATTGGAGAGCAGCCTTTAACCCTCACTGTAACCCATTTTTAAGTATACTCAGGCAGGAGGCAGACAGGCAGACTGGTTCCAGTACAGCCAGGTTGTTACAACCAGTCCCCAAACCATATAACATTTGATGTGTGCACTTGACCTGCATTTTACCATAGAACAGGTCTCCAGCTCAGTACATCATCTGCAGCATTCACAACGTAGCAAATTAGGTTGACACTTCTCAGTACTACTGGAATTACCATTTTTTTTTAATGGCTTTGTATTACCTTGCTATCAATCAGATTTTTGGTTACCTGTAAATCCAGAATTTCTTCTTACTAAGTGCTTCTAGTAGTTTTACTGCCACATCTTCTAAAGACTCTAAGGCTTTTGTGATCAATAGCCATTTATTGTTTTGAAAACAGAAGTAGAATAATAAAGATATGTTCATATTAATTATGAGGGTAAAGATAAGACAAAGGAGGAATATCTCAATAGATGAAAACAGTTTTGAAGATAAGGAATGCCCATGAATTCTGGGGAAAATAATAAGATTCCAGAGATGAAGTAAACCATAACAATCTTTATGATAATGGGAGAGGAACACATTAAGAATTTTATTAGCAAGAACTACAAAAATTAGCTTTCTCCATTTTCATCTTAGAATCAGTGAACATTTTGTTTCCATAATAAAAACAGCAATGAAAAGAAAATTGGACACAGGGCATTACACTTCCTCTGCAGGGGAAGATGATTTCTTCTCTCTGAGGAGTAATGTGGACAATCAAGGCTGTAACTCTGCAGGGCATGGTGCATGTCATGAGTGTGTCATTTCACCCATGGTTCCCTCCACAGCTCCAACTGCACTTGATGAGCACAGCTTTGGGAGAGTCCCTTGTTCTCAGCCAGTCACCCCAGAACTGCCATCATCAGTATACTGATGGATGAAGGGGAAATCTTTCCTTTATTCCTATTCTGTACAGTGGTGACAAATGAACACAGGGCAGGAGTCTGGATCCACATGGTGCTGCACTGCAGGACCTCCCGGCAGATGTTGACCCTGCCTGGCCCGAGCAGGCCAAGAAGCATCACAGAATAATAGACACAGTACCTTCAGCTCAGAGAGAAAATATCTGAGCCGTGCTGAAAGTGCAGTGAGAGGCTTCTTGTGGCCTCTTCCCTGCCCACTTTAATGATCAGATAAGGATTTGGGGATTGCAGAGAATGTATTAGTGGCAAAAACACTGACTGGATAAAGCTCAAGAGAATAGAAAAATCCTATAGACAACATCACTGGTAGATCTGCAGGGAGCAGGAATCAGCTGGGTACAGCTTTGGGTATGTTTCTGAAGCAGAGGAAGGAAACTCTGCTCAGCTTGACTGAATAATAGGTTCAGTCGAAAGAACCAATATCTTTGGTACTTTGGATTGGGACCCAGTTACCATAATAATTTTCTTAATCCCTGGCAGAAAATGTAAATACTACAGAGCGTTTGATGCAAGAACATATTCTTCACCCAGAAAAATCTGAGAGAGAATTTAAAAATTTACTGTCAATCCAATATTAACTTGAATTCAGACTTCTGAGATTTTGCAACGTGGCAGTCACCACCAGGATCTGCAAGGCTGTAACTGTGACATGCTTCAGGCTTGGAGAGTTCTGCATTTGTAACTTTTCTAAAACACCTTTTAACAATCCACCTCAGCTGCATCATCTCTTCTTAGCACCATCACAGAGATGTGTAATTTGAAGTTCATGAATGCGTCATTGCCAAAGCCCAAATTGGGTTCCAGCTGGCTGCTGAAGCCTCACTCTCTGGAATCTTTTCTCCCATCTCAATAAAATGTGCATAGCAGTTAAAGAACAAAGTACAGCCCCATCTTGTAATGATCATTATGCTGCATTTTGAAGCCCACTTCTCAGGAGCCATTTGTAATATCATAACTTCACATGCTCACTCACTGTAAAAAAAAGCTGTTTCCAACATCCACTCCTGCAAGAGTAGATTGTGTTCAGTGATTGCTCCAACTGCCTTGCCAATGAGTCGAAACACTTTTTGCTAGGGCCATTAAGCAGACTAGTAGAACATTCATGTATGTTTAATGCTCAGGAAGTCAGTACAATTGAATTCCAAGGATCAGAGAGAAAACAAGTAAAATTGGAAAGGTTGATGAAAAATGAGCAAGGGAAAATGCACACACATTGCCAGAAAACCTGAGCTTGTAAAACCTGGTCTTGGGATTTTTTGCAAGCTTGAGTTGTAGGAGTCTTATCCTGGATTAGTTTAACCACTAAATTATCTTGGTATAAACATTAGCTCTAAACCAGGGCATTGCATCCCTGCCATTACAACTCCTGCAAAGCTCAGCCAATCCAATACATTTAAGGCTTCATGTGAACTGCATTCCCGGATTCGTAGCACTGAAGGGTTGACTGAACACATTGCAGAGGCCCAGTAAGTGCCCAGGTTCAGACAGGATTCAGAGTATTAGTTCAGATGTAGTAGCTACTCAGTGTTGGTGTAAATACTCCAAGCTGATATTGGACTAAGTCAGTTGGTTAAGACTGGGTTGCTGTTCAAAGGACGATGAGTTCTGTGAGTTTCTACAGTGAGGCATCAGACAGACTGGCTTCTAGGCTACTACAGGACCATCCTGCCAATACTCCTTCCCTTTCATTGCTCTCCCTCCCTTCCAAACAAGGACAAACATCTCACAGCAGCTCTGGCAACTTATCCCAGAGAGGGATATCCTCCTTCAAGTATTCCTGCCAACACCTCGTGCTGCTCCAGCACTATGGATTGGGTTAAAAAAAGCCAGTGAGTTTCTTTTCAGGTCACTCTGTGATGTCTGTGAGAAGCAGTGAATACTTCAGAATCACAGAACTTACCCCACTTCTGTACCTGCAAACCAAATCCATATCACTGAAGGTCGTCTCACAGTAACCAGTAAGGATTCCATTCCTTTTTTTTTTTTTTTTTGGAGGCTTCTCCATTTTAAAGAAGTGGCAGGTTGACATTCATGGCTCCTATCCCTTCGAAACATTAAACTGCTATAGATCTGGTTTATTGCCCTTAATTATGAGTCCTCTCTCTTCACCAAGCTGTAAATAAAGGCTTTTGACTTTAAAAACAGCTCAGATATGTCATGACTGCAAACAGCCTGCTGCTCTCTCAAACATGTTTATCCAATGTCTGCAGGAGTAAGAACAGAGCAGGAGAGCAGATGGTGCAGCTATCTCAGTGCAGAGAGTACAGGCTATGGATGCAATATGTACACATCCAGTAATTTTTAATGCAACACTATAATTACTGTGGAGAGCATTTTTTAAACTGCAGCTTAAATAAGATGATTACTTCAGAACCAGATAGGCTCAAATGCAGCTGCAACAATACCAAGCCTTTTCTCAGGACAGGAGGAGCATTCCAAATATGCAGGCTACTGTGACCAGGAATGTGGAACAAAGTAGCAGAGCAATAAGCTGCTGAAGGGAAAAGGGGTTTCCAGAACAACCTGAAGTGTCCCCTCAAGAAAAATGTTCCTGCTCCTCTTTAGAAACATACTGGAGTGGTGTGAGAGGGCTGGTGTGCTTTGAAAAGGGTATCAGTTGAAACTGCTCAAAGCAGGGAAGAAGTGTGAAGGGAAGCTGCAAAACTAATGAGGAAAACAACTCCAAACAAGAAGTAGGGTCTTTCTTGGAGAAGGGAAAATGTGCAAGTAAAAGTTAGCACTTTGACCAGATGGTGATCAACTAGTAACCAGCTATTCATCCATCATCCAAATACTTGCCTCTTTCCCCTCACATCACCATGCATTATTCAGTAGGAACAGGGTTTCAAAAACCTAATTAATCCTTGCAATTAAGTCAACATTTTCAGTACTTAATTCTAAGTAAGTGCACTGTTTTGGTCTGGTTCAATAAATAACCTGTGTCCCTTCTCTCTCTCTCTCACACATAATCTCTGAAAAACTAAATTGAGCATGCTGAAATTAGTTTAGTGAAAAGGTTTCCTTCAGAAGTTATCACAGAAAGCGAGGCAGCAGCACAAGGAGGTGTATGTCCCTTTGAAATGGGACTGGGAATTATTAGTTGTTTTGGTACAAAAGGGACAGAGATGGGGGAAAAAGAAAGGTTAGGCCATTTCTCAGTCCTCCCAGTTTAGAGCAGGGACTGTGAAGGTGCTGGCTGATGGGTGCAGTGCAGGGAGATAGAACAGGTTGCCCTTGCTCCAAACGGCTCAGCCTCAAAGGCCATCCTGTGGTCGGGGGTCTGGGCAGAAGTGCCCCCCAACACCCCATGTGTCAGTGATCCACCACAGTAAATAGAGGGCTGGGGCTTGTATTTAGGCAAGAAGCAACCAAAATAGCAGAAGGAATAATGGAATTTAAGAACTCTGGCACAACAAGGGAGGCACAACAATGCCCTACAACAGTCATTCCTGCCAGGCAGTTGGAAAGTGTTTTCCTTCTTCACTGGTCTGAAGCTTTTGAAATGAATATTCACTTTCTATTTCCCCCTCCTTCCTCAGATAACAGCAATAGAATACTTAGTCATAATCAGTACTATTGATAATTTTGAATGGTCTCCAGTAATTTACTTTCCCCGTGTCCTCATTTTCCCATTTGTATAGTACAAATATGATTATTGTACCTACATCATAAGAGCTCTGAAAGGGAAAAGGGATTTATATTAAGTATGATTCTAATCTCTTTTGTAGCATATATAAATAACTTCTGCACTGAAAATTCAGGCCTGTATTCTGGCATATTTAGATTAATAGATTTTTTAAAACAAAAAGGTATAAAATATTACAGAACAGTTGAAAATAAGTGACTGCTCTCAGGTACATTCTTGGGGCTATTCTGTGCAGGGCCAGGAGCTGGACTTAGTGATCCGTGTGAGTCCTTTCCAACTCAAGATATTCTATGATTCTATGATTCCATTTTCTAACAGAAAATATTTGTAAGTGCAAAATGATTTTATAATCACAGGTTGCACATAACACAGCAGAGATCTGCTGAAAAACAATCCTAAAATGGTACTCAGCTTTTATTATTCTTTTATTCCTTGCATGATCTTGTAATGTTGGAAAGCCAAAGCCCTGAGACCAGGGAGCAGAAGGGGAGTTCTCTGTTGGTACTTGACAGTGGATAAGAAAGGAGAGCCCTGGGCAGCAGTCCAGTAGGACAGGGAGTACAAGTGAGGAAAGGACACTTGGCAGGACCACTCACCTGCATGAAAAGAGCAGTGATATTTTTATTAAAATCATAAGTTTTCTGTAAATTTAAAATAGTATTTGCACTGGTGCTTGGGAATTTCTGGCCAAGAGAACTAAGTTTATGTTACCTGACTAGTGTGGCAAATCTGTCAGAGGTGGCACAGTCAAAAGACTGTGAAAAAGACTCATAGGGAACTAGTTTGTTTTGGTTATGGGGACTTTCACATTGGGTTAAGGAACTTTTAGGCTGCTGTTACTTTTCCAAAAGAGCTAAAACATCAACAGAAGCTGCAGCAAGAAATATCCCCTCTAAGCTTGATGCTATCACAGCTTCAGCAGCAACACCAGTCCCCAGCAAGCTGGGGCTGAGGATGATGCTGAGTGTAGGAGCTCTCTACCCAGCACAAAGCCACAACCGCCTGTGGGAAAGACTGCAGACTAGAGATTGCAGATCCCTTTAGAAGTAGATGGTGAGTACTGGCTACTTCAGCAGCCCTCCACAGCTGTGGAAGGAGACTTAGATGAAGTACACTGTCCTCTGTCTCCAGGCTGTAAAACTCCTGTACCTGATTGATCATTCAGCTGTGCTACACTATGGGCTCCCTTCAGTGCCTGACATTCATTCAAACACCATGTGTAAAGTAAATGTTTAGTAGTGAGGAAGCATTATGCATTCTGGAATGTTCTGAAAATACAATTGAAGTTCTCAGGATAATGACTAGAAACTTGAGCTGCTGAAATTTAGTGACCTGATCTCCTCAAGAAAGAAGGCTTGGTGACCATATTGTCAATCTACCATCAAGCCAAAACAGCCCTCCAGGAATTTATGGAACCTGGTAACCTATTTTAACAAAATTTTACATAAGAATAGACAGTTCAAAGATAAACACTTTCCTACAAATTTATGGCCATTAGTATCTAGCTAGAGTAAGGACCCAAATGAGCACCTCTGCCAGGGCAATGGCAACTGGATCTCAATTATTCATACTCTGCTTGGGGGTCACTGCCTGGCCTGTCTTGCCCAGAGTGGGTCTCACAAAGGACATGCAATGAGGCTGCAGTTACTCTGTGTAGAAAGAGAAAAAAAGGGAACAAAAAGCTCAGCTTCATGGGAAGTTCAACTCCATTAGCTGTGTCATACACAGAATAACTTGTTGTTTTTAGAACACCAGAAATCAAAGCTTTCCTTTTCAGTGCCAGAACAAATGGTTGAAACAGTTGGAAATTCCTGGAAATATTAATAGTGGTTGTAATAAAGCACAGAAGATTCACCCTGTGTTTGGTTCTTGTTTTGAATAGAAAAGTATATTTTAATCATTAAATATTTTTAAAGAAGTTCGTAAGGAATCATTTAATACAATGATTCCTCTCCTCTAAACTCCTGACTCATTCAGGGGAAAACAATCCATCCAGTATTTCCTTCACTGAATCCAATGATTCAGGGCTGAGTTATCAGATACTTTAGAATGAGACTCTATTTATTGAAAGCTTTTGTACACAGTCAGCTGGCAAGCCATGTCTGCCAATAGCAAGTAGGCTGTTCTGCAGACAAGATTCCTCACAACACCAAAGGAAGAAGTCCCAGTCATCTGGGTGACCTCTGTGACCCCAATTAACAGCAAAGCACTGATTAAAGTTCATAAGCTTGACTGAGCTTACACTGACAACACTGTGTTCAAAGAAATCCTGAAGATTCCAGATGTTTCTATGCATTTATAAAAATAAAATGACCTTTTCCTGGCTTTTTGCAGCAAAAATAGGAATTAATCTGAAATGGAGTGTTTTGCTGTCCTTGACTCAAAGAGCTTCATTCCACAGAACAGGCTCTGATGCTGCTCACAGGGAATATTGGGGCTGCCCCGTCAAGCCAAGGCAACTGCGGAACCTGCACCAGTGTCATGGTTTGAGATAGCCCCAAAATCCAATTCCCTAGTCTAAGCCCCCTCCCCTATCTCAACCTAATGTGAGATGGGTTTTTCCAGACAAAACACGCCAGACTCAGAATGGGGGAAAGGGAATATATTACAATGACTGTACAAATAAATACTACAATACGTTATACACACGATCACAACTATCTCTACCATGACATATAGTATTTACAATGGATCAGATCTCCTCTCCTCTCCAAATAAAAGTCCAGGAGGGAAGAAGAACAGATCCCTTCCAGTCTCTAAGCAGTTTCTCTACGGCAGCAGTCATCTGTCTTCTTCACATACATGCAGCAGCTGATAGCTGGATTTCTGCCAGCACTCACGAGGGAGGTATCCAGGCTCCCTCGGCCCCTTGACGCAGGCAAAGGGGTCTTCTGTGGGCTACGTCACCCCAGACAAGGTCGTTCCACCACGGTCATATCATGAGACACAGGGGGGTCTTCATGACGGTCTGGTATCTCCAGGAGACTCAGCTCCTTGCAGGGTCTCTGTGCCCTGCCTCAGGCTGCGAGCTTCTTTGTAGCTTGCAGCAAGGGAGAGTCCCCAAGGCCAACCTCCCACATCGTCCTGGCTCAGTTCTCAGGACGACTGAGCTTCTCAGCTCCTCTCTCTCTCCGGTGCTGCATGTTCAAAACTCTTCTCCTTAATAGGAGTCCATCTCCCTCTTTTCTAAGAGGGGTCTCAAAGGAGTTTGGGGGAGGTCTGGTACAGTTCTTACCCCCAAGAACTCTGTAGCTCTGCTGCCGGCTCTCTCTCTCTCTCTCTCTTTCCAGGAGTTCCCTCCTGCTTGCCTGTAATGCCTTTGGTGCTGCTTGGTCTTATCTCTCCTGGCTCTCTGCCACCTTCTCCGGCCAGTGTTGCTTCTGCCGCCGCTGCTGCTGCTCTGCTCACAGTGAAGAACCATCCCCCAGTTCATAGCTACAGATACATAGTCCAGCTTAACACTGTTCCACGTCCCTATAGCCCCCAACCGGGGCTGGGGGGCTCCAGAGGCCCCGAGGGGTTCAGAGCCCCTTCCTCGTGGCTCTACAACATGGCCACCTCTCCTACAACAACCAAACTACAACTCTTCCGTTCTGGTAGTGGTATGTTTACATTTTGCAGGAGCGCCCATTGGACAAAACTTCAAAACTTCCAGAGATTTCCACCCCTTGGGGTCTACCACTTTTCTTAGCCTCTGGGGGAAAACAAGATTCAAACCACTACAACCAGCAAGACTGAAAACCACTAACACAACACTCCCCTCCTTCGCAGAAGCAAGACGTGTCAACTGCAGCCTGCTGTGAGACCATTGGCATCCAAACCTCTCTGCTGGTTTTTCTCGGGTGATTTTGTTTTCCCCCTTTCCATAGTGAGTGTCAGATGGAGCATAGCTTGGAGCTTTGGAAGTAGTTCTCCACGCATTATTGCTGCAGTAAACAAGTGGTTTCATTTCTCACACTAAAGAGAAGAAAAAGTAATCTGTACAAGGTGATGGATGATTGCACTCACCACTTGTAACAAGGCTTAATAAAATTGTAGGAGGGTTTTTTCTCCCCACTGCATTTCAACAGAAGGTAATTTTTTAAAATCTCTTGCAGAGTCACAAATGTTACATCCTTCTCTTTAGTTTTGAGATATTCCTTTTTTAACAAGTACTTAAAAGGTGCAGAGGTTATTCCTGTAGCCCTTTCAAGATGCTAATGTTGATATGTTGTTCATGTGAAAGACTTGCTACGAAAAACACTACAGTGAACACAGCACACATCCAGGATTTCCTTTACCGTGCCATCTGTTGCCCTGCAGACACCTGCATGGGCACGTTTCAAGAACTTGCACTGTGTTTTGGGGGAATCTGGGACTTGAGGCTGCCTGGTGGTTGTTTTGGGAGCCTGATGAGCAGGTGGGGTGGCAGAGGGGTGAGGCCGGGTGGTTCTCTGTCTGAGTGAGAGGGAGGGAATGTGGAGCTGAGGGGGGGAAGCCAGTAAACCCTGGGATTTGTTCAGAATCACAGAACATTCTGAGTTGGAAGGGACCCACAAGGATCATCAAGACCAACTCTTAAATGAATGGTCCATAAAGGGATCATTAGCACCACGTTTTAATGAACCGAGCTAATTTTAGTGGTTTGGTTTAGTTTAAAAATCAAAAATCAAAAAATCAAAAACTCAGAAGCCCCCACCTCACAGTGACTCCAAAGCAACGTGTCAAAGACTCCAGTCATTCGTGGAAGAATTGATTTAACCAAGAGCTTCCCCGGATCCTGCAGCCGGGGGAGACTTTGCAGGTGCCTTTGGGTGGGCCTGGGGGGAGCAAGCGCCGGCCCCCGAGTGCCACAGCAGGGACAGGGCTGCAATTCCCAGGTGGGATGCACCTGGACTGCAGGGGACCCACAGCTCGGCTCCAAGAGCTCTGGAGCAAAGGTGCCCAGAACTGCTGGGCACTGCCAGCGGGGAAGGGGAGCCCTGGTGAGGGCTTGTGTGATCCCCCTGTGTGGCAGGGGAGGAGGAGCTGGCAAGAAAGAGAAAAACAGGCTAGACCATAAGAGGTATTTCCTAGAGAAAACATTGCAGTTTTAATTATGTGAAACAAAAACCTCAAACTTCCTGATGAGGTTAAGAGAATAATGTCAGTTCATACAGGAGGGAAGAAGGAGCTTTTCAATTTCTGTAGCACTGCTAAGTGCTGATTTACAGTAATTCCTTCCGTTTCTTTTCTAATTAAACATCTCCTGAAGGATCAGGCCTGTCAATGTGATCTGAGGCCTATAGCCTGAAGTGTAAAGTGAGGCAAATTGCCTGACTTACTTGCAATGATAGAGTCATTTTGGAAGGAGATTGAAAATCAATACTTGTCATCCCTGCACAGTGCTCTTTATTCAGAGGGGCAATTTATAAGTGTAATCTCTATGAGTGTAGTGGGAGCATACAAAGTTACAGTACTAGTCATGCAGACTGAAATGACAGAATATAAAATATAGGCTTTCTGCCATTTTATTCATATTAATGTCAAGGAAGCTTATGAATAAGCACAGCATTTTAATTCAATGCTGTGCAGTCGGGCACTTGCTGCAGCTTTTGGCTTAAGCTGCAGACAACATTATGGTTACCAGTGTTTGACATGATTTCCCCACTGACAGTGTCAGGCAGTATCTGTGTGCAACTGCTCTCAGCCACAGCAAGGCAAACAAGGGCTAAAAAAAAGAAATGGATCGACCCCGTGTATGCTGAGAAAACAGCAAACAAACTCTCAGTGATCATGGGGCTTAGTCAAACTCCAGGAGGATGGCAGCACTGGAGTGCAGATGCAATTACAGAGAACAAGAGGCACTCAAGATCTTGTGCTTTTCTCAAATGAGGGTACTCGAGAACGGCAGACTGACAGCTCTGGCTCACTCTGAGTGTAATACAGTCAGGTGCCTTGTTAGCTCCCCCTTGCAACTCTGACAGCTCACTTTAATCTGCACTGGTAACTAGGAACAGTTTTTCTCCTGAATCTCTCCTGAAATGAATTTGCCAGTCACGATAATTGATGGGACAAATTAATTCGGACAAATGAGAGAGGGCCCAATGGGCCTTGGTTACTGCAGTGGGGCTGTTCAGCTCACTTTACCTATTCACTGTGTCACAGCTACAGGAGTGAGCTGGAATTCTGGTCAGCATTGCTATCTCTTTGCTATTATCCATCTAAAGTATTCTGATATGCTGAAAAAAATCTGTTACATCATAAACCATAATATGATATTTCTCTCTCTGGAGTTTAAAAATACAGTATGACACAATTATACAGGAAAAAAAACTGAGTTATTTTAAAGACAACTTTCTTCTCCTCACAGCACTACTTCCCTCCCAGGATAGAGATTATAAAATTATAAAGGTTATCAAACTGGCCTAAAGCCTTCCTGTGGGGAGTCTATGCCCAAGAACTATCTAATGGAGAATATGGGTTTCCTATGGATGTGCATTTTACATCTCATCTAGCTCAGAGTGAATTTTAAATTGCTATGTTTGAACTTTTTTTCTGAGGGTTGTTCAGTTCATTTCCTCCCTGCCCTAGCTCAAGAGATAGAGTGGAGAAACAGGAACCAAACATTTCCTACATCACCTGCCAGAACTCCAAAATCTTATTTTTAAAAAATCATAATTCTTTTAAATAATGAAAAAATTTCATTGCCACTATCTTTCCATTTAAAAAATGATACTTTACTAACCAGACCTGTTGACAGAAGCTGATATCTGGAAATGGTGTGAATTTCCCAAGTTTTAAAGCACAGTCTCCCAAGATTCCAAAACCTTACTTGCTTGGGGAGGAGGGAAGGGTAGGAAAGCTCAATGACATGCTGCTTGTACTGCTGCATCCCCTTCCCAGCCCACCCAAAATCAGCCAGCATGTCACGTTTCCTGCAGATGGACCACAAATGGCACATGTACAGCTGATGTGCTCTGGCACTCAGGGAATGAGATTGCATTTGCCAGTTAGCTTGCCAGCCAGAAGCCAGATTTAATTTGGAAGAGAATGGTCCACAGTTGTTTAGAAATAGCAAAGAGCAGATTTTTAATCATCCTCCATTCCTCCCTGTTCAGTCTCGTCCCCTAATTGGTAAATGAGAGGCCCAATCAGCTCAAATCAGGGGAAAAATGTGTCTCAAGCAGCCAGCGAGACAGAAAACAGAGGTACTCACTCCTTGATACCATGATCTTGCAGCTGTTTACGAGTCAGATTTAGCTAATCACAGGGTCCCAGGGAACAATTAGTCTCTCTTTCTAGGTTCCATGTATAAATTCTAGTAGAAAAGAGCTTTTTTCCACTTGCTGCCCTGATTATTTTTGTATGCTCTTAACTACTTGCCATTTCATCCAGCAGAAGGGACATATAATGTCATTTTATATGTTTGTACATAAACATAGCTAGACTGAACAGAAAACATTTTAAATTGAGTGTAGTAAAGTGATTGAAAGAAGTAAATTTCACATTATTTTCTGTATTTATTAATCATGGTGGTTTTCACCTCCCTGTATGTCTTCTTTGGTAGTGCACCGTCCTTCAATCTGAATGAGTTCCTTAACCCACAACCCTTAAAAATGAATAAGACTTTGCCAGCGTCCAGACTTTGAGATGCTTTTGCAGGGCTTGTTTTCAGCTGACAGCAGCTTGGCAATCAGCCTTTCGGGATACCCGAATCAGGGAAACTTTGAATTACATCTCACTTTAGGAATGTCTGACCTGACTGGGGATAATAGTTCTTCATAAAGTGATCATGGCTTTGGGTAGTGCCCTTCAGTTCCTGGGACAGGACACGCTGTTCTGGGAGCAATGGGATGGCAGAATGTAGCCTTGAATACGTAACAGAACTTTCACGTTCTTGACTATCACTGTTTCAATTTGATCTGTCAAAGCTCTTCCTTTCCATCTAATGATGGAACCCCAAACATGTTGCACAGTTGAACTGTGGTGCCCCCCTAGCCACATATTATATGCATTATTTTCATTGACTAGTTCCTGTAAGGTTTAGTCTCCAGTGCCCTCCCTACCTTCTGCACCTCTGCTGCCTCACCAGCTCCTGTCCTCTGGGTCCAATTGTCTCCTTGGTGATTTCTGTTACTGCCAAATTATCTGTGGGAATGGGTACCTGAAAAATATGTTAAACCTGTTATTTCAGCTGTTCTAAGGACTTTTTAATATATAGTTATTGTTGTCTTCACTTATTATTTTGCTATCTGCCAACTACACTTAAAAAATGTACATTTTGCAAGCTGCTGTGTGTTTCTCATGTTTCTTTATGCTGCTTTTAAAGTGGGTTTTCATTGGCTTTAGTCTGTCAGGCTCTCTGGAGCTTTATCATTGCATTTCCAGAAGCACATTGATGCCTGAAGGCCTTTGGGCTTGTCGAATACAGCCCAGGGTGTCGCTGGTCTGAGCCTGAGGTGCTTTCCCTGGCCTTGTGTTTCTCCTGAAAAATGTCAGGTTTATAAAGCCATCAGTAAATATATCCTAGCTGAAAGCTGATTCAGCTATAGACAAAACCTCATTGCCTCCCACCAAGCCAGGTTTGAGCCTTCAGTACCTGACCCAAGATCTGCAAAAGCCTACATGGGTTGTGTTGAACTCAGTGGCAAGAGCCATCACTGGCCATACCCCAAAGCTCACCCCACTGCAAGACCTGCTCAGGACACCTATGAGCCACCTTGGGATGCTGCCCAGGAACACGAGAGGGAAGAATTAGGGTTATGGTGGCTGTCCTTGCCATACACTTACCAATCCAAAGGGGGGTGGTACCTCGGCGACAGCTTGGGAAGCTACCTGGAGCAAACTGGCATAAGTGACGTGAATGGCACTTTGGAGATACAGTAACTGTGGAAACCTGAGGGGGAAAGTGTTTCACAGCTTTCAGTGCCTGATCGTTTAAAAACTCTTCATTGATATTTTGAAGTGAGAGTCTGAATGCCAGATACAAGCTCTTTTGTGGGTAAACAAAAACACTGAGTATTACTAGAGGAGAAGTCAGGGAGTGGTTCTTATGTCAACAGCACTCGGTACACCAGCTCGGATGAAATAGTGCCAGTGGATTAAAGCTGGTGTTTTAGGCAGTAAAATGATAGTTTAGTTTTGGCCAGTCTCTGTACTGCCTTGTGCCTTGCTAGGTATTTTAGTGTGGAATGGGTTACTAACGTGATTCAATCAAAGCAGCCTTCAGTACAGATAGTGTTACACAGGTATAGATTTATTTGATTTCTTTAAAGCTACAATGATGTACTGGTAACCACAGCAGGAAGTCAGACTGTTCACTTCTGAAGTGGTATAGCTGTACAAATAGTGTGCCACAATTCAGAGCACACTTGAATTCCATGAAGGCATCATCTCAATACTCTATAGCTACCAGAACAGTAAATGAAAAAAAAAAGAAAAAAAAAAGAGAGTTTTTGGGAAAGGAATAGATGGAAAATGAAATTGTGTCATTAAAAACTGCAGCAAATGTGTTCAAGACAAACAGCTGTGTTAGTGGGTCTCTGAAGCTCCTTGCCAAAGATTCTCTATTTGCAAAAAGAGCCTGTGGGGTGCAGAGCCTGCACAACATTCGGAGAAGACATCTACTGAGTGTTACTAGATAGATAAATAATACTAGATTCAAGAAATACCTTGACCTGAAAATGCTCAAAGGTTGTGAGAGTACTTGAGAAGTGCCAACACTTGCATGGTTCTTACTTATTTCTAGGTGTCAACTTAAAGCCCTTGTTGAAGAGAGGGTCCTTGGCTGGATGAACACAGGTACAGCTGCTTTCATGTTCTTAGATGGCTTAATCAGAAAATAAATGGATAAGCAAACATGCCAGATAGAAGTGGTTGTTAACTCATGTTAACACTTAACTGATGTATACTGCAGGTACTTCCCTGACAAGTGTAGTTCTGATTTAATTGCTTATAATATTGCTCATTGTGGAAAGTGGTGTCAAATTTTTACTGACAATTCGACACTAACTTTTTGTTAGCACAAATAATGGGGTATTTGTGAAGTGCAGGACTGTGTAGTAATGATTATTTTTTTCTCATAAAATTGCTTTTCTTTTTCCAGAGAGAGGTATAGAAGATAAATTAAATGACTCTACAGAGTATGAATGTATTCAAGTATCAATTATTTTTTGTAAACTGCTGCTGGTTTTTTTTCCACTCAATTATTTCCCAAATTCTTTGTGCTGGTTTCTTCTATATTGTTATTATTTCTTATACAACTAATTCTGTTTGCAAAATTTGCATACAGTAATTTTCACTTAAAGGTATTCATAGAAAGCTGGCAGAACTTTTCCATGTGTGATCTCATGCAGGGTTTCTTGTAGCACGTCACAGGTGCAGGCTGGCTGAGTTGTGCTGCTCAGCAGCCTGGCCAGAGCCTGGAGGAGTGCTCGGAGCTCCATGTGCCTGCTAGCACCTCAGCTACCTGGAGAGATGACACAGGGAGGGGAATGGCCCTTCTGAGGTTCCAAGTGTAGCTTAGGCTTGAGTGCTGGGGGCTGTGCTTCTTCTGGATTTGTCTGTGGGCTCTGGTCAGAGTTTGACTTGTTGACTTGGGAAGGTTGTTGTACAAAACCAGCATCTGGTTTATGCTGCTTGGGCCTGGAGCAGAGAGCAGAAAGACCAAGATGTACCTGGTGTCTGAGGTGTCCCCGAGAGCGCAGCCAGCACAGATGACAGTGGCAGGGCTGTCCCCAGCCTGTGCTAGTGATGGTGAGGTGAACTCTGCGGGTGCCCTGTGAGACCCCGCAGGTGCTGAGGCCCTGCCTGCTGTCACAGGTGTATGTGGTCCCCCCCCAGAGCCAAAGGGGGTTAGTTCCAGGACAAACTTCCTGGTTCTGACCAGGAGGAGAGCCAATGGGAAGTTTTTGTAACGCCTCTGTGAGAACACATTTAAGAAAAAAGAGGAAGAGAGGGTTGTTGTGCAGAAGAAATTGGAGCCGGGAGGGTGGCAGAGGGAGCTGCTGGGCCCAGGGGCCGGGTCCGGCAGCTCTGGTCCGGGACCACGCGCGGTGGTCGCTGTGACCAGGCTGAGGCGGTTCCGACCCCCCAGTCACAGGCGACCATGGCCCGGGGCTGGAGCAACAACTAGCCCGGGGCAGGCATGGTGCTGAGGTCGGGGCCGGGGCCGGGGCCAGTGCAGGCGGCCCCGTAGTTCCCCCTCCCCAGGCCCATCCCGGCCAAGCTGCCCATGCTTCTCTTGGCAGTGCTGTCCCTGCAAAGGGGTGGCCATGGCTGTGGCCAGGGCGTGTGGCTGTGCTCAGAGCAGCCCGGTGGTCCTCTCTGGGCCTGTCCCGGCCGCAGGCTAGGCCAGGCCGAGCCAGCCCCGCAGGCAGGCAATGTCCTTTCCTCCCTCTTGTCCCAGCCAAGCCGGGATGGGCCGGGGTGAGGCTCTGCCACGGGGCAGCTGCACCCAGGATGGAACAAGTGGATGCATCGAAATGAAGGAGGACTGCTACGCTGCTGTGGGAGGCCCAAGAGGGAGTGAAGTCCTTCGGAAGATCTGTGACTTGTGGAGAGAGAAACCACACTGGAGCAGTTTGTTCTGGGTAGGACTTTGTAGCCTCTGTGGGGAACCCACCCTGGGACAATACCCTCTGTCAAGGACTGCGTTCTATGGAAAACCATCAGGGTATAGAGCCCCCTGCACCCCAGGACCTGCGGCCCAGGGGAGGGGTGGACCCATGTTAGAAGAGTCCACTGAAGGCTGTTTCCCATGGGAGGGACCCACGGGCCACCACAGGGACTCAGAGCTTTGGCCCTTCTCCTCTCCTGTAGCCTGTGGTGAAGGACTATGATGGAGCAGGCTGCTCCCTGAGGCTCATGGAGAAGAGTGATCTACAGGTGCATCAGATTTGGAAGACCTGTTGCCTTATAGGTAGACTTCTCTTCCTGCACTGATGTGGGGGAAGAGGGGTGGTTAGAAAGTATGTTTAAAACTGTTTATTTTCTTACTGCTTGGCTTCTATCCTGTTGGTAATAAATTTTAGTATTATTCTCACGTTGAGTCTGTCTTGCCTGTGTGACCTCTCCCAGCTCTTAACAAATTTTTGTGGGGGTTTAAAATCCAGTCAGAATCAACCCACGACACCTGCCCATCCCAGTGTCCTGCTGTGCTGGGATCTGGCACTATGGGATTCAGCCACACAGGCTTTTTGGAGTGTGGAGACCTCCAAGAGCATGAGCCAATGCTAATGAAGTAGGGTGCTTACTTTTATAACAAATTTGTTGTTAAAAGTGAATTATTCCAAATCTGATGTGCTTATGTTCTGCTTCGAGCTGGGACAAGGAAGGGGCAAGGCCAGGACCCAGGGGTTATCCTGTACCACCTCATGTCACTGCCTGGGGCAGGGGGAAGGGACTCTCTTCTGGGGAGAAGGGGTTCCTGTCTGGTCGGGTCAGTGTGGAGGAGGGAGCGGTAGGGAGGTGCCAGTTCCGAGCCAGAGGGAGCAGGTGTTGTGACTGCTGTGGGATCGGGCTCTGGGCTCTGTGGTCAGCATTTTGCATGTGAATTGCTCTCTCTTTTGTACACTTTTGCTATTAACATTGTTACTGTTACTGTTTGTTTTCTTATTGCTGTTTCTTTACTTTTTGTGCCTTTTCTCCAACCACCGCAGTGGGAGGGGGGAGCGATTAGCGGTATGGTTATAGTGGGAGCACTAAATTGGAGAATACCACTCCTAAACCATGATCGTTTAATATTTTAGAGTCAGATAAAACAAACACTGAAGCTAATGTTCCCAGCAATCTGGAGGGAATTAACAGCATACTGCAAAGGGTGTTCCAATTACTTTTAAAATTTTAATTAGCCCATGAACAGCAGTGAGTGTGGGACAAATTGCCTGGCTTCAAAACAAGACAATCGAAAAATGACCTCAAAGGAAAGCAAAGGGTGGAAGAGGTTGTCATGAAATAAATGAAAATGACCCCATCTGTTTGTTTAAGTAATAGCCTCTTTGGAGGTTTATGTTACATTGTCCCCTATTTACAATCCTCTGAGAGACCAAGTGGCAGAGGAGAAGCTTCTAGGAAGCTTTCTGAGATATAAAAAGCATATTAGACTACTAAAAATGATGACAATAAAATCCCAGATGTTTAGTTACAATGAAATTAGCTGGAAATTAGCTAGTTTGGGGTGGTTACACTTAAAATAATAAAAACAATTGTTCTGCCTTAGACTCCACCTTTCCCACAATTATTTCACTTCCCCTGTTCATATATAAATGAACAAGAATTTTACTGGAAGCATTTGTGGCTTTTTAAGTAAACTGTTCTCCTAAAAATTTGGGTTCCAAGGGCTTTTGGCACTCTAATATTTTTCTTTATTGTGGCTGTATCAGCATGTGGTATAATGCTCTACCCTGCAGCATGACCCCTCATGTTGAAATTGTGCCTGGTGCCAAGATCTGAGATCTTGTTAGGAAAAACTTTCAATGGACAGATATTGGCTGTCTATATTTATTACTGTTGCCCTTTCAGAGCCCATCTGCCTCTATTATAGGAAATTGGACCAAAATAGTGTCAGTCTTGTGCCACAGAACTTGAATAGAAATGTTGGGGTTTTCATCCTTTGCAATGACCTGTGTTTTTCCTTGGTCAATTTTGCTTGTTCCAGCTTTGTTCTGTTGTGTGACTGTGACCCTCCAGGGCTGAACAGTGGGAGAGCAACAAGTTTGCCTGAGGGTTCCTGGTGTTTTCTTTTGTGTTTGTTTCCCTGTATTAACCTGAATCCTTCTGAATGAAGAGAACAAAGAGTACAATATGCACCATGCTTTCTAGTATGACATTTTCAAAGTTAACTTTCAATCATGAGGAAACAGTAGGAGACACTAAAGATAACAAGAACTGTTGGTTTTTATGCAGCTAACTTCTGTTTATTTAATAAAAGTCCTCAATATATTACATTTGACTCATGGCACTCCTGGTCTAAGTTTGGTTCAGAGGTTTTGACCTTTCAAGTAAAAAAGAACTACTGAGTGATCAGTCTGTCTAAATGTTTCTAGGTGTCCAGTAATAGTCATTAATGTAAATTAGCTATATATTTCATTACCTAAGCAAAAACACAGTCTGGCTGACTGTTGACAAAGGGAAAAAACCTGTCTGGATTAGATCAAAGGAATTAAAAGAAGAACCATTCATGCAATGGTAGCAGTTACTGAGCTGTAACTAACTGGAAAAAGTCTCCTTCCCAGAGCAAAGCAGTAAGAGAGGACCAGTTTGGTCTGGAAATGCTCTGAACACACTATGTGCACTCCCCTCCACCATTAATTGGTCTGAACATCCCAAGGGGTTGGCCTGTGTTCTTGCCAGGCTGCACAAGGGGAAGCCCTGGTGTGTCTGCAAATGTACCTCAGTTCTGCTGTACCCAGGGGAGTCTCAACAGGTCTGGTGCATTCCCACTGCCAGACCTGGCCATTCCCTCAGCTGCTGCATGTCACCAAAAGATTTTGACCTACAGGTCCCTCCCCCCGAGTCCTCTGGTACTGTCTGGGAAGTAATTTTTATGAAATGTTTTTGCTTCCTGAAAATACCAATATGAAACTATTACAAATGCAATTTAAATTACATAACTCTTAAACAGTAGGTGAAAAAGGCGTTTTGGTTTTTTTAATGTTCAATATGGTTGTTAATACAAACCAAAACTGGGAAGAGCGTGTGCAAGAAAGGCTAAATAGATGTGTAAATATAAAGAAAAAAACCCTCACCAACTTGTTTTCTTTACTTTGGGATAAGTTTTAAAAAGACAATGTAAAGCCTGGGAAAACAAATTCTTTTCCAACCCTGGTAATCATATTTCTGTAATATTTTTAATCCTCGAATTAGGTCTGCTAACAAAGCTGGGGCATAGTCTTGACTCTGAATTAAATCCACCATGCTGGTATGGAAAGAGTCCTTGGAGGCCAAGGTGCTTCCAATTAGGTCCTTTCCTTTCACCTGCTGTGTGCTCCAGCACCAATTTCTGCCACCTCAACCTGGCAACCTGGAAAAAAATTTCTTCAGTTGACTGTCTAGGTTGGATTCACTCAGTGGAGCACCATTCATCTTAATTTCTTCAATAGACAAAAGTATAAGAGACTCCAGAAGGGAAATACGAAAAAACAAACAAATAAAAAACCAAAAAGGGAAGCATGTTTATGGAGCTGACTGTCCCAGCTTTACCAAGGCTTTCATTCCTCAAGTTCCTATAAAGTGACTGGGTTTCTCTCCCAACTGATACATGTAAAAATCTATATTAGCATTCCTGTGATATCAAAATCACTAGGTTTCCCTCTGCTTACATGAAATATAACTCTAAATACTCAAACTGTGTGTGTAACATAATAGTTTGCCAGACCTTCATTGAACAATGATAGAATCCTGGATCATACCACATTTTTTCCTTTCTGTCCCCAAAACATTGATTTCATCCAGTTTCCTGTCACAGATTTTCATCGCCTTCATGTGGTATCTTTCCCCTTACAACACAATGTCAATGGTAAAACAATTGGTACTGGATTTCTCATACAAGAACGGGCTTTCACAATCTTGGGAAGTTCAGAGCTATGTGGAGATTGAGCTTGAAAGCCTTTGAATTTGGATTTCCCAAGAGGCTGTTGGGTTTTATTTGCATTTCCTATTTCCTGGCTGAGATGTCAGCTGGTGTTTTCTGAATTTCTCTTCAAGAGAAAAACAGGAATGTAAGATGAGAACTAAAATGTGCAGTAAATTGTCAGCTGCTGCCAGAAGCAGCTTTGTGCTGATACCCCATGCCTGTGTTGGGAAAATCCTTCCTTTAGAGTTACAGACGGCAAAAATTACCTCTAGGACAAGGAAAATGTATCGAGAAGCTTTTTATTGCAGTGTGCTGGGTGTTCCAAGGCCACGTGGGTCTGAAAGCACCCCAACCGTTTGAAAACTGAGCTTTTTGTGTTCTCCCGGTTACATGAGCTGTGACATGTGAAGGAGCAAGATTCAGGATGGGAGCGCTTTCGGGAGTGGAAGAAGTCACACAGCAATTGAAAGGACTTTATTATACTGACTTTACAGTTCTTATGTGTTTATAAATATATACATCATATGTTTCCCCGGGATTTGTATTTCCCGGGCATGCCCAGGCATGCCTGCTTCCCTGCTTCCTTCTCTGATAGGCTGAAGAAGCTGCAGAGAGGAGACAGTTACCATTCACCCTTTCCTTCCCCGGTTCCGCTCACGTTCCTCCCCCTTCGCCTGTGTCCCTACCCCAGTTCGTTTCCCTAGCTCTGTCTCATGCTCCACTCTATTTTCTGGTGCATTCCACACCAGAGTTTATAAAACTCTTGTGCACCCCCATTAAATTTGGCATTGCATCACAACCTCAAACTTTCTTGGACCCTTCTGTGCAATGCTGCGGCCTTCTCCCCTCCCCTCTTTGGACCGTGGCCAAATATTCATTGACCGTCGGTTTTTTACCTTAAAAGGTAATTTCTTGACCCAGGAGGGGATGTTACCTTTTCTCTTGATTGATTCTGATGTACCCCCTTGGACTTTGTACATGGGGTCCCTCTGGACACAATCAGCTGCCACGTGGCAGAGAGGATACATCTTTATTTTTGTATTTTTCCCTATTCCTGGCCGCAAAAGATTCCCTGATGTCAGGTCCAGACAGAATCATCCACCTTACAGTTTCCACAGTACACCTAAAAAGCTCTTGGAACTAATAAAAAGGAAAACCCCACCCCCTTCTGTCCTCCTACTAAATTCATTTGCTTATAATAAAACCAGGTTATTTATTTCTCATACCTGTAGTGAAGTTCCTCCTTCTCCACTCTATACCTGAAAACACTTGACTGCGATTGCCCACGGGGTTTCTTCAAAACTGCTAATTGCCCCTCATGTGCCTTCCTCTACCTGAAAGATTAGGTACAAAGCCTTGAAGTGGATGGCCCTTCTACATGACACAATAGTTTTTAATTTGATGTTAAACACACTGAAAGCTGTTTAAGTACAGGCCAGGGGAGATCTGTACAAGCTGTCCTTCCCAAAGTGTTGCTCAATCACACCAGTCTCCTGCAGAGACCTGTGTGCCATCTTGCTGCACAAAGTATGGAGATACACTTTCACACTCTTATTCTTTCAGTGTCAATATCCAGAACACTTTTCATCTGGAGATCTTTCCTTTCCCCCTACAGAACAGACTAGAAGGAGCGTGAGGGGGTGGGGAACCCCATAGCTTAGTGATTTGACTTTGCATAACTGCAGCAATCTCAGTGGGAGCTATTTGATCAAAAATTTAACAGCCTCATGTTCCTATATTTCTAACACAGGTTCTGAAAAGACATTGTTAAATAACATGCCTGCATTTCATATGGTTTCTTCTGCATTCTTTAATCAATAAAATATTCTTCAGATCAATACAGATGTTATTTCTCTGCTTGGAACCATTTGTAAGTATATGATGGAGGCAGTTACAGCATAGGTGGTGCATAGCAAGGATGGCTCTTGGGCAGAACGCAGTTATAGCTCCACTCACACACAGCAGGTATCAATATAAAATTGGACACACAGCATAAAATCACAACATCCTCTCTGCCAAGCAACTCCAGATAAGTTGCATTGGGGAAATGAGGGCTGAGTGTGTTTAATACTGTGTTTTGTTCCCTATCAACAATGTCAGCAAAAGAGTTTTGCAGATTTATGTTGATTATTCTATCAGTAAACAGTGACATAGTCCCTTGCTGAAAAGATGTTTGTAAAATACGTCTGGTGCCTTGGTAATGGAAAAATGTAGAGGACAATTCTGATTCTGCCAGCTCATTTAAAACTAGATGAGTTTTAAGCTGCATGTCATGGGTGGAAAGTTTGGACATTGAGGAGTGTGAGAGCTGTTGTCACAACAATGTTGGTGCAAATAACACTTAAAGTGCTGCTGAGTGAAGGCTGGAAGATATCAGAACCCTGTTTGTAATAACATTTTCACTGTGGGATACAGCCTGCGCCTACAAACTCTGAATAATTAAGCTTTTGGATTGGCAAAGTAGGTATTTTGAAACGAAACCCCGAGGTCACGGGCAGGTCTAGCAGTTTCCCTTTCGTCCTCTGTCAGGTATAGAACTTTGACTGTCTGCTAGCAGAAACCCTGACTTTTTGAAGAGTTTGGTATTGGTACTGAGTCAGCACATGCTTATTTTTCATCTCTGCATTGTAAGTCATGCTACAAAATCTCTGCATGCATCCACAGCAAACTAGGGGACTAGTTTGTCACAGCACCTTAAAAGTTCTCAAATGTGGCTGCTGCACCAGGAGTGTGATCAGTGAATCCTCATGGAGAACGCGGAGCATCATCTCCCAGGCACGGGGCTGGGCTGGAACAGCAGCTGGGAAGAGGAGTCTGGAGCTGGGACAGGGCTGGCCTGGACAGGTTGTGCCAGGGGCTTTGTTACAACAGTAATTAGGCATGCCAGAGTTATGCAGCAACACTGTCTGTCCTCCAAGTACTTCATTTTGCTATCAATTTTAATTTTCATATTAATTCTCATTAGTTAAACTGATGTAATGAGCCTAGAGTGGCAGATAAAAGATGACAATAGGGGTCAGTGTGAATTCTGACTCCAGTCAGTGAAAGTAGCAGCTTGGCAGTGCAGGTCTCTACAGGCTACCAGCAAACTCACAGTTAAAGCTTCAATTCAGCCTCAGTTTCAGTCTATTCCTGTTGTGTTTTGAAACCACAGAATCCCTCAGACTAGTAATTGTTCATTTTGGTGCAAACTCCATGCATCCAGACTCAAATCTCCTGTTTTCAAACCCAATTAGGAGATGGTAATTACCTGCGGGACGTGGGGGTTTTGTCTGCTGGGGCAATGCAAATACTCTGTATCTCCCCTTCCAGTTATCAATAAAACACTAGAGCAAAACAGTGTTTTCCTCTCGGTGTTTTCAGGCAGTGTTATGCCAAATGAAGGCAATATTATGAGATTGCATGTGTTTGGGAATAATCATGCAAGCTATTAGTAATCATGCCTCACTGTTCTTCAGCACTGCTCACCCCCAGCTATTGTGTGTTTGACATACAAATAGCTGTGTGAGAATTCCTATCACTGCCCTCGGGATGGGGGAGCTGAGGTCGTCAGGCAGTCAGTGACACCGTCAGAAGGTGAGGGCAAATCTCTTGAGCTTCAGTACTTTCTGAAAAACATGTTTATAACATCTCTATCCTAGTATGCAACAGCCACTCCAACTCAAGGACAAGCTGAGCAGAAGAAGGATATTGCTAAGTAGCTGTTCGGTAAAGGAGACCTGCAGAACATGGAGAACACTGATTTCTTTTGAAAAGTGCACAGAAAAGTGGATTGGGAGTCTTTTGTGACATAATCATCACTCAGTTGCCAACCAGTCTAGTCGGTGGGAAGAGTTATTCTCAACTCTCAATATCATTTCCAAAGGGCAGAAAAGGCAGTTGTCAACTCTTTTATCTCTGGATGAGGATTTCCTCTTCATCTTCCCCTTCATAATGGTCCCAGCCCTGGTGAAGCTGAGTGTTAAGGAAGAGAATTGCTTCAAATATGCAGGTATCTTTGAAAAAACAGAACACTTGCCATCTGGCTACCTATCCATTTGAAAATTATCTCTTCCTCAGTGTGCTGAGAACTGCTGAGGTTGTCAGGAACTGTGGAGGTCTTTGTCCTACAAAGCAAATTAAGCACATTTACAGTTTAGGTTGGAGCTGCTGCAAACAGGCAAGGACTATATAAAAATTTATTAATGATAAACACTATTTGAATTCATTGGTTTTGTTCTTTTCCTTCTCCTAGACTTGCAGTGGGCTTAGACTTTTGATGAACCTGGGACAAAGGTAATCAGTACTGGGACCAGAACAAATGTGAATTGAGCAAGAAAGTGACACCACCAGTCCCTGAAACAGGCTGAAATGCTTGAATGGCAGTTCACTGTTCTGCTGCTGAAATGAAACAGCATAAATAAAACCAAACAGCAAATGATTTTGTTCAGCTGTGAGATTTCTTGTTGCCCCTGCTTTCATGCATGCTGGAAGTCAGAACAGCTGCTCTTGCCTGCTCCTGCTATTAGTCCTGGTCAGAGGCAGATTCTGACTGTGGGGATGAAAGAGAAGAGTTCAATATTTGACATGGTGACTGAGCAGAGCTTCATGATGTAGAAAACTGTCCTTGCATCTGTTTTATCAGAATCTGTCTTCCCTGCTTTTGCAAGCCAATATGCAAACAGCACACATAGTTTTTGTACATTACTGCTCAGAGCTGATATCAACAGAAACTGGAATTGCAGGAATACCATGCTGGAGAGAATTGGTATTGCTGTGACTCCTCTCTCTCCATTCACACTTTTCCCAGCCTCAGCTGCATAGATCAGTTTTGTACTGAGGGACAAAGTCATCTTTTCTGTTGAATTTCTCCCTCATGTACATCATATCTAAGAGGAAGGAGAGCCTCTGTGCAGAGGAGATTCTCAGGCTGTCTGAGGCAGTACAGGGTGCAGTAAATATGCTTTTCTCCCTTGTTTTGCAAGGAACATGTTAATTTTGAAGGCGAGAAGTGCCAAGAAGAACAATACAGATACTTGACAAAAAAGCTTGAAGAAAGAGTGATGAAATTAGATACCTTGTCTTAGGTTAAGGGAACTCCTATAGGCCAAAGACTGAGTGTATATGGGTCCAGGGACTACAAAGGAGCCCTGAAGTGGGCTAGGCAGACTTCCTGGGATAGAGTATTATCAACTCCTTCCCTGGCAGGTATTCACCTGAATGAGGGGGCATCTCTCAATTCATAGCATCTTCAGTACCCAGTAGTTTTCAGCCTTCAAGCTAAGCAGGTGATGGGAATTGATGACAGACATGAATTGGAGTTAACTTAAACTTGCAGAGGATCTGGTCTCCTCCTCCCTTAAGGCAGGGCAGTCATTCTGAAGTGTGTGTGGAAGAAGGTAACATTCAAAAACCAGGTTTGCAAGACAATCCAGATGCTTGAACATGATGAGAGGTTTTATTCTTTCACATTGAAAATGCTGATGGGGATACCAACATTAGTGGAGAAGGCCCAAATTCACATAAGACTCTTTCTTAAAAAATATAGAATAAACTGTTTCTTTGCTTCTTAAAATCCTCAAGTCAACACCAGATGCTTTTGCCTTAGTCAAATGCGAGTGACTGATCTAAGCCTTGCCATAAGTGGATTAAGTGTTATGGTCTGTGTCACAAAGAAACTGAGACTATAAAATCTTCTTTGGACTGAAATCTGAAGAATAAGAATTATGTAGCAACATTATTGATCCAATAATGTAAACAAAGAACAATAGTAACATGTTCTTGAACAACTGCCAACTGACAAAAAAGATAAATTCTTGCCATCTGATTTGCTATTCAGACACTCGATATGACAAATTACGAAAAGGGTAATATATTAGATGTCTTAATGTGGGCCATCTGGTTCCCGGAGCTATCTCAGCGAATGCAGTAAATAACAAAGCAGGCATGAGTGCGTTTTTGCGATGGCCACTTATGCTGAATCTCAGCTGGCTGCCACTATGGAGACACTTTTCTGAAGTAGCCCAGTCTCAAACAGAAATAATACCTGATTCATATGTTCAGAAGTAAATACAAAAGGTTTATCCTTCCACCACCAGATACCTGCTGAACTGTTCAGTGCTCTGTTAGTCTGCTGCTACTTGTCTCTGGCTTTTCCCCCTCAGACAAAATTTTGTGAAGGTTGGCTTGGCTGGCAGCTGAACAATGCCAGAGTAGAGTGAGGAGCGAGTCAGCCTCATGCAGGCATATTTCAGCTGAACCTTGTTTTATTGAAAGTGGAGTCCCAAAATTCCAAAGCATGGGAACAGAATAGTGTATTTAGAGCTGCTGTGGCTCTGGACTGGATCTGTACCTTCAAACCAAATATACACCTTTTGGAGGGTGGGATTCATCCTATGTAACTTATACATGTAAACCAAAATCACCTCCACGATACGGAGACATCTGAAGTTACACATAAATCATCCTGTGTTCCATCAGATGGACAGGGAGAGGAGGGGGCCAGCAATCCCACCTGATCATCCCACCCTCCATGTTGCCAGTGGCTAAGAAGCAAAGTGAGTTCAGCACTAAGGAGTTTAGTGCTGTTTTCATATGTACTTTCAGTCCAGGGATGAAACTGCTGCCCATGAGTTCACTGCAGCCATCAACTCACAGGTGCATTTCAACAACATGTTTCTGTCTAAGAAATTAACTGTTTGGTAAGATTGAGGTGATTTTAAAGCACTTCAGAGATGTCTCAGGTGCAAGTTGGTAATGTTAAATTGACATATTGAAGCAAGACAAATCTGAGACACCATGGATCAGAAGTGGGAGTATTTGCTGTGGCCAGCACTAGACTTACTCTCTCATTCATGATACAATAGTTAAGAATCATTTCCACTTTGAGTCTCTATTTTCAGTTGTGAAATAGGAAGCAGCCTTTTCCTTTCAGTTAAGTGCTTTGACTTTTACAAGTGAGAAATGTTAAACAAACAGATTGAAACCATTACAGCCATGGGAATATTTCCTTTAACTTCAGGGAGATTTGGCTTATGGCCTGTACCATACTGTACTGCACTGGCTCAATTGGAAAAAAGAATAATGAATTGAAAGTTCACAGGTCTTTAAATTAAAGTGCAAGTAAAAGGGTAAAATGTTTGTGGTGGGTTTTCTCTTTAACTGCCCTGAGTGTTTGTCATTACATACCAGTGGGAACTCTCCAACCAACAAGTTCACTAATCTCCTTTTAATCTCATTGAGTTCTGAAAATTTTCTAGAAAACATTTTTTAGAACTAATCTACCCAGGCAGGGTGGGGAAAATGTTAAAACACACAGAAAATCTGCGCAACAGGAAATAATGTTAGAAAGCTGTGAAAATCATTTATCCTTTTGAAGCGTAATGGTTTTTAATTTTCTCATGCCCTGATCTCCTTGGCAACAATTTAAAAGTACATAAGCATTCATGAATCAAAGCCATTCACATCTGCATTTTTAATTATGTGTCATAGGATTGGAACTTTCCCTTTGATCTGTGCATTTAAAGGGATTTACAATTTAATGATTACAATCCACCTCCCCCCAAAGCCTGTTCTTGTTACTGAGCAATGTCACAAAGGGGTCACTGTTGGACAGAGGGAAGACAGTTTTGTTCTGGATGTTATAAGCATATCTGAAACTTGCCTTATGCTCTGGCTCACAGAGAAGATCCCTATGTGGTGATGGGTCTTCCCAGTGCTGGTGACAGTGGCCTCTTGCTCTAGGCAAGACATTTAAAAACGAAGTGAGATAAAACAGAACAAAAATAACCTGGTTGCCCATTAATTAGTCCTGTGCTCTAGGAAGCTGCCTCTCTTGCCCTGTGTAATGACTTCAGAGCCATGTAGCGTGGGCACCATGACAAATGGAGGTAGAAACACTACAAGCTCTTGCTGTGAGGGATGTTGGAAGCTGTTAATGGCTTTGAGGTGAATGGAGCAGTTTGTCCTTGCAAGCAGAAACCAAGCAAAGAGAAGCACATGAACATTTTGATTCAAGCTGGGGAAAACACACAGCTCTTCCCCTGCACCTCTTTGGGAGACTGAGCTCTGAGGAGGCTGGTCTTGACAGGGCAGAGAGGAAACCTTGTGCTCAACACAGAGAGTAGGGGGATCTGACTGCAGGGGGAGAGAGAGAGCTGGTGGTGAGAAGATGATGTAGTGGGTCTGGAACGGGGAACAAGCGAGGAGGCCTGGGGAGGGTGACAGCTCTGATGGCTTTTCCCTGTAACACAGGGCTCCAGAGGGAATGAAATGCAATGCCTGTGGAGTACAGAGAGGCTCCAGCTGTGGTTACCACAGAGGTGGACAATCTTGGTGAAGTTGCTTGACTAATTTGATTTCTCATGAGGCTCATAAAAGCCCAACTGCATCCTATGCACGTACACCAAATATCCCATGACCACAAAAAGACTGTCCTGCTCACCATGGTTGTTCAAAGATGTCAGCAGTTTTCCATTAGGTGTGTTTGACTGGATGCAATGCACAGCACAACCTGGGTACTCTCTAAGGAATTGTTCTCTCAAAACTTTCTGCTAGATATGTAATTTTCTTGCTGAATTACTGTTGAAGGATCATGCGGCTTGGTGACGTGAAAAATGAATGAAGGTTACTTTTGATGGGCCTGTGCAAAATTAAAGCATTGTGCAGACTGCTTTATATGTTGTTGTATTTTCTTCTTAAAAAAATCAATAAAGAAGTGCTAAACTAAAAACCCTGAGCAGAATATTTTGACTTATTAAGCTACTTATGGGTGCAGCTACAATAGCAAGGGTTCTGTTAATCAATGCTTGAGTTGGTGAATTGATGAACTGAAAAATTTGTTTAGATCCCTTTTTGCCTCTCTTTAGAGTGTCTTAATGTAGTAGATTTTGTAAAGTGAGCATATGTTTGTGCCATCAGCAGTAAGTTAATATTGTATGATTTAGTATTAGAAACATCATTTATACTTTAAAAAAGCTCAACTGGTATTTTTGCTGAGATGTGCTGTATGATGATCCAATTTTGCAATCATTTTCTCACATGAAAAAATTCATGGTTACTCTATTGACACCTGCTGTTAAATTTCTCCAAATGAGATTACACTAGAGGTAGACTACTCGTCCACATAAAGGCTACAGGAAAAGATCCTAACAATTATGAAAATGGAAATCAGGAATCAGGAAACAGTCATGCTTTCTAGAGCACAGGTACCTTTTATAGCCTAGAGAAGTGCTGAAGTTCAAAGATAAGAGTGAATCAAACTTAGGGAATAGGTAGTGATTCGCAAGAAGGTGAGAAACAGGGAGGTAGAGAAGTTGTAGAGAGGAAGACTTGGGCAGAATTTTGCTTTCTTTGTTGCATTTTGGGTTTTTTTTTCACTGCATGAAAATATTCATAAGATGCGAGAGAGTAGGAGGAGTAGTGGCTAAGTTTTGAAGCAGCAGTGATCTACAGACTGTTTCTGCCCATAAGATAATTAGTGCCACAGTTTAATTAGAGAGGAAGGAACAAAAGGAAGTACTGCTGAGGGCTTCAGTTTAATTTACGAGGAAAACTAGGTAAGCAACTAAATATAATGTACTCTTTTAAAACATTACATGTTGGTATTATACTGTAGAGAGCACAGATCATCAGTTTGTAAGGGTAGAAATCCCCTTCTGAGAAGTATACCTATACCTTCTAAAATCTCTTCTATGGATTGAATTTCCTTTTATTGAAATACATTTTATTTAAATAGTCTGTGATACTCCTATTGAACTATAACTGAATTTTTAATAGGGTGCTGAGAATTTTAATTAGGCAGTAGCTGGGGAAGATTAGGTGTCAGGGGTGACAGCGGGTCTGTCAGCACCTTGGCACATACTGATGAAGCAATAGATGTTGACCAGATCAAAGTATACCCCTGAGATGGACTGAAAAGAGAGGACTGAAAATGGAGGCCCTGATCCTGACAACATACTGATGCATCCTGAAGAAGCTGTCCCGTGGGAACAGAGAACACTGTCTCATGAAAACAGGAGCACTGTCTCATGAGAACAAGGACCTGTTTTGAACGAGAGTGGTTGGGAAAAACATCAACATGAGAGAAAAATAAGAGCAGGTGCTCGGGACTGTTGTGGGAAAGAACTGGGCTGTTTTGAGAAAGAGCAAAGTTGTGGTGAGAAAGTAGAGTTTAGAAAATGCACCTATTAGCTGTAAGAATTCTGGTGTGAAAGTTTGAACTGTCCTATCCGTGTGCATTACGTGTGTTCAAAAACTGTACTTAAGGGGCTGTGCAGCAGCCCCGGGGTCCCTGCTTTTTCCTTGGAATAAACTTTGCTGGAACCTTTTTTCGTGTCGCTTTGGCCGTTCCGACATTATCAGCGACAATTAGGCCATTGCAGTTTGGTCCTTCCTCCAAGTCCTGCATCTCTGCAAGTAGCTGGTGCGTGGTTGTGATTCTTCAGTGCTCAAGTCTCCTTTTGTCATATCTTTATTGGCATTCGTGGGCACAGTTGCCACTGAGTCCAGCATCTCCAAGGATCCAGAACAAATGGATCTTGTTTTGAGCCCAGGAAAGGTACTCTGGCCCTGACTAATTTGTTCATTGCTTGCACTCACCTGCACTCTGGCACTCCACAGTTGCCTTCTGTGGTACATGGGAAATAAGTTGTTTTGGAAGGCCTCACTAAATCTGGTAGTAAAAGCAGGACTGCCTTTGTTGGCAGTGGCACTAGAAGGATTAAGAAAGCAATAAATTTGGTGCCAATTTTCCTTTTGCCTGCAGAAGTGGCTCTTGGCATAGCTGGTACAATGTGGCAGCAACAAGCTGTTGGCAAAATGTCAATTTGTTACTAAATAGGTTTCTAACATTAGGTGCTTTCAGTTGCTGTGTCCTTTGATATATGAACATGGCATCTTCTTTTGCAGGTTGAAGATGTGAAACACACTGTGAGGAAGCACAAAGCTGACATACTCAGGCTTGGAGCATCCCACATGTGTGACTGCGCTGAACTTCTTCCTGCCAGAATTCCTCTAAAACACTCAGGAACTCCAGGTAAGCCATGACCCAGCAAGGATCTGTGGTGGCTTTATAATACATTTTTTCCCACTTGTGCCTTACAAGCTTCCCTGTTTACTGCCTTCTGCTTCTCTCAGTGTTTTTGTTGTATTTCTTCAATGAGGTTTTGGCTATAGGGAACATTCAGTATCTCATTTTCTGTACAGCTCCTATCAGAAAGATCCCATGGTCTTCATAGTACTACAAAGAATGATTACAACTGGCTACAAACAAGCTGACTACAATAAAAAATAACAAAGAATCAATGCACATGCTGAAAATTAGTCATATAAATTATTCAGCTAATTCATTTAAATAAATAGTATATTTGAAGAAAATATTACGTGGATGTACAGTTTTTGCAGAAAGAAAACCCACGAGATTAATTGAAAGGAAAATGTTTAGCTCATGGCTGAGCTTGCTTCTGTTGTGGTTGTTGTGGCTGGAATGGTGGCACATGAGGGCACCAGCCATGAACTTCAGGTGAGACTCCAGCGTCCTCTCTTACACAAAGGTAGCAGAAAAGCACACTGTGCCCCAGAGCCAATGGAAAGAACAAAGAGAAAGTGGGATTCTGATGCAGTCCTGGACAGCTACACACCCCACAGACATGTCACACAGCAGGAGGGGCAGTGCAGCTTTAGCGGCTGTCACGGAGGAGGAACCCTCCCACCCTCAGTATTTACAGTTGAGTTTAGGGGGGTATTCTTTCTTTGTCTGCCTAGATTTGAAGGATATAGAACAATTATTTCAGCTCTGGAATGTCAGTGAGCTAGTTTGAAGGAGTAGCTTGGGCTGCCAGATGTGTTGAAACCTGTTCCCTGCACAAATCAACTGCACATCATGTGCAGTGAATTTAATGATACCAGACCCATGCTGAAGTCATTATTGCTGTGCAGTATAATGCCTGTACACACAGACGTGTTTGGGAAGTCTGATCACAAAAGTGACATCTTCCTGCTCCCTTCTCTTTACTTATAAACCCATGACAAGAAGACAGACAGCAAGCTCTGCTGCTGGTGACTTTAGTCTTCGGTCCCACAGTGGGCATGGTTCAGAGCCACAACACTCTGCTCACAGGCAGTTATGACACAACTTCCTGAACAAGTGCAGTAGCACCACTTAAGACCTCTGTGGAGGGTGCTCAGATCTCTCTTACTAAGGTTTGCAGTAGTGGAAGTCAAACATCACACTCCAGCTGTGGGTGATGACTTAGACTGATAAAAGAAAATTAAAACTTTCAACTCCCTACCCTAGAGGGAGAACATAATGATACAGACCAATCCCACTTAACTCTTTGAAATTATTGTTATTTTTTTAAAGGAAGTCAATGATTTATGAGATGCTTAGTGGGCAAAACCCTCTGCAAACCCTGGGCTGGCTAGATTATAAATGATCTGTGCACAACCTGTGCAGGATTTTTCTATCAATTCATAAACTGTCTAACTATGACTAGGGTTTCTTTCTCTGAGTTGCAGAGTATACAGAAATAACAATGATTTGCTGTGCTTGGGTATAGCTTAGGCAACAATAATTACTGCATGGAAAAGTTCTCCACTTAATCAATGGGCTGAGGCACAGCACATTAGAGGTTTCCTCCTTTGCTTCAGCATAAAGGAGGGAAAACAGAAACAGGTGAAACAAAACTGTCAGAGACAAAAAACATCCAAACCTATTACTGAAAACTCTCTTCACTGGGCGTTATGCAAATGCAGAAGAATAGAAATTACGGAGGAGGAAAAAAACCCATCACAACAAAGGACAGAAAACGGACAGTCCCTGACCTGGAAATTCTTTAATAAGAACTGAAATCAAGGACCAGCAGGAAAAAGAAAAGAGACAGAGAGTACTGAGAAATACTACAAAATTAAAATCAATACAAGAGGTTTACTAAGGTACAAGTATGTTTGAGGCACAAACCAATTCACTGTAGAACTAGCAAGAAAGAAACACGATTTACAAAGCTGAGGCACTTTACAGGAGAAGCAGAAGATGGGAAAGCATTTAGTTTTGAGTGACTTGGAGGGGTTTTTTGGGGGCTCTGATAGGGTAAAGGGAATCACTGCACCGTGACCTTAGGCTTTTTACCTATGTCATGTGAAGAAGGCTCTGTCCTAGGAGTGATGAGCCAAATCTGACAGGAGGCACCTGGGAGAAATGAAGCAATTTGGCCAAAGACTTACAACAAGTTGCTAGTCTGCCTCTCAGGCTGTCCTTTCCTCATTCTGCCAAGCTGCATGTTCCTAAGCAAGCTCCTGAGTATTGGTGTTGTCATCCCTCAACTCATGGCTTTGACTGCAAGCACATGAGATGATCAGACTGTGAGCACAGTTATTGGGTTCTTGGTGTTCTCCATCTCTTTATGTATTCTCTGTTAAGATTGTAAGCAATTAATAGGAACAGCTTGAGTTAGGCATCATATTCCTTGTCTGCCATTCATTCTGGAATGAATAGAAATCACGTACATGCATTGTTGGTGGAAAAAACAAGGGAGACTCTGAAGGCTCTTCCAAAGAGAGCCTTCCAAAGAGATTTTTGGCTCTTCTAAAAATCAGGTTGCTGGTTAGTATATCTGGGTCTTCAAAATAAGAAGCCTTTGTGAGAATTGTATATGTGCAGGGGTTTGATCAAAATCCCAGAACAATTCCCAAAATGTTTTGATGGTGTGAGTGAAAGTGGTGTTTCCCACTCCTGCACAAATCACAAGTGGATCAATCCAATACATTTTGGAAAATGTTATGGGCCCTCTAAATGGAGGACACATTAGGTTAGTCACTTAGAAGCTGCATAAAATAAATGTGTGCATTATAAATCTTTATATAGCTGAGGGACAAGATTCTGCAAATGCTAAATGTGTTTGTTTTCTTTCGTGCTTATCCAACTGAAATGTAAAAAAAATGTAGCTGGGAGCTGTGAAGACTCGCACAGCATCATGATAGTCATGTAGGACTATTGCCAGAGGATATGAAAGACAATGGGGTGGTTGGGAGAAGTGTATTTTATTAGACTGGTGTTGCTGGGAAAAACACATTTTTCAGGCTCCAAGATGGGTATTTCTGGCAACAGCTTAGTCTGTGTGTCAGACCAATACAGTCTGAGTGGTGGATGAGTTCATGCAGGGGATAGAAAAGCAATATCCCCTCCCTTCCTCTCTCACTGAAGTAGCCAAAATGAACTGCTATGTGGGTCAGGACTTTGCTTTTCAGCGATCACCAGATTAGGGATATTTGGGTGCAGACTGTTCCATATGTGACAACTCGTGTGTGCTGGGTGTGCAGCCCTGTTGCAGAGAAAACATCCTGATCTGCATCACTGTTGGATGAAAGGTCAAGGTCAAGCTGACGCAGCTTGTCTGGGAGTTTGTTTCCCTGTGCAAAGCCCACAACATCATTATGCCCCATTACAGGGGTACTCAAGCTACAGGAATGTGATTGTCTCCTTGTCTGGGCACATAACTCCACAAAGAAATGTGTGTGCAGTACACCAACTGTGAAGATGAGAGATCCCTCTGAGGCTTTCAGGGACACGGGTACAGCATTCCAGCAATGTTCTGTGAACCAGGAAGGTTTAGCTCACAGTGCCCACAAGGGAAATTGTGTGGAAATTCAGGAATTCTTCTGCCCTTTGCATTTCCCTTTGAAAATTTCTCCCTTTGAGGCCTCAACACATATGTTAGGTATCTAACCACAGGTATTCTGACAGGGAATTTTTAGCCTTCGTGTCATAAACACTAAACAACAGCTATCCATAGCACAGCACAACAGAAATAAAACTGCACTTGTAAAAGCATTCAGGTTTCAAGTCATAAGACTGTATATTTTCTTTTTCCTGACTCCCTTGTGTTTGAGGTCTGCTTGCAGGAAGGCAGGACTAGCACCTCATCAGTGATTCATTTCCTAATGAAATGGAAACTGGCATCAGGAAGGGAAGAGAAAAGAACCTGGGAAAAAAAAGTCAAGATAAATGGCTGGCTTTCTGGAACACGTGCAGTGAAACAATGGGACTAAATGAGATACATTCTTGACAAAGATCTCTTCTGTTCTCTAAAGGCTTCATTGTACCTGGAGTTATGTTTTATCTTTAAAAAGTGGCCTTTATTTTATGTGAGCACTCTCCCCCTCACCCTCTTTTCTGCTTGCTGAGATTTAAGTAAGCTCTTGTAGTTCTCTATCTCTGATCAGGCTTAAAGATTTGGAAAGCCCTGAGTCTGCAAGGATAAAAAAGGCCTTAGTATCTAGACACTGATAGATCTGATTCATCACCTCGGGAGGACATTACCACACAACCTGTGCCACAGATTGTCTTGATAACAAGCTCTGGATTTTTCTTGGCATGCATCTTCATTTAAAGGTCAAAGCTCTTCCAAAGAAAGAGGAATTGCAGGGTTAGGGGGAAAAAATAAAGGGGTCACATTATCTTGACAAAGCCACAGTCTTCACTGAGGCCAGAGGATTTAGAGTGAGCATAAGGAGCCTGATTCTACCTGAGTAAAATGTGGTTTTGAGCTGCTCTGAAGTCTGCAGAACGAACAGAGCCAGAGCATGGCTGAGGGGGTTGCAGTCCAGCCTGGGCCGGGTTAAATGCCCAGCTGCAGCAAGTGGACTCAGCTCCTGCTCCTTCCCCACTTGGAAGCAAACAAGTGGAATAAAAAAAGGATGTTTCAGACCCTGACTTATGGACGAGGAGAGAAACACACCTCAATTCAGTGGATCCCCAGCCCTTTTCTGGTTTTATCTTGCAAAACTGAACGCCTCCAGTTTTAGACTGAAGTGCCATAGTCTTCTATTTCTGGTTTTCCTTTTCTTCCCTTTCCTTCATACCTGAGCAATAAGCTATTGCCTAAGTAGCACTAAACTTCATCTGCTCTCAATCAGGATACCTCCCTGGGCAGTAATTAAGCAATGATGGCTGCCACTTAAGGGGGATGGTTATTTTCACTTAATTGGGGTGTTTTCCAGTGCCTTAGGCTTGGGTGGGTCTTTGTGCATGGTCTATCTCTCGCTTTATGTGACTTTTTAGCACCAGAGGCACAAACAGTGCTTTCCCATCACCTTATCATGTCTGCTCACTTGACCTTTCTGTAACAGGCAAGGTGAATCAATATTGACTGTCCTTCTACAAATTCCAGTGGCCAGCTAATAATGTAGGGATGCCTTGCTCTCTTTAGGAATTTCTTTGCCCCAGCACACAATCTCTTTCCTTTCCTGCCTCCATATTTTGGCATTAAATTCACCAAGGACAGTGAAAAAAAGCCCCTGTTATGAATTCAAACCACTGATAGCACCGTGCAACAGAATTGAATTTCACCATCTAGCGGCACCAGGGAAAACCAGCAAGAGCCCAGGAGAATGGGATTAGGAGTAGATCTAATTCTTTTCTGTGGGCTGCCCTGTAATCTGCTCTCTGACACCAGCTTAATCTTTTTTATCACTCTGTACTGAAATTTCATGATCTGGAAAATTATTCCACTGTGGAGTGAGCTGTGTGTGAATAACTGATTTGGTTTGGGTGGTTTTGGTTGTGAGAGTGGATCAAAAGGAAGCCAGGTTCACCATTTGACAGAGAATCAGAAAGCTGAAAAGCAATTTGTCCTGTCATAAAGCATTAATAAAATTCTAAACACGGATTTAAAAATAAATAACACTGAAGAAGTAGTACATGGTTTGGAGGTAAAGCAGAAAAAGAAAAAACAAAATGTCCCGTTGACATTTTTAGAATTTTTAAATTTAGATTAGTGAAATGACAATATTGGAAATGCACTGCTTGCCTTAGCATTGCTTCCCAGCCTGTCTGATTTGATTTAGAAGAGAACTACTAGCAAATAGAAAACATCTTTTCCCATGTGCTCATTAAATGAAAAGCCCACAAGGCACTCCCACAATGGACAAATGAGCAAGTATACGTCTTTAATTGACATAATACCTGTAGCAGGGAATGGTTATGTCTTCACAGTGTTTGACAACACACAACACGGGTGTTTAAGGGCTGGAGAGCCTACTGGAGATACTGTTTGTCATAAGTAGATTCCATCAAGGCTCTTTGATATTTTCCATTTTAATCCTGTCTATAAAACATTGACTTTTCTAATCAGTTGTGAAAGTAAATCCCCAGGATTTACCAGATTATGTGTGAAATGCAATAGGGAGTACTTAAATACATCAGCAAATAAACAAACACATAAATCAAAAACTGGAGGGGGAGAAAGCAGCACTCAGTATCCTGGCTGCAATCCATGTTACTATTTAACTTTAAAATGACAAATCAATGGCAAAATGGAATTAAGTAGCTGTGTAAGCATAGAAGTAATTTTATCAGTGTATGAGATGCTCATGTTTTACATTATACAGAACATGGTGTGTTTACCGAGCAAATGCAGAAACATCAGAGAGAGCTGGAACTGGAACCAGGGCTGAAGGGAGCAGGGACATCATCAGCAAGAGGTCACTGAAAATGATGGCTAGTGAGGAAATCCAGATTGCATCCAAAAGAGGGGAATTTCTGGGATCTGTCTTGAAAAAAACAGTAAATGCTCTGAATAAACTCTGAATATGTAAGTGGAGATCCAGATGGGAAGAATGCTGAGGGAATGTTGCCCTCTCCTCACCAGGTCTCCCGAGCATGGCTGTCAGACAGATCATAGAACCACAGAATCATAGAACAGGCTGGGTTGGGAGGGACCTTAAAACTCATCTTGTTCCACCCCCTGCCATGGACAGGGACACCTTCCACTAGACCAGGTTGTTCCAAGGCCCGTCCAACCTGGCCCTGAGCCCTTCCAGAGGTAGTAAATGCTTTGGCTGCCTGGTCTCTCTGTCCCATGGTGTAAAAGCCAAACTACTCATGACCCAAATTTTTTCCTCTGCAAGAAGCAGCCGTCTCTGCAGCCATGCTTGAGCCAGCTCCTGTGGGAACTGCTGGGAGAGTGTAAACCCAGGCAGGAGGGGGGTGCAATTCACAGCAGTGAGGGGCACAGAGAACACAGTTGTTTGAAATGAAGTAGAAAGGAAGAGGCAACAATGAATTATTTCCCTAAATCAGTGAAGGGATCTTAAAACTGCAAAACATGCCACACTGTGGATCTTCTGGCTCTTTACAGAAATCTGTTGACGAATTACTGGTGTAGATGCTAGAGAATAGTTTTATATAAGGAGAAAAGAAAGCTGGAGAGTAATTGAGGACTGACTACTAAATCAATACACGGAGGCTTTCAGATGCTAGGGACCAACAGATCACAGGGAAGTGACTGCTTGTTCTTTGTTGTTATGTGCTGTACTAGTGTTTTATACCTCAATAGCACCAGGAGGCTTCAACTAAGACTAGAACCTCCTTGATCTGCATTAAGTAGGAATTTTGAGGTCTTTTCCTTCACAGTCATGAGAACTAGAAACTTTATTTCTCTGTGTGCAAGACCAAATAGCTGAAGCTGTAGAGGAAACATGAAGTATCACAGTCCTTTAGTGGAGTTAAGAGACCTGGCAATGCTGACCTCCTTTCCGCTGTGTTTGCATTTCAGTTTTTATTTCAAATCTTCTTTACTTGTATCTTCAGCAGTTGCTTTGGCTGCTGAAGCTCTTGGGCATGTGATTCAGTAGGTGTTGACCTTGGTTCAAGGGAGCTGCATTTTACTGATAGATAAAACTTGAATGTAGAAGTATCAGCAATGGTGCTACAGCTGTGATTGTTCAACAGAAATGCAAGGTTCGCTGAAAGATTTAGGATCTTTTATGAGCAGGTCTGATATGATTGGGAAAGCAGTTATGGGCACACCAGCCTTTTGTCAAATTATTCTTTCAGCCTGGTGACTGGATTAGGAGGGTGGAAATAGGAAGCCCTGTCCCTCACCTTGGCTCTGTCCCTGCCTGCTCTGACCCCTGGGTCAAGTTCATTCCTCCTTTTCCAGGACTCAGTTTCCCTATTGTCAAACACATAACACAGCTGAATGTGTGCAGGAGTGTTGTCTGTTCTAAGGAATATCACCTTGATATGTCCTTGACAAGACCTGAAATATCTTCTCTGTGTTTCACACAGTCCTGCTCCACAACTGAACTATACTTTTGTAAGATATTGTCTAAAGATGTGTTCCTGGTGTGTGATGGCCTCTGGTTCCTCATTTCAGTGCCTCCTTTCAGTGCACAGGGTTGTATGTGGAGGTGAATCTACTTCTCCTCAGGTCGGGGGTTGAGCTCACACCATATTGAACACCTTCACCCACAAAGCCTGAACAGAACGTCTGGCTGCCCTGCTCATTAATCATCTTCCCTGAAAAACCCTTTTAATTACATTATGTTCAGAATCCATAAAATATAATTAAAATATGTAAATCTATTATATTATTTAGTGACTACATTGAGACCTGAAAGTTTAATTTAGATGTAAAACTGATACAGACCTATTGCTATTGATTACTTATATTAATAAATCACTGCAGCTTTGGACAGAGGTTTTTTCTCCTACCAGGTGGAAATATCTTTTTTCCTTCATTTCGTCCATCAATTTTTACATTTATGTAGCCATTTAAAACTACTGTGGAGCAGTAATGAACAACTGTGTAACTTTTCTGAAACTCATTCTTTATTATTCTTTAGCATAATTTCTTCATGTCCTATTCTCTTCTTTTGCTCTTTCTTGGAAGGCACCTCAGACTGCTAACAGTACAAAGGAGCACCAACTCCTTCCTCCAATGTTTTAGTTACAGATGCTACATCAGACATATATTTCAGAATTATACCATTTTCTGGGAACCTGGGATGGTAGTACAGTGAAGTTAGAGCACTAAAACCTGGCAGTGTAGCAGATTTGAAAGTTATCCTAGTTTTGAGTCTTTTACACTAGGGAAGGAAAATTTAGCAGTAAGGGTTGGGCTGACCCTGCACTGGGAAAAACTCCTTTAGTCCTTGCATGTAGCTTGCTGGATGCTGTTAACATCTATCATAGTGTAGAGCTAGGTGAGCCTTAAAGAAGTATTTAAAAGTTTTATTTAGGATATTCTTACTATTACCTGCTTTTTCCTCTGCTTAAACGCATTCTGCTTCAAACACACATTGTGCTTGTTTCATGCAGGAGAATTTCTTGGCAGTGTTTGAAAAGCTAAAGGTGCTGCTTTCCCATGAGGGCTGTGTGCCAGACCCTGGAGCCCTGGGCAGGTTCTGCAGGGCCGACAGCAGAGGGTCAATGTTCTCCTCCCTGCTCCTCTTGCCCGCCCAGCCACAGACCCCACATCTCTACAGAGCTGCTGACAGCAAAATCCAAAGGGTATTTCACAACAGATTATAAGTATTTGAAACCAGAGAAAATGTCAGGCTGCTTGACAGCAAAAGACAGGTCTTTAGCACAGGCACCTCTATTACCTTCCATTTCCTTGATTTGGCAAGATCACAGGCCTCAACCTTATTGAAACCTTTTCTCTGCATTTCCTTCCTGTAGGGTAGACATACATCTCCTCTCCCTTCACTCGTGCTACACAGCTCACCAGCAGCATGCCAGAACTTCCCAGGGAAATATTCCAGAGATGAGAAGTCATCAGCAGCAAAGTACCAATTTCATGTCAGGCAGTGTGTCAGTAATATAAGATAAAACAGCCCTTTCACCTGCTTAAAACCTTAATGCCTACTAGACATTCAGATCAGCAGTTTGGGCAAGTTTGGTATTTTCAGGTACCGAGGTCATATTCTTAAAGATAGGCAGTGAAATCAAATCCAAAAATACGCAGGCAGGGGTGCAAAGAGGTAATTGCGCATATGAAATATGCAGTTGCAATCACCCACTGGGTAATTGTCTGCTCACAAGCATTCAGCTGCACCTGCAATTTCCTGCTTTCCTTTTGGAATGACTTGTCTTTGCTTGGGTGTGTGTGCTTGGCACATTCCTTTGAGCTTGAAACTGTGGCCCAAAGCAGTGTTGCTGTTTAGCACAGATTTAAGCTTCTGATTTCAAAGCTGCTGTAATTAGTAACTTGCAGTCAGTGTACTCTACCAATTCGTAGCCCACTGGGATATTACCAGACTTTATTGTTTCTTTCTGTCTTTGTGGAACTTCTGTAAATCTTTTCTTTGATAGCAGCTAGGGTTTCAAAGCTGCCCACATTTGAGTCAGAGGAGACTAATAATGATCTAATTAGTGGAAGCTGTTTTTCTTTGCATTGCTGTATTTTATCTCTTCCCCAAAGACTTATTGGTGCAAGCCAACCTCAGGCACCAGCTAGATCCTTTTTTTTTCCCTCATGAATTTGAGAAATACACAGACACATCTGTATATATCCCATGTTGTTCTCACTTGAGTGTGTAAATCGTGAAAAATCTTCCCAAGTGTAACTTGGATTTAAGAAGTAGCTTTGTTATTCCCAGAAGATTTTTCTTCCAGCTAAGATTTGTTTCTCTAGTTCAAACCACAAAGCCACTTTAAGTCTAAAAGACTTCAGTCTGTGTAAGCTGCAGTGTAGGACATATTTCTTATCCCCCTGTGGGTATTCGTTGTCTCTCTCCTCCTGTTTTTGCAATTTCACTCTCTTTTTATTAATTAATGAGCTCCCTTAATTATTTATAGAAGCTTTAAAACGCATCAGGGTTGGATTCCACAGTCTCTTCATTGTCACATTGCACTGTTTTACCACAGGAAGGGCACATGTTCCTTCCCAAAGGCCCCAGGAGTGTTAGCACTTTTAATTGGCAGTGCAGTGACACATCATTATGCACTCACTGTGTGCAAAGCCCTGCTGTACACTTAAGATCAGTGAGTCTTCCCTTATAGCTCTTTGGGACCAAATGACACTTGGCAGGGCCTTCACCATCCTCTTGCAGGACAAGGTCAGTGGATTTCAGATCTGTTCTCTCACCCACCCAGACAGGCTGTGTCCTGCTGCTTGAACTGCCTGCATGAGAGGCATTACAGCAGAAGCATTTTCTCTGCTTTTTGCTCCTACGTGATAGTTTTCTGGGTTTCTTGTTTCTTTATCAGAGTCAGCAATGGGACTGTATTTTTTTAACTACTCCTTTGGCAGATCTGTTTTACAAATGCCCTGGAACTTAACCCTTCAGCCCAGCTTTGCTGCCCCCAAACCTTTCCCTTTGCAGCCTTGGCTCAGAGCTATATCAAATTAGCCCCCAAAGGTGTCTGACTCCATCCAACCACAGAGATGCTGGATAGTGTGGGAGGAGGCCCGAGAAGTATGACAGAGCAGGAGAGAAAGGGAGCATTTCAGTGGCAGAGATTCCAGCTGGCAAGCAAGTTGTGTCACTTTGCAGTGCTTTATGACCTTGAGACACTGTCTCAATAAATCATGCCAAGTAATTAGAAACATAATTTAGAACTTAACTAGCATGCCAGAACACTGGGTATACACTGGTGATACCTTTCTGTTTTCATTCCCTCTTCCCCCCACTTCCAGTGAAGGGAAACCACCCACAGGAGGCACAAACTCCGACACAACGAAAGGCTTGCTGCCAGCCACTTTAATACCAAGGAGCTGGTCCAGCCTGGCGAGCTGTCTGCAGGTGCCCAGGAGCCTCCTACTGCTCACCAAAGGGCCTCCCCTGACACCACAAGCAAATCCACTGGTTCTCCTGCATAGTAAATATTTCCTTGCTGATTTACATAGAAAGCAGATGTGTATCATTTACTTGTGACCCTGCACACTGAGACTGGCAGCAGGGCAAGAAAATGATGGCAAGGTATGAGGTACTATAAAAAAAAAAGGCAGACAGAAGTTGTTTACTCAGGGACATCATTTATCTGTTTGCTGGAGTCTTAGAAGATAAATTTTCATTGGTGCTAACATGGCAAGGAATTTCCAGCTTTTATATACCATTTTTCCCTATCCTCTGGCCCAACACAAAGTGCAGCACAGTTGAGTTGCCTCGTCAATGTATGGGGGTCCCAGCTCCTGTGCTGGTTTTTTTATAAGAGTTAGGGCAGTGAGATCGGGGCATGAAAATGGGAAAAGAGACTTGCTGCCCCTAAGAGAAACATTCCAGCAAGGACATAAGGGAGAGGAGAAAGTAAGAGCTGCTTCATTAGACACCGAGGTGCGAGAGAGACTTAATCTGGGACAGAGCTGGACCATTCCTCTGCTTCTGGCAGGCTCAAGCCATGCTGTCCTACCACAAAGGACAAAACAAATGTGGGAGCAGAATAACCCGGATGCTGGATCTCTGGATTCAGGCTCTTTGGGATGTGAGCCGTTGGACAACAGCAGTTGGGAAGGCTGATACTGAGCACGGGTGCAGGCAAAAACACCACGTCTGTGAGACCAGGTGAAGGACCCAGACAGCATTTAGCAGCACCTTAAGATTAGACACGGCTGTGGATGTCTGTGCTAGAGAAGCAGTAAAATAAAGCAAACTTTATTTGTTTTATTTCAAAAGCTGTGATTCCCAGTGGCCAGTGTCTGAAGGGTAAAGCTGTTTCTGTGTTTCTCTTATACTTGTTTGAGAGGGGAAAAGAGTACAGAACATGGTATGTTATCAGTTTTTATTTGATTTGTTTCGATTTTTGGGGCGGGCAGGTGAATGTTCCTGAATTTAGCATTTAATACTTGAAATTATACTGAAGTGTGTTGTGGCCTACACAGTTCAGTTACTTCAGCAGAAGGTCTCACTGGTTTTCTTTTACAAATTACCAAGTCAGAGAGGATATTCTCACCTTTAAGCTGTGCTGGAGCCTCTTGCCACCAGCTGCTTGGGTATTGTTGCCCACCCTTGCCATTCCACGGCTGCAGCAGAGCCGATTTCTGCTGGTCACCACCCTGCTGACAGTTAATTGCCCGAGCACGAAACCAATCACACAACAAAAAACCCAAGGAGCTAATTAATTTTTAATTTGTGTAATTTAAAAATCCATTGCATCTTCTTGCAGTTGGATTCTAAAGTGTGCCATTTCCTCAGGCGGGGGGGAGCCTTTCCAGGTTTTGGGCAGAAGACTGAGGTCTCTTATCAAACCAGTGCCATGCTGGGTGAGACCTGGTGCAGCCCATCTGGATCAGATTAATTTTGACATAATTCTTTTTTCCACTTTTTTTGGCAAGAGCTTTGGTATTTCATTATTAAAACACAAACTTGACTCTACTGTAATTTTCCAACTTGACAATAATAAATCTTATAAGCAGGCTAGCTGTTTGCGTGCTTTAAGTAATGATTGACATCCATTCACACAGAATGTTGGGACCAGAGTTTGTTTTTACATCTCTGTATTTGGAAGTTCCTGTAAGTGGGGTGTTCCCCTTGGTACCTGTTCCAGTGGGAGCAAACAATCCAGAGGTGTGGTGCTTTTCTCAGGTGAGGAGTGAAGGTCTGTGCTGCGTGGTGGAGGCAGCTGGAGGCAGCAGGCATTACCTGAAACCTTGAGGGAAGGCTGTGGTGTGGTTTTCTTTCTACCACTCTGTGACTATAAACTTCATGAAAATTTATAGTTTGAGCTAATACTCCTCATGCTTGGTTGATGATCAACGAGTTGTTAATTTGGGAAGTTAAAGCAGAATCTGTTTAGTTTGTGCTGCAAGCAAATAATTGCCTGCATTGTTTGCAGCAAAATAGGGCCTTGTTTTGGATGGGACGTGGCCCAGCAAAGTGCAGCAGGATGATAATGGAGCCTACTCCTCCAGCTCCATGCCTATTAGGCTATGGCTGTGCTACTCTCCAGTCTGCCTTGCACAGCCTGGGGTCTTATGTCAGTAATTCCTGTAGTGTTGGGCTGGCATTCAGGCCTGTTCCCACTGCTGGGCTAAGGGTTCCTTGACAGCTGAGACAGCTTTCTCTGCTCTGGGGATAGCTGGACAACAGGGAGCCTGGATCTCCTATAGACATCATTATAGTGCCTGGCTGTGACACAGACAGGATAAATATGAACGTAAGTCTCAGTGAGGACCAGCTGTTTAGCCTAGTCTGGGGATTAAACAGAAATGCCTTTGCTGTGCCACTAGGAACAAGAGAAAATTGCTCCAAGGGACAGAGCTATCCTCTAGATTTGGAACCACCTATTTCATTTTGCCTGTGTGCAGACCCTGTTATCTGTAGGGTTTACTGAGGAAAGGGAGCCTGAGTGGGAGCAGACATAGAGCCATGGGAGTGCCAGGGACATACTGGATTCACTCCTCTCTGCCCTCATGACCAGAGGAGCTGCAGACCTGTCCTTTGGATTCCTTTCTGCTTCTTACAAATGTATAATAATCATGATGGAGACAGTGAAGATTCCAAACAGATGCTCCACTGACAGGTTCCTGGCAGTTGTCAGTGGCACAGCAGGGCAGCTGGTCCACCCGTCGTGCCTGGTAACCAGCAACCCCCTGTCTGCTTCCTCTGGCTGGGTGAGAACATTAAGGAGGCTCTTGGAATGTTCCTGAGCACGGAGCCACCGCTGTGGGGAAGCCTTGAGCCTGAGAGCTGCAGATCTGTTACTGTGTGTGCCTGGTGGCTGTCTCACCCTCTTAGTGCTGTGTTTGTAGCACTGGAGGTGAAAAATTAGCAAGACTCCCTTCGTACAAACAGTGGGAGGATGTCTGCCCCTCCCAATTCATGCAATATGAGGAGCAAAGGCAGAATGTCAGATTATTAACAGGACAGGGTTTTCTTCCGCTTGCTTGCCTGACTCAATGCATTTCACTGAGGTCACAGATTTCTGTGTGACAGGGTTTATCTGTTCAGGTGAGTCCTCCAGTCATACTTCTGAGGAGAAATATTGAGTGGCTTATCTCTGGATTTTATCGACCCTATCTCCTTTGGATATTTTTTGCATAGTGCTGATTCAGGCCAGTGAAGTCCTAGGAGTGTTAGGTCCTCTGGACAAATCAGTATTTAGCTCTTTGCTCTCAACATCCTGGCCAAAGGCATGCTGGACTCAGAGTGTGGCAGAGGGATTTGTCTGAAGGTGGCTGACCCTGGAACAGCAGTTTACAGCTGAGAGCTTTTGTTCAAGAGGACAGGATATTTGTTTAAAGAGGAGCAACCATGATAATACTTCAAAGTCAAGTTATTCATTTCAGTGGGAAACAGGAATGTGACACTGACAGCATCAATGTGAGGCTCCCACAGCAACCACAGCAACATGCCTCCAAATCTGAGCAGCTGCCATTCATCTCCTGGAGGCTGAAAGGAAAGGTGTCCCAAACTGCCCTCTCTAGCATATTTCCCTCTCCCATCTGCAGGCCCCAAAGATGCTCCTTACATTTCCTGCAGAGTTTTAATTATCAGATCTTCAAGTCAAATGGAAAAAAGAAAAATAATAACTGTGCTTCACTGAGGGAGAAAAAAAAAAGATAAGCTATTTAGAAATATCAAATGCAAATATTGGCTTGCCCCATCCCCCCAGCATTGGTTATTACCGAAAAATCAAGGAAGTTTGAAATGCACTTTGCACACAGACTCAGCATAAATAACACTACTTTGCATTTCATCAACCTTATTTTCCCCATGGGTTCTCTGTCATCTCTCATTTAAGCACCACAGGGATGATCAACTTCAGAAAAAGGTTGAGATGAAAGGTGCTAAAATATAAGTGGGTAAAAAAATTCCTGGTACTCAAGAGCAATCCAGAACACTTTCCACTCCACAGGTGCATGAGCACTGGGAGGTTGAGTCACTTTTTTTTTTTAAGTAAACTTTTCTGTATGGATCATATAAAGATTTTATGGAGCCACATTTTTCTTTTAAAGTGTTTAACAACAATACTTGGTATTGTCTGTGACATTGGATGTGATCACTCTGAAACTAGGAATTTCTGTGCATTGAAGGGAGACATGCAGGCAATATAGTAGTAATTTGTTATTTAATTTTTATTTCAAAATATATTTAATGCTATAAACTAGTTACAGCTACAAGGAAATAAAAAAAAAAACAAAAGTAAAGATAATGGCATTCAGATTAAAAAAATTGCAGGAAGATAGAAGGACATCTCTGTGACTCTGGCATCTCAGGTGGGATTCAAATCTGAATTCACCTTCCATCTTCCTGTTTGGCCCAGTCAAGTCTGTCTCTTGTGCCCCAGTTTCCCAGTTGCTAAACATGGGTTGCAATATCCCATTCTCTCAGGCATTGCCTGCGGTGACTAACTAGGTGGTGAACTCCTCATAAGTCCTGAGGTGCACTTTGCAAGTCCTGCCTGATCGAAAAGGAGGGCAAAAGGGCAGAATTAGGTATAGGACACAGCAGAGAGGGGGGCACAGAGGCAAGCAAAGCATAGCCTGAAAGCCAGGTCAGTGACTCCAGAGGAACCCCCACAAGCCTGAAAAAGACCAGGAGCTGCTGCCCACAGAAGCAGTGACTGATCTGTGGAGGTGCCTGTGGGTGGCTGAACAGGGAATGGGCCCATATGCACACGGAGCACAAGGAAGCCTTGACTTAGAATTGGACTTATAAGAGAAAGTACGAAGATTAGTAGCACTAGACAAGTGATTAAAAATACCTTGACAGCAACAAGAAAGGAGTACGTTGAAATCAATTCATATCTTTTTAATTCAGTCTGGTACACATAGATGTGCACAGAATAATTTTGGGAAGGGTGGAGTAATATTGCAAGAGATAAATATCTCCACTTTTATTTGTTTTATGTGCAATGATCTTCCGGAAAGAGATTCATTCAAGACATCTGAGTAATATAGCAGAGCTAGTCCACATGTGGTTGGTCACTGTACTGCATCCTCCAGAGCAGATTTATATACCTCAGTATACTTGCATTTTTCTTCTTATTTGGCTGTGTGTCTATTCTTTCAGAGAACGGTGCATTGTAGGTAAATAGGAGGTGCCTTTGCAGACTTAGAGGTGCAGAGAATTACTTGGGTTGCCGCTAGTAGGTTTTTACACAGCATGGCTTTCTTCTGTATTACAACGGCTTAGGAGCAGCTTTCAGACACCTATCATGCAAAATGTTCTCCAAGTAGTTCATCCAGGCTGTGTTTTGCATCCACTTTTACAGCTATAGATGGTGCTGAGTCTGGCAGTTTGCACAAGGTCATGAAGTGAAGTGGCTAAGCACACATCTTCAGACCAGCACCTTGATTAGCTCCCAGCCCTGCCTCAAACACACATGGCCAGGGAGGGTGGCATCCAGCAGTTCAGCAGTTGTTTCCCTTCCATCCTGCTCTCCTCTATGGCTGTGAGGAGTATCTACCTCATACAGCTGAGCACAGGGAAGCTGCACCCTCTCAGGTGCTGCCCACTCTACACTAAAACCAAGCAGAAACCCTCAGTTCTCTGGAATGCTGCACATCAGGCTCTTAAGATCTCATAAAAGCATATCTGAAGCTTTCTCAATACAGTCAGACGTTTAGTTTAGGGCCTAGCTAAGAACAATTTAGCAGCTGATTAAGGGAGATGCCAGTTGTGCTGTTCCAGGATTGGTAATCCATAGCGTACATGTTATTGCTATTGTAGCAGTGTTGTGTTGTGGGTATGAAGTAGCAGCATCATTTTCTACTGAGCTTGGCTATCTGTCACCTTGATTTTGTTAGCTGGGTGATTAAATTAAGTGCTATTTTTAGAACTTTGCTGGTGAGTGTCTTTCTGTCAGAATGAAACTGCCTTATGCTAAAAATATTCTGAGGAAGGAGAATTTGTAGTCCTGATGGCCACTAACTGAGGTAAATGGGAAGACATCAAAAAGAGCGTCAGATTAATTTTTTAGCCACTAACAATAATTGTTGCCCTGCTGTTCACCTGTAGAAGCCCGTTCTATTGCTGAAACACAGGGGAAGTTATGAAATGTGCTAGTTACTGTCATCATGACATAAAACAGAACTCTGCTTCCTTTCTAGAGCAGTTTCCCGTGTGTGATCAAAGTGTGCTACAACCAGAGCATGCTCAGACTGTGAACTTTATTTCCTGACCTTGACATGATTTGGGATTACAGAGGCAAATACCCCTGTCACCAAATGTGGCCTGTATCCATTGACTTCAGCACTTTTGTCCTGTCCTTTCACAAACATATTTTTACTTATGATGGTGCTTTCAACAAGGTTATTCTTCATACGACTTTCCTCCCTGTATCTTGTCCTCAAAGGCTCTGAGGTCTGTGCTTTCATATTGTGGAAGCTCTCAGTCTTTCTCATCTACTGTTTGAGCAACAGCTTCTGATCAGTCATTTGAAATCACTGATTTCAAATTTCATTCTGCTACCTGTGCCCATTACATTACTACTACAACAGCCCTTGAAAGATCTTTACATCAGACATCAGTTTCAGTATCTTTATCCCCATTTTGTATTGGGTAAACTGAGGTATAAAAAAGAAACGTGCTTTAAGATGTTAATGGGCATCTGTGGTAGAGACAACTTTTTTAAGAGAGTTGAACTGCTCAGGTGTTTTTCTGATGGGCTTTCCAGCTGGTATCAGTTCTGGAGATTCTGGGCTGGGTGGGAGCAGAAAGCCCAGGTGCAAATATATATCAGATGCAAATAAGATCCATGTTATTTCTAAAGACTAAAATAATAAATGAAAATACTGGGAAAAGAACTAATCAGCCCAAAATTACTACTACATTATCACCTTCATGTGAACTAACTGTTCCAATTCCCTTTGAAGCCCACAGAGAATTATGGGCACTGTTAGTCAGGATTCTTCTTCTAAAGCGGGTACTGAAAAGAAGGATGAACCAGGTGCTCCGAAAGTGCACGGACTTCTCCTTTGGATGAACCAGGATTAGCTTTTGATATGCTCATGGGGGCTGTTGGAGTACAGAAGCTCCCTCTCCCCCATCTGAGGGGAAGCTCAGTGCTGTTCATAGGCAACAGGTCATGTAGACCTGGAAGCAAGGCTCACTCTGTAGTTTTGCCCCATCCCATCTCCTTCATCTCCTTCAAACTACAGTAGCAAACAATTACTGGAACCCAAATAGCCTGTGAGAAAACACAGAGCTGGATCCTTTTCATTTAGTCAAGTATAGGGTTTGAAAACAAACAAATCCTTTCTTAAAACAAACCCAGTGCAGCAATTTATTTCCAAAATCCCTGAAGTGAAGTAGAAACCACACAAAAGCCTTGAGACTGTGAACTGAATCAAGGGTAAGTAGTATTTAGCAGAAGTGAATAGATAAGAACAGAAAGAATATAAGAGAAGGAAAAAATACATTTCCATGTTTGGGAAGATAGCACATGTTTATATCTATGATGTTTCACTGACTTCTCCTTTTCCAAACATAGCACTGAGCACACGAGCAAAGGAACAGTCACATGTAGTGATTATTGCATTAGCCAAACATAGAACAATATTGAATTCCTCCCATCAGTGGCCCCTTGCAGCCCAAACCAGTCGGTGTCATGAAGCAGAGACTGTGTGGTAGCTGTGCTGTTGTTTGGTTGTGCTGTGGTTGAGAGGACTGTTGTCACAAGAATCAAAGTGCCACTGTTTCGCATTTCTTGTTTGCAGAGCTGTTGCTATTGATTATGATTTCGGGCCTGTGCCAGGGCTGTGGCACAGAGCAGGCCTGCACAGTGCTGGGCATTGTGCAAGCACAGCAGAAGAGGTTGTGCCAGTTGTGTGGAGACTGCAGTTTGCACTGTGGTTTAGTTGCCAACATATGCAGAGGGACAAACCTTTTAACCACATCACAAGCATTTCCTTTCACTGGGAAGCATTGGTTCTGTGGGAAACCCTTGTCCAAAGCAATTGAAACATCAGCATGACTTTGGAAAAATGAAGCCTAAGGCCACCATTTTGCAGTGGTCTAAACCAAAACAGCAAAGTTCTTTCATGTCAGCTGCAATTTTGGCCCCGAATATTTGACCTTAATTACAATATCAGAAGTAAAGTTTTCATCATGGGGAGTGTATGAAAAACTATGAACACTTTGTTTACACTCTTTTGCTGATACTCCTCCCAATACTTACATATATTTGACATCATCTTTGGGTAGATATTAATTTTAGATAATACTCCAGGCATTGACCCAGGTCACCTAACCAGTGCAGCATGGCTGATGGTAATGGGTTGAGCAGAGACCAGGAGCTATACATTTCCTCCAGTAAAATCTCTGTCTACCTTTCCAGGAAAATCCCCACTATGGAGGTGGTTAGATTGATTAGGGGAGGTCTCCATTTGTTGTCATGTTTTTAGAGGAGAGTGAAGGGGCTGTAAGGATGAATTCAGGTACTGTTATTGCAATCAAGGAATTAGATTTTCTCTCTCTCTCTCTGCCAAAACTTATTTATGAATTTGTGGGACTAGAGCAGAGTCTGATGCAGGAAGCACAGAGCAACCTGAGGCCACCTCAGGTAAGGCCAGATGTCAGAGGATCCTTGCTTTCTGGGTTAGTTATTTCTCTCCCACTTGCTACACACTCAATTTAACTCAATTGTAACATTTCATACATCTTCAGAATGGAGTTTGTCATAACTGAGGAATTAAGTTCCGTCAGGAGAAATCCTGACAGAAGGAAACTGTTCCTGAGTTCACCCATCACCATAAACAATTCACACTTCCCTGGACTCTCAGAGCTCTCTAACAGTATAAATGTGGTGGGAATCTCTTGCTTGTTGCTGACATATGGGTGTTTGTATCAGGGAACTGAGCAGCTGCTCACTGATTTCAGCCTCTTACTGCAGTATTTCTCCATACAAAAAGAGGTGAGGATGAATCCGTGGCTCTAACTAACTAGGGAACCTGGAAAGATAGAAAGGTGCTGGTACTTGCCAGATCCATGCCACGTTAATTTTCATTTGCCACAATGTATCTCTGCTGATATTCTAAAACTATTGGGGTATATGTGGTGTATATACATATATCTATATACATATATCTATATATATAGACACACATATACATATACACACACATATACATATAAATGGTAGATAACATTCATATTTCAAGAGAAACATAGGCATCTGTCAACAGGACACTCAATTCACTACTAGTCCAGATATGTTGTTGTTAACAGAGGCCAATCAACTGACCAAGAAAGGAAATGCATTAAAAACTGGTACTGAATATAAATTGAAGTCTCTGCTTTTTAGGTGTCTGCTTGGTTTCATTTTTAAGAAGGAACAAGTATGAGTGAGAGAATTGATATTAAAATTTATATTTAAGATTATTAAAGCTTCTTCACAGACTGCAGATATTAATATCTAGACCGTGGTAGGAGATAATCTCCCAGAAGGGAGTGGTGTTTGAACTATGAAATGTCAGTGTTCAGCTGCAGAAAGAATGAACTTAGGGCTTTGTAGATCTGTGTTGAAAAGTTTAAGTTCTTACTTGTGAATAAATATAAAATATTAATTATTGAAGGATATTTTAGAGGGGATGTAGTCTGACAGTGGATGGTTGCAAAGCAGCTGCCCCCTGCCTTCAGAGGAACCACGATTATAAAGGAATTGTAGTGGGTAAAGAAAAAATGTATCTAATATATTTTGAAATAAAAATAAATCCTTAGAAATTAGATATGGCTGTCAGTACTCTGAGAAAATCTCTAACCAAATTAATGCCATGATAAGTATATTTGTTGTGGGTTTAGTGGATTTTTACAAGGGAGGTATGCCTAAGAATTTGTAAACACTATTTATTAAATCTGATGGAGGGGAAAATTTAACCATATGGTGGTAAAGCATGGAGAAAGCATGCTCTGGCATGCAGAGCATTTCATTAGCAAAGTTACTGCTCTTCCAAAACACACTCACCTCCAAGAGTGATGTCAGGGACAACATCATTCCTTTAATAGATGGCTTGGTAAAGTTAGAAAATGGGTTAATAGCTGAGACTGAAAAGGAGGTGACAGCTGAATGTTCCTGCTGGGGAGGAGAGGCAGCGGAGGCGGTGGCAGCCCAGCCCAGCCCAGCCCTCTTGGTGGTCCCGGCTCAGCCCAGCCCTACCGTGGGCTGTGCTTGGAGCAGGGCAATGACCACTGTGAGCTTCCCCCAGATGGTTCCCTCAGCCCCGCTGTTTGCGGCCCCTGGTGCTGCCGGTGGAGCGGGGGCTGCGGGGGCTGTGGGAGCTCCGTCTGCCCCGCAGGCCATCAGGGGGATTCCTGGGCTGGAGCACCCCAGCAAGAAAGCACTCGTAACCACAGAGTCGACCCCTCAGACACCTTCTCAAGGAAAGGAGCTTCTGCGGTTTTTTCAGCTATTCTTCACCTCTCCCATAAGCTTTCCCGGGTGTTTTCTCTCTTGTGCGTTTACAAAAGCCTGAAGTGCTTTTCCATGGATGCCATGGACATGTGCAGAAGTGTGGGGGGCCTTTCTGTGGATATAAAAAGAAGAAAGGGAGAAAGAATGGAGTGGAGAGGCTTCCCTCAAGACATGCACCTGCACACACACACTGCTACTGCTTAACACTTAACATTTCCTGCAGGATTCAGCCTCCAGTTCACCTCCTTTCCATTTAACCTGCACTTAACCTTCCTCTTTAACTGTCTGCTTGTTTACAGACTCCCAGCTTCTCACCCTCAGTATTCCCTTCAGCAGTTGCTGCTCTTTATCACACCTTGCTTCTTCCTGCACCAGAACCCCGTTTCTTTCCCAAAGCAAAGGGCAGTTAGTTACTCAGTTGAGCTGGTTTTGGTATTGTATAAGGAGAGGTTCCTAGAGCTGTTGGTGTGATTCCCACAATCCACGTCCAACTAGTTTCCTGTCTATTATTAGCCATGGAGCCCTTTTTAAACACAGGGTAACACAGACAGGCTTGTGTTGTATTACAGGTGCATTGCTCGAGGAATATTGCAGCACTGTATCTCATTCTTTACTGGAGGATGAGGAATTGATAGCATTTCTAATAACTGATATTATGAACTTCCATTTACAGATAATCACACAATGGGTAAGATTGGAAGGGACCACAGTGGGTCGTCTAGTCCAGCCTCCCTGTTCAAGCAGGGTCATCCAAATATTCAAGATCCTGACTCTTTTATGAAAGTCTATAGGGAAGGCCTTGGTCTCCTTGGGTCCACGAGCAGTGAATATATTGGAACTCAACTACTGACTTTTTAATCTATGTTTTCTCCTGAGTTTTCTGTGCCTGTACTAAATGGCAGGGCAAGGCTATGTTCTTAATTGCATTCTGTAGTTTTGAATTCACTGTCTAAGTGGTGAAGGTAAAAGAAAAAATGGAAATGGAGAGGAGCACAACTTTGCCTAAGGCAGTCTGCTGAAGATGGAGAAGAATGAAGCACTGAATATAAGAAAATAAAAATTGCAGGTATTAGAAAATTGACCAATGAAGTCTTGTATTCCAGTTGTAAAAGAAAGGAAAGGGCTTTCATTCTTTCCCAGTTTTAGTGTGCTATCCTGCAGCTGAGCTCTGTGTATTATGGTATATTATCAAGTTTGAACAGTAATTCTACATGATTGTTCCTTAAAAATTGCTATTGATGCTTTTGGTTAACTCACCTTTTCACAGCTCTCCTGCTACATAGTATGTGGCTGTGAGGAGAATACTGAACCATTCTCAGCTTGGCTACTGCTTTGAAAACTGTCTCTGTGAATCTGGAGAGGTGACAGGAGATGGCCCTTCCATGGAATACTTTGTAGAGATCCAGGAAATACATTAGAAATTGTAATACAATTCCTTAAAAAAAGAAAAAAAAGGTAAAATTATGAGAGCAGGATTGTTTTCACTCTAAAGCAAAGCTCTGTGGGGTCTCTGACTGTGCCTAGGATGCACTGGAGCAGGCACAAATTAAAAAGTGAGATGGGAGGCTTCCTTGGTGCTCTGGGTAGGATGGATGGGCTCAATATCATTGTTGGTGTTGGAAGGAGAAGAGAACATATGTTGTCTACTAGAAATGAGACTGTTGTTATGAGTAATACTGGTTGTTCCTACCAGCAGGTCAAGCCCAACCTTAGTTTGACTAAGACTATGTTGGTCAAGCCAGTTTTTGCATTTCTGGGATATTTTGGAGCCTACACCTTTAACATAAAAATGTCCAAGCACGTTCTGACCATATAAAACATGATTATATCCTTTTCAAATTCAGATTGGGGAAATATGAAGTGCTTAATCTCATACTTTCTTCATTAATTGCAAATTTAATTTGTAAACAGCTGCATGAGTTAGAAATTCCATCTCCTGTGATGAATACAGACCAATTAAGGTTATAAGTAGAAATAATTTATGGGATATGTCAAAAGCAAAAATAGATTTACATAGAGCTGTATTGATTGAAATGCAATCTCATCAATCTGGAGGATGCTCTGGACACTATTCAAGGAACTTGTAGATGAAAAAGATGGGAAGACAACACAATAAACTGAACATCTTAATTTGTAAGGCAACTAAAACATATCACTGAATCCCAGCTGCTATAATAATTCCCTCCCTTCTCACACAGCTCCACAATACTGACAAATCTAAATATGAAGAAGAAAAATATCTTTAGAAGGCTGTTATTTTGCTGCCTGAATTGTGTCAAGGAAGTGTAAATATAATCACATTTTATCCTCCGATCTGAAATGGATTTCAGTTGCAGAGATCACAATGTAGCTTGTCTTGATTGATAACAACTCCCTTGTTCCCATCAGTAATACAGTGAGGTAGGGAGGAAGGAGAAAGCAGATCAGTTCATGACAGAATTACTAGGCAATTCACTCAAAATCCTATATCTTTATTTGTGCCAGGAAGGGAGAACACACCCCAAAGTTTTACGATGATTTTTTCTAAAATTATTTAGATGCAGAGGCCCTAGTAATATCACAGGACACACATGACCACATTATCCCTCTTTGATAGATCCATAAGAAGCTTACAGTTTTCTTGGATTTGTTATGGAAAAAACTAATTCTAGCTGATACTTCTTGGTGCTTTCAGAAAGAGTTGACAGCAGGTTGATAGAGATTCAAAGCACAAGCTGCCTGGGTCAGCTCTGGAGGGGTTTCTTGCTCTTTCTGGTTCACAGCTGACTGCAAAACCCCAAGCTCTTCTTCCCTTGCCCACTGCAGCCCTCCAGCAACAACTGTGCTCCCAGAGTGGAAGTGCCTTTTCTGAATCTGGTTGGGTCAGCTGGATACTGCACTGCTCTTGGCTGCTCATCCCACCTCCCCAGCTGGGAACATCATCCCTGTCCCTCTCACATGCACGTCTGTGCCTCCAGCCTGCTGTGGAAGGGTTGTTCCTCCAGGCTGGTTCTTCTTCTATAGAGATGTGTCCTCACAGCCCCCACTGCTGAGCAGGACATGGGGCACTTCTGGGGCCGTGCTTAACCAGCACAGTGGTGAGAACAACCTGGCCTCCTTTGGACACTTAGTTCATTTATTTGGCATCTGGAAACAGTGTGACTGATAGCTCAGCAGAACAGTGGAGGGAAGACAGGGAGAGAAATTGCTGGTGCCATCTGTAGTCTTGTCTGGGGTCCTCCTTGTCTGGGCTGCTCCTGAATGGGCAAATCCTCACTGCTCTGCACCCAGGGTGAAAATCCACATCCAAGCAAAGATGAAGTTCACATTGCACAGTAAATCCTCTTGGCAGGATGAAGACATTGCATCTCTTTTCAGATCACATGGATGAGACCTTCAGGACAAGCAGACAACTTTTTCTATGTTCCTACCAGATGTCCCACAGTATAATTTGGGTCAGCATTGGGTGAAGGAATGGCTGATGTTTGATGCATCTGCAGCTTTAGAAGCTTAGGTGAGTCCATACAGTGCCTTATGGATTGTAAATTAAATCCCAGACTGGAGCTGCCTCCCAGTTTTCTCTCATTGCAGTTCTTCAGCAAATGAATTTCTAACCTGATCACCTGGCCAAGGACCTAATTTTATCTTGCATTTCCTGCTTACACAGCTCCAACCATTTCCTCTCCTTCCTCAAGCGTGAATTTGCAGTAGTTGGCAGAGCAGTGTGGCTGAGGCTCTGAGGACTTGGTAGTCAGCCAAAAATGACGCATGTGGAGACTCCCCTCCACAGCTGTATCCTTTTCAAAGTGATGTTTGTAGCAGAGAGCTACAAAAGTGCTATTATGTTGTCTTGAGTGGCTGTGCGGGTTGCATTCTAAAAGCAGGGATTAAATTTTGCCATCGCTGCCCATGAGCAATTTACTATTGTGCAGCAAGCAGCTTTCAGAGCAGGTTATTATTGCTGTCTGCATGGCATGAAACCTGAAACAGGATTCCCAACCTCGGAAAAAAAAGATAATCCCTTTTCCTCTATTGCTGGCATTACTATCTTGGAAGTCAGAGAAACGCAGCCCCCTTTCTCTTCTGCTAATGATCCTGTGCACAGTGCTGTTGCTGTGTTTGCTTCTGCTGCATCTTGGATAATGCTGGGATGGATATGGCTGTTCCCACTGAATGGTTCCAGCCCATGGAAGGCCTTGTCCGCCCAGAGATCCCCACCTGTGTACAAATGAGCGGTGACAGACACTTCTGGGGACAGGAAGTTAACTAGCAAGTTACAGTGAACAAAGGTTACATCCCTTAGAGGTGTATTTATTTTTATTAGATGTCAGACATATTAGTGACAGAGAATGGCTTTTTGGAATAGAAATTTCTGAAGAAAAGAGATACTTCTCAGCAAGGGCTATTTCTTTCATTATTGCTTTCTAGGCAGGGCCAAAACTTTAACAGCTCAAGATGCTTTGAATTAAAGCAAATTCCACTCCTTTCCTTTTCTTATCTCACTCCATCTCTCTCCCCAGTCACAATCTGGATCACAGAAACACTCACCACTGCCTCTCAAAGTAGTTGGGGTTTTTTTCGGACAAGCAAAAAAGTTATACTTGACTGCACATTGTACTGAAAAGACACTACCATGTGTTTGCACTTTTCTGTTATTCCATTTTTCTCTAACTGTCCATAATACTCCTAATTAACCCCAAATTTCAATCCTTTTCCACATTATATAAAAATCCAATTGATATTCAGTTGACTCCCACAGAATAACTTCATGTCTGTCTTAAGTACCAACTTGATGCCAAAGTAAATTTACCATTAAAATGAGTTCCAACCATTTTTTCTTTGCCTCGGCTTCATAGTGAAGTAGGACTTGGCTCTTTGCAAGCCAAGTGCTAATGGAAATAAAGTGGCAGCTGTAAGTCTCCTATCTTATCCTAGATGAACCCTGTCCTCTCAGGCCTCCTCTATGAAGATGAAGACCCCAAAATCCAAGAGGAATTCCTGAGAAGATCTGAGGAAGGCCACCTGTGTGGATGAAATTGCCCCAGAATCAGAGTGGTTTTTCTTCCTTTTTTCTCATGATCTGTATTCATTCTGCCTTACAAAAAGTCCCTTTGAGAGAAATTATTTTATCATTTTTTACTCTAAGGATCCATATCAATCTCCTTTTCAAAAGAAAAGGCTAAAAATTCAAGGCCTAGGGACAAAATCACCTTCCTAAAAGAAAATGTCCAGACACAGAAAGAAGTCCAGTGAAGACTTGATTTTATTGCTCCCGATTTTCTCTGCGGTTGATCCAATGGTGTTGGGGGAAGTGTGAGAATCAAAGCACTCATTGTACCTGTGAGTATCATGGGGAATGAGGTTCAAGGTGTCACTCTGCTCGAGGAAATGCCAGGGCTTCTGGACTGGGATCCTGGACCTGCATGATGGTTTGCATGAGCCCTCTGCTAACCTAGTCCATCTTCCTCTGGTCCAGAAATCATTTGTTTTGTAAGTCAGGATGTTCTAAGTCCAGTTCCCTCCAGTCAGTTCACTGTCCAAAAAAGTCCAAGTTTTGGCTGAAGCTTTTCCATGGATGAGGCCTTTTCTACCTGCATTGCCTGATGAACTCACAGAACAGGCTGTCCCTTCAGCACCTTGAAGTGATGTTGGCAAAGGCCATAAAAAAAATTCGGGAGATTAATTTTCTCTGGGGGTTCTACCTCTCCATCAAATTGTCTTTAACTGGGCCAGTTGTTCCAGCATGTGTTGGGGGAGGGCAGATGCACACCCAGCCATGCCCAGCATGGGCACCTCTGCAGCCTTTCCACAGGGAACAAAGCTGTGGCAATGCTGGATTGGACTGACCTGCTGTTTGAGGAGGTTGTGGAATTTAATTAGCACTCAGAGAAGCACTTGGTGATCTTGGGACACAAAAGTGCGATTGAAGTATCTTTGTTTCCATGCTAGTAAAACCTGCCTGAAAATGAAATAACCATATGGCTTTTCTGGTCAACATTTGTTGGAGCAGAATGATAATGATGGAGGAGGGAAATATATTGGTGCCATTCCCTTTCTGCTCAGGCTCAGGGCTGTCAGTCTGGTGCTGTGGCCTGTCAGCTTCCCCGCGGGGGAGCGGGACCAGCCCCACCTGCAGTGCCATTCAAACCAAATGCTGTGATCACACAGTGAGTGCTCAGGAAGGAGCTTTGTGCTGTAGTTTCACATGTAGGAATGAAAGAATCTCCCTTCCCTGCCTCCCCCATGGCCCCTCGTTTCCAACAGACAGGCTCTCATTACGCTGTTGTGCAGCTCCTGGCAGTCACGGGGGCTGTTAGTGCTGCTGCCTGCTTTGGAGGAGAGGATGGAATGATCTGCTTTGTGTAGTGTCCCTTGCTGGAGATAAGAGACAGACGTGAGTTGCGGAGAATGTAAATTGAATGAACATATTGCAGTTGCTGGACACAGCTCTGGTGGGTCTGCTTTGGCTCCACTGCTGATGGACACAGCCCACCCTGCCAGTGACATCAGGCCATGTGTCCCTGCTGCTTGTCCCAGAGTCCAGCCAGGGAACAGGCTGTGGCTACACAAGATGGCACAGGAGATTTCAATGGGTTTTCCATCATAAATTTTTCTTTCTTTACCTTTTTCCCCCTCTTTCCTTCCTGTGAGCAGATGAAACATGTACTTAATTTTCAGGAAAGTGACTGCTGTGGTAGCAGCTGTGGGAAATCAAATGCACAGCAGGCCCCCATAATTCACAATAATTTTGTGTAGCAGTTTCTGATGATGTTATATCAGGTGAAAATTATCCCTGCTACTTTCTCATGTGCCACATCTTTGAACTCCAGCCTGTTTTTCCATTGGCATGTGTGCCTAAGGCTACCAGATTATTGGCAGGGGAGACAAAGTAATATCATACATTTAGTTCTTAAATCTTCCTTTTAAACGTATTGCTGGGGATGCACACAGGGTGTTGCTGGAGCCTCAGCAGCAAAGACCATTGTTGTTAGCCCTTTAATCTCCACTGTTTGTATTTATACAGACTCCTTTGCAAAGAATCTCCCATTTTGATGTATTATATTTACCCACAAATGTGGTAGTTACTTCTGACGAGATAAAAATGATAATGATATCTCTGTGTCACAGGATTTTATTTCAAATGAAAGATCTAACGGAGCATATCATGTTTTATTATTGTTGTAAGTTCAGTTATTAGTATCTGAGGAGAGGCATTCTCCCTTCCCTGTCTCCATTCAAGTCATGTGGCTGGAGCTTGGCTCAGGGCATGGGAAAGGATGCACATGGCTCCAGCTGAACATACCACTTAGCACAGGCAGTGCAGCCCCTCCTTTTAAAAGATTCTTGAAAACAGGCTTAGAAAAGTGGGTGCAGGATGCCTGTTCCTCATCAGCCAGTGTAGACTTAGAAGACATGAGACCTAAAGGTCCACATCTCCTCAACAGGAAGGGGAGGGCCTCCAAGAATAATTTAGCCTAGGAGGAGCTTTGGAGCATGTTGTGATGAAAGCAGAGAAACCAAAGGCTTCTCTAAGGGGCCCTAAGGGGCCAAAGGCATGTGCAGTTTCTTGACATCACATCAAAGGGTCATTTGTCTTCTGTTGGCAGGACAGCAGGATCCTGGGACCAGAGTGTGCGTGTGTGCTGTAACATCATATTCCTGAGTGAGGTGGGCTCAGGAAGGGAAGGAACATGGGATTGTAGTTACAGAAGATGTTGGTGGAGGTTGAAACGTATTGCAATTTGAGACATCATTTTCATTGCTAGGTATCAAGTGGGGCTGTTACAGCTTGGTATGAAAGAACGCTTAAATATTGATGATGATTCTGCTAAGTGGAACATTGCCTACACCGAGGGGACCCCATGAATCTGGAATATTTAATGTAATCAGCTGGAATGTAATGCACAATATGTACAGCCTTGTTCACCCTGTGCATTTAATCACTGCTCTCAAAAGGCTATTACCTGCAATAGCACTATGCCAAGTCTAAAGTGGGGAACAAGAACTCTAATTCCCAAGGCAATAGTGCAGAAGTTCCTCAGATGATTTTCGTTCCCTGGTTTCAGAGAACACTTTACAGAGATATTGCCAGAAATAAAGTTGTCCCAATAGTATAGATTTAATTTGCAAATAAAAGCACTAAATACTCTTTATCTGCCGTTACTGGCTTAGTTACTGTTGGAAAGCCATCATATACATTAATTTAGGAAATAACAAAAAAAGTCACTAATTTGGAGACGCAGGGGAATTCTCACTCCTTCTACAATTAATTCAAAGTATCAGTTAAAGATTGCTCCATTAATATTCTTTTTTTCTGCTTTTCCTCTGTTAAAGAAATTCCCTTCCTACCAGGATCTTCGGACAACCCTTGCAGACCACATAATGCTACCATGAGTAAAGTTAATAGTGAGCACAAAACAGGCCAAATTAGAGAAAATAGTTCATTTGAAGTTTTAAGCTGAAGATCAACAATCAATGGATTCAAGAAAGAAAGACACCATCAATGCAGTAATGATCTGTTACTCAGAAAGAGAGGTATGTCCCTGACACCCCAGATGTGTCAACAGCTTCTGCAGTGGCAGGGCTATAAGAGCTGATGTATCCTATTAGTAGAGATATGGATGATAAACAGAGTGATACCAAGTTCAACCAGCACTGATAAAATGAGCACAATCTGAACATGCAGAAGTCTGTGAACCTGTGGCTTGCTGTACACAGATGGCAATAGACACAGTTCCAACGGTTAGATCCAGCTACTCCACATGGATTCTGGCCCTGGAAGATTTATCCTGGGACTCAGTCTCAGTCAGTGTAAGGCAGAGGAATAAGCTCCAGGAGCATCTGCAAGCTCAAGTCAGTGTGAAGGGATAGAGAGGGACAGAGACATTGAGAGGTCAGCTCTGCTCCTGCAATGGCCCTTGAGTTGGTGTAAGAATAAGTGACTCCTGGATGAATGTGTTCCAAGGATGGGTCCTGGCAGTAGGAATTTTTCCCTCTATCAGAACAAGGTCTTGAACAAGTGTTCAGTATGTGCCTCAAATTCTACCTTTCCCCCCAGGCTTGTTGAGAGAGGCTGGCTGTGTGGGGGTGTTTGCAGTGTGTATTTCTGTATTTAAGCAAGGGCTGTTGAAGCTTTGCTTCTTGCCTGAACTCCCTGACCAGCTTTCCATGCACCAGCACCTGGGCACTTATAGGGAAGGGACCCACAGTGCTCTTAGAGCACTTTTTAGATATTTTGTTTTGTACTGAAACTCCATAACCCCCAAATTAGGTACACATCTTAAGTCTGGATTAAATCAGTGAACAATACAGGCACCACAGGTACATGGGCTGCTTTCCCTGGTTATGGGAAATGATGGGCTTGGAGAGAGATGTGGGGGAGACCAGTAGTGAATCCTTTTCCACTAACAAAAAACTCCCTGAACAACCTTCAGCAGTTGACAAGGAGGATTTAGTGGCTAAGCAACAGCCCCCACCTGCCCCCATTCCATATCTTCCAAGTGCCTTCATCAGTGACCCAGGCACTGGGTGTGTTACCCAGAGCCTGTTATTATTTACTACACTAATGATTAACAAAGACAAGGATGAGAAGGAAGAAGGCCATACTACTACAATGAAAACTCAGACGTCCCCACAGTTGCATTTTGATTTCCACTGGTGCTGCTAAACACCAAACATGGGAAGAAGCACAAACAACCAGAGAACTACAGCTCTGTCATGCTGAAAATAAAGCCTGCAGAATAATCCTGAGTGTGCCTTTATTTAACTGTCATAGCCCTAATTTCTTACATGCAGGCAGACACTATAAGCATGGCTCAGCACTGACTCATCACATCAGATCCTCATACCAGGCAAAGACCTTAAATGAGAGTGAAAATCCATCAATATTTTATTTCTGCTAAGAGCATGGAAGTGGCCATGCAAAGGTTTATAACCAGTCTCTGCCTGCAACTGGTCTTTAAAGGAAGGTTTTTGAAGAGCTGAGCCAATATGTTCATCCAGAGCTAAATGCAAATAGCAGCACTACATCACCAGTGCAGGAAGAAATGAGTTCACAGGGAGGTGAAGCTGCTCCCCCATGAACCACTGATCCTCCACCCATTTCTCAGGTGTGCTAAAAGTAATCTCTCACACTCCTGGGCAAAAAACCTGAACAACAGCAAATGACTGATCCAAATGAAGGTCAGTCTTTCACTGATTTGAGGGCTTGTGATTTGCAAGCAGTTGAACCTGGCTCTGTTGTTGTACAGGTGACTGTGACAGAACCTCTGTTCTTCAGCTTCTGGTAAAGAACTGATTTTGTTCAGCCCTGTAAACACCTACCCATAGGCCTCTAACACCACTTCAAGGGCATGAGCCCTTTCAGAAAGCTATTTCACTGTTTGTGATAAAATACCCCCCCTCTTTCATCAACAAGCTCCCTTCCCCTAAGCAAGCCCAACACAGACCCCAACACAATCAGCTCATGGGCTTTCATGACCCAAATTCAGAGCATTAGGGCTGGGGAAATGGGAGGGAGGTGTCCTGCCCACATTTGGGAATGTGTTGGGAACAGCAGGACCAGACAGGCCTTTGTTTTCTTTACAGGCAGAATTAAAGAGATACATTTAGGAAGAAGAAGCTCTAGGATAAAAAAAAAAATAAATAAAAATCCAGAAATGGAGGGGAGAATATAAAATGCTCTGGTTTTAATCAGGAAAAGCAATTTAGTGGCAGTTTTCTGCATAATTCTGCTGAAGAAATAAATTATGCAGAAGAATGTGCTTTTCTCCTGAGGCTAAAAAAAGAACAAGTAGGGCTCAGGGAAATGCCTGGGACTTACATGTGTTTGCTATTTAGCTGCATTTTTTGACAATTCCTTGTAGGTTGAATGTTTTATCCTGTAATCTTCAGCTCTGAAATGGACTCCTGACAGGAGTGCAGCAAGAGTGTCCTCTCACATGGGAGAAATTAGTTTTCTCTTCTGTGGTGTGGGAGCATCTCAGAAAAGCCTTTCCTGTTGTTTCTGGGCTGTCAGAGCCCCTTCCACCTGTAGTTGGGCAGCTCTGCCCACGGGACCTCACTGAGCCTCCTCCCCCCCGACCTGCTCACTTGAGTAGATGTGACTGTTCTTTGGGATGAACTTGCAGGATATGGGAACCCTGTCAAAAACAGATGAAGATTGAGGCAAGGCTGGTTTTCCATTGCTATGTTAAACAAATGCTGTAGTTTTTATTTCTTGGGTATTTTGTGCAGCAGTTTCCAAATCCATGACATGAAGCAGTGCTTTTCCTGAAAAGGAAAAAAAAAAAACCAGGTCCAGAACACTGAAATTTTGGATTCCTTAATGGGAAGAACTTAAATTTTAAGATTACTTATTTTCCACTGAAATACCTCGGTTTGGGACTTCGGAGCTCAAAGCACTTAGTTATATTGGAAAGCTTTTATTCTAAGCTTTAAAATATCAATTTAGAAATCCTTGAGTACAAGAGGATCCTCATGAAACACCCTGTCAAAGTTTCGTCCATTTTTTGTTTCAGCTGATTAAACACGAGTACCAAATTGGTGCATGAGGTGGGTTTTGCAGTGGAGAAGAACATATTGAGAGGCAAAACCCAGACTTTATCCTCCAGACTTCGAGTTTTCTCATTATAGACCCAGCTTCAGACAGTTACTGAGTCCCTCCTGCTTAGTCCCAAGTGGTGTTTAGGAATTGGGAAGAGCATCCATTAGTTTTCATCAGGGGGCCCTGAAGTGGCTTGGCTGGGGCTGTTCAGCTGCTGACACTCTGCTGACATGTGGGGCTTGAGGGCAGGAGGTGGCCTGGGGCAGTGACCTGGGGACCTGCAGATAAGAGGCACTGAGGAGGACATGAGGGCAGGAATGGAGATGAGCCCTGAGACTCTGGAGTGCAAAGGTGTCTGGCTAAGGAGAAACTGGATTTCCTGTAGGGACTTTCTTCCCTTGTGGCATTCCTGCCCTGGAGCTTGTTTGGGAGCCTAGTCCCACTAGACTTAGAGGGTGCATGTCCCATCTCCTCCATTGTGCCAGCATCTCACAAGTAGCTCTCCATGTCTGGCATTGCTTTGGAGTCTGCCATGGAAATGGATAGCAGGCACCTTCAGTACACCAGAGGGGAGAAATGCTGCTGAGTCTGAAAACTTAAACCCTGTCTGAAGCCTTCAGCAACGAGCACAAGCTTGTCAGAGAGAGGTTTGCTGGTGTCCCCTGTGGTGTGTGGAGGAGAAGAAGGGGTGGCCAGACAACGATGGGAGGGCAGCAAGCAATTCAGATCCCATTTCTACCAGTTAATTCAAAACTTTGGGCACGTCCCTCCATTTCTGGGAAGGATGTAGTGTTACCCTGGGACAGTTTTATCCCAAGGAGGTGCAATACTGCCAAGGTAATCGACATTAGGACTTAAATTCCTCAAGTCACAGGTGCTGTGGAAGATCCTAAATATCTTTTTATGTTTGTGGCTACACTGGTGATGTTTTTCATGGGTCAGGGGTTTATTTAAAAGACTGTGATTGTGAGGAGATATATAATTTAATTTAATTCCCTGTTTACTGTGAATTTGATGTGATGATGCCTCACAATGGCTTTATGACGAAGAAGACATGCATGATTACAGTTCATAGCCATCTCACAGCTAGAGAAATGAATATTTTTTCTTAGTGATATTCCTGTGGAAACCATAATGCACAAGCCTCCTTCTTGCCCTGATGGCTGCAGTTTTGAAGACGACTGTGTGCTGCAGTGAAATCCCACTCTCTCTAACTGAGAAAGAGCTGTGTTTTCTACAGCAGGTGACTAATTTTGCTGTCTCATTCTGTATCTGTGTATAGTGACTGATCCTAAAAGATGTATAAGGTGCAACCAGGATACATGGCAGTGCAGTGGAGACTGGCCTATCCTTGGAATAATAGCCTGTTTTGTGAGCATGGTATTAAAACTATAAGAGACAGAAACCTTTTCTGCTTAAAACTGGATGTCTGTTCTGTGAAGAACGGTTTATGCTCCTTCTTGATATATAAGGAACCCACCCCCAACTGAGGGTTGGAACTAGGTGATCCCTCGCAACCCATTGGAATTCTATATAAACTGATGAAAGTCATATAAAGTCACTGAAGGAAAATCAGTATTTTCTAAAGGAAAAGTGAAAAATAATTAAGAAAATTCATTTTTCTTATTTTTATGCAGAGATTTTGAAATGTCAGATCTGATGCTCCATGTCCAGAGAGTCTGTTCATATTCTTGGGAAAATCATCTGTTTTGCTGGCTCGTGTGTCTTTAGTTCAAGTAATGAAGATGACTTTTACACGTCAGTTACAACATGGAAATGAGTCCATGACAGGTGAGCATGCTGAAGGTCATTGCCTTGTCAGGGCAGTGAGAGCTGTTGGCTGCACCCATCACTGTGGCTCTGACAGAAAATGGTTTTCCATGACCGTGTTCTACCGCAGAGGCTCTGGAAGGGCTCATTTTTGGGGCAGCGCCTCAAGCAGAGCACTTTCTGGTAGTAGGGATGTGCACAAAGACATGATTGGTACTGAATCAGCTCAATTTTAGGGCAATTTTCCCCTTGTCCTTTCCCCATCCCCAGCCTGGCTGATTTGCCTAATGGAAGCTGACAGTAAACCTCAGCCCTGATTGTCAGATTTCTCTAGAAACCTCAAGGGAAAGAGAGGAAGGCAGACATTTGAGGAACAAAAATAGCACACATAATGAGCTCCCTTATTTAGCCAAACTGCTTTTTTAATAACCTTCTTCTTCATTCTATCCCTTGCACAGACAGACACACTGAACAGGTGGCAGCTTCAAACAATAGGAGCTGCTTTGGGTGTTGGAATGGACAGGAAATAGGTGATAGCCACTGCTGGCCCCTGAGTTATTCCTTGGTCCCTCTGTGAAGAAAGCTTGGAAAAACCATTTTGAAACAGCCTAAAAAGTGATCTTTTCCTTCTTAGTACTTTTGTTTAGCATCTAAACCCTCATCTCAGACATGAGCTCAACGTGGTGTCCCTCTGGCACGTGCTCAGGCTGGCACTCTGATGGGAGCTTTGGGCAACAGGGCCGGTTCAGGACAGTGTGCTGTTTACATTCAGACAGGGAAAATGTTTTTTCCCCAAGGAAACCTGAAAATCATCTTTAAAGCAGGAAAAAAGATTCAGACAAAGCATGTAAAGGAAGTTATCCTTCATACACTCTTTAGAAGTTGGACATGACAGTCTGTGCTTTTGTGCCGGAGACACTTTGTGTATGATGCTATATTCTACAAAATAACCTCTTGGAGGTGGGTTGTGTTTTTTCAACTGTTCCAGAAGTGTAGCTGACAAAGAAAGAAAGAAAGATTCTTTATTGACTTTCCATAGGAAAACATAACAAAAGTAAGATGGAAAATAGGACAGTGTCATAAAGGCTATCATCAGATATGGTGGATGATATAGGAGTTTGATTTATTTCAGGATGTGTCTGTTCTACCTCCCAGTCCTTAGAGAGGACAGAACTTTTACAAATAACCCAGCACTAGAGATGATAAGCTGTACTTTCAACATCACCCTGCTATTAAGAAGGCTTTCTTTACCTTACTCTGCACTTGCTCTGGAATCTTATTTTATGGTAACCAGAGAACAACACATGGCACACCTTTTATAGCATTTTTTGTCTAGAGAGGTCCCAACAGTATAAAGTGCTTGAGTTGTATGTTATCCTGACCAGTGGAGAAATGCAGCTTCCTCAGGGGCTGACTGACGCACACCAGACACGTTTAGGTTCACACACTGGTGCAACAACTGGCTGTTGAACAGTATTTGTAGTTATGATTTTGCTATTGCTATGGCCAGGCTTAATTTCATCATCGGTTTTGCTTAAAACAAGGAAGAACTTAAAAGGAAGATTAAACTTGCCTATTAATTATCTAAATACTTTCAATTGAGACTGATCTTAAGAAGCAACTTATGTTTTATCCCTTGGTTGTCAGCTCCTAAATAACATTGCCAATTTTGGCTGTGCATGAGGGATAAATGATGTCTGAATGTCATTAAATCTTAGACAGCCCCAAATATATCCTAATAAGTTGTCTGGGTAAGAGAACACAGAGGTGAGGTATAGTACATTTTCTGTTGCCTCAGAAATTTAAATCCGTTTACAGAATGTATCTTATATTCATCTATATTCCAGAACTGTATTACCTTTATTTTTGTGGATTCATGTTACTTTCCAGTGCTTTTAGTCAGTAAAACCAACCCCAGATAGACATTTTGTCTCAAATATATCAAATCAGCTCCTTCTGAATCAGGACAGGAGCCAGATTTTCTGTTCAGGTAGGCTTTTCAGGTAAGGTACCCAGACCAAAACCGGGCTGGGGTGAAGCAAAATGTCATTTTGAAAGTGTTTCTCTGCCTTTATGAAAGAGTGATTTACCAGTCTCACAAGAGGTGTTATTATTAGTTAGACTAGGTGTGTGTGCAGACGATGTTGAATTTTCTGCTGCATGGAGCCTGTGCTGCTTTGTGCTTTGGGAAGCTTGCCTTAGTCGTTACCCAGCCCAGGCTTGGAAAGAATGTCCAAAAAAGTAGAGCTTTTCACAGCCCTTTTATATCTCCCTTTTTTGCAACTGTTTTCTTAAAAACAGATTTTTCCATGTCTGTCCTTTTCTGCCCATTCTGCTTCCCTGTTCTGTCCACCGTCTTCCTTCTGGTCAGTCTCGCACATGGGAAATTATAAAACAGCTCCTAAGCTACTTCACCAGTCAGATTCTGCTGTATTTCCATTAAAATTCAACTTTCTTCTCGCTGTGATATGTAAAAAAACCACACCCCCAGCCCCAGGTGAGCAGAGCACACATTAGATCCATCCTTGTGCACTGCTTTACTTCCTGCTGGTTTTATGGACAAGTCTTGCAAGTTTGTTATTGCAAGTGGAAGAATGAAGTCTGTGTTTGTCTAGCTGAAGTGAAGAGGAAAGCCCTTCTCATCTTCTTAGCTGGTGTTACCCCCCTCATCCTCTTTGCCTGCATGTTGTTTCAGTCCTTGTCAAATCTATTGCATCCTGGGAGATGCTGCATTTTAAAGGGTCTGAATGCATTGCTCTGTACTGATCTGGGAGATATAATTACTAGAACAAATGTCACCCATGTAATCTCCTTCAAAGAGCAGGAATCTATCTGTATGTCACTGCTGTAACCCAATAGGGATGATTTTACTGCAGAATATTGGGAGAAAAAAGCCCCCTTTGGAATCCAGAAAATAACCAATATCAAATTTGATTGTTACCTCCTTTCAGAAGTTGACACAAAGACTGATGGTTAAGCACATGTTCTTCATTTGCATTGTAAACTTTTTAGTGTAAACTGCAGGCAGTCTTAAAAAGGTCAGTTCATTATTTTGTTAGTTTTCCTTTTTCCTATTGTCTGTCCATGGGAGAGAAACTATATATCAATAAAGGAATAGTGAGAAACTCTGCTGGAGGTCAGCAAGATAACAGATTGCAGTACATAACCTCAGTTCCCTGGGTGGGTACCAGGTTAGTGCCTCACACCAGCTCAGAAAGTCAATGGACCATTTATTCTGTACTAGAAATAATTTTGCTTGTTTCTTGTTTTTTTCTAGCAGTATATTTACACATACAAACTGAATTTCAAATTCAACAGATGGACAAGATTATAAAGAGAAGACAGGCTGCTAAAGAAAGCCAAGAAGCTATTGTCTTTGATTTATGGATTTGTTCCAGTCTGAGAAACTCAGAGCATTCTTTGATAAGAGCCATAAGTGATTAGAAAGTAATGAACTATGGAGAAGGGTCAGAAGATGTTGAGATTAGATCTTCCTGATCAAACAGGTCATGAAGATGAACCAACCTGCATGAAATCAAAACTGTTGATTTATTCCTGTTATCTTTATATTTTGCTTCCAAGGAGTGAGATATGAGAAATCAAGTAGCCAAAGATAGGGACTTTTTCACTTAATGTTTCATTAGCTTCTATATGTTTGTGGTTTACTTCAAACTTGTACAGATGACCATTTTCCTTGTTCACCTTCTCAGAGATTCATATTTAAAAGAAGATTCATAAAACATTTCCAAGTGGAGAAAAGATTCTTAGGTTAAATTCAAAGTCTCTTTTGATGTCCCAGAGATTTAATCATTGAAAACTCTCAGTGAAAGGGAAAACCCTTGTTCCTACATTAGACCAAAGAAATAGTATTGCAGGTCTCAAAAGTCTTCAGTATTTTATCCTTGTCAAGCATAGAAGACCTCATAATAAAATCTGTTTCTGTTTATTTCAATATCTGCACAGTTGAAAGTTTCTTATTCCACCTGTAATTCTATCAGGAGTGTTTCAAGCTAAGGTAGTTCTTAGTAGCAGTAACAGTCTTATCACAGTGATGATCTTGGGATAGAAGTGAAGGCAGGATTAGCAGTAGTGCCTTTGAGCTAATCATCTACTGCACTCCTCTATCAAAAGATAATGCCAAGCAGCCTGTGATGTCTTGGATTATTATTCTCTGTGATTAATATATGGAAACTCTAGCAGTTATCTTGGGCTGTGGAGTTAAATGTTACATACTGACATCAGAAGACACTGTCCAAGTCCTCATTACATTTCTTTTATTTTTAACTAAGAATAGATGAAGAACAATTATTTTCTCTATTTTCTACTGGGGACACAATTATGCCTCAGTGTACTTGTTCTTTACTTAGGAGATTTGTACAGGAGAGGAGTTTGGTCTAGATTGCCTGAATCTCAGTGTGGTTGCCCCAAGGCCATCCTCTGGTGTTTTGATTTCTGGTATTATTTTAAGCACTATTTATAAAAATTACTTAGGACACCTATTTGGGTAACTTTGATACAATCAGGATGCCAAATTCTGTAAGCTGCTTTGACAACCTCAGCATATCTGCAGGACAACATGGGTTTTGTAGGAGTTGAGTGAAGAACAGTATAGTGTATTAATGAATATTTCACAGATCCTTTGTAATATCTTATTCTATCTTTGTAAAATCTTCAGATTAGTAAAACATTGAAATTTTTCAGTGTCATTTGGTCAGACACTCGCCTCTGTTACATGATGAACTCATTGACCCCTTTGCAACTGTATAGTCAGGAAGTTATTTAGAAGATTTCAGTGCTGGACAGCCAGAAAATATCCTCATGGATGTACTAGAAGAACTGTGTTTGCTATATTTGCTGTATTGTCTTCAAATTGATAGTCCTTGAAATGACTCGTAAAAACAAGTCTTCCCCTCTTTCTCCTCTTCTAGTCCCAAACCCAGGACTCTCAGAACTACCACTTGTTTTCTTTGGCCTGCAATACTTCGTGCTTGGCAGGTCTTATTTCACCCTTTCACCTTTACTTTGATGCAGCTACAAAGGGCAAAGTGTGTTCTTTCCCAGGTAGGAGTAGTATCCATCTGTTTAAATAAGAAAAGACAATGCCTGTTCTTTATTGCAAAAACTAGGATGTGAGAGCTTATGGATTTCTTGTTTCTGCTTGAGAAGTGAAATGGCTCCACTTCTCTGGCCGTATCCTGCCATGTAGATGTGAATTCCCTCTGGCATGTGATCATTCAGATTTGCTGAACACGAGCACGGGTTTGCTGTTTGCCGTCCCCAGGCTCAGAAGATCTCAGCCACCTGGGGGGAATACGCATCTTGGTGCTCAGTCAGGTGTCACAGGACCTATTTGTGTTTGTGTTTCCTGTAGGCAGCTTTGTTCCATCAGATCAAGTTGGGATTCTTTCCAGTTGAGGCACCTTGGTGCAATCAGCTATTATAATTATTTGTCTAATGCTAACAGTGTGCTGGGAACTTTAACTCAGAACAGAGCTCTCTGTGTTCTTAAATGGCTGTAAAATGATCGTGTGGTTGCATGGGCCATTTTTGCTCACCAAACTCCAGTAGTGCTTGTGCAGGAGGAATCACTTGGGAGCACTGGATTTTGGCCAACGGATAGAATACGACATTGGACTAGATGCATAAAACTTGCCCTTACTCTTGGGCAAAGATTCATTGCAGAGTTTTGGAGGAAACTTTAAGGTTTTTCATCAGTACAAGTCTGGCCTTTCTGGTTTGTAAAGGATCCTCAAAGACATCAAAAATAGCTTCAGGAATGAGTTGCAAATGGCTTGACAAAGAAAGAGGTCGGTTTGCAAATCATTACGTTACTTCAAGCCCAGACCAAAAAGCTCAGTAACTCTGTATCCCCCAAATTGTTGCCTGTGAGCTCTTGTTGAGACAGACTGATGACTGGATAAAGTTAAGAAATCATTTGGAGTCATGATTTTAATTCCAGCCCTCAGAGGAGAACTTGGCCTGATTTGGATTGGAATTTATTTTCTATAAAATGCTGGGTATGTATTTGAATTTGGTCTCTGGTGACTGGGAACTGATGTGTGACAGAACCTTCCTACCCAGCTGCCTTAGAAGGCCTCAAGGGTGTTGGTGGGATCCTGGGACAGTGGGTGCCTGTTGGGTCAAGCAGGGCCTCCAAAATGCCCTAAGGTATCCTCTCAGGTAGAGCAAGAATATCCTTATTTACTGTTATTTGATTTACTTCAGTCTTTGATGAGACAAATTAACAGCATCACAGCCCCAAACCAGCCATCTTTAATGTTTTAAGACTCCCGTTCCCCAATGGCACAATACAAAAATCTTTGGTAATTATGCACCAACTCATCAGCTGCACAGCTCTGCCTGCCCAGCCAGGGCTACCAGGCTTTCTCCTCCCTCCTTACCCAGCCAAGGTTCTTTTCTAAGTCCTTTTAATTGGCTCGTTAGTGTAACCTGAGGCTACCTGTCCTGCTTGGCTGCCTCACTAATGAGGCTCAGCTGCCTTTTGTCAGACCCAGGCAGGCTGGAGAGGGATCTGTAAAACCTGGGCATGTGGATTTCAGAGCTGTTCCCTCCAGTCTCCCAGTAGCCCAGCCTTGCAGCAATGTCAGTGGTGGCCTTTGCACAGGCACACATCTCAGGCACTCCTGGCAGGCATTGCTCCCATTCAGATGGGGACTTTGTCTCTAAAAACCTATCTGTTGATAGAAAATACATGTAGAATATACAGAGCATTGGGAGTGGGACTGCTGCTCTAAAGCCAAAGAAGGAGCCTCTGTGTGAATTCCCACGATGCAAATACTGCTGAGAAACTGCCATCAGCGAGAACAGAAGGAAGTTCAAAGTAATAGTGTTGGGATTTCTAGTACCAAACCCTGGCTTCTGGTACCTGTGTAACACACATTTCCAGAGGGCAATCGGGTGGCACAGGCTGCTGAGGAACCCTGGTGAGATTGTTCTGGCTGAGCTCATTGCCCAGCACAGTGGGGATGTGACTTCAGAGGCAGAGATACCTTCCAGACCTACCCGATGGACAGTTACACTCTGCAGTTCTGGCAGCACAAATGTTTGTCCTTCATCAGCCACATCAAAATGGGCTCGGTAGCTCTGTTACTGTATTTTCCTGCTCCCTGGAGTCTTGAGGGCTGTGTAGTGAGGAGCCCACTTGAGGTTGGCCAAGCCAGGGCTCCACATCTCTTTCTCTCCTACAGCTGCTCTTGGAGAACAGCTCTTCTGTTCATTCAAGACCAACAGTGAAAAGGCTGGCAGAGTCCTGGGAGCTGTGAGCCAAACCCACGGGAAGTATTTAAGCAAGCAGGCTCAAACAAAAGCAATTTTTTCTTGGTAAAGGTTTGTCCCATGAACACTGTTGAATAGCTTGCAGCAGTCACTGCTTCAATTTAAAAATATGAAGTGAGATGTCAAGTGCTTGTTTGGACTAATAGCAAGACCTTTTCATAGTAGAGTAACAGACAACAGTTAAAAACATGAGATAATTTCCTTTTGTGTTGGTTGGTGATGGAAAATGCCTCTGTGCTGCTGCTATTGAAATGGCATGTGATGTTGGGGTTTATCAGAGAAAGGCCATCTTCCAGGGGAGAGGAGGTATTTGTGCTGGCTGGCTCTGTCTGAAGCAGCAACGCTCCAGTCAGTCCCATCCAGGAAAGGTGAACTTGAACCGAGCGAGTAAGGGAAAATGGAATGTACTCTAAGAGAGGAGACTGGAGAAGTTTGGCTTGTTTAGTCTGGCAAATCACACACCAAGAGATGAGCTGATTGCTGTCTAAAAATACCATATGGGAGTAAGGAGCAGTGAGAGAGGAATTCATTGACTAAGAGCAAAACATGCATTAACCATTAGTTAATCTAGCCTGGAAATAAGACAGTATTTAACCATTAAAACAAGAAGGTTTGAGAACAGAACAGCATTCATGTCAGAATAACAGAGACAAAAGTACTGTCTGTTTAAAGATGCATCTTGAAGCATGGGTGAAGGAGATGATGTGATTTAGTGGCCTCTGCCATCAGGGCATGGGACTCAGTGTCTCTTCCAGTCTCTGTCAGCACAGTGATCCTGTGTTCCCACATAGCCATTGCTATCATCATCCTGGAGGAAATGTGCCCTGACTGAAGAGTTGTTCCTCTTTAGATGTCTTCTGGTGAATCACTGACCTGTGACCAGATGCACCTTTGAACCAGAAGGCAAAGAGCACTTGCTAGAGAAAGGAAGTTTTTCCAAAGCCTTGATGTGCCTGTAATATAAGTTGGTGGTTCCTACAAAGGGCTGAAATTTAGGGAGGTGCAAAGAGTCATTGAATGTTTCAATGCAGAATTAAGCTGCTTAATAAAAAGTCTTGGAAGGGGTATAACTTCCAATGCTTGAGAGTATAGGTGAAACTATGGTAAATGGGAATTAGGCTGAAGCCTTGAGTAGAAATGGTAGAATAATATTATCCCTTGTTTAGCTCCTGGAAGGCTTAGTGCATCTTCAGTGAAGCACCTGACACAGGGCATTGGCAGGGAGAAGTTTTTGGATTAGATTTCTTGAGCAGCATCAGGGTCCCCAGAGTCCTGTTATTTCCAACTCTTTCACTCTGTAGCAACCTGGAAGTTATACAGGGCAGGAATTTCATCAGTTTTTGTGTTCCAAGGGATGATCCTGTATTGCTCTTAAGGAAGCTAGAGCCTATCATTTGACAAAAAGTAATTCTTTCTCTTCCTGCCTGCCTTCTGGGGCAGAGGCTTTGGTTCTCACTGTTAGAGAAATATACATCAGCCAGATCTGCCCCTTCATCAAAGGTGCCCAGGCAGGAGTCTCATCATGCCCCAGCTCACAGAACAAGGAGTAGGGGTTGGCCTGAGTATTGACACCAGAAATTATCTGACCGTGGCCTTCAAACGTCTCGTCACTAAAAGCCTGCCCGTGAGCTCCCAGAAGCAAGGAACAAACCCCTCGTTGCCAGTGTGCTCCTGAAACAGCTTGTACAGCACTGCTGGTGTTACCCCCCAGTCACCGAGGTGTGGGCTCTGCCAACCCCTGCAGTGTGTCCCTACTGCAGCACCCTCTGCCAGGGCAACTTCCACTGATGAGCCACTCTGCTAAATGGCATACAGAGCTGAGCTAAAGCCATGACCATTTCCCTTGGATTTTATTTTTGGGAGTTCTGAGCACATCTGGTGCCCCAAAGGCTAAAGCTTGCTGCTGCCTTTTGGGAAACTCCAGTGAAAAGTAATATCTCATCTCCGGGAGAAGACAGCAGTCACACAGCACAGCACATCAGGCACTGACTTTCATCATCTCAGCAGGCACCACTAAATCACAGAGCACATCCTTTAAAACAACACTGTATAACTTGTAAAATAACAATACAAAGCAGATCTTAAATTTCCCTGGTGTCAAACCAAGACAGTTGTAGTGGCAAGACTTCAGCTTTTAAGGTGCACACTGTGTGGGAGTGTCTTGCTGTGGACAAGACTGGAAATACAGTCTCAGGATTTCATTCCTCCCACATCACAAAGGGACAAGTTTTCCCCCCTTTTGCAGACAGGAGTCCTAATGAAATCATGAAACAATTAACTCCATGGGCAGGTCCTGATTCCAAGCTAAGGGACATGGTGTTCACCTTTACCAATCCCTCGGCTTCATTTTCTGAAAAGTCCATGGAACGGGGAAGGTGAAAATCTATAAGGAAATTGCATGAGTGATTCACAGTGTTTGGTGTTGCCTTTTCTTTGAACACTAATACCACTGTTTGGCTGTGCTGTTGGCTGAAAATGCAGTGTTTGGGATATAAACCCATCCAGTTTCTAATGCGGATTAATTACAGTCATTTTCAGCTGGTTAAAATATCCTCCATTTCTATCCTAATCTGTTACCAGCAGTGCCCCTAGAACTTGTGTGACTGACACTTTTGTCTGATGGACACAGGCAGAAATCACTTCCCCTGTCACCTGAAACTAAAGGAACAATAACATTACCAAATTGCAAGAAACCCACTGCCCCAGAGTTCCAGCTCTGGGTGGTAACATTTCCTCTGAGCTCTGTGGGAGTGCTGTTAAGGTGTCACTGTGTGCTCTGGACACTGTGTTGTCCTGTGCTCCAGTTCGGTGGGTCCCATCCTCAGACAGGTCTCCCTCATTTTCTCCTACTTATTCTCTGCTGCCACTGTAAAGATCTGGGGCTCTTGCAAAGAAGGGATTGGCTCTTTTGTGAATTCCTGCTGCTGTGGAGGGGCAGGTGGGCATCTGTAAGGTTAGAGCACACAGCCACGCAGTTACTTGATCACCCTTGATAATTTGCATTTATTATTATTTATTATTATTAGAAAGTTCCTCTTTCTGGAATGATGCTGAACTGGTTCCAGACCAGTTCTGTTGTCTGGTAATCTGAATCTAGTCACTATACTGCTTTTCTCATGTTGAAATGGATTTTGCCATTGACGTGCTAGGATATTAGATGGGCATGGCCTGCTTTGGAGTAGCAGCATATGAAAAATCCTCCTGTGTTTGTATTACTTGGTGGCATTTTTCTATTCATTCTTGTTCTGTATAGGTGGTGGAGTAGCACTGAGTAGCCTCAGGGATGGGTGAAGAGTGTATGAGAACAGTCTAAATTGAAAAAGCAGCACTAACCAAAACAGCATGACTTGGGAATTATGCTTTCTTTAAGAAAGAGTAAATATGGGATTTCTAGATTGTTTACCTACAGCAATTAGTCCTGTATTGATAGAAGACTAATCACTTATTTTTACTGACTTCACTAAGTTCTGCTATTTTCCAGTACAGTTTGATGAGTGGAATGGACTTATCCCGTGTTAATCAAGGAGGAGACCCATCAACGTGCAGTCACTGATAAGCAATTATCATGTAAAATAACAGCAGTGAACTCAAATTGCCCCTCACTGCCCATCACTGCTCTGCTTTTTGTAGTAATAATATAGTCCATTAAAACCTACAATCACTATAATGTTTATGTATTATTGGGGAGATAAATTGCATAATTCTCATTTTACAATTTAAATGTAATTAGGAGCTTACTAATGACTAAAACCTGAATTTGCTAGACTATCAGTTTTTCTAACACTTGCCAAAATTATAGGTAATTACTTAGCGCTTACAATAATTATAAGTCCATCTTTTAAATAATTAATGTGCACTTTCATGGTACAAAACAGCTAGTAATCAAACGACCTCTGGCTTTTACAGCAAGCCCGTGCAATTAGTCTTATTGTGTAGGTCTATAGAAATGTACCCATCACAAGAGTCTGTTAAGTTGGCAGGCTTGATAGTGATGGCTGTTGCATTTTATGGTACCAGACAATGATTAACACACAATGGCCTTTAGAAATGTGGGTAAAGGCAAAATCTGAGTGCGTTTCCTGAACCATGGGATGCAAATCCAGAAAAGTAATTACAGGTGAGAGAGGTTTGAAGTTAAGCTCTTTTGTCTCCTTGACTGTCAGATATTTTGCCGAGGGGATTTTTCAAGTCCATTCATCTTTTGCGTCGTGTGACTCGGATCATTAGCCCAAGAAGGAACAAGCAGCCTGTCCTGCGGGGTCTGCGGGGTATTAAACCAATTACCTTTTTTTGTGGTAGCACCTTTCACTGCTGCTCTAGGGTGGGTGCTGTAGAATCATAGAATCATCAAGGTTGGTAGAGACCTACAAGATCATCCAGTCCAATGCTTCACCCAACACTGCCACTGTACCCCCTGAACCACTAAACCACATCACCTGGTGAGATCCAGGTGCCTCTTGAACACCTCCAGGGATGGTGGCTCCACCACGTCCCTGGGCAGCCCCAGTGAAAAGCGTTTTTCTAATATCTAATCTCTAATCTGAATCTCCCCTGTCTCAGTTTAAGGCCATTTCCTCTGGTGCTCGCTGCAGGCACAGCAGAAGAGACCAGTCCCTGTGATATTTTAATATAATGTAAAGAGACGAGACCCAGCAGCTCAGCTGGCAAGCAGCCAAATCTGTTTATTTCCAAGAAAAGTGCCTCTTTATAACCCCTCTGGAGGACATGTGACTGCCTCACCAATGACAGCACAGCACACCTTGCTCGTGTGCCCCAGTGTGCTGTCCGGGGACTCCAACTCCCAGAATGCTTCCTTCTGCATTCTCGGGTCACATCTCTGCATCTCCCCCGGTCTAAATATTTAAGGTGAGTCACAAAAACAGTGCAATAACAACAGTGCAAATAGTAGAATACCTTTGAACAATTACCATAGCATGGCAGTGACCCAGCACACCGCTCACTTTGGTTCCTTAACAGCTTTTATATCAACTGAAAATGTTTTCTTTAACCTTTTAAACCTATTCGTATTACCTTAAACCTTTATTTTCCTAAGGGGTATAATGTAACCTGGAAAAACAGCTTTATTAACCTAAGGGCCTTGGCCCAACTGCGTAGTACCTATAAAATTGTAGCGTTTATTTTTCTCAGGGTTTATATAAACAGGAAAAATCAACTTTATTTCAAGAGCAAGTTAAACGCAGTACACTAAATTTTCCCAATGTGACCACGTGGCTGAGGTAGTGATACTCTTATAAGATGTTTGGTGTTTAAGGTGCTTTATACATTCACACAACTCTTTTAATCACTTGCACACACTCACAGGGGTGACCGCCTTCACTCTTCGCATACACACTCATGGGTTTTTATAAACTCTGCATTTTGCTACATTGGTCATCATCAATTGTAAACCTGAAATGTAAACATCAATATCAATTGGTAAACACAACTGTCTTTTTAAACTCTGCATTACTCTGATTCTTGCTGCTGTGGGGATGTACCTAGGTAAGGTCTGACACACCTGGAAGGAACCCATTTCAGCCCTTTTCCTGCAGATGCACATGCATAACCCTCCCCCATGTCACAAGATCTACCGATCCTGTCCACTATCCCAAAATTAGATCCCTCATCGTGACTGGTGGTTTGGGAGAGGAGAATGCCTAAGGTCTGTGTTGCATTTCGTGCCTGCTTTTTTCAGCATTGTCACAATTTAAAAAATTTATGACATATGTTGCTTTCCACAGACGCTCTTGTGGGCTACAGATGGATTCCCCCTTCCTTTGTTTAAGCAACATGTCTTTTAAAATGCGATGTGCCCTTTCTACTATGGCCTGTCCCGTAGGTGAATGTGGGATGCCTGTAGAGTGAGAAATTCCCCAATTTGACAGGAAGGTTTTTACCTTTTCTGATATGTCAGCTGGTCCGTTGTTGGTTTTGATCTGTTTTGGGGTACCCAGCATTGCAAAACAGCTGAACCAGTGCCTTATCATGTCCTTTGCCTTTTCCTCAGTGTGTGCAGTAGCAGTGATGTATTTTGAGCGTGTGTCAACTGTAACATGTACATATTTCAATGGGCCAAACTCAGGTATATGTGCTATGTCTGTTTGCTATATCTCATTTGCCACTAATGTCCTGGGGTTAATTCCTTCCTGAGATGGCATTGGAGTTATTTGTTGGCAATCTGGGCATGACATAACTATGTCTCGAGCCTGATTGAGTGTGATTTGAAATTGTCTCTTCAGTGAGTGTGCATTCTGATGAAAAAATGAATGAAAAGATGTCATGGTGTGAGACCCCCAAAAATACAATTTCCGAGTCCAAGCCTCCTCCCACAACTCACCCCAGTGTGAGAGGGGTTTTCCAGACAAAATGCAAGACTCAATATGGGGGGAAGGGAATTATATTACAATCACTACACAAATAAATATTATAATACATTATATACACAATCATAACTATCTCTCGTATGATAAACCAGTATTTACATTGGATCAAATCTCTTTTCCCTCCAATAAAAGTCCAGAAGGGAAGAAGGAAAGATCCTTTCCACCTTTAGGGCAGCAGTCTCTCCTCCTCAATGCAGCAACTGTAGCTGGATTGTTGTAGCTGGATCTCTCTCTCCTTTACACACAAGGAGGGTCTCCTCTCACCCCTCTCGGCCCTTCGACTCCAAGCGAAGGTCTCTCTCCCGTGGGCTGCGGTAGCTGGGACAAAAGTTCGCCTCACCACGTCATATCATGGGGTGTAAGACTCCCATGAAGGTCCCTTCCTAGAGGGGATTTAAGTTCCCTCGAGTCAGAACATCTAGGGCAGCTTTCAGTTGAAAGTCTTTGCCTCAAGCATTCTATCAGAGCTCCTGTGCTCCATCTCAAACTACCAGCGTGGCAGCAGCGGGGGGGCAAGGCCCTCCTCCGCATTCTGTCCGGCCATCCCGGTCCAGCTTCCAGGATGTCTGAGCTTCTTAGCTCCTCTCTCTCTTCTGCATGTTGCATTTTAGGACTTCCATCCAGCTACACGCTGCCGTTGCTGCTTGTTCCTTATCTTGGTTTTCAACCATAGCCTTCCACTCAGCGCTGCCTCTGCCGCCGCTTTTCTGTCTTCTGCTGCCCACTCACAGTGGAGAAAGACTCCCTCAGCTTTTCAGTTACGGAACTCGGTCCAGTTTAAAACTGTTTCTGAGTTTCTTCAACTTCAGCTGGGGGGGCTGGGGGCCGTGGCCCCCAGCGGGGCAACTAGCCCCTCTCCCTCTCCTCGTGGTCCCAGAACATGGCCACTTCTTCTCCCACTACAACATTATCCTTCTTTTCTGGTCTGGTGTGATATGTTTAAATTTTGCAGGGGCACTGATTGGATCAACCCCAAGGGACACCACCCCCTCGAGGGCTACCATTTTTTTTAACTCCAGGAGGAAAACCACTTTTTTTTTCCCATCACAGCCAATTTCGCTTGCTCTAAGCCTCTGGGCACTGTGTTAAACGTAGCTGCTGTGTGGCACTAAACCTGCATTATATGGGAAAACTGTTGTTTAAACATGTCTTAAAATGGCTTTTGGTGGTCTCTTTGCAAACACGTGTTTCTTCTTCCCAACACCCCCACAGCAACTGTTATCTTCCATGCAGGAATGTCCTGGGAAAGGTATCCTGAGGTGTTTCATTGGCCCCTTGTTAACCCCTTCCTGTGACTGGGTGTTTCTGTAAGCCCCTTGAGACTTCTAATTGGTTAACCTGTGATTCTCCCTAACTCTATAAATGTAACCCCCCCAACAATAAACTCTCTCTTGCCTCCTCTCCACGCCCGGTGTGCTGCCTCTGTGCCTGCCATGGGACCACGTGCGTGGGGGTAGGGGGGGCACCTCTCCCCTCCAGGCTCGGGGCCTGAAAAACCCTGTGGCTGGAGTTCCCTTTCCCCATCCCTCAAGACGTCGGAATGGTTCTTCAGATGGAGATGGAACTAGAACTGGGCTCCCCCACGTCATGGGTGGGGAAAGGGATCCAGACTGCTGTGTCCTCCCTCTGGTTCCCCTCTGCTATGGGCCCTGGTGTTTCTGTGTGCGATCTTATGCGCATGATGTAAAAATCAAACCTCCTGTGGTTAACAAGAAACCAAACAGTACACATTTCAACCAACAAGTGAGGGTTTGCAGCATCTTGAAGGAATGAACCTTCGAGATGGGACACTAAACCTGCTGCATAGCAAGAATCTGTTACAACATTTACAAGTTGCTCTGAAAACCTTTCCAAGGCAATATGGATAGCAGCCAGTTCCAGAACCTTGGTTCATGGTCTGCACCTCTTGTTCCTGTTGTCCTGCATCAGGGTTTACCCATGTCACTACAACTTTCCTGGTCCGTCCTGATGCCTTTTACTGGTTGGTGTTTGTGTCTGGTTGTGGCCTTTAAGGGTAAGTTACCCATTTCTGCTCAAAGCCTGTGTTTAGGGTAATGTACAGAAATGTCACCATCATAGCCTGCCAAGGCAGCTTGAAATCCTACATCTTCAGCCAGCATCCTTAGTTGCTGGGATGTAGGTGGTCACAGAGTCCTATCTGTCCGGCTCCTATAGACGCCCTCTGCCTTTAACGACAAGCTTGGCAAACATTTAATTAGTGGTCCACACAGTTTCAGGGGTGAATGGGGCAGAAACAGCCACTCTAGGACCCTCAGTGGATCCTTTTCAGTTTGATCCCACTGAAACAAAACTGCAAATGGCTGGAACCTGCTAGGAACAAGAGCAAGGCAGATTTGCAGTTCAGGATCTCTCCTTCTGCCTTGTTTGCTCTTGATTACCTTGGAGCATGGCTCTAAAGCCTGCTTTGCCTCTGCAGTCAGAGACCTGCTAGATGTTAAGTCTGAGTTACCCTTTAACAGTTCGAACAGGGGGTGTAACTCCTCTGTGGTTAAGTCTAAGATAGGTCTTAACCAATTGATGGCTCCTAGAAGTTTTTGCAGTTCATTTAAGGTTAAGGTATCATTTGCCTTAAGCCGAAGTGGCTGGGGCGAGATCTCCTGCTGGGTGATTCTCCATTCAAGGTAAGTCCAGGGCTGCGATCGCTGCATTTTTTCTGGAGTGACCTGCAATCCTGCGTCTTGGACAGCATTGGTTTAAGCAGCAACAACAGATTGCAATTCAGTCTCTTTGGCCGTGGCAATTAAAATGTCGTCTATGTAATGGTAAATGATTGCTGAGGGATAAAGCCTTCTGATGGGGTGAATAGCTTTTACCACAACAGTCTGACATATGGTCCGACTGTTCCGCATCCCCTGAGGAAGGACAACCCAGTGGTGTCTCTGCATAGGCTGTGCATTGTTCAGAGTGAGGATAGAAAAAGCAAACCGTGGAGCATCCTCAGGGTGCAGAAAGCTGGTAAAGAAGCAGTCCTTTGAATCAATTACAGAAACCCAAGCCACACCAATACACAATCCCCCAGCCAGGCTGTTAGCCACAGCCCTAGTCCACAACATAGACATACGCAAAGTGGGGGGAATACCCCACTCGCAACCCAAAACAGACTTAAATTCGGGGGAGGATCTGCGTGGGCAGGCGAGGAGTGTTCGTGATTTAAGTGTCAGGTTAGATTCTGGTTTTAGCGGGAGCACGGATCGTGGGGAAGGAACGGGAACCCTAGCTCGAGAATCCAGCCCACAGGAGCGAGGTACAGGGCCCCATTGCAGCAATGGGGGAGGGAACGCAGCAAATTCACCCCCTCATGCTGCAGATGAACAGTGACCACATGCTTCGGTACAGGCACAGACATCTGTCTCTCCCAGCTCATTCCAGTCGCGGGCATGGGAAGAGGGGAGGTCCCTTCCGGTTGACTGGGGGGTAGATGCCACGCAGAAGCGATGCGGGTGGGAGATTGGCAAGTGATTCATGTGTGTCCAGTCATATTCCGCCAGCGCCAGGCCCCTCAGTTCCAGCCTTTACCTTATGAGGTAACAAAGGAACTGAGGCAATTAGTAAGAGAAACTGATGTTTCCTCGACTCATACATTTGCATATTTGGAGACGTTGAGTTCAAGTTACATCTTTACCCCACATGACTGGAAAACCTTGCTGAAAATGGTCCTAACAAATACACAGTACAGCGTTTGGTTGATGGATTTTTGGGAGAATTGTGCAGTGTATGCAAATAATCCACAAGCAGGCTAACATGCAATCACTTAACAGAAGGGGAATTTGCCACAGTAGACTCACAAACAGGCTATCTCCGAGAAATTTATGAGGTGATTGCAAAACTGGCTTTAAGAGCAATGAGAAAACTCCCAAGTACAGACAAAGACAGTAATCTGTCCTTCACAAAGGTCTTGCAAGGTTCTGCAGAACCCTTCTCTCAGTTTCTCGATCGGCTGCAGGCTGCTTTAAACGGGCAAATTGAGCATGATGAAGCTAGATAAATGCTTTTTAAGCAACTGGTATATGAGAACTCAAATCCAGATTGTAAAAGAGCTTTGCAAATTCTCCCTAAAAGAGAAAGCCACAGCATTCCTGAGGTGGGAGCCTGCCAGGGTGTTGGGTCGGTCGAACACCAAACTGCTTCTCTGGCTACCGCCTTAAGTGTGCAGCTGAGAGTGCAGGAGGGGACAAGACCTAAAAGCGGTTGCTTTAAATGTGGTGCTGCTGATCATTTTCAAAGGGATTGCCCTAAGAAAACCCCCACACCAGTGTGCCAAAAGTGTCAGCAAGGGAAGTGGGGGTCAAAAAACTCCTCACAGCAGGGAAACTGGAGACAGGGGGCGAGGACACGCGCCCCAGCACAACAAACAAATTCAGCTCAGGAAAACAGGCTGGCGATCTGTGCTCCTCCACCACAGCCAGCGCTGGGCTGGATTTATCCAGCAGAGAACTGGTAACTATAACATCCACTCCTGTAGTGTTAATTCCTGCAGGGGTTTGGGGACCGTTGACCCCAGTGGTACATGCACTGTTAATAGGGAGATTGTCAACCACTAGGATGGGTTTGTTTGTTCTGCCTGTAGTAATTGACTCAGACTCCCACAGTGAGATTCAAATAATGGCATGGACTCCAGTACCCCGTCACATCCCTAAGGGACAAAAGATTGCCCAACTGATTCCCTTTTTCAGTGCATATCCTGCTGGGGAAGGGGAGAGATGCTTTGGATGCTCAGGGGCTTTTGGAAATGCAGGTGAGCCGCAAATTGGCAAAGGGCCATTACAACAACACAGCCTAAGATGATGTGCCAAATAGATGGGCATAGATTCACAGGCTTGGTGGACACAGAGGCCAATGTTACCATCACTAAGGACGCAGAATGGCCTCCTCATTGTCCTACAGTTTACCCAGCAGTGATTCTGGTATTTGCTGTTTTCTCTGCAAATCTGTCTCCTAGAAAAAGTTTTATGATACTATTTTCTAGGAAGAAGCAAAACAAAAGAACAAAACTAAGCAACTCTACAGAAGGCAAAAATCAAATCTTAAAATGAGTGTCAGCACTTTCAGGGTAAATGTACGGATCTCAGCAGTAGAACTAGCTCAGTGTGGTGGGCTATAAATATAGTCCTGTCTTTGTACTAGTGTAAGTGAAGTGGTTTTGTCAAATTCTTGCTCTTCAGCTCCAGAATCTTTCCTTTGCCTCAATACCCCACACCCTTCTCCTCCCACAGCCCCAACCACTGTAACCTGGCAGGGTGGGGGATCTCTGCCCTCTGATGACATCCCCATCCCTTCCAATCCCACCTGCAGCACCAACATTTGACAACAAGCAAACATGTTTGAACCCCAGTTTACCTGTCTCTAAAATGAGAATTATGGTAACAGTTACCCAGCACACCAGGGTGATGGGAGGATAAATTAATGTTTACAAAGTCTTTTAGGTCTACAGATGAAAATTGCTACAGTATATAAGTGCAAAGTAATTATGATTATCGTTACTTTCATTTGCATGTATAGACTGTAATTAGCTGTGGATTGTATTGCATTGACTTTGAATAATTTAAAAGCTCCCTTCATGAAGGTGTTACTTTAAATGTTTTCCGATTTTACATTTAATAATACCAAGGTTTAGCTTCTTTTTCCCTTTCCTTACTCTCTGATAATGATATATCCTACTCGGTTGGTTATTGGAGCCCTGAATACAAAATAGTCTAGTTCTCATCCTGCTTTCCTCCATTTTAGAATAGAATAGAATTCTGTCCTGATTAAGGAGCTTATTTAACACTGCAGGATGCCCTGGCAGGTCCGTCCTGTGCTGGAGAGAACCTCGGGCTCAGCACACCACTGGTACTCAGGGGCCATTCTTAGGACAACTCAAACTACCCCGTGCACAATGATGCTGTAGATGTGACAGTGCTTAAGTGTATCTATAGCTCTTGTGACAGCTGTGTTGACTACCCCCTGCATATTTACTTTGTGACTTCACTCCTTATTGGACACAGAACACCCTCATTTTCTTTTCTTTCTCTGCATATTTTTCAGCATAAAGGAGTAAGGAAGGAGGAACAACGGCTAAAGACTCCTCTGGGCTTGTGTCCTTTCAAATACTTCTGCAGTGTCTATTTAAGCCTTGTTTTGTCAGCCCATGTGTCACGTGTGACAGTTACCTTTGCTAGACATATCCTCAAGGTGAATGCAAGAATAGTCCTTGTAATTCCTGTTCTCTTGCAACTGAATGGATTTGGGGAAAAGAGATGCATCCCCCAGGTTGTTTCAAGACTCAACTGCAATTACAGCCAAGTTTATGTACGCAGAACTGGAGCAGTTCAACTGGGAATGTGGAGATCCCTCTATAGGGAAAAGAGGAGGCCAGGCCAGTGCTGTTTACTGGTGTAGGTTATATTGGGAACCACGTTGCACAAATTAAGGTGCCTCACTTAAAAAATGCTGAGCATCCATTGGTTTTGCTCTGCACCTTCCGGAAACATGGATATCTAAATTGCTTAAATGTCTAAAATCTGTTTGGTCTGATCTCAGCAGACGACCACTCACTGGTGGAGATGGAGGCGTGAGTTGCAGTACTGTTCCGTAGCGGTTCCCCTGAAACCAGAGAATTGTCTTCTAAGAATGTAACAAGCACTAGGTTTTTGTGATCTGTGAATCCCAGGAAGTCAAAGCCATTTTGTTTGCTTACTGACCCCAAACCAAAGGCCCTGTCTTTGGAGCTTATTTGAGATTTTTATTTTATGCTATGAAAGCAGAAGTAATTGTCCTTCCTTAAGCAAACACCAAAACCCAGACTTAAATTAACATCTCTTAATTAAGCAAAGGAGAAATTGTTGTTTGTATTACACGTCAGAACCCACACGTGTTGATAGAAGGCAGGAGCTGTATTTCCTCTTTCCTTGGTCCTGATTCAGTGTATGTGCCATGCCTTGGAACACCTCTCATGTCCCCTTTTGTGTTGGTGGTTACTTTGCATTCAGTCGAGCCTCATGCATGAGGCATCTGCTCCTCTGTCCTCTCAATGCAGCAGCTAAGAAACAGTAGAATATGTCCAACCAAATATTCTCATATAAGTTTCTGACTCCTTAGTTTCATAGTCTGGGCTCCTGACTGTAGCTGAAGATCTTAGAATCATCATAGAATCATAAAAGGGTTTAGGTTGAAAGCAACATTAAAACTCATCTTGTTATAACTCCCTGCCATGGGCAGGGACACCTTCCACTAACCCAGGTTGCTCCAAGCCCTGTCCAACCTGGCCTTGAACACTTCCAGGGAGGGTCAGCCACAGCTTCTCTGGGCAACCTGTGCCAGGGCCTCCCCACCCTCATGGGGAAGAATGGTGGAACACCACAGTACTCAGCAGCACACCTTGGCATGGCTTCCTGTGATGACTTCAGTGTCTGTCAGTGTCTGCAGGGAGGGGGCAGAGGATGGAGCAGGCTCTGCTCGGGGGGCCCAGCAATGGCACAGCAGGAACGGGCAGGAACTGATGCCCAGGAAGCTCCAACTGGACAGGAAGAAGAACTTCTTCCCTGGGCAGTGCCCCAGCTCTGAACAGGCTGCCCAGGGAGGGGCTGGAGTCTCCTCCCTGGGGATATTCCAGACCCATCTGGGCACAATCCTGTGCCATGTATTCTGGGATGATCCTGCTTGAGCAGGGGGGTTGGACCAGATGACCCACTGTGGTCCCTTCCAACCTTACACACTCTGCAATTACGTAACTTTGGGGCAACCTAGAAGACCACTTGAATTTTTTGTGAGGGAAATGCCCCTATTTTCCAATGCTTGAGCTAAATTTACAGTTGACGAGCTATCCATCACTTCAAAGTACCTTGCAAAAATTTGTACTGCCTACAGTTATATCTGGAAATCATAATCTCCTGGATGTGTTTGTCCCCCTGAGGAAAGGAGGCACAGCTCCGTCATCCTGTCGTTACCAGTGAAGAGCAGAGGCGTGAGGAGCCCGTGGAGGAGCATGTAGCTGAGATAGAGCAGGGCTAAGGGAAAACAAGGCATCTTTGAAACACTTTTAAAGGGGAAGAAGGTAATTTTTCCTTGTTATCTGCAGTAGATAGAACAAGTAGGTTTAGGCTTTATACTGCAGCCAAAGAGACTCAGATTGCTGCTACAAGAAATACATGGTGAGGCCTGGAACAGCAGGTCCTGCAGCCAGGACAGGATACAGGCAAGTAACTGAGGGGATTGATTATAAGTTATTTTGAAAACCTTTCTGGCCCTGGAAGACAAGACTGACTGGATCACTCATGCTTTGAGTCACAGGTTAGCTTCTAATCCCAGGACTTCCCTTTTTCACATGCTGAAAAATGCATAATTTATATATCAAGTCTGGGTAGAGATTTGCCACAGGGTGATTCATGCAGGCTAAATTCAGGCATCTAAATGAAGGGAGCATGGAGCCTAAGTGGTTAAGTCCAGGTAGCTCAGAAGTGTTTGAGGGATTTTTTTTTTCTTTTCCTGTTTTGAATAGCAACTATGGGCTTGGGACTCTCCATCTGCTTCTGCTGCCACCAATGAGAGCTACCACTGAGCCCTGCACTGAGCTCCCCAACAGCAAAATTAGCTGAGGTCGAGCTGGGGACTGTCTCTCCTTCCATTATAGCAATAGCCTAGGCACCCCTAATCTTTTAATCACCAATAAAAGAGAGAGTCCACAATGAAAAGCATTTGGGTTTCTTTAGGCTTTTCCTTGAGCAATGAGTCAGCTTTGCAAAACGATAACTGAAACCTGAATCTTGTTCAATTATTTGAAATGACTACAGGAAATCAAGTTATCCTGCAAGTCTGTTCATACCAATAAGCTCTTAGTTTCTCTTCCTCTGTAGCCAAGCACACAGTGATAACCTTGCAGGAAAGGTTTGGGTATCTCCCAGTAATAAGGTGGGCGTGTGTCCAGCGTACAGTGTTGGCTAGAACTGCTTGGCACGCTCAAGTGCAGAGATTGAAAGAAATCAAGAGTGTTTACTATATCTGTAACTGTGAATCAATGGCTTGTTAATCCATGGCAGCCTCATTTAAATTAACTGTCTCTGAAAGAATGAGTGATTTTATGGTGATGGATAATGCACGTAGAGTAAGACATTATTACAGAAGACGTAGAACCTGGGAACACCGTGGAAGTAGTTCATTTGAGAAGACAAGGCTGTTGTCAGCAACACTTTTGCAGGCAGTTTTGCGTGTTGAATTACTGTGGAGAGAAAGGGCAGGAGAATCAGCTGGCCTCAGCTGGCATAGTTGTGTGACTTCAGTGGAGATACAGGGATTTATGTCTGCTGATCTGATCCAAAGCCAGAGATAAAGTCCATGAAGAGACTTCTGGTGATTTCACTGGGTTGAGATTACCAGTATATAAACTCACAATGCTCAGCCACGCGAGCCTCACCATACCCCTGGTACTCCTGAGGTGTTAATATTGCTCCTCTGAACACTGGAGGCTGCAGTGCTCACCCTGGAACAGCTGAGCACCTCATCTTCCTGAAGGTGCTTCATTCATGTGTTCTGTCTGTATCCCACCAACACTGCATTAAAATTGAGGTAAATCAGGGCCAAAAGAATTAGACTAAAAGGTGGATGCAAGAAGAAAGATCTTCCTCAGTTCTCTCTAACAGAATTCCTTATTGGCTGATGCCATTGAGATGTTGAGTCCCCACATAAACTTAATTTTGTAAGAATGGCGACACCAGATCAAACAATCTCCTCTCCAAAAGCATGACATGGTTTGGGGAGTTAGACATGAGTAAACTTGGACTTTCTTTTTCCCTTTGCTTTTTCTCCATGGGTTTTCAGGATGCTGGCTTGGGCTGTGGTTATGAAAACAGTGCAATGCTATTCCCGGTCAGTCCCAGCCCTCTGCTGTACAGTAGGAAACATGTTGTTGTGTTGTATTTTGTGAAGATAGGCTGGGAGCCATCTCTTTGAGTTCCTGGTATTAGGTATGAGATAAGAAGATTATATACAAGCACCTTTTTTTGAAGTTGTACTCACAAGCAGAGTAAATAAGAGTAATTCTTTAGGGACTCAGTATTCAGATCACGTCTGTTGTTGCCGTAATTAGGCTTAGTTTACAAAATCTGCCTTTTACAAACTGCCTGGTGATTTTTTAAGTGCCCAGTTAAGTTTAAAACAAAATCATTAACATCTGTGATGTTAGAGGCCTGAGCAATTGTAACGTGAAAATCTTAGATAAGAGTAGTTAGCCTCAGTCAGACTCCAAATTGAATCAGACAGATAGCTGTGATTTATTGTGTGACAGATAATAAAGGGTGCTTAAGGAGTGTAAAAGAGAAGTCAATTTAGGATGACCCTTTCCTTGGTACATCCTCCCACCTCCAGACAGTGGGTGGTTTAAAATCATTCTGGCAGCTGGAACAGGCAGTGCAGCCTCAGCAGCACCATGCGGGACCTGACCTGGTTCCTGCAGACAAGACAGTTCAATGTGACATCCCATTGATATGACTGCCCTGCTCTGGGCATGTAAATTAGTATGTCCACTCACTAGTTGCAGCCCGAGAAGGTGTATAGGTACAATTGTGATTTGTGATTAGCAGTGACAACCTGTAGCTGTCCTCTCCACCTCAAAAACCTGCTACAACCCCTTCACTGAAAGCCACTGGAACGGTTGAACAGTCCCTTTAATTAGGAGTGTATTAATAAATCCATCTTGCTCTCTAATCCCCACACACATAGTGCAGTGATTCATTAGCACAGGAAGAGGCAATTTAGATTTCCTCAGATAATAACAGCTGTCACTAATCAAATTAAAAAAGGAAGTGCAAATCTGAAGTTGGGCAAACTGGTCTGGAAGGGAGGAAAGCGACAGGCTGGAGTAAAGGACCTTCATCACAGCTGAAAGCAGGAAAGGGACTGCTGGCAGAGGAAATTCTGAGGGGCATCTGCCAGTCCTCATCAAAAGAATTGTCCTAGTGCATGGAGAGACTGTGGCCCCACTGCTGCCCCCATGTCTAGAGACTGAGAGAGTGCTCTTGATGACATGTACACCTTCAGTGGGGCTTTGGAATGTGCAGAAATAGCTGGTGCACATCATGGAACAGTCCTCGTCATCTACAGAGAACCATCCAGGCTGTACCAGCAGCAACTCCAGCTCAGGGGCTTCTCTCTGGCAGGCATCAGAAGCAGATACCTGTAAGCAGACTGTAAGAGTTGAAATCCCCAACAGACAGATGAGGAACAAACATCTCACAGAAGCCCACACTGGAAGAAAATATGAAGATCCCTTCCCTGATTTTGACAGCCATTGACTTTAGACAGCCATGATAGGCACATGTATTTCCACTGCCTTTTAGAATCTTTTTTGCTTTTCCTTCAGGAACATCCCATGGCAATGAGTGCTGTAGGCTAATCACATTATGAAAAGATTTCTTTTTGTGGCTTTGAATTTTTTCCTTTTAACCTCCTTGAAAGCTCCTCACTGGTCTGCTGTGGCAAGAACTGAAGGTCTCATCATCCCTTTCCCAAGGTATTTGTGGTGTTATCCATTCCTGTTTGTCCCCATTGTGAAGCAATGGCTTATCAATTGGTTTTTGTCTGAAGAGGCATTTGGTTAGTTGGTTCAGCTCCATGCGGAGTACGAGAGACACAGGGCCATGGCCACCCACTGGGTGAGGGGGCACAGACCATGTGCAGGGCCCTGACCCTGGGGTGGAAATTGATGAGGATTCTTCATGTATCTTCCTCGTTCAAATTTTGATCAATTGATGAAGCCTCTCTTGGTTTGATAGTTATAAGCAATTAATGTATGGGATAACAGGAGAAGCATGAAGTGACCTGTCCCCAGCCCTTGCTGCCACTCATGCTATGTGATCTCAGTCACTGCACACTTGTGCCTCATGCTTTGCCCTGAAGCAGAGCAATTTTGAAGGTTTTCCTGGTGTCCAGCCTTGCCTATGTGTATTGAAAGCAGGAGATCAAAGGAATGAAAGTGCTCCCTTAGCTAACACTACAATGATATAAGCAATTAAAATATGAATTAATCTAAGCAAGATGAAAATGCAGATTTTGAACAGAAGCTGTTGAAGTCACCTTGAACTTGTGCTTAGTGCTGTTTAACCTGGGTAATTAAGGACACCTACACACCATTAAAAACCTTATAATTCTAAAATAAAATTATAGAGTCATAGAATTGTTTAGTTTGGAAAAGACTCATCAGATCAAGTCCGACTGTTAACTCAGCATTGCCAAGCCGACCACTGAAACACGTCCCTAAGGGCCACATCTGTACATCTTCTAAATCCCTGCAGGGATGGTGACTCCATCACTTCTGGTGCCCGCTCCTGGGCATCCTGTTCCAATGATTGACAGGCCTTTAGGTAAAAAAATTTTCTCTAAAGTCCAATCCAATCTCTGGTGCAACTTGAGGCCATTCCCTGCCATCCTGTCACTCGTTACCTCAGACCCCCACCTGGCTCCACCTTCCTATCAGGGACTTGTAGAGAGTGAGAAGGTCCCCCCTGAGCCTCCTTTTCTTCAGGTTGAGCCCCCCCAGCTCCCTCAGCTGCTCCTCACAGGACTTGTGCTCCAGATCCTTCTCCAGCTCTCTTGCCCAAATTCCACGGGGGAAATGGGGTTGAGTTATTCAGAGAAAGGAAAAGGGGTAGCAGGAACAGAGGACTGTGTGTTTGTGGTAGATCATGTCAGCCAGTCGAAGGAGGGGATTGTCCTGCTCTGCTCTGCCCTGGGGCGGCCTCACCTGCAACATTGGGGTAGTTTGGGGGGACACAATGTAGGGAAGGGATTGAGCCATTAGAGAGTGTCCAAAGGAGGGATCGAGGGTGGGGAAGGGCCTTGATTTGAAGGCGTGGGAGGACACTGAGGGCACTTGGTGTGTTCAGCTGGAGCAGAGGAGACTGAGGGGAGACCTCACTGCAGTTCCACCTTCCTGGGCAGGGGCAGAGGAGGGGCAGGGACTGAGCTCTGCTCTGGGGGGACCAGGGAAAGCCCCCAGGGAATGGCTGGAGCTGTGTCAGGGCAGGCTCAGGTTGGATCTCAGGGAAAGGTTCTTCCCCCAGAGGCTGGTTGGGCACTGCCCAGGCTCCCCAGGGCAGTGGGCACAGCCCCAAGGCTGCCAGAGCTCAGGGAGGGTTTGGCTGATCCTCTGGGGCACAGGGGGTGACTCTTGGGGCTGGGCCTGTGCAGGGCTGAGGGTTGGACTCCGTGATCCTTGTGGGTCCCTTCTAATTCAACATATTCTGTGCTTCTGTCCTTGACCATAACAATCTACCTTCAAAGCTATTGGGCCAGGTCTGATACTTTGGAAGGACGTGTGACTGTTCCTTCCCAGAATATGCTGGAGGCGTCTGAGAGAGACCTTTGGGCCAGGACCAGGGCAAGAGAAGCACAGGGAGAACTCCGAGAGTGGCAGGGAGCTGATGACGGGTGCGGTGAATGAATCCACGGGAGACAGACTTTGTCCAGGCAGAACTCACTTGTAACTTTATTATCCCATATATACACAGAATAGGGGGCTGAGCTATCAAGCAGGGTCAGATGTTTCTTATCTGCACACATACCACACACACCCCCAGAGCTGCCTTCAACCACAAAGAACAATCCTGCTTCAAGCGGCTTTCCAGCTTGACCTTGCGATTCTTTTCATACACACACACTAATTGTAGCTCTGCCTCACTCGGGACCACAATATTTTTGCTTTAATATTTACTTCTTCTTCTATCATCCATGTGGCTGGTGTTGTCTTGTTTAGCTGTTCCTGCAGACAGGGGGTCAGGGACAAAACCAGGTCTCAGCAGTGGCACACAAAAAGGCTTCTTAGGTATCCAGAGTGCCTGCACACCAGCCTGCTGCTGAGCACTGCTTTGGGAGAAACCTTTAAGGAAAGGGAACCCTTATCCACATAGTCCTGAGTATAGTAAAAAGAAAAGCTGTTATTTCTGATTCCTATGTAAAGAAAACCCCACTGGGGTGTTAAAGCCCTTCCATGGTGTCATGGTAGTGTAGTTCTGGGCAGATCTGGCAGAGAGATCTGACTGCCTCGCTGTCATAGCAGTGTTTCTCAGCAATCTTATAGTACAATTTTTAAGACATCTTCATTGTATGCAGAAAATTTCATCCAATATTGGTCATTTTGCATTGTACAGGGTATTCAAAACAGAAATCACTTATAAAGACAGTCAGTGTTTACTATATGTTGTCAGCTTTGCAAGCCACCAAATCCCCAGGCTTTTTTTTCCTTAACCTGAGAATCTCAGGCATTATTAACTGATCTAAAATATGTTCTAAAACATCTTTGCTGTGAACTGTTCCTCCTTTCTGGTCCATCCAGTAAATAAACCAGTGGAAGCCCTCAGGCCTGTGGGGACAGTACCTCCTCTCCCCTGGAGAACAGCAGCACTGATGAGTGGAACTCACTGGACTCTGAAAAATGGAATATTCTTCACATTGAGGTAAATTTTAGCCCTTTTATCCTCTCACAAAATCAAGGTGGGCAGAGGGCTCATTGCTGCTGCTGCTGCTTGGCTATCCTAATATGAGTGAAAACATTTCTAGTGGTTGTTGGGAATTCCCAATTCTGGAATGCCCAACTAAACTTTAGTCAGAAGGAAATATATTCTCCCAGCTGCCATGGAGATTTGGTATTTCCCACCTATCCTGATAAGAAAACTTATTGGAAACAATAATGCCCTGGGAGAAGTAATGCTTTTTATGCCAATAAGCTGCATGTAAAAATGTTTAATCGCTTTCCCTCAGCCCCTTGACTGTCAGTAAAGATTCAACACAGTTTCCACTGACACATGAAAGCTTCTTTTTAACTGTAGCTAGTGCTGAATTAGTTCCTAAACAAACCTCTAGTAATCACTTGAAAGGACTGTGCTAAGTATATTATAATGGAACTCATAATAAACACATTTCCCTGAACTAATGCTATAGGATCAAATACATCAGGTTCCTGTGTTACCCACTGAGCCAAGAGAGGGAAATGGAATTGAAACATTGCTTATGTCATTTATACACGGGAGTGAGAGACATGCTTTCTCATTACAGGTACTTTACAGCTATGCTTAAATAAAACACCTTCTGTTGGCTTGCCCTTGAACTCTGTCCCCTTCATCTAATTAAGCAAAACTCTGTGAAAGAGAAATGTACCTCCGAGCTCACCCTGCAAACTGTAGAGCACTGTACAGACTCAACTCTAATCCTGCCATCAGGAGGAGTTTGAAAAGCTTAAATCAATTGTCTGTGGAAAATCAACTAGGAAGCAGAGAAGTTTGCCTTTGTGGCAGGTGGAACTGATTCAGCTGTGGAATGCTTTCTGTTCAGAAAGAGTTATATTTGAGCTCCATGACAGCAAATACTGGGAGAGAAACTGAACCACTTTCTATTCCATGACAAGCAAAGAACCAGCCGGAGCTGCTTGCAGGCCACTGACTCGATGCTTCAGCTGGTGACAGCACTTCTGCTGTCATGCCTCTTGTGCTGATATACTTCAGGCATTCTGGTAAATTCACTGTTCCTCCTTCACTCTGTTATTTTTGTGAAAACATGAATTTGGTTGACACTGCAAGTTACTGCAGCATATAAAATAGCCCAGCAAACCCTGAGCTTAGTGATAAGCATTTTCTGGTTTCTGGTGGTGTGCATTTAACACTTTCCAGAGCTTGAAGATCATTGAGAACAAGTAAGAATCCTCAGTGAAATGAGTTAGTGTCAACAGTAAGTAATTTGGTTTTACTATGCATCAGATATCTCCAAGGGAGAAGAGGCAATGCAGTACTTCAAGTTATTAAATCACAGGTTTGAACTGTGGGGTTTTTTCTCTGAAAACCCAGAGTTGACTCAGTGTCTGACAACAGCTGAGTGTCTTGGCATTACAAATGAAAGATGGAAATGTGAATTGCTCTGGAAGACCAGCTTTGCCCTAAGCATCCACCAGTCACCTCATCATCTGCGTTGAGCTGTGCTCAGTCTTAGAGAAGAGGTGAACCGTGTAAACCCAATATCAGAAAGCAGTTTCTGGTCTCTTCTTTCACTAGTTTTCCTTCCTTGCTTGCTTGCTTGCTTCCTTCCTTTCTTCCTTCTTCCCTCCCTCCCTTCCTTCCTTATTTCTTTTTTTTCCTTCTTCTGGGGATATTTTTCAGAGTTGTGTGGTACTTGGTACTACACAAGTGAGCAATAAAGCAAAAATTGCCACAGAGTCATTTTAGTGAAGTGACATTAAAGTTGTCATTTACTTGCTGTCATTTAATTGACAGGGCTTGAATTAGGAGAACATGTCAATGGATTTCTTCTGCTGGGGATGGGGTGTGGAGTTTGTCACATGGTGATGGGGGAGAGCAGCACTTTAGCTTTTCTCCATTGCACAGAAAACATTGTCTTGTCTTAATGTTCCGCTGACGCTGCAAGTAGTCACTGGCTCTAAAGTGCCAAGAAGAGGAAGAAAACAGTCTGCTGTTAAATCTGCTTTAGTAGCAAGATAAGTCTTCAGGAATCCTTTTAACAAAAAATCAGTTCATAAAGGAAGGGTGGTTACGGAACTGAAGAACTTGATTATATTTCTTGCCCTCATTACAGCCTGAATAGTGATGGAGAAAGAAGAAAAGCAGAAGAGAGTGAAACTCCGCTTTTCAATGGTCAAGCAGTAGCAATTGAGAGATCTTCCCTCAGAACCACCTGGCAAGAGTAAACAAGAGGCCAGACTGAAAAACAAAGATAGGTGGTCAGGTAAGTAACTGGTCAGACAGGGGGAGGAGTGGAATGAGTGAGGAGCATGTTTCAGTTTTCACTTTCCACAACTGACATTTACTTGTTGTATAAAGTAGTATTGAGATGACTATTAAACAATGCAGGTCTAACACTAAAAAACTTATCACAAGTGATTTGCTCTGAGGTTTTTCAGGGTAGCATCACAAAAATCCCACAAAAGCCCCTTCTGCCTTGCCACCTTTATTTGTAGAGTTGTACAGCTAGTGTTGTAATTACAAGTTGGTACAAGCTAAATTAATTGCCCCTAGTCTGTTTTTAATGAGAATCAGGCAAGCTTGGTTATCTTCTAACATGTCCAGGAAAGCTGGATGAGGGTAAGTGCACCCATGCATTTTATTGATTTGAGTTAAAAATTCAACTGTCTCCTGAAATGAAACCCATAAAAACCAAAGCACATTCTGAGTTCTAAGAGTCTCTTTCACACATAGAGTACCAATGTTTCTAAATGTCCTTTTCTCCAGATACAGAATAAAACTAAGAATATTTAATAGTTAATACCCAGTATCTTATTTTAGAGAAACAATTACTTTATAATAGAGTTACAGATAATGTTTTAAAATTGCATATATCATACCAGGGGTGTAAGAGTCACCACCATGAAAGCATCTCTGAGACACAGAGGGTGAAATCCACCCCTCCTTCAGCTCAAAATGAAATCTGTACCACCAAATTTGAAGTCTGGCACAGAAATAAATGTCACCTTTGGTGACCACCAAATGTGGCTTTGGTGGCGTTTGCAATATATCTCACATTTTCTGTCAGAGTTACTGGAAAATACCAAGGTATCTCAGAAATCCTGACAGGGGATATTGATTGTGAAACGCTGGAAGAGGGCTGAGTTTAAATACAAGTGGTGTATGTCAGAGGAGTTGCTGATGGGTGCAGTGCACGCTGACAGCATGGACGGGGCTTTCGTGCAGGGCATTACCTCCAAGGAGGTGACTGCCAGCCCTCGCTTTGAGAGCTGAAACAGAGACAAGGAGTGACACAGGCAGTGCAGGAGCTACCCTGAAGCTTTAAGTCACCCCAGTCTAGGCTTGATGCTGGCCTCTCTCCAGAGGATGCTGTGATGGACGCCGGGCTGGGCCTGACTCACGTGCGGGTCCATGAGATCACAGCTATCACGAGTGTCAAGTCACATCTAGGTGAACTTCCCTGGAGTCAAGCTTTCTGCTGTCATGCCCCAAAATACTTCACTGAGACATGTAAGTACCTTAATATGGATTTAGATGCCTATCTTTTAAGCACTTAAGATCAAAAATCAGGCTGCAGGTTTGATCTGCCTTGTGTTTACTCTCTGCTGTGGTGAGTGAAGCCTCTCTCCGTGGCCACTGTGGTCCCTGGAGGAAAAGCTGTCTTCTCTGTCTCTGAACTCAGTTGAGGTAGGGCCAGAGCTGGCCAGCAGCACAGAGCCCAGAGTCTTGTGGGGTTACTCGTTATAGCAAGGGATAAGAAGCAGAAAGACTGGACTGGCATGGGCGTCTCATTCACTTGGTTTTTCTGAGTCCCCACAACCCTTAACCTGGGGACAAATTGATGATGGTTTTGTGATGTGATAGCATAAAGGAAGGTAGAAGAAAGCAGTTCTTAGAGGGTAAAATTTAGGGGACAGCAATGTTCTGCTGGTGATCCGCTGCCTTGGAGGGCCTTTTTGCAGTGTGTGATCAAGGCCCCTGCTGCCCAGTGCTGGCACTGTGAGTCCACTCAGAGCACTACTGTCACTTCCTACGTATGCAGTGATGCTCTGTGAGCCATCACTACTGCTCTCTCCTTCCCCAGCTCCTGGGAAAGCTTAACATGACCTCTCCTCTATCTCCTTCATGTTCCCAACTTCTCAGCCGAAGACGTCCTCGGTTTCTGTGGTGTATCTGCTTGGAGGAAGCGTTTTCTTCTTTCCAGCTTTCTTGTGCCTTTTTCTAAGTGCATGTCCCACTCTGCTCTGCCATGTTGCACCTGCTGGGCTGGTTTTCTTCTTCCTTTTTAATACTTGAAACGTGTCTTACCCTCATTAACATCCTGCTTAGTAAAATAAGAGCTACAGCACAGAGATGTTTATATGAAGCTGACTTATTATCCAAGACTGGAATAACAAGTGTTTCTATGGGATGAGACTGTGGGAAGAAACATGAAGGACAGGCACTAATTACCCTTTAAGGAACTCCAGCCTAATACTCTCCTGCTGTTAATTCTTCATTTTCCTGATCTCCACAGTCACAGTAGTAGTGCAGTTTGAGGAGGTCGGGCCTATATTTGCTTGAAATTGATAAATGCTTTAATAAACTGATCTCTACAGCCAGTGTCAGAGTGCAGCAAAGAGACAGGCAGCTGATCGTGTTGGGACAAAGGGCTGCACTTTGGTTGAGCAGCAGCCCTGTCTCATCTGCAAGCCAAAGTCCCTGTTGCTCAGGTATCTCCTCTTGCCTAATTAAATTGTCTATGTGTTTTGGTGGAGAGAGATGCAAAGTGCAGCAGCAGTGTACAGTGCTTACCTCACCTGAGTGATTTCTGCAGCACTCACTGTAGGAGTTAGCTAATGGCAGGGTACGGGAGCCTCCTGCTGAGTTTCCATTACCTTGTAATTTTCAGCTCCTTCACTGCTGCAAGAATGTCCCTCTGTCTTGTAATTCCTCCAGCATTCATGTCTCATCTTCTCCAGGCTTGAAGTACATAAGATGCTTTCTACTGGGGGATTTATTGAGATAAGTTATTGAAGTCAAGCAGTGAGGCAAGCATCCAATATTATGCTATTCATCTCTGAATTTATGTTCCCTCTTTCTTTTGAAGATCTAATGTAATCACAAACAATTTGTTTTGTATATGTTTAAAAATTCATCATTTTCTTGTACAATGGTAAAAACCAGCACTTGTAGCTCATTAGTGGTGGGATTCACAAAACATCTGGCTTTTCCTTTTGATGTAATTTCTGTGTGACTAAAATTCAGCCTTCATTCTGAGTGGTTCAAATGAGGAGGTAAAATTGCTCTGCCAGAAACCCTTTGCATGTGCCCATGAGTCAGCCTGGGCAATCTTCCAAGTTTGAGACAATTCTAATTTTTATTTTTCCTCTGGCAGATTCTGACCGTCTTCCTGGGTTGTGGGAGAAGCCCCTTCTGCTGACCCTTTCGTAGGGTGGGTCTCTGCTCCTGGGCTCCTTCTTCTGTTAAAGCCCCTGGAGCTCCATGTGCTCGATGCTGTACAAGCATTTCAGAGTTGAGAGCCTGGTTGTGAGCTTCCAGCTCACAGGAAGTGAGAGAAAGGTGGTAGGATTGTCCCTACCCTACAGCTGTGGGTGTTAGTAGAGATTTTAAGGGCACGATTTACAACAATGGCAAGCACATAAAAATTCCATGAGGTAGCAACTCAATTCAGTGTGTCTGGAATTAAGCAGACTGTGAGCAATCTGGCCAGTCTTACTTGGGTGTCTGTGGTTGAGCTGGGAATTAACCAAGCCTTCTTCTTTGTTAACCACAGGCCAACCACTTATTTTTGAGGAGCTGACATTTGACTGTAAGCTGAATGTTCAGAACGAATAAAAAGACCCCAGGAGCCACAGCAGATGAAGAGTCAAGCACTGATCACAAGCAACAGTACCTGTGTAAAGCATGGGCAAGGTCTTTAGGGCTTACTCCAAAGCACACTGGAGTCAGGAGGAGTCTCTTCTAAATGTCAGGTCAGGAACTTACTACTGCTGTGTCAGATGTTAGAACTGTTGCTGCTGTGTACTGCTAACATAATACTGATTTTTTTTCTAGGGCAACAAATCACACTACCCAAGTTGATAGGAAGGAAAATGTGACCAGACAGCAAAATTGCCAACTTTACAGAAATGGTGAAGCATCCTGGGTCTGCAAAATCTACGTTGAGCAGGATGTATTTTCCTTTGCATAGGTTAACAATATTGTCGAACTATTCAGTTGCTCCTGACAAGAAAGGTGAGAAAGCAGCCATAAGCTCAACAAAGCCACACATAAAACTTCAGAGGAGGGTTTACTGCCCAACTGACTCAGCAGCAGCTGACAGCCCCTGATTCCACCTCCTGCCATGTCTGTCAGCCTGGGCAGATTTGTTCGTTTATAGAGCTTAATCCACTTCCAGCTTAGTGGAAACTTCACAAATTCACTGGAGATCTGTGCCTGACTGGGATGGCTGTTGCAGGGCTCAAGATGCAACTGAGCTCTTTTCATAAAGGTGTCTGTTTTCAAATGTATGCACAAAACAGTGTGTGACAGCATCTCCCTGTCACTGGGAGATGCTGACACTCTTCCTGAGATTACCTTCATCCTTTGGATGTGGATATGCACTACTGCTGAGGCACAACCATATGCTGGTGGTGGTGGATCAACTTGTCCTCCAGTTACACCTATTTCTCTCATTACTTACTGGCCTCCTGTATCTACCCTGTCAGTCTGGCAGGTTGCAGTTTACATTCCTGAGGCAAAACCTCATTTTCAAGGTGCATCCACTGGTTACAGTACCTGAAAACAGGTTTCACTGGCATGGCCCACCACTTGCTCAGTCTCCAGCTGTTTGATCTCCCCTGTGACGATCATGACAGACAGAAAAAAAATTACTTTCACAGAGGAATCTGTCTTTCCAAAAGGGATTTACAGGCAGTGAAAAGTAATGCTGAAATGAAGCTGTGCACAGGCTGCTGATAAGGGGCCGTGTCACAAGTGTTTTAGGTTGCTTAGAGAATCACTGGCAAAGGTATTGGCAAAAGAAGGTGTAATACAAAAGTGAAAGCACAACAAAGTTCATTGGCAGGGTTCACTCTACTACTTACTAGATGGTTAAAGCACACAAAGAAAAAGCAAACTAAAATCTAATATCAATCGATCTAAAACCAGAATCCACCCAAAAATGATCTGTGTGGAGCCTGGGGGGAGGGGATGGGGGGTGGAGTGAAGGGTAAGGATAGTTAGGGTCAGAGAAAAAAGGAAAAAAGGAGACCCTCTCATTGAGGCACAATATTCAGAGTGGAATCCCTTGCCAAACTGAGCCCTGGACTTGACCAATGTTTTATCCTTAAGGTTTAATAGCACTGAAACTTAACAGCACTTAATCAATAGCTTAAGTTAAACAACCTAACAAAAGACTCATACAGAATTTACTGTAGCACAACAGTAACTCACAGGGCAGACTTACTTACAAATCTAAACTACTTAAGAACCCAGGAGAGCAATATTCACGTACATTTGCTATGTCATATTCACACTTGCACATGCACAGACCTAAAGAGTCTGTACAAGGTACCTGTGAAAAATGCCCCTGGAGTTCAGTGAAGGACTCACGTTGGGGCCTTTGCACCTTCTCAGCAGGTGAAGGGTTCGAGGAGGGGGGGGATCAGCCCAGGCTCTGTTGTCGTCACTCAGCAGGATCCTCCAAATAGAGCAAACTTGAGATTTCATGAGCTCTGAGAGGCCCCACTCGAAGGTCGCTGTCACAGCTGCTGCGGCCCAGGGGAGCTCAAAGGGTCTCACTCAGCACCACTGTTTATAGGGTTGCAAGAGAGTGGGCTTTAGTCATGGGAATTTTCCATCCTGGCCACAATTTGGGTTGGTAACTTTCTCTGAAAGTTCAATAACAAAAATGTTTCTTCCCTTGGGTTGTTATTCAGGCACGAAAATTAAGTTTCCAAGGCTGTTTATTAAAAAGCAGGAGCTCTTTAAGCAGCACCAGTTCCTGAGAGCAGCCGGTGTTTCTGAGCTCAGGAGGAGCTCAGTCCAGGTGCTGTTTGTCAAGGCCAAGGCCTAATGAGCATTTCTCAGATCATACTGTGGGCTGAGGGGATGCACCACCACAGGCTGGCATGGGTGTCAGGTGCCAGGACCCCAGAGCCATTCAGATTGATTACAGTGTGGGCACAGTTAAGGAGGTCTGAGTTTCCAGCTCCTATGGTCACTTTTTAATGTCTCTCTTGAAAGATTCCAGCTGGTCAAGGGACATCTCTCACCATCCTATGTTTGGTCTGGCTGCCTGTCTATACTCTTACTCCTTCCAGAAGATGACCAAGGGCTCGTGTCAGAAGTCAGAGCTGTAGGGAAGCCAAGGCCTGTTCTTCCAGCTGCCCAGAGCTTCCCCTGCCGGGCCATGGGTTGCCCTCGGGAGGAGGTTGCTTCAGACGCCCAAGGCTGGTAAAAGCTGCAGAACTCGGGTGGTTCAGTCCAGCAGAGGTTGTGGACACAGCTGAGGATGGGTCTCCTCATCCCCCAGCCAGCTCCCACCATCTGAGGTTCCGTTTTGCTGTATCTGGATGTGGCTGAAAGGGCACCAGCTGCAAACTCCCAAACTGAGCCGTGAACTCAGGCCGCGATTCAGAGCTCATTTTATTTGCATGCCATTAAATATGTCTGGAGGAGGGTTTCTCTGAATGCACTGCACTTTTACTAGTCAAAATCTCTCATGTTTTAAATGAAGTATAACTTGGAAAACTTCTGTTCTAGTATTGGTCAGATCATACTCAGACCTTATTTAGAAAGCCCTTGTTTGAAACAGAGGAGATCACATGCACTCCCAGATCCTTTGATTTGAACATAGCCAGTATGTCCTTCAGCCTGTGTGTTTGTCACACTGGAGTCCTAGTCAGTCTTTGCAAAAACAGAATCTCATGTACGTCTTCTCCAGGAAAGGGGAGTTTAGAGAGATTTCCGTGCAGCAGATGGTGAGGACGCTGCGTTGTGTATCACCGTGGAGAGCAAACCACAGCAACTGTGGGATATGGCAACCCTAAAAGGCAGGAAAAGAAGAAAACTCCTAGCACAGCACATACAATGTGTGTGATATACTCGAGGGATCATTGTTAAACAGTGAGGTTCTTCAGTGTTTTGCTTCAACATGTGATAAACATTTGTATGGCCTCTCGTAGGCAGCAGACTCCAGGATACACTGAGCTGTTGGGTCTGAGCCTCCAGACACCCTGTGCTGTGTGTGACACACCTGGGACATGTTCACAGCACACGGGGTGTGTGGAGTCAGGCTGGGTGCTCTCCATGGGCTCTCCTGGCCCTGAGGCCCATCAATCCCTGTCCACCCATGGCATGATGGCTGCTCTGTGCCTGGCACAGCTCTCGGGAGGACTGGGGAGGCCAGGGCTGGTTTGCAGCTCCATCAGCAGTTTTGCACATCTTGCTGCCCAGAGCCAAGTTCAGCGGTACAAGAGTGAGTTTGCCCTGGTGAGGGCATCATGCCTTGTACCTCACGCATTAGGTGACAAGAGAGAGTTCCTTCTCCCAGCGACAGTCCTGAAGCAGGGATTTTGTGTAGTGTCATGTTTTTCAGTGTTGTGTTTTCAGTTGCACAGTTCAGGCTATTTGTAAGATAAACCCATCTGTCTCCTACGCAGCTAACCTGCTTCATCTCCCCACTTGAGCTTCTGGTTTGCCTGGCAGTTACCCAAGGACTTAGGTTAAAGAATCAGCATTTGTAAAGGGAAACAAATTGCCTGAGGTGTTATTGAACCTATATCAACTGTTTAACATAAGGGTTTTCGTTCATTTATTTATTTATCCACTTATTTGTGGCACCTTCCTGTAAACACATGGCTGTAATCACTGAAGCACACTGTGGTTTGAAGCACTACCCTGGCGAAACATGACCGCTTTTGTCTTTCCCCAGAGCTCTCAGAGCTTCAGATGGAAGAAGAGGGAGAATTAAAAAGGTTCTCATTATGCTCTATTATGCATTAACAAAACCCTGGCACTAACACAGTGAATACGGATGGACATGAAAATAATTGCTTGGTGCAAGTCAGATTTGCGTTTTTCCTCTCACTTTATTATCTGGATGCTGAAGGGAATATTTAGTGAATTATGGCATGGGAAAGTAGGTCAACATCAAACCTGGGATGGAGGGGAAATGTGGCCGAAAAGTACAAGACTGACCGTCTTGTATATGGGCAATTGAAAGATATACTGAGATTACAGCCAGAATGATCCCATAGTTCTTCCTCTGCTTGCACTTTTGAAGAGCTTGGCTGTGAAACAGTTGTGTAGGCAAGTCATTTAAAAAAAAAAAAAAAGGAAGATCCCTGTATTGATTTAGGCAGAAAAGTCAAATGTTTCTGTTGCTGCAACTGTGATAATGAATTCAAAAATATTTCAGGAGCTTCTGGCTTTCAACATGACATGACAAGGGGATGTGTGTCCTGGAGGAGAACCACCCCAACATGGCAGGGAGTGGTGGGGAGGATTAATGACTTCGCTGCTGAGCCATGCACAATGCCCAGCATCAGGAGGGCTTTGCTTTAATGAAACCTTCAGCCCTCTGCAGACCCTGAATAGCAGCTGTGGAGAAGTTCAGCACAATAGAACAAGGGTCGGCCTGAAAAAGTGGAACTGGAGTTAAAAAGTGGCAAAGAGATAAGGGGACAGTTAAGGGTGTAAGGAAAAAGTTGTGGGGTTTTTGCCTTTGGTAACAGCTGGTTGCAGCAGTCCTTGTTGGGAAAGGCAGTGTTCTGGGAGATGAGGTTTGTGTGCAGGGATTTCAATGCATTCTCCCAGGGACTGGCCCACTGGAGAAGGGCCATAACTGATCCATCCTGTTTGTCTTATCCTTATTTCTGGACCTGCATTGATGAAGCAGAGCCTCATCATGAGAGGTGCCAAACCAACAGATCAAACACACTTCTCCTGCCCCAGGGTGGTTACAGTTTTCATGTAAGAGAAAAGGCAAAGTTTATGTAAAGCAAAGGAAAGCAGGTAGAAGACATGAGGTGAAATGCTACTGTACCACCTGTCTTCCTTAATGCCAAGAGCTTTGGGGAAACTAGGCTTAAAGCACATCAAACTCAACACTTTCTCTAAACTTCACTGTTCTACAGTTAAATGGACTAAAAAAGGACAAAAGTGTCGTTTCTTCTCACAGGTGGTGTAAGGAGTGTTGACTCAGTTGACTCTGCAGTTTGGAAGAGTGTTGGTCTTATTTAGCTCTGGGGAACACATATGTACCAGTGTTATGGCACAAGGGAAGTTTTGGATTAAGCTATTATGGCCCACTTAAGCCTAGTCAGCAAACTGGAAAGGAATTTTCCCATGGCTGACCTGATAAATGACTCGATGCTCAGGTGGAGCATCGAGAGTCTTTGAGATCCAAAGTCTTTTTCATTACAGGTGCACTGACATACAAAACTCCAGGGAGATGAGGATTTTTTGAACAAAAGAAAAACCAAGAATTTTAATTGAAAGGAGTCATGACTCTTCCTTAATCACACCTTGTTTAACTTTTTTAACAATTATCACGAATATGTCCAGCACTGTGGCAAGGACACTGCATAACTTTCAAAAACTTGGACAAAATTTTGCACACAAGCTTCTCTAAAGAGAGAGGTGAAGCCTGGGAAGCCTTTGGTTTCATGGCGTGATGCAATCAGGGAACATAAAAGTTTGCTGACCTTAAATGCTTTCATTGGTCTGATTTTTAAAGGAATAACCTTTAACACAACACGCCTGCTGTAGTGCCCTGATAATATATCGACCTGCAGAATCTCTAGGGGTTTTAGGCTAATATAGATTTTGCTTTTTAAGAGTCATGGATTTGTCTGCCTCTTAAATACCTGTGTGCTTTTCCCCTTGAGTAGCCACTGTGGTACTGTTTCTGAGCCAGACCCCCCCTGTGACCCTGGGCACAGCTCTTACCTTCTTCAGCACTTTAGCTCCTTGTGCTTTGGGGTGGGAGTACCACCACACATCCAGAAAATGGTGGCGTGCTCTGTGGATTTCACTACAAATGGCCTGAGTGAAGCCACTGAAGTGCAGGTGACTGAAGTGCTGTTCATGTGTTACTGTAATATTAGTGCTCATTGTCTTCACGTGGATAATTGATGCTGGGTCAAGCACTAATCTGAAATGAAGTGATATAAAGCTGGGACAGGACTGGAAAGCAGCACTGGTGCTTCAGCTTTCCCCGCACACCGAGAGCAGTATATGACCTGTTCTGTGTTCCAGAGTGGGATCAAATGGAGAGCAGATTGCAGTGGTTGACTTTGGTTTGGGTGGGATCGGGTGGGTTTTCCTCCCAGCGGTTTTGAACAAAGGCAGCTCTGTGCACTTACATCACACGGCACGTTGGAATTTGATTTCATGGATTGACAGGGATTTCATTCAACAAAGGGATTTGCATAAAATGGCTAATGGTTTATGCTGTGATAATACAAAAGTCAATAACAGTGTCGAGGGGAAAAAAGGACAGATCAGTGTAGAATGAAAATGCCTACCAGGAATTTCCCGATCTAGAGAGGTGAGGTTGGGAAGAAGCGGGTGCAGGCCAACAAAAGAGTTCCTACTCTGGCACAGGGCAGGAACCCCAGATAACACAGCAGAAAGGTGCCACCTGCAAGGTGAGTGGTGGATGAGTGCCACCCCAAGGAATGGGTGTGACACCTGGAGGGACAGAGAACCATATAGAAAAGAAAAGAAAGATGTTTTATCTGAATAATAATGCAGGAAGCTTGGGCTTATTTATCTGCTTTTGAATTTTAATGATCAGTTCGAGTGATAATTACAGAATTTCTATATTTATATAAAACCAGCACATAAAATAGCACAATTTGATATTTATGAAGTGCCAGTTTTCCATAAATACAGAGATTTGTTAATGAGCACTGGGAACTATTCATTAAAATTCAGAAGTAGATAAATAGGAATTGCTGTTTATTCATTAAAATCCTAAAAAACAGGGAAAAAAAAAGGAAAGAAAAATATCTCCTCGCTTATTGTTGATGAATCCAGCCTGTTTTATAACCATTTTGTTTTAATTAATGCCATTTAACACTATTAGTGCCAAAATAGCAGACAGTCTGCATTAAAGAGTAGGTCTGCATTAAAGCTGTCTGAGGCCCTGGATTAAACAAATTTGGCTCCAATATGAACATCCCTGATTGCCACAACCATCCCCACGGGGAAAGGAAGGGTCAGTCAGTCAATGCCTGTGTGATGTGGGTCCTGTACAGACCTGCTGCTTCTCCACAGGGCTTCTGTGCTGCTTCTGAGGGAGGATTTATCCTCCTCCAGAGGAGGGCTTTGCTGATGAAATTTCAACAGAACAGTAGATTTCAAAGGAAAGGCACACTTTGAATTTTGTGCAGGTCATAGGTTTTGTGTCAACCTATCTGCAAACTCAGCCAAAGATAAATATTGGTTATATTCGGGTCCTTAGTTTTCAAACCTCAATTCTGAACTTTTGAACTGACAGCTGGTCTTCTCAGGAGATGAGAACTTGGCCCAGATTAGAGGCCTTGGTTGTAGCAGCGCTCTTTGGGCCCCTCTGCCCTGGCTTCTGAAAGGTGGGGAACATCTCTGCCATGGATCCATTAATGTGGAATTGGGCAAGGACACTGTGCTGGGGCCGAGGGGTTCAGCCTCTTTCTGGCATAAGCCCTGGGTGCTTCAGGTTGTCCAGGGGTGTGTCTGGTGGAATGATTTTGTAAGAAAATGGACTGATTTGTGAAACATCCCTTCACACCACATGCATGTACCTTGGAATTTACCATCACTTGTAGGGTATTCACCCTGGAATTTACACCTCATCCTTATAAGTGAGGCTAGCTAAAGTTTTGTGTAACTGCTGAATGAGGAATGGTTTTGCTGTGCCTGGAAACCTGGATATTTATATTATGTAGCTGACCACTGCCTTAGCATTCAGACCACTGAAAAATCTGGAGCAACATCATGTTGCAACCAGGGCACAGGCTGTCAGGAAGCAAACTTCCAGACAAAGCTCGTCATTTGTAGCATTGTCCTTTTCTCCCTCCCTACCTGTGACTGTCTATTTTGTTCCCTTTTGTTGTTTTGTTCCATATATACCTGTGCTTTTACACTCTTTGAAGTGTCCTCCACGGTGTGGAGGTGGCTGCTCTGAATGCTGATGAGTCTCTGGAAGCCTGGACAGTGTTTTGTTGGTTTGGGGGGTCTTTGGGAGAGCTCACCCACTTTCCCATGGCCAGAAAGTGGGTTCAGAGCCAAGGGGGTTTTTCCTCTTGGATTTGAGGTTGTTGGATCAGTCTCTGCGGGGAGCTGGCTATTTTTTCAGGCTCTTGCTGTGGAGTATAAGGGGAAAAGTAGTGCTGTCAGTTGTGTAACTGTCAAGAACACAAGGTAAAGGGTTGTCAGGGAGAACATGGAATTGGAAATGAGGATTCAGGAGCCCCTTTAAAGGAGCTCTTGTCTCTTTTTGAAACCAAGACAGACAAAACGGGGCTTAGTATATTAAAAAGGGTCTTAATGGCATTTGTGCTGTAAAAGGTCCCCTCTCCACCTTTCATTCCTTCTGTCTCTCCTTGACCTCTTGCCTTTTCCCAAAAGTTGGATTTAAAACAATAAAAAAGGAGGGTTATGTAGAATACCAAATTGACTCCTGTGGGGAACAGAATTAATTCTACTCAGGAGCAGAAAACGAAACCCAGAAGCATCAAAGCGTAGACATAAATTCAATATCCCACTGAGCCCATCACTTAGAATACTTCACCCTTTCGTGTATGTCTACCTTTCAATCAAATGTAGATGTAGGGAAAGGGTTTGTTTTACTTTAGCCTGGCGTTACAAAAGCAGAAGGGAAATAGCAGCAGCAGTTGCTGTCTGTTTGCTGTGTGAGGTTTATAGTTTCACAAATGCCAGATGCATTAATCCAACCTGTCATGTTGCAGCTCTGTTTATAGATCAAATGGGATGAAAAGATTTAGTTGAAGCTTTCCTGATACATTTAAATAATGTGACTAGAAATGTAATATTTGGGAAAACGAATATTTTAGAGGTACAGTTTGAAGCACCTGATATATTAACACCTGCTATATTAAAAAGGAACAGAAAAGAGGTGGTAGAAATTCTACAAAACATGCCACTGATTCACTCTGTGTTAGCACCAGGAATGTGGCCTGACTGGGTCTGGCATGGCTGGGTGGGCTCACCTATGGAACATGAAGCGAGATGGTTTAGTGCAATTACTCCCGTGCAGGGCTCAACATTATGTAATGCTCTCACACACTTTGCTGGAAAGGATCTTTAAAAATTCCTGCAATACTATGCCTGGTTTTTTCCTTATATTTTTCGCAGCCTACCCAATGTTTGATTATCTTGTACGTGGGAGAACTGGCCTAATCTATTATCTCTTTTTACCCAGTGATGTCTGTTTAAAAAGAAACTGAAATGCCTCTTTTTAGTGGTGTGATTTCCCTGAAACTGGACATGCAGCACACAAGTTTTGTTGAGCAGGAGCACCATGGACCATGTGACTGAATAAAGAGCTGTTATAGAACACCTATATAGGACTGACCTATTCTGCACCAAGGACATCTGCTTACAGCATGAATAGACTCATCCAGAGCTGCTCTGGTTTTGGGCTTGTGCCTGTGAGGGGGACAGCAGGGACCAGACTTCTGCTCTGGGGGTTGTGGGCAGCCCACAATGAGCACTGCAATGAATGGCATCATCTTGTCAGTTTGACACTGAAATGGAAGCAAAATAATTTCAAGCACATTTTCAAAAAATCATAGAATCACAGAATCATAGAACATCCTGAGTTGGAAGGGATTCACAAGGATCATCCAGTCCAGTTTCTGGCCCTGCACAGACACCCCAACAATCCCACCATGTGCCCGAGAGCATTGCCCAAATGCTTTTTGAGCTCTGACAGCCTTGGGGCCATGACCACTGCCCTGGGGAGCCTGTTCAGTGCCCAGCCACCCTCTGGGGGAAGAACCTGGCTGGAGGCAGTACTCTTTGATTAGGTAGCTGTAGAGGGATGCACCCATGCTGGAACAGCTTTGGAGATGGGCTGTTAAGGGCGATCAAGATGATGAAGAGCTTCTGTTAAACAAAGCTTTGGTAACATGGCTGAGCAGAGATGTGGTTGCTCTTTCTAAGCCCACAGGGAGGCTGGGAGTTTATGCTGTGATGGTGAAGAGCCTTTGAAGAGAACAATTGGCCATCAATAAAGTGGAAACCACAGGCTATCGCAGGAAGGAAGTTCTGGAGCAGCCTCTGTATCCTAGGAGTGTGGGATGTACACTTAACCAGTCTTGTAACAAAGCTTCTCTGCTTCTGGAAGGGTCTGTTGGACAGGGTTGCTTCCTGCAATCACAGGAGACTGGAGCCACAGCCACATGAGGCTGAAGTTAATTCCCCCCAGCCTGGTCCAACCAGTTGAAGGTTGTTGCCTGGGGCAACAGTTTGCTCAAAGTGGCCAGAGGGTTAAATCAAGGCACATTGTAGGAAGGTGGGGGAATTTCTACAGAAATAAGCACGAAGAAAAAGAGATTTATTTAGTGTTTCTGGATATTGTGGGAATAGCAATTATATACTGGGCTGAGAAAAGAACTACTGGCACCTTCATGTTCATGGCTGTATGTTATTCTTCAGTGTCATCAGGAACATCTAGAGGTGTCAACATGATCTTTACCAGGGACTGGGTGCTAGTGTTACCAGTTTAGTGTCAATACCAGTGTCTTTGAAAAAAACTTCTGTTTTTGGCTCTTTACCCTGCTGGTCCACCCATTTTGAGACAGTATAGTGGAGAATGAATAAGAGTTAAAATGCTTGCTGGCTTTTATTTGCAGAAAGAACTTGTGAAGCTTTGGACAGAAAATCATTGCCATTTTAACATCTGCTTTTCCCTTAGTATGCAGTGTGGTAGTTGATAGTAACATGGCATTTATATTTTCCAAATCAACAGTCAGGCTTGCAGGGGCCCTGATTCTCAGTCATTTTGAGGTTTCAATGACGTTTTCTCACTCTTTCCCAAACCATACCAACCTTCCCAAGCACAGGCATGCACTAGGTCATTTTCTCTCTCACTGTACTGTCTAATACTTTGCAAACTGTCTATCTCTCGAAGTACATTATACATATGAAATGGAACTTCCCTTCTAGATTCTGTTCTTAACAGAACAGAGAAAATAAATCAGAAGCAAACTTATAGGTGCTGTATCTTGCATGACACAGAATAGTTCCATATTGTATCTTCTGCTTTTTTCCCCACCTCTGTGAAATTCTCTTACCTACTGTCACAGTGAGAACTACATGCTGTGAAAAATCACAGTGTCTGTGTTACATGTTACTGACAAGCCCTGGTATTATCTAGGGAACAACCCATTACTTATCTATCAAGAGGTGAGAGCATGTGCCTTTAACTCATGTTAACTCACCATGATTTCAAATATAAACACTTCTCAGAAGTGGGAAAGTAAAATTAAAGGCATTAGGATTCTGTCATGTCCAGTTACAGTTAACCTTCACATTGTAACCTACTTCTGAAAATAAGGAACAGTGGGGATTTGATCCAGTCCTTTTTGGCTGAGCTAAGCAGCTGTTTTGCTGTTGAAATATTTCAAAGAAATAGCTTTTTTTGCAGAATATTTTCCAGGTGGGAAATATCGTCCCAGATCTTTTAAAAAACTTCTAGATCTTAAATTAGGTCCAATTATAACAGTGTCTGATTACCTGGGACTAGATTTGGATAAGCCTTTAGGACAGAAGCCTAGACAGATTTCTGGACATGCTTAGAAAACCAGGTCCCTGGTGAAATTAGAGCCTGTTTTCTCAAGATGTGTGATGGAGTGGGATTTCAATGACTTCATTTTAGGCACCAGAATTAGAAAGGCTGAGGGGACAGCAGTGCTGAGGACCATATCTTTCCTTGCCAACGGTTGGAGTGATGGTGTGGATTTGTCCACAGTCAGCAGCAGCCTTGCCTGGAGCCAGAGCTGTATCTGGGATCCCCTCCTCTGCCAGAGCCCCCCTGGGGCCAGCACTAACCTCTGCTGTATCCATCACTCACAGCACTTTAAAGGTCATGGTCCTTGAGCACCCCTGTGCAGTCAAGGGCATGGACTGATGGGATCCCCTTAGACCTCACAGAACATCCAGGCTGTGTTTTGAGGACCAGTCACCCTAAACTCCTGCTACTTTAAACAGAGGGAGTTGCAAACTGGAGCATTGGCTGTGAGTAGACCTGTCCTAAGGTCACTGGGCTCCTAAGCCCAGCACTTCAGTTGGGTTTTGAAACCAAGGAGGAGGGATCCTACCTGCTGTTGCCTCCGTGGATGTCAGCCTAAGCACCTTTATTGTTTTGAAAATCCATCTAACATTTTTACCCTCTCTCCTTCACATCTCTGATCATAGAAACACTGTTTGAGGAGAAAATGACTGCTTTGGGGCAGCAAGCCCTGTCCCTGCCTATTTCTGCTCATAAATCCTTCACGGTTTGATGAACTGCTCATGCAGAGAAAGTTTCTGATGTGCCTATGCACTTGCAGGAGTAAGACCCAAAGCAAATCAAGTTATCCATGACATCAAGACACACTTGCAAAAACAATTTTAATCAATTACAACTACAATTGCATGCTGAACAAGCTCCAACTGGATTGTCTTATGTACCAGCTGATCATATTGGGCATGTAAGATTAAATTAAAGTTTTCTAATTGCATTTAGGAACATACAAAATACTACAGTCTAAAGTGTAGCAAATTAATTCTTCAGGCGTAGCCTAATTGGGTGGAAATTGATTTATCATGTTTGGACCAAATGAGCCAGTAAGGCATAACCAGCACAGGCGAGGTAAGGAGAACAACGTCTGTGTCAGTAACGTTTAGAGAAAAGAGAATGTCTAGAAGAAATGAAGGGTGTTATGTTGAAAACTCTCTCTGAAGAGGAAAGAAATGATACATTCAGAGTCTCCATTGTTCATACATACAAAGTGACTGAAAAGCCTTTGGTTATTTCTGAAACTCCAGGAGATAGTTAGGTCAGCAAGGGAGGGAGAAAATTACTTTTTTAGGCTCTGTAAATATTGTTGTTCTGTAAAAGGAGATTATCTGCCGATCAAGCCATTATACTAATGCATTGTCAAAATGGGTATAAAATTGCTCCTTTGTAAGAGTTGTGCAGAATCTTTAGACTGTCTGGCAGTCAGGCCAGGCTGGAAGGCATCCACAGGAAAGGGCGTGTTCTCCATAGGAGACTGCCTATTTTAGGCTAGTTTCTATAGCTCTCTAAATTCTCTATAGACCTGATTAAACTCAATAGCACCTGCCTATAGTAATGGCACAGCAATCTTTTGAATTTATCTCCCTGATTCACCTTTTGCATAAGGTGAATATTCCCTTTCGTTAACATTCGTTCAGCCTCATTTTGACTGCCAGCTGGGGGATGCACCAATTGATGATACACAGGTGTGATGGCCCAGAAAGCACCTGCCAGGGAAAACACGTGCTGGAGACTGTGGACAGAGAACAGGTATCATTTGTGGATCAGCTGGGTGGAGATACGATGCATGTGTATATGATGTTCTGCGGCTGTCTTGCACAGTCCCACACCTTATTGAATGCTTTGGGGTGTGCAAAAGCACAAAACATTGTGATCTAACATCAAATGCATAATGTTTTACAGTGTACTATTGCAATGGTAAGAGAAGGGTGTTGCAACCAAAGCTGGTACCCAGGCTGTGGGAGCCAGGAACTGTGGGCTTTGAGGGGACCTCTCCCTCGCTTAGACAGAAGTGCTTGAAAATAGTATTTGTGAATTCAGGAGAGCAGCTTTTTTAATTAAGTGATTGCCTTTTTGGAAGCAAGGGAAATGTCAGCAATGATAGAAATGAGTGGCCCTGCTTTGGCCCCCTTTGAGGGTCAGTGTTATTTTCTGGGTGTATCTTCCCTCTGTCTTAACATCCACTTATGAGAGACTGAATATTTTCCATTTACCTAAATATGGTATCAGAAAAGAGGATTTTCATACTGAACAAACTGATTCAGATTGCCTATTGTACATTTTAAGGCGATGCTTAATACTGCTAATAAAAAGAGTAAAATTAAATTTGCTTATCACAATGAGAGGAAGAATAAAGTTTATTAAATCTCCCTACCAAAAGCACTGACTTACTAAAAATAACAAGTCTTCATTAAGAAGAAGCTAATTTGCCCTAAAGAATTGCTTTATTGGTGTAAATGAGCCAATGTAAATGGCTCTTGTTGTGGGCAGCACACAGAACGTCTCCTGGGGAAGAGCAGAGCTGCTCTTTCTTGACTTTTATGACAGGTTCTTGTCATTCTGCCATTCTGTCATTCTCCCCAGAGTGAAATGGGGAACATTTGGGGTATAGACACACAAACTGGGGGGAAATACTACTGCCTTCCCAGGTTGGGGTTCCCCTGGACACTGGGCAGCCCATCCAAAAGCCAGTGAGGGACTGAACGACTTGACGATATTCTCTTTGCTCCCTTTCTGCCAAAGAGAACACAACAGTTCTGAGGCAAGGAGTGTAATTTCTCACCATAGATATTAAACAGCTATGGAAAATTCACATACTCCCAAAGTTGGCCCTGACCTTACAGCTCACAGCAGGTTTGCCTTGTGAACCTGTCGAGAAAATATTGTGCAGTAAAGCAGAAGAGGGGATGGATTGGATTTACTTCCATTTCTTTTTGTTTCTTTCAGCCTATCTGTGGATTTCCAGAGTAAATTTAGGCAAAGCAAGTCTTGTCTTCTGGCTTCACAGGGCACCAGAACGTGATGTAACACAGGATGCAATGGGAGATCGTGTGTCCCACATGCAGTGCCTTCACTCGTGTGTGACGGTGTTTGAGGCTTGTTGTTAAGAACATTTTTATCCCAAGCTGTCCACAGCTGCACAAAGAAAAAAGTGGAATATTGCCCCTTTTAACTTTGTAACCTATTGGCACTCTGCCTGGATGATATTTTTCCATTTATGGGGAGAACCTGGCTGCTGAATGCAGCCAGATCTGATGGGGAGCCTGGGGCACATGGCAGTGCTGACAGCTGGCAGATGCAATGACACATTCTGACAACATTTCAGTGACTAGGTACACAGTTCCACACCCAATGTTTTTTTAAAAAATTATCTTCAGTATTCAATGTTATATTTTCCTTTACTTATAGACAAACAGACCTTAGCTACAGTATATATTTAAACAAGTGAATATTTGTAAGACATACATTTAAAATTTTCAGTCAGCGCTGTCAAACACACAATATCAATTGGTAATATGGATTTATATTTTAGATACATGTGGCCATAGCCCAAAATGGGACTTAGCCATGTCATGCCATGGCTTGGAAATGGGATGTCTCCTACCCAACTGTGCTTTCTGTTTTTTGAGAAAGCAGTGCAACTTTGCAAGCTGAAGACCTACCATTGGCATAACTGTGCATGGCTTTACCAAAGCCACTGGGTCTGCTATGCTTTATATCAGTTGTGGATTATCCTCAGAGCCTTAAAATATTCCACTGAGTGACTTTGATCACATCCTCTCCTCAGGCGGAGCCAGGCTAGAATAGAAACTGAAAAGCAGAAGGAAAAGGCCAGAGATGGACACACTCCTGAGTAATCTGATGCTGTAAAAGTAAATCTCTGTGGAGGCGTCGGGGATTATTTAAAGGAGGTGGTAAATGACTCAGAATAAAAACAACATAGTTGGGAATCACCAACTGTGTTTTCCTTTGTACGATCCAACAGTGCTTGTGTGCTGTGTCTGGCAATGAAAACAGAGCAAAACTCCACTGCTGGAGTTCACAGGTTGCCAGACTTCTGGGCAATGGGACACTCTTGAAAGAGAAGCTGCTGCTCAGAAGGGGAGAGACCTCCTGCTTGATTCCTCCTCAGCAGCCTGTTTTGGGGTCAATGAGTCCCAGTCTCACGGATTAACTGACTTTGTAAGGAGATTCACATAAGTGCTGTTGTTAGAAATGCTTAGCAATAGCTGCTGCAGGGGTGACTAATACATGTTGTATCAAATGGTTATGTGCCTCTCAGTCGCTGATACTGTAAGACATTCCTAAGCAGCCTGTGCTTCTGCTGGTCTCATAGTAATCTGTGCCAATTGATTAGCTACTTATCCAAACACCCTTTACCTACCCCTTTAAAAGCTGTTTATAAATATACCTCTAATACAAAACACTCTCCCTCAGCTGCTTTCCTGACCTTGGGCACAGTGCAAAAGGAATGAAGTGCATTAATTCCTTGGAAGTCCAGCTAATGATAACAACAATAGTGAGTTTGTATGTGGATCCTGTGTGATTCAGTAAGGTTTCCACAGGACCATGGTCTGACTGTGCGTGTGATTGCTCCTTGTCCCATATGCATCACCGCACACCAACACAGAGCTCTGGCTCAGAAAACAGGGCAAGATGTTCCCAGCAGCACAGTGTTTGTCCCAGTAGCTTCCCAATGCTTGTATTGCACTGCAGGGGGATGTCTGCTGGCACTCCGGGCTTGTTTCACACAAGCCACTTCTGAAGCACCAGGACTGGAAATCAAGACATCTGAGAAGGAAGAGCCCATATGATGTGATAACTGACTTGTCTGCCAATGCTCTTTATGCAGAGACAGAGAACTGTGCTTGCTCTATCAACTCAGCCTCCCCCTCATTCCCCTGATCCTGTTTCCAGGGGGTCCCCAGGTCACCATCAGCCCCTTTGCTCAGCCCAAGAGGCTTCAGGCTTACTGGCCTCCACTCCATGGGTTCTCCCTGCCCCAGCACTGCCTCAGTGAGAGCTGGCTCGTCCAAACCAGCACCAGGGGGCCGGGGATGTAAGCACAGCCTGAGATCAGGCAAAGTGTAGCTGCAGGGGCCCATCCTCCCTCCCTATGGCCAAGCATCTCCCAGGCACTTCTGAAGAGATGGTTCCTTTGGCAGTTCCCTGTGTTTTCCAACTATCTGTTTTACTACCTGTTTCAGGCTGGGCAGGAAGGAGGTTGAAGCACATGCATTTAGCACTGAAGGGAGCACATGCAGAGCTAAATCTTCTGCTAGTGTAAATCAGTCCAGCCCCACTGTTTCCTTGAGCTGTGGGAACTCCCGTTGCTCACATCAGCTGAAAATACATTCTAGAAGCTGAGCCAAAGGCTCTGGAAGGTGTGGTTTCTAGTCAGGATACTTTTCTCTTTGCTGAGACAGCTAAATCTCCCAGTTTTCCATAGGATGGTGTTCATGGCTAGTAGGGATATAGAGCAGCAGGCTCTGGTGTGGGCATGGACCTAAATTCTTCTAGTTACCATGAACCCTGCAGGTATAATGACTGGAACTTGCCCAAATATGCGGCATAACTATGGTGACTGGACTATGAAAAAACGTACAAGGTAGGAGAAAAGTGAAGGGAAAGTATTTTCATTATGAAAGATGCTATTGAAAAAAACCCCCAAGCTACACCTTACCCCACCCCCAACCTGAATTAAAAGAAGACTATCCACAAATTTTAACCATCTCTAGAAATTACTCCTTGCAAAGTAGACGAAGGATTTCATTGACAACAAGTGATTTTCATCAAAGACAGAGAAATTTTATAATTTCTAGTTTTTAATAGCTCTACTGATGCAGGTTGTTCATTTAAAAACAGGCCATAACAAAGCTGTTTGAAAAACATTTGAAATAATTCCGGGAGGGATTACTGCAAGAAATCACATTTGTTAGTCACTGAAACACATTTCAGGTGTCTGTCCATATTTTCTGATGAGATGCTTCAATCATGTGAATGGAGTAGTCTCTGTGCTACCAATTGTAGATCTTGCCTATCAAGGATAATTTTTCCTCATTTCTCTTTTCCCTCTTTTCCCTGCTCTCTAAGCAGGCCCTACACAGGTATTGATCCCTTCTTTTTACTCTCAGGACTTAACTAAACAAACCAGGTTTGTCTTGGCTCTGTGACATTTGTTTCCCCTCTTACAAGAATATCTACACAGTGGCAAACCATCTGTGATCAGGCAAGATTTATTGTTTCACTGATTCCTGGAACTGAAAATATTAATGATGTAAAATATTGATTTGAAAAAACAAACCTCAAAGTTGCTCAATGAGCCTCTTATCCAGACACAGTGCTGAGATGTCCATCCATTTTCCATTTTCATATTTATTGGTAAATGAAAAATCAGGCATGTCAAGCTGTTCAATTTCTAAAGTGAAGTACTTCTCTCCCTCAGATGCACATGAATAATTCTCATTAACCTTCAAGGGATTAATGCAGTTTCTTGCAAATGGCTGCAATATACAGTATTTAATATTTATGCTTTCCATATGGCTAGTGCTGTCATACATTCTTGTCAAACATGCTGCACAGTTAATGATATTTTAACTAAATGCGGTCTGGAAGACCTGAATGTTTGAGGGACACTTGTGCCCATCTCCATTTTATAGATGCTATTTGAGCCTCATAACACAATTCCTAAAGAGATTAAATCAGCTGCTCTACCTAAACATTCAGCTGCCCTTAAAGCAAAGCTAAATGTGATGTGGTCAGATGACACACAAAGACAGCAAGCTCTGTACTATCCATGCAGACTCAGAGTGCCTGAGACACACAGACTCACTGAATAATCACAGAATGGTTTGGGTTGGAAGGGAACTTAAAATTCACCTCCTTCCACCCCTGCCATGGGCAGGGATACCTTCCACTATCCCAGATTGCTCTAAGCCCTGTCCAACCTGGCCTTGGACACTTCTAGGGGTGGAGATAGGATAAGAGTTGGGAACAGTTTCCAGGTTGGAAAAGAGAACAACAGAGGGGAAAATAACCTTGGCAAGGGCCCAGCAAACCAGTGCCAGAGACTGGGAGGAAACAGTGGTCTGCCCTGTGCTCTGGTTAGACCATGCTGTGCACAGGATACCCAGACTCTGTGCTGGGGGGGCCTCTGACTCATCTCTACTGGTGTCAATTGACTGACAAAGGGGGGAAGGTGACCATGGGGCCATGTCTGTCCCTGGGGCCATGTCTGTCCTTGGGGTTGAGTGGGAAGATTGCTTTGCCCTCACACTGGGCCCATGGGCTAAGGCTGTGTCCATCTGTATTCCACATGTTCAATCAGACTGGTAGATGCCCAATACACTGTGTACCTATCAGTGATGAAGCAGTTTTAAACATTTTCTTAGCATTTTCCCCCCTAAAATTAAGTTTGATACATTTTTAAAAATCAAGATATAGATTTTATTGAACAAGTTTCTTGGAACTATTCAAAATAAAGTAGGAACTTCATTGAAGTCTTCACATTTCAATATTCCTGTAATCTACTGCATGATCCCTCACTGAGAGACATCTCATTTCATTTTCCTTCCCTTCTTTGCCATTCCTTACCTCAGAAATGAACATATTCAGAATTTCTGTTCAATGTCAAGGCAAATGTCAAGATTTTCACTGTTTGTGGGAGTCAATAAAGCTAACACAATCTCAGTTGGAGGCAGAATCTGGAATGGTTTATTGGACATACAGGCTGATATTTTAAGGGTCTAAGGTCTACATATTCATGGGGGGCTGAGTTATTAGAAACAGGGGGTTTTACAAGGATGAGGTAAGGGAAAAACCCAAGTTACACCTTTTGGGTTTAGCACTCACATCATGGGGAAAAAACACTTATCTTAGGATTACATTTTGGGGGTTTACCTGGGGGAGAGATATCCAGTGTTTACAGAATACACAGGATACAGAGGGAGGGGGAAAGCAACAATGGATTTTATGCAGAGGCTTTATAACATCACAGCACAGTGTCTCTGTATCTTGGTAGGACATTCCAAAAAGGTGACATCCTGTGTGGTCCTCAAATGCAGGTTCTTTCCCCAGCTTTTGTGGCCCAAGGTTTTCTGCTGAGACTCATCAAACTCCTTTCTGCAGATATTTGATTTTGGAATCCTACAACTGTTGATTTTGAGTAGTTCTGCTCAGGAGCTCTGAGCAGCTTTTCAATGAAGAAACCAGACACAGTGGGAAAACATTCTTTGGCCACTTCATTTATTTACATGTCCATGCATTGATGCATAAGGAGAGATGGTCACAGGCTGCAGGCAGGAATCCTCCTGCTCCTGAGATCTCAGCCCAAACACTTCTGCCCAGCTCCCCTGGAACAGTTCTGCCCAGGAGCTCAGTCTGGAAAATCCATCAGAAGAGAAAGCAAACAGTTCTCTACAGCTTCCTATGTAACAGACTAAAAATCCTCTATCAATCAGAACTGTAGGGTTTCTTCCAAAACTAAACCCTTAATCTCATGCTAAAGAGAAAGGACCTGTAAAGCCTTGATGGTGCTCCTGCCACAGCAGTGCTTAGTGGAGCAGGGTCATGGGTTGTGACGTACAGGACAGCACAGACCGAGAGGACAACCTGCTGCAAAGAGATAAATGCCCATTGGCACAAGGTCATCATTGCAAGGGAGGATGTGTCCTGCTCTAGAACATCTAAACCATTAATCTTGCAAGTCTGAAACAGAAGGAATTAAAACAAATAGATGAGAATAAGCAAGAAGGGGAAGCGCTGTCTTGAGCTGAGATCTTGAGGCTGAAGAGGGAGTGAGAGGCAGGGCTGTGGACTTGTATTGCTGACACTGGTGGATGCTGGTAATTTCTGGCCCACCCAAAGCACTGAGAGTGGGTTTTTTTCTTAGTTTTAATTATAGACACACTTATATTTTAAAGTCATCCAGTGCCAAGCGGGGTCATCACAATTCATTAAAGTAAAAATTAGCTGCCCCATCTTTGCCCTTCTTACATCAAACAAAAAATGTTGCCTGTAATGGTACAGGATGTGGCCTATGAATGTGCCCATAATTAAAAGGTTGATCTACTCTTGTAAACAAATTACCATGAACAAAGGGGTTTACAAATGCCAGCTAATTAGTTTGGATTCCCTAAAGCTTTTAGCTGTTTTTCAATTCAATAACACAGTGTAAATTCTCTAGCCTGAAAAGTCTAATAGAAATTGGCAGAAAACTAAATAATTGATATTGTCAGTGATTGCAGCCCTCCAATGTTATTGTCTGCCAGTAAGCAGGACTGCTGTTATTTCCTGCGAGGATAAAGAACAGGTTTTAATGAATTAACAATATAAATGGTAGATAGCTGGCTTTCAACAGCGGCTCAGGAGGCAACATTTCAAGTTGAGACTGTGGGACCAACCAGTGAAAAAAACCCTTCAAGCAGGAACTTGGTAAGAGACGTGCTCATCTCCCGTCATGCTGAGGGCCCAAATCCCTGTTGCTTTCTTCTCCACAGACATCCTATTGAAGCCTTCAGGCTCATTTCCAAGGTTGCAGGGAACAGGAGCCAGCTCTGCACCCGAGCAGGTACCTGAAGGCACTGGTGGGGAAGGGGGAGGATGCCTCAACCCACACGAGCTGCAGCTGTTGAGAGGGTGGTGGAGGAACAGATTTAACAGGGAGCAGTGAAGTGTAAGCAAGCAGCCCAATGTATTGTGTGTATTTTGGCACTATGAAGGTCATGTGAGCGCTTCCTGAGGAACTCTTACTAGTCACACAATGTCATGCTGCCTGATGGGTAAACTGGTTTGAGAAAGCAAGCTGGGCTGTCCCTCAGCCAGTGTGATGGCTTCTGGGTTCTGTTCATGGCTCTGCTGCTCTTCTCCTGGTTCAGGTATTTCTCCTGGGTTGTTTGTTGGTTTGTTTGAGTATTAGTATACTTCTGCTAAAGCACAATGAACTTAAGTCCCTGAGAGTGCAACTTGGTCACATGATATGCTAATATGTGACTTAATCCACTTTGCCCACCTGTATCTTCATTGTGTTGGAAACCAGCAAACTGTAAGGCTCCATACAGCTCACTTCATGGTGTCCCAGCCTTACCAGCCTTTCTCAGGCTGCAGCAGGCTGCAGCCTTATCAAAATATAGTGTTGGGACAATGGTTGTGTCATATGTAGATTTTTAAGTGTTGGATTTTTTCTTGCAAAAGTGAAGCATTTAGTCTCTGAAGAAATGTTTGTATTGACTTAGTTCCTGTGGGAACCAGTACAATTCCTGTGTGCTCTCTGTGATCAGCCCTGTGATCTCTTTTATCAGCACTCTCTGTTTGTCCCAGTTTGTCACCAAAGCAGGCTGTTTGCTTTGAGTAGAAGGTGTAAAGACTCATTCTCAACCCACTCCTCCCACCTATCTTCAAAAAAGAACTTGGAGCAGATTAGTTTGGTCTCCACCAAAAGCTATTGTTTTAAGCTGTGCATTAGTAGCAGCTCGATCTTGACCTTGCTTCTTACTTTGATATGAAGGAAATGATCAACTTTCAAGGAGGCAAGATGTTACCAGCTCTTCCAAAAGGAGGTCAGAGAGAGGAAACATCAAGAAAAATCTGAGCAAACAGTGATATGGGCCAGAGCTCAGCAGAGTTAATAGCAAGTGAAAATGTGCACAGAGCTGAAGTGGGCTTGAATATACAGGGCCAAATCCCAAGCTGGCACAAAGTAGTTAGGCTTTGAAGGCAATGACCTGATAACAGTGTATGTTGCCTTCAGATCCATCCTGGGGCAGCCTTGTCAGAAAGCCACAAGTCCTTGTCATTGATTGCAACAATGGTAGAAAGAAAAGAGAACTCTTTTTTTCCCGTTTTTTCTTTATTTGTTGAAAAGGCATTGGTTTCCTCTGAAGAAAACTAAAATAGCTTCATACAATGACTTGGCAGCCTGGAGTATTTTTCTCAATAGCCAGTGTGAAGCACAGCAGAGGAGCATCTCATTCTTTATAGAGCATAATGCACAATAATGCCACTCAGAGAGCACCTTAACAAAAGTAATGAGTTTCACAATTTTTTAAGCACACAAACCTTTCTGCTTTCATAACCGTTTTCCTCCAGTACTCCCATCTCATATACGGCCTGAGACCAGCCCTTCCCTCCTGCCCTTTCTCAGGTACAGTAGAAAGCTTTCCTTCATCCTTGGGAGAGGAGGACAGCAACTCCTTGTCTCTGCATATCTCTCCCTATTATCCTGCTGTCCTGATTTTACACCAGACTGCTTTTCTGGTGCAGGGCTGGGATGAGTAGGAAGAGAGGGAACAAATCCTTGTGGCTTGCTCAGCTTGCAGATGATGGTGTGTTTTCCTTGCCAGCCTTTTTTTCCCCAAAACCCAAAAGGGTGATCAAACTAACAAGTTCATTTGCTAGTCACAGGAGTGCCTGAAATGCATTTAGATCCTGCAGAATACTGAAATCAAGTGTTTGTTATTGTTTATTGCTGCCAGTGCTGCTGCTCTGAAGGGTGCTCTGGTATGGTCCAGGAGCTGGGTGCAGGATGTGGTGTTACCTCCTGTGCAAGGTACAATTAGGTCAAAATAAGTATCTTCAAGTGAGCTCAGTGAATAGGTTCTTCATCTGAAGCTATGAATGTTTGTGCTTCCAGCGGATGGTACCTGGGAGAAGGAGAAGCTGGGGGTGGGAGAATTCACATGTCTTGGGTGTGCATGGTTAATCAAGTACAAGAACCGGGAAGATTTGGAGCTGCACGTGGGCAGAAAGCTGGGACAAACCCTAAGTGTTGGTGGTGTTGCAATCCAACTCTTGTAAGGCCACCCCACTCCCTGGAGGCCCTTTGTCCCCACAACCCATAGATTAATGTAAGCAGAGAGTATGGCACCTGGGCTAGATTTACAATGGAAATGGGCATATTGTTGTTCAGAATGAAGGCTCAACAGCTGAATTCCGAAGGTTCTCTAATTGAGGAAAAAATGGCTTCTCAATTAGGAAGCTCAGCTTACAGTCAGATGAGGTTTGCACAGAACACTGAGTTTTTGTTAATTCATGTAAAAGTACAGCTTTGGGGCCTGCAGGATACCCTCTGCTCTCATTGCAAGAATTCACCACACTCAGTGGAATTGCAGCCTAGTGGAACAAAGATTAAACTGAACTTTATTCACTCGGAAAACAAATACACCTTTTTTCCCTTACCATCTTGACAAGCTGAAGATTTATTTCCCTTGTCTATACTTAAGGGCATTCATTCCCCACCAGTGCTCCTGAGCCACCCTAAATGCTGAAAAACAAAAATGCTTTCTACCCCACAGGATAGAGGATGTTTGTTTCAAGCTTTTAGTGACTTGAGCTGTTTATGTTCTCTTCATAAGATTGCATCCAAATGTTATCACCTGAGAGTAGAGAAATGCAGTTCCGATTCAGATTCTCAGCTGGTGTAAACTGAAGCAACTCCTGTATTCAATGGAGAGATGTGTGAGTTCCTGCAGCTTGAGTCTGTTTAGGCTGTCTAGGTCCTATGGCTTTCCCGGGTCATTTTGAGGCATCCTTGTGTCCCATCTGTCCAGCCTGAAATGGGTGTTACTAGTTCCAAATGCCATTGGAGGCACCTCATGGCTTTTCAAAGAAGTAGAGTTTGCTGGGTTCAGCAGCATGAAAATGTATGCTGTAAGCAAGAGTGTCATTTAACACTCTCGTTGTTTAACACTCTTGTGGAACGAAATCTTGCCTGATAGAGCCTGGCACTTTTGCTGTGGACAAATGATGAGCTTCCCCTGGCCAGTTTTTAGGGTTTGTGCAAGTAACTGCTCTGAAAATGAGTGAAATTATTCAGCCAGGGTCAAAGGACTCAACCTCTGAGGCTTAAGTGCCTTCCACTCCCCACAGGTGAGCTTCCCTTACACTCCACTGGTCAGCATGGGTGGATTAGCAGATCCTCCAGGCCAGAGCTCCACATGATAGGCAGGCTGCAGACTCCCCAGAGACCCAGTTATATTGCCAGCTGACCAGAACTAATGCTTGAGTTCTTGCAATAGGTCTCACAGGGGAGGGGGTGGCACAGGAGGCCTCGACAACAGAGGAAACAGCAGCACTGGGCTGTCAGCCTGTCCCCATGGGTTTAGATTGTGCCTAGGGATAACTTAATGGGGTTTCTGGGATGTATTAGCAAGGCAGGATGGTCCTTCTTCTTGCTTTTATGCAGACTGTAAAAGATACCACAGAAATTGTGAGCCTACAGGCAAGTATACAAAATGTTTAGGGTGAACAGGGACTGGATGGACTTTAGCATCCATTTGATGTTCCCAAAGAATAATGTTCAGTTGTATGGCAGTGACATTTAGAGGGTCTCCCCTTGGTGTATGCCCACCTGTCCAGTGTCTGGGTCACTGGGCTGACAGTCTGAACAGATAAAGCAGTGTGCTCCCCATTGTGCAGAAGTGAACTGGAGTTCACTGATATTTAATCTCCTGCCCAAGATTATGGAGAAAGATTGTCTCAGGACTGGAACTGAACCCAGGCCTTGGGTTCCCAAAGCTGTGCTTTAAACAGAATGGACATGTGGTTCAGATGGTGGATCTAATCACACAGCAGGATGCAGCTTCCCAGGGCTTAGGCAGCACTGAGCAGAATCAGAGAAGTGCTTATGACAGTGGAGGGGACCCAGAAGACCTTTGGTGAGAGCCAGACTGAGCCCAGCAACTGGCTCAGTAGTTCTTGGACAGTTGTCCTGGAGACTTCCTGAGAAAACAGAGCAGGAATTAGCCTGGCTCTCACCAGTCCTTTTAGCAGAGGTCCCTCTGTTCCTGAGATTATATTACTTTTATGGGTGCACTGGTGTACTTTCAGCTAAGTAAGACCACAGCTCACAACTAAAATGTCTCTTCAGACACCTTATTGACATGTCTGTGTATTGATACTGCTGCCACAGTGAGCCTGCGACTGAAAATAGCCCACCCAGGCATGGGGAGGTGATTTGGAAATGGATGACATTTTGGGGACGACGCACCTCCTGGCAGCCTTTGAACCGGCCATGCTCTGCACAGACTGGAGGGAGCAAGTCCAGACATCTGCCCGTGCTGGGATCTCCTCCTGCCCCATCCAGCCATCCCACCCTCACTCCCAACGTGCAGTATTGGATGTGTCTGCAGATTGCTCAGGTAATAGGATGATATCACACAATCCCAGACTAGAGAGAAAGGTGGGAAAGGTGGAAAGGGACCTTAAAGCTCATCTCGTTCCATCCCCCTGCCATGGGCAGGGACACCTTCCACTAGACCAGCCCCATCCAGCCTGGCCCAGGGGAGTTTCTGAAGGGTGTCCTTAGTTTTGCTGTGTATTGTCTGGGGAGGGAGCATCTGCCTGCTGCAAAGGAAATGATGGGATTAGATTCCATCCCTCCAGCCTCTTTTATGACCTGCAAGGTCCTTGCATTTGGAGAAAGGGCATTGGTAAGGGGAAGGGCATACTGGGAATGTGAACAGGAGAGGTTTGGAGGTAGCAGAGTAAAGGTTAGGGAAGGATAAGGCAGACAGATACATATATTGTCTAGGGGAGAGTATATAGGTACATGAGGGTGCAAGGAAGGCTGCAAGGGGCTGGACTGCTCCAAGCAGCAGCTCCACAGGCCAAAGCTGCTGCCACTGTCGTGCTGAACTGCCCTAGGGACCAAATCTGACCAGTCCCCTTCCCATACATCATGGGGAGTCACATCGTGTTTCAAAAGACATCTCGGACCACTTTCTCTTGACTCTTATTTCATTCAATTGAAATGGGCAGGGAGGAGCCGGAGTCTTTTTTTACAATTCATGAGACTCCCTTGAGTCTTGCTCATGCCAGACATATGAATTTACAAGTTATTTGATAAATTGAGTAATCTTTTCTTTCAGGAAGCCATTTCTGACACATTTTGATGTGTGATATCATCTGGAGACTTGCTAAGTTTTTTTTATTCTCAAGACAATAGAGATTTTGGTTGTTCTCTATCTCTTTGAGAACTTTGCCTGAGAACCTGGACTCCAAACCAAAATGAATTTTCAGTAATAGTTCCATGCAAAAAAAGAAGAAAACTTTGCCTATCAGTGGATGAAGGTGAATTTGCTTGCTGAATTTAAGGAAAACTAATTAATAGAAGTGAAACATCAGCTTTTCCTATGAATAATTTTTTGAGGTCTCGTGGGGTTTTTTTTGAGGTAGTAAAACATTACAATATTCCTCCAAATGAACACTTTGTTTTACCAAAAATACAATTGTCTCTTTCTTTTTACACAGAAAATCAAAAAGAGACATGTGCAGTTGTTGTCTTGCTTATGTTTTTTGTTTTGGAGAGTCTGAAAGAGTGGAGAAACTGAAAACTACATCTCTAGTATGGAAAAGTGCCCTCTTTGCTTTGAAACTGCTTGTCCTGGTGCCTCAACAGGTAGAGGTGGGAGCCCTTGCTATCACAAGTTGTCGTGGTTCATTGTTTTAGCTCCGAAGGTGAGTGGTGTGTCAGCAAGGATGATGGTTATCATGAATATGCATAGCAAGAGATGTAGCTGTTCCAAGCAGCTCAAAGTCAAAATGTCAACCAGACTTAAAAAACAAGAGAAACCCCCCACCCCCTCACATAGGATCACCCCCTTCCCTCCCCCTTGCTCCTGTTCTTGGCAAAGGGGGGCAGAGAGGGAGCAGACACTTGCATTCATTAGAGGACAATGCATCCAGGTCTCTGCTGGGGTGGAACTCTCTGTGTGTGATCACCACCTGCATCCTGCAAATCCAGGGGATTGTCTCTGTTTGGATTCATTTGGACTTGGACATTTGACTTCAATCACGAGATCACTTTGTAACTTTAGCCTTACACACAGGCTGTTCTGTAGCTGTGGTGAGTAACCTCCACAGGTGGGAGATGCTTCCCTGCATCCCAAACACAAGCAGCTGCGGTGCTTTGCAGGAAGGAGTTTCCTGAGGAGCTCTGCTGGGTGAGACCCTGTCTGGCACTCTGTCCTGGGAGGGAATGGAGTGATGAGGAGCACTGATGTTTGCATCTGGTAACCCACTGGGAATACTGGTGTCAGCTTCATGTTCAGGGGACAAAGTGAAGAGCCTCTGGAGTGTGGGCTGGCAACAGTGGAGGAGACAGCTCCATTCTCTGCCATGAAAAAACCATTTTCAGTCCAATTACCCAGAAAATGTGGGTTTAAAAAGCAGTTTCTCTGTGGGGAAAAAGCTAAGAAATTGAGTGAGTGGAAAATTCCTCTGGAAATCTAATGTGAAGCAAATTCCCATAATGATATGAAGTTATTTTTGTAAAGAAATGGGTTGATTGTTTTTTCCTGCTGTTTTTTTCAAGGGACTGTGCCTCTGTTCTGGAAAACTATTGTATCTCCCAGTGAGCTTTATCAGAAAGGACATGGGAAGCACTCATAATGAGAATTATTAAGTTTCTGCTGATTAGTAAAAGATACTTAGGATTTGTCGAACACAGTGGAATTAGTAACAAGCTAATCCATCAAATCTGAGGCTTGTACCAGTAACTGGCTCTTCCGGATGGGGACACAGAAAGATGAAGAGTAATTGGCTAAAGGCCACTGAAAAATCAGGAGCAGAGCTGAGATCCCACTCAGGAGGCAGAAGACCCTCAAAATACTTCCACTTGCTGTGAAACAGGAATAACCCCTTGGATCCCTACTGAACCTATACCATGGAGAAAGGGAGCTCCAGAACACGGCCCCCAGCCTTGGTGCTCTGACTCTGAGCGTGCTGGTGCTCTGTGTACTTGAGATGCAGCTTTTCTTCAGCAGGGCATCCTTGTCTGCAGTGGCAGGCTCTCTGGGAAGGGCCAGCTGTGCCTGGGGGAACCATAGCAGCAGAGACCAGCCCTCAGGAGCTGCTCTCTCTGTGGCAGACACGGCTGCCAGGGCGTTCATCCGCCACATCTCGGGGCTCCGGGCGAGCAGTCAGCGTGCAGCAACCAGTATTGGCAAGTCTGGATGAGCCCCTTGGGCATGTGTTTTTCCCAGGTGTTTCAGAGCTCCACTAGAGCTGATTTCCAAGGGCATTAGGTGCTCGAGTACCTTTTGAGAATAGGAGGCTGTGTCTCTGTCCTTGTGTGTGAAATGGAAGTAAGAGCACTTCATCACACTCCTGTGCACAGACTGCATTAAAGACATCAAATGCTACAGGAATAAAGGACATAAATAACAACTTTGCCTTTTTGTTACGACACTAGCAGGGACCAGCAGCAGCAATTGGCTCTGCATTTCAGCCATCCCCTGGGGTCAGGGTTTCTGGCTTTCTTCAGTTTTTAGCATTAATTATTTGGTCAGTTTTACCCATTTGGCCTTTTGTGTGTGTTTGATGGGAAACACAGGGGACCTTACTCCCCTTTTGATGTGAGCCTGTGGGTAAGCCATGTTTGATCAATGCAGCATCCCTGTGCACACACTCCTGCCCTTTTAAACCAAACCCAAAAACTCGTGTCCCTCCACGCTGTTGCTGTGGTCACGTATTGCCTAAGTGAGGAACAGAAGCAAAGCTTTTCAGTTCTTGTATTTGCTGCTCTGTTCTTTGTAAAGAATAGCAGGTGTCCTTTGGCTGTGCTGGATTTGAGCTGCATCAGACTGGATATACAGCCAGGAGTTAAAGAAGTGCAGGCAAAAAAAGATAATATAATGACATGATAAAATAAGAAGACAGTGAGTGAGAGGGGAAGCAAGTACAGGTGGAGTCAGAGCACTCTGCATGGTTGGAGACTTTGTGTTTCCTTGCAGAGGATACGTGGATGTTCCAGCTGTGGTTACAGTGATATCCAGAACAATTTGTTGTTGTGGCAGAAGTGTGCAGAGACATTGCAGGGAATTCCTGCCTGTAATCACAGCAAGTAACTCCACTCTCTCAGCTGATGGAGAAAACCCTGGCACAGGGCTGCAGCTGGGGCTCTGATTGCTCTGTGTTTCTGACTGAAGGTGTAGCACTGGGACTGCCTGATGTGCCAGGATGGCAGCAATTAGGCACGAAATATCATCTAATAAAAAGGGCACAAAACCCTCTTTGTCGCTTGGCAACTCTCCTTTAGGCACCTGAAAGCTTCCAAAATTGGAAGTTATCAAAAGAGGTGGGAAGGAGGAAAAAAAGAAGCATTATTGTTATAGCTGACATTAATTTGCATTCTCAATTTAGTTTCACAAATGGCTCTTGGGGGTAATGAGTTACCTGAATGAAACCCTATTGAGGATAGAAATTGTTTTTAATTATAATGGAGAATAGACTGAATGGCTTGGAGAAGGTGCCCTTTTACTTTGTGTCTGCTGGAAGCAAAGCAGAATTCCTGGTGGCATCTCTCTAAATAATGTGATTTGCAGTAATGATGTGAAGCTGTCAGGGAGTTCCTTTCGTTCAAGAGCAGTAGCCATCAGCCTTAGTTTGGTAATGCCTCACCTCCACTCCTCTCTGCTTTCCTATGGAGGAGATTCTTCATGACACTCAAAATAGCCAGTGGTGTTACTTGTGCATGGGAAACACAGGAGCAAGAAAATGTAACCTAAGAGCCAATGAATGAGCCAGGTTTAGACCCACTAGTAAAGATTGTGACCCTTTGAAGATGTTAATAATTTGGACACAAAGCACAGCCTTTTATTGGAGAAGGGGACAGCTGTGCCCCCTCAGAGGGTGGATGCTCACCTGGGAAAAAGAGGTACGAAAATGCAAGGAAATTAATGTTTCACCACCAGTGCAACGATGACAGGATATGTTTGAGCTTTCTGGGGAAAATTTTGTCCTTAAGTATTGAGGGGCCTCTTGTAGCCCTGGGAGCACAGACATGGGTACCAGGAGTCACAAGGGCCCTGTGCCACCAGCACAGATTGAACTGACTCAGCATGGCCACACCTTCCTGTTCAGAAAGATCTGAAGAACAGAACTGAGTCAGAGAAAAAGAAACAACCAAAGACAACATGTAAATAGGAATCTTCCTTTCTAATTAAACAATGGCAGTTAATTAATTTCTACTGTCTTTTCTTCCTGAAGCCTGGCAGATTTACAGAGAGGACTCCCATACTCAAAGGTTCTCCCTCTTGCAGGGGACCTGAACACTTGGGAACATTTCTGTTGCCTGAAGGTGGGTGGTTGGTGCTGTTAGAGATGTGCTGACACATCTTGCCTGGCTCCCAGCTGGTGCTTCAGAGTGTTCAGGTCTCTGCAGGGTCAGCGTCACATGTGTCTGACCAAAGGCTAAAAAGACAAGTTTCCAGTGTGAGCAGTTGCACTGGGGTTTGCGAGAGTCACATCTTCCCCCTCCCCAAAGACAAGAGAAACCTGGGGGAAGGATTGGCATTCCTACACAGAGAAATGGGAGCTGCTGCTCTGGGATAATGGTGGAGAGGAGTTCCCTACGTGCACAGCACCAAAGCATTTTGTGCTCTTTCATAACCTCACACAGCAAATTAAACATTTCATCAAGTTATTTTAATCCATTAGCAATGGATTTCAGGAAAACACCAGTAATGTATGTAACATGCACCCAGGAGAAACAACAAATGGTTAGTTAGAGAACTTCGGTTTTAATTAAGTAGATAACGTATGCTTGCATTTAGTCTTATAAATGAAAATGTATTCACTGTAGAATAGCTGGGTTCTATTAGATTTCCCTGAGCATAAAGAGAAGGGTTGATTATTACTGATTACTGATCTATTAGAGGTTTGTGCCTTGAGCTGCTTGATTGTAGCTCTGTTTGCTTCTGTTGCTAAAAGGGCTCTTTCACGTATATCTGGCTACCCAGATATATGTGAAATAGGCAGTGTTGGGACTCAATTCAAAAATTAATTCTAGGTTACAAACCTCAGCAAATGATCCAAATAATAGTGCTGGTTACTTCTCTCTGGTCATAACAACAGGTTTTCATGGCTTCTAGAAGCTGATAGTGGGGATGCTGCACATCACTCCCACTCATGAGAGGCCAGGGGTCACTGAGAAAGGAGCTCTTGGAAGTGAAAAGCAGACTCAGAGCTTGCCCAGGGTATTCCCATGCTCTGTGATGTCTCTTTTGCATGGGAACATCAAGAGATTACAAGACATACAATGCACTTATAAAACTGTTTTATCTCTGGATGTATCATGACTGTAAATTAGATAAGCCCAGCAGCAACTTAGGAGGTAAGCAAATGTGAATAGTGATTTAGCAGTAGGGAGACTGAGGCTCAGGGTTGATAAGTGATTTACCTTTGAAGAAAGCTATGGGAGATCCCATTGTGAGATGCAAATCTCCCACCCCAGCCACTACCTCTGCCTCTTTGGTGCTCTGGTTATCCATGTTCTTGTATTTGCAGCTTGCCATGGAATGCTGCTCTTTTTCCTATTTCTAAAGCCAATGCTGAAGCATTAGATAAAATACAAGATTTCAGGGGCTTCTGTAACACAGAGGACTCCGGTTCGGTTCGGGAGCTGTCCCAGCTATTTGCTCACTGCAGAGCAGCCAGAAAGCCAGAGGCTCTGCTTCACACCTGAAGTGATCTCTTTTGATGGGTTTGCCCAGAAGGTAGCACAGCCAGATAATACCCAGCTGTCCAAATGGCACTTGGGACTCTATCAGATGGAAATAAATTGGGATAGTTTCCCATTGTCCTGATTTACTAAAGACCAGACAGTGGCTGCTGGCCTCAGGGGCAAGGGAAGGAAAATATATCTAAAACCTCGCTTTCTTGTCTTTGATTGGGTTCAGCACTGCTTAGCCAGACCACAGCCTCTAGACCAAAGTTCTTTGTTTACACAGACACTTTTGGACTTTCTTGAGCTCTTGTAATTTATTCCCATCATCCTGAAATGCCTCCCAGCATTTGGATTTCTGTCTTGGCTGTTGCTGCCCGGAGCACCCAGGGAGGATGTCAGTTCCAGCCATCACCTTGATGTAGTTACTCCATAAAATGCTTTGCCCAACTGTAATCTCCAGCAGCAGACTGGAGAGATTTGCACTGCAAGGAGAGCTTGCTCAGGCTGGGTTTGATGGTAAAACCTGAAGGAGCTGACCATGGAAAAGCAGAGAGTCCAAGACCTCTGGCATCTGTGGTCCTGGCAGTGTCTGACTATCTAGAAGAAGGACTTTTTAATAATTTCTACTAATGGAAGACAAGCTTCTTAAACTGCCTTTGTTTGTGACGGAACTCTGTTTGCCTAATTATGCTTTGCTGAAGTTACCTTTGGAGAGCAGTAATCTGTTTTGGGCTATGAATGTTGATAAGGGATTTGGGAGAGCTGGGTCTGAGTTCTTGCCCTGTTTCAGAATTAGTGCGTGTCTCTGAAATGCCTGTACCCCACTTCTTGGGCAAGATTGAGGCTGCAATTCACAGAGCTGTGTTTTTATTTTTTTTTTGGCATCTTCAAAGCTGGAGATAGGCACCTCCACATAGCCAACAGTAAATGAGCAAGTCTGATCTGATAGGCATTCTTTAGACACATGCATACTAAGATGAAAACTTCTATAGAAAGTGAATACCTATAAGATGCACTGGAAAAGATTTTGCCTTCTCTCATCTATTCTTGCTATTATAGGTGAAAGAAAAGCTGACCTTTCCTGGGCCCCTCGTTCAGCATGTGTCATCTTCTCTTGCATTTGTGCTTCATGGTAGAAAAAACTGGGGGAATTTTTTTCCTTTGTATATTTAGGTCAGTGGAGAGTGACTGAAATTGTTTAAAGGGGGTACCTTTCATGAGGAGTAGGAAAACACTGTGCAGGACAAAGGCAGTGTCTAAGGCTCTGGTTGAGCAGAGAACAAAGCCTGTGCTGCTGTCACTGCGTGGCTGAGCCAGGCACCATCCCTTAATAAAGTGATATAATGCCTCAAATGGACAAAACCACAGTGGAGTCCCCCCGATTCCTTCTGAAGGCAGCGTTACTGGAGCTGCACTGCCCACATGGAGCAGGTTATTGGGGCTCACTGGCCCCCCTTTCAAGGGAATGCTGCTGTAACGATCCATGGGCAAGTTTGCAGCCACTCAAAGTAACATTAATGAGATGTATTGTTTGGGATTTTAGCTTCTCATAACAATGAAACCTTCCTTCTACCCTTCTCATTCATTTAATGCTGGCCCATGTGTCCAATCCAGTTAAATAAACCAGGAAAGTAACCATTAATGTCAAAGTTCCATAATTAAATGCTGACTGACTCGCTGCTCAGGCTTGCAATGCTGTACTGTAATTTTTAAAGATATTCAAGTTGACATTAAGCTTTTTAAACAGATTAATTAGTCACATTTCATTTTAAGTGGTGCTGACTTAATAGGTACTGCTAATGTACAGTATATATTTACTTAAAGCCATTATAACATAATATTTACAGGATATTAACATGTATTAATTACTGTATAATGAACCTCGTGACTACAATATTGCCATTCTTTCATGGCTGTAAAAGTTTTATCATCTTGTGAGGGGGGAGGGAAATTAAAATAAATTGCATGCACATTGAATGCCTATTTTTCATAGGAAATGTGCAAATTATAAGAAAATGTAAAACAGGGGACCCAGTTAATCCCAAACAGCTAACAAATGCTCTGAGACATGCTATAATGTTTTTATGAGCGTGTTTTACAACCCATTCATTATGCTGTCTGTCCTTCTGAAAGCTGGTTATTAGACTGACTGTGCAAAGTAATACATGAATATCTGTGCAACTAGCCATGAAATCACAACTAAGTTGATCACTTTTTTATTTTCCCTTTTTTGTCCTGGACAATATCCTAAAGCATTTGTGCTCACACTGTAATCCCACAGCACTTGGCAGCACGATTTGTGTTGCAGGAGAGGTCGTGCTGAGAAGCAGCATGGGGCTGGTGCAGAGCTGTCTGTTCCTGGGAAGAGGAACACTCTCCTCTTCCTGGGGACAAATAATTTTGGATGCTGGAGTGGGAGATGAGCCATGGCCTTGTGTTGCTCAGGTCTCCCAGGCCCTGTGCCCACATTCCAGAGCCCACATTCCAGTCTGGCCACAGTTTGATTCCGTCAGCTGGAGCAAGGAAGGGTTTTCTGTGGGTCGCTTCTGCAGAGGGGTCAGGAGTCTGCAGGGCTGCAGGCTGTGAGGTAGCTCAGTGTCTTCCCTTCAGGAGTATCTGTGTGGGATTTGCCTGCTGGAAACAAGGATGATAATATTGCTCGAGGCAAGGGATCACAAGAGTTTGTCAGCTGACAGAGAGAGAATGTTTGGTGTGTGTTGTGTGTCAACTGTCTGGGGAGGCTGCAGGTTGGGCTGTCTGTCAGGGGAAGGTTAAAGGTGTACTTAAACTCGGATGCTGGAGGAAGTAAATGCTCAAGAACCTCTCTGCCTGCTCCTTTTCCATTACGTGTGTGATGTGCAAAATAATGAAAGCAGATAACCCCAGAGACCTCGCTGCCAACCCCGCAGACTCCTGCAAAGTGAGCAGACAACGCGCGGTGAGAGGCACAAAGGGAACAACACGGGGGAGTGACAGCCAGGCAGCACTGGCATTCTGCAATTTCCCTTCCACTGCCACATTACAAACGGCTTCATATTCAAATGGCTGCCTGTCTGTGATTGTCCAATTATTCACTGCATTCTTTCTTTGATGGCACAGATGTTCTCAATTTCTTGGAGTAGAGGGGTTTTTTCATCTAAAAAGTCGTTCCGCCTCAGAAATGCAAAATTCTCCACAGTTCACCAGGTTCTCTGATGGGTTTGCATAATTGGTCTTCAATTTGCCTATTGTTTTGTAATAGGAAGCCTACATTTAATTTCATTTTTGTAAACCTGTAGAAAGAGCAGAGCATTCTGCCATTTATGTCATTCTCCTCATTAGGATCCAAGCGGGTTGTGAGCATTTATACTTGATTATAAGGCACAGATTGTGCTGAAAGGAACACATGCTTTCCCCTTCCAGTGTTTTAAACACATTATGAGGCTGATCCAGCAAGATATTAAACATGCTCTACTCTCTTTGTACCTTTATGAGAGGTGCTTATCTCCTGGCAAGGCCTGGCTGATTGGTTTGGGTGTGCTGGCATGCCAGGTAGGGCAGCCTCAGTCTGCTGCAAACAGGAATTGCTCAAATCCTGGACATGGGTGACTATATAATTTCCTGGGAAAGGGCATTTTGATGTCAATTCTGAGTGACAGCTGCAAGTTGCCTTTGCAATAAGGGGGTATCACACTTTCCTAGGGCCTGTTTCCTTTTGTGTAATGGATTTAACTATAAACATACCTGTGTGGTTAAACTGCTAAACAGCATTTGTGAAATAACTTGGGCTTCTCCTTTATATGTCATTCTTTGATGCTCATTTATATCTTGTTCTTACATGGCAAGGCAAGGTAGAGACACACCTGTGTGGTGCACGTACCAAAATGCTAATGAAGAGAGAAGGGCATTTCTAAAACTTCATGGGAACACCAACAAGAAAACTCCAGCAAAATCTTACGCCAGCTAATGGGAGCTCTGGGGGTGAGGGGGAACTTGGTGAAATGAATCCTTGAAAACAAAAAAAGAAATTGTAAAAGATTAGAGGCTTGCTAGGATAATTCAAAAGAGATAAAGGAATGACTCAGGGAATTATACCCTCACAGCAGTCCTGTGTAAAAGGATTAGGTTAGAGCCCCAGCAACAAAGAAGGGACTGGCACTGAAGGTGTGATTACCCCAGGACCTGGCCAGGGGTGTTGGTACCCTTCCCTGTTCCAGAGAAATGCCCTAAGCTTTGTTTTCCCCAAGGCATTCGGTGCAGAGTCACTAAAGGTTATTGGAGAAGCTACTGGTGTCTCTCTGGCACATACAGAGGTGCAGGGATGGTGGAGAAAGGCCCTTCCACCTGCACTGACAGTGGCACGGCCGTGCTGCAGTGTCATGTGCTGCTTAGCCAGGATACCTTAATACTCCTAAGAGGCTCATGGCAGTGTCCCAAAACAGCTTTAGAGAGGCTCAGCTTCCTGAAGTTACGGAAGAAAAGTCAAGTGTGGCTCTTTCCTCACATGGCAAAGGGGGAGCCTGGCAGAGGCTGAAAAAAACCTACTGCAATTGAATGCTGGCAGAAAAATGACCAGGCTCATCCGGTAACGGCTAGATTGGAGTGTGCTGGGATACTGGCAATGGGAACGAGTCCCTCCCAACATGGGGCTGGATCAGCCTGTACTGATACACAGTGCATGGGTCCCGTAGGGAGACATGACTTTCCTGCTGCTGCCAGTACATGTTCCTGATCCAGGAGAGGCTGTCTCCTCAACCCCTTGATGTGCTAGATAAAACTTACATTACAGGATAGTTTGTATGGAGGGAACCTGCTTTCTGTCAGATGTACCTGGAAGGAACCAGAGGGGACCTCAAAGTGACACGTAATGCCAACACTTTGGAGGTCTCTACATTTGTCTCCAGCCTTGTTCTCTGTATCAGATAAACTGATGCCTCAGAAACAACCCTTGTACTACCTATCTTAAAAGGCAGTCAGGAAATAGATTTACCAAGCTACATGCATGTTCTCTGAGAAGAAAACAAATACCTTTACTCAACAATACATCAAATGAGTGTGTTCTGAGATGGGGAGCCATAGACACTACCAAAATCTCTACATCAAAGCCCAAGCAGATTCCCCTCTCAGCACTGAGATTTCTAGTCAAAGTCACAAAGAACTGACAATTACTTTGTGTTAGATCTGGGACACTGCCCAGAGACAGAGCTGTCTGTGGGTCAGAAGGATGAGCTCACGGACAGCACATACTTCTTTTAGGCTATTATCAATATCAAAGCCCCTTACTTCTTTTGTGCTGGTTTTAGAAGGAAGGGAGATGCTGCTGCTTTGTTTCACTTCCTCCTACTGTTAAATAAGAAATTTCTCCTCCAGCCCCATCTCCTATTTGGAGAAGAAATTTGGTATTTCCCAGCCTCTGTTTCAGTTGATAGTTCTGTTGGTCAGCTCATAGAAATTCCAGCACTGTTTGTAAAACTCTAGGCTGGGATCCCTTTTTCCTCAGCATTACCCTCTTCCAAACTTGCAGGGAGCTGGACAGAGCAGGGAAGGAGAGGACTGGAATCAGTCCTTAGTTCAGATGCTAAAATCTGCAGTTTGGGCCTGTTTTCACATTGCACTGTCTTGTGCTGCCTCTTCCTGCACAGCTGCCTTTGCTCTCCACGCAGCAGCTTGTGAGTGCTGGGGATCAGAATCGCCGTCGCTCCCCGGCGTGAGGGAGCTGTTACCAGCTCTGTCTCTGAAGCACAGGGCTGCAGCTTCCTTAGCAAAACTTTTGTTGCCTGCTGTTGGCTGCCCAAACTCAGAAAACTTGGGGTTTGGATTTCTGTGAGGGCTGTATGAGTTGGGAGGTTTGTTCTGAGCAGTAGGAAGTGCTGGCTTAGGGTCCTGGTAGGGCCTAACCCTGAACACCTGGATTGAGCAGGTGCCCTCAGAAGGCAGAAGTGGGCCACTCTCCTCTCAATCCATGGAGAAGTCAATGTTTGCCCTGGAAGGCAGATGCCCAGAAGGCACCATGCTAGAAAGCAGATCTGTTGCTTTAAATGTTACAGCTGCTTCTTGCTCATCACTAAAAACTTGTCATCAAATACTGGAAATGCAGAGAGTGAACTTCGTGTATCCACTGAGAAGGGGAAGCCCTGGTCATGTCAACTTGCAGTTTTGGCAGGGCAGGCGTGGCAGAGCTGTGCTGCTGCACTGTGATGTCCCTTCCCTTGGCTGTGGCACAGCTCCACGTCCCTTCTCTCAGGGCACATCCAGCCCCCGGCAGCGCCGTCTCTGGAGGGCAAAGGCCCTGCCCTGCTGAGGTTCCTGCTGCCAGGGCTGGGGGGAGGGAGTGGGGGAGCAAGACTGAAGAAGCCTCTCACCATGTGCTCAGACTTGAGCTCCCTGCTAATAGCTGGGAGATTTTAGCATCCCCTGCCACATCGTGGAGAGGTCTTGCTCAGTCAGTAGGGGTTTGTTATCTAAATAAGACAGCATAAGGTTTCCTTTCCAACTGCAAGATGGGTAACAAAGCTGGCTGGAGCCTGGTTTACACTTAGAGTCACTCCCACTGCGTGTTCGTGTCCCTAAGGGGAGAGAGATGACAACGATTTTCTATCTGATGACAATACTCAGCACCAGTCTCAAAAATGTCAACTGTAAATAAAATTTGTTTATATTTTCAACAGTAATAGTCCTTATTCTCTCATTGACAATTGCTACTTCAAGCTCCTAGGCTTGACTGAATAGGAACAGTTGGTCTTTAAATGGCAAGTTTCCTCTTTCCCTCGTCACTGATTTGTGGCTACATTTAGGAATGGCAGAGTTTTAATTGCATACTCCTTATTTTTTTTCCATCGTATTTTTCTGACCCTTTTAGTAACCAGCATTTACTAAAAATTTTGAGAGATCAAGGGGAAAAAAACCCCAACTATTCTTCTATTATTCTTATAGCAGACACAGTCCAAAAGCCCTTTTCTGTGATAGTGTCAGTAATTGTTTACTCCGTGCAAAACGAGCTGGTTTGCACATTCACTCTGTTGAGAAAACAGCAGGCCCTGTTCTCTGGCCATTAAAGACAACACAAACCTCCCGGGTGTGTGGCCACAGCTCAGAGACCATTCAGACACGGCTGTGCCCGATGCCACCAGCTCACACTGACATGGACACTGAGGCTCGATAGTGGCCAGTGATCCAACTGAAACAACCACAAGGAACATGTTGAATTGAATATTCTGGAGTGGTTACTTTGGGGGGCTGGGGAGACGTGACTGCTGTAAGTAGGGTGGGTGTATTTGCAGCACATTGGCAGATCCCACATCTCCTTTTAAGGTGAGGGATTGCAAGTGATGGATGGGCAGTGCCAGGTGTCTGCCTTTGGATGAGGCATTGTATCTGCAGAGCACTGGAGGTAAACATGCACTGAGCCGTCCAAGACAGTTGTCCTTGTGAGGTGGGTAACTCAACCTGGACACAGCCAGCTGAGTGGAAAGTAAGAAGGTTTTAGAGGCATCCTGGGCAAAAGGCACTTCTTACAGCAGAGTTGTTCAGGAATATGTGCTGTAATTACATCTGCCTTGGCTGCCACTTCTACAGCATGTGCAGAGTGCTACCTGAGCACTTGTTGAGTGTGCCAGTGTCACCACAGGGAAGCTGGGGCTTTGCTGAGCTTCTGTTTTCCCTTCCAGAGCCATTTGGATTTTAGTGGAATATTTTGCAGTACTATTTCCTGACAAAATCATTGGCATTCTCCATAATAATTAGTATTGATGTGATTTAGTGAATAATCATATTAAATGAGCCAATAGACAAAACTCTGATCTTGACTGAGCTTTGGCACTGCTGTGTGTGTGTGCTCTGCTCACAGAGCTCATCAGATTCTGCTGGTGGTCCATGTATAGCATCACACTCCCTGCCCTATCTGGGAAGACTTAGATCAGCAGTCTGCGAAAGCTTGTCTTTTCTCATTAAGGTTGCATTTACTTTAATTGGTTAGAACATCTTTTGTTAAAGTACCTCAAATTAGTTTACAAAACACTGGGCACTCTGGTTTCCAGAGATCACAAAATGGTTTGGGTTGGAAGAGACCTTAAGGATCATCTTGATCATCCCTCTGCCATGCGCAGGGACACCTTCCACTAGCCCAGGTTGCTCCAAGTCTGGTCCAACCTGGCCTTGAACACTTCCAGGGATGGGGCAGCCACAGCTTCTCTGGGCAGCCTGTGCCAGGGCCTCCCCACCCTCACAGGGAACAATTTCTTCCCTATATCCCATCTAACCCTGCCCTCCGTCAGATTAAGGACTCCATGGAGACTGTCCCTTTAGCTCAATTGTCTTCACTGATCAAAGCTTCACTGTGCTACTTTTGTTTTCCCCTCCAGCTGGATGAGCTGGTCTTATTTTGAGATATTTCTAATGCATATCTGTGCATAGCAGTGTGATGGGTAAGCTCGTTTGGGAGCTCAGTTTTACATCAGCAAGGGAATCTCTGTCCCTTTATTTTGGTTGTCTGAGCCATCTTTAGCAAATAGCAGATGCAGGGAAACTTGGCCCATCTGGTTTAAGATTTTTTTTACAAGCTTTGTTCACCAGCCTGGCATGGTTTGAGTTGGAAGAGTGACCAAATGTATGGACATCTTTGTGGCTGCCAGTTGAAAAAAAGAAATGGAACAGCTGGATTTTCTCTGGCCTTCCTGAAGCCAAGCTTGAGCAGATCGGGGCCTGTGAAGGGATAAAGCAGGACATGCTGGTGCTGTGGGATTACAAATCCTCTTCCTTGCACCAGAAAGCCTGGGCAGTTGTGCTTTGGGTGGCACAGGACCAGGTCCACCATTCCCCACACCAACCGTCAAAATCCTTTAGGGGCACAAAGGGACCCTTGTATCAGCTCTGCTGAGGGACAGCACATATTTTGCAGAGATTTTGGGAGGGTGACATGCTAGTGTTCGCTCTCCTTCTGATTCCTGTGTAGTATTGGCCAAATCACTTCACCCCCCCGAGTCTGTTTTCCATTTATAGTGAGGATTAGCAGTACTTCCCTTCCTGTTCTGACTGTAGCCTCAAAATAAGAAATTACTCTTATTTTGCATACAAACGCATGCATTTTGCATGCTGTCCCTTGTACAGTCAGACCTTATCTTACATGAGACATCTGATGTATCAGATTATAAATGATAAATACTCATAACCACAAGGACAAGTTTTCTTGAAGTCTGTGTGCATACTGATGTGGATACAGGGCTGCTCAATGCTTACTGAATGTTCATTACTACAGGTTCCAGTGGCTGTTAAATTTTTTCTTGTGTCACTGCACAGTCTGCATGGTGTGGGACATCAAGAATGAAAAATATGCAGCCTAAACTGAGTAACCTTTTTTCTGCTGATTTCTTGTGATCAGGGGATGCCACACGTGCAATTCAGGAGTAAATAAGAGAGTCTGTTTTCCTTTGTATGTTGTGAGCTTTATTGTTTAATATTAAAGCTGTGTTGTGCAAAGTGGCCCATAAATGGCTAATAAAATCAGCGCTTACAGCTTGTAAAGTGTATCACGACTTTACTCTGGTTTGCCTAAGGAGATTTATATTTGTGTTTGCTGTCTCGGGTTTAAGAGCTGTCCGTGCCTTTTCTTTTTGGAGCCATTAAAAATGATAATGTGGACAAACATCTTTCCATATTAGCTCTGTTGGATCTGCTGAGGCATTGCCAGGAGTAGGGAGAGGAGCTACTAATTGAAGGAACTAAGGGGAAAAGACTGAGCCTGTAGTCTGCTTTTTATCTGGTGACAATTCTGGAACTAAAGTTATCTGTTTTAATCACCTTCTGTAATTGCGACAAATTCTAAATAGAAAAATAGATAAAAACATGGGTCATTTCTTCTGACCAACGGTACTTATGAAATATTACTGTTTATTTTCTTCTAACCTCAAAGAAAATGGTTAAGTCTGCGGGTAGCTTAGGTCTTGGGCCTAGCAGTTCAAACTTCTGAGGGCAAACCTTGATCAAGTGTGGAGTTCAAGGAGTTGTGAAACAGAGGTGGTCAGGAGCTCTCATAAGAGGTCCTTCAGAGGAATGAAATGCAAGCAAGGTTTACTGTGGTAAAAAGTGACTTACTGACAAGCCAGTCTCCAGATATGAGGAGATGAACAGCTTTTCTATCTGCCAAACCCCCCCCCCCCCCCAAAACCTCACATGAAGATATTCAGTGACTGGAAGCAGAAACCAAACACATCCAAGCCCATAAACTGTTTGCTTATCAGACAGTGCATTCCCTGTCCACTATCACAATGACTGTCCCTGCTCCCAGGCACGCCCACACATTCACACTTGATGTCAACCTGAAGCTGGGGGAGACTTCACAGATGAAGATCTTTAGTTTATTTTCACACAGGACCTTACAGATTCTTGCAACCTTCTGCATAAAATTCTCAAGCCCTTGTGCGCTGTGACTTGGGGCTCTGATGAAAGCTTTGGCTGCCCTGGACACTTGGAGCTTTAAACTTCTCTGTTCTTGGTCTTTGATAGACCTGTAGGAGCTCAGTGCAAGTGAAGTTATGGGGAAGGAATTGCCTCGCAGATACTTTTGTAGCAGGAAAGTTTGAATTAAATTCTGGGGTGTGATGTTATACTCCAGATGGCTACAAGACCCACTATATTTAGCATGTAAAGCTGTCACAAAGTGATATCCTTGGAACTAATGCATGCTCTTTAATTACAAACTCTGCCTTAAGGTGTCCGTTTCTTTGACTCTCTGAGATGACTCTCTAAAGCTGTGCAGGTCTGAGTACCCAGCCAAAGCACATGTGCTGCCAGCTCATAAGAGGTGACCCTGTCCACTGTCTTTGCCCTTGTAACAGTTCATTACATTGTCCAGCATTTTTGAGCCAGAGAAAGTGAGATTTATAGTTGCCTGGGGATAATCATTTCAGGAAGAAAGTTCAATGATATGCAAGTCAGTGGAAAGAACAGCAAGTTCCAATATCTGCGTTATTAGAAGACATGAAACATCTTCATAAACTATTTAAAGGTAGAAATGATCATTAACCTTTGCTGTAGCCAATTCCATTCAGAATGGTCAATGCCATTTAATATGAGTTGGGGTGACACCCCATAAGGGTGTGCAGGGACAGGGGGATGTTAACGCTTTGAAGTCATTTTCACCCTGGGTCGGTCTTGGAGGAGACATTGGACAAGCAAGCTGAACGACACAGTGGCCTCCTGGCTCACCTCAAACGAGCTCTCCAACCTTGCTTTCAGTTGAAGTACAGTTGCATTGCTTTACACCCACCTCAAAACAAACAGCCAGGGATTCTTTTTCTGCCTCCTTTAGTTAATTATTACTATTTTCAATATGGTGTGAAAGCATTCCGTTTTTCCTGGGGGGAAATCACAACCCAGGTTGTTCCTTGCAGAGCCAGGAGAAGAGCAGATTGTTCAGGCTTGGCTTGTTCCTTTGAAACGACCTTGAGGAGCTGACGGCCCCATTCCTCTTTGAGACACTTGCAGCTCTACAGCAATACATCCCTTGGCTGCTTTTCTTTAAATTCTGTAGTCTTGCTGCTGTGTTTTAAGTGTGATCTGTTGTTGATAATCTCAATCCCGCCTCTTCTCCTCCCAGTCCCACTGATGCTGAATCAATGACATTTTTTTCTGAGCTGCCTACATTTGGTGGTTTACTGCCGACTGCATGTGGCCCTCTCACTTCAATTACTTCTGCTGTGTCTAGCACTATATGCTCTGTAATGTTTCAGAGACTGCTTGCAATTAAAATAAAAAATAAGTAATACATAGCAGGTTACAATCCAGCCAGTCTCTGTGCAGAGCTTTCCAAGTGGCTCACAGCCCAAGAACAGTAACGAAAAGCCTGAGTATTGTCTTCCTAGGTTCCTGAAAGGCATAATTTCCTGAAGCTTGTTTTATTTTTCCAGTTCCTTTGCTCTTGAAAGAAAATGTCAACATACTTAACTTTTCATCTCCTGGTTTCCAGGGGATGCAACGTAATCAGTCTCCTTGCCGGGGAAGGGCTGTGTTTGCATTAAGTGAACTCAACCGATGGTAGGGGCACTTAAGCACATTTTAGGCATTATTAAGTTTTCTAACCACTTTAACAGGCTTTGGACCAGGTTGGGAGGGACTAATTGGTTGCAGTTTTGAGCATTCTGGCTTCAGATCAACAAAACATTTAAGCATGTGCTTAATTTTAAGCACTGCAATACTTCTTCCCACAAAAAACAGGGACAAAATGTCGTCCAGCCATCCTACTGAGTAATCCTAACAATTATTTCTCATTTGTTTTTTTTTTCTCAGTCCTTCTTTGCCCCCACAAAGTCTTTTAGGCATTCTCAAAGAGAGAACACAGAAAAGCTGAAGTGAAAAAGCTCATGCAGGGAAGCACAAGCAGTGTGGGGAATTTTCGTTTAGCAATCCAAGCAGCAGATTTCCGTTATTATAAACACTGGCTGAATTCATTTGTGAAAATATACAACATTTAATTTGCATGTAAAGTGACAAATTAAAATCAAAAATCCCCCATTTTGTTCTCTGAGTGGAATATAACATGACAAGCTTTAAAAATGCCTCAGCTCTGCTCCAGTGGCACCACCAGGCTGGTGGTGCTGCAGCCGTCACATTGAACCTGAATGCGACGGAGCTTTTAGCAGCACATGGAAACAACTCGACCCAAATACTCAGAGGTGTTTAGGTGCCTAAAACTCATTTCAGTTGGGTGCTTTTTAGCATCTGGCCCCTAGAAACTGGGAACTGGTTTGAAGTTTAGTTTAGGCTAAAAGGCAGACAGAATCTGCCTGCAGCAGTGGCAAAGTGGTTGTTCAAAGGAAAGTGTGCACAACCAGCGTGTGCATGGAGCAGCCCTTCCCAGCTTCACCCTTCCAGGCTGCAGGAAGGAGTTAAGTATATGCTGAACCATACCTTTCATTGTCCCTGCAGCTCTTCTTGGCCTTTTCCAGTTCCTTTATTTCTTTTTTGAATTAGGAAGGTCACAGTGGCACAGAATATTTAGGATAGGTACGAGTAGTGGTGTCTGCATTTTGTGGTAGCTGAAGGAAAGTTGTTTTTTCAGCAGAGAAACTCATCTCTGCTTCTGGTGTGCTGTGTGTTGGTACTTTGCTGGTATGGACATCTCAGACTGGGCTGTAGAAGTTTCCCTGGTTCACTGACTGCTCGGTCCAGGCTTTTTGATCATTGTCACCCTTACTAATAACCTCCGAATTAATGCAATCTCAGGGAATCCTCTCATGCTGCGGTTGAATAGTTAAAAAACAGGTAATGCTTATGCCTGCACCAGCCCACTTTTTACCCTGGAATCATCTCTCTTTTCTCCTTGCTTGTTTTACACCTGCTGAATGGTGGCACAGGAGAATACTCTGTCATTGCTGGAGCAGCTCAGCTTTGACTATGGCAAGTTCAGGGCATGGATAGGTGCCACTGTTCATTTGTTATACTGGCAAACAGCATCAGCCCAGCTGACACTCGCATCTGTGAGAGCTTTCCTCTGTAGAAATTCACTTAATCTTTTCTGACACTCTTTTGGTGTTTAAACAAAAAACATTGGCTTATTCCCATTCCCAGGCACTCTGAAGTAAAGACCCGGAGAATTCAAGTGTTGATGAACTCCTTTGTTTTAAATGATTGCAGCAGAACATAACAGAGAGTGGTTTTAACAAGGCTAAATGAAGCCCAAGTTTTCTGAGTGATACTGATGTCTTTTCTTCAGAGACATCAATAGCAGCTGCTCGCTGCCCTCCAAGGCAAGCCAGCCTGAACTGCTCACAGCAGCAGAAAACACAAGTGTGCTCTCTGTTTGAACTAAAAGTTGTCTTCTCTGCACTGAGTTCTTACTCCTGATCCTTTGCCAACTGAACCCAGTAGAAAATATTTTCATGACATGGGATGGGATGTCCTGAACACGCCCTGGAGCAGGAAGAGTTGAGAAACCTCAACACTGCAGTGTTGGGACCATCATGGTTCAGATCAGCTTGAGAAGGGAGAAGCACCTTAGATTCTCAAACACAGAGTGCAAGTACAATTGCAAGTCTCAATATAGCTGATTTCCCTGTATTCCTCAAACTAGAATTTTGAAGAAGCTCAGCAGAAATCATTCCATATGCTATGTTAGGCGCCATGCAGAGTTCTGTTCCAGGCCGAGGGTCCCCAGGTTCCCCTGTAAGCCAGGAAGGCACACGCTCTGTTCTCTCCCCCCAGCCCTGTGCCTGGAGATTGACATTTCTCAGGGCAATAGAGGCAGCTCCATAGCGTGTCCATGGAGTGCCAGCCCTGGCCTCTCAACTTGCACAGCAGACTGTAGAGCAAAAGAAGGTAGGTAGGAGCTGCAATGGCACTCTGATGACTATCACGTTAAACTGTGTTCACAGTCACAACCCTGAGACTTGGGCCAAGTGAATAAATGCTCCTCCCCAGGGACACATGTTGTGCCACACTCTCACTGCAGCCATCTCGAAAAGCAAATATGTTTTTGGTTTGTTTTGCTCTCTGTCATTCCTGCTGACACCAAATGCCAGCACTAGGCATGGGGAGTGCTGCAGGGAGAAGCTGTCAGATAACGCTGAAGGAAGGGTTCTAGAGGTAGCACACTCAACAAAAGTTGGTTAATAACATTCTGAAATAAAAAAGATATTCTGTAGCACACAGTGCCCAGAATGGAAGTGATTTTCAGAGCAGGCAGGTGGGAAGAGTAGCAGTGGTATAAAGAAGGGTATTTGAGCTCTCCTTCTGCAGGCAGGAGAACTTCTTGATTCAGTATCGGAGAGGAATGTAGAGCTTGCTTCCCAATACAATGGAGTGTGATACAGCATGGGGAAGGGATAATGTTTTGGAAAGTGCACCCCACTGCTGTCAGCAAGGGGGGAAATCACTGCAGGCCGCCGAAGACCTGAGGCTGTGCAAAGGGGCTCAGAGACTTCCTGCACTTTCACTCCTGCCAGAGTCAGTGGTGAACACCCATGGCTTGTAGAATCAGACAAAAGTCAAGGCCTTTTGAAAATCCCATCAATTCCCTCAGGAATTGATCAGCACTGCTTTGTCAAAGGTTTCTCTTTGCTTCTCATTTCACTTTGTACGAGCATAGGCAATTCTGGTGGGGAGGGTCTTTCAAAAACCCTGTGTTGCAACTCTTCAGAAGGAGACCAGGGGCTGTAGGCATCTCATGAGCCTTTTTAAACCCTGATCTTCCTCTGCTCTCCTCTCAGCCCTTTATTCTCTATCCTTCACGGGGTTTGCCTTTCTCCCACAAAGCCATCAGCTGGCAAAGTCACAGTAGGGACATCAACTTTGCTCACATGGGTGTGAGTCCACACAACATCCTGTTCTCACCCATCTTGGAAGCACAAGGGTCACACATGCTGTGATGACCCTCCCAGCAGCACAGTTAGTTTCTGATATGAGGAGAGGGAGATGATGTTTCTGTACAAGAAACACTAAGGAAAGTTGTTTAAAACAACCACAAAACTCAAAAGCTGTCCCCATCCAAAAGAGCAAGATCCCCAAGGCCCCTGGTCTGGGTGGGTTCACCTGGCTGTTCCAGGTGCTCGCCCTCCAGGCTGAGCACTCACTGCACCAACACTGCCACAGACCCAGCACATCTCCCACACACAGTGATTAATTAATTCTCGTGGTGCCTACTCAATAAGAGACATCTAAAGCTCCTGAAAAAAGGATATTTTGATGGCAGTATCTATTTATAAACCCCTTGGAGTTGGAGGGAGGCTTCAGCAGAGGAGCCCACAGGCACCGGGCTCTGCTGAGGGAGGAGAACAGTGATCTGCTATGCAGCTGTCATCCTGCCGGGCAACTAGTTTTAAAACCCAAGTTGGTGATTCAGATTATCATCCTATGGTTTTACCTCTGATGAAGGATTTCCCCTGCATGAAGAAGGAACCTGGGTTTTCTCTGCATTACAAAGCTTTTCTTCTCTTGTAGAGCAAGGATGAGTTTTTCAAGAAGGAGGTTGGTGTCCAGGAAGGGAGAGGAAGGTGTATGGGTAAAAAAGAGCAAGTGGCACCTACACTACTGCCAACCAACCTGTATAATACTTACTATTTCAGCCTTTGTTCAAAGAGGAATGATTATCCAGTACGCCCTTTATTTTTAGGCAAGATGGGGAAACGTGGATTCAACCTCACAGGAGTCCCTCTGCACCAGGGGGTTACAGAAGTATTTAAGGTATGTTAAAACAGATTCCCAGGCTGCCAAAAACCTGCTGGGCTCTGTGGGGCACTGATGCATCCCCAGAGAGGCTGTGAGGTGCCAGGCAGGATCTGTTTCCTGGTCTGGCTGAGGTACAAACCGCAGGGGTTCCTGCAGGTCCTCATGCACTTTGGCAGCACTGCCTGGCTGCAGCCCCACTTGAATGAGTGATGATTGAAACGGCTGCCGTGGTGGTATGAGGTATTATTAACCTGCACCAGCCTTGTTGCAGCATGTATGTAGATGATACAAAACGCTGGGATAAAGCTGTGTTAATCAGGGATATTCAGAGAGCTAACACATCCCTCCCAGCGTGGGCGGGGATGTTGGATGTGTTACCCTCTGAGGTTCATAGAATAGCAGCAGTAGCAACGGGCTGTTCCTGCTTTGCTGAAAGGCTGTGGATTTAATTTCTGCTTCTAAGTAGTGCTATTTGCAAATCCATGGAGGGTACAGAGCAGATTTCTAGGACGTGGACTTGTATTTATTCATCCTTTTCATCCAACATTCTTGACCTTGGGGTATAATGTATGCTTGTGTACCTTTGTACAGTGCCCTTTGCTAGACAGGCGAGGCAAGAAGATGAGCCAAAGGTTGTGGTACTGATATGGATTTGGGAGACATGAGTTTAATTCCCTGTCCTTACGCAGACTTCTTGTGACAAAATCTCACATAATAAAAACCATCAGGAGGTGAAGTTCAGCAAGAAATGACACAGAAACTGAAAAAAAAAAAATATTTGCAAAAGGTAGAAAACATCTTAAGGCCCTGAGTTCTTAAACATCAAGTATGGTGCCTTGCCTGGAGATCTGAGAGCTTGTGTGTATGCTTGGCCTTCTGCTCTGTTCAGCTGCAAACAGTCAGAATAATGAAACTGAACATTTTTGGCTGCCTGGATCAAATAGTGATGGTTGTGACTGCAAATTATTAGAAGAGGGGGAAAGTAAGAACATAAAAGGCTGTTTTTCAAGCACTGGCTGCCAGAATCTCTTCACTGGTCAAAGGTGGGTCAGGCAGGGCAGTGGTGGGGTCAAGATAAATCCTCCTGGGATGTCTCTGTTCCCATCCTGTTGCAGAAGAGTTCACACGATGGCTGCATCCCAGGAATGATGGGAACCCTGAACAGATATAGCCTGGTGATCCATTAATTTATTTATTTTCCCAAACTCCAGAGACACTTTAGAAGAATTTCCTAAGGTGGCTGTAACAATTTCTACAGGTTAGGCAGACAGCTCTAATCTAATTTCCAAGGATGATCTCCTCTTCAGAGGTGGCAGAAGGATTATATTAAATAGCACATGTAGGCAGCAGACTTGAAGGCATTTATTGTAAGTCCAGTGCAGCAGCCAGCACAGCCGAGGTGTCCTGGATTCCTGGTTACCCCTGAGAGGAACAAAGGCTGAGAGTCAAGGAGTCTGAAGCTGGTATTTGGGGAAGAGCAACATTATTTCTGCAGCAGAAATCACCCACTCCAGTTCTTCAGGTCCATGTTCTCCGGAGAAGAGGATAGGCAGGACAAAGCAGGACCATCTTTCAAATATCATGAGTTTCACCGAAAAGAAGAAAAAAACTTTCTTCATTGCAAGGGTCCATCCAACTTTGGCCACCATACCAGCACCTTGTATGACCCAATCCAGCCACAGGAGGGGACCACAGATACAGTTAGTGAGAAAGTTTTATCATGGAAGGGATTTAACTTCATCTCTAACTGGCAAGGGGACTTCTCTCCTGCGGGCAGAGGATGAGAGCACATGCCTTTCAGTGCTGTGTGTTTCAGTCTTGCCATGTACACACATCAGGTCCTGAGGACAGGGACTGTGCTGTCTTGTTAGCAAAGGTCTTTAATTATGTTACCATCACAGGAAAAAAGAATGAATAGTAACCCAGCAGATACAACAGAGACTGGGAAATGGTTGGCGAAGGAGGTTTTTACCAGTGGGAAATGCTCCCTTGGCAATGGCAGGCAGGGAGTGCTCCTGTGCCATATGGTCTCTCTGAGCCTCCCCACATCCAGTGGCTGCCCCAACCCTCAGCATGGGCAGGACCTTGGTGGAGCAGTGCCATGGCTGGTCCATCTCCACTGAAACTCAGCAATGACCAATCTGGTCACCAGCCCATCCATATCCATCCATCCATCCATCCATCCATCCATATCCATCCATCCATATCCATCCATCCATATCCATCCATCCATCCATCCATCCATATCCATCCATCCATCCATCCATCCATCCATCCATCCATATCCATCCATCCATCCATATCCATCCATCCATCCATCCATTCATATCCATCCATCCATATCCATCCATCCATCCATCCATCCATCCATCCATCCATCCATCCATCCATATCCATCCATCCATCCATATCCATCCATATCCATCCATCCATCCATCCATCCATCCATCCATCCATCCATATCCATCCATCCATCCATATCCATCCATATCCATCCATCCATCCATATCCATCCATCCATATCCATCCATCCATCCATCCATCCATTCATATCCATCCATCCATCCATATCCATCTATCCATCCATCCATCCATCCATCCATATCCATCCATCCATCCATCCATCCATCCATCCATCCATATCCATCCATCCATCCATCCATCCATCCATATCCATCCATCCATCCATCCATCCATATCCATCTATCCATCCATCCGTCCGTCCATCCATATCCATCCATCCATCCATCCATCCATCTCCATCCATCCATCCATCCATCCATATCCATCCATCCATCCATCCATCCATATCCATCCATCCATCCATCCATATCCATCCATCCATCCATATCCATCTATCCATCCATCCATCCATATCCATCCATCCATCCATCCATCCATCCATCCATCCATATCCATCCATCCATCCATCCATCCATCCATCCATCCATCCATATCCATCCATCCACCCATCCAGACCGGGGTTCCCAGCATGAGACAGCAAACATTGCCCAGTCTGCAAGGCATTGGTTGGAAGATGCTCATGATGTCCATGGGAACACCTCTGCCCATAGCTGTGGAGCTGACACAGCATTGCTTGCTGGAGCCTCGTGGAGGCTGCAGCCGGAGCAGCTGGGGCTGGAGACGGAGCTCACTCAGCAGGAGGGAGAGCAGGTGGCCGAGCAGCAGGGAGGAAGACTTGCCAACCACACACATCACTAGGAGCCTGAAAGCAAACAATTTGTTTAACTAGTTTGCCAAATAATATCTATATTATGAATGCACCAAACACTGCTTATTCCTCCTCGCTGCAGGGTTCTTGCTTCCAGGATGAACGTGTTTTCTCCAGTTCATAGCTAGGGAAAGGTTGCGAAGAGCTGGTCTTTGCTGCAAGTCAGTGAAGGTGGAGCATGGGTTTGTGCTCCTGTGTATCACTCACCTTTCCCTGGGGCTGAGTTTGCTCAGTGTGTCTGTGAGTCTTGCTTCATCTTTTCTCAGTTTTGAGTTTGTACCTGTTTATCCCAGTTTTGTGGAGCTCCAGGGAGCACGGCAAACACCTGGGAAGCTGCCGCCCAGCTGGTCCCTGTGGCTGCAAGTCATGCCTGATGTTCTCTTAAAAGGCCTAAAGGGAATTCCAAGTGGTCACAACCCACATCTAAGGCCAAATTTTTCAAAGAGTCAGGTTTGCATCCTAAATTACCAAAATTCCTGCTTTTTGTCTGGAGCCGGTTAATATAGGTCATGCCAATGCTCAAAGCCTTGTATTTAATATTAATTAGTGCACATGTATTTCAGGGGAGCTGTTTGACCTGAGCCCTCAGTACATCAGAGGAGCAGTGAACACCTAGAGAACAGCAGAGGGAGGGTGACAGTAGGAGTGCAAAGGTGTGCAAGGGCTGTGGGGTACTTTAGTATCAGAACCTTGTGCTACAGTAACTGAGCATTTGCACTCCTAATCCTCTACAAAACCGAGCCATGAACTGTCCAAAAGCAGATAATGTTCAAGCTGCAACTGACTTCTCTGATTTTCCCTAAGTGACAGGGTTTAAGAAGAAAATTGATGAGGAGATGAATGGGACATATGACTTACCAGGACATAAATGTGACTCTAGGAAAACATTCATAGCAGCATAAGAAAAATAAACACAGTGGAAAAGTATTTATGGATCTACACTGACTTTAATGGTCACTAAAACAACTTCCTTTTCTGTCTCCCACAGGAAAAAAAATGAAAAAATAGGAAACACTATAAAACCAGAAACTTCAGCACTGCCTGTTGCCTGGTGTTTACAGGCTTTCTGGAGCTTGAAAAACAGTGGATGTGCCTCAATATAGGCAGTGACATGCAAACATACTTGCTGACTTTTGCAGGAGCTGTGGTGCTTTCCCTGCTCTGTCAAAACACATTTGGGGTTGGTGGTTTGCAAGTGGGCAGGAGACGAAGGAAGAGAGAAGGGCTGGAGGGTTTGGAAGTGGCATAACTAGGCAGGCAGCTTCCTGGCTGCTCCCAGTTGTTCTTTCCCATCGTGGCTGCAGAGATATTTTCCTCTTGTGCTTCAGTTTCATTTAACTCTCCCTTTGATCAGTCTTTATAGTAATGTAGCTTGGTATAAACTCTAATATCCCTAAATGCTGTAAATATATATCTATAAACACTAAACAAAACATTCCCTGTATAATAAACAGAGACCAGAACTGTGAATTAAGGCCCCAGACAAGGCAGATGCACGGAAACAATTCTCAAGGACTTTGAAGTTAAAAGCCTGGCTGTGTAAATGTAAGAGCTTTTGTAAGTCGAACTAAAAGTCTCATTAATGCAAAACTTCCATGATCAGAAACCTGACTAGTTCAATGAGAATCCCCAAGGACATGAGTATTTAGCACACTTTCTAATTAAAAGCAGAGAATTATGGCACAACAGTTAAAATATGGTTTATACTTGCCTGGGAAATATTCAGTAGATTGTGTGTGTAGAAATATCCTGCCGGGGCTCTTTGCAAATAGGACATGAGCAAACCAAGGTACAAACAGGCAGGAGTGGTTTCTCTGTGTGTTGGGATGTTGTCACCTTGGGTAAGAAAGCAGGATGGAGCATGATCTTTTTTGGGTGCTGCAGAAAACACTCTTCTGGACTGCCCCCCACACCTGAACTGCGAGGAAACACTGCTCAGACACTTCTGAGGTCTGACATACAGAGTGTGCCCACCATGCTTTGGGGAAATTATGCCTCTTACCTTGTGCAGGGGGATCTCTGAGGGTTCTCTGCCTGTTGTTCCCAGCCTGCTGTCCTTCCCATCTGAGCCAGGACTGGGAACAGCTGGGTTGGGCAAGGGGATGTCCATGCATCCCTCCCTTTGTCCATGCATCCCTCCCTTTGTCCATGCATCCCTCCCTGCTGAGCAGAAGCTGTTAAAAATGTCCAGATATTGATAAAGCTGTCCCTGGGCTTCAGTCCCACCAGAGGAAACAGTTCAAGTTTCTGGTTTGATGACTTGAGGCTCCATCTCACACCACTGCCAGTGAACACTGGATAAGGAGCAGGATCTGGTCCCATCCACAGTGTTTGGAAATGGAGGTGTGTTTGTGACAGCCACGATTTGTCCAGCTCCAGGACATCAGTCATGTTCTGGCCAATTGTATTAACTAAAGTTGGGAGAACACTTCTGAACAAGAAATAACTGACCATTTAATAAAATCATGTCTGTATTGGGGATCAGGGAGGGAGAGGAATAAATGAAAAACTTTTTTCTAATAATTCAGTTCTCTTAAAAAACTATTTTTGTTTCAATTTCCTGTGTTTTCTGGAAGCTGAGAACTTCACCTAAAAAGAAATATTTTACCTAATGCCAAAAGAAATTATGCCATCAAAAATGCCATGGACTTTTTTAAAAATTATTTTAAAATATATTTCTCCAACATTAAAAACAGAAAGTCATTTCAGTTTTTTACCAAATGAAAACCCATCCCCATATTCACATGTGACAGTGAACTGAAACATCATTTCTTACATGGTTCTGGTGTCAGGACCACAACCTGGTTAAATTCCTGTTAGAGAGCTCATCAGAATTTAAAAGCAAAGCTCCTGGTGATGTTATTAGGCTAAATATTCTGCTTTTTTTAGGTTAAATATTCTGCTTTTGGTCATTCTTTGCTGTTTCCTTTGGGCATGACGATCTCTCTTTCTGCCCTAAGCTCTTTTCATACTCTTTTCCTGGTGTGTCTCTGTGCCCAGCTTTAGACCAGCCAGCGTGGGTGGTGAAACCATAGGGAGTTGGAGGCTTTTGGCAAACGAGGAATCTGTGTCTGGGTGTGGAACCAGTTTGTCTCCCCTCAGCAGTGCACAGAGGAGACAGACTCCATGTTGCACTGGCTACAGACCTGATGTTCTGAAGCACTGCTCTGCCCTGCTGCCATCCGATAACCATGGATGTAGAGCCCAGGGTTATGAAAGGTGTCTTTACAGCTCTTGAAAACTGACTCCTCAAGTACAGTTTTGGGGTTTAGGATGAATTGGAAAGCCTGTGGGTAATGTAAATGTGTTTGAGAATGCTTTGTGTTAAGGGCTGCCTCCTGAAGTTCTCCCTTCCTCAGGCAGGGACCGGCTGGCTCCCGAGAGGAAAGACAAGGATGCTCCTTCCCTTCTGGCAGGTGTACAGCCTGGAGGGGAGTGTCAGCACACCCAGCATTGCTAATAGCCATGCTTGCTTCATTTTCCTCATGCTGTATAGCACCCATTTTTGGAAACTGGAGGTTAAGTGTTTCATTAACCCCTAAATACAGAATATCACATTCATTTGAAACATTATTTCAGGAAAAAATTTATCCAAAGCACTGAGATGAATAGAAGGGAAGAGTGAGCAGAGGCAGAACTTTGGCATCTAAGAAAGAAATCAATTCAGGTGGCTTTACTTGAAGGGGGTAATTAAAAAGTGGAAAAGCAAGTGCAGCCAATTGGTTACAGGTACCGAGCGGGGGGTGTTCTCAGAATGAAAGGTTATCCAGGCCTTTAGTGTTCCCTGCCATCCTCTCTCAGATGCCTTCAATGCCTTATCCTGTATTTCTCTGTACAGAATAACCAGGCCAAGTAGAACTATGTAAAATAGGTTCTCATTTTTCTTTTAGTGATAGCAGTATTATTATTTTAATGAGCAGTTTATTCATTATTGTTACTGCTCTGGTTTATGAGACTGTTTGTGTGAGAACTGCCTCGTGAGCTGTGAGGGAAGCAAATTGCACTGGATCCACCTGACTTCAGTTTACATTGGTGGGAATCAAAGAATTGACTGGTTTTATGATTTCAGTGAAATTGGCACAAATATGGTTTTTTGAAAATATAGAAGCTGCCTACATGGTATGAAAGGTGTTTTTGCAGTGTACTGCCTTTGGATTTAGCAGAGAACAGGTTTTTTGGCTATCAGTCCAACTGGGTCTCTTAATGAACAGCTGTTCCTCATTGGCAGCCACCGGTTTCTTGTGGATTATTTCTGAAACAGCAAGAGACAGCAGCAATCATTTCTGTTACCCTTGACTAAAGGCTGCCTGTCAAAATGTTTCTTCAGTCTCTGTAGTGAGGATTAGGGTACTTTTCCCAGCTCATGAGGTGATTGCAAAGGATTTCCCAGTCTGCTTCAGGATTCTTCCAAAAAATCTGATTTCTGAATTTTTTATGTACAAAGAAAACAAATGTTGTTCAGATCAACAGAAACCTTTTCCTTCAGGTGAGCCAAAATGCTGTGTCATCCCTTCGACATCCTTTAAACAGCTTCTTTTTTGGTGTAAAATGAAGATAATAGTTTTTGAAATGTTATTTCAAGGCAGAAATTAGGAAGTCGGAAAGTTTCATTTTGAAAATGCGGAATAAAGATGCTTCCACAGCTTTGAAAGTCTTTGAGACATAGTCAGTGAAATTTTTGTCAGACTAGACCTTTCTAGAGTTAGCTTTGCAAGAATGGCAGAGTACAAGCAGATTTAATTTAAAACTTTTTAAATGGTAGCAGTGCAAAAGCAGGGCTATTTTGGGAAGTTCCCCTCTGTGAGAGCTGCTGCTGAAATTAGTAGCTTCTGGTGCCTGCCATGTGGCTGTACTTTTAATATAGGTAACCCTGAGCCAAGGTTGGAGACTAATGTCCCACTTAGCTTCTCACCAGTGAGCTGCTGCATCTTGCCCTTTTCTCCTTCCACTCAGGATGTTCTTAGGTTAATAATTGCAGTGAGACAGAAGGAGGAAAACAAACTCCATGAGACTGGGTGAAATATAAACAGAGGAGACACCTCCGTGCTTCAGGTTCACTTAGTAAGAGGGAAGAAAGCAAGTGCACACCTGGATCGAAGCAGAAGCTCCCTCAGCATTTCTTGGGGTAAACAATTGCAGATTTTTAGCAGGATTTCCATTTCTGATGCTGAGGAAGGTGTTTACAACATACCTGTTTGATGCTGTCAGGGGTTTATCAACATGTGTCCTCTCCACCCTGGGTAATATCTGGGAAGCATCAATGCTGTTTGGGATGTTGAGGCTCCGGTTACATCTGTTCTTCCTTTGGTCCCTTCCAAGCTCCTGAATGCCTTCAGGAGCCAGGATCAGCCTCCTCCTCAAAACTTTTTCTGCTTTACTTTTCCCCAGTGTACTCCACATCTGACTAAGACAGTTTTTTTTCTGCTAGCATTTTCACAATATATATATAAACTCCAACATAATTAAATAAACCAATGCTGAAAACCTTTAAAGAACAATTATCTTTTCTCTGAAATACTCTCAGCAGAAATCTTGGAAAACTGACATGTAACTAGTAGGTCCAGCCCCACTGCAGCACTAAATGCAATGTATTAGGGCTCCTAACTCTGACTTCTCCAGGACTCCAATTGACCAGCAACAGCAAATTTGTGAACGATGTGCAGACAGACTGTTTTTATACATTTACACACTGTTAGTCTAATGATCTTAAAAGCTGTTTAAACACACTACACTACTCCAGCCTCCATTATGCTTGCCAGGCTTTTCTCTTCCTTGATAGCCTCACTTTTAAATGGTTTTTCTCTGCCATCTGTATGATCTGGGGGAAAGAGTAATCTTGGAGATTAGACCAAAACCAGACTAAACCTTAGCAGAATCAGATTAATTGTGTGACTTCCAGTGGATGAATCCCTCAAGGCCAGATCTTAAAAGGTACCTGGGCCCCCACAATAGCAGATAGGGTGATTCCAAAATACTTGCACATCCAACCCTCCTTGATTCCAGTTGTCTAAGGTGTCTGAACACAGCAAAATTTGCCTGACAAGATAGGTGTGTATGAGGTGCTTGTTGAACATGGAGCCACATTGCCTGTGCACGAGGCTCAGGTGCAAACCCAGCAGCAGTACTTTAAAGCCTGGTAGGATTAGTGAGGGAGGATGCTGCTGGCAGCTCTCTCATACTTTCTGAAGGGAAAGGTTTGCCAAAAGGGAACACAGCCCTAGAAGTTGTTAGATCTTCTAACAGCAGGTTGAGTTGCCTCTTATTTTTCCAAATGCGTATCTGTGCACCTCCCCACTGATTCAGAGCAGCTGATATGCCAAGAGACTAAGAGGATGACTCCTGGGGAAAAAAACCTGCTGATAGAAAGGGAAATTTCATACTTAGGTATCTGGAGTCCTTTTTATCATAAAAGAGGAAGAGCAAGCTGTGCATGACAAGTATTAGTCATGTTATGTAATTCACTATTGGAAGTACACAACTGCTGGGATGAGAAGGGACTTGGATGAGAACTGACGTAGAACTTACTGTTAACACTAGAATGGGAGGACTACTTTGTCTTGAAAGCACCCCTTATAAATATTTTCAAAGGTAAAAGATGATGTGAATCTGCAGGGTATTAGGATCTAGAGGGGAGGACTAGTCCGGAAACAGGTTTTGCAAGGAAGCTGCTCCTCAGGGGCACCCTGAGGTTTGGGACATGCTGCTCTCCAAGCTGCAAGCAGAGCTCCAGGCACAAACCTCCTGCAGTTGGGCTCCTTGTGCTCCCTTCCAGCTTCCCTGCACCACAGAGTGATCCAGATTTCTTTCTTATAACAACCATTGAATGACTCCTTGTGGGAAAGCTCTTGTGTTTGGTTTGGGCTGCCACTGATTTCTGCCCTCCCTTGGGTTCTATCCCAGAGGAATGTCAGAGGAAATTGGGATTTGATGCTGCAGTTTGTTCCATCCTAGATAGCCTGGCATTGCTGGAGTGGTGATGTATTCCCTGTTGGGAAAGGGCTTAGAAACCCTGTGGAATGACCTTCTAAAGGGAACTATGTAACACCAAACCCTGCCCTATGACAGGGTGTTGTAACAGAAGGAACAGGAGGGTGTGGGCAGTGCGGTGCAGACACTGAGAAGCTGAAAGCCCTAAGTAAACCTTTGGGTGGACAGTCCCCACTGCTCAGCACAGGGATGAGGACAGAGCCCAGGGCTGCCACCACTGCAGCTCCAGGCCAGCCAGGCTGGAAGAAGAGCAGTGGCAGAGCTGTGAGAAGATACAACCAAACCTTGTGGGCTGTAGCAGAGGTAACATGTAACATGGAATTCAAGGGCCACTGGTCCTTCAGCTGTGAAAAAAGACACCTATGAGGGGGTATCACAGGAGAGATTTTACTGTTGGAAAGCCTAGAAGAGATGGGGAGCACTGCTGGCAACAAGGGTGGACTAATTAAAGGACTAATTACCAAAAAGAAAAGTGAAGTTAATGACAATGATTAAACAAAGTCACATTAAGGGTGTGTAGTAATTCAGCAGTGACATGTACCTTCTCAACCTGCTGACTAAAAGATGACAATTAATGGAAATGTCAATTCCCACAGAAAAAAAAAATGTATTTTGAGTGGCTGAGTGCCAGCTCTGTCATCTCCTCTCTTTAACAAAGGGTCACCATCACTCCAAGGCCTCCAGCATCCACCAGTGGACAGATGGGATTACTGTGCCATGGCTGCCATGTGCAAGCTGGATGTGAACCCCTGGATGTGAACCCCTGGATGTGAGCGGCAATTCCATGTTTGGACAAGGCCTTTTGCACGGCTGTGCTGATTCCGAGCAGGAAAGCCCTGGTTGAGTCTCTGCACGAGCAGCTGAGGCGTCTCCTGGGCTCTCTTTGGCCCTCTGATGTGTGAACAGAGAGCAGCACTGGGGATCCAGTTCTTCCAACCTGCTAACATTGTGGATGAAAATACACATTTCTGCCCTTGAAGAAGTGGAATCAGAGGAGTCTGTGATAGGGGAGCACGGCGTGGATGAAAGAAGAATGTGAAGGACTTTGAACATGCAAGAGAGTGTGAACAGTGGCAATCCCAGAAGGGAAATTCTTCAGGGAATTAGAAGGAAAATAGGTGTTAGGGAGTCAGGATTAAAACTGTTTGAAGTCAGAGGGGGGAAGCTGGATCTTAGTTTTGATCATAAAAAGGCTGAGAGGAGGGTGAGTAATCTGAAATCAAAGTACAGAAATCAAACCTGAACATTAAACAACCTGCAAATCCCTCTCTTGAAGAGATGAGATCCAAGGACCCAATAAAGTGAGGTGAGGGGTTTTCTTAGATCCACATAGAGGAACAGCTTCCACTGGGCGAGGGGTCCAAAATTCCCCCTGGTTTGGCAGAGAAGGAGAGAGAGAGAGAGAGAGACATGACTAAGTTTTGCTACAAGCCCTGAAGGAAGAACCAGCTGGTTACCCATACCCCCACCCACTAAACAGGGCTTTTGTTTTACTTTTCATTTCAGCAGGAATTGTGTTTTCTCTCTCCTAAGTGTCTGTTTCTGACACTGTCCAAAAGACTGAACTTTTTCTGCCTCTGCTGAGGCCTTCAGATGATGCCTCTGAGTGGGGCTGGCTGGGATCCAAAGGGAAAATCACGGCTTCTGCTGCCAGATCCCTCCTTAAGCTGCTGCTGAGCCCTGTGCATGTGTGTGTGTGTGAAGTGTCCTGCCAAGCTGATGGGCTGGAGCTTCAGAATTAACAATGTTGACTCAGGCCTGAAGACTTTAAAAGAATCTATATCAACAGATTTTAAAGGTCTTAAAATATACAGCTTGAGTAGCCCTAGGTTTCTCAGGCAGCTGCCAAATCAAACTGAATAATAAAATAAAACTGAATAATAAAGTGATCACACGGTGTAAGATCAAGATAGGGCCGAGTAGAGGCACCTCTAGTAATTAACTGGATTGGGAGCAGCCTCCTGACGAGCCTCAAGTTTCTGCTGACATGCTGAGAACCAAAAACAGCAATAAAATTTCTCCAAATGAAAACAGCTCTTCCCTTGCCTCTGGATTTACTCCCTGTTTACTCCTTCTGCTCTTTCCTGTCAGTAAAATCAAGGTAGGAGAGGTGCCAGGCAGGGCAGGCAAGCCCAGCATGAGATGTTGCTGGTCTGCAGCAGCAGTGACGGGGAGGAGGAGAAGAGCTCGGAGTGACCCAGGGCCAGAGGGACCCTGTGGGAGGGGGGGGGTCAAAGGAGGAACAGACCCCAAAGAGGGTAATGCTGATGGAGATGTGAACCTGGCACCAAAAAGCACAATCTCCACTTTTAGACTGCTGCCCACACCTGGGACACGGGTGTCCTCTTGCCCTCTCCCCAAGGGCTGACAGTGCAAGTCTTGTAGGTGCCAAGCCTGAGCCCAAGAATGGATGGGTGCAGGAAAGGAGGGGTGCAGGAATGGAGGGGTGCAGGAATGGATGGGCACATCAGTGGATGGGTACAGCAATGGATGGGTGCAGGAGTGGATGGGCACATCAGTGGATGGGTGAAGGAAGGGGTGGGCACAGGAATGGATGGATGCAGGAATAGATGAGTACCTACCCCCACGTACCCTGGGTACCCAGGATTTCCCATCCACCTGGCGTGGAGCCAGACCACCTCCCATCCTTTCTCCACTTTTTATTATGTACTTGAAATCCAGAAAAAAATCCATATTAAAAGCCTAGTGAGGGGTTTTAAAAAAAAATAAAATCAAATAGACTTGAGATGCTCATTCTTTGTGATTTGTATTGTAATGGTGCCTCAAAGCCCCAAAAAGCCCAACCAGGAACCCTCCACTTACTTTAAAGCTACATATGTTTTGTCTGGGGGCCTAAAGATTTTTTGATGGAAAGATTTCATTTTTTGATAAAAATATCCTGGCAAAAATGAAGCTATTGGGTCAGGGGAGCCAATTTTTATTCCTTTTTGGTGGCATTCTTCATGAGATAAAATGTAATTCCTGAGAAGCTCCAACTTTGGTCCTTTTTCTTTCTTAAAATGTTTCTTTCTCTCTAGGCTCGTGGCATCAATCTCCCATTGTCCTTTCAGAGTGCCAGGGCAAATATATCTTTCTATTTTGGTATTGTCTAGAGGTAAGGTTTATAGGGAAAGGTAATACCCTTCCTTAGAGAGACTGATAGAACTGGGGAAAAAAAGGAACTTGTTTTTGGGCATAGAAGTCCTGTCTGGCTCCTTTGTTTATAAATTACCCTTCTGTTCTCCCAGAGACCTTCCTGGCTCTACACTGAACTCCAGCATATACACTCCAAAAGCATGGTCATCATTTATCTTTACTACTACTGCAATCTCATCACCTCTGCTTTCTCTCCTCCTTCAGCTACTCACTTTCCTCTGTTTTGCAATCTTCTCAAGTGGCATCTGTAGCTGATATTTTATTACTCGTGTATGCCTTTTTCTAATCCTCTATTATTTGGGGCATATCCTTTGTTTTCTGTGTTGGTCTTTTCTATGCCCAGGGGATATTTATCACTAATTGATTCACATAAATGGGAAGGTAAACATTCATTTCTCTTAGATTACACATTTTACTTGCAGTGGAACAATCTCTGGAGCTTTAGTTCTTTCTTTTCTTTGTGGTGTTATGCATAGCTGGTTGGAGCTAACATGGAATAAGGGTGGGGTCTGCAGTGGGCTGAGCAGGATTTGTGCTGCTGCCTTTGTGACTCACTGACCACATGGGGAGATGTCACAGCTCCCACAGAAGTCAGTGTCAGATGTACCTCCACCCCTTTGTGGGGAAAATATCCTCTGCAAGCCTTTAAAACGGGCAGGCAGGCTGACTGAGGCTTGGGGAGGAGGGAGACAATCAGTTCTGTTCAACATTTCCATTAACAACAGGGATGATGGAATAGATAGTACGCTTATTAAACTTACAGATGGCACCAGGCTAGGAGGGACTGCAAATATATTGGACAACAGGATGAGAATTCAAATGAGTTCAACAAATTGCAGAAGTGGGCTTTTTTGGGGAAAAAAAAAGGGAATTAAATTAGAGACAAGTGCAAGGCATGAAACTTGGGCTGGAATAATCAATGCAGAGTGTGAGGATGAGGAAGTGGTTGTGTGGAAAGGGAACTGGTGAGTAGAGGAAAGCAAAGGCTGGACCAGGAGTTCATGAAATTTCAGAGTCACATTGGTGGGAAAAAGGCAAGTATAGGTAGGACATCAAGGAACAGGCTCCTTTTACAGCAGCAGTGATGCAGAATAGGTATTAGAAAGGCTTTTTGATGGTGAGCAGTGTTCAGCATGGGCTGAGGATGCTGTGGAAGAGCATCTCCCAGGGACCAGACATACAGACATGATCCAGCTGTGGGGCAGGAGGATGAAGCAGCACTGGCTCAAGATTATTGAGTCCTGTTGTCCCCTGGATGTGCTTAATGCCCTTGTGCCCCTGCAGGGGACCTGAGGAGGGGAGAGACTGCTGGTTTAGGATCACACAGGAGCTGTGCACAGCCCAGTCTCCCCGGGAAGCAGTGACAGCTCCACATTCCTCCCTGTTCCCACCATCCTCCTGCACTGCTGCCCAGGCTGTGACCCTCAGCAGGGTGTTCTTCTAGGATGTCAGCATCAGTTTGTCTCGGTAATGTATGAAGCACACTGCAGGCAGACCAGGAACATGGGCTTTTCTATTATTTTTTTTTCTCACTTCACTAGACATAACACTGGTAAGAGGAGGATATGAGTTTAACTATGCTGTTGGCCTTGAGGCTTTAGGTATCAAGGAGAGATTATTTCAGAGATCAAACTGAATGCTGATTTGAGGGAGTAGCTCATCCCTTTGGAGTGCTCCAGAAGGAAAAGGGAACATTGTCAGTTCAATCTACTGTGGAATTTATAGTATTAATGATCTGAAGAACACTTTAGGGATTTCTGTCACATGTCTATTTTAATTTAAACTCTTGGGTGTTTAACTACCCAAAATATTGAGTTCTAGTCATTATAAAAACTAATAACTGGCTTATTTTGCTGCTAATTTAGAAACTGAGGTTAATTATCTATAGTGAAGGGATATGGTACTAATCTAAAGTCTACCTGTATAAGACACTGTGGTTAATTCATTCCCCATGAAATGACAAAAGATTCCTTCAGAGGGAAAAGGTGTTTAGTATTCTGGGCTTTCTCAAAGGTACTAGTGTTTGCTTCTCATGAAAGGTTTTTTTGTTTGGCTTAATCAGCTGTATTTTATCCTTCTCTTATTGCTATTAGTGGTTTATTTTTATGAACAAAAAAATAAAAAATAACCCAGGACCATTGGATGATTATGAGTTTCCCAGGTGAGAGCCCACCTGCTGCATCCCTGTGATTCACAGTATACTGGGTGCTTGCAGCAATCCATTCCCCGACTGCACTTGGTGGGAATTGCTGGATGTCCAATCCACAGATGTGGGATTGCCCCTGTCAACTTGGTATCCATGTTGTATCTGGATACATGGGTCCTTCTGCAGAGCTGCCTGTGGGTGAGCACAGTCAGAGTTTGGCCCAGTTGACTTTTCCAAAATCACAGAGTGCTTTATTCCCAGAGCTGAAATTGCTTCCTTGCTCCCTGTCCTGTGTCATCTCTGTTCTGTCATTCCCTTTCTCAAGGCTCTGAATCTGCCCACTCTCCCACTAGTCTATTTAATAAAAATTACTTTCTAAGCCAACTGAAAGCAGCTAAAAAAATTAATTTAAACTTCCCCTAAAGTGTATTTGTCAATGTCCACTGTTGTAATTCATTGTGTTGTGTCCTGGCATCCCCTGAACATGGCAGTGTCAGAACTCTGATGATGTAGTGCATTCTTTATGTATAATATATCATGAGAACAGTTTCAACTTGGATGATATATGAAGCCAGCCTAGGAGGATTTTGAAAATAGACCTAAATTTAGAGAATTTTTCTGTGCAGCTTTGAGTACTTGAAGGCTTCACCTGAAGCATTTACTGAACATCTAAATATTTTTCCCTTGCCAAGCAGGAGTTGACAATGTCAATTAACCTCTCAGGGCTCTGTAGGTTGGCTGCCCAAACTGCAAAGCTTATGTGTTTGCATCACAACTATCTACCTAAGTTATTTGGCCACACTGGTTGTGTTTAAAACAAAATACTGGATGTGATTGCAGTCTAAACTGGGCAACATGCAGCTCAAATGGGCTGGTGGGCAGTGGGATCATGTATGGAGGTGTGATGGGTGTTCTTTACTGCAGGGGATCAAACCTCCCCTCTGAGTCCTGTATTGCCCAGGAAGGCACCAGGCTTTTCTCATAAGAACTGTTTGGTAAGAAATGTGTTGAGAAGTGAGGCTGGATGTAAGTGTGGAGAGGGCAGGAGAGCAAGAAGGAGCTGAGAACAAGAGCTGTAATGTGTAAGCCAAGAGCAGATAAATACGGGGGCAAAAATGCCAGGAAAAGGGAAGAACTGGAAACAAAAATAGGAACAACCACTGATCTTTTTTATGAGCAAATAGTCTGTTACCAAGGCAGGTCAGGACTTTTTTTTGAAACAGCTCTTCAGTGGAAACTTCAGAAAAAATAAAATAGAGACATAAACAGAGACCATCTACCTCCTCTTCTTCCCACTTCACATAAAAATGCAATTCTTCTCATCTCTCCTCCTCTTTCCGAGTTTTACATTCTTTTTTTGACAAAGAAGCCCTATATTCCAGCTGGATTTCTTCTTACACTGAACTCATGCAGTGGTGTAAGCATGAAATGAGCATGAAATGCACTTTCTGCTGATGTGCCCCACCAATGGGAAGTAATTCCTACACCTTTCAAAGAACCTGCCTTCAGTTGTTGGGGTTGTGGTAGAGAAAAAACTCTCTGAGTTTTCAAGGGAGCAGTAAACATTTAGCCCAGCTCAACGTTCCAACTTAATTACCAGGAAAATGCTATACATCGTGAAGATCTAAATAATTTAACAAGCCTCGTGTGAGTCTTAATGTTTTTTGTTTTTTTTTTTTCTTTTTTTACTGCCTTTTTTATGTGCTTTTCATTTGACAGGACAAAAGCACTAGCCAGCATGGACTCCTGGCATAGGGGTCACTTCTTGTTTTGCACAAGACACAGCACACTCTTCATTAGGAGAGAAATGATGAAGTAGTTTGCTCTGTTGATCACTGAAGCCAGAGGGAAGGAAGGGCTGAAGCCCCTTTGTACCAGGCTGTTCGTGTACAAACTCCAGCAGGTTCAGAGTGGGCAGGATGCTCAGCACCCAGGGAGTTGGCTGTGGGGAGGTAACTCCTGACATGGATCGAAGTTAGTTGCTGCTTGTGATGGTTTATATTTAGATCTCATGCTACAGCTGCACCTGAGGAACAGCAGTAAGGGAGAAAGAAAGGGGAAATATTTTAGGCTGAAAGAGCAAATGGAACAAAGAGGTAAATGCTGAGCCAGTCCTAATTCCACCTTCTGCTGAAATAGCCCAGTTCAGTGTGTAAGCCTTTCTGTGTGTCCAGCCTCTGTACAGTAAACTGGGACATGGGCCTACAGAATGTACAGATTTGGTGATGAGAAGTTCTTTTCTTCTTTTTCCCTTGTAATTAGATTCTGTTTAAGCACTTGCACTTGGCTGTTTAACATCATTTTGGAAAAAGGTGGGGTTTTTTATTTCTGTGGACCCTAATATTTTCAGTATTCTGATGAATACTCAATCCTCCTTTGACTCCTGGGTAAGAGGAACATTTCTGATGCCTCCTGTGGTGAGTATTCCATGGCTTACACGTTGTGTAAGACTAATTTCCTCAAGTCAGGGGTAAATCATTGATCTCATTCCCGTCCTTGTGCCCCCAGCAGGGAACTGTTACAGTGATGCTGGTTAAATTGGCCCCAGTGCACACCCAGTGCAGGTTAGCTAACCCATGGTTGAAGTACCTCTGCAACAGAACAAAGAAGCAGCAGAGCTGCATTAGCAATGAATTCATTAAACATTTGCATTTTCATGGAAATCTGATGCTATTTCATCTAATCGAAGATTGTACTTTTTTTCCCCAAAGTCTTACATCTCAATCTATAGCTGACACAGTGTAAAATATCTGAAATCCACTTGAAAGCCCATGGGATCACTGCTGAATTCCACAGCCTTTTAACATATGCAATTACACTGACACACACAGAAATTACTGTCTTTTTTTCACAGGCTTTTCCGCTAGTTCTACAGAAGGCATATTTACACCAAGTGGAGAATTTTAATTCTCACCCATAAGACTCTTTGTTCGCTTTTGCCAATAACTTTTATGACTGTCTGCAGTTTCACAGGCTGTGTATGTGTCCAATACTGTGGCTTAAATGTTTCCAGATTTTCTAGTTTATTACTTAAAAAATAGAGTAAAAAATACTATTGTGAAAAATTTGTTAAAGTTGCATTTTTAGTTAGCAGAAGTCTACAGAATTTGGCTTGTGAAATATGTGTCTCTGAGATGCCCTAATCTCTGGAAATAGCCCCCTCTGTTGAACTCTAGTCTCGTCTAGTCTCTAAAGCTCAATATCTGCCTTTGCAGACAGACCTGGCACTGAGCTGCTCTTGCTCAGCCTGTTGTACCTCCTTTGTTCTCGGCATCACCTTCACCGATGGCCATATGGGCTGGGAATTCCGGGGCTGCTCTCGGGGCCATCAGCTCTCAGCCAATGCCCCTCAGGTGGAATGAGCCCAAACAAGTTGGGAGACACTGTTCAAATCTGTTCCTTGCAGACTGAGAGGAACAAAGAAGGAAGCCAGCATTCATCATTCAAAAGATAAACATTTGACAGCACAGCTTGACTATGTCAGGAACACTTCTGTTTTAATAGTACGCCTGCGAGCTTTCAAAACAAGTGTTTACCTGTCACAATAAACATTTATGAGTGAAGTACACAAAACACACTAAACTTGGAGTTGGCAAGCTTCCAGAAATGCCATGTGCAGTTAAACTCTTGAGCTTGTCATTCCATCCAACATAAATCTCTTCAGTTGTCTTCTGTCTTCTTCAGTGTATACTGTGGGACTTTCCTGATTGCTTTGGAGACATCTGTCTTGGATGCATACAGAATCCTGGGCAGTGCAGCAAGTGCCTGGATCTGACAGGCACATTAAGACCTCATTCTTAAACGGCTGCAATTAACTCACTAATGGCTCCTGGTGAGACTGGGTGTCTTATTTTGCTCCCCTGAAAACAATTTGCTGTCTACACAAAATACAAATCTCTTCGTGTAACTGCATTGGCAAACAGGAGCTTGTAGTAGAAGTGAAGAGTAGAGCACATGGGGCTTCATTTAGGTGTTGGATCAGGCCTCCAAATTTGCACTTTCTGGTGACTTAAGAGGAATGAAGAATCTGCTCTAGTGGTTGGCCTGGTCTGAGTTTGAGTCTGACACAAGAGAAGGTCATAAGTTTGCTTGACTGGATTTTACTTTGACCATGCCAAACAATGAGAATTCCCACTTTTTCAGAGATGTTATTTCACTTCATAGGACTTCCTGCCAAGTCTAACACTGTGCATACTGGAAAAATAGCTAAAGTCAATAAATACAGCCCATAAAAATAAAGTCTGGCACAAGGCTTGTACAGGAAACAATTACATCTTGCCTTTTTTTTTTCTTAGACCATTTCAATAGCTTAAGGAAAGGCTAGGAGAGCAAAGGGAATTATCTTCTGTATATACATGTAGATTTAATGTTTTGGAGTTAGGGTTTTTGGGGTTTTTTTTGGTTAGGGTTTTTTGGTTTTGTTTGCTGTTTACATTTTTATGTTTTAATGTTTTGCTTTTCTGTTGTAGAGTGAAGTATAGGACAGATTCAGCTTGCCAAGGTAGTGTGGTCTGACCAGAACAGACTGGTTAAAATCTCCCTCTTCTGCTGGGGAAACAACAGCTGACATGGGAATTAGGAATTTCAGACTTGGGATTCCTGGGTTTGGATTGTGGCTCTTGTATTTTGTAAAACACTTTGAAATCAAGACAATACTGATTATACAGGAAACAGTTCTAGAGATAACACAGTCAGTTCTACAGTACTTTTCAAGTCTGCGTGGGATGTTTCTTGGGATTTACCAAGCCTGTTTTCAAGGAATTCCTGGCCTGCTGTGGAATTGCTGGTGTAAAGCAGAGATTCACACCCCCACCTCCCACCTGGGCACCCACATGGGATGGTAGTTCAAGTCCTCGTGTCTCCTGACTTCCAGGTGAGCATTGTAAGGTCCAGGCAGTTGGTTTTCTCCCATGCCATGCGTGAAGCCCTTGGCTTCTCACAATAGCAGTCCTTCTTTCCCTGAGTCCTTGGATGCTCTCCTGATCCAAAGGATGCTCAAGGCACTGCTAAGCAGCCCCTTCCTCTTGCCTCTCCCACAGTCAGCATGGGTGGCCTTCTGCCTTGACTCCCATGCAACATTTCAAAAGGCCTCATTTTTGTTCTAGTGCAGAATGTAAAAGGCTTTCAACATCTCCATTTAAAAAACAAAAATTCCAGTGTTTGTGCTCCCCATTTTCCTTCCAAAAGCACACTGAGAAAAGGGAAGGTCTGCCCTTGTTCAGTCCTGGCAAGTCCAATCCAGAGCTGCGTAAAAAATGCATCTAAAAAAAGGACCTTTCTTCCAATAAATGGCCATTTAATGAATAAAAGAGAAACAATTGAAGTCTACAGTAACAGAACAATTATGTGCTGTGGTGCATTCCAGCTGGCTACACACTGAACAGTTCTTACAAATTGCCGGAAACACAGCAGCACACGGATCGGGTACAGTTCGGGATGGTCACTGTTAAGAAGAAATACCATGTGTCAATCTGCTGATGCCCTCTGAGGGCACCCTCCTCCTAAAATCCCTTAATTACTGCTCTGGGGCTCACGGGTGCTCCTGGCCTGCAGTGTGAATGAGAGGGAGAGTGCTGGAAGCAGGAACCCCCTGTGATGGTCATTAACATCTCGCAGTCTCTGCTCTTTCCTCTGCTCAGCATCAGAGGGAAGGAGGCTGGGTAGGGAGGCTGGGGAGAGGCAAGGAGCCCCAGGTGGAGAAAGTCTGAATAGCTATGGTGGAACAGTGAAGGAAATCGGAGCAGATCTGAGCACAGATCCCAGAATCACAGGATCCCAGAATCACAGAATATGCTCAGTTGGAAGGGACCCCCAAGGATCACGGAGTCCAACCCTCAGCCCTGTACAGGCCCAGCCCCAAGAGTCACCCCCTGTGCCCCAGAGGATCAGCCAAACCCTCCCTGAGCTCTGGCAGCCTTGGGGCTGTGCCCACTGCCCTGGGGAGCCTGGGCAGTGCCCAACCAGCCTCTGGGGGAAGAACCTTTGCCTGAGATCCAACCTGAGCCTGCCCTGACACAGCTCCAGCCATTCCCTGGCTGCTGTCCCTGGTCCCCCCAGAGCAGAGCTCAGTCCCTGCCCCTCCTCTGCCCCTGCCCAGGAAGGTGGAACTGCACTGAGGTCTCCCCTCAGTCTCCTCTTCTCCAGCTGAACACACCAAGTGCTCTCAGCTGCTCCTGAGGTAGGAGGGGGACACACAGAAAGGACAAAAAAAAGGCAAGGGAGACAAAATAGTTGGTGCTTGTGAGCTCCATGTGCTCTCTCCTCACATGTATTTCTTTGATATCTGCTTATGTGGTGATCAAATGGCAGTGAGGAAGATGAGGATGGCCTTAGAATGTTGCTCTGTGTGCGCAGACCACACTAGTTAACAAAGCAGACCACCTGTCAGTCATCAGTCAGTGGTTTGGGGTCAGGATTGGTGCCTTCAGAGCCTCCAGCCAAAGAGTAACTGGATCAGATTTGCACCCTAAAACAGCCTAACACTGAGCAAGCTGCTAAATCACTGCCAATCTGCTTGTCCTTCAAGTTCAGGATTTTAATCAGTGTTTCAATGTTAATGGAACCATTTGATGTACAGTTTTGGATGCAAAAACAGGAGAAAATGTGTCGGATTGTGGTTTGGTAATGGCACAAGAGCTTCGAGCCGCAGCGAGGTCTTCACTTGGTTGATTTCATAATGATCTTTGGTCACTCAGAAACCATGAAGATCATGGGGGGTGTTCAGAGCTGGTGAGTGATGATTAAACACGATATAAACACCTCTGCTGTGTTAGATCTGTGGAAAGAATTTAAATGTCTGAAGTGCAGAGGAGTAGGGATTAACAAGCTATGAAGGAAGGAGATGTATTTAAGGTGTTTCTGAGTAGGGAGAGGATGAAGTTCCTGCTCCATATTTAAGACATTAAAGCTACTTTGCAGGTCTTTCTTCTTTCAAAAGAAAGCCTGAAAGCCCCCACAGTTCTGAGTACTTGTCAGGGATGTAATGATGGAAATTTTGTCAGCCTTGCTTTGCATAATAGGGATCATTATGTGATGGTAAATTTCTCTCTATGTTCTGTACGTTCCTAATGTGGGAGGAATAAAATATTCCTGAGGTTTCTTTTGCAGAGCTTGTCAATGAATGGGCTGGGTCAGATTGTCTTCCCATTTATTAGCAGGAAAAGCTAAGATGAGTTTATGCAAGCAAAACAGTAGGAAATCACAGTGCTGGGAGAATCTGGCTTATTGGTTCAAATCCTCCCAGCCTGACAGGTACTTCTTTCTTGCATCAGCTCTATTTTAAGTTTATGTTGGGAAGCTCTGCTTCCTCCCTGAGCTCCTCAAGTCCTTCTGGGACAGCAGTGGTCCAGCTGCATCCACCCAGGTGGACAGTTGCATTGCACTTGTGTGTGAGGTGCCAGCTCCCTGCCCCTGTCCATGTGGGAAGTGGGGCTGAGACTGTGGTCAACCAGGCAGTTGGGAGCTGGGTGAATCCTCCCCCAGGGCCCGCAGAGGCCCATTGCTCATTGTTCCAGTGCTGCTGCTTCAGGAGTTTCTAGAGACTGCAAAAATCCTTCCTGGAAATATAAGCCATGGGGCTTTCCTCTGAGGCTCTTCTAAGTCTTTTTAAGGACTGGGGAGTGTCCCACATGCCTGTGAAGAGCAGACCACTAAGTCCTAACTTGGGCTCACACAAACCACAATTGCCTGCTCAAGTAAAAATCCGTCCAGTCTGGCTACAAATGGCAGGGATGGATTTCAGAGAGGCTTATCTGACCCTGGCAACCAGCTCCCATCTGCTCCTTTGTGAATCTCAGGGAGAAATATGCAGGGAGGAGTGTTATCCAGGACTTTGCAAAGCTCTTGCAGTCTGCTGAGGGCAAAGAGGTGCCCAAAGTGGCTACATGGCTCCCCTGGAGCTGCACAGGGACAGGGCACGTCCCCGTCCTGTCAAGTTCTTGCTTTCATCTGAGATCTTCAAGTGCTTTTGTTGTCTGCAAATCGCTTCTGTGGTGTCCATAGGACACATTTGGGTACCTGGAGCTGAGAATGGCATTCAACAGTAAAGTTAGTAGTTGTGTGAATGAACAGCAGTTTCTGACAGGCAAGGCAATGTGTCCTTTCACAGGCAGTAAGTAGGTATTTGTTCAAAACAATTAAGACTCCATAGCCTAGTTTAGTAGTTAACCAATTTATGTGGTTTGCTAAAGTACCTGCATATGCTCTTAATGAGTACTGACACCCTTTTCCTAGAGCACTGCTATGTGCTCACAGAGAAATTACATTTTTAATTATGCCACACAAGCCTAATGGAAAATCTAATTATGACAGCAGTATTTTTCAACTTTTGTACAAATAGTATATTTTCTGTAATGCAGTTGCAAGTGTTGGCTTTGCTGTAGAGCTTTGGGAGAGGAAATGGATTCAGTGCAGAGTTTGTACCATGCTTCACTGTATTATTTATTAATCACTGCTATGTATTATTTGCATGCTGTCGTAAACATCCTGGTAGTTGATGCAGTCAAACAGGCAGATGGGAGTCCTTGCTCAAAAGATTCTCACTGGTCTGAACCCAACACTTGTGTGAGTAGTGGAATTACTAAAGCTGCTTCTCAGGGATTTGTGCCTTGTCTTTTGATTCTCTGGTGTCTAATGTGGTGTGATCTCTGATTGAAATGTTTTATATGGATTAGCATGTTCACAGGTTTCCTTTGTGCCTAATTAGGCTTCAGGTCATGTTTGAGACTCTTTTTTCATGGGGACAATGTACAAATAGTTTAGAGCAGGGCAACACTCCACCCTTCTCCTCCTTCCAGGCTGACCTGGGGCTCGGTAGCTTTCCACGATCGTGGTTTCTCCTGTAGCTCCAACCCACCAGAGTGTTTATTAGCAGATTATGTGAACTAAAAGCTTCTCTACTCAGGGTTTCCCCTTCATGAGCTCCAGACAGTCCCAGGGATTTCACTGGGACCCAGCCAGTCCTTTTTGCAAACTCAGCAGTATTTGTGGTGCTTTAAAACAGCGTGAGCTGTCTCTGTCTGTTGCTTATTCAAAGATGGGGTTTTCAGTGCTATTCAGAGTGGGTCTAAACCTCCCTCTGCTCAGTACCCAGCATGAGCATCATCAGGGTCAGAGTCAGGACAACAGAGCCTCTTCTGCACGTCTCATCCCTCCTGCAGATGGACTTGCCTTGGGGAAGAGGAGCCCTACAAGTGCTGGCAGTGGCTCTGATTTCCGGGGAGTAGCTATCAATTGAATTGATTACAACACACCAAGCCCCTGAGCTTCTAAAATACTTCAGTGTCTAAAAAGTCACTCGGGTTCTTAATTACCTTCCAGTTGATATGCAAAGGGGTACAGCCAACCTTTTGTTCATAAAATGAGGGCAAACTGTCTTCCTTCCTGTCTCTTCCCAGACTGACATGTTTGGCAGGCAGGATTTTCCCTCTGTGTCTGCATACAACGTCACTCACTGGAGGTGTTCTTCTGAGTTATTTGGCATTACCAGGCATTAACAGAGGTGCTCTGGCACAGCAGGGATGCAAGGCGTGGTTGCCACACAGACAGGTTGAAATTTGTTCCAATGAATATCCCTAAAAGCCTGTAGGACCTGGAGCATCCTGATGATGGGCGTAGAGCTCTCTGGCATGGGGCAAGCTGAGCTTCTCAGGACAAATCCTTGGTTCCTTTGAATCCATCCCACAGAAGTATACCTGGACAAAAAATTCATGACACTCTAAATGTTATTTGCTTCTGAGGATCTTTTTCAGAAGAGAGCTAGAGCACCAGGATATTTTTAATTAATATTTTTACTTGTCAACAAGTTTGTCCTGAAACCTGCCTTGGTCAGATGTGTCCCTCTGTGCTTCCCCCTGCACTGTGTGTCACTGGGATGATTTATTTAACAGGACCTATCTCATTTTTCTGGTCTACTCTGTGATAATCGGAAGAAAACTTGTTGCTCTGAGCTCATAATTTTTCTTGATTCCTTTAAAACCGTTTGTTCTGCTTGGGTGTTTTGTGGCTACTTATAGATAATGTTATGGTAAGGACTGTAAAACCTGATCACTGGAGAGTGCTGACAGTGTGCATATCGGTTACTGTGTAGAGTCACTTTTTCTGCAAACTTAGAAGCATATTCCACAACTGTAACCTCTCCAGCCATCTCAAGTCCTCTGACTAGACCAGATGTGATCACCTGATGCTATGTGTTTCCATATGAGCTGGAAAGCACTTAAAGCATCCTGTGGGCTCCCTTCTTCTCCATTGCTTTTATCACAGACTTCTCCATTTTCCCAGACATTCCCAGCATGGTGTGTTAAGGGTGGTGTATTAAAAATGAATGAAAGGAAGAGGGAAGGTAAGAGGGACAGTGCCAAGCTAAAGCTGACCATCTGTCCTCCTTCCCTGAAAATGAAAAGCCAGTTTCAGAAGGGAACTAAGGGGACCTTGAGTGGCTCCAGAGTTAATGACAGTGCCCAGTGCCCTGCAGGCAGGAGATTGTCAGGCAGAAATTTAGCTTGAAATTATATTAGTATTTCTTGGGCTGGTTTGGTTTGCTTTGGCCTAATCCACCTTTTTTATTTTTCTTCTTTGTCTCATGGAGGTAACTACAGCCTGCATTGTCTGCTGAAAGTACTGGTGCCAGGGTGAGGCAATTTTCTTTCAGCAGATCCATCCCCGAAGCTTTCAAAGTGCCTGAGATTATGGAAGATACCCTGCCTGTGCAACTTAATTGTACTACTGGGCTAATGCTGCTGTAAAGATATCCCTGTTAAGATATTAACTGATAGCAACCCACACAGATTAAATTTTATTTCTTGAATTATGATGATCAGAGCAGTCCCATCAGGTAACACTGCAGAGAACAGGTTTACTAATAAATAGTGCAGAGCAATCCTTCATTTCTCATGTCTGTGAGAAGCCTGGAGCACAACAGCTTGCTCCTGGAGGGTCCTGCCTGAGAGGCTACCAAACAGCAGCCTGCCATTCCATTTTGCCATCCCATTTGTTAAACTGCAGGACAGCATTAGGCTGCCCTGCCATTTCCATCAGTGAGAGGTTAAAACACCGCCGAGCACTTCAAAGACGTGCTGGGGAAGAACTGAAAAAGGCCTTGGAAATAATGGCTTCCCCAAAACCCTCATTTTCACAGTGGTTGCAGAGTAAATCTTTTCCTTCGCTGGCCTCCACACCGCAGCTCCGCTCAGAAGTGTCGATTCACACTCGGCCTCTCACAAAATTGCCTAATGCCTTTCAGCTGAATATCATCCCAATTTTAAGCCCATTAGGTGACAAGAGTATTCAGTGCTGAGGGAATGAATGTTTTAGAGCATGCCCAGGCACCTGGGAAGGAGATGAGGTGGCAGATAGAGAGGGGGAACAGAAGGCACAAAGCAGACAGCCAGGATCACAAATGCAGTTCAAAGCCCTGGAGCTCCAGGTTCAGGCCTTCCTGTTTCTCTTCCAAAATCTTGTTGCTTCCCCCTGAGGCCCACTTTGTTTCAAGAAAAAAGAAAAAGAACCCCAAATGCAGCCAAAACTTTATGACTCTCTGGCATGTTATGAATTAATTTTGCCATCCCTGAGATAAGAGCAGTGTTAGTGTGGACATGAGCAAAGTCAGGTTAAGGAAAGATTCCTAAAGCAGAGATTGGGCCGGGGCAGCAACCTGGGAGACACTGGAGTGGCTCTGGACAGGCCCCTTCTAATGACCATTGAGCTCTCTTGCCACTGGCAGATTCTCAGCAAATCCTTTGCTTCAGAAGTAAGAGAGATTCCCCTGGCAGAGGTGGTGCAGGGTGTCTGACAGCCCCCAGTGACCCCTGTGTGTGCAGCGAGGCCGGTGTGTGCTGGGGCAGGGCAGCTCATTCCGGCCCTGCCACATCTGCTCAGCATTTCCCACCACCAAGGGGCATGTGGCAATAACAGCAGCACCCAGAACCCCAGCTAAGGGCTGAGTGGGTTAAGCCAGGTAACACACAGATCCACTTTGTCCTGGAGAGATCCACTCGGTCCCTATGCCCTACTAACCAGCCTCACTCCCACACAGGTATGCTGTATTTGGAAATTTCAGTACAGTTTGGAGGGGGCAGACATGCAGGCAGGCTGGGAATGAGATGCAGGTTTGAGCAGGGCCCCAACACCTACCTGGAGGGAAAAATCAGGCAGGGGCAGGGGGTAGAATTGCTGTTCCTTTTCATGCAGATACAGCTTTTTTTCTTATTCTCGATGTGAAAGGCAAAGGGATCATTGTGGATCTGCAAAGGAGCCTGAGCAAATAACCTTGTTCCGAGGAGAAATCCCATGAGGGTTGACTGAGCAAGGCTCCACAGGCCACAGAGCATCCCTCTGTGCTGGGCTGGGGAGCTGCACTCTCTGCTTTGGGGAGCAGCAGCACGTGCTGGGCTGGCGGGGCAGGAGTGTGGGCAGTGCCCTACTGCAGGAATCCCACCTGGGAGCAGCCGTGCAGAGCAGGGGGCTGTTCCCACTGAAGGGAGACAACAGAGATCCACCCCAGTTCTGTTGAAGGAAACTGAATTTATAAGCAGTTGATGACACTCTGCATCAGCGTATTTATGAAAAGTGCCTGTTACAGGTTAGTGCAGTTCTAGATGAAAGTGGAGCCGAAATCCTCCAGGAGAGGGAAGGGGGGTACACTGAAAACTGTGGATGAAGTCCAATATTCAAGCAATAAGACCTTAAGAAGCAGGCATCATTATAAGATAATTGACTGTGGAGAGCAGTCACACATCCCAAGGTGAAGCATAGGGCACTTAACATATCAATAAGGTCAATTATCTGATTATGTCAGCTGCCTTAGTGCTGTTATTAACCTATATTGCTCTTATTAACCTTTTTGATGAAGAATCTTTCAAAAATAATTATATTAAAGTACAAATCTCTCAAGTTTAAAATATGTGAATGTTTCATTTCAGTAGTCGTGTGTCATAGGATAATGAACAGCTGATTGCCTGGCTGACACAATGAGGTTTTTAATCAGGCTGCTTTCCCCAGGATCAGCCTGTTCTCTCTGACAGCCTTCCCTGGGCCCGGGCAGGCTCTTGAAAGGGCTGCTGTCACATTACCAATGGCGGGATTTGAAATTGAAATGTGAGCAAATAAGCCACATAAGAAATGTATAAGAAATGTAACAGATATGCTGAGGAGAGGGATCTTGGGAAAATACCCAGTGAAAGCCTCTTCAGTCAGTGCCAATTATTAAAGCATACAGCTGATTCAATTAGTGGCTATCTGCTTGTGCATATAGTATTTACCACGTAGCAGAGCTGATCAAAGAGAACACACTACTCATGAAATTTGTCCATATTCTTTTTGTCCTTTTTTTTTCCCCTACTGCAGAGCATTTTGAAGCAAGAAAGCATTTTGCCACAACTTTCAGCCATTCTTTCATCTCTCAGGGAATGTGAGTGTTCTAATTTCTACTGGGGATTACTAATTCATTACATGCTTTTGGCAAAGCCAATGCAAATTGTGCTCACTGTGAGTTTTGATCACTGTTCTGTTTCTCTGTGTGCATCTGTGCAATAGATGAAGTATCATTCCATGCAGTGTGCCTTTTCAATGATCAAAACCTGTGATGACTTTTTATGCTTATGCCTTGATGTGGTTTGATTTTTAGATGACTACACTGATCATCTGCTAAAGATGCCTTTTTTACCCCTGGAATTCTTTACTAATTTAAAATCACTAGACATTTGGAAAAGTTCAAGTTAAGATATTCTTATGTCCATTTTGGGCTGACATGTTCTCAAGGTAGAAGTGTGACTGGTCTCCCTGTTCAAGTGAATTCCTTGGCTAGAGAGGGAGGATCACATAGAAAGCTAAAGCAGAACAACTGTCCTTCCATGAAATTGCCATCCATTATCTTCCCCATTTTGCTTCCTTTGCCAAGATCACCACTATCAGCACAAGACATCTGATGCTTGGAAAGTACTTCTGTAATCACTCCACATCTTCTCTCTTTTTATAAAAGATAACAGATGATGGAAGCTGGTTCCTTGTTTCCAGGTCAGGAGATCCTGATATACTTCCTGTTGCATTTTGGGAATACTAAAGGTGAATCCTACTGTTCAGAATGAATCCCTATAAAGTCACCTCCTTGCTCCACCACTGTGAGAACATGGACCTCTGCCAGACCCCAAACCACTGCAAAATCCAGGCACTTTTGTGACCATCACAAGTCACGGCTCCTGGCTCAGGTAGTTTGAGATGATGAACATTTCTGCTGTCTTGCACAACTTTTGTATTTCTTCTAGTCAGATTAGGTGCATCTCTCTGTGCCACACAGACAGATACTCTTGGTCACCTTCCTAGTTGGAATTCTACTGGAAATGTTTGTGCCAGGAGTATTATGTGTGGCTCTTCTGATTTTCTGCAAAATTCTCTGTAAAGTCTGCTGTGAGCGCTGTGCCTTTGCAATGTTCTGGGAGTGATATGAACTATTAGTACTGCAGTGGAAATCAAAGTCTGCTGGGAATAGTTTGAAGGCAAAGAGAGAGCAATTAACTGAAATGAGGACTAAAGGAACACTGTCTTCCAAGTGTGGCCTCTGAGCCAAGTCAGTGTGCCTGGAGAGGCCATTGCCCACAGGAACTAATGTACTCCCTTGCAGGAAAACAAGATCTGCTTTTACCTCCCACTGAGGTGTCAGAGCTGCAGTGAGACTGAATGTTCGGGTAGTTTTCTGCTCATTAGCCTTCCACAGGGATTGGAATTGGCTTAGCCAGATCACACCATTGTGACATTTATTGTACCTGTGATCTGAATTTTCTTCTGCCTTGAGGAGAGCATTTCTTTTTGGGGTACCTCAAAGATCAAGGAGGTATCATGGTTTCAGAAGTGGGTCCCCAGCCCTGGGACAGTCTTGTCAGTCCTCACGGGCTGAAGGTTGGTACCATCAGCCCACACACACTGCCAAACTCTCTCTCTTTTTATCTCTGGTTTTCTGAAGAGAACTGGGAGATGCTGGGGCTGCCGTCAGGACAAGTTCAACCTCAACCATAATATCTCTTTCTGAAGATTTTTCTTCTTTTAATCATTTGGTTTGACATTTGTATTTAGGTGCTCTCTCTGATTTGTCAATAATGTCAAAAGAAAGCTCTATCAGACAAGAGGTGAAATCTTTGATTACGAGGCAGATATCCAGTGGTCCAAAACCGGCTAATGCTGCTGTGGGATTGAGTTTCCTTCTGAAGTAAAATCCAAGAGAAGCTATTTGCTGGCCTGAAAGCTTATCTGACTTCATTTCCCACATATTATGCTTCTTGTTTTCTGCTGGGTGAGTAAGAGTGATCTGTCAAAAATCTGCTTCTGCAACTATCCTTTTGAGGATATTTGTTGGTCAAGGACCACTGAGTGTGTAGGAACTAGTAACTGGCCAGCTGGAGGGAATCTGTACAGAGGAATTGTTAAGCTCTAGAAGATGCTCATAAAGGTAGAGCTGGATATTGCCACATTTGCTTTGTACCAGTTAATGTTTTCCTGTTTCTAGAGAGTATCTTACAAACACTTCTTTTGCATTTACCAGCAAGGACAGAAGGCTGTAGAAAGGTGTGGGGAAAGAAGAAAACGAAGATGCTGAGTGCCAGATTTTATTTCATATGCTCCCAGTCCTGAGAAAATCTGTGCAAGAACTATCAAAATGGTATTTTTCTTTTCTTCCTTTAGTTTTTCCCTCCTGTGCTGAAGTCCACTGTACTGACAGCTTTAAATTCTTTGGTTGTTATATTATTCAGTGATTTGGCGAAAACCTTACTGTTCCATCTTCAGTTTTTTAAGGCTCTAATCATCACTTGAAGCATCATATGACTAGCTCTTGGAGACTTTTATCTGGCCTTTAGAGATTACTAACATGTTTCTCACAGTGGCCTGTGAGATGTTTCTTGCCCCAGTATTTTACACTTCAAGCATTTAGATTTGTGTTTCTGGTTCAAGGCCTCACTTGTTCCCCTGAGGCCATGGGACACAGATGTGGAAACCTTCCTAATGAAAACCCAGGACTGTCAAGGGTGTTACCTAATGCTTGCTCCAGGGTTATGGTATAGCTGATATCCTTTGATATCCTCCAGTTCCTTAGTGAAATAGGAAAGAAAGGGCACGATAAACTCATGAATGAAAGAATCTTGGTGCTCCTGCAGAAAGCAGAGGGAATATTGTGTGTTGTGAAAGGCCCTGATTTAATGAGACACTGGAAGATGTAGAGAAATAGGAGGTGTTAAGGATTGCTTAAATTTCTGCTTCTTTCAAGATCAGCTTTCCAAATAACCAAATTCAACTTCTTCACATTACCTGTTGCTGTAGCTGCCTGTGCTGCAGCTTCTGTCACTGTACAGAGGTGGAGATTTGTCTTTTCTCTTTTTTCTTCTTTTCTTTTCTTTTCTTTTCTTTTCTTTTCTTTTCTTTTCTTTTCTTTTCTTTTCTTTTCTTTTCTTTTCTTTTCTTTTCTTTTCTTTTCTTTTCTTTTCTTTTCTTTTCTTTTCTTTTCTTTTCTTTTCTTTTCTTTTCTTTCTTTTTTCTTCTCTTTTCTTCCCTTCCCTTTTCTACCCTTGCCTTCCCTTGCCTTCCCTTGCCTTGCCTTGACTTCCCAAACCTTCCCAAGCCTTCCCTTTTCTCTTCTTTCTCTTCCCTTCCCTTTTCTCTTCTTTCTCCTCTTCTCTTCTTTCACTCTTTTCTCTCCTTTTCCTTTTCCATTTCCTCTTCTTCTCCTTCTCCATTTCCTCTCCTTCTCCTACTCTTTTTTTTTTTAATTTTTGTCTTATTTTTCTTTTTCCTGTTTCTTTCTCATCCTCTTTAGGAGATGAGAAGGACCAGAAACACTGTAATGGCTTCGTAGGGTGACCAGTCATTCCTGTTTTAGTGGATATTGTCTCACAGAATTAATAGTCTGTAAAATTCCCACAAGGCAGGCATAGCTGAATAGACATAAAATTTCTTCTAAACAAATAAACAGATTTTAAACAAACAATGAAATTTCCATACAGCTATTTGAAATTACAGGGAACTGTTGAATTTTTACCTGAACGAGTTAAGCAAATAAGCGGTAATTATATTTGTCTTGTCAGAGAAGTGAGGGAGTTTGGAGGTGGAAAACTCTGATACTTGAAACCTCTTTTAAAGACATTGGGCTTGGCTTGTTGCCATGGCTTGCAGAGTCTGCAAGCAATTGTTCACACTAATAATTAAATAGAAGTTTATGAAGTTTATTCTGCTGGGATTTTGCTACAAAAATAATGTTTTGAGGCTTTGTAATGATGTCCCAGTTGGACACTGCTTTCATGAGACACATGACTCATGAGAAAATGAAATCACACACAGTTGAAGGGAATTTAGAGATGAAGAGCCCTGTTCAGCAGAAGAAACCCAGCAGCAGAGAGATAGAATTTGTTCCACTGGTCCTAGGGGCATCTTGTAAACAGCCACATCTGCTCAGGATTGTTTACTCTGGTTTATGTGGGTTTGTCCCAGCTACCAGAGCTGCCACCATTGTCACTGCAGGCAGGGAGGTACAGTGATAGATGAGCCTTGAGCAAGCCATTTAAACAGAATTCAGTTTAGTTCTGCCTTCCCGTGGCTGTAGGTGTTTCTCTGGACTTCTCAGCTTGCAAAACTGTGAAACACCTCGGCAGGAGTTTATCTGTGGGTATTTTTGCTCCTAGTCACCACCAGGAAATGCAAAAGCATGTGGAAATGAAAGCCAGTTCGAGTGAGATTGCACCATCTTGGTTTTCTTTGGAGTCAATTCTTACTTCATCTGATGTTCCCAGCTGTCTTGTGTTAATACAAGAGGTGTTGTGCTTTGCTGTGCCACGTCAGCAACGTCAAAGTGATGCTTGAAGTTACTGTTTTTCTATCAAGAGCCTGTTTGGTGGCCAGCATGAGTCTGAGTTCCAAAGCCTGGTACATGCTCTGTTGACTAAGCTCAGTCAGCCAGCTCTGGTTTAGGGCACATGCCGTGGGACTGGGGGCTTTGGCAGAGTCATGGCACTGTTGGTCGTTGCATGAGGCACTGTAGCTGTAACTCCTGGGATGAGGGAGCTTGGAGAGCAGATATTGGGCAATAGGGAATGCTAGAGAGTGTGATTTCGTGCAAAATTGGAGCCTGCAGCAGTAGAGGGGCTTTTATCAGCCATTGTGTGGCCAGCAGGACCAGGGCAGTGACCATCCTTCTGTGCTGGGCACTGCAGAGGCCTCACCTTGAATTCTGGGTTCAGTTCTGGGCCCCTCATGACAAGAGAGACATTAAGGGGCTGGAGCACATCCAGAGAAGGGAATGGAGCTGGGGAAGAGTCTGGAGCACCAGGAGCAGCTGAGGGAGCTGGGGGAACTCAGCCTGGAGAAAAGGAGGCTCAGGGGGGACCTTCTGGCTCTGCAACTCCCTGACAGGAGGGGGGAGCCAGGGGGGGTTTTGGGCTCTGCTTCCAGGGAACAAGGGACAGGAGGAGAGGGAACAGCCTGAAGTGGCAGCAGGGGAGGTTTAGAGTGAATATTAGGGAAAAATTCTTCACAGAAGAAATGGTCAGGCATTGGAACAGGCTGCCCAGGGCAGTGGTGGAGTCATTGTCCCTGGAATCATTCAAAAGGTGTGTGGATGTGGCACTTGGTGATGTGGTTTAGTATTGGCCTTGGCATTGCTGGAGGAATGGCTGGACTCAATAATCTTAGAGGCTTTTCCAGCCTAAGTGATTCTCTGATTCTGTACAGGCAGGATGGAGCAACTGAACAGGTCTGTGTACAAACCTTTGTGTTCAGCAGTGCAGTGCTCTGGGAAGATTCTGGTGCAGAGGGGGATTTTACCAATCAGCCCATCTCTACTTATGACTCAGCTGCCATGGCCATGTTATATATTCCTTAGTTACCTGAATAGGGAATGAGTCGTGAGCCACACAAATATTTGGAGCTGTTAACATTCACACGCTGTTATTTTTTCATGATAACAAGCACCCTGGGGAGGCCAAACTCTTGACTACAAGGAATCTTGACAGAAAGTTCCCAGCTTGGAGTTGTGGGCTGGGTTTTTTCCCCTACCACTGCAGTGAAAACAACTGATCTGGTGGCTCAATGGCAGGAACGTTGCTCGAGCTGCTGCTCACATCTCTGTCACAGTGAAGTGCAGCTTCCAGCACTATCCACGTCTGTCCCTGCAGCAGGTGAGCTGCTTCCTGGGTTTCCCTTCTCCTCAGGGAACGTGGGCGAGGCAGTGTCGGGGCAGCTTGGGTGAGCAGATGAGGGGGAGCCGCAGTGGAGCCAGGCTGGGTGGCTGTGCCTCGGTGCTAAACCCACGTGCGTTGGAGCAGTGGCAGGTGTTAAATAGTAACAGATGTTAATATTGACAAACTGAAGTGGCTAAATGTGGAAATACAGCCCTGCTGAGACGTGTGAAGTGAGGCAATGACCTTCACACATTACAGATCTAGTCAATAAAAAGGAGTTTGACTTGAGTGAGATGACGCTACCTGTGCAGTGGGATGCTGGGCCGGTTTGGGTGGCGTGGAGTAACTCCTTGTGTCCCAGAGAATGGGATGGAGAGTCTGTACAAAAGAGGTGACAAACACCAAAAAGCCCAGGCTTCAGCAAACCTGCTTTTAGCACCTGGTGACTGTGTGAACTCTGTGTTTGTCTTCCAGCCCCATTTCAGACATGGAGAAGAGGCAACTCTGTCAAACACTAGGTCCCCCTGCAGCTTTAGCCCCTTTGATCCACATTTTCTCTTTTGTTTGTACAGATCAAGGGTCCTGATGTCTGCTCTGTGCCACCATAGAAGCCTTTATATAACCTGTTTTATATCAGACCTCAAGGTATTTAGGGTCACAGCCTGCTTTTGTGACTTTAGCCAGTGGGAAATTCAGTGGGACAAGGTTTTGATCTCTTTTGTTCCAGGGAACAACAGCAATTTCTGCTGTTCTACGTGGTATTATTCTGAAATTTGGGAGACAAGGAGATGCTGTGTTAAAGGGAGATGGGGATTTTTAGAAGCTCCCCTGTATCCAGTCCACGCTGTGTATCAGCAGAGGTTTCATCCCTTGAATGACTCCTCATCCTCAGTCTCAGGAGCCTCTACCAGCTTGTGCTGTGCACAGGCCATCTGAGATCTGGGGAAGCAACACAGTGATGAAACCCTCTTTGTGCATCTTGCTTCCACCTCACAGGCCCAAACCCACAGAGCGGAGGATTTCCTGACTGAAGGGAAGGGATATGCCAGGTTTTTCCTAATATATGCCTTTGACTGGGATCCAGTTTTAAAGCAAACATTGAAGCCATTGGTTTAAACATGCTGGGATTTTTTCTCTGTTTTTGGGGACTCAGTAAGATTTGCACCAAGCCTGGTCAGGGCAGTGTTGCCATCGGGGGAGTTCATAACTCGAGGCATCCACTGGGACAAACCAGCCTGGCATGTTTTTAGCTGGCATCAGCTCCCATGGCAGTAGCACACATAGAGATCACAGCCAGGAGACAGCGCAGGGATGTTAAGTGACAATATTAGTGGTGGAAATCAGCCACTTTCACTTTCCATTTCTCTGCAGATCAAAAGTGAATATGCAACGTCTTCATTAGCAAGGCAAATACCTCAACACCAGGAACTAGGACATTCCCTTTCCTTCCGAAGCGCAGAGCAGGAGATAAGCACACATCAAAGGGGGAACTAGTCATTTTTATGAGAGGATCCCAGTCTGAAGTGGAAGGCTCCTGCTCAGGGCCCAATCCCACCTGACTTACGTCAAGTGGAAATGAGGAGTTTTGCTGCTGTTTGCTGATTGCAGTGGGATTCTTTGTATTAGTATTGCTCAGGGAAGGGCCCCACAGCAGACTCAACAATTGCAGGTTTGATTTGTAGATGAAATAATAACTATGGTAACCAGAGTCCAGCCCTAGCCTGCATAACTCCACTCCTTGCATCCAGGCTCCCTTGAGACAGCTTAACAGGCTCAGAGCATGACTCATCCCTCTTTCAAATGACAGGACTGACGGGATGAATCACCCATTGACTGGGGAGGCTGTAGCTCAGGTAGTTTGGGCAGGATGTCTGGGACTGAGGTGCCAATGGTAGGTGACCTCGGAATGCCCTTTGATTCTTGCTCCCTGGTGAGCCAGGCATTTTCCAGGACATCTTTGAGGTTTCCCTTCCTAAATCAGCCCATTTGAAGCTCTGTAACTGCAGCATATTCACCTGTTTCCCAATGAATGTCACCTGTGAGGGGAGGTACATGGGGAGCTGGCGACTATTTTCCAACATCACCTTTTCTGAAAGAGGCTGCAGGGAGAAGGAAGGTTTGCACCAGGTCAGAGGTACCAGCAGCCCCCAGGTGCTTCCCTACCAGGTTTCCAGGACAAGGTGTCCACCACATTTGAACTCCCAGAAGTGCTGAGATTGCTGGAAATAAGACCTCCCAAGGGCAAAAGCCTGTGGACTTCAGGACAGACAGGAGTGCAAACGGGCTGCATTGTTTTTTTCAAGAATTATGCAGAATCTGAACTTTGATTAGCTGCCTTTGTATTTCCAGAGCACTAGAAGCAAGGTGAATTCTGCCTTGGTAATTTTTAAGCTTATTTTCTCTAATCAGAGGGTTTTAGCATTAACCTATAACCAACGTAACTTTTAATGTGATGACATAGTGAGCTTCAAGTTGGCAGAGGTCAGTTTTCAAGGATTTTAGCCTGCAGGAACCTACTGATTTTTAATGGGGCATATGGTTTTGAAATTCATTCCACAAAGCCAGAGTCTTTCCAAGCCTTTGTTTCAGCTAACATCATTATAAATACTTGAATGACTTTTGGAGATCATATAGGATATATCACCAGTCAAAATGAGTTAGAAACAAATTGACATGCTCTTGCATCTGGGAAGGACTGGCTTTTCTTTGAATTTTGTTGTTTTCTTTCATTTGTAATTAAATTATTTGCTCTGAAAGTTGATTGGTATTGACAAAGAGTACGTTTTCTCTCCACTGAATACAATTTTTTCCTTTACTTTGTGAATCAGACATGAAAAATTTACCACTCTGATACTTAGATAAAAAAACCCTGCATGTATAATGTTAGTAAGCCTGTAGCTTTTAAACAGCACAGAGCGGCAATCAGCCCCTCTGGAGCCATGGTTTCAGGGGAAGCTTGAGTTCCAGAGAAGACCCTGAATAGAGGGGTCTTACTGGGAACTTTTCATAGGAAGGCCTCCCTCAAATGCCCGGAGGACAGCAGTGCATAGAATCCATCTCACTCTGATAGATGCAGCATAACATGCTCAAAGCTCCCAAGTGTCCAAGAAGCCCAAGATCTATTAGCTGAACATTTGAAACACTTATCTAGCCTTACTGCCAAATGTAGGGCATTCATTTTCCTGAATCACTGAGCTAAATGGTTTTTCTTAACTCAGACCTAGGGGCAGAAATACAGGCTCTTGACTCCCAGTTCAGTGCTCTAAATATTTCTCCTTTGTTAGGGAGATGAGCTGCAAATAAATTCACACAAGCCCTTGACAGGAAGAGCACGTGTGGTGAGAGGAGGTACTGCCAGATATTACATACTTAATTCAGTTTAGGAGTTAGTGTCTGTTTATAGTCGATGGGGATTTAAGGACACATTCCTCAAATGTGCTCTGAATTCCCACCTGGAGAAGCCCTTCCCTCTCCTAATCCGGGACCAAGTTATCTAAAACCTTGTCCATCTTCTCAGAGCCCACAGATCAGCCTGGAGTGTCTCTACCAGTCTTACTTCATTTCTCTGGTGAGACGTGTGTCAGAGCAAACTATTTCACTGGCAGCTTTTGCCCAAAGGGTCATGGGTCATCCAGCTCTAGGTATTTCCTTCTGCAAAACTGCCACCGACTTTTAGCCACAAGGAAACCTGGTTGCCATCTTTCACTACTGACATCTGCTAAAAGGCAAACTTGGGAGGCTGACAACAAGCTCACAGTGCTCAGGGAGCTCTCAGAAGTCTATCTGGGCCAGGCTTTTCCTTTCCTACAGTGAAATCACCCATATGGTAACTGTGCTTCAGCTGGGAGGCTTAGGAGGCTCAGGGGGGAGAAGCCAAAGGGCTTGTCACAGTGTCCAGGGCTTGGGAGGGAGTGAGTGTCTGCACGGGGTTTGTCTGGTGAGCACATCAAGCTGTCTGTGCCCTTCCTAGTTAGGGGTTGTGCACCTTGAGGTCCTAAAATTGTGGCCTAACTTTTGGCTAATAGGATTATCTGTTTATCTTTATTTCTCTCCATTTGAAAAATAAGTTTACATGTATTGATGTGAAGTGGCTTGTCTATTAATACACTGAACATTGCCTCCTCTCTTGTTCATTGTTTCTTTCTGAAGGCTGCAAGTCTAAGCTTTCTCTCTGGGCTGTGCAGAAGGTTGGGTTATTTGCCTGACTCGTGGCTTTCATGAACATGTTGCCATTAGCCTGGTGCTGCCTTCTGATCTCTGGCTTTTCTGAACCCAGACAATAGCAGAGGTGCTGCAGGGTCCCACTGCTCAGCTCCTGCCCTGGTTTCTGTGTCACTTGATGCTAATGTGGTTCTAACTGACTTGAGTTTGGGGAGCTTGTGTGGAGTTTGTTGGTGTGGGGTAGGCACTTGCTCAACACAGGTGGCAGCAGTGGACTCGTCCACAGGCTCTTGCCTGGCTGTGCCCTGAGGATGCACAGAGCAGCCCTTTGAGGTTCTGCATCACCTGCACTAAGGCCCTGCAGTTCCTTTTCCAAGCAAGGCTTTTTAGGATGAAAGGAGGTTTTGGGGGGTTTTCCCCCCAAGAAATTAACTTTTCCATGAATAAGGAAAATACTTCTTTAGAAGTTCTGTTTTTCACCTCTTAAATTTTTTATATCTATTCACATAACAGCTGAGCTGTTCTTCTGTATTAATGTCTGCTTCACTGTGCCTGTTTCTCAGGGGTACTAAATCTGTCTTACATTAGATTCTAGTCCTTGTATTATTTTAACTAAGTCTTTTAGAAGGTGGTTCATTTCTAACGGCAGGTGTAGCAGATCTGTGTTGCCATGCCAGGTCTGGCCTGTGCTTCCTGATGATCCTCAGCTGGGCTGGATCAGGCTCTCCCTCTGCATTCCTTAAGGCTGGTCCTACTCACTCCCCCTCTGAGAGAGCCGAGAATTCCCTGTGCTGGTTTCAAAGTGACCCTCCTGAGGGTCAGCAGCCGCTCCAGGAGCAGCCACTGCGGCAGCGCCGCACCCTGACATTGATAAACCACAACATATTGTTTAACATATTGTTCCCAGTCCAACATATTGTTCGCATTCATCATGGAAGCAATCAGTACAGAGCATTTTATTGCAAACCTGTTTCCTGGTGCTCATCATTAGGTCATTAACCTTAACAATGTCAACATGTTGTCAGTACGCAGCTTAATTGGAGAGCAGTGCAGAGCATTGCACAGGCTGTGCCACATACGGGGCCCAGCTTAAGGGTAAGAGAAGTGCTGCGCCAGCCTGGCACTGCTGTGAAATAAAGGCAAGTTTAGACAGGAGATGCAAATCAAAGAATAATGTAACTGTACCTTAGAGGACCCAAAGAATGTCTCAGCACAACCATAATTTCCTGTGAGCACCTGTGCCAGGTGAAGGTTTTCATTTTACAGTATCAAATTCCAGGTACTGTTTTTGTTGTTCTTTTCCCTCGATGCCTTCCAAGGAAAAGAGATGGGCAGTCCAGTGACTTCTGGTCCTCTAAAGGCAAACACTGATCTTGGCAAGGCTTTCCTCTGAAAGTGCTTGTTAAAGCAGCAAAGCTCATGTCTCCTGGGCTTAGTTGCTCCCAGGCTGTGTGACAGAATTTCAACAAATAACGTGTATATGGACGAATCTGGTAAGAGCAAGTAAATTCTTCAGGAAAATATCCTGATTGTGTACTAAACTTGGGGGAAAGATTTCTTTTCTTACAAGACTTGCTTAGTCACTTATAAGGTATTGTTATACTCTCTCTACAAGCTCTGCTTGGTTATTATGGAGATTATCAGGACACCACCCCCTTTTTCAGTGTAGATGGTCAAACTCTTCAGAGAAAGGCCTGTCTCTTGGCATGTGCTGGACCTTATGCCAGGTCCTGGCAGTGTCACCTAGATCTTGTCATAATGCTATTGAGTGCTGATAACCTGTGGTTTGGGTGTTAAAGTTGAAATTTAAGATATTTGTGGGATGTCAGCTTCCATTTCTTGTTGATTTTTATTGGCAGTTAGATAGATGTGAACATTTCAGCCTCAAGTTCTGCTGAGTTTTGATTGCCCTGCAGTAGTACATAGGTGGGGTCCAATTAACTACTGTGCATATGACTGAAAAAAGCATCTCTTTCCTCTTACTGCTCCAGGTGAAACCACAAATTACTCAGCAATATGAAGCCAAGGGCCATGTTTGTGCTACAAGAAAGGAGAAGGTGTGGCAAGGAAGGCACCAGGCAGTGGCAGTTCTTTAGGGAATCCTCTTCCCTTGCTGTCTCCTTTCCTATAAAACACAAATCCCTTTTCCTACCAGCCTGGGCAATTCCTGCTGTCTCACATTTTTGTACTTTAGCAGGGAGCACTGCTCTGCCTTGACAGGAAAGTCCAGAGGTCTGATTGACATGCTGTTTCTTCCCCATTACAAAATAAACTAATTTCTTTAGTTTTGCACAATATTCTTTTGAAAACAGGTATTGATCTATGCAGGTCTGTAGACTGGGTAATCAATATCCACCAGTTTGGGGAAAATAAATAAAAAAAGGGTCAGAAAATGATGGATGAGAATACCATTGAGTGCTTTTTGAACTGATGCTTTTTTCTGACTGCTCGGCTCCTGAAAGGGTGGGCTGGGTTGATTTTGTAGCAGCACACTGATGTGAAAGCTTTCAGATTCCCAACTTCAAATTAACCCAGTTGTTAGACGTTACTGAGTGAATTTGAACCGGTGATGCTTTCTAGGCTGACTCTTTTATCCAGTTAAAGACAATAGCTTGTGAAGAAGGAAAGGCTTCCCTTTCTCCCACTGTGGCATTTATAAAGCCTAATCAAGCTTAGTGGTTTGACATTTGTATCTATCTGAGCCTGTCTCCCTGGATCAGTCAGAGCCAGGTTGGAGGGTAAGTGGGAAGACTTCATCAGCAGAGTTGCACTGGAGTGCTTCAGTCCTAGAAATCCAGAGAAGCTGCTACCCTTATCTTTCTCTAAATTCACTGTGCATCTCACACAGAACTTGCACAAAGCATGTTGAATCCCTAAAACACAGCATAAGTGGAAAGAAAATGGGGGTGTGAGCTTTCTGTGTGCTTTCTGCATGGGGAAGCACCCAGCTGTAGGGCTGTGGGGAAAATATGCTGTGGTTGCAGACCAGGAATCTTCCTTTTGGCTTGTGAATGCCAGAATTAGCAACCTTCCTCCAGATACCTGCTGTCTCATTCCATCCTGTGTTCTTAGCTGGCTGGATCCCACTCCAAAGCTTACCTAGCTGGTCCTGCCTCACTCCGAGCACTGAGTTTGGGATCTGACAGCCTCTGGCACAGGGTGAGAGCTGCTCCAACCCATGATGGAGCAAGCTCTCTTCATCCTCAGCCCACTTTCCTATACCTTTTAGATACTAAAACCTTCTAGGGAGCCAATCCCTATTCTTTAAACCAGCAATTTAAAGGCAGTCTTACACTGCCAGTCTAAACTTGAGCAGTGGTGCTCTGAATACCTCCAGGTCACCAGAGGGAGAGGAAACAGATGCCCTTCAGATGCAGTTTCAAGCAAATGAGAACACCCCAGGAGGGGTGGGGAAGGAGGGGCAGCCTATGGATCAGGCCGCACAGCTACTGAAATCAAGCACAGCTGGTTTAAGGATTGACGTTGTTCTGAGGGCTGGTGAAAGAGCAGGAGAGTTTGGAAAAGTCCGTTTGATAGCAATGGAGAGGAAATCAGGCCATACTTTCAAAGCAGTGTGTTTTTGCTCTCCCCATCCATTGAATGCAGCTTCTTGAATAGACTTTGGCTGTCGTTTCCAGAGTGCTTGGGGAGCAGCTGGCCTGAGGTTTTATATGTGTTAACAGAGATCAAACGGGATGAGTGCAGCCCAGGCATGGCTGGGGAAGGGAGAAGGGCTGGAACAGGCCACGTGCTGCCTGCATTGTTCCTGTGAAGGGGCCTCTGTCATTTAAAGAAACAAACAGGCTGCAGAGAACTTAATTCAGCTCGATCAGCTGCTAAGCCTGGCCTGACAGGCACCTCCCTCTGGCTGCATTTGGCCAGATCATCAGTTCTCCCTTTCTCCTGAGAGAAGCCTGGCTTTCCACGAGCAGCAGAGGGATGGAAAGGATGGGCACTGCCCTTCTTGAGCAGCCTTGGCTTGAGGGCTCAGTGTAAAAGCTCTCTGAGTATTTGCAATGCCTGGTGGGGAGGCAACAGTTTGAGTTGAAGACTGACTCTTGGCCAAGGCAGAGGCATGTGTGTGTTTGAACTGACATCAGCTGCCCAAGATTGATGTTTTGAGAGAAAATAGCGGTATTAAGTGAAAAAAGAGATGGCCAACTGTCTGATGCCCGCTAGGATAAAGAGAAGAGATCTGGAGGGAGGTGGAAATTGAGAAGATGAATTGAGGAAATGGCAGAAATCAGGGACTCAGTTCCTGCCGCTGGCTCCTTCCCTGCCCTTGGCCAAGGTGAATTAGAGGAATAAAAGTTTGCAGATGTGAGGAACAAAACAGTGATTTTAGACACTGAGTTCTAGATACTGAGGTCTAAAATGAAGTCCTGGACCACCCAGGTCTTCCAAGAGAAAGCATGTTGTCAGTGTCACACCTACACTTGTTTCTCATCCTGACGTGATGATAATACTGTCTGACTGTTGAATTACCACCAAGTAATGCCCAAAATATACTTAAAACAAAGACTCTAAAACCTCCACTTCAGGTAAGTCCCAACTCAACTGTTTTAACTAATGCATTTTAGAGGGATTGGGGTGGAGTCCTGATGAACAGTATCATCCCCACAGACAGGCACTGAAGGGAATCTGATAGTTTATTTATTTCTGTGTGCCTCAGAGTGCCCAGCTGTGTGCTGAGACAGCTCCTCAAAGTCTCAGAGTTTTGGGATTGGGGGGGTGTATTGGATCTCGCTTCAGTTTGTCCATCCCAGACATTTGACCTTGTTCCACTTCAGGGTGGCTGGTTATGTGAACCTGGAATTAGCTGAAGTATCTGTAGGTTGCAGGTACAGGAGGAGCACAGCTGGCTCTTTTGATTTGTATGTGTTTATGTAAATGCCTCATAAAATATCCCCCATTGGGACAAGCTGAAGTCACGCATCATAAAGATCAGCTCCTGTAATGGCTTATTTACAACTGCATTTGCCAAAGTAGTGAAAAAAATATGCCTGTGTTTATAGGAAATTAATTTCTGCCCCTTCAGTGATCACCCCTGAGCAAGCAAAAGACCTGAATTATCCCAGTTGCTTCACTCTGGCAGAGAACTGCTCTTCAGAGCCTCCTGCAGTGCAATCTGGTGGGGATGTTTAATCAGAAAACCTTAAAGCAGCAAGGTCCCAATCCAGCAAGCTCAGTGCTCCTGCAGCAAGCAGTCCTTCTTCAGCAAGGCACTAAATCACACCTTAATTTTACACCTGTGCAAGACTCGGATACCAGGCTGGATTGGAGAAGGTGTTGTAGGGCTTTTGCTGAAGAAGAATGGATTTTTGCCTTGGGCTTGAATTAGCATACAAAGAATGAAATGCCTTACAAGGCAGATCAGCAAGGTTATTTAAAACATAAAACAATCCAAGCATGACAGGACCCACCAAGGGAGGAACACTTCTTAGTGCCAGCAGATGGTGCTCTGCCAGCTCCCTGTGTGGGTGAAGTCCACCCATCCCAGTTTCATGCAGCATCCCAAAATCCTTATGGCTTGGTGTTGCTCCCATGGCAGAGGAAGTCATGACTTCACTGGGACTGAACCTTGAACACCTAGCTAGGGATGCTCTGCAGAGAGCAGTTAGACTTTGTAGGAGTCCTTAGGTAACTCTTAGCCTTCAGGTGAGATTTTTGTACCAAGAATGTAACTACTGAATGCTGTGAATGAACCAAATCTGAACTATCTAATTCTGCATGGCTTCTTCTTGAGAATTGGAAAGAGTATGTGGAAACCTCCTTGTTCAAACTGATGCCAGATGGAAATTTGTCCATAAATTCATTTAAGATAATTTTTGTCCTGTAATATGTTGTAAGGTTGATGCATTTTGTTGGTTTTTTTTTAAGATTCTGGTAGAGTGGATGATGTTTCTGCCCTGGGTAAATCCAACTTCAGGACAAACACTGCTTCTGCCCCAGACCACAGCCCTGTCCCCTGCTAAGATGCTCTCTCAAAATTTGGTGCCATTAGAGGCCCCTCTGCTGTGCTACCCTCGAATGGGTTGAGTGTTTGGCAACAGAGGCAAACCCCTGTGTAGTGTCTGCCAATGGAAGTATGGCTTGCATCTGTCCCTTTGTAGCCAAAGATTAATCCTGGGAGAGATAAAGAGCAGCAGATATGGGCAGCTGTTCAAATTAAGTGTTTTGTCCATATATGTCCACCCCACCGTGAGTGTTAAATCCAGCCCTGGTTGAGCCCAGTCGATGAAAGACAAGTCTGTTTTCTTGCACGTCCCCCTTAAAATTTGAGGAGTTTCCCTGACAGAGTGATGCATAGTTATGGGCTCAGTAAAAGGTAGAGTGATTTATGGCTTACACACTGTAAATCAATAAAAAGAGTCACAGACATTGACAGCACCTTCACAGCCCATTTCTTTAAATGGAAGACACTTTTCTATCCTTCCCATTTCAGACCGGTTGGACCATGGGGATGTTCCCGCCACTAACAAGTGCTAAGAGAGTCTTTATAAAGCTTGTAAAACCCACATCTTATGTAAAACTTCTCCTTATATGCTCTTTCTTGCTGTAGCATCATTTCCAGTCATAGAAAGTACCATGTCCTGCACCCTGGCTTATGTGATTTCCTTCTCCTGGGGGATATGTGAACAAAACACATAAAAACTCTCCTGGATTTTTAGCCCTTCCAGACTAGTCCACTAACCTCTGCCTTTCCAGCCTTGGTATAAATCCTAATGAAACTGTGTTTGGTTGGTGTGACTCTTGGTGTGAGGTTGGGTGTGTGCTGCAGGTCCTGGGAGCAGCAAGGAAGATGCAACAGGTGAGGGCATCTCCCCTTCCAGCGAGGCTGTGGGGCTGCCCATGACCCTTAGGGGCTGCAGGCTGGATTTCAAAGGGAAAGAGGGTCCCACTGAATGAACGTCATGCTCTGCCCTCTGTTAAAAGGGTCCCACATCGTGGTGCCTCAGGTGGGGCTCGGGGCTGTCTGTGCAGGGCAGGTGGGCACCGGGAGCCCGGGTGCCAGCCAAGTACCGTTTCCTTTATTTACATGTAGATACCAGTCCTGGAGCATGTTTAACTGCTTTGCTGAAATGAGCCATAAAAGGGCCGTAAAACTTAGCCATTTAAGTCCGGAGAAGCATTAAGAGACTTTTCAGTGGTGGATGGGTTATAAACAGTCCACAGCCCAGCCAGCTTCCACAAATGCTGCTCTGAAAGACCCCTCTCCAAATATCTGCCTTCTGCTTTTTCCTAGGACAGCCATGTAACAACACAGGACAATTGCACAGGGTTTCTTCAACCAAGTTCCTAATGCTTGTCTAAGCTCTGAGCAGCAGCAGTCAGCAACTTGTTAAAAGTTTCAAGCTAAAAGATGATGCCTTTTAGAAAATCAAATTTTTTATTAAAGCTTCCATCTGCCTTTAGAGGCAACAGGTATTACAGGTGTGATAATCCCTTGGGAACACAGCCTGTGCTTAGATATTCTTTGAGTAAGCTGGAGACTTCCCTAAGTCAGGCCAAAATTGAAATTTTAGCAGCTTGAGGCAGTCTAATGTCTCCCTTGTGGTTTTTTTGATGAGAGACCAGGATATGTGCTTTGCATGATGGGCATTATCCATAGAATTGCAGCCCCATATACTGCAACCAACACCTCATCGTGGTGTGCAACAGTAAATGAAGAAGCAGCCGTGATTCTAATTACTCTATGCTAATTGGGCTGCATTCAGGCTTCATTGATGATGCTATTATGCTGCAAGAAAACAATAGCAGCATATGTACTTACCTTGCTCTACTTATCCTATGATAATTCTCTGTTAGTACCGAAACATACTGAATGTATCATCCTGCACACAAATTAGCCCATGAAATGGACCACTGGAAGTTCAGCCCCGGAGGAGATTCATTCTCTCTTGCTCGGCATCGAATGCAATATTGAGGACACCACAGCAGCTTTTATCTTGTATTGGGCTTGGCTTGTAATAGCATTTGCAGTCTTGTGTTTCCTCACAACAAAACAATTTTGTATTCCCACTCAATCCATCCTGATGTCCTTATCTGATGGGATCTCCAATGCAGAGTTTCCCCATGGCCTCTGGAAGTTGTGCTGCCTGGGGAAGCATCACCTGCACAACCTGCAGCGCTGCTGTGCCCATGCCTGCCAATTAGACCCAGCTTGAATTTGGTAAGGGAGAGGAGAGCACACTGTGTTAGATCACTCACTGCTGCTTTGGTAACAGGGGCATAACTTGTTTTTTACTGTAAACTGGACTCAGACATTTGCATATTGTTTTTTACAGTAGTATCTAATATGCCGAAAGCTGCTGGAGTCATTACAAAATCATCAGTGCTCGTTTCAGTGTGATATATTCTGTTTGCCTAGCTGGCTGTTTTCCTACCATATGTATTTATTGAAGCTGGCTGAGTACCTTGTTCAGTGATGGTTTTACTTATTTATTCAAGAACAAGTTTATCAAAATTCAGCCAGGCTTTCTGTCCTCAACATACAGAGATCTAATCGAGCATTGGCACACACCCATCACAATAGCAACTGAATGCAAAATTCCCTGCAATTCAAAAACTGAATGCAAACTTGACAGAAGCAATGAAAGAAGTCTGCCTGTTCCCGAAATCCATCCCAAGTATCACTCTGTGAGACTGTAATGGCCTCTGAGAGTTAAAGGAGGAAATTGGCCTCAATTTGCACCAAGTGAGGTTTAGGTAGGATATTAGGGAAAATAATAATTTCATGGAAAGGCTTGTCAAGCACTGGAACAGGCTGCCCATGGAACTGGGGGAGTTACCATCCCTGGAAGTGTTCAAAATATGTGTGGATGTGGACGTGGTTTAGTGGTGAACTTGATGGTGGTGCTGGGTTGATGATTGGACTTGATGATCTTAAAGATCCCTTCCATCCTTAATGATTCTATGATTTTTCCCTTTAAGGCACCTATTAACTCAAACTACACTGCAGTGTGGAGTCCCTGGGGAGTTTCTAGCAGGTGCCTGTCTCAAGGCCCATCAACTAGTAAAGTGGTCATGATGTCATGTTCAATATTGTGGTCTCACCAGGGAGACTGATTTGTGTTGCATTAAGCAAGACAGAGTTGCTAATATCCACTGAGGTTTACATGGGAAAATTTAAAGCCTATTCCAGTATATTAAATGAGTCTGAAAAGCTTCGATCAATAATTTCCGTTGCATGAAAAATAAGAGATGAAAATGATGGTAGATTGATTCAAAATACTTAATGCCAGATACCAGCTGATGGAAGTACCTTGTAAATAGCATTTTGTACAGTTGCCAATGAATTAGTCTAAATTGTGAGGGTGATTGAAATGTGTTTTATAATGTTCATCTCCAGTTTAGTGGCCATTTACAAAATTTAAAAGAATATGAAATCCCCAAAGAGTACATGAGCAGCCAGCAAAACCCAGGGTGGTGAGCAGTGGTAGTTTGCAAATGAGATCTTGGAGTACTTTATAAGACAAAAAAACCCCAGAGTTCTTTACAAGCAAGAAGAATCAGTGCTAGTAGTGTTTTAAAGTTTAAAATGTGTTTTCTAAGTACCTCCTTTTTCACCAACCCTGTACTTTACATGGAGGTTATGATCTTTGATGTGGAAAGTGAACTGGATGTGGTTTTTAAAGTTAATTTGGTAATAAAAGAGCACTGCCTTCTCTGAACAGCCCTACACTGACTTTTTGTAGGACTAGTTTGTGTCTCATCACGCTGATTTCTGGAGGGAATGAGGAGAATTGTGGTGCTTGTCTGGCTCACTGGGGTGGATGGTGACCTTGGGCAGTGGTGTGGTGACTCGTCAGCCCAAGATCACATCTAGAAGAGGATGCCCAAAGAGACTCAAGATTGAGACAAGTCACATGGTCCCTTGCAGCCTGACTCTCCAGTCTGTGCAGAAGAGCTCTGCAGCCCTCCACTCCTTTCTCAGAAGTTTTTTCTGGTTCCCTGTTGCTCTGTGAGCTGTACCAGAGCTGTTCCCAACAGTGCTTGTGCAGGCTGCAGTGTGGGTCTTCTCTGTGTCCTGAGAGAAAACAGACCACTGGGCAATCCAGCAGGAATTGCTCCAGAAAGATCCATCCATGTTGCAGCCCCTGGGACCTTGGCTTTCATCCAGAAGCAGCACTGACCACCAATTTTTGCTTGTGCGCTTTTGTGTGGGTGCAGTCACCAGGCAAAGAGCTCTGCACTCTGCAAATATGGTTCTTAACTATGCTGAGAACTTTACTTTGTGCTGATTTTTTACTGCTTCAACGTTGTGGCACTACAGTGCTGACACTGGAGCTGATTTCTCTGCTGGCTGAGGCCAAGGCTTCCTGCAGACAGATCCCACGGGAGCAGTCCTGCTGACACTGAGTGATGAGCAGGCTCCTGCACAGGGCTCACTTGCACTTTTTGTCCCCCAGGGGTGAGCCCTGAGGTTTCCATCTTTACATGGAGTTGTGCAAAATTCTACTTGGGCCAGGGGCTATTTTGGTTTTTGTTTATCTTCTTAATGAATTTAGTGGGAAAAAGTAGAAGGCTCTGGGGAGAACTCATTGCAACCTTCCAGGACGTAGGGAAGGCTTAAAAAGAGAGGGAGAGGGACTTTTTACATGACAGATAGTGATAGGACAAGGGAGAATGGTTTCACACTAAAAAGGGAGATATTTATATTGGATATTAGGAAGAAATTGTTCCCTGTGAGGGTGGGGAGGCCCTGGCACAGGTTGCCCAGAGAAGCTGTGGCTGCCCCATCCCTGGAAGTGTCCAAGGCCAGGCTGGACGGGGCTTGGAGCAACCTGGGCTGGTGGAAGGTGTCCCTGCCCATGGCAGGGGGTGGAATGAGATGGTCTTTAATGTCTCTTCCAACCCAAACCATCGTATCATTCCATGAAAGTCCTCTTGGTTGGAAGTGGCATTTATAATAAAGCATTTTAGGTGTAATGACATCTTTCTGCTCCATGATCATATAATCAGGAGGGAAAAGACAGTTTGCAGCTACTGGTGCTATAAAAGTAATGGCTAATAATAAGTTTTTCCTTTACCTCACTGTGTTTTATTAGAATAGGAAGAAAATGCAACTAAGGGGGGCTGCAGAGTGCCTACAGGATTATGCTGATCACCAGTGCCAAAGGAAAAGTGTTAGAAATGTAATATCTTCTCAAAAATAACAGGAAAATAGTTTTTTTTCCTGCTGATTCAGTCCACTAATTAGTTTCCAATACTCAGTCCACAGGATTTTTGCAGGAAATAGGTCTTTCTATTTATAAATTGTTGTTCTGTCAAGTCACAATTTTTAATTTGTGGCCTTGAGGATTTTCATTTCCTCCTTGTGAGGTGAATTTTAACTAAACTGTGTTCCCTCAGCACTGTACAAGCTGCTGCCAAAACTACTCCTGATGCTCAGCCCAGGCTTTGCAGAGAAGAGGGAATATGGAGCAGGGCTGAGACTCCTTGATATCTAGAAATGACCATGAGAAGGGACCTTTCTTCACTTGCTGGCTCTTCTGTCTGCCCTCAGGGCCTGGGCTGACCTCTGCAGCCAGAACTTGCTGTCATGGCTTTCCCTCAGTTCCTGTTCACTGTGCAATCTGCCAAATCCACATAAGCCCCAAAAGAACTGACTGGCTCTCCGTAGGTGATCTTAGAGCCACAGAATACCCTGAGTTGGGAGGGACCCACAAGGATCATCCAAGTCCAGCTTCTGGCCCTGCACAAAATGGGGTTTGGGATCAGGATCTGTATTTTAAATCCTTTCCAGTTTGGGCTGTTGTGGGATTTTCATTTTAAATCATTATAAACAAGAGGCAAGCTTTTTTATCTGGTGTTGATGGTATAAATACAAAAATTCAGAGAATATTTATTCAAAGATCTCATTTTGACTTAAAAAACACTGTCAGGTTCTGTGTCATTTCTCCACATGTTTTTATTGATACAAGAAACTTGTGATGGAAGTGAAGAGACTTGTATTTTTTCTCTGGCACTGTTTGCTGTGTTTCAAAATCATGTTCGGTATTTGCACATTTAAAATAGGCTCTTTGTGTTCATTCATACTTTTTCTTGGAGGTTATCAGGGTAACAAAGGATTGTGGAGTGCCTTTCTAAAAGTGAGGTGCACTGTAGGAGCTTTTGATATGTTTATTAACATTTCTAGCTTTTTCTTGCTGAGGAGGAGCAGGTGAGGATTAATGTACATTACTCAGGGCATCTACCTGGCTGAGCACATTCAGCTCACAGAATCACAGACTGTTTGGGTTAGAAGGGACCTTACAACTCATCTTGTTCCAATGCCACTGCATGGGCAGGAACACCTTCCACTAGACATGGTTGCTCAGAGTCCCATCAGGCTGGCCTTGAACACTTCCAGGGATGGGGCAGCCACAGGTTCTCTGGGAAATAAGAGAAGTTCTTCATCTGAAGGCTGAGCTGCATCCTTGGTATTTCCCGGGACTTGGGATGCTGATTCAGTTTTCTGAACCACTTGCCCAGCGGTGGAGGTCTCGATGTAAATCCTGTCTCTGGCCTTGGATGGGACCACCAGGCCTTGCTGGTTCAGCAGACACTGGGATGTGTTGCCATTGTTCCACTTGCAAAGCCTGGCAGTGCCTTTGAAAGTAAAAACCTGTGTGACTTTACAGGCAGGACAAATGCAAGAGGGTGTTTCCATAGGCATCAAGTGACCACCCTTTGAAAGGTGACTGGTGTCCAGAGGATGGAGTCAGGGTCTCCTTGGTGGTGCCCAGCAATAGGACAAGAGGCAATGGCAGAAACTGATGCCACGGAGTTCCACCTGTACACAAGGAAGAAACTTCTTCCCTGTGACCGAGCTCTGAACAGGCTGCCCAGGGAGGGTGTGGAGTCTCCCTCACTGGGGATATTCCACAAGCATCTGGACACAATCTTGTGCCATGTGCTCTGGAGCAGGGAGGTTGGACCAGATGCCCCTTCCAACTGTGGTCCCTTCCAACCTAACCCATTCTGGGATTCTGTGAATGTCTGGCACTGCTTCCCATATTTCCTTAGGAAATATGTGGGTAACTGCAGATGTTACTGCTGTGGAAAAAGGGGGGCAGAAGCAGGAGGAATTAGAGATATGCTTCACTGCCATTGCTCTAAACAGTAAACAAATAAGCACTACTCAGTAAATCAGCCCATAACATCTTCCCCCAGATACTGTCCTCAGATGGCCTGTTTATTCTAATCCTCCTCAGCACTCAATCACATGCAAAGCAAAAAAAAAAAAAACCCTCCAAACCTCTGAGCGAGAGATTTTAAACTTACACTGTCTGGGAGAAAATTCCCCCCCAAGGCTGGTTTGCAGCTTGTACCAAACAACCCCAGGCCTGGGCTGGGTGCTGAGGCTGCTGCTGCATTTGGAATCTGCTGCTGATTCATAAACATCACAAGCAGTTGATTTCAGCTGAACCCCTTGATTTAATTACACTCTTGTATACAATGGGGACCTTGTGTTTTCCTATATGTAATGAATATTAAGCTGATAGCCCTGTAATTTCCTGTGCCAGGCTTGCTCTCACTTTTTGCATATTGATACCACATTTGGTTTGTTATTTTCCAATTTTCCAGTCTTCTAGACTTGTGCTCAGCGAGTTCTCCATAGTAATTGCTGTTGGCACACATATTTCCTTCCTCAAATCTGCTCTAACACCCTGCAATGAATTTTGTCTCATCCTAGAGATTTGCTTGGGTTTGAATTTCTCTTATTTATTCATTGTCTTGAACTTGGCAACCCTGGAATCATGCAGGACTCTGTATATAATTTCATATTCCACAGTTTTAATTTCCTCCTTCATCCCAGGCATCCCCCCTTGTCCTCTGCATGCACGTGTTGGTGGGTTTTATCTGACCCTGTGACTTTCTGCTGTTCATAAGCCGCTTTCCAGTGGTGTTTTCTCAGAAACTCCTGTTCAAATCTGAACACCAAATGGGATTTAAATCTTGCAGCATCAAAAATAATGCTGATATTTACTCAGTCTTCTTGGCCTCTCGGTGCTTTTGGTGTTTGTCCAGCTTGCTTTTTCTCTCTGTCTTTGAGGTGTTCATCTGGGTGTGCCCTACCTTGCCTTTGGATGGGAATAAATCTCTTTTTTTGTGAAATTGGGCATTGGAAGGTGCGGGGGATGAGGACTATGTGCCAGTGGGCAGCATGTGGGGCTGCTCTTTTAGGACTAGTGTGGATTTAAAACAAAAAAAAGGAGTTGACAACATATTTGGCCTTTTATTTGAACAAGAAAACAGACCTACCTTAAGTGTTAATCACAGAAGATATGTCAGCTGACTGTCTATCAATGCCAACCCCAGGTTGCTGCACTGGAGTGCTGGGGAGACACACTTGGCCCTGGAAGGGTGAGTGTTTGATGCCTTTGGCTGTTGCTGTTCTGAGAAACTGCAGCACCTTAGGAGGAAGGAAAAAAAAGAGACAATGAGAACGGGGGAAAAAAGAAAAACATTAACTGAGTTCTCTCCATTTCCCAAGGTGCTGTGTGAAAATCAGTCTTCTCAAATGTGCCCTAAGGAGGCCACCCACTTACTGAAGCCCTTGAGCTTATAGTTTGTGTTCAAAAAGTAGTGAAATGGACTGTTGGCTGTAGAAATGCCAGGCAGGCTGTGCCCACTGCTGCTGCCTCTGGCTTTTCAGGCTTTTGGGCCCTTTTCCATCTCTAAGATGCTCATGAGACTCATGTCCTGCAGGAGCAGGTACACCCTGGCACCCGACACCCCTCTGATGGCCATGATGCAAGTCGAGGTGCTTTTTTCTGTGGGTTCATGGCACGGTTTTCCATCCTGGATAGGATTTCTCTGGCTGCAAAACAAAAGCCAGGTGCCCTCTCTGTATTTCTTTGTGATTTCTTTCCAGGAATATTTACTGAGGGGAGTATTCCCATGGTGAATAATTATCTTTCCTAGAACAAACAGCAAAAAGAGGAGTGCCAAACCCCAAACCTGGCCTTCACCCATCACACCCTCGTGCTTGACTGTACCACTGTCAGGCTAAGCTGGCTGGCTGTGCTTATCCCAGGTAAGCACCTACCATTTGTCTAAATATACACCAGTCTTGCTGACTGATTTTTGAGTGTGAAACTGTATGAAGGTCAGGGTCTTTCTCAGGACTTAGCATATAGTGAGTTTGATGTATACAGGTGAGTTTTTAATCTCATATTCTTGTGTTCTTCACCTATCTCTCACAATATTGACCAGTATATTTCAACCAGGGTTTAACCAGTATATTTTTGCTCTGTTTTACACACTCGCTTTCCAATCTTTAAAATCTCTTTCCAGTTTAATCATTACTGTAGTGGCTAAGAGGAACAGCCAGATCCTGAGGCAGGGATCAGTGGATGAAGTAGTCACGTTGATGGTGGTGTTGCCATGTGATGATGATAATATTTCTCTTTTTGTCAGCAATGAGAGCCTTGGCGAACCAGAGTCTAGATCAAAGATACTGTAGTTGGAATTCTGCTTATTTTGTCACCTCCTTCTGCAGAGTAACCTACTTCTGATGCTACCTGATGTAATCAGAAGCAATCTGTGCAATTAAGAAACTGAGAGACATCTTTGGATGAGAAAACTGTCAGGTTACTGTCTCTCCCAGTTGAGTTTTATTTTCCTTAGTGCTCTCGAAGTCTCTTAGTTCCTTTCAAGAGACAATTCGTACTCACAGGCTCAGCAATTATTGATGGCTTCCTTCGTCAGACAAGCAGGGTATGTGAGCACGTGTGTACCACTCACAAGGTACATACCACTGCCCTAAATGCATCACTGAACATCTTAAAATTAGAAGCATAAACAACATTCCTTACTGAAAACCCCCCTGTTAGCTGTGGCATACAGCTTTGGCTCAGGAAAAGGGGAGATTTTTCTGAGACAGCTTTGTGATGAGGGTGCCATTTGTGCTCTATAGATTTCAAAGTGTATTTTGAATAGTGGGACTTGCTTGGATTCAGTTTGATATCTCAGAGGTGACTTAATGGTTTATATTTTAAAGTTATACAGAGCCCAAATCATCCTCCTGGCTGTAGCTGATTTAAATAATGGCTGTTTCTGCAATGGTAAAGGGTGAAACTGTCTCTCCTGCTCTTCCCTGTCTGAGAAGAGAGCAGAAAGTGGCTGAGCAAGTGGTACATATGGTTGAAATAGTCTCAGAGCAAGAGCTTCAGAGTTATTCATAACAGCTGAGCACATAATTGTGCATAATGCAGCAGAAACATTTCTCTTCTTGTGATTGAAAGACATTTGCTTTTGATTGGTGTGTAACTGCTGTACCTGGGAATATCTAGGTGCTGTGAATCTGAAACATTTCAGGCAGGAGTGCTTATCAGTCACATCTGAAAACACCAGAGCAAAATGGCCTTGTGACAAATACAGGCAGGGCCAGTAACAACCTTTATGAGACAGTTTTATAGGGCAGGATAAACAAGAGGGGCTGGATCCTCAGCTCCAGTAAAGCATCCTGTCTGTGCTGCTGCTGCCAGGGCGGTGCCAGTGCTCAGAGATGTAGAGAAATGTCAGGTAGCAGCTGCCTCTTTGCTCTGAGGCTGTAACAAAGCTGTGCTTCCAGCATGGCTGGGGAGCTGGGAGCATCCACGTCTGTGCTTGGGAGCTGGTGAGAAAGGCTTCCTACCAGCAAACCTTGGCCTGGAATCTTTGTGTAGCAGGCAAAGCAGGTGAGCTTGGACACTGTGCCAGGGATGCTGTGCCAGTGGTAGTTTGTCATCACCTCAAATCCAGGCACTGCTCATTTCCTTTAATTCTCCCCTTAGACCAAATGTTGACCAGCAGGCAGGAAGTACCTATTTTGGGGCAGCAGGACAAAAGCCTGTGGAAGGGCTGTTGAGTGCCCTTGGGCATGTCCTGGTGGACAGGAGACTGTAGATGCAGTGACTCATTAGCTTGTACACGTTGTCCATTCTCCCAGGATAAAACCTGAGATCTGAGTTGGTGTAGGGGGCACCAACTGGGCTCAGATTTCAATCACACAGAAAACCTGTGCTGCTCCTTTTACCAGGCTTGTACTCAGGTAAAGAGTCCAGTCCACAGAACTGCTGATCTGAGACTTACCTGTGTGAAATTCAGTTTGGAAGAGTAATATCACTAAAAAGGGAAGCTGGCTGGCTCTCCTAAATTAAGCAATTACTCTTAGACACAGCCCTCTCCATAAAGTAGTTGGAAGTTCATCCTCAGGCTGAGATGGAAGGTGGTTTAACAAGGTGTTTTACAAAGTGTAGGTGGATAAATTCCTGAAGCATATCTGTATAAACCTGCTGTAAAGGCTGCACAGAGGTTAAGCAGATAGATAACTTCATGGAAGCTGAGTAATCACACTATTACTCTATATAATCTTGCTGGAAGGCATATTTTTCTACAGAGCAATGATACAGAAGATATTTGTGTGTAGTGATTACAGCAGCAGAAATCAATTGCACATGGCAAATAATTTGTTAGCACAGGGATGCACATTATATCATCAATAAAAGGAATTAGTTTGTTGAACTATAATAAGGGTGAGAAGAAAGCAAACTTCATACTGGTATAACTAGTCCAGTCATAATATTGGCAACAAATCCATTTAGTATACATCCATCCTTCTGTAGATGGAGATAGTGTGTGAGGTTTCCTTAATACCCACTAGCTCTATACGTTCTTTGCATGTTCATTATACCTCATAAGTACTCATTAGCTTCTTTAAAATAATACTTAGCCTGATTTTAAGGAACATACACAAGCACACTGCTACATTTACCACTACAAAGTAAAAGGGGATCACCCCGATGTCACTGCATCTCTTAAGATACTTTCTGTTCAGGTACAGGTAGGGCAATCAGTTTCTTTTCTTCTGCTCTTTAGGAGCCCTGTCATGTTGTATTAGGTATTCCCAAAGGCAGCAGAGTCCTTTATCCTTTGCTTGGATGAGGCTCCAGCAGTGCTGGATTCAGCTGAGCTACCCTTACACAAAACCTACTCCCTCAATGCACAAATGCTGTGCTGTGACAGTCACAAATCAGTGTGGAGGAGAAGCCTCCCCAACACCTGCCAGGTGGGTTGGTTTAATTATCCTCAGTGCAGAGTGGAATTTCCAAGTGTGCTCCTGATGGCACATGTTCAAGGTCACATGCAGAGAGTGTGACTTCTTGGCTGAGAAATAGATGTTGGGCTCTGCTTCTTCCCCCAGCCCCTCACAACCACACATCCCCACACCTCTTCTGAGCTGCAGGAGAAAATCCCTCCAAAAGGTGTCTTTAACTCCTGTCTGCAGCTCCCTGGTGCAGAGGGGACTGTGACTCCTTTACAGGGTGTGATAACTTCTCTTAAAGTCTCTCTAGTTCTCAGCAAACACCAAGGCCAGGGCTGACTCCAGTGTGATGCTCTGCAGGGAATGATAGTGCTGAAGGCTGAGGTTTGTCTTGCTACAAATCCTACACATTAGGTAGGAATGAGTCTTTCCTTACTCCAGGTTTGAGGATGAGTTTAAAACCGACCACTTTGGATGATAGCCAGAAAACATGAAGGAAGCTGAAAAGCAAATTGAGCATCTGCAGGGGAAAATAATCCCTCCTGGTTCCTACAGGTACCTAGAAGTCCCAAATCATGGGATTAATGTTATATAAATAAGGTGTAAACAAACTCAGTGGCAGGAGAATGCCTAAATCCTTCAGCACTCTTACAAATCAAACCTGTTCTGGAAGGATTCGATTATTTCTGAGATCTCACCTTAGCTGGGGATTAACTGACACCAGAGATCAGGAAACCCATTATATTGGGATCTGTGTATCTACTTCCTGGGCTTAGTTTTTGCTGCAAATGGTTTAAGGGAGGGGCATGAGCTGCAGGGTTACCACAAAGCCCATCCATTTTATAGTCAGCGAATAGTCCCTTTGGATTTTGATGGAGCAGTTGGAGGTGATTGATACTTTCTTGGCCAAATAAAAAGAGGAATATGACACATCTCAGCATATATTGGGAGTTGGAAAAGTAATGAAGAACATCAGATGTTGCCTTGCATTGTGTGGAGATGTTTTCTGCGAGTTACTTAGTTGTCCTCAAGATCTTTCTCTACAAGAGAACTGGAGAGAGACTTTTGACAAGGGCCTGGAGGGATAGGACAAGGGAAAATGGCTTCCCACTGCCAGAGGGCAGGGATAGATGGGATATTGGGAAGGAATTCATGGCTGGGAGGGTGGGGAGGCCCTGGCACAGGTTGCCCAGAGAAGCTGTGGCTGTCCCATCCCTGGAAGTGTCCAAGGCCAGGTTGGACAGGGCTTGGAGCAACCTGGGCTAGTGGAAGGTGTCCCTGCCCTTGGCAGGGAAGGTGGAGGGAAATGACCTTTAAGGTCCCTTCGAACCCAAACATTCTGTGATGCTATAATCAGACAGAAGGTGTTGCTGATTCCTTGGCCCATTTCTGTGATGGCTGAAGCAAAAAGCCCATTTTTAAAGGTTATTTTGGGAACTGTTCTCCTTCCCGTGTCTTGCACCCTGATCCCCGTTGTCATGGGCATGTTGAAACCTGAGGACAGTTGGCAAGTGTGTGATGGGGTGGGAAGGCAGGACAGTGGCTACAGCAAATTCTCTGACCTAAATATAAGGAAAGAAATGGAAAATCACCCCTGAGTTATTACTGAGAACAGATTCACATGTAAATTTTACCTCGGCTAGCCTGTTCTGGGGAGCTTCCAGACATTTAATTGGTTAAAACAGATATATAGCAGTGTCACTATGTGCTAGGGACCCATACAAATTGTTGGTGATGGTTTCTTTTGCCATTACATGTAGCCATGCCTGGTGGTTTGAGTGTTACAGAAAGGAAGCAAAATACGACTCATCCTGTCAAGAGCTGCTCTGTATTGTAATTGCAGTATCTGTAAGGAATGCCAGGGTTAGATTATTGGAGATGTCAGAAACAAAATGGGAGAGATTAAATGGCCACAAAGAGCTGCAAAATGAGGAGGTAATTGCACTTCAAGAGAGTGTAAAGATAACACAGGGAATGCAGAACTTGACCAGCACTGTGTGGAGCTGAAAGCACACACTGTGTGTCCCCCAGTCTCCGAGTGCACTCCTGGGAGCACACGGAGATGCCCCTGAGGAGGAGCCGAGCACTCGGCCAGCACAGCTCAGCTGAACCTGCTGGGCAGACACTGATCCTCCTGCAAGAGATGGCACAGGAGAAAGATGAACTCTGCTGCATCACTAATGCACTTGAGCAGAAGCCTTTTGAACAAATAAAATAGCTCCCTGCAGAATACAAAAGCAGGGAAGACACACAGAATCACATAATTACCAATCACAGAATCACATAATTACAAATCACAGAATCACACAGTCAAGTTGGAAGGGACTCACAAGGATCATGGAGTCCAACCCTTAGCCCTGCACAGGCCCAGCCCCAAGAGTCACCCCCTGTGCCCCAGAGGATCAGCCAAACCCTCCCTGAGCTCTGGCAGCCTTGGGGCTGTGCCCACTGCCCTGGGGAGCCTGGGCAGTGCCCAACCAGCCTCTGGGGGAAGAACCTTTGCCTGAGATCCAACCTGAGCCTGCCCTGACACAGCTCCAGGCCAACACGAGTGATTCCACATGAAAGGTCTGAACAGGCAGAACATCTCCAAACTTGATGGCAAGTGTGCTGCCTGGGGTACCACCTACACCCCTCACATGGGCCAGCCCTGGGCCTATCCATCACCTTCATCAGCCTCTCAACTGCTGCCCCAGGTGAATCAGCCTGAGCTGACCTGGGGACAGTCGGAAGCCATGAGATCTTTGAGGCGAGAGGCCAAGCATGAGTTTTTTGCTTGGTTGCATGTTCCAGCTTCATCCTGAAGCAGCGCTCAGGCAGCAGGAGAGCTCTTCTGGCTGTCATTCATCTGTGGCTGCTTCTCATTCTTGAAAGCCTCTTTCTGCAGAAAGGCTGCTGCCAATACCAGACAGTTGCATTTGTTTTTCTCTCAGCTCCTGTTTCCTCCACAAAGTGTCTGCATGGCACTTTATGGGGATCTCTAGTGTATGTCATGTATGGAGTTCTTGGGTGCACTTGGACTATCTCTGCATCAGCAAACCAGACAGTAAAGCCGCCCTCCCAAATCCTATGGGAATAATCTGTTAGCCCTTGAAGGAACGGCTCCCAGGTCCACTTTCTAAGAGTTATATAGACTTACTCTTCTCCCTATCTGAAATCTATCACTGTTTCTGTTTAGTGCTTGGTGCTGCTGTTGTGATACTTGAGCTCTTGAACATTTTTCTCCAATGACACCCCTTGTGTGATGCTGCAGCAAGGCTGGGGGGGACATCATGTCAGTTGTGCAGGTGAGGAGGTGGGAGTAGCCTCCAGGTCAGGAGTAAAAGTGCGAACAAAGGAATTCAGGTGCTTCATAATCACTGAAATCAAATTTCCTGTACTAAGTCAGGGACTATATGATATGGCAAAAGTCAGAGAATACAGAGCAAAGATAAGTCTTGGTCCTGACTACAGAGAGTTAGCAGAGGTCACTTCTCACGGAGCACAGGTGGAAGAGTTGAAGAGGAGCAACTGGCTATTTCTAGCAGCCTCCATCTTCCCTTTCTCTGAAAGTTTACAGGACATATTTTATTTCCCTGGAGCAAGGAGATCAGTGTGGCTTTTCCATATGCAGAGGAGGATGTGTACTGCCTTCATAAAATGTAGTCTGGGGCTTTTTTCCCCCAAGAAGTTTCATGTTTGATAGAGTAATAATGTGTAACATCGGGTGAGATTGTTTACTGGCAGTTAATTGAGATCTGCGTGGGCCCAATAACTAACTTTTTATGGTACCTGAATTACTGTTAACCCAAATTCAGGATACCTCCCTTGACATGAGCAGAATGGGCTATTGGAGGATCTAGCCCAATTAGTCTAAGCAGCATGGGTTCTCCTTTGCATCACTATTCAAATCCTGTAGAGCCGAGCTGAGCTTTGCAGGAGAGAAGGAATTTGGCCACATGCCTTTCCTGTGGTGCCAATTTGGAGGAATTGATGTTTGATGTATGTAGGTAGCACTACCAAGTCAAATGAAGGGGACAAAGGTTAAGTGTGCACTGCAGGCAATTATCCATTAGTATAAAAGCTCCTTGGTATAATATTTATACATTCAAATGCCAAAAAAACTGGACATGATGATAGCTTTTGCAGCACTGTATAATTCATATGTTACAGCTCCACTTTTCACATTTAAGATTTCAGAAATAATGGAACCCATTTTCATCAGGAAATGCAACATGTGAAATGCAGCAGATGTAACTGAAGCAGAGATCTTCAGTGCTTGCTGTGAATCTCTTCCTGACTTTATAAATGCCCTGGGATGTTTGATGTAAGAAAGAATGGTAACCCTGAGATGTCCAGTTGGTAGAAATCTCTGTAGCTCACACAGTGGCGAAATCATGTCCCTGTGAGAGGCAGAGGGAGTTCCCCTGCACTGCCATGAGAAAAGGGTTTCTTCTGCAGTCTCTAGGGTCAGGCTTCAGTGACTTCCCTGTCAGTGATGTCTATGGTATTTAAAAAATCCAATCTACAGCTGAAGGGATTAATAACTGGCTATTACCGTGCATTACCTGAGAAAACAAGTCTGTCTTGTGTGTATTAAACAAGTGGTTCCTTGGCCTCAGTGGATGCTTGTGAAATTCTCCCCGAGGATTTCCTGGTGCTTGTGGTCAATATGTTTTTTTCCATCAGAGGCAGTAATTTGGGGCATACCCACCTACAAGACCATGTGCTCAGGTGTTCCACACCTTCAGAAACTTTGAGTCTTTGGGACTTCAAATTCCACCTCCAATTTCCTTGAAACCAGTTTTTTTACAATATCAGGATGATATTATATATAAAAGTTCATCCTCATTCTATGCCTTGATCCATGGACAGATTGGGAGGAATACAACTTTTAAATGTATGCTCTCCCTGACCCACCCTAGACCTGTGGGCTGTGGCTGCCTGATTTATCTTCCTGTGATTGTGCCCCAGTTGCCTTAAGAACCACTGTTAAAGCACCTGAATAATAACAACAGTCCAGGAGCTCCAGTTTTGTGAATAAGGAAGCCAAGAAAGGCACTGGACCACCTGGGCCCCCATGTGTGTATCCTCTCCCTCTGCCATGGTGCAACTACTGTGACTGTTGTCATCTCAGGTGGGATTCACCTCCTCTAACCTACAAGTCTGATACTAATATTTCTCACTAAAGCTCACTTCCTGAAGTTATCTGAGCACATAAGAATATCAGGTTTCACTTTTTCCTATGAAAGTAGTAATCTGCATGAAAAAGTTGCAAGTAGTAAATCCTAAGTGGTCAGGAAACACCAGGGACATGCAGTAGTTCTGGGAACGTGTTTTTAAATCGTGTCTGCTCTTCAAGCCAGTTTCATGGTTGTTGGGGACTGTGGTGCTTGGTGATGCTGCAGTCAGAAATTTTGGATACTGAGATAAATTTTCACTGCTCTGGCAGTATAAAAAAATGATGTAGTGTGAGAATTAGCTTTTCCAGGCTCTAATAGCTGTCGGTGTGTTTACTGGTCAATCTACAATCCTTCCATCATCTTTGCAAAGTTAAGGACCTTGATAAAATATCCATTAAAATCTGAGTTGTTTTGTACACCTCCCCAGGCACTGGATGAGATCCAACCTAAATACCCAATCTGCATTTTCATGAGTCAGTGCAGGAGCAGGGAACACACCACGACAGGTATAATTGCCAGTTTCAGTGGGAATTTTGCTGCCTCCAGTCTGACTCCAGCCAGTCAATCTACATTTCCATTACGGACAAGGTTGATCCTATATTCCTATGGCACATTGCTCAAATCATGTGCACACACAGCAGTCATAAACCATTTTTCAATGACTCGGGTCTTGATATTAAGGCATGTAAGGTTTGTGCCTCTGCTCTATTGTAAATCTGCTGGTGCTTCCACACAGCCTGCTCAAGGAGCAGGAAAGACACAGATACATCTGTTCAGAGTTTTAAGCAGCTTGTTAGATGAATTCAGCACCTGGGTTCCCCTCAGTGGAGCAGCCCTGCTCTCCTCAGTACGTAGGAGAGATGAAGAAATACAATACTCCTTGGGATCCTAGTGCTCCTGAATCATGGTGCATTGCTCAAGGCAATTCCCGTGGTGCCAGTGGGAACTGCCTGTGCAAAACCCCCAAAAGTACATATGGGAATAGCATTCTGAGTGGGGAGAGTTTACTCTGCTAAATCTGCTAAATCCTACAAGAAATCTGGAGAGGAACTGTTTACAAGGGCATGTAGTGACAGGACAAGGGGGAATGGTCTCAGACTGAAAGAGAGTACATTTAGATGATATATTAGGAAGAAATTTTTGACTGTGAGGGTTGCCCAGAGAAGCTGTGGCTGTCCCATCCCTGGAAGTGTTCAAGGCCAGGCTGGATGGGGCTCAGAGCAACCTGGGCTAGTGGAAGGTGTCCCTGCCCATGGAAGGAGGGTGGGAACTAGATGGTCTTTAAGGCACTTTCCAATCCAAACTATTCTGTGATTTCTGTGATTGTGGTACTGCTACACACAGGTTGTGGTGTTTCCATCTTACTGCCATCCTTCAGAGTGCCCACTACTGTGCAGTAGTTCTGAAAAAATCACTCTGGTTAAAAAGTCCCAGTCCTGAACCAGTTTGCTTCCCATGCCCTTTTCTCTCCTTCCCACAACTCGGAAGAATTTCTTTGGTTTTGGTGACCATTACACAGCCAAATGGAAATCTCCTTTTGGTGGGAGTTCCTGGCCAGGCTGTGAAAGTGGCACGAGGGACTCGGCTCTGGAAAGGAGGTACAGAGCAGCTGCATTGTGACAAGTTACTTCTGTTGGATAATCCTCTCTTTTCCTGCCTGTGTATAAGGTGTTAGACATGAGCTGATATCAAAGGCTGATTTGCCACAGCAAGGAGATTTTCCATTTAAGTACATTCATTTTTAGCCTTCTCAGGGAACCCAGGAGCACATCCCCTGTGCCTGCATGGGTTTGTGAAACAGAAGGAACAGGCTCATGAGACAAACTGGTTGCAATATTATGTTTTGTTCCTTGCTAACTCTAGGGTCAGACTGCCTGAATAATGTGCTGATGCACTTGTGTCATCCCCACAGAAACAGAATAATTTTGGCTGTGCCCAAAGCACACTGTACCTCCCCTAAGCCCAGCATACAGCAAACTGGCCCGTGGCCCAGGGCAGAGCCTGTGGACTCCTCAGGAGCCCCCAGTTTTGGTCCTTTATGGCCTGAAGTACTTGTATCCCTTTGGGCTCATCCATTCCAAAATTCAGGGATGAAAAGGACTATGATTGTCTGGTGCCTTCCCACCCCTAATGGACAGCAAAGGCCTGTGGTAACCCGGACATAATGTGTTTTGTCCAACGTAGTTACAGTGATCACTGAGCTATTTCTCTCTCTTCTCTGAGTGATTTTAATTATTATGTATAACAGCACATGGTCTCCAGTGGATAAAAGCCTCTAATTCTATTTTATCCAACTCCAAGAGCAATCTCAGCAATGGGCTGTTGCCTGTATTATTCAGCAGCAGCTATGACATGTATTATTGTATATGATATGAAGGACTTTGTAATAAATATTTAGTGTTCCTTTAATCTGTCTGTTCTTATATCATGTTCTCCAGATAATCCTCTACTCCACCATGTACTATTTAATAGTTTTTCTTCTGCCAATCTGTTCTCCTCTCTCATCCAGGCACATGTGCCCGCCTGCCCCAGGACAGGCTTTCCACCAATATCTCTTCTGAGCAGTCTTCAAATCTTAGGTTTCCATGACTGTGTCACTAAGAGGAAGAACAGTTGTTACTTGTGTAGATTTTTGAGTAACAGTAAATTGTCCTGTGTTTAGATCCCAGCCATTTGGCACACAATAATGATTTTTTTCCTGAATGGAGGCCAAAGGCCTTCGGGAGAAAACAAGGTCTGGCACAGCAAGCAGTGGCATGGGCTTGGTGGTATTTCTGTTTGCTGCTGGTTGTTTTATCTGATCCCAGTCGCTTTGTACCTCTTCTGTCTTCTCAGCCATTCCAAGGGTGGATTGGAGCCCTTCAGAGAAGGGGCTTTCCTTGGTGGGAACATGAGCTTTGGGCATCAGGGATCTTTGGTGTGCAGATACCTCAGAGTTCAGCTCTCCCATGGGGCTGTCTTTGACAGGGCCACTTTGCACTGGCTGAGCAGAAATACGCAGAGCTGGGAGCTGAGGAGTGTTTTGTGGCAGGGCCAAGGGGAGGGGGACCAAGAGCCCACGGACATCAACTGCTCTGAGTGCCCCACTGATCTGGTGACCAGTGACAGAACCCAAGGGAACAGCTGGAGCTCTGTCAGGGAGGTTTAGGCTGGGTATTAGGAAAAGATTCTTCCCCCAGAGGGTGGTTTGGGCACTGAACAGGCTCTCCCAAGGCTGACAGAGCTCAAGAAGTGCTTGGACAATGTTCTCAGGTACATGGTGGGATTCTTGGGTCTCTCCAATGCAGGGCCAGGAGCTGGACTTTGATGATCCTTGTGGCTCCCTTCCAACCCCCTATATTCTATGATTCTATGAAGAGGTGTTTCCAGACCATCATGGTGAACAAGCAGCTACAAACCCATCTGTTAACTGACCTTCTCCCTCTCTGAGCCCATTAGCTTTCCAACACCTGTGGTAAAGAGATCCAAGTTTAAAATAATCCAGGGCTTCTCACTTGAGTTTTCCTTGGAGCAAAGACCATGTGAAGAGACAGATGGTCAATATATCGTGCATTTTTCTGGAGCACTCTTTCCCTAGCTAGGCCTGGCTTGCAAAGTCAGACATACCCACTGCATGCTTTCTCTGCTGCCATACACTGGGGCTGTTAGCCCCCAAGGAACAGAGCATTAGAGATGGAAATGGGATGTCATGATGAAAGGAACAGTGATGGAACACAAATTGACAAGTAGCATATTTCCACTGCTTCAAAGTTAGTATTTATATTGGAAGTCATGATTTATTATAACTATTCCATAAACCCTACTAATGAAATCATGCCAGTATTTCTTAAAGCAGGCAAAAATGCTGAACCAGAGAAGACATGAAAAGAGTTCTGACCATCTATTAATAGTGTTGCAGTCTTATTTTGAAAAGATCCCCGAATTCATGTGTGGTGGCATAAAGAACACTTATGCACCTTAGTAGTATCTATTATAGTATATGGGATTTTAATTGCTTTATTATAAAAGAAAGCAATATTCACCCTTTTATGAATTTTGATTTAATGACTTTAGTACATTCATTATTAGTTCATTATGGTTCTGTGGAATTGAGGCCTCCTGAGTTAAAAGGATGTCCCCACACTAAGCTGGCCTCAATTAAAATGTAATCATATTGTGGTTAATCTCAAGGACTTGTTCTATGAGTGCAGGGGTATGAGAAAGAGAGGCAGTGGGGGGCATGAGGAGGAAACAGGAATGCAAAGAAGCAGGATTTGTACCAGTGAACAGCTGTTTAAGTCCACTTCTGAAAACGTCCTGGCTTCCTTAGCTTGACCCATAATATCACATACTTAAAGCCACAACTAGAATTTCTTGAACTAAATAAAACACCACTGGTCTTTAGCAACAGAGGAAAATCCTATTTATGGGAATTTGGCCAGTTGCTCATCAAGTCCTAGAGCCAGCCAAGATCCAGGAGAACAGGCCAGTGACAGCCTGACAGGTATTGGTGAGACTGGAGGGGACTGGAGGTAAATTCTTACACAAACTCACTGCTTGACTGGGGCCCTCACGTGTGTGCAAATGGGGAGAAGAGGGAAGCCCCTTGGTGAGGAAAAGGCCAGTGTTCAAGATGCTGCAGGAGACAGGGATATGTGGATAGGACTGGAACAGCAGCACTGTGGGGAAGGACAGCTGCTTCATCAGCAGTTCTGCTTCTGCCCCTGTGTTGCCTCAGTTGGGTGCACAAGAGAGCCCTGCCATGTTTGGCCACATTGAGGAAACCAGAAACTTGTGATGATCTGGAAGGAGATGAGAAATTCAGTTCACAAGTAATTTGGTTGAATTATTCCCTCTTTGATGTTTTACCATACTGAACAGTATAATAACTCTTCCAGAAGAACACTCCAAACAGAGCTATTTTGGGATTACATTTCTCCTTTAGCTTTTATCCTGTGGTTTTCCTGAATCTTCTTTTTATCTCCCACATTTCATTGAAAATGTCTCAAGCTCTCACCAACTACTTCTGATGTTTCAAGATCCCTTCAAGCTTAGATCCTGGATTATTGTTAGCAAAGCTGGAGTGTTTTGCAGTTTGAAAGGCTTTACGTTATATTTTTTTACTTTACAGTGGAGCCAAATCTGGAATCCACAAGGCCCAAAACTGAGGAGAATGGGGAAAGGCCAGATTTCTGTGTATTGCAAAGCAAGCATTTGTAATGCTGGGGTCAGGGAAGATTTCCACCATAAGTTCCCACTTAGAAAACCAGATACTCAACAAGTATAAAATTGAGCATAATCTTCAATTTCAGTTCAAAATTTGATGTAATTTGAGCTAAAAAAATAGTAAAAAGGGAAAAAACCTAAGCCCCAGAGAAACTAGAATTCTGCTTTTACATAATGTCCTTGTTAATATAAAGTCCAGTGAAAATTGTGAAGAACAGCGATTTTTAGGCTCTGAAAGATGTTTGTCTCTGTAAGAGTAGAAAGTAAATTAAGTCCAAAAGATTAGTTATCAGGAACAAGCCTCACCAGATTTCACGCCATATTGTTTAATAATTAGGAAAGATAATTACTATGGGAATATCAGTAATGCCGATAATGTCAATATTTCATAAACTCTTTCTAGATTCCAGGACTGCATTGGCAAGTGTTGTGTTTCATGAAGTAACAAATATTGTTTGGGGACAATGATGTTTTTATGACAGTAACTTACATGTGGAGTTTTACACCATCCTTTCGGTCTGTAGTTGTCTCTCTGTCAGTTTAAAGCTGCAACGAGTCTTTTGTTTCCCAAATTTCTCAAGTCTGTTTAAATCACTACTTTAGGTTGCTGTTGATCAAAAGCCAGGCCAGACCCTTTGGCTTTGCCAGAGGAAACTCCACTCTAAGCAACCCTGACTCTGTACTGAGAGAGATGCAGAGTTCCCTAAATTGAGGCACATCTGTTTGCCATGAGAAGTTACCTTTTTTTTAGTTTTCTTATGCCATTTAGGGCATTAACTCACAGATGATCAGTCACAAAAGACCCAGCCACTGAGCTCTTGCACAGAAAATATTCAGCACAGACAAGACAAGGTCCAGAAAGAAAACAGGAATTTCTTCATGACTCTGAAAATATGTCCATATTGATCAGAGGAGCTGGCTCTGGCACCTCTGCAGAGCTCCTGGTAGTGCAGACTGTAACCTTGGGAGAATTCAGCAGCCAGTCGTGTTCAGCACAGGCACAAAAATGCCAGAAAACAAGAAAAACCCCAAGCAATGAATGAGAAGTGCTGTGTGATATAAAACACCTCAGAGAGCAAGAACACATAAGTTCCTTCCAAGTGCCCCACTATAGGGGGTCTTAGGGCAAGCTCAACCTGTGACATGTGAGGCAATCTAAAGCAAATCTCTGCATGTAAATTCTGCTGCTGCTGTGTCAGTACAACAGTGACTTATCATTCACAGCAACACAACCTCGTGTCCATTGTTATGTTTGGTTTCTGAATTCATGTAGAAAGAGATACACTTCAGAGTGCAAGTCTGTTGGAAGTGCCTGAATATTTCTCTCACTTGCCCAGCTTTTGCATGATGATAATGTTCCTCCATCTGGACATGGTGGTTTCCAGTCCTGTGGCTTCCAAGATGCCTGTTCCAGGCGGGGCGTTAAGGTGGATGTCTCCTCTTCCTGCTGAGGTCATGTATGACTCTTCCTTTTTCCTTTTTTTTTTCCTGAAAATACTCTTTTGGAACAAATTTGGGCTACATATATTCCGATGGAAAGACACGAAGTTTAACAAAAGCTGCTAGTGAAGTTTCATAAATACTGAAAAAAAGAGATCCATTTGTTGTGTGCTATGTGCCCTTCTCCTACAGATGGATACCAGCTACTTCTAAGAACTGAATTCCCACAATGGGGAAGGGAACAGAGCTGACTTCTGCTGCCCAGCACCTGGGAATCAAAATGGAGATGCATTTGCAGAGAGTGGTTCCCCATGGCACACTTCATACCTAGAGAACAGCCAGAGAAGCATCCTTCCCCTCTGTCCTGCCGTGCCCTCGGGCTGGGCTGCAGCAGGGGCAGGAGAGGCACCATGAGTCTGTGGCTGTTCTATGATTCTGTGTATTCTGTGGTTCTTTGTAGTGGGGTCCAGCACCTTCCATGTGCCACCAAGGGATCACTAAAGTCCTCCAAAGAGAAAGCAGACTCTCACACCGTGTGTGTGCGTGGTGGGTACAGAGTGAGCCTCCTGTGTGTGACAGGCTTAGAGGTGCAGGTGGAGCAGAAGGTGCTGGTGAGAGATGAACACTGTCCAGCACTATCTCTGCTTTTGATTAGTTTGCAAAGGCAAGTAATTGAATCCTAACAACCTTCCTTCAAGTGATCTTCATCTCCTGCCTTTCCCTGGCCTCCCTTCCCAAGTACACACAGACCTGTGCTTTGGTCAGGAGGGTACAGCCTGTAAAGTAATTTCTAGAGAGAGACTGTAGTGCCGTTTCCCTCTGTAAGTTTGAGAAAGGTAAAAATTATTGTATTAAGGGTGCTTTGGGCATGAAGAGAAAATGATGCTAAATGTGAAGAGAAAGAAGTTCCTCTTATCCCTGGGAATTTTTAAGCATTAAATTAATTCCCCTATCTCTTGGTGTGTTAATGGGAAGGCTTTCAGCTCTGTGTTAGGCAGAGGCCTACATTTGCATTTAGATGGAGCTATTTTAAGAATTGTAGTATATACATAGAGGCCTGTATCCCATTTACAATAGAATCTGTAAGATAAAATTAATATCTAGTAAGTGGTTGTTTTTCCAGTTTTGTTATAATCTGAACCAGTAACTGAAGTGCCATAATCTGACATAATAAATACCAGAGTCATTCACTTGAGAGAGATCTTATCCACCCACAAGGAGGAACACACTCCTTAACCAGTGAAGTGGGTTATATTTTTTGCCTTTCACAATATGGTCTTGCAGTACTTCATCCAAGGCTGTTCCTGACAGTGATATCCAGAAGACTTTCCCTTTTACTTGTGTAAAACAAGGTTCTGCCTTGTGGGGAGAAACACTTTCCCCTCCCACCCATGGCAGCATGGCAGGGTGGTGGTGGCTGTTGGGGGGTGCAGTGCAGGGACCTCAAATCCTGCTATGTATCTTTATTTATCTCCGAGATGGGCTCTCGGGCATTTCTCATCTCTGCAGTGGTCTGTGCTGGGCCATTGCTGATGGGTTTGCATCCTGCTTGTTTCCAGAAACACCCTGAAACTGTGGTTTTGGTAGAACTCTACTCTGCCCTAGTGAGATCCCACCTGGAGTACTGCATCCAGGTTAGGGGTCCTGAGCACAAGCAAGACACAGACCTGTTGGAGAGGGTCCAGAGGAGACCATAAAGGTCCTCTGAGGTCTGGTGCCCCTCTGCTCTGGATCCAGGCTGGGAGAGCTGGAGGTGTTCACATGGAGAAGAGAAGGCTCCAGGGAGACCTCAGAGCCCCTTCCAGGGCCTAAAGGGGCTCCAGGAGAGCTGGTGAGGGACTTGGGACAAGGGTCTGGACTGACAGGACAAGGGGGAATGGCTTCCCACTGCCAGAGGGCAGAGATGGGATACTGGGAAGGAATTGTTCCCTGTGAGGGTGGGGAGGCCCTGGCACAGGTTGCCCAGAGAAGCTGTGGCTGTCCCATCCCTGGAAGTGTCCAAGGCCAGGTTGGACAGGACTTGGAGGAACCTGGTCTAGTGGAAGGTGTCCCTGCCCATGGCAGGGAGGTTGGAACTGGATGAGCTTTGAGGTCCCTTCCAACCCAAACCGTTCTGGGATTCTGGGATTCTATGACTTAGACAAAACCTTGGTGCTGCTCTGAGCTGCTGCCCAGTGCATTGCTGTCTGCACTGCCCTAAACCTGTTGTTTCTGTAGCAGCTGCCAGCAGTGCTGCAGGAGAGCCCTGACATTCAGGGAATGGTGGCTCTGCCTCGTTCCTCTGCCCAGAGAGGACCGAGGAGCCTTGGGTTCATTTGCTGTGCATTCATTCCTGCAGTGGGGCTACAGTGAAGTGGTGAAGGAAAATCAATGGGATTTGTTTCAAATCCAATCTGCTTTCACTGACATAAACTGGTCATTGGTATAAAGCCTCTGCATCTAATGACACAGGGTAGCCCCAAAATAATTCACTCCTGCAGCTGGAGCCATGCAAAACCACAGATTGTTTGATGGAAACAGCACCCCATGTGAAAAGAGCTGCTCAGGTGCTTCTGAAGGGGTCTTCAAGGGGGTGTTAAGGTGACTTTTCCTAAAATTGTCCTGTTGAGCTAAAAGGAAAATTTTGCTGATTGTACTGCCTCTTTTTTAGGCAAAACTTAGGCAGGATTTCACACTAAATGTGCTGCACCTTGCAGCTCCTTGTCAAAGACAGAAATGGTGTTGGTCACTGAAGGTGACCTCCAAGGCTTACAGTAAATGGATTTTTTTACCTTGTAGGGAATTCTTAGAAACCCCTTTTATCCTCATGTAAAAAATTTTGAACAAAAATTTCCTGAAAAATTACAATTCCAACCCCTTTAAACTAAACCCTTATATCAAGTGGATTGAAACTCTTTTCTTTACAAAGTTGAAATATCTTATATTGGTGTGACTCTGCGTTTCTCTGGCTAAGTTGTATCTCATAATGGCTGTGCAAAGAGAATGTTTTTAAGGAAGTTACTCCAATATATTACGTGTTTCTATAATATTGAAAGCTCTTGACTGTTCTCTAAATATGACCTTCAGTTAAACTTACAAAATTGGTGCAAGAAATTCCCCACACATCAAGCAAGCATTGCCTCATGGAAAATCCTTGTGGGAAAGATTTGGCTCTGTGGTCTGTCTCACCAGAAATTACTCAGATGATGGGGAGAATTAAAAATTTATCTCCTGAGAACACATTATCAGCGTTCTCAGGAGCTGCACCTAACAGAGGCCTGTTTGCCAGCTCCTGTTATTCCTTCTCATGCTGACAGCTGTGAGAGCACTTCTATTTCAGGGGGAGAGGAGGCTCCCCTGTTTCCCAGCCTTTCCAACTGCCCCATTCCTGCTTGCTGCCTGCTCAGACCCTGGTGGAGTGTCTGCGGCCCCAGAGACCAGGTCTGAGATTGAAACTCAGATCAAAAGCCTATTTTTTTTTCAGGTGAACCCTCATGTATTAAGAATTGGACTAGTGAGAAGTAAGCTTCGAGTCTCACACGAAAGATCAAATAAATGGATGGGAAAAGGAAGATAACAGGGGAAAAGCTTGTTTTGGTCTAGTTTCCCTAGCAAGAATGGAAGAATAGTGAGACATGTCAAATTGACTTTTACAGAGCAGGTTAATGCCAGATACTTGTTTATCCTTGGAGATCCCTCAAATCCAGCAGATTTCAGCACAGCCTAATGAAAACTCAGGGAAGAGCAGGAAATGGAGCATGTACAGTTCAGAGGAGGGGAAGATGCAGATGAAAACAAATGCAAAGCTTCTCTCCTTCATGTTTCAAGTACCAAATTATGCTTGACATTTCAATTTCCCCAAGGCGTGCTTCCGTAAAATCGTCTTGAACTCTCCTTGAAGTGTTAAAGCTTCCATCAGCTCCTCCCGTGGCATCAAACAGGTCCTGTTCAGCTCTGGCTGGGGTGTGAAATGCAATCATTGCTACAGCTCTGCACCGCTGACACGTGGGAGAACCACCAAATGGCTCCAATATATTCATGGGTGGGCTTCACAGTTAGCTTTGCAGTAGGGCACGATTGCACCATCAGGTGGTGACAGGACCCAGTCACAGGAGGTGAATTGGTCTGGTGACTTGCATGTGGCTCGTTTTGTAATGTTTCTGGGAATTTGGGATGTTTACCACTTGTGTGTGGGTTGTTTCACATGAGTATCTCTGTGTTATGTGTCTATAGCCAGAAGGTCTCAAGTCCTTTGGAGATCTGTAGGAAAAATCTGTAACTACTAAAATTCTCTTTGGTTCTCAGTGTTCCAACATTTGTAGGAAGTTTGAAAGCCTGGATATTTGAAGTGTTTTGACCATGTCCCCAGTGAAAAATAGCAAGACTAGGGAAATGGCAGAAGTACTGTGTTTTTCCCAATCTGTTCTATTGATGTGTTTTGTTTTTCCTTATCTTGTTGTCTTCTAAAGGTCAGTGAAATTTTCAGTTGCATAAATTTTATTGACTTTACTCATTGCATTCAGGCTGGTAGGGAGATGCTGAGACTCCATGCACTGTCAGTGCCAGAAAGTCAGAGGAAACCCTCCTCCCATGTGAGTAGGAATAATGGTGACCCAGCTTTTGAGAGACCTCACTGAACTGAATTCTTTGAAAAATATACCCTTGGGCTGTGGTTGCTGAGCACTTGAGAACAAGTATGATTGATGACATGGTCATTACGAACATGATTAAGAGCAGTCAGGATTTACATTTACCACCTTGGCCTTTTCCAGAGTCTGCTAAACCGTGGTCTTGGGACCACCACTGATGTGCACAATGTGGCTGTGTGAGTGGAGGGGGGAGTGGGGGAGCTGTGATTAATTTGGCTGGCAACATGATGCTGGCTCTCTTCTTTGATTGCAGCTGATGAATAGTATTTTAAAAGCTAAGAATACATTAAGCACTTTGCTATAGCTCCTATACAGTCTGAGGGCCAGAACCACAGCTGTGCTCCGTTTACAATGGGTGCAGCTGAAGAAAGAGGAGGAAGGAAGAGAGACAGTTTTTAGCTTGACTTGAGCTATAGATTCTGCTTATCTTGAGAAGTGGCTGAGGGCACAGGCACCAGTCTCTCTGTGCTGGGAGTAGGGAGGGGGTTGCTGATGGGTTTTCTGGCAGGAGCAGGACTAGCATTCACCAGTTCTGGCTGCTTTGGCATTTAAAATAACAAATTGTTGCATGAGCAGGGATTTGTGTTCCTTGCCCTCCCTCACACTTCGCAATTGCCCCTGTGCTTGGAAGGCCTTTTTCCTCCCTGCAAAGCTTGAAGCTCCTGTGCTGGTGAACATCCCACTCCCTCCCTGGCAACACGTCCCTGCGGGTCTGTGGGAGGTGCAGCCCTCACAGGGGTGGGCAGGGTGGGTGTGCTCTGTGGCCCCCATGCACAGCACCCACCCTCCGGGTTGATCCCTCTGTGGGGATCCTCTGGGGATGTCCCCATTACCCTGCTTCCCCCAAAACCTCTACAAGCTTCATATTTAACCTCTGCCTCTGCCAAATTTGGTTGAGATTATCTGGCTGGCTGAAACTGTTTGGGGGAAGAGGCAGTGAAAGAGGGCAAGGTGGAAAGCTCAGACACACGCCCTGTGTCCTTCAGGAACCAAAGTTGTGCTGGGATTGGGAAACAGCAGTTCCACAGGTACAGGGAACAGGGCAAGCTCCTTTGCTGCCCTTCATCTATCAAACCACCTGGGCTGAGGAATGAGCCATGAGCATACCTCTTTTTGTATAACACAACAACACTTCTCTAACATCTGTTTTTCAATTCGGGGTGTTGGCTGTTAATAACAACTCAAACTTGCACCACAGGACCCCTGACTCCGTGGTTGTGCCAGGACAGTCATCGCAGTGGGCCCGGTATGATGGTGACTATTGAAGGAAATAAAAATGACAGCTTTGGAGCAGTCTTGTCATGCAGTGTGATCACTCTTGGCAGCAGGAGAACCATTTGCCCTTCTGAAGACTGGCCAGACCCAGGGTCTCAACAGACAAGTGTCTCTCTTTTTCCTCACAAGTGGGGTCAGTGCCAGGGCCCAGGGAAGGGTCACCACAGGGACAGGCTCCATCCTCTCAGCAGGAGCTCTTCACTGACGTGATGCCAGCTGGTTGCCAGCTCGGTCCCAAGGTGTGCCCTGCTTGCTCACTTCCACCATAAAATCAAAGGAAGATTTGTGTGTTTTCCCCACAATGTGGGAGATGGGGAATTAGCTCCTTGCAGGAAAGCGTGGGATATTGCTTCCACTGCTTCCTGCCTATCCACACTCCATTACTTGTTGGCTGCAGCACCCTTTGCTCTCTCCAGCCATGCCCCCTGCTCCCCAAAGGCTTCTCTAGACAGGTTGGCTTGGCACAGGGCAGCACTGACAAATCTTTAAACTATAATGATAAATTATGCTCCATTGACCAGTCCTTCTGGAAAGAGATTTTAATGTGGATTAAAATAAAAGAGGTTTGATAGATGCTGGAAATGTCTCCCTTTGGCTGTTAAGAAAAAAATCTGAATGCCTGTAATATTTCTGCTGAGAATTACAATAATTGGTATTTAAATAGTATTCTGAGCAGAGCTGCAATTGCCTAGGAAAGCCAACCCCAGGAGCAAGATCTGTTGTCTTTAAGAGCTCAGCCAGGCTTGGTAACTTGAAAAGAAACTTGAATTATTGGGAATTTAAAAAATACCCTTGCTTTGGCTTGAATGTAACATCAAAGCAGGAGCTTGTGTGTTCCTGAAAAAAATGCTTCCCTCCCCTCCCAGCTGCTAAATGCTGTTTCTCTGCTGATTTTATTAGCACCACTATCCCAGCATTATCTTCATCCACAAATGCCTTTTTAATGTGCTCGCAGGAAGGAGTCAATTTTGCCCTCTCAGAGGAAGAATTACCCACAACCCAAAAAAAGTAGTGCCAGAAGCTAAAGAAGGCTGGTGATCTTAGGGACAGCACTGACCTCTTTGGAAGCAGTGGGAACAGTGATGCTTTGTGTTGAGAAGGGCTCTGGCATCAAAGGATATGTTAAATCCATCCCATACCCCGTGGTCACCCTGGGTCCCATTGCCAGGGTGGTACTTGGGAGCCACTGGCTAAATCTGTCACCCTTCCCCAGGATCCAGCAGTTCCAGATGGACCCTGTTTTCTCCTCTTCCTTCCGCTGTCACCTGATCTTCAATGCTTAAAAAGCCACTGCACTTCTGGGATCTCCACTTGAGAAGGGCCAAATCACTGTTTCATAGTAAGTTGCACAAAATTAATTTTATAATGACAGGGCTTCTTTTGAGAAGAAGCTACCATGTACACTACCTTGTACATGTGAGATACTGCTGCTGTCCTTCCTGCTCCTTCCTAATCTCAACATCTTTCAGTTGTACACCACCCTACCTGTTTCCCACAGAGATCTAGTATTGGAGTGCCTGCAAATCCAGTTTCTTAGAATACTGCTTTTTCTATGTGGCCTTTTCTCTATAATCACTCAGCTCTCCTACCATGCATTTGTGACCCCAACAGATGACTCCACTACTGCCAACACATCAGTGCCAAATGCCACCAGACAAGGTGGGAGCTGAGAGCAGGTTATTCATAAGTTTCAGATCAACACAGTTCACTGACACTGAATGTCTTATATCTTTTCCTACCAAAGCCTCCATTACCTGTACCAGATTTGAGATACACATATATGTGTATGTATATATATAATAATTTAATTAATTTTTAAAAACCTAGGTAGGTGTGTGAGGAGCACACAACACATGACAGTGTGGACATCACCAAACTAATGTGGGACGAGCTGGTGCAGTCACATCTGAGAGCTCTCACTGGCCTAGCACTGCTGTGGCACTTCTGGGCCTGCAGGCAGCACTGGATGTGGTGTATGGACAGAGCTGATGTTTCTAATGTCAGCAATTACTACTGTGAAAAGTTTCCCTTCGCCCTGAAATCATTAAAGTTTTATGTGACAGCAGCACTGGTCCCCAGCTGAGATTAGAAGTCCATTAAGTGTCTGAACTGGTGTGGATGCAAAGCATGAGGATGTACACTCCTGCCCAGCTCCAGATGCTGATTGCCCAGCTAACCCTGTTAACTGTGTCCCACACAGGCATCTGTCCACCTGCAGGGACCCGCCTGCACAGACAGAGACCTCTCCAGAAGGGGATCTGCTTGGGGTAGTGGATACTTGGGCTACTCTGATTTTTGGTTTGTGTTTGTATCCTCTAATTTAAAGAGCATCTGAAGTGAGGGGAGAAGTGCTTAACCTCATAGAGGATAATATATATCAAGGATAGAGGATAATATATATTGAATATATATTATATATTATTTATAGATTAAATCTAGTAATTACAAGGTAAATTTATTATTAGTTCTAATGGAAAATCATTTGACTGAAGACAGTGGAAATTATTAAGTCAGGGAAGCAGTTAGTTATCTAACATTTCCTCTCTAAGGAATAAAGAAACAAACCTTGTTTCTCCTTTGACATCCATTGCTTTTCCCCCAGTGTAATTCTAGTGATTTCTGCAGGGTTATTTCTGGGATCGAAACCCTGGAAATGCACAAATGCTCCATTCACAGTGAAGTGGTTTGTATAAACTCAGACTAAAGTGAACACACAGAGGAGAAAAAAGATAAATAGTCCTGAAGGGGAAATGTCAATGAAGAGGTTTGTGAAAGCAGGAGCACAAGACCTACCAACCCATTGAATTATAGGAGATCCTTTAGTTTCTGTGAGTGGTGAATTGAGCAGAGCCAGTGCCTGCCCGGCTGGGGCAGTTACTGACTGCTTGGTGAAGGTTAAACACCTTCAAGTGTTTGCTGGTCAAAGCAAGGGGAAAAAATCAAGAACAAGAACCTTTCCTGGAACTGTTCAACAGCTCAGGTGGAGGCGGGATTGTTGTGAGGGAATAGCAATCAGTCCATGCTAAAAAATATGAACAGATCTCTCTTCAAATCTTAAAGGTTACTGCAGGTATTTCACCATGCCCAGTCAGGGGATTGATTGATCCAGATGTGATTGAGATCCCTAATTCACATCTAGAGATAACATTAGCATGTCAATGAGAGTCCCAGTTCTGGTTCTTAATCACTAAAAATACCATATTTTAAAAGTTTTGGTCCTCAGAGAGCTGCGTCTCTGTAGCTGCATTGGTAACTTGGGAATTTGACTCCTGGAGCCTCAGTGAAGTTGTTTCAAGTTGTCTCATTAGCCAGCCAGGGTGGGGTCCCATGCAGGCTGATCATCAGCCCCGTCTTCTGGCAGATCCCAGAAAATCTAATGACTTCAAGCTCCTGAAATGTTGACACGACCTTTCACGTGGAGGGGACCGTGGGCTCTCACTAACTCAGATCTCTCCCATCTTCAGTGTGGAGCATCCTTGTCACAGGACATCAAGCAAGAAAAGGCAGAAGCCCCTCTGCCACCAGGCCCTTCCCTTCCCTGAGTGCCTTGCCCTGCCCCAGAGCCAAAAACCGTGACCATAAGAGGCTTCGGATGCTGGTGGAGCAGCAAGGATCATTACAACTGAATAGAGCCATACACAGAGGTGGAAAGATCCTCTTAGCACTCGTTAATTGTAATTTTCAGGATTAATGCAAAAGATTTGGCAGCTTGACAGAAGAGTTTTAGCACAGATAATTGGCTGTGGCTGCCTGGAGCCCAGGGAAGGGTCAGGGGCTGCCCCAGCCCCCTCAGGTAAACAGAGGGACAGAAGTAACCAGACAGGGAACAGGGACATGAAGCACCTGGTAGGCTACAAGATGTATTTTACACAAGGCAGCGTAAATATTCATGTGATTTATGAGAGTAGGAGACTTTTCATTGATGACTATATTGAATGGAAGGCTATTTAGAAGCCAAGGGGATCAATACAGCAGCTGGGAGCCAAAGCAAATGAAGGATAAATGTATTTTGCAGTGCCTTGCTTCCACGTGAAGTCCTTTCACTGCCCCTTAGGCCTTAGAGTGAGCTTCACCATATAGACACATATATATGTATGTAGTGCTGGAGCAGGGGACATCCTTCCAGAGGCTCCAGCTCCCTCCAGGGCTGTGGAATGAGCCCGACTTCAGACAAGCTGTTGGGCAGTGGAATTTCCTTGGTGGAGGGGGAAGCCCAGCCGAGGGGGAAGCCCAGCCCAGTGCAGAGTGCCAAACCAAGCCTGGTAGATGTCCTGTCAGAGATCCAGCCCTGTGCACCTTCACTCCCATCCTCAGCAGCCAGGTTTTGGTCAGGTAGGGAGCAGAGGGCAGCCTTTGGAGAGCAAGTCCGAGGTGTCCAGGTCTGCTAAACCTGGCTGGTGTCAGTGGGGACTGGTCCTGGTTTGGCTGGGATAGAAATCATTTTCCTTCTTGGTAGCTGGTGCAGTGCTGTATTTTGGGTTCAGTGTGAGAATAATACTGATTACACACTGATGTTTTGGTTGGTGCTGAGCAGTGCTTACCCTAAATCAAGGACTTTTCAGTGTGTTATGCTCCGCCAATGAGAAGATGCACAAACAACCAGGAGGGAGCAGGGCCAGGGCAGCTGACCCAAACTGGCCAGAGGGATATTCCATACCATGGAGCACCAGGCCCAATACAGAAACTGGGGAGTTGCTGGGAGGCACTGATCACTGCTGGGGAATGGGCTGGGCACGGGGTGGAGGGTAGTGAGCAACTGTATTGTGCATCCCTTGTTTCTCTTGGGGTTTCTCTCTCTCTCGCTCTCTCTCTCCTTTTAATTACAATTATTATTATAATAATCATTAGTATTATTACTACTATTTTCTTTTACTTTGTTTTAATTATTAAATTCTTATCTCAAACCACAAGTTTTACATTTCCCCTACTGATTCTCCTTCCCATCCCACTGAGGAAGCAGGGAGAGAGCTTCTGCAGAGTCCTTAGCCGCTGGCTGGGCTTAAACCATGTCAGGACCATATGTCTCTTCCCTGACCCAGCACATCCCTGCCTGCACCTTGGAGCCAGGTGAAGATCATGGAATCGTAGAATGGTTTGCCAACAAGATCTGTGACAAAGGCTTTATAAATGTGATGTCTTTGTGATGGGAGGCAGAAAAACACAAGGGAAATGATTCCTTGTATGAAGCCTGTTATTCTGAAGCTCATTAGAAAATTCTCACCACTGTCTAGCCCCTGACAATCTTGTGAGTGTTTCTAAGTATTGGGTTTTACTCCCTATCACATTTTATTACATTTATTCTTTCAGAAGAAAAATAACTCAAATATCCCTAATCTTTTTAGCATGGAATTTTAGATTTCAATGGGCTTCTTTTAATTTGCACATATTCTTGTAATAATGAAGTCTGTTTAACAGGAGTTAAACCAAAAAGCCTGTAATGTTAATTCAAAACATAAAACTCTAGTGCATTTCTGTAAGAATTCCCAGTTAATATTCTTAAGGCTTTTTAATGGATATTTTAAGTAGGCATTGGTATTAGCAGAAACATCACACAAATTAAAATTAGGCCTTGGTGACTATTTTAAAATGAATATTCACAGATTCTTCAGTATGAAATTAAATCTAGTTACATTTGATGCTGCTGGTATATTTTAAGGAAGTATACTTTACTGAAAAAAGATAGTGTTGCCTGTGAACTTATTACTGATAGTTCATTTAATTTATTACAGCCCGTTGAATGTAACAATCAAATTTTATATAGCATAGCCTTAGGAGCCAGTGTGAGGCTTTAAATCTGTGTAGATGGAACCTGAGCCAGTAGATAAATGATGGAATTAGGAACAGGGACTTCCAGCTCTGGCCAGGATTCTTGTTTCACTTGGGTGGGTTATAAACCTGCCATGCTTATTGTCCTGAGTGTGATGCTCTAAAATAGGAAATCTGACTTTGAGGATTTGGGACTGCCCCACAATTGGGTCCTCTAAGGAACACTAGATTTTTTTTTTCTTTTTCTCTTTCATTTTTTCTTGTTTAAATTCATTTCACAGTCACTTTTGTTTCACAATCACTTTTGCACCTTGCACAGGCACGTGAGTTTTTGCATTTCCCTCTTTTCACTTCGTCACCAGATCTGCTTTCCCCTGCTGCTGAGGACTGGTGGAGCCCCTGCAGCTTCATGATTCTTATTCAGCATATGCTAGAATCAGTGCCTCTGATGCCAGGGGATATATAAAATATCAGTGAGTGAGCAACTGTGTCCTTTCTTCACATACTTTTACTGCCCTTTGCTGAATTATTTCCATGTTCTTTTCTTCTTCTGACTTTACAGAACTAAGCTCAGCCTTATAAAATCCAGATTACTACCCCTAGGTAGCATGGCAGCAAAATACATGCTTAAAATTAAACATGTGCAAATCCACTGAAAGCCCAGTGGAGTGAAGAATATTGTAAAATTTAAGCAAAAGATAATTTCTGAAATAGAGCTTTAGGAACACACTTTTGGGCTGATCTGATAAAGTGATGAGGAAACATCCCAATCTGCCAGAAGAAAATGCCTCCATGACCCCCTGCCTGTTGCTATCATCGTGGGATAGTCAGATTCAAAATCTGCCCCAGTTTTTCTCTTTTATTTTGACAATAACACCTTGTGCCTGCCTCCAGGTTCCAGGAATCAGACAGCACTTTCCATGATATATCTTAGAGCCCTTAAAACACAAAAGTAGAGTGTCATCTTCCTGCTGATGTACACCACAAGGGCCTGTCATTCCCCTGATATAGTACAGTGTGAGAATGGTCTCTCTTCAAAATACATCACTGGGGCAGTGGCAGTTTGAGTTATATGGTGCCAGGATGGCAAGTGTTTGAACCATTCACAAATGTAGACAAGACAGGGTCAAAATATATCTTTAAGTTTTCATGTGGGCAGCTGGACTGTCTGAAGTGATAAAAATCACGTTAATGTCATTTGTCATTTGGTGGGCAGCAATGAAGTGATGTTGGACTAAAGCACTTCACTGGTTTGGGGTCCTAATTCCCATTTGTAAAAGCCACCAGCAGATATAGAGTGGCTGAGGAGGGCACCAGCTCCTCCCCCCAATACAGAGGGAGAGTGGCCTGGGAGCTCCTGGCAGAGCAGGATGGGTCACACTCCCCAGATGTGCCAGAGGATCAAACCCACCAGGAAGGCAGTGGATCTCCATGTGAATCCATTGCCTGTTTCTCTGCTGCTAAACTCAGGAGCCAGCTGCCTGTGATGCACATTCCCATATTATTAAAACCCAAATGGTGGATGTCTTTGCTCCGTGAGGTCTTAGCCTCAAAAACTCTGTGTCCCCTTGGCCCCACCACTGCTGTAAGAGGTCTTTTCAGTGCCAACAACACCACCTGTAACAGCAACAGTGCTCAGTGCTTAAATATTTGCAGGATCACTGTCTGAGTTGGCATTCTTTGCCAAAACTATCTGGGTTCCTTGAAGAACTCCTGGAGTAAACATGCTAATGCAGGGCCGGCTCTTCCACCAGCACCAGTGAATGGGGTTCTCTGGAAGCTACACTGAGGATCTGCTCTTCCTTGATGTCTGCATTGGCTCTGCAAGGAAAATGAACAATGCCAGCAACTGTACATACACTTACATGACCAATTGGTGCATTTTTTTAATTTATTGTTTTGATGTTGCTCTTCTCTACTGCTGAGAAATCATGCAAATTCTTCTTGTACAGGAAAAGAATACCGATAATTAAGAAATGTGCAGCTTGGATTTAAAATAATCTCATAAATCCACACTAGTGTTCTCACACAGCAGAACATTAATAGGTGTGGCAACTGCTATACACCCAGGACCAGTTCCTCACCCTCCAGAAGGTCACTTGGCACACTTTAGATGGGAATGGGCTGCTTTCATGAGAGGAAAAAGCCAGTGGAAAAGAGAGCAGGGCTAAAAGGAAGAAGGACCTGGCCTCCTTTTAGGCCAAGCTCTGCAGGTGTACTCAAACAGCCTTGTCTGTTGGAGCTCATAGTCCTCTCAGGACCCAAACTGAAAGCCAGTTCAGCACGTGGAGTGAACAAAGACAAAGGGCTCCTCAGTTGGAGTTCTTGCTGCAGTATCCCACATGAGTACAAATTCCCAGTTCCTCAGCCTTTCCCACACTGGGCATTATGGCAGGATGCCAGGTTGAGCTTGTGGTCCTCAGGGAGATGTGTGGACCACAGTACAAACCTCAGCTTTAAAACTGGCTGAGTCTAGAAACAGCTACTTTGATTTCCAGATAGTGCAATTTCTACCCAAGACAAAAAAAAAAAAAAAAAAAAAAGAAAGAAAAAAAAATTAAAAAAATCCCAAATTGCTTGTTATGTGGAATGAAAGAAAGGAGATTTACTGATTTGGGAATGGTGTTTTGAGGGCTGATGGTTGGGGCTGGGTGGTCAGTGAAATTCCTCCTGTGTGCACTGTGCTGCCCAAAGAGCCCAGCCTTGCTGGTCTACTGGTCTTTTGAAAATCCAGCTGTCACTGACAGCTGAAAATCTAGGCCTAGTTATGGAAGTGGAGTAGGTCACACCTTAGCCCCAAATATAATTAGCACAAGGATAAGTTATTTTCAGCTGTAGCAGACCAGCTTATTTGCATAGTCTCCATACAATTTCTTGAGATCTGCGAGAATCTCAATCAAGGAGTCACATTAGCAGAAGGAATATTAACCTGGGAACCTCTACAAAAAACTTTACCATGACTTTCTGCTATATATATATATATTTCACTCAATACAGTACTGTCACTGGGCAATTTAATTCTCTTCTGGATACAATTGTCAACCTGGTTTCCAGAAGGGACACATGCTGCAGGATTTATTTTATTCCATTTAAGTAACTATGACCAGTTGTCATAAATTGAGGAGTGGAAATTGCCTGTTCCCTCAGGCTGCCTAACAAATGAGATCAGAAGTCCAATGAATACATCTTGCAAAGCTTTTCAGTTCAATTACACAGATCCATGTGCAAGTGGTAATGCCACAATCAGTTCAAATAGTATCATTGCAGGTGTGAAGACCCACAAATTGAAGTCTGTTTCACATCAGTGTCCAACATGCGACTGGAAAGATTAAAGGAAAATTTTCAAGGGACAAAGGATGAACAATTAATGAGCCCTGGGGTGACTCTGAAACAGGTAGCAAAGCAAAACAACTGTAAAAGGGCACAGCATCAGAAATGAGCAGTTTGGTGCCAAGTCTCAGGAAGACATTAGTGGAGAGTTTAGTGGATACATTAGTGTTTGTGAAGTACTTGTAGAGTGGATCAATGAGCATCACAGAAACTCCCAGGAGGAAGTGAATTAAAAGCTTTTTCTTTTTCTTTTTTTATAGTGATAAGTAAATAAAGCAGAGCTCCCACACCAGCTGATGAGACTAAGACAAGGCATCTGGTCAAGTGAGTGCTTTCTATCCCCACCTGAGACAGGGTAAGGTCAGATGGAGAAGTATGTGGCTATGATAAAACTTTGTGATGATGGCCAGCAGAAGCCAGACCAGTGGCTTTTAAGTGATCTTAAGTCAATCTATTTTGAGCGTTGGGTTTTTGATCTTCTACTATGAGTATTTGGTGGGAGGTGGCCATTTTTAGGTGGGCAATAAACTCTGTGACTTGGTTTTAGTGGGAGCAATAAGAAGGCACTAAAATCCAGAGAGCCACCTTAAAAATGCAGCACCAGATCTTCACGTGATTATGCCAACACAGCACCACTAAAGCTTCCCGAGTGCTATTGATTTACACCAGTTGAACATCTGGCCCATATGCTTTGTATTATTAAATACTTCTGTGATTATTATGTGAACAATTGAGATTCATGGAAATGAAAAAGCAGGCTATGAATTGTGCCTTCACTGCAATTCAGGAGGAAGAATTGCTCAGGGAATGCTCTGCTCTGCCTTTTACTGTAGCTGTGCTGTTTATTTGTGGGTTTTCCTAGAAATCAAAAAGTGAATGGGACCTCAGGAGATTTTCCAGGTCACCTTCTTCCTCCAGGGAGGTTGCATCATAGTATCATAGAACCACAGCATGGTTTGGGTTGGAAAGGACTTTAAAGCTCATCTAGTCCAACCCCCTGCCATGGGCAGGAACAGCTTCCAGTAGACCAGGTTGCTCCAAGCCTTGTCCAACCTGGCCTTGGACACTTCTAGGGATGGATAAACTTTGGCCCTGTCTTATTTGCTGAAGATGTTCTTAAAACTGACCCTTGAGACCCCACAGTGTGTCCCAATGCTCAGTACTGGTGCTGTAGTACTGCAAGAATCTTTTCGCCAGTCCAACCTACCTCTCTCCCTGTCTGTCCTTGAGCTCTTCAGCTTCTTGTCCTGTCCAGCACTGCCCTGGGGCAGAGCACAGTCTCTTCCCCTGCCTAGCAGTCCTTTGTACACAAAGCCTGTCATTTTGTTTGTCTCTTCTGTGCAATGTTCAGTCTGGTCAATCATGTTGGAATTCAAAGCTGAGGAAGTCCAGACAAGCCCAAGTAAATGTTAACACTGCAAATTCTTTGTTGTTTTTTTTCCATAAGCCTGATTCCCTTTCATGGTTTGCTGCTGAAGTGTGGAAGTACATCCAGCCATAAGAGAAAAAGATCCATCTTTCAGCATCAGGAGATTAAAGGAATAGAGTGAGATAACGTTTTGCAAACCTGAAAGGATTTGAAAATCCCTCTCCTGCTATTTCTGGGAAAAAGTCAATTGCAGGGCAAGATTATCTTCATTAATAGTGTGAGAATGAGAGTTGGCTGTAAGTTTTGTTTAACCTGAAAAGCAGCATTCAGCAGCTGGGTTTCCACATCTAAAATAATATCCGGAGAATCAAAAATTCTTTGCCACACATGAAATCATCCTTTGGTTGTGTAATGGAGCTCAGCAGTGTGATGTGCGGGAGAGCAGGATAACCTTTAACGTCCCCACAATCCCCTGGGACTGGCGCGTTGCTGATTAACAGATGCTTGGTGACTTCAAGTTCCCCAAGTTAAAGCTTTGCATGTATTGCACAAGTCACTGGTTTTATTGAGGGCTTGGGAGAGACATATTTTTTGGCTTTCACCCCACTTTTCAGACGTGGCATGATGTAAGTGACTGCTCTGAAGTGAAGCAACTGTTCTTCAGAGAGAGAGAGCTAAAGCAGTGCTGTGAGAACTGCTCTGCAGGGCATGGCCCATGGCACCCTGCCTTTGACGGGGCCACATTCACAGAATCTCAGGATGGGTACGGTTGGAAGGGACCACTAGAGGTCACCTAGGCCACCGTCCCTGCAGGGGACCGGGGCAGGTCCCTATTTGGCGTGTCTGGAGTGGAGAGTCGTCCCCTGGGGTTTGTTTTTACTGGCTTCATCTGGGCTTCGGGCCATGGATTCGATGTGTAAACCTCTGTTTCTGTGTCCTCATTGAGATTTCCAGTAGTATCGGCTCAAGGGAAATACCTTTTTCTGTGCTAAAGACAAGGCTGCAGGTAACTCAAGTGACCAAAGTAATGTGGTTCAGTGGCACAATTAGGAAAAGGACCCAGAAACTGCCAGAGACAGCCCTCACAAAGATTGGGGGCTTCACTTAAGGCCATGCAAGCTTTTTTCCCACTGACTCTTGTGCCTTTGGATGTGGCAGGTCTTTCTGGAGGACATTCATTTATGTCTGGAATTCAAGCTGCTGTTATCTGTTCTCCTGAAAACATCCCACCCTTGGTCAATCACTGCATCTCTGCCACAGGAGCTGCACGGAGAGCTGGAGCTGTGTGCAGGAAGAAGGTCTAATTAACAAAATCTTCACTCCAAGAATTCCTATTTTCAGGGCACTTCTCTACCTGCCAAGCTGTGCTGATGTTAGCAGTGCATGGCAAGAGGAGTTTTAAAACCAGTGCTGGAAAAAACCCAAACCCTGTCCCTGAACAAAATGCTGCCAGCTCCCGGAAGACTTGTATGACAGATAGAGAGCCCTGTGGCTGTCAGCCCTTCATGCCTTTGGGGGTCTACTTATTATTTTTGAATACTTTACCTCTCCGGTGGTTCTTCTGGGAGTGTTGCCAGTACAAGCAAAAAACAAGGGTCTTAGCACAACTGCCTATAATTCTTGATATAAATAGGATAACTCTAACTTCTGCTGTTGTTCTAAAGATAACAATCTGCATTTCATTTACATTTTGTAGGAATGGAAGAGGTATGCCTGAGAAGAAAGGTGTGTCATCGGTTTCAGCAAGGTGAGCAGATGCAGGTTGGTGCCTCTTCCAGAGCAACAGAGAGGTAGAAGTATTGAGAACTAAGCAGAGGCAGAGCAAGGGCTGCAGCACAGCCCTTCCCTCCCCAGTTTCGTCACTCACGCTCAAATCAGCGACATTCCATGTGCGAAGAGCAAATAAAACCAGGAAAATTATGTGGAGATGGAAGACCAGGGAAGTGTGGAGAGGGAAGGATTGGGTGAGTGAAGGTTTTGTGAACAGAATCATGGGCTGGGATTACTTGACAGAATTATACTTCATTACTGATGCTTCACAGCCTTGATTTTCATATTTATTTGTGACTCTTCTTTTGACACGAGAGTCATGCTGTGTAAAGCACTATTGATTAGAGTTTCTAATTTCATGCCATTACAGCATGACCATTGGGGAATGAAGTGTATTTTATTTTTTCCACCACAGCTATGCCAGCAGTGTTGGGATGCAGCCATGGTGCAGGCTGTCAGCAGCAGGCATTTTCAGCTCAAGATATTTGCTGTTTGAGCCAAAAGGCGAATTTGCCTAAGGTCTAAGCCTCAGCTCAGTGTGTTGTTCCTGGAATCAAAACAGATCAGTGGTGAAGTGTATTTAAGGCCAGAGGTTTCCAAAAGGATGGCTAACCTGGGAAGTTTCCATTTTTCAGTCAGGCCTACAAAAAGCCCTTTTCTCCCCCATTTTTTCCCCACTTCCAGTCATACCTTCTGTCCTTCCCTGATCTCTGGTTTGGTGCTCAGAAAAGTGAAGGGCATTGCTAAAGGCATAGGACCAGAGCATCTGGTGTGATCATGTAACCTACAAAACCCCACCAGGTACAAGTTGCAACAAGGAACTGAACCCAAGGAAGACCTGGACCGGACTTATTAAAAATAGTTTTTTCCTTTCACATGTCAAATTTGGACCCTTCTGGAATTTCCTAAGGAAAGGGTTCATGGTCAGACAGGGGAGTTGGTGGATTAATAGCATCTCACCCTGTTGGTGCTGCCTGGGGGCATCTTCCCCTTCCCTCTTGCTCCAAGTATCCTCTAAAACCCTTTTTTTTTGGTCTGTCCCAAAACAATCTGTAAGAGCAAAAAAAATCACCACTTTCCCCCCCCCCCCGTGTAACAAAGGCTTGTGCTATTGTGAGGTAAAGACACCAGGAAGATAAAGTCAGTCTGCAGCTGAGCTTGGCTCTGATGAGTTTCCCTCACGCTGTAACTAACGTGGCTTGTCTTCCACTCTGGTTTTCCCTCTGAACAGTAGATATGCACTCGCTGTCCTGAACTAATGAAGCTTTCCAGCAGTGCAGACGAGCTCTAATGGAGCGGCTCTAGACATGTGAACCCCTCACAAATAGCCAGATGAGAGGAGAGTGAATGCTTGAAATCTGTCAAAGGGGAACCAGCCGGGAAAGTTCTCTGACTTCTGCTTTTTTCCAGGAGCTCCTGACACCCGCCGGGTGATGAATTAGTGCAGTGCAGCTGGAGCTGCTCACAGGACAGGAATCCCAGAGCTGTTCCTACATGTGCTTGAGCACTGGAGGTCTGGTGGCCGGTTTTGGGCTTCCCTTGCAAGAAGATGTCAATGTACTGGGATGAGACTGAGAAAAACTGTAGTTTTAAGGAGGGAAAAGGGTCACCTTATTGCTGTTGATGACATTTAACAGCAGGGTGTGCAAAGGACACAAAAGACAGAGCCAGACTGTCCTCAGAGATGCACAGTGACAGGACAAGGGGCAACAGGCACAAATTGCAGCATGGGAAGTTCTGGTGAGATACGATGTCAAAAGTGCCCACCCTGAAGATGGTCAAATGTCAAATGAGGGACCCACAGAGGCTGTAGGATCTCCAGTCTTGTTACAAACTCAGCTGGACAAGGCAAGCGGGTTGGACAATCCAACCTTGATTGGTTTGGAGCCACCCTCTTCCCAACAGCAACAGGTTGGTGATGTCTCTTCCCCTGGAAACAGCTGGTGATGTCTCTCGGGATGTGAGATGTTCAGTCTTCCTCACTTGCATGTGAAGATTAGGCAGCATCCCTCAGGGCACAGGACAGGGCAGCCCCTGGGAATGAGTGTCAGGCAGTCAGGTTGGATGGATCACTTTAGTGCCATGTTGGTCTTACCCTTTTGTATCTGGAAGGTGCCCCAGCTGGCAGCTGTATTCTAAAATTCAAAAAGCCACGTGCCTTCATGCAGTGAGCAAAAGGCTTTTTGGCCTCAGCTGAGTACAGCCTGGTCTGTAACATCTCAGAGCCTCAACAGAGCCATTGGTTGTGGCTGCCTCACCCCTGAAGGTGTTCAAGGCTGGGTTGGATGGGGCACTGAGCAACCTGGTCTAGTGGAAGATGTCCCTGCCCATGGCGGGGAGTTGGAACTAGTTGATCTTTAAGATCCCTTCGAACCCAAACCATTCTGTGATTCCATGATGATTCTATGATCCTTGTACTGTTCTCATCACTTCACGTGTGTCCCTGCTCCAGTTTTCACTGCAACATAGAGGTTTCAAATGAGGGTCTGTCTCTCTCTCCTGCACAGCTTTGGCTTCAAGCACCACCTGCACACATCAGATTGCCACTGCTGGAGAAAATGCGAGAGATGCCATCGCTCACTGTCCACCTCCTGCCACTGGCTGGTGTCAGATATCCCTGCAGAGCAGCCAAGGAGCCCTGGGAGGGGAGTGCTTCACCCTTCCCCAGCGCTCAGGGTTCAGCATAACACAATCCCAGTGAACTCCACACCTACCTGCTGCCTGCAGAGTCCTGCAGGCTTCCGCTGGCCTGCTGACATTTATATGCATTTCTAAATATCAGAGAAGTATTGCTGGGAGAGGGAAGTATGGAATGAATGATACTGACTTGCAGGCAGCAAAGGAAAAAAGGTAGTTGAGAGTTAGATGGTAGTGACCATGGCAATACCCCCTGAGGAATGAAGCCTCCTGCAGGAGCAGTGCCTTTTCCGGGAGATGAAATGAACTTCTTCAGCTTTAGCCCTGAGTAAACACTAGTCCAGCTCATAAAACATCCTGGAGCGCAGAACTGTTTACAGACTTTATTTGTCTGGAGCCTTGTGCTTTGCAAGATCAGAGGCATTTTTATTGCCCAGCTTTGTGCAATGTCATTCCAGAAACAAATGCCATGTGGATGTTTACCATAATGAGGAAATACATTACAGCCAGAAAGGATGGCAGCGTCGAATAGAAATGTACTTCTGGAGCAGCTGAGGGCCAGTCCCAAGGATGGGCTCTTCCTTGCTTCTTTTTGCTCTTTTTACTCTGATATTTACCTTCCTCTTAGCTAGAGCTGAATGAGAGGGCATATGCAGACCTTGGTGCTCCCTGACACTCTGACTCGCTCTCCCTGCAGCTGGATGCTCCCCACAGCTGGGCACAGGGTAAAGCCAAAGAGGCAGGACTGAGCCTTCCCTCCCTGGTAACAGGCTTTGGTTTTAGGGAGAAGTTCCTGGTAAGGGACTTTGGTTTTGGAGAGCAGGTCCCCCATGGTGAGCCACAGCTGGAGGGGGGAGCAGCAGTGGTGAGCACCCAACCAGCTTGGATTGTACATAAAAAGGATTTGGTCGGCTTCCAGTCTTGGAATTTAGCCTTTTACTTTCCAAGGAAGATGCAAGGAGTTTATCTGTAGGATGCTATAAAGGCGCTTTCAAGAGTATCATATAGTCTGCTAATGCTACAGAGAACCTCTTAAGAACTTAATTGCCTGTGACACCAAATGAGAAGAGAGGAGTACCTTGAAAGATCCTGTGTGTAGAAACCACACAGTCAGTTCTAAATACTTTCAAATGGTACATGCCTCTTTCCCCCTGAGGACAAAAAGAGTAATTGCTGAGTGCTGGATAAGGGAGACTGGCTGAAATATTTCAGCTCTGTTTTCTTGTTCCATGTTTTTTTTTCACAATGCAGAAAGACAGTAGCATCCTCGGTTTGTGACCAAACAGAAGATGTGGAGACATAGAGCTCTCAATAACAAAGTGACTCTTTAAGTTTGGGAACATCTCTGCTCCCATACCCAATTCTCTTTGCCCCCCTTCCTCGACAGCTGATGTTTTAGGGAGAAAGGAGAAAAAAGCATTCCAAAACCAAAGTCTGCTACCCGTGCTTTGGAAGAAAATGGGCTTCATCAGGCACAGCTTCTACAGAAGAAAGATCCTGGAGCTGAGAAAGTGTCACTGGAGCCAAGATAGTTTTGACTGAGCAAGGCCTTCCAGTTTGGTCCCTGGCACATGCCATAGACCCAACCTTGCTTCCTGCTACAACTCTGCTGCCCACAGGAGTGACAGAGGGGGACGTTTCCTCACACTCATTGCACTGACTGATCAACATCTCTGTTCATTCTGGGGAACAGCAAGAGCTCGAGCATTTCAGTTTGGTCACTCACCCATTGTTTTTATTTTGGCCACAATATTTAGCACTCAGGATTCTCTCATCTCAGCCGGGCTGGGGCTAACACAGGTGTCTGCTCTCGTTGGGTTTGTTTCAATCTCTGCATTTCCCTGTGTGGCCCATGATGCACCATAGTATGTGGAACCAATATCCACTGTAACGTGATGTGACATCTGAAACCTCAAAGGAGACACAGGCTTATGCTGACTGTACTGCTGATATGCTTCCTTTGCACCTGCTCTGAAAGCAGGAAAGAAATGGGTGTGATCTATAGCTTTAGCAGGTTTTTTATATATATATTGAAGCATTCTCAGGTTGGGGTTTTTTGTGGGCAAGTAGATCCACAAAGCACAGTAGATGTCTCAGACTTCAGGAGACAAAGAACATTTCTCCTCAGCCCTCAGATGAAAAGGACTGGGCATTGCTCCAGAAAAGAGAAACTATTAATCCATCACTGAGCATGAAGTTAAATGAGCTAATATTGGGTATTTTAGTTCTGATGTATGTGATAAATGAAGTAATCATTCAGGGCATAAAAGTAATGGCTTTGGGAAAATATTTTATAAACACAGTGGCTGGGGCACGTGGGGCTGAAGTGGCACTGAGCTGGAGCGGGCACTGGCACGGCTATCCTAGTGGTGTTCCTCCTGGAGCAGCAGGAATCCTGGAATGGTCTGGATTGAAAAGGACCTTAAAGACCATCTTGTTCCAAGCCCTTGCCATGGGCAGGGACGTGTTCCACTAGCCCAGGTTGCTCCAAGCCCATCTAACCTAACAGTTCCAGGGATGGGGCAGCCACAGCTTCTCTGGGCAACCTGTGCCAGGGCCTCCCCACCCTCACAGTCACCCAAGGTGAGTGCACTGGCACTGAGCCACATGAGGCTACACAAGTAGCCAAGACAGTTTCTAAAAGCAGTGCCAGTGTCTTAAGAGCTGCCTGCTCCAGGCCTGGCCTCTGCAGCCTTGTGCTCAAGATGCCTCTGCCTTTTGCTGTATGTGCCAGGGGGAATCCTTCCTCCCATGATCTTCCAGACTGGATGCTCAGCTCCACAAGTGCCACTAGCCACAATTATATCCTTGAGCAAGAGACAGCAATTGATATTTTATCGTTGGGATTTTTTGCTGTGACTTTTGTACCCACCTGGAGTGAACAAACTATTACAAGTTTCATCCAATTACGTTAAGTGCAGATGGACACAGGGTGCTGAGCACAGCCTCTGTTCACTGGGAGCGAGGGGCAGGCCCTTATCAGCTCGAGGCACCATCATTCATTAAGACATCATTTGCCTCTCACCAGTAGAGCCAAAGCACAAATCTGTAGGATGTCATAATGAGGTGTGCTAATGAAAGATAAGCAGAGCAGGATTAACAAAAGGATCCTCTCCACATTATACCTGCCTCTTACTGCTTTGCTCAGTCCCCATCTTTTATGATCTCCTGAGGGAACATTTCAAAGGGGTGCTAGAATTGAGACCCACAGATCCAATTAATTGCTGATGTGGGTTGTGCCCAGAATCACCAGGCGCTGCTTACAGAAATACCTGAGTGCAGCAGAGTAGAAAAACGAAAATATTGGGCATCCAGCGCTGTAATTAACCCTCCCATCCATCCCTGCTTGTTGTTCTTGCCCTGGGCTAGGAAAATCTTTGATAACTAGTTTAGCCCCTTTGCTCTCATGATCTGGTTTGACCACCTCTGCCCTTCCAAGCAGACCAACTAGGATCTTTTTTTTTTAACTGGAATTACTTGGTCGATGTGCCAGAGGCTAAGTGGGAAAAAGAACCTGCTTCCTTCCCACGGTCACAGGTGCTTGGGCTCAGGCATGTGGGGCTCACTGGCTCCTTAAAGGGTCATCCTTCCTGCAACAAGTGCTGGAGAAGTGATGGCACATGCCCTCCATTCTCTCTTCCCTGTGCTCCAACCCCATGTTGGCCATCATGAGCATGTCTGGGGAGGAAAGCCAGAGTTAAAGGTTGTCTTGACCTAATGGAGGTGCCACAGGGATTCAACAAATTGTCTTCATGACACAACACTTCTTGGGCTGGTTGTCTGAGGGCTGAACCTTACATTTTGCCCACCTACACAGCAGACCTTTCATGACCTTTGAAAGTGCCTGAGTATGAACAGCTCAAATATTTTCTAAGTAAAAAGAGAAACTGCTTCAGAGCTGATCAGTTTTGCAATGGATATACAACTACAGATCTCTGCAGGGGAGGAGAGAAGGACACGCTTTTACCAACAGAGTTCTACACGTGTGCACGTATCCCAGTACAGAATTCCAGTGAATAGACTATGGATATGACACAGACACAGTGAGACTGGCATGGAGATACTTCTGTCAGCATCACACTGTTCACACATGGGGGTAACTCTGAAACCCAGTGCACAGAACTGGGCGGGACTTGACAAGTGCCACCTATAAAGTCTCCCTGAAGCACCAGAGAAACCCAATGGTGGCAGTTTCTAGGACCAGGCTTCAGAAGTCCCATCACTTATATAGGAGCAGAGAGTTAGGGCACTAACACTGATTTTGTGTTTCTGCCAACATAACATATAATTCTGTCTATAATAAAGCTCTCATTTGTATAGAAATGTCATAAAAATTCACATCTTAAATCACTTTGCTGCGACCTGACCACAGTCTGTCCCATAAGTTACTTGTAGGAGATGATGGCCAAAGCCCATGGTCCTTATGGTGCATAGTACAAGGCACTGGAGAAGAGCTGAGTGGTTGCCTCCTTGTGTTTTTAAATCCAGCTCCAAATCTCCTGTGGGAGGGAAAATCTCCATTGCTGTACTGCTGTCAGCATGGGCACACCTGGACCAGGTGTACACACGTGGCAGGTCCTGCTGGCTGTGCTCCTACCCCAGCCCTGGCCAGCGTGGCAGCAGTGGGGAGATGGGAAGCACCCACTCCCTTTGCTAACAGGGAGCAGCCAGTGTGGCCACGTGCTGGACATGCGTGCACCATAATAACATTAACTTATAACTTTTGCAAGTTATTGGTGATGCAGTTGTCTTCCCTGCCTTGTGTGTGTATAGTACATAAATACAAACATTGTTTAACCTATTCCATGCAATATCTGCTTCCCAGAGAGCAACCACTACCTCTGGCACTGGAGACCCCAAATGCAGCTGAGAATCAGCTAGTCTAATAACTCATCTACACAATCCTACACAGTCCATCCCTGGAGAGAGTGAACCAGGCACCTGAATGCATGGGGGAATCTTACTACTATCTTCTGCTTTTATCCAATTGTCTGGCTTTTTACCACCTATAATGTGTTTTTCTTCCCAGCATACCTAGAAGAAGCACTACACCCAGTTGCCCAAAAGAGAATTGCTGTGGAGACAGATGAAGTGACGTGACTAAGGTCATGCAAGGGCTGTGTTGGAGAAAGGAGCTGAGTCTGGGGTGCTCCCAGCAGTGCCTGAGGAGTGTAGGCTCTGGATGTAACTGGTGGCAATTGAAGGAAAAGGATTTCACAGCTGAAAAGGGACCCGCTGTAAGTCCTGCCCTACCTCTGAAGCCAGTGAGACCAACAGGTCAGCAGAAGACGTATTCCAATGTTTTCCCTTCCCAGGGTGTGGCACTAAACCTGCATTATATGGGAAAACTGCTGTTTAAACATGTCTTAAAATGGCTTTTGGTGGTCTCTTTGCAAACACGTGTTTCTTCTTCCCAACACCCCCCATGACAAGTGTTATCCCATGCAAGAATGTATCCTGAGGTGTTCTCATTGGCCCCTTGTTAACCCCTTCCTGTGACTGGGTGTTCCTGTAAGCCCCTTGAGACTTCTAATTGGTTAACCTGTGATTCTCCCTAACCCTATAAATGTAACATCCCCAACAATAAACTCTCTCTTGCCTCCTCTCCACGCCCGGTGTGCTGTCTCTGTGCCTGCCATGGAGCCACCTCTCCCCTCCAGTCTTAGGACCTGAAACCCCTGACGCTGGAGTTCCCTTTCCCCGTCCTTCAAGACGTCGGAATGGTTCCTCAGATGGAGATGGAACTAGAACTGGGCCTCCCCACGTCATGGGTGGGGAAAGGGATCCAGACCAGGGCATGTGCACTGCTTACTGGGAAAGGCCTGGCATGCTCACAGCTGAACCAGATGTGCAGCCTGTTCCTTCATTTGACTTTTTGATTCCAACTCTCATCTTGATACATCAGTCCAGCCCTGCAAAATTGACTTTTCTTTTTACGACTCCCAGGAATAACATTTTCCAGTGATTTTTCCATTTCTAGAGTGGGTGAGATTGTCCTGGTCAGTGTCTCTGTTGTGGTCTCTAAATGAATTAGGGAGGTGACATAGGACTGCAGCACAGTGGCATGGCCAGAGCACTGCCACCAGCACAGCGACAACCAGAAACTGTAAGGGTGTTCCCCAGAGGGCACCTCAGGGTCTGTGAACCAAGGCAGATGCATAAGTACGTGTTCCCATAAGAAACTTCTAGAAAATCTGAAACTGAGCTTGAGCCAAAAGTGCAGGAGATGATCATAGAATTCCAGGTTGATTTGGGCTCTAAAAGACCCTAAAGACCATCTAGTTTCACCCCTCCTGCCATGGGCAGAGACACCTGCCACTACACCAGGTTACTCAAACACTTGTTCTTACTTCAAAGAACCTTAGAAGAAAGTCTCTTTGGCCAAAATCTGGCTGCATTCCAGTAAACCTGGCTGCTATCTCCATCCTGGAGAGGACTTCATTCCATGAGATTTCTCAGTCCAGCCTCTCTGTGCCTCAGAAGCATTTGTTTGTGCTGGAGTTGGAAAATGTGTATCATTGTAGTTGCCTTTTTTTTTCCAGTGCAGAGTAATTAATCGATGCTTCTGGTGGAGGGCAGTCAATTCTCATTACACTGGGCTTTCACAAAGCTGGTTTGTTTGGGTTTTTCCACAGAAGTGGATTATCCAAGAGATACTTTGTGCTCAGGCTGAGGTCTCTGCTTCACACTCGCTCGCTCTGGGCTGTGGGAGTGCGAAGGCAGCACGGCAGGTTTCACATTGCAGGAGGCAGCCACAGCTTCAGAACTCTCTGCTGGTGTAAAATGAATGGAGGTTTTCCTGCAAATTTTTCCATGCAGCTCTGTGCCATCTGCTGTGAGCTTGTGAGACAGTGCCAAGGGCTGAGGAAGGAGCACAGCCGAGTGGAGGCTGTAAGGCACCAGCCTTTGGCTTATGCAAGATCACAGAATCCTAGACTGGTTTGGGTTGGAAGGGACCTTAAAGACCATTTAGTTCCACCCCCTGCCAAGAGCAGGGACACCAACACTAGACCAGGTTGCTCCAAGGCCTCAACACTTCCAGGGATGACGTACCCACAGCTTCTCTGGGCAGCCTGTGCCAGAGCCTCATGAAACCCATCATAAAACACTTCCTCCTAATAGCTAATCTAAATCGATCCTCTGTTAGTCTCAAACCATTCCCCCTTGTCCTATCACAACAGGCACTGCTAAAATGTTTGTCCCCATCATTCTCATAGACACCTTAAGTATTGAAAGCCACAATAAGGTTTCCCTGGACCCTTCTCTTCTCCAGTTTGAGCAATCCCAATTTCCATGACCCTGTGCCAGCTGCGGAGTTAGGATGGCACCTGCATCCCAGCAGTGGGTTTCCAAGGATCAGCATCCTGGCAGCACTCCCTGCTCCAGTGCACTGGCACAGGTACAGTCTGCCCATAGAAAAACACGACCAGTCTCTATCCAATGTGTGTGGGGAAGGGAGGTGCTGGTCCCTGCACGGGTGCAGCACATGGGAACCAAACACTGAGGAACACCAACAGAACTGTACCGGAGTCTTCCATCAGGCTTACGAGTTCCTTCCTGACCCTGTGTATTTTACTGTACAATACAGTACTGGAAGTCATTATTATTACAAAAAATCACTAATTCAATAACACTGCTATCCTGCAGGAATAACACCCATACAATATTAATGTGTTTCCCACCTCGTATTCTTTGCAGAACACAAAAGCTGTTAACAGAATGCAAGAAGACTTGCAAGGATGCTGTTAGTGTTGTGGTCTCTGCTACCCCTACATTGCTCACACCCAATCAAAGTCCCAGGAATTATGATTGCAAAGCAGATTTTTGGGTGCCATTCACAAAAACAAACAAAAAAAAACATTGCTAAAAGTTAAAACTTCAAATAAAAGCTGCCTGGCATTGCACGATAACACAGCACTTCATTATTCCTCTTCGATTGTTTGACGTTTATGCCTCTGTTTAGCAAGTCTGTTCATTATCGTTGTCCAATTAACAGAGACTTTTTTCAGATTATTTTTATGAAATTCTCATTTAATTAGCAATACAACTGAGTCTCAAATGGCAGTTTTAAAAATATCCTTCTCCTGATCAAGCAGCCAAATGATCTTTCTGAGATATTTTTAGAATTGTAAACCTTCGTTTGTCTGCTAATTATCCCCCCTCTTAGAGGATGGGAATGGGAACACCTGACAATCAGGGGTTATTCACCGGACACTTTCATTGAGCACCATGTGGAAAAAATGCAGATTTCACTTATTAAAACCTTCTCATGGGCTTTTTTTAAAGTAGAGAATGGGATTTATCAGACAATTTTCAGAACCTGCACAATAGATGGGGAATTAAAATAATGGAGGGCAAATAATAGAAAACAGGTGTGATGGGAGACATCAGGCATTCGACAAGCACAGAGCAAAATGAGAGGAAATATGTTTATAATACAATAAGGAAACCAAAAAAAATAAAAAATAAACTCAACTGTAAAATGTCAGTGAATGGGCCCTCCTGCTATACAGCTGGAGACCATTATGGTATTTAGCAACGAATACACAAATAAGCTTAAAATGCACATTTGCCATACATTGGTGGGTGTATGTAGTTTGGGGAGAAAAAAAATCCCTTAATCTACCACTGAACCACTTCCACATTTGCAGGGGAATGTTGCAGCTTTCCAGGGCCCCGCTGCTCAGCTCTCCCTTTGCCCTGAGCTCTGCATGATGCTGCCCCTCTCCAGGTCTTTGGGATGGGTGAGCACATGGACTTGTTGCAGTGAGTCTACTGGATGTGCCCAGCAGCAAAGGGGAAAATTCATGTTTTCATAGCACAGAGCTACAGGGCAAAATAGTAAATTTGAGATGAAAGGAGACAGTCATAGTAGGGTTTGGATTGGTAGGGGCCTTAAAGATCACCTACATCCAACTCTGTGCCATAGGCAGGGACAACCTGAAACATCTGTCTCAGGTTTTAAGCCTAAGTCTGGCAGTACATAATACTTCTGTCCATGCCAGAGGTGGGTTTGGGATGCTGTTGGTGTTACACACATTCTGCCACTATGGTTTTGCAGTGCTCTGTGAAGCCCAGACAGGCAGGAGGGAGGCAAGTGAAATATCATTGTGGCCATTTCAGGGGCTGAAATGGACTTAGGGTTTGCAAGGCCCTCCCAGCCATCCTCCCCAGCTGTTAACTAGATCCAAGAAGAGCTTCCAGTTCGGTGTTTGGGGGACAGGAGAGAAGGCATGAACACCTCCATCCAGGGAGTAATGGAATAGTCTGCTGCTGCCAGAGGAGTGGAGAGGATTCCTCAGAGAGTCACTTTGGATCTCCAGCTGCAGTAATACATTGTTATGAATCTCTATCAGTGCACTTGTAGTGCAGCTGGAGAGTATGTCTGACATTGCCTCCAGTGACCTTTTCAATATAGTCCAAGTGCTGCAGAGCTGGTCTTTCAAGAGGAATTCAAATCGAATTTACTCAGGCAGAAAGGATTGGCCCGAGGATAGCCCTGCTACTGGCTCCTTGTCATTCTCATGGAAATTGCAATTCTTTATGCATGGTGCTTCTTCCTGCTGCAAATGTCTCCTTTCAAACATCAGGGACAGCCACTGTGCTTCTAATGGAGGGTTTGGAGTGGCCCAGCAGTGACAGGCAGTGTCAGGCATTGCAAGGGGTGCTGGTGGCAGCAGAAGTGAGAGGATGAAGGTGTGAACTTGAACACAACCTGTCGAAAGGTCGAGATGTGGCCACATGCGCTGGCACCCCAAATTAGCTGCTCCATGTCAAGCACCCACCATCGTGTTAAAAGGTGCAGCTCGTTGCCAGGGGATGGAATAGCTGAGATCTGTATAAACTTCAGGTGCAGGGAGAGAAATTCAGGAGAGAGAAATTAATTGAGGGCTTTGCAAGGTGAGAGAGCTGAGGAGCAACACTGGGTGTGTAACACTAATGGCCCTGGGCTGAGCTCTCTGCTCTTCTTGGGGCAAAGTGTTTGTATTTGGGAGGGGGAAATGTTGGTGTTTTCATGTACTTTCCTGGCACAGTATGATTACTTCATACGTGTTTGTAAGAGGTGCTTTAAAATGTAATTTCTTTGATTAATTTGGTGTCTGTATTTTCCCTGTTTTGTTCGCTCCAATTTATGACAAAATTGAACAAAGTGGGTAACAAAATATAGCCCTGTCAGGCTCCTGTCTTCACAGATATAAAGAAAAATGTGAAACTGTCAGGCACACAAATGTGCCAAACCCCAAGGAAAATTATTACATTTTGCTTGACATTTACTTTAATTTTACAAAATTCTGTAATACCATTATAAATAATAATAATAAAAAGCGGCATGGAAATATTGTTAAGTGTATTTATTTTCATTTGCTAGCTTGGTGATTAATGGGTTTGTTTTCTTTTTTTTTTTTCCTCTCTCTACATCAGAAGAGAGAGTGAGCACCTTGAGCTCAAGTGCTGCTGCGTGACCAGAGGGGTGGAGTGGAGAGAATTGGGGCATCCAAGGAAATGTGCCTGCTCATAAGAACAGGGCAAAGTAACAGGGGATGTCTCTTCTTCCTAAAGCTCTGCAAGCCCACTGTTTAGCCCCTGCAAAGGGCTCTCTAAGAGACACGTAGCTGGGTCAGATCAGTAACCACTAATGCCAATCCAAGAAAGCTGGTTTGTACCAGCTGAGGGTCTAACTGGAGGTGATCCAGTGGTGCTGTGTGGGAATGGGAGGCAGACACCCAAATTAGTGTGGGAAATGAGTAGTCTAATCCAAAGACTAGTAACAAAAGTAGAGAAAGAGTTGAGCCTGCATAAAAAAAGGCACAAGAGGGTGGGAGCCAGCAGCACTCAGCTTTCAAGAATGGGACGAGTAAAGGCTCTTTGAAAAACTCCACATTGGTGGTGCTGAGGACCTACTCCTGCCCACCCTGCTGGTGTGAGCATCACATTCTACCCTTCCCTTGAGACCAGGGCTGGCTCTTCGGGCCATCCCAGCCTTGAAACTCCTGTGAAGAAGCACACATGATAGGGACTGTAGCACAGTTTTTAATCAAGAGGCAGCTCTTCCATCTTGCTCTTTGGTGGAGCTCCAAAGGCCATCAGGGCTTGTTCTCCCCACTCACTTTCTTCTGAAAATCCCATGTTGCCCTCCCTGCCAAGCCTCAGTGTAGAGTCACACACCAAAGGAAATGGGAGAAGAAAACCACTTCAAGGCCTCAAGGTGACTTTTTCTCTGACAGATGAAGGCAAAGGAAAGTGTATGAAAATAATTGATGGGATTTAGCAAACTGGGCTGGCATCATTTACATACTGAACTGACAGAGTGAGCCCTTTCCACTATAAATAATGCCATAGAGTGACACAAAAAAGCCCTATTTATCTCAGAAGTTAAAAAGGTACCATCTGAGTGGACAGCCAGCTTCTGGACTCCCCAGGAAAATGTTTATATAGGAGTCATTGCATTAGATAAAGATATATAACCTGGCTGTTACAGACAAGGCTCTGTTAGTCAGTGAACTGCAGCACTCCAGGGATTCCCAGCCCATATTCGTGATCCCTGTGCTCACCCCAAGGGCTGATGCATAGCCTGGGACACAGCTCTAACCCACTGAAGTCTGAAAACCTCAGAGGGATTTGCGTGGTCAATATTTGTTACCTTTGCCCTTAGCACCCCCATAGTCTCTCATTTCCAAGGTGTTTGGGTTTCTTTAACAGCCTCCAGCTGTGCTGCATTTGGGGTTGAGCTGCTCCCCACTGCCCTCCCTGCTGCTCCCAGAAAACCACCCTCACCTGTTTTGGTCAGAAGAAGCTCAGTGTAAGTAGCTGTGCTTTAGTAAATCTGGCTTGTTTTGGAAAGAGTGGGTTAGGGAGTGCTCTGTGTGTTGGGATATCCAGGGGGTTGGTGCCCAACAGCAACTAAGGCTGGTGACCTTTGCATCTGAGCAAGCCCTTGTACAGCTCCCTCCCATTTGGTACCTGCTGGGGAGGTGCCTCGTGGCCCTTGTATTGCAAGGGAGGTTGTCACAGCACTGGCCCTCTAAGTACCAGGTGAGTTGCATCCCCTCATGTCCTTATATTGCTGAGCTGGTGGGAACAGACTTTGCTGAGGGGTGGGATGCTTCTAGAGGAAAAGGCTTTCCTCTTTGGTTAGAGGTTTTGGTGAGCTTGACTCTTTCAGCCTGTAGAGTTTAATTTGTTTTCATCTGGGAGGGATGGCTGCTATTGGGAACTAAGCCCTGGGGGAGCAGGGAGGCTCTAGTCACTCCAAACAAGCAAGAGAGCCCTTTCCTGGGGTTTCTAACAGCACACCTGTGCTGCCAAAGGCCATGCTGGTCCAATGGCCAGCAAACCTGGACCCCTTAATGCATATACTCGAGTGAGTACCACTACTCCTTCATGCAAACACCATCCATCTCCCCTCCCTCCGTGGCCACCTCAGGGCTGTGCTCTGCCAGAGGGTTTCCGTTCAACCTCTCCTTTATAAAGCCCTTCTGGGAAGCAAAATGTGCTGCCTGCTCAGGAAGAGGCGTTATAATGGGCAGGTACCTAGGGAGGAAGATGGATCACCGAGTCAGAAATCAATCGAGAGGTTGTGATGGCATCATAAATCAGGGGATGCTGAGTGTTAAAGAAACCCAACACTTGATTTATAACTTGGCACAAGCCATTTGTCGCCAGCCAAGATTTTCAGAAAGAGAAACATTTTTGTAAGCTTAATTTAACATTTTTTTCCAGTGTGCTGAGTGTTTCTGTAGGGTTTATCTTTTTTTCCCCCCACAGATAAAACTCAATTTGCAGATAAAAGCAGTCAAACGACATCCGAAGATTTTGTTTCCCTTTGAAAGGCTTCATGGGTTTGAGCTCTCTTTTTCCTAATCCAGGGTCATTCTTCTCTCAGCCTAGACTCCTTCCTGATGTCTTTTAATATTGAGCCTCACTGGGAGTTGGAGGCTTTTGCTGGTAGATGGCTGGTGCAAATCCAGCTCACGCTGCTGAAAAGTATTATCAGTTAATCACCGCTCTGCTGCTGATGTGAAGCTCATTTTGGTATCAGCAGCAGGTAGGCAGCTGCTTCACCTAGACCTGCCTCTGCCCTCCCTGTTAGATGTGTGTCTGAGGCAGCTGCAGGAGAGGTCAAGCAATTAACTGCAGTAACAAGGGCAATGGGATTTACCCAAAGCTGCAGTGGCTCAGGGGACAGGATGATTTTGTGCTGCCGAGACCGGGAACCTGCATCCCTAATGCATCAGACTGGCTCATCTGCTGCTGCACCTCAGCATCTCCATGAGGGCATCTCCTCTGTCATTCTGCCAGATGAAGTGCCATTAATATATTTTTCTTTTTTTTGTTGTTTTTTCTCTTTTAAATGAGGAATGAAAGTATTATTCTGGTGTGAGGTTTTTTTGAGAACTTAAAATTAAGCATCTGTTTAATTCTAAAGTGCTCTGAGCATCAGGCTTGGTGGACAGTGCTGTTCCCAAAGTACTTACCTTTTTTTCTATTATTCTATAGTTTGTTTAATTTTGGACTTGATTTCTTTGGGTGCCTTAAACCAAGGTGGGAAAGCACAGGGGATGAGGGCTTCTCTGCAGTTTTCTGTTTTCACTGGTGTCACTGTGTGTATATATGGCTTATATGTTGGATGTGTGCTTAAATGTGGAGTACCCTGAGACTGTGTATTCATGGCTGAGGGGACCAGACACAACTCCCCAGCTGCCTGTTGGTATTTCTGGGAAGGCTGAGGAGATACCTGCTGGTCCCATGGCAAGGGGAGTGAAGAGAAGGCTGCTGCTTATGCCTGGTCATGGAGAGTTCCAAGGAGCTCCTCCAAACCACCTCTGCTGAGGTGCAGAGCAAGCCCAGGTGTTGGGCCTGGGCCTTCTCGTTGTAGGTTGTGTATCCACATTGCTGCTATTGGTGGATGTTTGCAGAAGCCCAGTTCTTGCCTGATGGAGAGAAAGGCACCATTTTCAGCTTCCCAGGGAAGAGCTGAGCTGAGGAGGCCATGGCAAGGGGGTTGGATTTAAAGATGGAGAAAATTCTTTCTCTGAGTCCCTCTCTGAGACTGAGTGTTTTCCTGTCACTTTGACTTTCTCTAACTCAGTCCAGACTTGCTGAGCAATCTGCAAACCTCAGGGAAGCTCTTTGGCAAAGCCAATGTGCCTTTTCCCTGGTTTCAGATTTCATGTAAGAAAACATTCAGCCCCTTCATCTACATGGTTCTTGTTTCAGCTGAGTTAAAATAATGACCAATTTGTACAAGCCAGAACCACAGGATCACTCCAGCACTTTCATTAGCACTATTTGTCCATCCCACAAACATGGATTTGACCACAATATAAGGAAGATATGAAGCCGTTGGAGTGTCCAAAGGAGGGCAACAAAGATGGGGAAGGGCCTCGATTTGAAGCCGTGGGAGGACACTGAGGGCACTTGGTGTGTCCAGCTGGAGCAGAGGAGACTGAGGGGAGACCTCAGTGCAGTTCCACCTTCCTGGGCAGGGGCAGAGGAGGGGCAGGGACTGAGCTCTGCTCTGGGGGGACCAGGGACAGCAGCCAGGGAATGGCTGGAGCTGTGTCAGGGCAGGCTCAGGTTGGATCTCAGGCAAAGGTTCTTCCCCCAGAGGCTGGTTGGGCACTGCCCAGGCTCCCCAGGGCAGTGGGCACAGCCCCAAGGCTGCCAGAGCTCAGGGAGGGTTTGGGCAATGCTCTCAGGCACATGGTGCAACATCTTGGAGATATCTTGGGGATGTGCAGAGCTGAGAGTTGGACTCAGTGATCCTTGTGGTCCCCTTCCAACTTGGAATATTCTGATTCTGTGATATTTGTGCTTCTTAATTGGAAATATTTGTCAGTGCAAAGCATCACACACGAGGTCATGGTGGGTGCACACTCCGCTTGTGACTGGTCTCAGACCTGTGTGTGGTTCTGGCAGATCCATTCTAAGCCACAGGAAGATAACAAGAAATAAATTTTTATTCACAAAACAATAAAAAGTGACACCTACATGGTTCCTTTTGCTCATGGGAGGGTCTGTTTTACAATAACAATAACATATTTGTGGTGAAGCATGAGGCCAAAGATGTCTGCAGTGCACTCTGCAATTGCTGTCACCTTCTTGGTGAAGGTGGGTTTGGCAGAGGTCTGTGGTGATGTTCAGATGAGCTCCTCTGCAGCAGAAGCCAGGAGCAAGATCAGGACAAGCAGAGCATCCACGTGGGCTTGCATAGAGGTTCTGAGCAGGAGGCTCAGCAGTGCATCTCTTGCTACTCCACTGAGCAGGTCTGTGATGTGCTCAGTGCCTGCTGGGTGTGTAGGGCAAGATGCTCCTGCTCCAGCAGCTGAGAGTTTCCCACTCCTGTGCAGGATGAGCAAGGCTGACCTGGAATGGGTCCTGTGGGAGTCCCCCGGGAGCTGGGGGGATCCTCAATCCCAACTCCCTGCACACATCTCCCATCTGTTTGTCCCTTCTGCCTCTGGGGATGCCTTTCCCCAGCCAACACAGGACTTTAATTTCTGCTGATACAGATAGAGGATCGAAGGGCTTCTGTGTCCCTCCCAGCCCAAGTCCTTCCCTCCTCCCTCCAGAAAAAGCCTTTTGAAGACAAACAGGGTCTCTCTGTGCTGCAGAGCAGCCCTGGCTCTCGCAGTGGTGAGGGGAGCACTGTCCCAAGCCAGAGAAGCCATTCATCTGCAAGGCCCTTTCTTCCTTCCCCTTTGTGGAATCATGGATTCTGCTGGCCCAGGTCAATGGCAGCCTGACTTCCTACATTGGCACTTGGCAGTTTCAGGCTTGGTGGGCTCCAATTTAATTTTAAAGACCCCTTCTGCCTGCCCTTACAATTGAAAGGCGGGCTTGTAGTGCAGTGAGGATCCTAAATGGGTCAGCCCAGCAGGCGGGCTCCAAAAACAAACCTCGTTAGCGCCAGACCACTGAACCATATAGTGTGAGCTGACAGTGCCTCTGTGCCTGCTGACTGACCACACAGGCACAGGGTCTTAAAGGAACAGCTGGGGCTGCCCGTGCCAGGGCTGCCAGGACGGATGGTGCAGTTGTCTCTGTCTGGGAGGGAGGCTGAGGGGTAGGGGGCTCACCTGAAGTGGTTCCGTTTCAATTGGGAAGCTCCAGCCAGTGTAGATCTGCTCTGGGAGGAAAGAGGCTAAGAGGCAACCTCCTTGCTGCCTGCATCTTCCCAAAAAGGGATGTGAAGAGGGAGAAGCTGAGCTCTTCTCCCTGATATCCAGGGATAGGAGGTGTGGGAATGGTTCAAAGCTGTCAGGAGAGGTTTAGACTGAATGCTGGAAAGCATTGCCTTGCCGAGAGGGTGGTCACACCCTGGAACAGGTTTCCTCCACCGGTGGTGGATGTCCTGAGTCTTTCAGTGTTTGTGAGGCATTTGGACAATGCCCTTAACAACGTGCTTCAACTTTTGGTCAGCCCTGAAGTGGTCAGGCAGTTGTACTACATTGTCATTGTACATCCTTTCCAACTGAAAATTTCTGTTCTATTCTTTCTACTTGCTAAACTTTCCTCTGGGCCACTCTGAGTCCCACAAAAGGTGACCTTACTTTAGGGTTTGTTTTGGAGGGTTTTTGCTTTCACATAGGCCCAAAAGGAGGGCATGGAAGCACCACCACACTAGCTGCTTTTCTTCCTGGTTTTTTTGTGCATCTGTATGACTTTGGATTATCGATGGGGAGGCATGAACATATTATTCACAGACCCTTAGGATCGACAATATGTCAATTTATTATTTAAATCAGTTAACTTTTATACGGTTTAGTTTGCTCAGGGTACATGCTCACAATAAGATGATTGGATAGCTCAGTCTGTGCACGCGTCTCATATCTCCAGTTCATGGGACCTGATGTTCTGTCCACGCGATCTGAAATCATCCTTGGCATAGAAACCTCTTTCTAATTAATCTGCTTTTAGGGTTTTACTAAATTTGCAGGTGTTTCATTATCTTCAGTTTCTCAAGGTTTTCTTTCTATAAACATATTATGTTCTCAAACCTTATAATTAGACACACAGCTAACAAGTATAAGCATCACATATTTTCACACAGTCTATAAGTATAAACAATATATGCCGGTCACTTCCATGGCAAGCAAGGCCTACAGAGTGCAGGAAAAACTGTTCAGAGAAATCTCTCTGTCCTGGCGACATTGGATTGAGTTGCTCTTGTTGGCATGTCCTGGAGGGATGTGCAGTGGGGTCCTGCCACTCCATAGCCTGGGCTGTGGGTACAGAGCTGTGCTAGAGAGTGTGTCCATCCCCCAGCAAGAAGAAATAAAAAAAATATGGAACTCAAATATCCTCCACTTACAAATGGTGCCTATGGTCCATTTAGTTTCATATACACAAAGTAATATTGTTCATAGGCAAAAATCCCGTGAGCCTCCTGGAATACAGAGAGGATTGGTGTTGCTTAGTTACCAGCAGTACGCTGACATGCTGAGATAAATCAATACAGCTCCAAATATTAAAGCTGTTAAAATAAAATCAAAGCTGTGTCCATAATCCCCAGTGCTTCCTCTTTACCTTGGAACAAACATGGCATTTCACTGGAGGTGCACAGGAGGCAATGATGCACCCAGTTACTGCACAGGCTGCTGCTCCCTCTTTTCCTTCTTTATTTTCCATTCCTTGGCTTAAAAGTGAGAATAGGCTCCCAAAGGAGAGAGCAGGATGGAAGGAGTGGACAACAGAGCTTTGTAAGGGATGTGGAGGTGAGAGTGAAGTGTAGCTGCTCCAAGCTGTGACACTGTTGTGAGGCCCTTTGGGTGCCCGTCCTTCCCGAAGGGTGTCCAGCTCAGACACGTGGCAGCAGCAGCTCTTGTATTCTGGGGCCTCGTGAGGTTTGCCCTGGGCAAGGTGCTCTGGGCTAGACCTGAAAGGACCACAGAGCCTTGAGCAGAATCATGGCATGTCCTGACAGTCAGACAGTCTGCTGAGAAATGGGGAGGGGGAAATACCTGTAAAAATACCAGAACAGCCTGTTTACCCAGGGAAGTGCTTCAGCTGCCAAGATCCCAAGGGGTGAACATGTGAGTGGGACAGTATCGACCTTGGAGAGGAGATAAACACCTTTAGTGTTTAAGTTCTGCTCTTAGTTAAATAGGAAAGTGAGGAAACCATGTTCCAGAGATTGAAAAAGAACCAGGAGAGCCCAGGAAAGGAGTAACCCCTTTGGCTCATTTACTAGAGTGAATAAAATTGGTGATGATTGACCTAACTTGTTTATATAAATTAATTTGCTGAGGCTGATTTTTCTCACAGATGAGAACGGGAATGGTATGGGAAGGTCTTGCTCCAGAGTCAAATGCTGGCAATGTCCTGTGCCCAGAGGAGTGGGGTGGGCTGCCTGGATCAGGTCTCTGGGCTTCATAATCCCAGAGAACTGGAGCTCGGGTTCTGAAATGCAGATTTAAAACAGTCAGAGACCTTGGTGCATGGGCACAGTGCTGAAATAAGTCACTTACTGGTGCCTGAGAGTGGGTTTAAGCTGTCTATATAGACACAGCCCTCAGAATTTGTGTGACAGTAATACCTAGAGAAATCTGCCAGGATTAGATCACTTATATTAGATTTGGTAGATATGCGTGTACAGCCTCCTCTCCCAAAAGATTGTAATGTAAGTAGACAAGTGAAATAGTGGTGAGAAAAAAGGCTGTAACCTCACTCCAGCTTGTAGAAGGCAAACGAGAGCACAGCATGGCTCAGTCACTTGCCCACAGGGACAAAAAAAAAAACCAAATGTAGCTGAGCTGGGAATGGAACCCAGATTTTCTAAATTCCAGCCCCAGCAAGTGCTGGAAAAGCCAGGACAGTTGAGGAGGCCGAGTTGATCCTTTGCTGGCACCGATCCTGCCGGTCCCTGCAGCTGCCGGGCTGGGACAGCTCGGGACGAAGGGCCAGCCCTGGCAGGGTGTCAGTACCTGCTCCCAGCAGCTCATGAGATGTGTCAGACCTGGTGCTGTTCTCTGGCAGCCTCACTGTGCCAGCAAGGAGGTGGCACCTCCATCCGTGCCTCTTGGCACAGAGGAGGAACTGCAAGTCCTGGCTCCTCCGTGGGCTCCCTGCCTGCAGCAGCTGGAAGAGGGCTAAGGGTAACTTGGGAGGGGCAACCACCCCTGACAGGGAGAGAGGCAAGGCTGGAGGATGGTTTGAAGGTGTCTGCTATGGTTTGTGCATCAAGCTGCCCTTCATGGGAGCCAATCTCACCACACTGTTGGAGTAGAGTAGGAGCTCCCCGTCATGGGTGCCCTTTGCAGCCCCTGTGCCTCGGTGGCCCAGCCCTGCCAGGTGATGGCACCCAGCCCTGATGGTGCTCTGGTGTGAGCGGTGCTCCTGAGGAGTTGCTGGAAACAGATCTGGGGGATTTCCAGGCTCGCAGGGAAAGCTCATGCTTTCATGATTCCTTTCCCCCTCCCAGGGACCTGGGAGATCACAGGCAATCAGGAGAGTATTGGCAAGAAGGGAATAGCCATGAATGAGGTAGCAAACAGCCCAGCAGTACCTCCAGCCATAAGGTATCTCCATCAGTCTGAAAGGGACACTGGGACTTGTCTCAATCATCCTGGAGAATTTTTATTATAGGGCTGGTAAGAGGAGAGGGAGGGATGCAGCTCTGGGAAGCCTTGGTTCAGTGGACTGTTCCCTGGCTCCTCAATATCCCTGCCCTTCATTTGTCTACCCTCTGTGAAACAGAATATTCAGAATTGCCAAATCCTTGAGGTTTTCACCAGCTCTATGGATGCTTGGAAAGCATGGATTTCTTGGTGGGTTTTTCTTTAAGAAGTTCTGAAAAACAATCTCCCCTTTGTTTTCCTTTCTACTAGAAAACTGGAAAGTTAGCAGTCTCTGGCTATAATCTGCACCAGCTGACATTTTGTGGATAAATTTGGTCCTTGCACTTTTCCCTGCACACACCTCTTGGAAGAAACCAGGTCATTGTAATACAGTTAGTGTGGCACTGAAAAGAGAGGAGAAGTAATAAAATGTGCAGGCGGGCACAGCTGGGCAGACTGTGATCCTCATTCCAAGGAAGGAAGTGTCCAAGGCCAGGTTGGACAGGGCTTGGACAACATGGTCTAATGGAAGCTGATCCTGCCCACAGCAGGAGGGTGGAACAAGATGATCTTGAAGGTCCCTTCCAATCCAGATCTTTCTGTCATTCGTATGTATATTTTAAATTATTTTGTTGAGCTATGGTTAAGTCTCCAGACACCTTTCGTTTTTCCTTTTCATCTGCTCTGTGAGAAGCCACTCTAGTGGAGGCCTCTTTGGAGCGAATTGCCAGGCAGAAGAATTCAGGTGATCATTGTCCAAACTGAGGTGAGAAAATACATTTGCAGGGAGAGCAGCCAGCAGGGATTAGCAGGCAGTGGGGTGGAATGCGAGTGGAGAAATGATTACAGGCTGATAAAGACAGATGTAAGGCATAAACAGCTGAAATTTGACTTAAATATTTATAAGAACCCAGGGGTCTCTTACAAATGTTATGTTTGGGAAGGAGATAGAGTGATTTATAGCTGCTGTTAACACTGCTCCCTCTGCTTTCATCACTCCATGCTCTGAGCTAACCTGGTTGTCCCACAGTCCAGGTATAACCTAAAGTCACACAAACACTGCACAGCACACAGTGTTGTCCTGGAGGGGACACTGTGTGAGCATCTCTGAGCCCCTCAGCTCCTCCAGCAGAAGATGCTCCAAGGGCTGGAGCCCCTCTGCTCTGGATCCAGGCTGGGAGAGCTGGGGGTGTTCCCCTGGAGAAGAGAAGGCTCCAGGGAGAGCTGAGATCCCCTTGCAGGGCCTAAAGGGGCTCCAGGAGAGCGGGAGAGGGACTTGGGACAAGGGATGGAGGGACAGGACAAGGGGGAATGGCTTCCCACTGCCAGAGGGCAGGGTGAGATGGGATATTGAGAAGGAATTCTTCCCTGTGAGGGTGGGGAGGCCCTGGCACAGGTTGCCCAGAGAAACTGTGGCTGGCCCTGGATCCCTGGAAGTGTCCAAGGCCAGGCTGGACGGGGCTTGGAGGAACCTGGTCTAGTGGAAGGTGTCCCTGCCCATGGCAGGGGGTTGGAACTTGATGAGCTTTGAGGTCTCTTCCAACCTAAACCATTCTAGGATTTTGTGGTCCCTGTGCTGTGCATCCAGCACTGTGGGTCTGTGCCCGTGGGGGGCTGGGGAGGGGTTACACTGTGTTTCACCAGGAGCCTTGGCTGTGTTTGCTGACAGCACTTCTAGTTTCATTCTGCTGTAACAGCAGGTTCTAGTGGAACACTCCTGGCTGGAGGTTGGAAAGAAGGTGCCTCTGTCCCAGCCAAGCCACTCTCCTCTCGTGTGTCCTGCTAAAGCTTGGGGCAGCTTGTGGTGTGGGGAAAGTGACCATGGCTCTGCTTCCTGCCAGTACAGGGAGAGCTTCATCCCAGTCCTGTGAACAGGGCAGGACCCCGAGCACGGAGGTGTGGGGAGCAGAGGAGATGGCACCAGGAGTGGGCAACCCAGGGGGAACAGGCAGGTTCAGCAGAAAGGAGCAAAGGTGGTGCAGGGCTTGTGAGAGAGACTTGGGGGACAAAGAATGAGGGGTGGAAGACAGGACTGGGCTCCCCAAGCTGGTCATGAAGAGCAGAGGGACAAGCACCAGGCGGGGAGGTGGGACTGGTGGGGAGGAGGACTTGTTCCTTCTTGCAGTCCAGTGTCTGTTCACTGCACCCAGCATTTGTAGTGGCAAACAGCACCCCACTGGAGATGGAACCCCACTGACAGTAGCTCAGGGCACAGGTTTGTCCCCACACCTTCAGGCTGTGTCCCCACATGGGTGTGGGGTGTGACCTCCAAAGACAAACACTCCCACTTGCTAAACAGAGAAGAAAGAGCTGCTATTAATTATTAATGAAATCTCACATACAGCATTAGAGACACGGGCAATTCTTTTTGGCAAGTGTAATGTAAAAATTAATTGAATAATCATTCCATGTAAATAGATTTAGATAAGCTTCTCTTCTCTTCCCTTTTTTTTTTTTCCCTTTCTCTCCTTCTCCCTCCCCCCTCATACGTTCCACTTTTCAATACAGAAACACTGTGATATATTGCTTGGAATACTGTTATAATTCAGAGCATCCTGTGGCGAGCAGTGGCTGTACTGGCTGGGGCCATCAAGTCCCTTGGGTCCAGACAACCTTATTTAGGGGATGCAGAGTAGCATGAAGGGAAAAAAAGGCTGTTAGCATTTACTGCTATTAGGAACACTTCAAAAGAAACCAAAATGCTTGATTTATAGGGTGTTGTTTTATTAATGGCTTAGAGGGCCTGATCCTGTTAATGTCTATGAGTAATTCCAGTTTTAAGGGGTTGTTGCCTGGTGGTTGTCCCTGGGAGCCCACGGGGACCCTGTCCAGGCCCCATCTGTGTTTGGGACCATGTGGCTGTGGAACAACCCCCTGCCCTGCTGCAGTGGCCTGGTGTTTGAGAGATGCTGCTCATGCCATCACCGTTCTGAGGTTGCTCAGGTGCCTGTCAACTTCACACTTTAAACATTTGTGTTGGAGTGGGAGAAAGCATGACAATCCTTCCAAATTTTCTTTTCTCTTTTCACTTTAGGGAGTTTTTTAACATTTCCTGAGGAGTGAGCCTGTATGTGACCCTTGGGCAGGGTTGGACATCCCTATAAGTTCCCTGGGGGCTGCACTGCCAAGAGCTGTGGGAGGGATGTGGAGCAGCCAGGCTCAGTGCAGCCCTTCCCAGCCACCCCAAACAGAGGCAGGACCAAACCACTGATTTCCTCCCAAATGCCAGAGCCTGGGGCTTTGCTGTCTCCTGTGAAACCAGTGAAGAAACCCCTTGTTGTGCTGTACTCTGGTTCCCACATCCCACTGGAAGCAGTCTGTTTTTTTCTCCCTTCTGTATTTCAGTGAAAAATACTTTCCATTAAATTTTATCTTGGAGAATCTTCTTTGGGATTTCCAGCTCTTACTCCCTAACATGGAATATTTATAGACATCTTTTTTGGCTCTATCCATGAAACTGCTCAATTCTCATTGCTCTGCAAACTGGCATAACTTTAAGGAAGAACCAAGAAAGAATATCTTTTCATAGGAATTTCTTATGGCTTTTAAAATTAACAATCAAAAATACACACCAAAATAACCAATCCATCCAAACCACCTTTTCCCCCTCCTCTGTAGGGTCCTGAGTGCTCACAGATGCCCAGCAGCATCTCAGCATTCCCCCTCAGGGAAGGGATTCAGAACTAGATTGTGATGAGCCTGTTCAACATCAGCATGGGTTCAGCAGGACACATCCACTTTCTGCATTTTGAAGCTTAAAATGGCCAAATTCCTTGAGCTGTGATCTGCCCCATATTTAAGATGATGTAGATAAATTTTAACTCTGCTGACTTTGCAGGAGTCATAGTGTGATAGCATTCCTTGAATACATATTACAGTTTGACCATGTGTCTTTTTCAGGTCCTCATCTCACCTGACAGTGAATTTTCATCTTTCTTATTGTTCCCTGTAGTTACAATTATGTTCAAACAGTGTCTTATCATCAAATCGACCTACACTGAACCAGGCAGTTGCCTGCTTTTACGCTTTTTTGCACTTACTCAGCTGCTGCATCACTCTGTCTGCAAACCAAAGCAAAAAGAGGGAGAAATAGAAATTATCTGTTGAAATGGAGCAAGTGCCTTGCTGCTGCTTGCCCTGCCAGGAGTTTCCATGAGTTTCCACACTTGAAGTTTCTGAGTTTCTTTTGCTTTAAATGACATCTGAGTGTGTAACTGCCCCCTAAAATGACATGAGCCCAACTTATTGCTACCCTGGGATCTAACCAAGCTGAATATTGTGGGCCGTGGACCCAAGGCAGCTCAGTGGGGTGTCAGAGATGAGAAACAGGAGCTGGCTCTTTCTCAGTCTTACAGGTCTGGCTAAATATCTCTAACTCTTCTCTGGGGTATCTACTTCAATTGCCAAACCAAAACAATTAAGGTTGTTCCTCGTTTGCGGAACACACACATGCCCCTGTGCCCCCTGCCCGTCTGCTGAGCTGTAAAGAAGTTGCTTTGAGAGCTAGAGCAGACCTGTCGCTCAGTGGGAGTCAGTGAGCAGTTGCCATTTCCCCAAAACTCCCCCTGTTCAGCCATTTTATAACCTGGGTCTTCTAGTTCACAGTGGCATGAAGCTCAGCGTGTAATTGTCTGGTGTGATTCAGTCTAAAATCAGCAAAACTTAGTTCCTGTAGGGTTTTTTCCCCCACCTTCAAATATCCCTAGTGTTACTGAGGCCATCTCAGGCTCATTACCTGCTGGGATTTGGCTCAAATGCCTGTGGAAGGGGGTAAAAGTCCTCGGCCCACAGCAAAACCACGTTTTCTGCTGGGGCTGGTGCTCAGCAGCGTCCGAGCACGATCCCCTTCCCGCAGCCAAGTCTTGGGACTAATTTGTTCCAATTAAACCAGTAACTCCAGATGAAAACCAGAAGAAACACACCAGTATAAAACAGGGTCAAAGGCGAGATGACAGTCTGCTCCCACAGACACCGCTGTTCTTTTTCCACTGATGTTTTATTGCCCTCTCACATAAATCAGGTCTTTCATGGTTTTTAAGGTTTCGTTCCATGTGGCTACCCTCTGCTAAAGTGTCCATTATCAGGTTTCAGGGCTCTTTTTAAACCTTTAATTAAAATAGGAGTGAGTAATCTATTAACAATGTAACAGTGGTCTTTTTATTTTTTTTTCTTTTTCTTTCTTTTTCCCCCCCTTTCCCCTCCTCCCTGCAAAAGAGCCAGCTGAGCCCAACCCCTGTTCTTCTGTATGGCCTGGCAGCCACACAGGACTGCTCTTACTGGGTTTATAATTTGGTGACCTGCAGCTTCAGACAGCCCAGGTCTCCCAGGATGTGCAGCACAGACGAAGGAGGGCTGAGCTGGACACACCCACAGGAGATGGATGCCTTTGAGACTCGACTCTTGCATCTCCCCAGGAAAAGATTGTGAGAAAGGGGCATTCTGTGGGGAAAGGGGAAGCTTTAAGGGCTGTCTGCTGGGCAAAGCCTTTATCTCATGGTAGGGGTGACCCTCACCGTGTTGATGTTGTTCCTGCCTGCCTCATCTTTGTGAAAGATCCTCATGGACAATACCCCAAATCCAGGCAATCTTTCCAAGAGCATTCAGCTCCTGCCTGTGCTGCCAGAGAGCGCTTTGGAAAGAGGATATTGAGGCCATCATCACCTGGATGCTGCTGGGAGGGCTTGGGGTTTGTTCTAACATCCAGGTTTCATCCTGACCCAGGTCAGGGTCCTGCAAAATAAGCTCAAAGTCTTGTTCACAAATACCAGAGGGGAGATTATATCTACATCTTTTTAGGAATCTGGGCTAGGTGAATTTTGCTTTCTCCCAGAATTGCCAGTCCTCAAGCTGACCTGTAGCAAACATCATATCTCTAAGTACATGTTGCTAAATAGTTTTCTTGAGTCTCTGTGTTACTATTATCTCTGTCATAAAATAAGTATATTAGCCCAGCTCATGAGACTGCACTGTAGAAGACTGATTAAAATCTTCACATAAAAAGCACTAGACTTGCATAAAGTATTTCTGTGAAGATAGTAAGAGTCAAGTCCTTACCTGACCAAAGCTCTTTTGCTTTGTTAGAGTCAGTGGATTTGTCACTCAAAAAACCCCAAAACCAAAAAACCCCCTAAAAATATTGAGTCTGGGGTGAGCACGAGAAGCTCCTTGGTGCAAGCGGGGGCTGCTCCCCTCCTTGGTCCTTCCCCGTGCCCAAAGCCTCGTGCCCTGAGCCACACACTTCCCCAGGAGCCCGCAAGGTGAGGCAGAGGACGCTGCAGCTGGATTGCCACATCATTTTTCCAAGGTTGTTTATTTATCAGACATCTGCCTCTGGTATAATTAGTGTCACCCTCTGCCTGTGCTCCTGCAGAGGAATGGGCTCAGTCACGTGCTGGGGAAGCTGTGAGTTGAAAGTCTCAGCACATGGGAGTGAATAATGAAACAAGTGGGTACCTCTTCCCCTCCATGGTGGGGTCTGTGGGGGTTGCTGAGTTCTGTGGGCAGCTTTGTCCCCCAAATATGTTGCTGCTGTTGTCTTCTCGTGGGAATCTCCCAAAGGCAATTGACAGTTCATGGTGGGAGATGAAGTGCAGATGCTGCTTCGAGAGAAATGATGAAAAAGTCCATCTCAGTAAGGATGAGGAGGGTCTTGGATCATCTTGCATTGACTCTGCTGTAGCTCCTGTCATTTCCAGAGTCCCTCCAGCTCTGCAGCCCTCTGTGATTTTGTGTAAAAGAAACTAGGAAAGGCTCAGTACACAGATATGAAATGTTGGTACCAGAGATGTGGGAAACCTGAGCTGCTGCTGCTGTTGGGCACAGCCAAGTAACAGTGCTATGGGTGCTGAGCTGCCAGTGGCAGGAGGTGCTGCAGAGCTCGTGGCCCTACAGCCTGTTCCCAAGGAGGCTTACGAGATCTGGGGGTAACTACAATGTGTTTAGGAGTGGAACATGAGAGACAGATGGCTGTGGTGGTGCTGGCAGTGGGCAAAGTTCAGATCACCTTTATGGACTGAGAGACAGGTGAGGGAGAAGTGAAAACACCAAAGCTGTGATTGCCTGGTGCATCCCTGTCTCCTTTCTGTTGTTTGGTTTGTAGTTTTTAGCAGCTCTATACTGAATTTGGCAGAACTTCCCGCATCCACCTCTGCAGGGTCGGTTGTGCAGTTTGGCAACTCATTTTCTGTTTTCCTTTGGGAATTTGCATTTTGTCTTAGGGCTCCCCAGGGTCTGTAATTCCTTGCAGGACGGTAGGGCAGTTGGCATCTTGCCAGCACAGCACACAGAACTCTCACAGGTGTCCCTGGGCAGAGCTGCCAGCACAGCAGGAGGGTGAGATGCAGGCGTGTGGCTCGGAGGTGTCTGCTGGGAGGAGGGAACATGATATTTCAAGTCCATTGATTCCTGAAGGGCCATCTCCCTGACACTGATGGGAGAGGTTTAGCTTCAAATTAATCCAAGCTTTGGATCAATGGGGAAAGATCAATGAGTTCAGGATAAACCATCCTGTAACAGCTACAAGCTGGTTCACTGCACGACAAGATGAGCTTGCTTCAGCTGCTGGAGGCATGAGAGTATGTGAAGCTCTATGGATTTGGGGATGGACATGGTGGGACCCCCATAAGTCTGGCATGGAGAGGCAGACCAGAGCTCTCACAGATGGGGCAGGCTGGTTTTCATAGTCATAGAACGATTTGGGTTGGAAGGGACCTTAAAGACCATCTAGTTCTCCCCCCCCTCTGCCATGGGCAGGGACACCTCCCACTAGACCTGGTTGCTCCAAGTCTCATCCAGTCCGGCCTTGAGCACTTCCAGGGATGTGTTCCTGTTTTGCATGGGGACTTGTGCTGAGGCTTGTCAGTTTGGCACTGGGTGCCCAAGAGCAGATCTGCAGCATGAATGTCCTTCCTAGAGGTATTTCTGTGGATGTGGGAGAAGGACCAACCCAGTTTATTATGGGGGATTAGAGCTATTAATGTAGGTTGCCATGGTGAGTAATTAAAATCTTCCCACACGTCCCACTCCTGCAGCTCAGCAGGTGCCCTGCACAGCAGATGTTGTGCACACCACATGCACAGGAGCAGCTTTTGTGCACAGGAGAAACCCACGACATGGTTTCACCTCTAGTTGTCTTGGTCAATGAAGTGGTCCCTGACTTGATCTTAAATAATGCTTTTAATGCTGTTTTGCACAACACGGAGGAGCTGCAGGGTACAGACTGTAATCCATGGATGCTTACTGTCTTTGAGAATGTCTTGTATTCTTCATAACTGTTCTAAAATGCATCAGATAATTGCATTAAAGAAATAAAACCTCTGAGGATGGCTGTGTGCCTTGTCTGGTACCAAGCAGAGATTGGGAGCTGTCAGTTCTGCGGCGTAGCCTCAGTTATCTGAGTAGGTGTTTAACACAGCTCCCAAATCCTGCAGATCCCAAATCCGTTCAGCCTCAGTGCTGGGTCTCCCCTGTAACACCGGAGTATAAATTGTATTAAGATTTCCTTCCTTTGCTTTGGGATGTCTGTGGGAATCCCTGTGATGAGAGGCGTTGAGGTCAGAGCTCTGTGTGCTGGAGGCAGATCTGTTCTTGGGTCCATGGATATGGGGCATCCAGCCAACCCAGAGCTGAAAGATGATCAGTTCATCCCCAAATAGAAAACACAAGGTCTGTCGTGTCCCAGTTCTGGCTTTACTGTGGCTTACCAGACTGCTTCTTGCTGGGATTCTCCATTTCAGCCCTGGAAAAAACCCAAACCGAGCATCCGACTTTGCTTTTTTTCCTCCCTGGATTTCTTTGCAGTGCCTCTATCATAATTGTTTAAAGGGGTTAGGAAGAACCATGGACAATTGCTCCTGTGCTTCTCAAGGGAAATCTTTGTACTGAACTTTGTGCAACCTCTCCTCCTTCCTTGTTCCTCTCTGAAAAGCAGGTTGGGAGCCCAGCTTAGGTCAGAAAGCTGGAGATCCACATCCAGTGAGTTGGCCACTGGTGCAGCAGCTGGCAATCCCAAAATTTAGAGAGGAGGGAGCTGGTGGGACTAAGGGGAGAAAACCACTGTCCCATCACCCCAGTGCACCCCTCATGCTGGGCTGGGGCTGGGGCGAGTCCTTCCAAGGGATCAATTCTCAACAGAACAAAAGCAAAGCAGGAGCAAAGTGCAATGATCATGTGAGAGAAGAGAAACTTGAGAAGTACACCACAGGTTCACTTAACTCCTGCTTGGTCGATAAGCTGCTTATTGAAAGGCATTATTCTTCTGTTCCTGATTCCCAGAAGTGCCTGAGCTGCCTGGAAGGCCATAACCAAACGGGCTGTGTCCTCGGCTGCCATTGATTTTAATGGAGGAAGACAGAGCCCTGCGTAATAAAGTGTAAATGATGATTCCCCCAAAATGAATAGCACAATGGTATGACAAAAGTGGTGATTATCATGGAGTTATTTCGGATTCTTGTCTTTGCACACTGAGTGTCTGGCTGGCTCCTTGACAGCCTTGTCCTATTGCATGGCTGTGGTGCTAATTTAGGGCTATAACCAAAGCAACTGTGCTGAAAGGTGGGCTGATCCTCACCCAGAGGGAAAAAATAAATAATTGAATTTTTCTTTCATTACTCTAATATCCTGCTACTTAGACTATCCACAGTTTAGGAGCAGGTATTTCCTTTTTCACTCAGTTATTTAAAACAAGAGCTCCTGTTAAGCAGTGTGAAATACAGATTTCTTTTGAATTTACTGGCTGAACAAAACATAATGCTTTGGATGAACATTTTTTTTCTCCCGAGTGAATGAAAAAAAGTTAGTTACCAAAAATGCCTCATTCAACAACAAATTACGTGGGGAATGGAAGGGAACAGCAGTGAGAACATCTATGCTTTTAAGTTAAATTCAGGTACATATAAAAGAAGAACAACTAAAAACATTGTGCCTAGAAAGTATTTGAACTGAGCAGTGGGTCTAAGGGTGATTTTCTGTTGATGTTGGCATAAATTTTTAGATTTCAACATTACCAAACTTAATATTTTTTTTGCCAATAGGTCCTTTACCCAAGATAATTTGCATGGCCTTAGCCATAATATAACAAATACTAAAAACTAATTTTAAAAACCAATGTCACTTTCTAGAAGTAAAATCTCAAGTATTATATGGTTTATATATAAGACCAGATGAGTTCTGTTTTCAAGGATAGTTGGGGGGCTCTTTTATTTTGGCATCTTGTTTCAAAATGAGCTTGAATAGAAAGAATAGAAAGATGCATGCCTAATTCAGCCAAATGCAGCAGCAGAAAAAAAAAGGTATTATTCTAACTCAGTAGTTCCCATAGCCCAGCCTATGGCTGTTATTTGCCACAGAGCTGTAAAATGGGCTGTGAAGCAAGGAAAATGTGCCCAAGACACTGTGACGTGCAGGAGCCCTGCCCTGTGTGGGAATGGAGGTGGTGCTGAACCCCTTGTTGGTTGTGCTGTGCTGGTGCCTCAGAAATCCCCATTTCACAGCAGTGCATTGGCCATCAGAGCTGCATCTGCTGTTATGAAATCCAGGAGGATTTTATAACATCCCCTTGCAAGCCCACATTAGTATTTGCCATGGCCTGACCCTGAATGCAGTTGAGTTGAGGGAAGGGCTCCATCCTTGAGCAGGTGTGGGTGAATCCTTGTAACTGGAGAGCTGCATCCAGGCCTGGGGTCCTCAGCATGAGACATGGACCTGTTGGAATGGGTCCAGAGGAGGCCATGAAGATGTTCCAAGGGCTGGAGCCCCTCTGCTGTGGAGTCAGACTGGGAAAACTGGGGATGTTCAGCCTGGAGAAGAGAAAGCTCCAGGGAGACCTCAATGTGTCCTTTCAGTACTTAAAGGTGACTCATAAAAAGACAGGGAGGGTGACTTTTTAGAAGGGTAGATAGTGATCTATGATCCTGTGATCCTGAATTTGGTGTTTGTCCCGCTCCAGCTCTGTCTGGGCACTGGGGACGGTGCTGCCTCCCCTGTCTGCAGCAGCTCCCTTATGGACAGCCACCACCATCAGTCTGACCTGGCTTGTTAGCACCCCATTGATCACAGCTTGAGGGCAGGACCTCCTGCCAAAGGGCAGCCCTGAGACCATCACAACAGCGGCTTTTATTTCCACATTACTGTATTAAGGCAGAAGCTGATGCCAGTAACCCCCATCCTTACGTCCTTCCTGGATGTTTGCTCAGCTTCTTGCTTCCCCAGCCATTTAACATCAGCTATGCCATGTCCACACGAGCTGGGACAGCTAGGACTTGACTCTCTTCCCAAAGATGCTTCTTAAAAACCATTGAACGATGCTGGTCCTTTGCCAGAGCTGATGGATGCAACATCCTGGTTTACTGGAAATTCAGTGAGACAGAGTGGACACCACATGGGGAATGGCAGAGCAGGGACTCGAGTGCCTGTCACTGCCTGCAGCAGCACTGAGAGTGCTTCAAACCCTCCTCATCCACACCAGCCCCCACACTCCCAGCTGGCTTAAATGGGAAGACCAGTGCCAGGAGGTCTGAGCTTCTGGAGTTGCACTGTTGGGTGGGTACCCCAGGAGGGAGGGGAAGGTCAGAGCTCTGTCCCCTCCTTATGCCCACAGGTGTTTCCAAAAGCAGTTGTATGACCTGAGATCTCAGTGGTGTTGGGGGCATTGAATATGTTTTGATCTCTGGCTGCCAGAGATCTCTGGGCACGGACATCTCTCAAAGAGCTTTGGACAGTCCATCCTGTGTTGTTTATAAACTGTTTAGGAGAGTTTAAACCCATATGAGGGTACAGGGCTAACCCAAAGTCCAGCCAAAGCTGGGCAGCACCATGAATGGCTCTAGAGCTATGGCCCTCCCCCCTCATATTGCTTTGGGGTCATTTTCTTGTTGTTGTTTGTAGATTTTCAGACCTGCTGTGGGGTCCATCACCCTGAGAAGCCCCAAGGCAGCAGAGCACACATGCACCTTATTTTTTGCAAGATCTGGACATCCACAGTCCCTCCTCCTCCTCCCAGCAGGGACTCTGAGTGGAGCTGATCGAACACCGTGCAACCTCTTAGTTCACCTGGGTTTCTAAATTCCTGGAAGCCCTTCAGGCTTTCCTCTTTTAGAAATACCACCAATCAGGTGATATTTTGTCATCCTAAAACCTCACCCCGTCACAGACAAGATGGCATGAGCTGAGAACAAGGTGTCAGCTGAAAAAAGACAGGTGGGAGCGTGGGCAGGTAAAGAGGCTGAGCAAAATCGTGGTGAACTGAACACTTTTTTTCCTCTCTGTTTCTCTCCAGGTTTGTGTCCCACCACCCCCACCTTCCTGGAGACTGATGTCACCCACAATAGCTTAGTTTTGAAAAGAAGGTGGAGAGGTAAAGGAGAGAAGGTATAATTATGGGTAGAATCTGGGAATTTTTTTTATCAGATTGTGACACTGTCGAATGCTTTCTGTGCAAAGTATACTGTCGAGAAGGCAGTGATTGTGCCTTTCTCACCACCATTATCAAAGCTCCAGTCAGTCAAATCCTCCCTGTTATTAAATGCTGCTCTGCAAGTCTGCATTGTGAAGCTGAAGGATATAATCACAGGTGCCAGACATGGGGAGAGAGCTGATCCAAAGGTGTGAAAAAAAGAAAACACAAAGATGAGCTGAATAAAAACACATAAATGAGGTGTAAAAAAATCAGATTGCAGGGGGCAGAGAAGGCAAGAGTAAAATGAAGCAGAAAAATAGTCCATTACTTGGGCTTCTTCCCCCTCTTTTGTTAATACAAAAGGAACTGGACAAATGCAAGCCAGTGCACTGGTGTATTTGTCTCTGATTGTCAGCCCTGCCTGGGACATGCAGAGCTTGAGGGGATTCAGGCACTTCTTGGCTGCTGCTGTCTGTGTCACAGGGCCACTGGCACCAGCACAGGGATCTGTGGGGGGCAGAGCCCCTGCCAGCCCAGCACTCTGATGTCCCTTGAGCTGCTGCATCCGTGGTGGCTCTGGCAAAGCCTGGCACTGGCAGCACCCACCTGGATGGCCAGTGTGGTGTCCGTGGGATTGGGCTGACCACACACCAAAGGAATTAGGAATTGCATCCAAGTGTTTGAAATTAAAAATATTAACACAGGCTCTTGATAGAATACTTAAAATTTTTTCTGCCAGTGCAAATGAAAAAGGGGATTAGGTCTATTAGAACCTCTCTTTTGAGGGGAGGGGATGGCTGCATGCTGCCTTTGATACTATAAAATCATGTTGTGGTTGTGAAGCCAGAAAATCCTTTGGAAACTAACTTCAGCTGCTCTGGTCCAGGGGTGTCAAGCTGGAAGTGTCTGCCACCACCAGGCGTTATGTTTCAGGGTGTTTTCAGACTCGACCCTTGTTGAAGTGGACACTTTCCTGCAGAAAATTTCCGTTTTGATGAACTTGCATTTTTAGAATACTTTCAAGCAGCATTAGCTCTGTCCTTTGAAGACAGTTTTGAGAAACCCAATCACCTCGATTTCCTTTAGATGTGGATATCTCCAGCTGATCACTCCCATGTCCCTCTGAGTGCCTTTGTTCATTTTACAAAAACCTCTGTCTTTTACCCAAGAGCTTGACCACAGCAAAACTGGAACCAGTGTCCCTGCACACGTCCAGCCTTGTGTGGAGCCTCCCCCAGCATAAGAGTACTTAGTTTAGCTTAGGCTAAGCCTGTTTGTAGTTGATGTCAATTAGGACAAAACTGATAGAAGTACATCACACAGCTGTTCTGCAATAGGTTTGCAAAATCCTTTGAAAAATGACACTGAGGTCGGCTGGTGTGACTCTGCACAGAGAAAGCTAACTAACTTTTTATCTGGCTTATAGAAACATCCCCAGGTAGAAGATCTATTAACAGAAAAAGCACTAGATCACCTTTTTCTTGCATAAAATGCCAATAGCACATTAATGGAGCTCACACAACCAACCAGCCCCTGTTTGCCAGGCAGGGACAAGGATGCAGTCATGCTTATAACATAGGAAAATGTAGATTTTTTTTTCTGCTCTGTTCCAAGGCACCTTGAAAATTTGTCCCTATTGAGGTCAATAAGTTTGGGGTTTTTTTCTGGATTTTATCCTGACTCTTCTCAGAGGTAAAGTGAGTTCAGAGAAGGATGAGTGGTCTTACCAGAGGAATTTCAGAGTAATGTTTGCTGGCCTGTTTTATGCATGAGGATAGGTGAAATAACCATACACCTTTCTTCCACCCTTCATAGCTACCAGTCCACCCTTTCTTGCAAACATTTTTATTTTTGTCACTCTGAATACCATGGGGTCAGAGAATCACTTGTAAACTGAGCAGTACATGCATTGGGTGAGGCTAATTTTGAACACAGCAGGTCATCTCTCAAGCTAGCGTGACCTTGGTTCAAATTCCACTATATTTCAATTCTTATGGATTTTCAGTGCCTCTTTTCTGAATGGGAACCTCTGAAATGATATACTGTGAGGTGCTATAGATCTGTTTGCTGGCAAGGTTATCACAAAGGCAGGCAGGACCATTTGCCATTACAAAGCTTCCAAGGTCTGTGAAATACTGACACTCCAGACGCATCACTGGTGTTTAGGGTCAAGTTTTCAACCTGACCCTCTGACCAGTTGAAATATGCAACTTTATTGTCCTGTGATGGCTCTGTCGTTGAGGAGAGCAATGCATGAATGCCCACCAGCTCTTGCACAGAGAGTTGCCATGCAGGACAAGAAGCCCAAGACAGCATTTCAAGGACACACTACAGACTTACCTGTCCATGTACAATTGACCACCAATTTTCTGCTCTCAGCTGCAGAGAGGCAGCCCTGGACTCAGTGCAGGAGAGGAAACCAGGTGCCAGAAACCAGGTGCCACCCTTGGGAGATGAACAAGACAAAGGAGGTGACAGAGAGTGGCTCATGTTTTGAGCAGCACTGGAAATCAAGCACTGTGGAAAAGAGTGGAGAGCCTACAAACCTCCAGAGCCCAAGTCATGATAAAACAATGTTCATAGCTGGGATGGTTTTGTGTTTTTCAAGTGTCAAATGGGATGATATCCAAGTTTGTAATGAAACAACATAAACCATATGCTCACTGCTGACGGAAGAAAATGATTGATTTTTTTGTCCAGTTCCAAAATATGTTGCTTTGGGGGCATTTTCTTGATGTTATTTGCAGACTCAGCAGGTTGGCTGATGAGGTGAGAATTGTCCAGCTAGTGCTGGCTTGGCAAGATTTACCTGACCTTCTGGGAGACAACAGCCAGAGAAATCAGCAGTGTTGACATTTGTTGGTGGATGTCTATGGCCACATGGTTAAAGCACCTGGCAGAGCTCTGGGTATAACCAGAGAGAAAAATAAGATGGACTTTTTGTTTTGGGTGCAGGCTTCTGCTATTTAAAACTGAGATCTTACTTTGCTACAAGCAATACTGAATCCATTTCAGATCTTTCAGTCTGACTGTCTAGTGGAGAGCAGAAATTTTGTGCAAGGAACTTTTTTATCCCAGATTGTTTATGCTCATATACAGATGACAGAAGCAAGCAAGACTTATAAATTTCCTTTCAGGTGTTTACAGCTGCAGATTTCAATGAAAAAGCTCTTCACCAGTTGTAAAAAGAACAATCAAATAGTGTAGCAAGGGGCTGATTGCTGCTCCATGGGGAACTGCTGCACACATTATAGATTATCTGCCTCACATGATAATGACAGACAACTAGATGACCTTTCTATGCTAATGATTTGGCTCCTCAATGAATTCATCCTATGTGATACAGGCAACTTGTCTTTACTCAGTGATGGATCATGTCATGGGATCCCAGAGCTTTCATGTGTTAGTTAATGTTCTGTCAACACAAGCCCCTGAGAGATTGTCCCAGATGTCCTGGATGACAATTAAGCTCTCTTGAATAAAAGAGATGGTGCCTAGTGAGTCTCCAGGAGCTGACGCACTTCCTGCAACAACCGATCACATCCCAGTGGAAGTGTTTCCTCTGTCTGCTGCCTTACCTGCTGCTCAGAGCACAGAGCTCGAGTGCAATAGCAGGGTTAAAAATCTACAGTAAAATGAACTGGAAAATATTGATCCAATTTAAAGCCGCATTAAAAATGCCCAAATCGTTGCATCCTAGCATTAACTAATTTTTAAATATCTAATGGTTTTATCTGCTCTGCTGCACCTCATAATGGCAAGTAAATGTGTTAGTGCACATAACTCCTCCATTGCAGATACTTTGATACAGACCCTGTACCTGCCCTATCTCACACATCACAGCTCTGCAATGAAGTGCACTCTGAGAGAGAGTGGGAGTGGGATGCACAGATTATTCCAACAGCATTTGGGTGCCCAGTATCGTACCTGTCCTGCCCAAGGGCTGCTGCACACCAGGGCAACACTCCACATCTCCCTAAGTAGAAGCCAATTTAAAGCAGTTGAGCTTCAGCACAGATATTACAGATTACACTGGTGTTTACATAGGAGTTGAAGATGAAAATCAGAACGAGGGTGGTAGAAGACATGATAAGAAATGTTAGATGTGTTAAGACTTTCAACCTGGCATGTAACACTTTTGCAAATGCTGCAGAGAAACCTTGTGTTTATAACCCACTGTGCTGGTTTAAAAGTTAACCAGCAGGGGAAATGAACTCAACCCAAAAGAGAGATTATAAATCAGAATAACAATTTAATAAAATAATACAATAAGTACGATTATACAGACAAACAATTGGTTTTAACCCACAAAACCCAAATGTATAACCCAGCACCCTGGGGCATGAACAAAGTGGTGTTCCTTGGGCCCCCCCTGCGTCCAAAGTAAAGGGAGAGGGGAAAAACCTGCTGGTGGGAGAGCTGCTGCAGTCTGGTCAAAAGTGGTGACTGCAGTCCAGTTGAGGGTGGTGGTCTCAGTCTGGTTGAGAGTGGTGAGCTGCAGTCTTCCTCTGGATCCCACGAGTGGTAAAAAGGTTCCAAAGCTCCAAGTTTATATATTCTCCAGTTCAGGCAGGAATGCTCAGTCCTTCCCTCAGAGCGGGGAATTCCATAAAAGGGTGTGAGGACAGGAACATCTTCCTATCTCTCAGGCCTCCTAACACCTAGTTTATAGCCTGAGGAGTCAGGCTGCTCTGGGCAGAGGGTGTAAATGCTCTATTGATACCAGTTTCTGGGAAATGGCATGGAAGGCTATAGAATACACAGTTTTGGGTTCCACCCATCCAGTGATGAACTGGTCCCAGCTGTTCTAACTAGGACACCCACAGGGGAGGCTCCATCAGCACCACATTCATGGAAGAAACTGGTGTCACCACTTTTCTCCCCACAGGCAGGACTTTTGATACACCTTTGGACCTCTGAGCTAAATCAGCAGGCACATTGCCCCATTTTAAATCAATGCAGTCCTGCAAACTGCTTTTGCTCAGCCCAGTTCTGCATTTTTTTAATACATCCTTCTGGGGTTTGTGGGGTTTTTTGAGGGCTCATTTGCTCTGGGAAATGCTAAACCTTGCCTTGACTTTGTAGAATCCCAAGTTGGAAGGGACCTCAGGGATCTTCTGGTCCATCCTTTCTTGGCAAAAGCACAGTCTAGATGAGATGGCCCAGCATCCTGTCCTGCCAAATCTTAGAAGCATCCAACACTGGGGAATCCACTGCTTCCCTGAGGAGACTATTTCAGTGGCTGATTGTTCTCATTGTGAAAATCTTCCTTTGTGTGTCCAACTGGAACCTCCCCAGGAGTATCTTGTACCCATTGCCCGTTGTACCCTGATCTTTTCCATATGACTCCTTGCAAAAATGGAATCTTCATCTTCTTTGTAGCCACACTTTAAATACTGGGACATGGTGATAAAGTCTCCCCTCACCCTCCATTTCTCAAGGTTGAACAACCCCAGCTCCTCCCTTTCCTCATATGGCAGCTTTCTCTTCCTTGGATCGTCTTTGCGGCTTTTTTCTGGACCCTCTCCAGCCTGTCCACAACTTTTTTCCACAGGAGGGACTAAAACTGAGCACAGTATTTCAGGTGTGGCTTGGCAACCACTGAGTAGAGTGAGATAATGGCTTCTCTATCTCAATAGTGATGCCCTTACTGATGCAGCCCAGCATCCTGTTGACTTTTTGTGGAGCTATTTACCACAACCCTTTGAGTGCAGGACTTGGTGACTGTGGCAAGTTGGTGTTGATCAAACCATGTCTCTGTTTCCCATAGCAAGAACCTCTAATGCTCCTGAGGTCACTAACAAACACAGATGCCAGAGGGGTGAGACCATTTATCATCATGAACCCTCCGACCAAATCATGAATTCTCAAGAAATCACAGGCACTTCAGCAGCAAAAAGCCTTAATTTGGTGGGCACCCACCAGTCCTTGTTACCGGTCCTCAGGGGAGTTTTGGGGTCTTGATCTCATGGAAAATAAAAACTGCTTCTTACATCACGTCCTCTGCATGGACAGAGCACGTGGAACCTGGGCTGGGCTGGCTGATCTGGTGCCTGAGATGCGTTGAGGGACCTCCACTCTCGTGACTCCTTTATGCTCCTTGACTCACTTCTGCAGACAAACAGCAGTCCTCAGGCTGCTCTTGAGCCATCCTTATAATCACATTCATAGTTTTTTCATCAAATCCTAGAGTCTCCCAATTTTCCATGATTCCCATATCTCTAGAGCAGACTCTTACAACCTGTCCCTGCCTCACTTAGTGGCTTCTCTAGTCTTGACCTCCCACACTGAACCCTGTTGTTTTGCCCTGTTTCTGGCTACCCAGGTTTCATTCTGGCTTTTCAAATTCCTGCCCATCTCCACCTTCCTACCCCACAACAAATCCCATGGTGTCCTCTGGGGTTGGTGTCTTGGGGAAAATGCTCCTTTGCAGAGCCTGACAGGGAGAATGAGAGATTGGTTGGGCTGATGTCCTGCCTGTAATGTGCTGCCCTCACACTGCATTTTGAAATGGTTGTAATGAGATCAGTCCCCCTCTTTGCTTTACAGTATGTATTTTTATCTGAGTGAATATAGAGAACAGACACTTTAACTGCATAAAGGTGTCACAGTGAGGTTCAGGCCCTGATGTAAGACATGATCTCCTCTGATGACTGCAGGCAGTACCAGGCTGTGTACAGAAAAGGCTGTTAACTGGTGTGGGGCAGGGGCTTGCCAAAATGAGATGCACTCACCTGATGCAGGCTGGAAACCTGCCCCAGGCATGGACTGAGGTGATGCTGAGTGATGGGATTCCTCCTGCAGCCAAACTGCAAAACCCGATGACTGAGTTTTCCCTCCATTTAGCAGATTTAAACGAGGCACTAGGAAAAGTTTCTTACAATGGGTTTGGTGAGGCACAGCTTGACCAGAGAGGTGGTGGATGTCCCATCCCTGAAGACATTCAAGGTCAGGTTGGATGGGGCTCTGAGTTTGCTGCTTCAGGTTTTGTTTAGAGCTCATCCAAACTGTGGTGGGAAGGGTGGGTAAATGCTCCTCAAGGTTCAGTGTCCTCAGCTCAAAGCTGAAAGTCTTCATTGTTAAAAATTATTGTCATTAAAACAGGAAAATATAGTCATTGGGTTTTCTGAATAATTGATTCATCTGGTCTGTAAGAACAGAAATTACTAAAAATGCCAGGAAAGTTTTTGAAGTTTTATCCCCATAAATCAATGGAGAATATTTTAAAAATCAAGGAAGTCATGTATTATGTTGATAATTTCATTTGTTTAAAAAATCATTTCAGTCCACACAAAACCCTACCCACTTTGTAGAGGGATGTGACATGCAAAATATTTATCACCCTCCATAATTTTTGTGCAGCCCTTGTTGTGTCGTCAATGTGGGTCCAGGAGTGAAGAATATCAAGAGTGCTTCCATTTCAGATTTGGGACACAACAGAAGAGCTTTTGTCCCCAAAAGGTTGTCTACTCCCTCCAGCTCTAGTAAGAGGTCTTTAAAAACAGAGTTTCCCTTTCTGATGGACATTGTGGCATTTTCTAAATGATGCTGCACCTGTTTAACTGAGGGTGTGATGTTTTAAACCAATTAGTTCAACTTACCCTTATTCCTCTTTGAAATTGCTCATTTTGATTAAATTAAGACTAAATCCCTATTAATTTATTAAAGGTCCTGACTACCTGTATAACCTAAGCCAAGTCCCTTCAGCCAGCTTCCCCATGAAGCCTAGTGGGAACAGCTGCTGGGCTGGGCAGGGGTTAATCCACCTCATCCCTAAACTTGTCTGAAACTTGTTTGACCTGGTGTCATTTCCAGTCTCTCATTCCCCGTTTTTGCTCTCTCTGGTTATCTTCTGGGTGTCAGGATGAAGGTTCCCAAGGAGCAGCACCAGCAGTGCCTGGAGCCAGCTGTGTTGTCATCACACCCTCGTGCAGCACAGCTGGATGTGGGGCAGAGCCCTTCAGCAGGAGCTCAGAGCTACTGGGGGGTGGGAGCAGGGGCACAGCAACTTCTGAATCTGCCAAGAGAGGACCCTACAGAAGGTGTGATCTCTCTTACAGTAACAGAAATAAGCTAAGGTGATGCCTGGGGCAGGTTTCTCTTTTGGGAGGCTCCCCAAAGATTGCTTCTTGATGCTGTAGCACATCCAGGGAAGATAGAATTCCCCTCATTTTGTACTTCTACTATTTTATGAAGGGTTTCAAATAGTTATCTCCCTCACAAGGTGGGGGAGATCCATTCCCTCTCCAAGATGTGTCATGCCCTTGCAGGGGAGCAGTGCCCTGCCCAGGCTGTGAGGAGTTTCCAGGAGCCCGTGTTTGGATATCAAATACTGACTTGTTTCCCTGGAGAATAAATTGGATTTGATGGCTGTGGTCCGGGTGTAATGGGTGAAAAACCACTCCAGGCAAAGTAATTACTGCAAATATTTCTTGTTTGTGTTACAGCACAGCTATTGTGTTTCACAGCCAGGTGTCAGAGAGGGTGAGCTTTACAGGAATAACGGGACGTTGGTCTCCAGGTTTGTTATTAATTAACCATCCCTTATAATGCCTCTTGGAGCTCAGTAAGTGCTTTCAGGAATGAGGGAGCTGCAGGAATAATATTCACATGTCTTCTAAAGGTGGTTTTCAAAAGCTGGAGCATACTCCAGGCCTCATAGCCGTGAGTGCTGGAGCATGGTTGAGGTGGTGTGGCAACCTCCTCCTCAGAGAGAACAATACAAACCTATAATCCCTGTCATGGGGTCATCGAAAGGACCAGTCATACCGAATATGATCAAAAATTAGATTTCTCTGGTGGAAAAAATTTGACCTGGCATTTTTCACAGTCTTGGTGTCTTTCCTTTGAAAGACTCCTTTGTTCTGGAGGTCTCAGGGTGAAATTTAATCATGGCTCATGTAAATACTGATTTTTTTGACTGGCTGGGAGCCAATCTTAGATCATGTAGATACTTATGCCTGCATATACACACCATGTTAAGATTATTCCTGCCCTCCAAAGTGAGGAAGATCAGGGGCATTTGCTACTTCTCTGAAAAACTTTGTGAGAGAAATGGGAAGGTGAAGGGCATCCTTATGGCTCTGGCACAGAATGACACTGAGCTTTATAGCTAGGGCAGCAGCTTGAGGACTTCAGGGGTTGGGTACTGCTGGTGGAGTGAGCTCATGTGCAGTTTGTCTCTCAGTGAATTGCTCAGGAACTTTTTCTGACTCGGGGTTTTTAGCTGTAATTATTCTTCAGGCACTTTGACTGGTATCAGTGGGCAGTTTGGGATGTGTCTGCTGCAAGTGCTCAGTGTTTGCAATTCAGTTTTACATGGTCTGTGACTGGTCACTGAAGTCTTACAGCATCACTTGTATTTCCACGGTGTATTAAATTAGGGAGCAATGAGGAACAGACTATGAAATTTGGGATGAATGCTAATTTATACTGACTTGCATGAAGGTGTTGTGAATTGCAGACGTTTCCCTAATGCCCTGTGGTTTTTCAAGTGCTTGTGAGTCACAACCAACCACTTTCATTCACAAAAATATTTACAAGATTGAATTTTTAACTATTTAATCAGTTCTGTGAGGACTGGAATGTTCTTTTCTGGCTGAAGTTGCTGGAAATATTCACACACATTTCACGGGATGTGGATCTGGCCTAAATTACTCTAACAGCATGTAATTATATACAAATACAAAAAAAATGCAAAGTGCATTAGCTCAGACCCTTCCAAGATTAAAAGCAAATGCTCAATTAAGATGAAAAAAGATGTGGCCTGAAAATTGCCTGTGAGACCCTCAAGCCAATGTAGTCTTGGCTATGGATGTATCTTTTCTTGAGACAGAGGAACATTTTATATTAGTTCTTTTCCCCTCATCTCCAATAGGAGCTGCTGGAAATTGTTCAGAGAATTTGGATTTGTGAATACCTCTCAAGGGAGATGGATTAGCATGCAGGGGGTTGGTGAGAAGGTCAAAAAGACAACGTATTGCATTGCTTTATGCCCACTGTGCTCCCAGCTGTGCATCCGCACATATATATCTATTATGTAGCAGGGTATTACATATATATGCATTTCAGCTTTAGGGAAGATCCCCTTGTGCATTTACACTCACAGAATCATAGAACGGGTTGGGTTGGAAGAGACCTTTAAGATTATTTAGTTCCAACCCCCCTGCCATGGGCAGGGACACCTTCTACTAGCCCAGGTTGCTCCAAGCCCCATCCAACCTGGCCTTGGACACTTCCAGGGATGGGGCAGCCACAGCTTCTCTGGGCAACCTGTGCCACCCTCACAGTAAAGAATTTCTTCCTAGCATCTAATCTAATCCTCAGCTCTGATCAATCTCTATGAACAACTATAGTTACAGGTAATCAGTAAGACTGACTGATAATGATTATTTGGAATTGTTTTTCCAAAGGCAGCATACTCAAAACTTGAGTAGTCAGGCCTGGATGCTGCTGGTGAGGCAGATGCAGACAGAGGAGGGGTAACTCTTGTTGCCCACCCTGTGCCAGCCCAGCTCAGGTGAGCAGTGGTACTGGCAGCCCCTGTGTGCCAGTGCCACGTGCCAGGCTTGGGCACAGGAGTGACTGGGCTGCCTGCCCACAGGAAGGGTTAGAGATGGCTTTGGTGCCTTAAATCCCCGGAGTAATCAAGCCTGACACACGCTGCAGAGAGCTTAGGGAAGTCCTTGTCACTCCAGGCAGCTGCTGTGCCTGCCAGGCTGTGCAGGGGCTGCTCCCCTCCCTGCTCAGCCTCACCTGGCGCTCACAGCACTCATCCCGCTGGGGCAAACAGCAAACTCACGAGCTTCTCTTTATTGAAACCATCAGGCTTGGCTAAAATCTCTGGTCTCAGAGCAAAGCCAATGACTTCATCCTTGGAGCTGCCTCCACGTAACCTTTGCTTTCACGGATCTATTAGGAAGCTCCCCGGGAGGGAAAGCCCAGCTGCCAAATAAATCACACATTCCCGGCAGAGAGGTGTGAGATGCTCAACAGGAACCCGAGCTGCCTGGAAAAGGAGAGATGGGGGATTTCTGCAGAGATTTTTCAAGCTTGTCCAGGCAATGGCTGGGCCAGATCCTCTGCCAGAGCCCATCGATGTAAATTCACCAGTGCAGTGGAGTTCTGTTGCTCTATTCCCACTGAGGGTTTGGCCAGAGCCTGCCTGTGGGCAGAAAGGAGGGAGACTGTAGTCAGCTGTGGGACTTTTTATTTTTCTTTTTAATTAAAAACAGACATACATTTTTTTTAAACACTTGCAGTGAGAAACTATAATTTAGTTTTAGAATTTCCCATTTAATACTCCCCTAATGCCTGTGAAAAGGTTTCAGTTGCAGGTCACAATCTGAATCTTTTTAGACAATTAGCTGGTGAAGGGCCTGGAGAAACATAGGTACAGATTTGCAGGGCTTGGGGTAGGATGATGCAGGGGAGAGAAAACCTGTAGACTGAGAAACTTTGCTATAAAACAGGGTGGATAACATCTCCATTGTTCCATTTCTTTAAAGACGTGCTTGAGCATCAATGCTGCATGATCCAGGGCTCATGTCAGCAACTCATAATTCAGACTTGGTTGGACCAGAAGCCTGATTTCCACGTGTGTATTTCCTTGTGCCTTCTGCATTGCATCTGCTGGATCTGACAGAGCTGATATCAAAAAAAGGGACCTTCCTTTCCAGAAGACAGAGTGGGGGTTAAGTCCCTGTTGCTGTGCCTCCAAAAGAGCAAGGGCTTGGCTGGAATTACAGGGGTTGGTTTACATCTGTCTCTTCCTGACAGGAGACTGGGGGAAGAAAAATGAGATGTGAAACTTGTCTTTTTTGCATCATTTAAGACTTATTTCAGAGAGTTTGGACAGTGGGATGAGACTTTCAGCCTTGGGACCTCTATTTAAACTAGACCAGGTTTCTTTGCATAAAAACATAGATGTTGCTGGATCAGATTTCTACTCCAGGTTTTTCTCTTGAAGACTTGCAATCCCCAGCTACTTCAGAAGAAGACACAAAAATGGAATAATCTGATACCATGGATTACTGGGTTTTATAGTCCTCACCCCAGCTCCAGTGAAAACTTCATTGCTTTTGTATCAGAAATGAGAAAAACTTCTGGCTTCCATAATTTTCACTTGCTCAGATTCTTCATCACCATGAACTGCCAGTCCTAAAAGATTTCCCAACCTTTGGGCCTTCTCCACGCCTGGTTTTGCTCACTTTTTTGTGAGCCTCTTCTGCTGCCCCAACAGAATATTAACTGGGGGCTTGTGTTTAATACTTCAAGGGGAGGTTTTTCAATCTGCCTAGATGTGATCCAAAAATACCTATTTGCAGTCTTTGGACACTAAGAGAGGTGAACAAGAGGAAAGAAAATATCTATGTTGTTGAACATAAGTAAGTCTGGTAGGTAGTTGGACAGGTCAACATAATGTTTGCCTTGGCACTGGAGAACTGATGCTGAACATGAGCCAGTGTGCCCAGGAGGCCAAGAGGGCCAATGGATCCTGGCCTGGATCAGGAACAGGGTGGCAGCAGGAGCAGGGAAGTGATTCTGCCCCTGGACTCAGCACTGGTGAGGCCACCCCTGGAGTGCTGTGTCCAGCTCTGGGCCCTCAGCTCAGGAAGGACATGGAGGGGCTGGAGCAGGTCCAGAGGAGAGCAACGAGGCTGGGGAAGGGACTGGAGCACAAGTGCTGTGAGGAGAGGCTGAGGGAGCTGGGGTTGTTTAACCTGGAGAAGAGGAGGCTCAGGGGAGACCTCATCACTCTACAACTCCCTGACAGGAGGTTGTAGCCAAGTGGGGGTTGGTCTCTTGTTCCAGGCAACTCTCAGCAAGACAAGAGGGTTTGGTCTTAAGCTCTGCCAGGGGACGTTTAGGTTGGATATTAGGAAGAAATTCTTTACAGAGAGGATGGTCAGACATTGGAATGGGCTGCCCAGGGAAGTGGTGGATTCTCTGTCCCTGGAGTTTTTTAAGATGAGACTGGATGTGGCATCAGTGCCATGGTCTGGTAATCACGGTGGTAGTGGATCAAGGGTTGGACTTGATGATCTCAGAGGTCTCTTCCAACCCAGCTGATTCTGTGATTCTATGATTCTATGCTGAAGATACAACCACTTCCAAGGACTTTGTGTGCAACCCATGGGAGGTTGGGCTGCCCCAGCACTGCAGTAGATGCCGATTAACGGCACCCAAGTGAAATCAAGGCTACCTAAGATGTTCTTCATCAGCCTGCAGCTGTTCTGCCATGACTGTCTCACAGCAACAGCAGGAGCACCATGGACACATCCTCACAGGTGAAATGGTGGCTTCTCCCGCTGTTTGTAGCTCTTCCTTTCCAGTCTGCTGTACAAAGCTCCCTATTTATGTGCTGCAGCCATGCTGTCAAAAGTATAAGTAATCACTTTCATACTTACTGAGCTGCATGGTCACCAAGGTGTAATATCTGATGGGCAACAGATGTCTGCTTTCTTCCAGAGTTTACAGCCTTGTATTATTGCTGTTATTTGCTCTGGCTCCATGCTGCTGGGGAGGGAAGGAGGAGCAAGTACTGATGCTGCCTGCTGAATGAATGGCACCTACAGTCTTCCTTTTGCTTTGAGGGTGTCTATTTGAAGTGCTTGAATAATATCCAGTGCTTGCAGATCCAGCATGTCTCCTCAGAAATGAAATTGTGTCTCCTGAAGTGGAAATTCCTGGTTTATTCAGATAGCCTTTATTCAAACACAGCTGTATTCAGCTGAGGGAGACTTGTTGCATTTCTCAAATGTCCCTGTGCCTGTACAATGTTACAGAAGATAAAACAACCTGGGAATAAGAAGAGGACTGTGTCTCCTGAGGAAGCCTCTCATGAATATGACACACTTTACCTTTGCATGAGCTGTCTGTGCTCAGGGACCAAGCAGGGAGCTGTGTCTCCCATGGTGTCAGCAGCAGTTCAGGCACAGAGTGTGCTGCTTCAGCTTGCTTGGTAGAGAGAGTGAGATGGTGCCTCTGACTGCTCCAGTTCTGCTGCATCCTTTTTGCTTTTGAAAAAGTGTTGTGCAGCCTTAAACTACCACTTCGATACCCTCCAGGGAGCCTGGTTTAACACCTCGTCTGAAGGACATGATATAAGTCATTAAAAACATTTTTTAGAAGTCTGGAGGTGACCTATGGGGCTCCAGGAAACTGGAGCAGCAAGCAGCCACTTTGTGCCTCCCATCCCTGAGCAAGTTTGTACCTTCCACCTTGTCATGCTGTTGGCACAGCAGTCCTGCCCTCTGCAGAGCGGACTGGGCTAATCCTGAGCTGTTCCCAGGAGCTCCCACGGGAGCTGCTGGCAGTGAGCTACAGGCACAGCCGTGGCTCAGACAGACTAAATTCAACCCAGGCCCTGAGCCAAATGCTTCCTGCTGACTGCTCTTAAGCAGCCCCTGGTCAGTACTTTAAGCTCTTTGCCCCATGTTTCAGGAGTGCTGAACTCTCTACTCTAATATCCTCTGTGCAGACAAAATATTCGAGCTGTCTGCAGCAGGACCCATGATCCACAGGCAGGATAGCTGGAGAAAGACTGGAGACGTGTAGCCTGTCCTCCCTCACCACATCTGGCTGTCTGAGTGGACTGGTGTGACAAAGGCACATCCAAGAGTACCCAGCAGAGCCACTGTGGAGGTGGCTTGGTCCCTTTACATATAGTTATTACTGGAATTAAAACTATTAGACAGGCTTTAAAAATCTCCTCTGCCCTATCCTGTGGGTGCTGTGACACTGGGAGCTGGATACCCACCAGTGGCTCAGCTGGGGGCTCCCCTATCTCCCTGTTGAACTGCTCAGACTCACACCTGGAAGCTTCTGTCCCTTCCCAGCCCTACCACCCACAGTGTTATCAGCATGGCCCTGGTGCAAGGGATGAGTCAACATTTCCTGACACTTGGCTGCATGGCAGCCACAGACAGTTTACTTTGGCAGGCACTGGGGCTTTAAAACCCTCAGGAGGCTGGGACGATGGAAAAGGATGTATTCCCCTCAATGAGTGCATGATTCAGGCATTACAGCTGGAGGATGGAAAAAGAAATGCCAGCTCAGGGATGTAATTTTGCTCCATGGAGATACCAAAGCCTTGTCTGCGCTAATACTTCTAGTAATAGGTATTACATTGGCTCATGTAGACATGGCCCTGAAGGGCAAGAAAACAACTTCACCTCTCCTTTCTAACCTCTCTCTCTCTCTTTCCAACTCAACCTTTTTCCATACTCCAGGCACTGTGTCTTTCTTGCTGTCTGTGTTATGCTGTAGCCTGGAGGTCCTCGAATGCAGCTTGCAGTGACAGGAGCCGTGTGCATGTTTAGGAGGGAGACCCACAGGGAAAGGTTTAAAATCTCTGTAAACACAACAGGAAAAGGAAGCATTCCCTCGTTTTACAAATTAAGAGGTTGCAGGGGGTTAAATTCTGATGGGACATGGTTGTGGTCCCTGGTGCTCCTCTCTGTGGAGCTCTGTTTGGTGGCATGACTTGCTGCATGAGAAGTGGCTTCCAAATCACTCAGTAGTATGTGACCAGTGCATGCATCTACCTCCCTGCCAGCACTGGGTTACTGCAGCATACCTGGCTGTAAAATGCCTGGCTTAATCCTCCTGTGTTTCTGGAATAGCATCCCAGGGCAGAAAGGAGAGGCTTGTCTGTGCTACTGGTGGCCAGAGACAGAATATGAACCTGCCCCTCCTCAAGCAAAGTCTGGTGTTTGGCCACAAAAATCTCAGGAAACAGCTTTTCCACTCCAGTGTGTTCAACTTTGCTGCAATCTGTTCAGGGAGAGCCATCCACAGGCACTTCCTGGCAAGGGGGTCTCATTCTGCTGCAGAGCAGCAGTACTCTCCATTTTTCAAGATGAAAAGGCTTTTATGCAGTCTTTCTGAATAACAAGTTCCCATGTCACAGACTGTTGTCATCATCCAGGCTAGCCTTTGAAAAGCCAAACACTTTGCCCATTGTTTTTGCAGGTAAACCAAAAGGAAGTACCATCTTCCTACAACCTCCGGAAAAAAACCCTGTGAGTTGCTGAGGTGCTGCTCAAGTGGCATCTCAGATCACAGCTTTTTTGCAAGCCTGGCTCCCTGGTGGTTCAGGAGCTGTGCATCTGATCAAGGTCTCTGCAGCCTCAGATTAATAGTCAAACATAATGATGGGGCTCAACAGGGCTGACCTGCATCATGCTGAGTCCAATTCAGGAGATGAGTGTGCCTGTCTCACAGTGGTCTTTTTGCAGTTTATATGTCATTTAAAAATGCACTATTCAAATCCTGTTTCTTCCACAGTCCTCTCTTAGCAGGAAAAATGGGCCCTGGCTCCTTTGGTCACATCCAGGGCTGAGTGTGCATCCATGTTACAAAGGCATTTGCATCTGGAGTCCTGTCATGACCAGATTAGAAGGTCTCCCAGGCACCCAGCACAGCTCTTAGGTTGGGTTTATTTCCAAGGTAATTGCAAGTATTTGCAGACAAGCTGTGGAAAAAAATGCCCACTCTGGGGAAGAGAAGAGAGTTCTGGAGAAACATTCCAAATTCCTGGCTTGAATGGCTATTCTTGTCTTTTCTGGGGGCTGTACCCCCAGCAGCACTGAGTGATTTCAGTGGTGTGTTAACAACCAGACCAGTAAGCCAGCTATTCTCCCCAGCAGGACTTTATTCTGAAGGATCTTTTCTTTCAAGTGCTGCCTTTCCATTTCTGGTGACATCTTCCTGAGTGAAAAATGGATGGAGGGAAACCTTGGGCCATTCTGCCTCCACTGGTGTGTGTCGACTGAAAAGAAAATCTGTACACCTGACCTGACCCTGCTTAACAGTGGGGAAAAGCACTTTGCTCCTCCTTAGGACAGCAGAGCTCTCCTTATGACTCAGAGCAAGGATGAGGAATCCCAGAAAAGGTCCAATCATAATCTGTGCTCCATTAGCACAACTACCAACATACCCCTTTTATCACTCATATCACGGCTACTGGTCATCACCCTCAATAAAGGAGAGGAGAAGTTCCACAAGTTTTCCCAAAATGTCATAGAATCATACAATCACAGAATAGTTTGGGACCTTAAGTCCATCTTGCCCCAACCCCCTGCCATGGGTAGGGACACCTTCCACTAGCCCAGGTTGCTCCAACCTGGCCTTGGACACTTCCAGGGATGGGGCAGCCACAGCTTCTCTGGGCAACCTGTGCCAGGGCCTCCCCACCCTCCCAGGGAAGGATTCCTTCCCAATATCCCATCCAACCCTGCCCTCTGTCAGTTTAAAACCATTAGCTTTGTTCTGTCACTGTCTGTCCATGGAGTCCCCAGAAGTCCCTCTCCCTCCTTTTTACGAGCCCCATTAAGGTACTGGGAGGCCACAATGAGGAACCTGAAGCAATGTTTACATAGTTTTCCTCCAAAGAGTTTAGGAGTGTGGAATGTCATTTAGCAACAGCATGGGGAAGGGGGGAGAGAGAAAGCAAGCACTGTTCATATAATCAGGGAATAGCCTGAATTGGAAAGGACCCACAAGGACCATCGAGTCTGGCTTCCTGTTGGTTTGGTATGGCTTGGATCATCTCCTGCCTTGGTCAGATCAATGTGTGTCCTCTGAGCCTGGGGATTAAAAAAACCAATAATCTCTAAATCCTTTAGTTCAGTTTCTAAGTTCCACCCCCCCTTCAGCCCACCTGTGGAACCAGCTCACAGAGAGATGTGGCCAAGCAGATTCTTTGCTCCTGAAAGCTGCAAGACAAATCTTTAGGAGCAATAACTGGGCCATATGTATTTCCTTCCTTATCTTTTATCCCTGTGTGACTTGGAGTTCACTACGTAATGGTGGAGGAGCCTTTTGTTTGAAAGGTTTTCTCACACTTTGACCCTCAAAAAAAGGTTTTTTTCACTTGGAGTTTTTGGCAACTCTGTTAAATATTTTTAGATTACCCTAAGATCCTGGAAGTCCCTCCAACAGCAACAGGTTTGATCTCTTCTCCTGCAATACAGTCTGAACAAATAATCTCTGATCTTAGTGCATATGGCATATCAAAGTGATTTGGCCTGGTCTGTGAAATATATTCCCTATTAATCTCCCCCTTACCTGTAAACTAGATGAAAAAGCATACACAAACACCCCAACTGTTTGATGTTTTTCCTCTGAATCAAAAAGACCTGTCTCCATGGTCCTATTATCTCCTCTTATTAAGTATGTTTTCATGCTGTGCTTTTTTTTTTGTACCCACAGTCAATAACAATTTAAATGATACTCTTTGATGACCTTTGTTCACATCATTTATTTCTATCTCCTTATCTGATTTTGCCAACAGGACCTAATTTGAAAGAGGCTGCAGTTCAGCAGCAGGAGGGATTTAAACACTGTTAAGACTGACATTTTCCCTCATCTCACATCCCGTGGGGTACCTGATTGCAAATTTATAATACACCAGAGGTCTTGCCATCAGAAGATACAGACTTACAGTAACAGCAACTAATTTGAAAAAGATCTCCTGCGCATCAGTGTCTGGGGCTGGTTTACACAGACTAATTAATCCTTATTTGACCTGAATTAACTCTTAATCTGTGTGAAATGAGAGAGCTTTACTGGGATACAGAAAATTTTGAAAGATGGAAAATCCTTTCAGAACAGGAGGTTTCTGCAGCTGAGTGACTTGTAGATTAAAATTCTTGCTGGCTGCTGCTGTGGAAAATTAGCCACTTCATTTTTTTCTCTTCCCACCCCCCTGTTACTAATCAGAAAGGAGAGGGGCAGGAGATTTTTTGCCACCAGCAGTTACTGTCCCTTGGTAAGCAGAGCAGAACAGTCATCCCTGCTGTTTCCTGCTTGTATCTTGGGTTTATCAAAGAAGTCAGAAAGATGGCATGAGGGAGAAAGCTCATTTTGGAGCAGCTCTTCCTCTTGACACCCCCAGGCTGCACAGTCTGCAGGTGGGATGTGGCCTCTCTGCTCCTTGGGAGCTCCGTGGCAAGGGCTGCAGACATGAGCACTGGGGGAATACAAAGGAGCCACAGTGGATTCTTCCCACCCTCCCAAAGGTGGGGAGGTGTCCCCATCCCATATCCCTGGGACTGGGGAACCTGCCCTCTGGGACAGGAGACTTGTACAGTTGGGAAAAAAAGAGCTCAAAGGGTCTCACTGGAAAGTTCCTCTGTTGGGTTTGATAAATGACAAGCCTGAACCGGTGTCCTCTCGTGCCTGAGGACTCTGCCAGAGCACAAGGGGAGCAATTGGATCATCCAAGAACATGAAGGGATCGACACATCCCTGGCCACAGCACACCCTGGTGCAGGGATCTTCTCGGCTGGAGACCAGAGCTGGAGACAGGAAACGTGAGTGAACTTTCACTGCTGAGCCCTGGGGCATCCTCATCAATGTTCATGGGCATGTTAAGGGCTAGCCAGCACTTTGGGAAGCTATGGAAACACATGAATGACTGGACAAGGTTGGACCTGTACATGTAACTTGGTGTTCTGCTTAGATTTTTTGGCATGTTGTGCCAAATGCTCCAGCTTGTAGAGATGGAGACTCTCTCAGAGCTCATCCCTGCTTTGCACTTGTCTGTATTTCACTGTGAAAAGATAGTCAAGAGATGCTTGAGGGAGGTCAGCAGACTGTCTGTAACATGCAATGAGCCCAGGTGGGATACCTCTGCCAGTGCCAGGAAGGCAGTAATTTACCCTTCTTTGTTCTTGGCACTTTTTTTTCCCCCAACCCAGCTTAATTTATTACTCTATTTGAAACTCTTACTAATAGAGGACCACCACACCATATCTAAGTAACTAAAACAAAGGGCAGGATCCTCATCTCTAATTCCTGAAGTATCCAAAGCCACTCAAGATACCTGAGGAGGAAGCATGGTGTGAGCCTGTCACAAATGAGTGTTTTAAGTTCGTTTAAAGAATCATTGGCAACAGTGTCAACGAAAGCAGATTTAATATAAAAATGAAAGCACAACAAAGTTCATTGGCAGGGTTCACTCTACTACTTACTAGATGGTTAAAGCACGGAGAAAAAGCAAACTAAAGTCTAAAATTAATCAATATAAAACGAGAATCTGCCCAAAAATTATCTACGTGGAGCCTGGGGGGGTACGGATGGGGGGTGGAGCAAAGGGTAAGGATAGTTAGGGTCAGAGAAAAAAGGAATAAGGGAGACCCTCCCACTGAGGCACAATATTCAGTTTAGGCCTAAAGGTTTAACAGCACTTAAATTTAAAAGCACTTAATCAATACCTAAAGTTAAACAACTTAACAAAGGATTCATATAGAATTTACTGTAGCACAATAGAAACTCACAGGGCTGACTTACTTACAAATCTAAACTACTTAAGAACCCAGGAGAGCAATATTCACGTACATTTGCTATGCCATATTCACACTTGCACATGCACAGACCTAAAGAGTCTGTACAAGGTACCTGTGAAAAATGCCCCTGGAGTTCAGTGAAGGACTCACGTTGGGGCCTTTGCACCTTCTCAGCGGGTGAAGGGTTCGAGGAGGGGGGGGATCAGCCCAGGCTCTGTTGTCGTCACTCAGCAGGATCCTCCAAATAGAGCAAACTTGAGATTTCATGAGCTCTGAGAGGCCCCACTCGAAGGTCGCTGTCACAGCTGCTGCGGCCCAGGGGAGCTCAAAGGGTCTCACTCAGCACCACTGTTTATAGGGTTGCAAGAGAGTGGGCTTTAGTCATGGGAATTTTCCATCCTGGCCACAATTTGGGTTGGTAACTTTCTCTGAAAGCTCAATAACAAAAATGTTTCTTCCCTTGGGTTGTTATTCAGGCATGAAAATTAAGTTTCCAAGGCTGTTTATTAAAAAGCAGGAGCTCTTTAAGCAGCACCAGTTCCTGAGAGCAGCCGGTGTTTCTGATTAGCTCAGGAGGAGCTCAGTCCAGGTGCTGTTTGTCAAGGCCAAGGCCTAATGAGCATTTCTCAGATCATACTGTGGGCTGAGGGGGTGGGGGAGAAGGATGCACCCTCACAGAGCCCAAGCCCCCTGTACAGTAGGACCTTCCTGCCATCCCTGTAAATGCCATAATTATTGCATTCTGTCCCCTACCCCAGCCACAGGAAAAGGCTCAAAAGATGCTACCACATCATAAATGTCACCCTCTCCAATCAGTGAGCTGCTGAAGGCTTGAGGTAACCATTTAAAGGTTATCCAGTGCTGCTGGTATCTCTATTTTCAATTGCCCCCACTTGTTGGCTTGGAAGTCTTTAGTATGGAAAATAAATCATAGCTCAATGTGCTGCTGCATCCTTCAGTAATCCCTGATGTGACAGTCTCAGAACATCACACGATTATAGGGATAAGGGTGTAGTTATAAAATGTTTACCATTTCCCAGTCGGATCTTTGACCTCAGACTGCATTAATGTTGTGCCATCTTTAAGTCCAGTGTCACTCTCTGTCTTGCAACATATCATCATTTTAATGCCTGATTTACACTCTGAATTATGGTAATTTATTGTAATAGTGTGATTTGACCTTTCCAGTATTTCCTATTTTTATTGGCTAAATTGCATCCCTTTCCCCAGAGGTTAGTGGGACTTTGGGGGAACAGGAGGAGGTGAACGAGCCTATCAAAGCACAGGGTGCTGAAAAGGGCAAAACACAAGAACATCTGGCTAATCCAGGGGCTGGGGAACGCATGGAAATTTAAATGTGATATTTGTGACAAACTCCATGCCAGGAGCAGAACTGGTGTCAGCCCCACAGATGAAAGGGCATCTTCAGGAATGGCTGGACTGATGTCCATGAACCTCCACATGCAGAGCACGTCTCTGGAAAGACTGGTTGTGTTCCACAGTGCCAGCCCACCTTGCACCAGCACAGAGGCTGCAGGCACAGCTGGAAGCTGGTATTTATGGGACCAGCACAGTGCAATGCCTTGAGAGTGGATGAGCCTGTTTTTAGAAGAGATGAGCTTTAGGAATTAAGTGTGCCCTGATGGAGGGAGCAGAAATGTAAAAGGCCAAGATGGAAAGTGCAAATATAATCCTCATTGTTTCTCTCTCTTGTGCCTTCTGCCCAGGAACACTGCTTCTCTAAGGTAGGATTTGCAGGCATGAGAAAAGAAAGTGATGGCTTGCTAGTGGGGAAAAAAAAAAAAAGAGAAAGAAACCCCAGAAACACTAAAATAATCCCCTACAACAAAAAGCTTTGATAAAAGCAAAGCTGAGCCTGAGGGTGATGCTACTTTTTCACCCTGTTCTCCAGTACTGAGTTTGTTCCAGAGGCCCTGGCCTTTCCTTTCAGGTTTGGAGTGGGTTGTTTATTTTCTTAAGGACTGCCCTTCGGCATTTCTTTTGAAATAAGTATTCGTGCCTGCTCGGGAAAGCAACAGCAAAAGCATGCAGCCAGCTCTTCTAATGGCCCTGCTGCCTGCAAGGGAGCAGCATCTTCAGGGTTTGCTCTCAAGCAGTGGGAAGGCACTGCCGAGCTGGGCTGGGGCTCCAGCCCTCCAAGAGGCATTTTGAAACTTGTTAATAAGGGCTCAGACAAATATGCATCTAATCCTACCCCAGAGGGGTGGTGGCTGCTGGTACAAAGCTTTGATGGGAAACACGTATAGAAAAATACTATGTATATAATATATACATATTATATATATATGCAAACTATAAATACTTATCTACATAGAAAATATATATATATATATATAAAAATTATATCTATGGAAAAATATATCGAAAAATTACATATATATGTGTGTGTGTGTGTGTGTAAATATATACACAAGTATAGAAAAGTATAGAAAATACTTCTTTCCTATGAAGATGGGCTAACAGAGCTGGGATTGTCTGCTGGGAGAAGAGGCTTCAGGGAGACTTTAGAGCCCCTTTCAGTGCCTAAAGGGGCTCCAAGAGAGCTGGAGAGACTTGGGATAAGGGTCTGGTGTGACAGGACAAGGGGGAATGGCTTCAAAGTGGCAGAGGATGGGTTTAGATTGGATATTGGGAGGGAATTCTTCCCTGTGAAGGTGATGAGGCCCTGGCACAGGTTGCTCAGAGAAGCTGTGGCTGCCCCTGGATCCCTGGAAGTGTCCAAGGCCAGGTTGGAGCAACCTGGGCTAGTGGAAGGTGTCCCTGCCCATGGCAGGGGTGTTTGAGCTGAATGAGCTTTAAGGTCCCTGTGAACCAAAACCATTCTATTATTCTATTAAAAGTAAAGAAGCAAAGCAAGTGCTGAAGAACTCTGGCCTTGAAAGTGAGGGAAAGGTTTAGAATAGGGTGGTAACACAATGGGACTGGACTCATCCAGTACCTCCCTTGGACACTTTTGTCACTCTAATCATGAATTACAGGAGCATGATTTTTGTCCAAAACTAATAAATGTGCCTAGAGAAGTCCTGATGCCAGCTTGGTCCTGCTGGAACAAGCAGGCTGAGGGAGGGAAGGCCTCAGCCAGGCCAGCAGCCAGAGCACGGGGCTGGTGCAGCACTGCTGACCCCGAGGCAGAGATGTAGGCCAGTGTGATGGATTAACAGTGACACTAAGGGAGACCATAACATGTACACTGTGCATCCATGAAATTGTGTTTTCAGGTGATTTGTTTTTTATTGAGCCATCCAACTCATCTCCTCCGAAGAGTTAATTTATGGTGTTTACCCAAAGTGATGGGTCCAGGGCAGGAGATGGGGTGGAGTTTCCTGGTAAAAAGTCTCCCTTCAGCTTTAGCTGGTGGACACACAGTTCCTCTTGCTCTGTGTCTGCACCAGGTGTTTTATAACAGGCAAACATCCATCATTTCCAATTAATCCCAAAGGCCATTTCCATTACCCTTTGGTTCAGTCAACTAGAAATAACAAAGCTTCCCAGTGCTCAGCTTCAGTAAAATACTCTGAGTATCTCTTATGAGATGACTTACTCCTAGTACCAATGAGCACTTTGTACCTCACAGACAATGTTTTATTTCATTCCCTAATGGGATTGTACTCCCAGAGGCTGAGTTTGTTCCCTGGCCTTTCCCAGCAAGCTTGCACTCAACAGTTACACAGGACCTGGGCTTTAGCTGACACCATTCTACAAATCATGCCCCAAGTTACAACACTGGTAAGAGTTAAATACCTCTGAGACTTCTGACCCCATGTCAAATCTGGTTAAAACTGCCCACAGCTCATCTGTTCTAAGGAGCACTGGCACCTATGGGCAGTTCCCTTTGGCACACCTGGATGCCTTTGTCTTTTAACATGTGAAGCAACATTTTAAAAATGGTCTTAATTGTGACACTGAAGCCCTTGAAGAGGTTTGTCCTCACAGAGTAAGGCCTTTTCTGCCCTATAGAGCATGTTTTGGGGATTGCACTGCAAAACAGCCTATCCCAGGAAGGAAAGGCAGCTGAGTGGGGCTCGTGGAACTCAGGGTCTGAGTTTTTTCACTGATTCCTTGATGACTTGAGACAAGTTTCCTTCATTTTGATGTTCATTCACCTTAGCTGCTTCCAGGTCAACAACAGCGGGCTGGGATTTGATAAGGTCACTCATGTTTGCACAGGTCCCATGGGGCCCTGATTTGGGACTTTATGTGAAATTTGCTGGTTTAAAAAAAAGGCAGCTGGGAATTTTGGTACAGACTGGTGCTAATCACTGCCCTCAGAGCTGGCCAGTCCATATCTAAGGGGTGACTAGTTAAAATACAGTAGATGCTTACTGTAATTGTGAGCTGCCTGTTGGAAGGGAAGCTAAACCAGAGGTAGGTATTCACAAGTTTTCAGCTTTCCAACCTACATATAGTGTGATTTTATTGTACATCTTCAATCCATTCAGCCAGTTCTACAGAGATACAGCCAGAAGTGCACATGCTTTGTACACACAATCACCTTCATTAGTTTGATATGCAAATGGTTACTTGGAAATACCAATATCTGCAGTGAGTGGTTTCAAACAACTCCACACAGAGGCATCAAGCTCTGAGAACACAGTGTGTACACTGGGACCTTTGAAAACAGCTCCTTTTAAGTTGCCACTCACATTCTGTTTCTGAACTGGGATTTTGCACAAATATTTTTAAATCATTGTTTTAACATTTTCACGCTTGCTTTTCAAGTAGATCATCCTCTGTGATCACAGACAATGGGAACAATTGTTCAGTGGTCTCTTACCCTAATCGAGTCAATTTGCTTTGCTGGGATTTCCCTCTCCCCCGTATTCAGTGTTCAGGACCAAACAGAGTGAAGCGGATCTAATTAACTTCTCTCAAGGGTATTGACTGTCTGCAAAGGAAGAGGAAAGCAATGAGGAATACATTAGGAGAGACTATTCATTGCCAACTCACACACAGGGGCACATCTTCCTCTTGCAAAACCAAGGTTTACATAAATTTCCTTATTTGATTGTATTTCCTGTTGCACAGAGGGGCTATGTGAATTCCTACAGGTTCTGGAGACAGAGAGTTAAAAGGAAATAAAGCAAAAGTACATCATATAAACAGTGGAAATTAGAAATTCCTAATTACCCTTAATTCATTAGGAGGATGAAAAGTGAAATGTACTGTAGGTCAGTGTGTTATCTTCTCTCCTTTAAGGTGTACCCACAGACAGATACAGAAGCTGAGCCTGACTGAAGACCAGATGCTGCCTTAACTCTCTTGAACACCATAGGAACAGTGAGGACTTCACATCTGTGCAAGGCAAGTCCAAAGTTTGGAAAATCATGTGAACACAAGAAGCTAGTGCAATGCTGGGTCTGGCAGGGACCTGCTGCAGCGATGGCAGTGGGTGCAAGGAGTTGGGCTGGCTGGCTGGGCTGCCATCCCCACCAGTGCATCTGGAGAGGGTGACATGGATTTCCATCTGCTTGCTTTGAGTGTGGCTAAAGACCAAAAGTTCATATTGGCATAATTTAAAGGATAACACCCAAACTCAGTGCCTCAGTTTCCCCAGTGGAAACCATAGAGTGAGTAATGACACGTGGACGCTCAAGGGTTTAACTCCTGGGTGTTGACCTACAGTACCTCAGGAGGAGTTGCTCTCCAGAAACTGATATCAGTAGGATAGACAGTAGTGCCCATCCGTGAGATAAGAACATCTCTGGACAGATTCCATCTGCCATGTGAGGCACACAGCACCCCTGTGAGATGGCAGCAGCCTTCATCTCTGAGAGAGGGTTTGCCAGAGAATTTCTTGTGAAAATGCCCATGAAGGTGCCACAGGCACCTTGGGCTAAGAGGAATCCATGTTTGTAACTGCAAGTCATTGTCAGCCACTGACACAGACTCAAAAGGACTTTCCTGGTATCCTTGAAATTCTGTTGGGAATATTTTCTTGCAGGATGTGCAGGTTCCTCCAGCTGTAGCATTGTCAGAGGGTCACCTCTGCTTTGAAGACCTGGACCTCTTGAGGCAGGGAGGACCAGAAGGAAGCTGAAATAGGGTTACTGTGAACCTTTACATCTCTCTAACATCTCTTTCCTCCAAATCATTAAACAGTTAGTTGTGACCATTTTACTAAGATGACATAAATGAACGTGGTGTGTCAGGCTGGCCAAGGCAACCTGAGAGAATCTGGGAACTGTTTTCAGATGTCAGAAGTTAACAAGGCACCGGCTCTTCTGCTAAATTAGAATCCTTTCTGAACGTCCCCACTTCTGACACAATCTGTTGATTGTCATCTTTATTATACCCTGTGCAAATAAATACATAATAGCATCTTGTCAAAATGTATTGCCATTCAAATTGTACCCATAATCTGGATGTCTAACACAATCTCAGTGCTTCCTAACAAATACATTTCCCTACCAATTTCTGCAGGACGAGAACCCTGGTCTTGCAATTTATTCAGCAGTAGGGCTGAGAGGGGGGAGAGGATCAGGGCTGGGGAAGGAAGAGGGAAGAGACACTGTCAGCACCTGCATCAGCACAACATCAATGCAGATTACAAGAGACATTAAAGAGCAGAATAACCCTCTTCCAGACAGCTGTGAGCAGCATCAACACTCTCAAAATATTTTGCTGGTGCGGCATCACCTGTTTAACAACAGGATGTTCTACAAGCCTCTAAATTCCCTTTTGTCTTAACACCTTCTCTTAAGAAGGCCAGTCTGGGTACTAGGGAGCTTCAGCAGTTGCATTGCTATATGCATTACACCAGGCTTGTGAGGGCTCTCAGTGCCTCCAGCCCCCTCTGCTCTGCTGGGTGCTGTCCCGCTCTGCAGCCCCCTCGGGATGTTCCAAAAATAAACACGGGCTGTTTGCTCAGGCAGTGGGAAAGTAAGAGTCACTCCCACTGTGATATAGGGAGCAGTGATGAACTGAGGTGTTTCAGTGAGATGCCCCAAGGCAGACCCTGCCCTGGCCAGCTTTGCTCACTGAGATGGTACCACACTGAGCTGTCAGCACTGCACCACCAAAACCAGTGCAGGGGAAAACAACAGAACAAGGGTTTCCTCAAAGGACAAAGACAAATGGTAACAAATCACCCCCACTACCTTTCCTAAACAAATATAAAACATATTTGCTGTCAGTGAAGTGTTTTACGGTTCCCTCCTGCTGGTTTGACATTCTGTGATTCTGTGATAGATTTGCAGCTCAACCTGATGAGCTGGGACAGCCCCGGGAGTGAGTGAGCAGACAGGCTGAGTTGTGACCCTGGGATGGTTTAGCAACAGTAGTGACTGGGGCTGGGGTGCAGCACTGAGAAAGGTGAATATAATGATGGGAAAGCATGAAGTAGCTGCTGTGGTCCCTTCTTCTCTGCTGGGGTGAAGGGATTCATGTGTGTTAATGGGAGCAGCTGCTCACACTAGCACGTGTTCACACCCTGTTTTGCCTCTGTTCATGTGAGTGGTGCTAAATTAAGATACCTATACCAGTAATAGTTATTAAATGCAACAGTTACCCGTATGCTAAAGTATGCCCTATTTACATTCCAGTATATTCAGTTCAATATGTTCTGTCACTGTACTTAATAAATAGAGGAAAAGGTGGTTTATAGGCCAGGGCTGTGCTTTCATCAGCTTTCTGCTGCAGTTATCAATGAAATCATTAAATAATGAATGGATTGGATCAGCTCTATTAAATTATAATTTCCAGTCCCATTTGTTCTGTAATTCCTGCCATGGGTGCTGCGATGCTGCATGTTCTCCTCTCTCTACATGCACCAGTGCTGGAGGAGGGGCTGAGTGAAGCTGGAGTCTGCTCCGTGGCAGAGCAAGGGCTTGGGATTTTCCATCAATTACCTTCTCCATGCCTGGGTAGCAAGAAGAGCTGTAGCCCCACTCCATTTTAATAAGAGTTTTGTCCCCAGCAACTCTTTGGATGCCTTTTTTCCCTATAGGAACCTGAATTCTAACTCCAGGAAAGGCATCCTGGAGAATTGTATTTCACAGAATCCCAGAATGGTTTGGTTTGGAAGGGACCTTAACGATCATTTTGTTCCAACTCCCTGCCATGGGCAGGGACACCTTCCACTAGCCCAGGTTGCTCCAAGCCCCGTCCAACCTGGCCTTGGACACTTCCAGGGATGAGGCAGCCACAGCTGCTCTGGGTAACCTGTGCCAGGGCCTCCCCACCCTCACAGGGAACAATTTCTTCCCAATATCCAATCCAAACCTTTTCTTCTTCCTTTATTGCCACTAAATGCAGTGAGGTTTTGGGAGAGCAGCTCAACATGGGGATTTGTTGTGAAGGTCTTATAAGATGTTTGGCCTTTCCTTGCCTCGTGCCATTTTGGGTGAAACAAGATAAGCAGGACTCACAAAAGGGATATAAGAAGAAATCAGTGTTTCCATGACCCATGTAGGGTACCACTGCACATGGCTGGAGGGAGGTATATTGCACCAAGATTAACAAATTAAATGTGTCCCGGGTTGCTCCAAGGCACAAAAGCTGACATTCAAGGGCCCAAGTGTGTGTCTGCAGCCTGTGAAAAAGGGTGGTGGGTGCAGCATTCCTGGTGGGAAAAAGCCCTGTGACGTGCCAGCTCCAGGTGTGCCAAGGTTCTGGGAGCACACTGGACAGTGCGGCTGCACCAGGTACAGCATGAGCAGCTTCACCAGAGACACAATTGAACCCTCCTGAGTGCTCAGGGACATTCCCATCCCCACTCACCTACTGCTGTGAAAGGGCCTTGAGGGCACAAACTGATGGAAATTTGGGTACCAAACTCCTCTGGCCCTTTAAGCTCACCCAGCTTCACAACCACCATCAAACAAGCTTCCTTGTGGCTTAGTCCATGATCAGTACACGGCTGATGCAGCAAAACCTGCCTGGCAGGAGACTAGTGCACCAAAGGTACATTTTAAAGTGCAAAACATTAATGTTTAGGACAATCTTACTCCTCAGGAATCCCATCATCTCCTGCTGAGTGAGAGCAGTACCTGGCACTTGCTGGGCTGGCTTTGCCTGGACATGGTGCTGCTGTTACCACCCCTCAGTGCTACAGGCGTGACTGGGCAGGGGCAAAGGTGCTTCTTAAAAAGCAAGTCTCCCAATCCTATGCCCAGGAAAAGCTTCAGTAATTAAACTGTAGTTGCCTACAGAGAGGATATTTTTCCTGGCAATTAGATGACCGAAGGCCAAAGGCAAAGCTGAATGTATTTGATCCAGCAAGACGCTAACTGCCAGGAAATATCCCAACAAGACAGTGTTATGGCTGTAATATGCTTAAGAAAACAGTCCTCAGGCACTAGAAAGGCATGGAGACAACATACAACTGTTTCTATGCCTAATACAGCTGGGTGGGCAAAGAGAGCAGGAGGTGCAGGGCACTGCACCCCTCAGTCCATCAGGTTGGACATGCTGCATAAACCAGTGCATTTCCATTCGGAGCAGCAGGGAGGTAGGCCAAAGGAAACCAGTGTTTACTCAGCCTCTTAACACCTGGAAGTCCATGAAAGTGTTGTTTCTGATGCCAAAACCAGGGTGTACTTGAGCAGAAAAGGGTTTGCTCTTGCAAGTGGTGCTATTTGCTGCACTTTGCTATCTACACTTTGTCCCTACTGTGATAGCAACAGAGTGTTTTGTTGTTGCTAATTTTAGAGAGCAAACAAAAAAGTACTTTGCAATCTGCTGTGGATTAATGCTGAGTTAGACTAGGACTATAATCTCTAATGGGGACATTAAACCAGGGTTTAAGGAACTAGGCTACACCACAATGTAATTCAGTAGGAAAACTCCTGAATTAGCTCAGGCTTGCAAAGGAACTCTCTGCCCTTTTCTGGGGAAAAAGGACTGGATTCAAGCTTTTCCCAAATACTCTCTTTAACCTTGAGATCTCGCCTTCCCTTCCTGTAAAATAAGATTAAACCCCCACTTTATACCTCCAAGCTTTGCTCCCTTCCTCTCTTCAGGGTGCAGACCCCATGAGAGGACGAGTCTGGGTCTGGGTGCTGAGGAGCCCTGATCTCCCCCTGGATGCTGCACCATCCAGGCTGGAGCCAAACCAGCAATTCCCTATGGCTGCTGCAGACAATAGCAGTGCTCATGTGAAAGCAGGCTTTATCAACCCACATCATGCCAGAATTAATGGCTCTCTTAATAAAAGCAAGTGAGATCATCACTCTTGGCTTAATTTTTGCTTTTTATTGCCTTTTACATGTAGAAGTAATGATCAGCTGCTTAAATATCTCTAAGGCCAACACTTAAGGACGTGTTCAAATCTCTCACTCTCTAATGAATGACAGTGTCATTTCAGAGGGAGCTTTAGCACATTCCTGGACCAAAAAGAGAGGTTCCTTGTTGGACTGGCACCTCCATCCTGAACTGGGTCAAGTCCCATTAAAACAGGGAGATGCACCAGTCCTGTGGCTGGGTGCTCAGGGCAGGCTCAGGTCACAGAGCACATGCAGGGTTGAAGTGAAGGTCTCTGTGCCTGTCTATGCAGCCCATGTTAAAATAGGACCTTCACAAAGTCCCAGGCACAGCTTAAGAGATCCCTTGGACTTTCTAATAATCTTTCAAGAGAAGTCATGAGATGAGGGACCAAAGGCTTTGTTTCCCCTTGTTCCCCAGAAGGATTCCTAGACATTGTAGGGTCTCCATTGACCCACTCCACCCCATAATGAGCATCAGAATCAGTCTCAAATGTTATTGAAATATCACTTACATATACAAGAACCTAAATATAAATGAGGTTCAACGTGTTTCTAATTCCTAAAGGCCTGTATAACTTAAAATAATAATTTTTAGGCTCTAAATCACTTCTCAAATCCATCTCACTCCCTCAGGTATCACTCATGAGCATAAAGGAAAGACTTCCCAGTGCCCAACTGTATTTGTACTGGACTCAGCAGCAAAATTATGGTTTAAGGGGATAGATAAGATTTAGCCCCTCACTTGACCCCTCTATTTTTTATAAAGTATATGCCAAGCACAGGATATGCTGACCCTGAACCTGCTGCCCTGAGGGGGCTCCTGCTCATGGCTACTTCCCAACACCCACAGAAGGAGAATAACAGAATCACAGAATATCTTGAGTTGGAAGGGACTCATAAGGACCATCTGGCCCTGCACAAGCCAACCCCAAAAATCATACCATGTGCCTGAGAGCATTGTCCAAGCACTTCTTGAGCTCCAGCAGGCCTGGTGTGGGAAACCCCAGAGTGAGAGCTGCGCTGAGAGGCGCTGAAAGGTTTGAAGCATTATTGCCAGTGCATTGAGTTCTTCCTCCTGCTGTATGAAAAATTGATTTACTGGAGCTGTAAAGAATTTGTAATGTACTCACATACGTGTAATTGGTTAGAGTACTTGCTGAGAGACACAGCAGCCTGTCTGGCAGTGCCCTGCCACGTGCCTGTGCTCTCAGGAGAGGGTGCAGGGGAGGAGATCGCTCTGTTAGGACTGAAGTGGAAGAGTCATAGAATCACAGAATGGTATGGGTTGGAAGGGACCTCAAAAATCATCTCATTCCAACCACCCTGCCATGGGCAGGGAGACCTTCCACTACACCAGGTTGCTCCAAGCCCCATCCAGCCTGCTCAGTCTGGCCGTTGCTCTGCAGCAGCACAGATACAGACATTAACCGTTTTCCTTTTTCCACCTACCATTAATCTACAATGTGCATGAATTGTAATTAAGCTCATTTAGAGCAGGGCACGGTATCCAAAACACTAATATCAGCAATAGAGTCACCCAGATTAGCTCCACTTGTCAAAAAGTGGGTGGACAGCGTGTTTCACATCGCTCAAACCATGAGTGAGCAGTGCAGAGTTCAGATGCTCCTGTGACGCGACAGCCCAGGACACAGCTCTTCTCCAGACCTCTGGAGAAGGTCTGGAAACCTTGTAGTGCCTTCAATGAAGCTATGTGTTATGTTAAACCATCTAGCAGAGCTTTTCTGCTGGAGAGGAACTGTTTGACTCTAGCTCCACTGTGGCAGCTCATGTGAACCTCCTGTGCTCAGGTGATGGGGCCTTGAACAGAAACTAAGGAAAGACTTAAAACCAGGAGGAACTAATTAATTCCTGATGTCTGGGCTCTGCAGGCAGGGATAGAGGAAAAGGCTGAGATCAGACACCTTGAGTTCACCATGTTGGTAGGAATAGCTGGGAAGGGGATGGCTTTCAGTGAACATCTACCAGGAGGCTACTGGCAACAGTGAGTAGTTTTTTGGTTATTTTTTAGGGAACAGGTTACTCAGAGAGGTGATGGATGCCCCATTCAAGGTCAGGCTGGATGGGTCTCTGAACAACAATTTGGTCTAGTTGAGGACGTCCCTTCTCACTGCAGAGGGGTTGGACTAGATGAACTTTAAAGGTCTCTTCCAACCCAAACCTTTCTATGATTCTTTGGGAGAGTAAAGGAGTGGCTGAAACCCTCCTCTCCTTCCCTCCTTCTGCAGTGAGGGCTGCCCACATCCACACTGCAAGGCTGATGTATCCCAGCTGGGTCCCTGCTCCATGCCAAGTCACCCTGTGCATGCAGGGTCTGTGGGTTGGGATTTTCGGACATCTGGCAGCCCATGCTGTGCAACATCTGGAAAACTAAGGATTTGCCACCCGAAGTGGGTCTCAGCAGGTCTGGGATTTGACTTCTTGTCTGAGACATTTCAGGACACGGTCTGGGAGGGGGTAATCCTTCCCTCTCTGCTTTTGTAATTGTGTTGGTGTGTTTGCCCGGGCTGTGCTGGCTGAAGTGCTGACAATTTGGGAAGGCTACATTCTTCTAGGAGGAAAAACTGGGAAAGTAGTTACATCTGTGAAGCCTCCAGCCTATCTTACTGCCAAAAGTGTAAAGTAACAAAACTGAAATACACTCTGGTTTCAGATGCTCTGGCCTTCACTGTCTTGGCAAGAGGCCTCCATGCACTGTGGCTTGTGTGACAATCCCTGTGCAAGCGAGACAAGCTCAGGTGTGAGGCTGGCCCTCGCCTGCACCTGTGTTTATTTTGGTGTAATACCACGTACAGTGTTGGCTGAGAGAGAGGAACAGGGTGACCAGGAGTTTTTGCAGCTGTGGAGATGCTCTGCTCCTCAGCAGCTCCCAGAGCAGCCCTGCCAGTGCCTGGCAGTCAAGGGGGTGTGAACTCTGGCTGCCAGCACTGGGGTGGTTATTGCACATATTTAGCCTGTGACCCATGGAGGTTCCTCTTGTGTTGCCTCACCCCCTGCCCCTTCCTTCTTCTGGATCCAGAGCTGGGGGATGCCCTGATCCTTTTCTGCCAGTGGGAGACCTCGAGAGCTGTCTGTTATTCAATGCTGCACTTCTTGGCTTTCTTTTTTCTGTTTATCTCCCTGCCATTTAATGCCACACGTTGAAGGGAACCTTGATGTGTTGTCAAACCCCTCCATGAGATATTTGATTGAAATGTGTCTTGCCTGCCTTAGTAAACCTGGCTGACTGGAAAAGGCTTTTTTGCTCTGCAAAGAAGTGCGACAGCTGCCTTCTTCCACCCTCTGCCTTTCCAACAGAACACAAATGAATTGCTTAATTTCAAGCAAATTTGATAATAACGTTGAGGTGTCAAAAGTGATTACATTCCAGAGCATTATGGCAATTTATTTAAATAGAGAGATCATGTTTAGGTTTTTAACTTTTTTTTTTTTCCCTCCCAATTTCCACAAAAGGACAAAAGTATTTGCTCCTTCCGGGCTGCCAGGAATGGCTGGGACAAGGTTGCAGTTCATCTCCTGCTTTTGGACCTTCACAGATCTGAGCCCTCTACCCTGGCAAGGTAGGACCAGCATCAGTAGGTCCAGAACTTGGAGAAACACCTACAAAAAGCACTTCCTGGGCCCTATGTTATTTTTCTGAGCATCAGCACTAAAGTGCTGTTCTGCAAATGACCTTTTCAACCCACCCCTATGCCTTTAAGTTGCTATAACCACATATGAAGCAGTGGTATTAATAATAATACTATTCACACCACAGTCTCCTGGGCAGCTGAATGACAGGATGAACGTGGATTAATATTCCTTAGCCACAAGGGACTAGGAAGGAGCTAGTGGAAGCATAGCTTGTGAAATTAATAATCACCACCCACTTGGAGGAAAAGGAATTGGATTATAGGGACTCCAAAATTAATAGTATCCTGAGCAAGCAGAGCCTATTGAAATATTCATGGGGTTCAGCTAACCCAAGACAGCAGAAGCAGGAGAGGTGTGATGCATTATGTAGCCACAGGCTACGCTGAGCTGGCTCTGTGGCCATGGGGGCTGGTGCTCCTTCCCCACTCTGGTGGTGTGGCACTAATTGGGCAGAGGCACAAGGTTACTGGGGGAAACTGTCCACCCACTGATGAGTGCTGCCAGCTATGTTTATGCCCAGAATAAATAAAGCAGCAAGGGATGTTTTTGAGCATTCCTGTACCACTGTGTGAGGCTCTGGATACTGTGGGGTATTGCTGCTGCAGACAGGGCAGGAGCTTGGGTGTGTGGACAGGCTCCTCTGCTCCCAAAAGCCACATCCTACCAATGCCAGTGAGAGAAAATAACTGACCTCACTCCAAGGCACATGAAATTGGTAAGAAAAACAGTAAACCTGATGTTCTTTCCCAGAGGGTGTCCCCAAAAGTGGCTGTGGCCTCCCAAGACCTGATAAATCCTGCAGCACTGGAGAAGTGGGGGAGGGCAACTTCCAAAAAACCATTTGTGGGGGTACAGTGCCTGCTGCTGACTGGGAGGGAGCTGGATTTAGTTTAACTGGATAAATGGCCTCCAAAAAACTCCTTTCAGGAGCTCTGCTGGCAGCCAGACCCTGCACATGCCTCCTAAACCCACTGGAATCAGACACGTGTGTCACTGGTGTGTGCTGTGAGGGCAGGGGCACCATGTGCCCCACACAAGACCCTGGGCACAAGTACATAACTGCAACACTTGCCAATCAAGCTTGGTATCACCATCACTCATGGTCTGGAAAAGCTGCTTTCACCAGTAAAGAGGAATCGTGGTCCTTCATGGCCCTTCAGCCCTGCTAATGCCTCTGCAGGAAGGCTTGAGGTGGGCAGAGAAAGCTCAGAGCTGTGTGTCCCTGCCCTCTGCCTCCCAGGGGCTCTGGGGATGCTGTAGGCCAGGGACCAAAGTACAGCACCCTTTTCCATTCCCTTTAACCCTTTTGCCCCAGTGTGGTGTGCAGCAAGTGAGGACAAGAGAGGTGACAGAGCTGCCCCACAAAGCAAACCCAGGGTCCATGTGGAGTCTCCTTTGCCTCCAGGCAATGCTGCCTCTCTCACCAGTGAAAATGTCTTCTCCCAGTAGAACCAGGGCTGGAGAGTGTTTTCATTTAAACAAATGCTCCCCTTTCTTGCCCCCCAAATCCTTATTTCTGGACCATTTTCGCCAGTGTGTGGTGAGAGAGCTCCAGGAAGAGGGACCTCAGTTCCCTTTAAAAATCTGACCTCTTGCAAACCTGTACCTGACATGAAGATGCCACTCTTAGCTCTGAAGAGGCTCACAAGTTGTGTGCATTTGGGAGGCATGTGCACATGAAGGTAAGGGGCCTGCACCTGTGGGGTGCAGGGTGAGCTCCATCCATCCCCCCTCCCTTCATCCCCCCCATCCCTCCCTTCCAACACTTGGAAAAGGCTGATAGCAGCTGCCACAGACTCTGCTGCCAGGAAAATGAGGTATATCTCTGCTCCAGAGGCTGATGGGACCCCCTGAGAGGTGGTGTGCTTGAAAAAGGGAATGGTATATGGGACAGTAAAGCCAACACTAAATTAAATTGGTTGTGCTATTGAAGAGGGAGGCATTGCCCCTATGAGAGTATGTCAAAATCCTGCATGCTCATGTGAGATGTGCAGTAAGCCTGTTGTGCTGCCAGTGTGCTGAATTACTCCTTGAGTGGGTATTTGAAAGGGTAAATCACTGCAGGGGATCATTATTTAATCAGTTTGACTTAAAGATTCCCCAGAAATACAACACTGTGCATTTAAAAAAAAATATCCTGACTGTGTGTTTCCTACAGCTCTGCTCTGCTTCAAGGAAACCAGTTGGGTTTGATTTAATTCTGCCTCAAGGTAAGCAAAGCATCTCAGTTAAAAACCTGATCCCATGATGTCCAGCCCAGCCTCCTTTCCCAGGGGAAGGAGCTTCTGGTGGCACATCAAGAGTGGTGGCCATCACATTGCATGTGTAAGGGCTGGTCTAAACTTGAGCAGTTTTGCAAAATACAGCTCCTGTTTGTCCACCCAGGCTGCCCAAACTGGAGTTACACCCAGAGGAGTTTGCCAGGTTAGAGCTCTCCGTGGCCACAAGCTGAAGAATGAGTTTGGTTTGTTGTGTTTATAGTGGGGAAGGAAACTCTGGACAAAACCCAGTGCATGTTTAAAATCAGCAGGAGCCTTTCCAGTGAAGCCAGGTGTGTGTGTTGGTCCTGCTGTCGGTGTCTCGGGAGGCATCATGAAGCATCCCAGTGGGAAGTGTCCAACAAGTTCCTGCTGAGAGCTTTGGTGAGAAGAGCCCGAAGGGACCTGGAGTGATGTCCAGTGGGTGCTGGTTCCCGGTTTTTTGCACGGATGGTTTAGGAAAGGCATCCCAATGAGATTTATGAGGCTGGTTTAAAACAGAGAAGTTGCCTTGCCAACAAGACACATGTCTGCTACATAAAAAATATGATGATGAAGGGATAAGATGACAGCTTTGTATCCATAACACTTTCATCCCAAGGTGCCTTTATGCAACTGCTAAATATTTAATTTCTTTTAACTTCTAGCCTTGGATATTTTTAGCAGGTGAAGATGCAGAAAGCCTTCTGCTCCATAAGGGTGGGGTGGAACATGTCGGCCAGGGGCAGAAACAAACCCCAGCTGGCTGTTCCCCAGCTTCTCTAACACTTTCCACTCTTACAATGCTGTCCAGCTAAACAGTGTTCTGTGGGTTTAAGGTCTGGTTTAAATTCAGGGTTTACCTTTGTAGCTGTCTTTGATTAGAAGTTGAAATTGATCTGGAGAAAATATTTTGAGGCTCCTTTTAACCAGCAGAGCTGTGATTTCCTTGGGGTAGGGTTTGGGCTTTTTTCCAGATTGGTGTGATTGAAGCAGTGCAGGTCCCAAGCATGGGGAGAGCATCAGTGCCAGAGCAGAGACACAGCCTGCCCCATGTCCTCTCCTGAATGGGTGGATGGCCTAACCAGGGGCACTGGGGGACTTGCCCCATTTTCTGCTCTGTAAGCCCTGTCCCTGAGAGCACATACATGACTTGACCTACATACAGCTGGTGGGAAAGGCAAGGGTCCTCCATTTGAATTTTGCTGGAAGCTGGGAAGGAGAGCATTTCTTTTCCTCTGCCTTCTTTCAAGCTTTTGGGAAAAAAAAAAAAAAAAGGAAAAAAAAAGAGTCGAAATGTCAAACTAGAAAAATTCTATTGTTGTGGCAAGTACATTTTCTTCTTTAAAATGGAAATTCTCCTCAAATTTCTTCAGCTTGAATACTACAAGTAATAATATTTTGCTTTTCTTATGCTGGTGGACCAAAGGCTGGGGCTAAGGCTGACAGAGACCCTGTGGAGTGGGATCCTCTGCCAGGGCTGTCCTGCAGCCTCAGTAGTGCTGGGCAGGAACAGGCAATGTGGGATGTGTGTCCTCTTGTCCAGCATCACATGTCCACATTATGTGAGGGGGACCATATCGCAGGAACACCCACACTCCCTCAGGCACTTATGGCTAATCAGTGATGAACTTTGGTAGAACTAAATATGCTATGGACACTCCAAGCGAAATAAATCTCACTGCTGCAGCGATGTGAATGTCTTTGATCTCCCTGAAGGAACACCAACATCCCCTTCCCTCCTTCAATGCACCACCAAGACATCAAGGTCACAGGTGCCTTCAGCTGCACACCCAGAAACCACAAAGCCCTGAACTAAAGCACTTAAATACCTCTGGTCCTTGAGGTTTAATTGCAATCCTAGACAGACAAATTATTCCCAGCTGCCCGTTGTGCCTGAGGGTGCCCTGCCCTGAGTGTCAATCCACAACAGCTTGAGGTTGTCACCTCCTGCACAGGTTTCCTGCACTGGGGCTGTTCAGCACCAGACCACAGTGATGAATGTCCAGCCCACACAGTTTGGGGCTGGGTGTGCAGAGGGTCCCCAAAATACACATACACCGTGTCCTAAACACAGCCAGAGTACTGCATTCAGCAAGGAATGGGGATACTTGAGAGACAGAAAGGCTTCTGCTGTCTGAGACCTTGTGCTTTTTCAGAGCCATCCTGAACAGAAATGGGAATGGGAATGGAGTAGAAGTGGGTATTATAGTTTATGAAACTTTAGGTGAAGGTGGAAGCATGGGCTTTAACACCCATTCTCTGCCGCTGCAGAAGGGAGATGTGAAGGCAGGGTGGTGAATTTTTCTTTCTGAAGGCACAAATATACAAAGCAATAGAAAAAATTCACAAAGTCTCCAGAAAATCCCAAACCATATGTGACCCAGAGAAGCCGCCTGCACTTCCCCACAGCACAGCTGTGGAGGTCAGTGCTTAAGCCAGCCTGAAGTCAGATCTCACAGAGAAATGATCTCTCATTCTGTTCTCTTTCTTCCCTGTCCCACTCCAGCCCCCCAAAAATCCCTCTGATTTTTAAAAGTTACAGGACTTATTAACAATAAATACTCAGTAGTCCAGGAACAGTCTGGGTTAAGGGCTTGTCTCCACTGTCCAGGCTGAGGTTTTGCTGTGCACTGCAGTGACAGTGGAAGAGCAGGACTTGGTTCATTTTCCAGTTACACTTTAGAAAGCAGGTTTGGGACCAAAATGTCCCAGTAGATCAAGAGTAATGACTATGGGGTGCTTCAAAAATGTACAGATGGGGCACATTGCCAGCCAAGGAAGAAAAATTCATAGGGTCATCACAGACTGGTTTGGGTTGGAAGTGGCCTTAAAACTCATCTCCTTCCACCCCCTGCAGGGGGGCAGACACCTTCCACTATCCCAGGTTGCTTCAAGCCCCATCCAGCCTGGCCTTGGACACTTTCAGGGATGGGGCAGCCACAGCTTCTCTGGGCAAGCTGTGCCAGGGCCTCCCCACCCTCACAGAGAAGGATTCCTCCCCAATATCCCATGTAGCCCTGCACTCTGTCAGCTGGAAGCCATTCCCCCGTTGCTCCAGGCCCTTGTCCAAAGTCCCTACCCAGCTCCCTTGGAGCTGCTTTAGGCACTGAAAGGTGCCATAGGGTCTCCCCAAAGCCTTCACCTCTCCAGGCTGAACAACCCCCACTCTCTCAGCCTGTCACTTGATGGGTCCTAGGGCTTGGATGGGAGCTGTGGGTGCCATTGGTGTGATCCCACGTCTTCAGCTCAGCCTTGCTGTTGGCTGTGTCAAACAGTGTCACCCTGCCTGGTGCACAAACCCCTCTCTTCTGTAATCCTTTTTTCAGTTTCTTTCTACTACATTTTGCACAGCTGCTCCCTGTGCCTCTGGTGCAAACCTGTGCTGAGCCTGTGGGCAAAGACCAGCTCTTGCCTCCAGTGCACGTCCTGGGGCTGCCCCTCTGGCTTTGATGTCCCCCCTTGAGCTGACCACCCAAGGACCAGCCCTTCATCCTCAGGGGCTCTCCCAGTGAGAATGTGAATGGTTAAACAGCTCAAACTGCCTGCTCAGGAAAGCACTTTGTTTGCCCTGAAGGAGGGTGAGAAAAAAATCTGGAAAAAAGGACCTCTGGGAAACCTTGGAAGATTAAGCCAACATACCAAGCTGCTGAACAATGGTTGACATAGCAGGGCTGCACTCCTGTCCCTCCCCCGGCTCCTATAGATCACAAACATATGCTCCGTGCACGGCGGCTCCCAGTCTTTTATTTCACTATGTTTCAGTTCCCGTCTATCGTCTCTTTCTATTCCACATGTGACACAGAAGTTAATTTGAGAAAAAGGATAAAGTGTCACATTCTCTTGAGAAATGAACATGTAAATGGCCTGGAAGCAACATCATTTTTCTCTCTCTTTTTCTTCTTTTTTTTTTTTTAATTTTTTTTCCCTTTCCTCCCACGGAAGCAGCATTAAATCTGCTCTCCTGATCTGCTGTTTCAACAGCTGCTTCCCTGGCATCAGGGAGGATGGATGGCACAGTGGTGGAGCAATGGAGGGTCAGAGGGTTTGGAGTTGTCCTGCCCCATCCCAAAACACTGCCACAGCAGGGTGGGAGCTCTGGGCTGCCTAGAATGGCTGGTGTCTGGTCTAGCCCAGCCCTGCTGTGCCAGCGCCGAGGCCTGGGGAGGACCTGGCTGGTGGAATCTCCCACTGCTGGTCCATCTGGGATGGACAGTGGGAGCACGTCCATGCCCATCCTGGCACAGTTGATGTGCCAGTGGATGTGGATGCAGGATGTGGCTCTGGCTCTCAGCAGCTCTTTGGGGTCACTGAAGACATAGCACATGACAGTGCTCATACCACAAAGGCTTGAACCCAGGTGTCCTTTGCACGTGCCTCCAGCAGCAAGAATAACAGGGAAGACAAAAGGGAAGGATTGTGATTGATTCCTGTAGAAGGAAGGTTGCTGGTGCACAGTGACTTTTGGAGTGCAGAGTACAGGCACAGATCAGAGACTCCCATTATGCAGAGAAAAATACACAGCTCTAAAAAATAACCCTCCCTTAGAAAGGCTTCAGCACTGTAACAAAATATTAATGTTTAAAGATATTCCTTCTTAATATTTCAGGAAGCAATTGGAAGTCCCACAGTATAGTTCATTCTACTTTTTAAATGGAAATATTTAACTTGGAGCAAGAGAGCTCACATTGGCTCCAAGATAAACTTTCCTTGGCAGTTGCAGCTCGTGTATAATGCTAAAAGCAGCTCCATCTTTGGGGTGGCATTTTTTTAGCTCATCTTGGAGAGCCAAGCTCTGAATTAAATGGAGGGCTTGAGCAGCTGCTATTTTGCCCGTGAGTCCAGAAGCTTGTCTGAGGCTGGGGAGAAGGGAAGAAGGACTGTCTGGAGTGGGAGGAAGGATCCATACAGAAGGTTGGACTAATTAAATCTGGAGAATCTCACCAGAGAGCCCCATGTTTCTGCATATATATCTTCAAAGCTTTCCCTTGTGCGGGGCATGATAAGGAGAGGGTCGTCTTGACACTTTCATCTTCTCCTCAAAGGGTGAGTGTTCAGCTAAATAAAGAAATAAATACATGCTGACTACACAGGGAGAGAGGGACAGGAATATCTGCTTGTTCAAACAGCTAATGTGTCTCCCAGGGCTCCATGTGCTCCTTCTGCTCATTAATAGTGGTATTTATTATTATTATTATTATTATTTAATCTGCCATTTGAGTGCTGTATTGCATGAACTGCTGTTTTCACACACATCCTCTGACACCAACCAGCCTTTGTCAGCACTTGGGCATCTCCCCACCTTCTGCAGAAGCATGAAAGTGGAAGTGCAGAGGTGTGCAGGGTGCATGTTTGGTCGTGTTTTCAAGGATTGGTGAAGGAAGAGCTCGGCCAGGTTTTCCCAGTGCACAAGTGTCTCTGTTTCAGTGTCACAGCTTGTGTGTCTCCCTTTTGCCCCTGGAAATGCTCAGGTCCAGCAAGTTCCTTCAATTAGGAGCACTTAGCACGTCTAAAAAGTCAAACTTGCAAGTGTAAACTATAGATTTGGAAACTGACAGGAAAAAACCCTCCTGCCAGGGGTCCTTCAGTGCTGTGTCCATGTGAGAGACCTGGGGCAGCTCCCCAGCAGCCTCCCTGCGCTGTGGGAGCACGAGGCTGGTGGCATCCCTAAAACTCCAGAAAACTAGGTAGGAGTTTCCAGTGGTGGTTCTTTGTTTAACAGATTGTCCAGTAATTGTTTTTTTTTTCTGAGAGTTGCAGTTGGCAATGGAGATTTTGAGATGGACCCTAAGGTTTAAGGCTTGTCTTTGGACAGGATGTCCCAGTGTGGTGGGTAGGGCAGGGGCTGGGGAAAAGCAAAGCAGCAGTCCCAGAGGGGTTGATTTTGCATTTAAGTACATGGGAATTAACCCCCTCTGAATCCTATAAATTACTGTTCACTCTTTGGTGGCCTGAGGAACAAAGCTGAGTTGCTCCTGTAAAAGAAAAAAGACACAGGGGTCTTTAGACTAAAACATGTCATAAAAGTTTGCTGGACCCCAAATCTTCTCAAAGGATGAGTTTGACTTTTTTAGGATTAATACAGCATATGAGCCTTCAGCCTCAGGGAATTAGACCAAGTGGTTACTTCTCCAGGCTTCATGATAAGTCCCAGCAAAGCAGAAAGGGATTGCTCCAGCTCCTCCTCTGCCTCCTGGATGGAGACACAGACCCGTGGACCAGGGCTAAGCTTCTCACAGGCTGCCAGGCAGCTGGAAGTCCCAGCAAAATTCCTGGTTTTCGGCTCAGACATATAAACTCGAGAGTGGAAAATGAGGATATGTCTGGGGAAGGCCAGACATGCCAAAGCCATGGCCGGCTCCGTGCTGTTCCAGCTGGGAATGGTGGCAGCAGCTGCGGCTTTGCCAGCGCCCCTGGCACGTGGCAGTGACTCAGGGGGCAGCATGGCAGCATCACCACAGGCCTGCCCATTCCTTAGACTTGTCCCAGGGCACCTGCCACTGCCCACTGCAGGATGTGATACCAGGCTAGATGATAATTATAGAGTGAAATGTCAACTCATTCACAGGAGCATCATTACCCATTAGCTAATTAGGCATTAGCCATTCCAGCACTGCCTTAGCTGCTTTTTTAAAAAGCAGCTTTTTAAAAAGCACTGGATATTAGCAGAGAGGAATACTTTGAAATTGCACTTATGATATTTGGTTTGAAAGAGCAGCATGTTGGAAAGCACAAATACCTTTTTTCCCAACTCAGAGGTGAGGAAAAGAGGAAATACTGCCCATATCTGAATGTGTCCTATAGAAAAGGACATGATTTCATCTGGGCAGGGATGTGAACTCGCAGTGACTCGGGTCCCACTCAGTAATGGTAACAGGACCAGTGAGAAGTTTGGCAGGGACACTGTGCTTGACTGAGATCCACATTTGAGCTTCAGTTTATGTCTTTCACTGTGGGAAAGTCTGGTTTCTGCTGATAACTGAGTTTTAACTAAAAAACCTGAACCTGTGAAGACTGAAATGGCTTTTGGTTGTTGCTCTAAACCTTCTCCCAGTGCTCTCGGGATCATGGTTCAGCCTTTCCTGGTGGAGAAGTCCAGGGCTGATCTCACCTACATGGTAGCTCAGCAGGACTCTTGTCCTGGCAGGGGCATTTTGCTCTTGGTAATTCCACAGTAAAACTCTGCTTCCTCTTCACTCTGAGTGGCCTGAACATGACAGTTCACAGGAGACTTTGTGGTTTCCTGCCTGTCTTGCACTGCACGGAAACTTCTGTGGATTTGCTCTGTAACTCCCTGAAAGCCAGCAAAGATGGATGGGATTGGAGAGAACTTGGGAGGGATGTTTTGGCTGGGTTTCAGCCCTGGGGTGCAGACTAACTAACCTATTCCCATCAACACCAGATGCCTCTGAGCAAGAGCTATCTGTGACCACTCTCACTGCTTTTTTGCTTCAAATATCAGCTACCAAAGCTCATATCTGCCAAGGGATGCTGCCATATCTTCTTTCTCTCCTTTCACAGAAAGATGACAGCAGGAGGGAGACCCTCCTTCCAGTACGTAGAGCAGAGAATAGATGTGGTGGAAGGTGGTTCTTCTCACAGTAGAATGGGGATAAGGAGCAGATCCATATTTATATAGACCTGTCATCTATAAGTAAACCTAGGGAATAAAGAGCAATTTTATGTACATTATGTAAGGGAGCCATGTTCTCCTTTTAAATGAAGCAAAGATTAAATTGGTCCCAATAGGATGGCTCTTAATTCCTTCCATTTATACATCCTTGTTTTATTATGCTTATGTGATAGCAGCACTTTGTAAGGGAGACTGAACAGATAATGTAATCAAAGAAGGTCCAGAGGAGTGATTTGCCTGAGTTATCAATATTTCAAATGCTCCTTCCTGGGTTATTTTCCTTATATTTTTCCATCACTTGGCATTTCAGCTCAGTGTTTAACGAGAGCCTGGGAGAAGCCTCTGCTCTTCTACCTGCCACCCACCAGTGAACAAGTCCTCTCCTGGCTGCCTCCTGACAACCCCACTCACTCCAGTCACAGCACATTACAATTTCAGGCTGTGGACCTTTGTGCCTCTCAGCCTGCAGTTAAGAGGGAAATATGTCCCAGGCACCCCTCTTACCTTACAGGAGGGAGAAGACTTACCAGTGATGCAAGTACAGTAAAACCAGGTTTACCTGTGATACTGAGCACTAATGAAACCCATGAGCTGCTCTGAGCTCACTGATGTTCAAAATTCATCTGCTGCTGATGGTCCTGGCCCTGAGGCACTGACAAACTCCAGCTGCCTGTGGGCCACAGTACAGCAGATATTTATGCACATGGGGGGCAGAAGGGAGTTAAAAATGGAAAGCCAATGAGGGTGGTGAAACACTGGCACAGGTTGCCTAGAGAGATGGTGGATGCCCCATCCCTGGCCACACTCAAGGTCAGTCTGGATGGAGCTCTGAGCAAACTGGTCTAGATGATGTCCCTGCTCACTGCAGGGGGTTGGACTAGATGGCATTTAAAGGTCCCTTTCCACACAAACCATTCTGTGATTCTTTGAAAAGTGCCCAGCTGGAATCAAGTTTCAAGTAACTGAGGAAGATGCTGTGTGAGAGGGATGTGTGCTGGCCTGGTGATCTCACGAGGCTTTTCCAGCTCCTTCAGCATGCAACAGCCAAGGCTTTGGAGGGAGAAACTAAGGATGTGAGTCCTTATTCCCAGCTCGTTGGCTGTGATACCTTTGTTTTGAAAATGGTGTTTTTAAAGCTGGAAGGTATCTGGAAAAACTGTTGAGAATGAATTCACAGTAATTTAGGGAGGTAAACGGTCTGTGGCAGGTATTGCAGGAGTGTTGCATGGAGGCACAGTGTGACAGTGCTGCAGAGTAAGCCCAAAGAAGGGGCAGGAGGTAGAACTGGCTGTAAACAGGAGTATTGGTGTGGCTGTACCTCTCTGGGAAAGCAGGGAGGTGAGGTGAGGTGAATCTCGTGCCTTGGTGAGCAGTGGGTTGGTGCCTCATGAATTCCCAGGACAGAGATGCACTGAGCAAAAACAGGTGCTTGGACTGGGGTTTGTTTCCAGCACAGGGAGAGGTGAGCTCAGAAGGGAGAGGTGAGTGCAGAAGGGAGAGGTGAAGCAGTGGTGTGTCACTCCAGACACAGGCAGCCCCACAGTGGTGGTGGCTGCACGGCCACAGTCGGCCCCCGAGCCCCTGGATGAGCCAGAGTGAAGACTGAACTACAGAGGGCCGTGTCCCTGTCCACGCCATGGGCCATGCACTGCACCCAAGGGGTGTCGGGCTGTCCTGCACCAGATTTCTGTACCTGGACACAACCCACAAAACTCCAGCTTTTAGAGCAAAAGCCAAACTGAGCAGCTGCCAGGTTTGGGGTTGAAGCACGAGCTTCTTCCTTTGCTACTGAAGCCCAGGACACTATCTTTTGGTGGGTGAAAATCTCTGTGATTTCTCCCCAAATGGGCTTTCCTGAACTAGATATGGCTTAGAAGAGGGAAGAAACCTCTGTTCCCTGTGGATTTGTCCCAGGGTGCTGCAGATGGGTGAAGCCTGTGGGCAGTGCTGATGCAGGCACCAGCAGTAGGTTTAAGCATCAGGTGAGGGCAGCTCTGCCCTGGCCTGGTACCGCAGATTCCAGGCATGAAATACAGAGCCAGAAAAAGTCTCTCTTCTCTGAAGGAAATTCAGAATAAAATACAAGGGGAATTTTTTTTTTGCCTGTTTTAGCTCCAGCAGCATTCCTGATGCTGTGCTAGGAGGGGTCTTTGACCCCAAGTGATCCACAGCTAATCGAGGCGGGTTGTCCATACAGGGGCACTTAGCCTGGCTGTGCAGCACTGAATTTTAATGAGAGAGCATGTGCCACTGTATGTGTGTGTTAAATACTTTCCTCAATAAATGTGTGCATGGCTGTGTATATGTTCACTTTAACAGTTATCACTCTATACTTAATAGGATTACAGAGATCTGCAGACAAATGAACATATCCCTCTATAGCCTTATCATTGCCTGATAAGTAAAAGCCTAAAGATTGTTGAGACAATTATGTTTCGATATTCATCTTAATACTTGTTCAGGAGACAAAATGAATAAATTGCTTTTCAGCACTGCAGGCAAGAGCCCTCGACGCCTGCAGCTCACATCCAGCCCTTGTCTGGCTGGCTGTTGGATACAGCATCCTGGCCTGTACTGCAGGGTCAGGAGGGAGCTCTGCTTCTCTCCCCAGTCTCTGCAAGGTGGACACACCGAGTGCCTCGCCACAGCAGCTCTCAGGGGTCTTCCCAAATCTGCTCTTGTCACCCTGGTTTCCACAAGGGAACTGAGGCACAGCGCAGGATTGCAGCTTGCTGGGCCCTGACCAGCCCATGGAAAAGTGGAGCCAAAACCTGTATCTCTCTGGTTTCAGGTTCATAGCTCCGTGGCTTGGCACAGCTGGCTCCTGTGCCCCAAGGCTGAGCTCGGGCTCACTTCAGGGTACAAAAGCAGCAAATGTCACCTTGCCTTCTCTGGATCAGGTTTGTTTCCTCCTGGATCCCAGGGTAGGAGCAGCACCACAGACCCAGCCTGGCACTGGCTCCCCACACATCTTCTGCAGAGACTGAAGGGAACAACCAGTTCAATGCTGGTAATCAGCCTGCACCAGTGCTCCCCAGTGGCCTCACTGCTGGCTGTGGCAACACAAAAAAGAGGGATTTTTGTAGCTCCTCTGTCAGTATGGAGCAGGGGGGTGGGGAATTGGAGCAGACAGAAGAGCATTGCTGGAAGGGAATATTCCCAGCCTCTGGTGTCCTGTGCTTTTTGGCCATATCCGTGTGCTAGTCTGGAAGAGTCTTCTGGAGATATTGAAAACAGCTGCTCCTATAATTAGAGTTGGGAATGTTTGCATTACCGAGAGTGTCAAATTGCTTCATTACAACAAAAACAGGAGACACTTTGATCCAGAAAATTGGATGACTTCAACTTCGTATGAAGTTGGAGCTCTCCTCAGTATTTGAGAAACAAAGCAGAGGAAAATGGAGCAGGGGAGGCTCTCAGCTGTGGGTGTGGGCACTCAGGAGTGAGCTGTGCAGCACGAGTCAGCGTGGTGCTGCACACTGTGAGTGGAGGTCAATGCCAAGCAACCTGGTTAAAGTGGAAAATTTAGACCTGAATAAATTTTAAAACAATAGTGTGCATTGGAAACAACATCAGCATTTTTCAAAAATAATTGATTTTTTCATAAGTCCTTTTTTATATAGGTGAAATGCCATTGAAAGCTCTCCAACTTTCTTTGAGTAATTTCAGTTGAATCCAAACCCATGTTTTTCTAGTGGGAACCATTCCAGAAAGGACTGTGTGATGGTTTGCAGAGGTTTCCCTGGAGGGCAGCCTGCAGCCCAAACCGTGCCTGGCTGGGGTGGACCTGTCTCTACAAGGAGCAGAAACAGCTCACCTCATGTTTTTGTGGAGCTCAGGCCAGGATTTGCAGCTATGGCTCAGTCCAGGGGCTGCATGGAGCCTTCCTCTTAGAGGGAACATCCTCCAGAGCCAGGAGGTGCAGCCACAGCTGGTCTGGGGGCAGAAGGGTTGCCCCCAGGAGCAGAGCTGGGCTCAGCTGCACTGCTCCCTATGTGAGCAAGCTGCCTTGAGCTTGAATCTCTAATCTCTTCTTATCTCTACATCCTTATTCCAGACAGGCTTTTCCTCCTAACAGAGTGTAAAGAAAGCAGGGGGATCTACTTGCCATTACCTGCACTGAAATAACACTGGAGGGTTGTCATCTTTAAATCCCACCAGGCAGATGCTTTTGTAACATCTTAAACCTAACCAATGAACCCAGAATCAACCTCCCAAATAGAAAAAGGAGATAAAAGATTCATCCTTCCACATACTTTAACAGTAGGAGAGCAGTGATATTTCAAAGGCAAGACAGACATCCTGGAGGTGAAGGCAAAGGGCACATGGGAAGCACAGAAAGGATGCAGACTTTAAAGGTGAAGAGGAGGGCATTTGTGCTCAGCACTGTGAATGCTTCAGTCACAAGATGAGACCTCTTGATTCCACACTGAAGTGGAATTGCACATTTCTGGCTCTTATTTACTCTGCAAACAGAAAGCAAAAATTCCAGCCCCATTCCCTTTCCAGGGAGAGCTGCTGCTACTGCCAGGATGTGCTGCAGCAGAGAGGGGCTTTGAATGTCCTGGCAGGTTGGCCAGTACTCACCCAGCTCTTAACCACCTCTAGGAGACAGTTTCAGGTGGGATAACAGCTCTGTGTCTGCAAATGTGTTCATACAACAAGCAGTCACTGATTTACCAGGAGCTGAGATGGTTTTAGCCTCCAACAGCTCCCAGTGCAGCTGCAGCTGTACATCCTGGCACAGCATGGGTTGGGGCTGCCAGGTAAAACAAACTCCATCCTTTAAACAGAGCTCCCATGTCCAGAAGGTTAGGAAATATTGTGTAAATATAGGAAATGTGGCACCTTCATCCCAAGAACCCACCTCCCCCTGCGATGTCTGTGTATACCCGTGTCTGTATGGTAATGACATGTAAATCAGCAAAACCACCAAGAAGCAGGTAGAGTGGTTGTGAAAAGTATTGGTTTTCTCTTATTAAATTTGTTTGGATTTCCTCTCTTTTTCTTTTGGTTCCCATCCACTCATAAGGTGTGTTAGCCAGCTCTGCCAGGGGCTTTCCAGAGAAGCTGCTCCATGTACTGCCTCTGGCTTCAGTGGAAACAGGGGTGACTCTAAATTCCCTCTAAGCCAAACAAAACAACATAAAGAGGACATTAAATTGCTTATCTATAAGGAACTAGATAAAGTATATACCAGGTGGAGAAGGCTTTTTTTCATTTGCATGTTATTTTAATTATAATGGGGGTAAGGAAGAGCAGGCAGTGAGCACAGAGCCTGAGTCTGGCAAGGGCAGGCAGGAGATGCTACATGGAAAAGGGTCCAGGTGTGTCCTTGGGACATGGATTCATGTTGTAACATCAATCCCTGAGAGCTGTATTATTTAAAAAATAATTATCTTTAACATGTTGCATAGGTTGCATGTGTCCCTCTCCTCAGTCTTTTCCATGGACATGGAGCCACCAACCAAGGCAGGGCCAAAGTCCCACTGAAGAAGATATTGCTTCTCCTTGGGTGTTACTGAGCTGAAAGTGCTGTCACACAACACTTTGGGCACAAAATATTGACACACCTTTATCCAATTACACTTTGAACCTGTGGGACAAAAATCTGTCGGCAGGTGTTAGATGCAATGGCATTACCTGTATCTCTGGTGGTAGGAAGGGGTGGATCACCCCATGTGGAAACACTATGCAGGGAATCTGTCCACATGGGCTTGCCCTGGATTCATAGTCTCTTTTAGATGCTTGGTCTCAGTCACGGTCCAAAACTGGATATTATACAGACTTCTGGTCCTTCCCATCATGCTGAAGGCAGGAGGGAATGGAATGGCCACCTCCTCATGCCCTTAACAAAGCAGCCTGGGTGTGATGGAGCAAAAATAACCCAGATCAGAGCAAGACAGTAGTGTGGTGAGGCCCTGGCACAGGGTGCCCAGAGAAGCTGTGGCTGCCCCTGGATCCCTGGAAGTGTCCAAGGCCAGGTTGGAGGGGACTTGGAGCAACCTGGGCTAGTGGAAGGTGTCCCTGCCCATGGCAGGGGGTGGAACTGGGTGGGCTTTAAGGTCACTTCCAACACAAACCACTCTGTGATTTTGTGAAGAGCATTTCCACTTGAGCCCAGCACAGGGGGCTGGTGGGCCCAGAGCAGTCCAGCCACTGTTGATCTCACTTGGGTGAAGTGCACTTGAGATGAGCTTTCATCTCACCTGGTGTAGCAGAGTTGTAGATTTCCATGAGCACAGATTCCCAGGGGGATACATATGTTATTAATGGAACAAACTGATGTGCAAGTAGGCTGTTTTTCTTTTTTTCCTCTTTTTTTTTTTAGCTCTATATGAGAGGCAATTTAGAAAAAACAGCTACTGAAGGTTTTTAATTCAAGTATGAATGTGTCTTCAGCTGGGGCAACTGATTGCCTCTTCCCTAAGGGAATAAGCTGTCTTATAAAGCACCATTCACTGCTGTAATGGCCTGCTCCCTTTGGGGCAAAACACTGCATTTTAACTAAAAGGGGTTTGTATACAAACAAGACTTAATGCATCCCAACCAAAAGTTCCCCTTCTCCCTGCTCCATCAGCACGTGCTTCCAGGACCCTGATCCCCAGCCAGTGGTGAATAACAGAGGGTCCCCAGGTCTGTACAGGTTCAAAATTGGGATGTGGTGATGAGGAGCCAGGCCTGGGCGTGCTCTGAGCCACACAAAGGCAGGGAAATATCAACACCAGCACGTTCAGCCAAATTAAAACCGGGGTGACTGAAAGGCAGAGGAATTGCATCCCCTCCCTCCCTCCCGGTAGGGGGCCAGGGCTGCTACCTCTGCACAAAAAGGCAGCATAACAGACAATTAATTAGCAGCAGGACTGGTTGCATGGCAAAGACACACCATGCACCGTATTTGCATGCAAATATCCCGTGGGTAGGGAGGATTGGAGGGGGCTGGCAGGAAATGATGGCTGGGAGGGTTTAACCTTGAATATTGCAAAAGGCACTGCTGCCGCTTATTTTGACACATGTGTGGGTCAGCCAGACCATGGAGGAGAATAATTAGGGAGGGAAAGGAATGCAAACTCTTATTATTGAAGATACCTAGGGGCTAACGGTATGAATACATTTGTTATAATTGACCCATGGCCCAGTGATGATAATTCCTCTGTAGAGATGGCCACTTAATCTATTCCGTGTGCCAACATGGATGTGTGAAATAATTGCAGCCTTGGCTCCATCTCGTTTCCACTCTTCTGGAGAATAGCTAATTTATGACAGAAAATAGTGACTAATGTTAGAATAAACAATATTATGACTCAAGTGACTTGTGAGTGCTGCCGATATGATGCACATTTAATAGGACATGACTTATCCAGACATGTAATTCTTTTTCTGAGCAGACTAAAGTAAGTGTGGCAGAAATGCCAGAAACAGCTTTGCAATTGGAATATGCAATTTAAAATAAGTAAAGATTACTCCCAGATAGTTTATTGCTTTAACTACATCAAGGCAGGTCCCTGTAGCAGACTGCATAATGACTCTCATTTCATTTTTGGTTTGTGTCAAATATCTTCAGTTAGTTTTGCTTTATTGGCTTCATGCAATTTATTGCAGCACTAGAATGTGATTGTAATGCAACTAGTATTTTAGTTTTATCTTCCACTGGTAATTTTTCTTCTTTATGAGGCCTATACTGTCTGTATTAATAAAAGCCATAGAAATTATACAGCGTGGAACCAAGTTTTAGTAAGTGCCAGTTTGCTATAGAAAAGCTGAACTAGCATCACCATTTTCAGCCCAAAGGAAGACATACCAGCATGGGCTGGCATGGGGTGCCACGATGCTGAGTGGCACCTCCTGCGTTTGCTACTGATTTGAAAGATGACTCAAGCACTCCTGTTTGTCAGAAGGGAGCATGGAGTGAATTCATCTCACTAAGCAGCAGCTGCTTCTCCAGCATGTCAATGATTCGAAGGCTCAAAACCATCAGAGTGAGTCCAGTCTTGAGGAGTTTTGTACAGTCAGCTGGGGCCCCAGTGTCTGAGCAGACCCTTGTGCAGGAGACCCTGAGCCCAGAAAAAGTGCTCTGGTTTCCTTGCTTAACCTTAGTGTGCCTAGTGACACCCCTGCTGAAAAACTCACAGGACCTTAGGAAATTTGGGGGTGTTGAGTTATTCATCCAAGACGCCTGGCGGTACAGTTTTGGCTATGTGACTCAGCAAACGTTTATAGTGCACAATTTCTGCTCCACTTCTGACATTTCTTATCCCTTACACTTTAGGTCTCTTCTTCCTCTCACATACGACCAGATATCTCCCATCCACTACTTCCCCAAGTAATCAAACACCTTCCATTGACACGCAGGGGGCCCTTGCTCCTCACAGCAGTGCTTTCCTTCCTGATTTTGGTTTGCTTTGGCCACAGGGCAAAGATGCTCTGGGGAGTTCGGGTTCGTCGCAGCATTCACACGGCACTAGCTGGGATCCCAGCTCACCCCTCCACTAGTAAAACATGGCAAAAAAGGCCACCAAATATGAGGGAAAAGGTTTTATGTGTATCTCAGGGAGCCCACCTGTGCAAAAGCCCAAGCTGACTCCTTGAGAGGTTGGCCTGGGACACAGCCCCAGGAATAGGGCTCACAGAGCTGCTGGTACCACCCAGTGACTGAGGGTTATAGAGGCATTCCTAGGAAACAAACATCCAACTCCCACAGACTCTGAATGGGAGCTGGGTACCTCATTCCCTTAGGCTTTCTTAAATTTGCAGGCAAAAAATATCCAGTGTATACAGGGGGTGGAGTTCTGAAAGACTGATTGTGCTTGCTGTGAAATGAATTTCCTTTAAAGCTGCATTTATTGCACTCCCTGGCCCCTATTAATCAGAAAGTTATATCTGGCCTTCACATTATGGTGAGAGAAGAATGTGAAATATTCCTAAGCTGCAAAATTACTCAGGACTGGTTTTTTTCCCCCCACTTTGCATTTGATTTCAGTGTGGAAAATAAGTCACTTTTTGTTAATGCCTGTCTGAAGCCCAGCTGTGAACTTGGCTTTGTGTAAGGGGCAACCCCACTCCTGTCTGGTCCAGCACAGCCTTGGGCAGCCTTGTCCTGCCACGGAGTGATCATTCCTGGTGCCTTTCTGAGGGGAGTGGGTGAGGAGGGACTGAGGGAGAAGTGTGGGAGGGCTACTCAAGGTGGGGTTATTCCCAAAGAAGGCTGACTCTACCGCCTTTGGTTGTCCCAGAAGCTCTTTTGTAAGAAATGGGGGTGTGGTTTGACTCTAAAACTCTTGGCTATAATGCAGCCTCAAAGCTTAAAAAAATTAAAATCTTCAAGAAAGCTGAAGAAAACCATCTATTTTCTCACTTGGTTGGACTCAATGTAATAATTTTTATAAGACCAAGGGATTAATCTGACAAAAAAAAAAAAAAGGAGAAGGGACTTTCTTTTTACATGAACCAGCAACCTACACTTTTTTGGAGCAGGAAATGCTTTCCATGAGGACATATCTGTTTGAGGTGCTCAATGAAGGTTTATGGGGTCAGAGTTATTTCTTCAGTGAATATATGAAGAATATTTCTTCAGTGAATATCAGACCTCACGGAGAGGTCTGATCTCAGCAGGGCCTGCAATGGTAACTGCCATGGACACTATAAATAACACATCCTTCTAAAAGCATGTGACTGTTCCGTGCTATCCCCAAAGCCTCCCACAGGCTGGTCATGGCTGGCCAGTGTATTTTAGAGTTGTTAAGTCCTGTATACACAAACATCTTATTACCCACTGTTTCATGGCAAGGGCAAAAAAATCTGCTGGAACACTCCACTGAACAACTTGACCCTTGGGAGTACCTTCCCATGGCTAAGGGAGCTCCTACAGTTTTTCCCAGGGGCTTATGTCACTTCTGAACAGGAGCAGGTTTCCACTATAGTGTACCCTTACACCTCTGCAGAGCAGTGGCAGCATCTGTTGGTGTGGGTACCTTCACCTTCCTTCCAGTAAAGAAATTATTTTGGTGACATTACTGTGGGTGAATAAGAGTTCAGTTTTGTAAAGCCTCTCTTTGATGATGCTAAATGAATTCCCAGAGGGTGGATAAACTTTCTCACAATGATGACCATTTGCAGAACAAAGAGGCAATTTTTTTCTCATTTCAATGTTTTCTGACATTTTCCCCCCAGGGGAATAAATGGACCCATTATTCTACCAGCTTCTCTGGCATTTGCAGAGCCTGGGCGGGGATTCTCCAGTGCCTCCCATCTTCAGGCTTGGCTTTGCTGCTTTGCTGTGACACTCAGCTGGCCTGAGGTGGCATCTGAGTGCACCAGCCTCTTATTTGGGAGCAGCCTCCCAAATTCCTGAGCCCCTGAGCTGAAGCTGCCACAACTGGGAAGGTATTGGGGTGTCCTAGTTAGGACAGCTGGGACCAGTTCATCACTGGATGGGTGTAACCCAAAACTGTGTGTTCTATAGCCTTCCATGCCATTTCCCAGAAACTGTTATCAATAGACTATTTACACCCTCTGCCCATAGAGCCTGACTCCTCAGGCTATAAACCAGGTGTTAAGAGGCCTGTGAGATAGGAAAGTGGTTTTTGTCCTCACACCCATTGAGGGACCCCTCCCCCCCCAACCCCCCCACCCCCACCCTGAGGGAGGTACTGGGCATTCCTGCCTGAACTGGAGGATATATAATCTTGGAGTCTTGGGACATTTTTAACCACTCATGGGATCCTGAGGAAGACTGCAGATCACAGCTCTCAACCAGACTGCACATCACCACTCTCGACTGGACTGCAATCACCACTCTTGACCAGACTGCACCAGCACTCTCACCAACAGGTTTTCCCCCTCTCCCTTTACTTTGGACTCAGGGGGTCCAAAGAACACCACTCTGTTCATGCCCCAGGGTGCTGGGTTATACATTTGGGTTTTGTGGGTTAAAACCAATTGTCTGTATAATCGTACTTATTGTATTATTTTATTAAATTGTTATTCTGATTTATAATCTCTCTTTTGAGTTGAGTTCATTTCCCCTACTGGTTTACCTTTAAACCAGCACATGGAGTATCTCATTTTGAATGCCTTCACAAGGAGCTAGGGGCTAAATGCCACCCAAAAGGTGCCAGGGCAGAAGGAGCCCCATGAGGCTTTCATTGGGGGACAGACTCAGCAACCATATGTGGGGAAAAAAACACAGTTCACAGAGGAGGGATTATGTTGTGGATCACTCCACCAAAAAACCTTCTGCTTTTTAGCCTGATGGTGCCAATTTTCCTGTCACTGTCCAAGCCTGGCAATGCCAGTCCTGATGGATTATTCCCACCTGCTGCTGGGAAGTGTGGATAAGGAACCCCAGGAGGAAGAGGGCATGTGCATCCCAAGGCTGGTGTTTGCATGTAGACAACAACAGCCCATGGTCACCACTCATGGCAGCACAACCACAGCCCTGTCATGTTGCATAAATCTCTGATGCACTCCTGGTTTCTGCTTGGTCTGAGAGCAGCTGAGATTAGGAAGGCAGGCGGAAGGGGCTGGAAAGAAAACAGTGAATAAGAATAACATATTGGGATGTTCTTGGTATGAAGAGAAAGTTAAAAAAATATTTCCTTTTCGAAATCGTCTGCTGTACAAGAGCTTCCAGGGAGGGTAAAATCTCACTGCAGATGGGTTATAATCCTTATCAATACAGTAAATGGAACTATCAAACTGAAAAAGATCACATGGCAGTTAAGATAAAGGTTTGACTTGTCCCAGAACCAGGCTTATCAGGGTTTAGCAGTAAGTGAGTTTTGTTGCTTAGACTGCATTTAAAAAGTTCATTGATCTGCAGCTAATACCAAGTTGTCATAGTTTCGTGAGTAAGAGCTTGCAGTTTGCAGAATCAAAGCCTTTTCCTAAATCGATAAGAACAGATTCACTGAGATTGCTTGAGCCCACTGAGGCAGACAGAGAGGTAACCAGCAAATCCACCCAGGCTGTGACATGAGAGAGCGACTGTCCCAGCCTCCGGATCCCCTCAGGGTCTGCACTAAATGTTCTGCAGGAAAGTTGAAAATGCTCACCCTGGCAGCAGATGGGCTGCTGAAAGGGGCACGTCAGTGACCATCAGGCTGCCTGGTGCAAACCTCGGATGAAGCAATTAGCTGATTGATTTTGGCTCTGGTGGACTGAGACACTGTATGTCCTGCGTCGCTCCAGTCAATATCATTGGATTTTCACACTGCTGGATGCAGGAATGCACATGTACAGCCACGGTGTGGCTGGAATGGGGGATCTCCACCATGGCTTTCTTGGGCCTCCAGCTCCTCCCTAGGCACCTTGGGGAGTCTTCAAAGTCAATGGAAAGAAGCGTCTGGCTTAGCAGGTTCCTCTTGCTTTTCCTGTGTCTTCATCATTTATTGCACAGATAAGCTCAGGGCTTTAAGCTTCCCAGCTGGCTTTCCAGTTTGCCCATGGAATGGCTCCAGGTGTGCCCCAGGGACCCTAGTCCTTCCCACCAGCCCCACCTGGCTTGCACTGCTGCTGCTCCAGTAAGTCAAACCACTCCTGCTCCTCCAGCCGGGACTGCCTTCTGCTTGTCTACTACCTAATTCCCAACCAGCAATGTCTTCTGCCCACCTATTATCCCAATTTCTTGAGGAAACCAGCCTCAAGATACCACATGCCTCCAGAACTCTTGGCCAATTTCAACTAAATTTGACAGAGAGGTGGGGACACTCACTTATATTAGTTTCTTACATCAGGAAAAAAAGGTAGACACACAGAGAAGTGAGATGGCATTAACATGCTTAGGAGGGGAAAGGCTCCCAACTTCCATTTTTATTAAACTTCAAAGAGTCCCCACAGGAGCAGGTGAGGGGTCACCAGGCTTCTTGCATGTTATGTCTCATGTAACAGCTTATTTCTAAATCAAACAGAGCAGAATGCTGGAAAGTAGTGCTCTGGTATTTGATGTCTCTACTTGAAGCCATCCATAAGCACAAAAATACAACACACACACAAAAATAGCTCAGAGAGGCATACCAGGGAAGCCACTGCATGCAGCCAACTCTTCCACTTGGCAAATTCAGGCCAGGAAGGCTGGTGTCTTTATGGCACTGGCTAAATTTGGTTAAATGTGAATTTTATGTCTGTGGTAAAAGTTACTAAAAGATGAACCTATGAGAAGTTATCATAGGGCATTTCTGCTATAGATGCAGGCTGAGAGACCTGGGGCTGTCCAGCCTGGAGAAGAGAAAGCTCTGGGGAGACCTTAGAGCTCCTTCTAGTGCCTAAAGGGTCTCCAAGAGGAGAGGGACTTTGGACAAGGGCCTGGAGGGACAGAACAAGGGGGAATGGCTTCCCACTGCCAGAAGGCAGGGTTAGATGGGATATTGGGAAGAAATTGTTGGCTGTGACGGTGGTCAGGCCCTGGCACAGGGCTGCCCCTGGACACATGCAAGGTCAGGCTGTTTCATTTGTTAGCTTTGGTTCAACCTACCTCCCTCCAGCCACATGCAGTGGTACCCTACAGCAATGCCATGGGAACTCTGATTTCTCCTTATGTCCCTTCTGTGAAGTCCTGCTCACCTTGCTTCATCCAAAAGGGGAGATGAGGTAAGGAAAGGCCAAACACCTTGTAAGACCTTCACAACAAATCCCCACATTGTGGTGGTCTCTCAAAACCTCACTGCATTTAGTGGCAACAAAGGAAGAAGAATAGGTTTAGATGGGATACTGGGAAGAAATCTGTGAGGATGGTGAGGCCCTGGCACAGGTTTCCCAGAGAAGCTGTGGCTGCCCCATCCCTGGAAGTGTCCAAGGCCAGGCTGGAAGGGACTTGGAGCAACCTGGTCTAGTGCAAGGTGTCTCTGCCCATGGCAGGGGGCTTGAAATGCAAGAATCTTCGAAGGTCCCTTCCAACCCAAACTCTTCTGCAAATTACCTAAGATGTCAGACAGCTTTTAGACAGGAAAATGCAAAGTAAACCACGCTTAAGCTTCAGAAAGGGCAAAAGATGGTCTGAATCAGCTTCTAGAGTACTTGCAAAGAGAGATTTTTCCAAGGGGGACTAAACACATTGCATAACAAAGCTTCGGTGGAGTTTTTGCTTTCAGCATCCTCTGGATGAAGCTGGTACCCTGCCCAGCTCCCCTTGAGCCTCCTGCTGGGCTTGGGACTAGTTTCCTGCTATTTGAGGATCTTGATTGAAGATATGGTGTCTCTTGCTGCTCTGTAGTAACAGAAGAAGGCCTCAGTTTCAGCAGGTAACTTGAACACATGCTTAATTTGAAGCACGTGGTCATTTCTGTTTCCTGCTCTGCAGAGCCTGTTGACATAAGCTCACAGTCAGGCACTGCACACATCTCTTCTGAATCTTTGCAGTTATCAGTGCACATGCTAATCCCCAGTAAGTCCAGGGAACACAAGCATGTGCTTAATGTGGTCGTCCTGACGCTGAGCATCTGCTTAAGCGCTTTGCTGAATTGGAGGCTTGAACACCAGGGTTGCTACAAGGCTATAAATAGTATCATGTTCATCCTGCACACAAAGCAAAGGAAGGATTATAAATCTAAGAGGGAACCTAACTGTACTAAGCTCCATGGTACAATCTCTCCTTGCCTGAAACTAAATAGCAAATGAATCACAATCCTTTTGAGATCAAGACAGTCCCAAGATTTGCAGGTTTACGATTGTGTTTATGAGCATTATCATATATGGATGGAAAAGTATTTGCTCTGAGGACATAAAGAAAGCAAATCTAAGCATAGTGGGTTCTCAGCTCTGCCCCAGCTTGATTCCTAGAAGACAGGTAAACTTTTCAGATTCCAGTTTTAACCCTGACACAATGCAGAATTATGGGTTTTACGGGGTAGCTGCCTGTCTCTTGCTTTTCTGGGGTACTTTAGTTTATAGACTTTTCTGGGATATAGTTTCTGCATAATAGAACTCCCCTCTGCTTCATTTTTCTCTCTTTTTTCCACCCCTCTTCCTGAACTGCCCTCTCCTTCCATCTCCCCTTTAAGAGAGACAGCCTCAATATCTCCAGTGAAGCACTTTAGGAATCCTTCCTCACAAGGCTTTCTCTTTGGAGTGCTGGTACAAGTTGCATTTGAATCCCTCCAGCCCAACGCAACTGAAAACTTAATTTTTTTGCACAGAGAAATGACTCTTTCCTCGACGAGCCTTTGTCAGCTTCTCTCCCTGCCCTGAGTGGCAGCAGGGTGACAAAGGAGCCTGGCACGTGTCCCTGTGCTCCCTGCCAGCTCCACAATGCCCTCTCTTATGGCTTGGGCTGCTGATCCTCCTCCTCATCTATCTGGATTTGTAATTTGTCAGCAGCTCTTGCAACAGGGCCAGCTCTCCAGCTCCTGGCTGTGGCCAGCCCAAGGTGCATCTGGCAGAGAGGCTTTGTATGCTGTGATGTATTTCTTTGGCTGTGGGTATCATCTTTTTTTGGCTTCTTCTGTGGCCCCCTGGGTCAGCTTTCATTGCCAAAGCTATTATGGTAGATAGCTTGAAACCTGCCTGCAAGTTCAGTGGGTTAGTCTGGAGCTTGCCTTTTGACCACAGCAGAAATCATGCATCAGGGGGAATTAGCCAGCGTCAGGATCAGCACAGTCCTGGGACTTACACATTGCTTATAGAAGGAAATTTCTTCAAATATTGCTTATTGCAGTTCCTGCCTCATCTTCTCTTGCATTTTATTTGCACTGTGACATCTTCCAATGCTTTTTCTTACAGTTTCAGCACCTGCAGCCATGTTATTGGTGCAATCATGGGACTGTACCAACTGTTGCAGAGGAAAGCCCACTGCCAGCTCTGGTGGTTGTAGAGAAACTTTAACCTGTCACTGGACTGCACACTCCTTGTTTGGGAAAAAAAGCACCAAATCTCACCAATCTCACCCAAACCTTAGTGCCTAGGGAAGAAAAGGGTTGAGGGTGATGAGGAAGCAATTTACCATGCTGAGGAAGCCATCAGCCACGTTCTTCCAGTGCTGGGGAGATGACTTCACAGCGATCTCCAAACTAGGCAATAAATTCTCATTTCAGCCCAAGGCCTGAGTGACACCAGCAGCCCCTGCCTGGCTGTGTGGGAGAGAAACCCTCAGCACAACTGAGCCCAGCACTTACCTACAGTTTCTGAGAGCAGCTGAAGGATGACCCAGTATCAATAAAAACCATCAGATCCGGCAAAGCCACAGGAGCCTTTTGCAAAGCCAACAGGGATGTGTGGTCAGTTCTGCCTCCTTCTGGCCTAAATCAACCCAAAAGGTGCCCTGTCGGAGGTCACCACAGACAGAGGCTGTTCAGCCAGGCCAGTGAAGCCTGGGGCTGACATCCAACACCTGGAGAAGACCAGGCAGTGCTCATGGCCGGGGCTTTGGCACATCACTGCACCCTCTGCTCCACAGCAAACTCCTCCCCTTCACCTGGCGAGACAAGTGTATGCCCAGTGAACTGCCATCCAGCCAGTATTTGGAGCATATTTTGTGTCTGCAAAAAGCAAAATCAATTCTGCAGCTAGCCCAGAGGCTTCCTGACTGTGTTGGTCTCCCAGCCCCCTTTAAGGGTAATATCCCTCATCAGCTCACTCTCTCCACTCTTCGCCTTCCTCATAAAAGAGCATTTTCCCTGTGGCAGTGAGAAGAATGCAGCCTATAGATTTATAGCCACAAGGGGAAAAAATTACACTTTCACTACCAAAACACCAGCCTGTGAACCCTTTGCAGCAGTGTTTTTCCTTCTGCAGGAGTTGCAGTGCCTCTGCACTAAACCCTCTGCTGACACACAGCCTGGGGACACCATCAGGTGTCTTGTCCTGGCAGTGGTGGCAGGGGTGTGCCCAGCCCCCCAGGGTAAGGCTTGGGATGTGCTGGGGGGAGGAGGGAGCACCTGGGTTCTGCTGGGTTCCAGTGAGTTTGCATTTTCCCAGTCTCACTCAGAATCCTGTGTCAGAGTGATGGAGAAGATTGAGCAGCTCTGAAAGCAAAACTTGGGAAAATCTGTGTCTTTTTTTTCTAAAGCTTCTTGGTTGGCCCAATGAATTGATTGCCAGAGATAAAACTTGATGAAGAGGCAATGTTTTCCCAGCATAGCACTTGACTCCAAAAAGCAGGAGATGCAATAGATTTTGTTTATGTGCACGTCCTTTGCCTTTTATTTATACATACAGTGCTTCAAGCTAATCACACATTGCCAGGCAGCACAGGGGAGCTGCTTCCTCCTGCATTTCCCATCAGTTGAAATATGGTTGGAGCACAGCATGTGGGAAGGGCCCGGTGCTTGTGGCATCACTGAGAGCTCAGTGTGCCAACAGCAGGTCTGTCCCAAGAGAGAATCCAGAGGTGAGAGCTGTGTGGTGGTTAATAAGAAATAGGAAAGCAGGTGTACTACAGTCGAGACCCACTTTAGGGAAGGAAGCAGTTCATTTTAAACTCCCAGGCTGCAAATGAGGGAGAGAAGAAAATCTAGGAGGGCACTGCTGCCACTGGAGGAAGGATGGCACAGGCCTGGGGGTGAAAGGAGAATGCCCACGCTGGGCAGGGGAGGCAGGTGGGGGATGTCTCGGGACACCTGCGTGGCTCCCGTGCAGGGTCAGTGGCCAGAAGGTTGTGCTGGTCACAGATAAAAAGACCTCACACTTGCAGAGCTGGCACTGGATCCTCTCTGTGTGTGTGCATGTGTGTTTGGGTGAAGGTGCCTATTCCTAGACATCTCTTAAGGCTCCCTTAAACTCATCAGAGTTATGCTGAACTGAGAATTATATCGTTGGAGTGATTTTGTCAGTGAGCAGAGGATTTGTCCCAGACAGTACCAACCATGACTGATTCCTCCTACCTACCTTTTAAAGCATTCCAAAGGCTGTCAGTGTGGATCAGGGCTGAGCAGCTTGGTGGCACTAAGCAAGCTTTGCCCATCACCCTGTGCCACCACCATGTCCCCTCCAAGTGCAGGCATGGGCCTCTGCACGTGGGGAGGAGGGAGGTGCCCATTCATAATCAGCAGCTCCACTGGTGGGAGAAGAGATTTACTGACAAATAATTATCATTTGCTAACCCTGTCGTGGCAGTCTTTGTTTTTCCTTTTTCCCGGAGGCGCTCCCGAATGCTGAATGCCAGCATCTGTTACAGACCAGGAAACAAGTAAACAGTGATATTCCTGGTGGCTTTGAAAGAGCATTTAACTTAGCTCTCTACACTTGCCTTTATCAGGAAAATCACCTCAGGATGTGCTTAGCATGCCTATGAAGATGAGTGTCAGGGAAAAAACAATGTATAGAAAGCAGCCCATTGCTATAGACAGGCTGAAAAAAAACAATCCATGAGTCCTCCTGCCAGATGTTGACATTTTGATTTGCATAAAGGTAAACTTTTGAGCCAACAGCATGTCTAATTTTCTAAAACATCCCCAAGAAATAGGGCATGTTCACAGATAGAGTTTGCATCATTAGCAGTTTTTGTCAGACCTGTATCCTGGCAAACCGGCTCAGAATATCTTTGTTTCTGCTGTCTCTGAGCATCTCCCTGAGACTGTGCAAGGAGGGAAGGCAGCCAAGGGGGTGCCCAGGAGGTAACAGAGGGGCAGCAGTGAGTCAGGAAGAGTATTGAGACACTTCTCCATGGATTGTGGAGCAACTTGCAACTCCCATCCCATGCGGGGACAGTGCCAGAAACAGCCCCAGTTCCAGCACCCTCTGCCAAAACCTGCCCTCCCATCTTCCATCCTCTGCAGCAAATTCCAGCTGGCTTTGCCCTTCAGACAACACCTTGTAGTTAAAACCTCACAAAGAAATTACATGACCTATGAGAGCATCCTTGTGAAGAAACAAGGATGTACTCAGCTCTCAGCTGGGGGAGCCAAGACTCAGATGAATCACTCCCCCAGCTCCCCCCAACAGGGGAAAGCAGCCAAGCCCAGAGCAGACAGCCCAGATCCACCCCCCTGTGCCCCAGTTGAGGACAGGCACCCCTGGGTCTCCTTGCTGAGCTAAATAAACTGCAGCAAGATGCCAAAACTGAGGGAGAAAATAAGATCTTATGTCGGGCCGATAACTCTTTCCAAGTCAACAGTAAATCCCCAGAGAGGAAATACTGCAGGTTTGGGGTTCTGTACTGCAGTGCTCAGCTTTCTCTAGGATATAAACCATGCCTAGAGCCAAGAATTCCCACCATATTTCACTAGACTTTGGGTTTCTGTCTCTGAAGAGGCCAGGAGACTTCGATTCCTTTCAAGTGTGGGCTCAACAGTGCACATAGATAAAACAAAGCTCCTGCAGGTTGAGCTGTACTGGGGTTGGGGACCCAAACACCAGGGACACACCACAAGTGATACACGAAGGGGAAGAGTTGTCCCCCTTGACCTGCTGGCTCTGGTCCACAGCCCAGCCCAGCCACAGGATGCCCAGTTGGTGTTTCCCTGCCCAGCCCAGGTCCAGAGCAAAGCAGCTGCAAACACAAAGAAATAAGCTTGTTATTCCCGTTGGAAGAGCAGCTAAAAACAGCAGCTAAGGGACAACCAGACTCTCCTGTGTCTACCACAGAACTGAACCAGCTCTCATGGACAGCAGAGCCCGTTCTTCAGTGCATTCCTCTAACAGGGCTCCAGCACCTGGAGCTGGGCTGGCTCTGAGCAAGAGTGCTGGTATGGAGGGATGGATGGATGCCCAGCAGCACAGGACTCCTGCCACCCCGGAGGAGCTCCTGCTGCTGTGCCCAGCATGGTCTCACAAAGCTCTCTGAGAGCCGGAGGGGGGAGACGCGACTGAAATACAAAGCACTATCATTGCCATATGAGCCTCAACTGAAATGTGCTACATAAGTGCAAATTGCTGTTATAAATCATAAACATCAAAAGGCCATAAGTGCCTAATAATGGCCTAAGTGGCTAATTTGTTTTATGTGCTACTGGAAGAAGCACCGTAAAGATATGGAACAAAAAAATTCCCTCATTGTGGTTTGGCCTCTGATACCAAGAAAGGGGGTGGGAGCGAAGTGCTGCTCTAGCAGATCTGCAGGAGCATTTCATATCAAAGCCTGTAATTAAAAACAAGGCACAAACCCTGGTGAGAGCCTGTGCAAGGCGAATGTGGCGGGTCTGGGGGATGACAGAGTGGGAAGGGGTGTGTGGGGCAGCTGCTGGTGAGCTGGACAGAGATCAATGGCACCATCCCAAATTGTGAGCAAGTTACTTGTGAAGAGAGGTGAGGGAGTGTCACAGCCAACGGGCTCTGCCTCTGGCACTGGTGCAGTAGGTACAGGGGGTGCAATGCCCGCTGTTGCCCCCTGCTCGACGCTGTGTCTTTGCAGGGACCCAACGAGGTCTGAAACACCATCCTGAGCTGGGCTGAGGGACACCTTCAGCCTGGCCTGACTCCTCTGCACCTCCTTTTCAGCATGGCAGTCTCCTTTCCCCATCTGAACAACAACTGTGTGGCCTCCATCCGGCTTTTAATTGCTTTGGGCCTTTTGGGGTTACATGGTGCTTTAAAGGCTCTTTCTGGCTGGCTGGCTCTGCTTGTGAAATTAGCCTTGGAGAACCATAAATACCCTAATCCAGCCCTGCTGTGCCCTGCAGATATGTTCCTCATGCAATTCTTATGCTGTTCAGGTCAGAGCTGCTTTTCTGCTCCGTTTGGCCCAGGACAGGCCCAGAGTGTTCCACGCACAGCACAGCTGATGCAGTTTTTCTGGTGGAGCAGAGGAGGCTCCTGCATGGAACTGCTGAGTCCTCATGGACCAAGCCCTGTTTAAAGATGTAGCACATTGAGCTTATCTTCTTTTAGTCCAGAGACCTGATCATGGCCCAGCACATCCCAGCTAAAAACCCAGCATTGTGCAAGCCCCAAAGGGCACCTTGTGGCCACCTGTGTGAAACATCACATGCAGCTGATTCATTAGGGATGAGCAAAACCAGTTGTTCCTAATACGGTACCTGACTACTCTGCCCTCTTTTTGCCTTGGTGGATTTCACTTTCTGTAGGTATTTTGGCTTTAATTTACAGTAAAATCATGGTGTCCCTCTATAAGTGCCATGGAAGAATTCCCCCAGGTGTATTTAGTGGAGGCTGGTGGAGGAACGTGATTGGAATAACGTGTTCTGCTATGATGCTGCAGCAAAGATGTGTGATGGCAAGGGAGAAACATCATCAAGGACCAGGAGCCCAGTACTCAGGGTCCCTCCACATGGCCTCGTATCCCAGATGGATCATGTGGGGACTGTTCTCAGCACAAGGAATTAATTCAGAAATATTTCAACACAGGTACAAATGATTTAGAGTACAAACAGTGCTGCTTTCCTGTAATACATTGCCCTACACAAAACCCTTGAGGGAAAGGCCCAGGGAATAGTCCTAATTGGTCTGTTCCTCTTCTGATATCTGTGATAACGTGGAGGAAGAAAAAAATCTCTTTGACCTGAAATGGCATGCCAATAAACAACATTTTAAAAAATCATTTTTTTGTTGCTTATCACTTCCAGAGCACATGTTCAGTATGCTTTACAAGCAGGAACCACAGGCTGTGGCTGACAAGACGGGTAGCACCAACTGCAGAGTTATACTTGTCACCTTGCTGGGGGCACAGGAAAAAACAAATCCAGCTTTTACAGCTGTGGATGAAGGTAAAAGGAACAAAATGACATGCTGGCAAAAATACCTCTGTGAGCTTTGGAAGTGGCTGAGCAGGCAGAGCTGGGCTCGGCAGCTTTTGTGGCGGTGGCACAGGGCACTGTGGACACAGAGGTGTCCCCTCTGCAGGCAGGTGAGCTGTGAGCCACTGTCTCACAGCTGCACCTTTGACAGGATATAACCATGGAAATGGAAATGGAAAGTGGCTTTTCCTCCCCTAGCCCACTCAACAGAGGGGAAAAATAGGAAATACAGTGTATGTTCATCTTACTCAGTGAAAAGCACACCAGGTCTATGATGCTCCCCTGCACTAGCTCTGCTGGTCCTCAGCCCTTCTCTGAGCCAGTTTAAGGCATTAACCAAAAGAAATCTACCTGCTTTTTGTTTGCTGGGCTGTTTGTGGTGCTCGTGGCAAAATATGTCAGGCTGCAGAAGGGGTCTATTGACCACAGGGTCAGCCTGAAGGGAGCAGGAGGAGATGGACAGTGATGGAAGGAGGAGGTGGGATCTCATTGTGTACAAAGCAAACCTCTCTTCTCTGAGCAAGAGAAAGCGAGACATCTTTGGACATTTGCACGTGATGCAGCAGAGGTGTCTCAGCAAGGATAAGACTGGGAAAGAGAGTGAGAGAGTGCCTCTGCTCCTGGGGAATGCCAGACCTAGCTGTGATTCAGTCCATTCGACTGCTTCCCCACTTCCCTGCAACAAAGCAGTTCATGTGAGGGCTCTACAAACCCAAAGCCAGGGGGCAGGTAATGCAGCCCCTGCAAAATGTGCTCCATCACCAACTGCAGCTCAGCTCCACCTCGGTGCTCTGGCCTGGGCAAAGGCACTTTTCAAGGCCTCCTGCTCCCACAGACACTTGAAGGCAGAAGTAGCATCGTTTCCCACTCCCTCAAATACTTTATTGTGCAAAATTGATTTTTCTCTGTGCAATCTCAGCTCCCAAAATCTTTACACAATCAGTTGATGTTATTTTACTATATTACTAACTGTAAGTAATAAAAACCAAATAATGTACTGTATTACTGCCTTTAAGCAGAAATAGCTAATTATTGATCTGTTTGTTAAATGACAAACAGTGTGCTGACAGCAAGAACAAAGCAAGGGTCAGTACATGGACCCAAGAGCAGTGGTTCTTCCTCCTCTGCACTGGGAGCATCTTTCTCATGGCTGGTCCCCAGCTGCGAAGTCACCGGGGGGATCCTCTCTGACTGGCTCAGACCCCCAGCAGCCTGGCTGGCAGCCTTGCAGGGCTGGAGCAGCATCTGGCTGTCCATGAACATCTGCTCCAGCTTTCACCAGTGCACTGATACTCCTGGGCTGGAGTTTTAGTGAGTCCAGAGGTGTCCTGTGATGGGGTGCCAGTGCTTCCTGCTCATCCTTGTCCTGTCTGTCACAAGCCCTGGTGCTATGTGATGAAGCAGCAGATAATAAGCTCTTGTTTCAGAAAATTGGCACTGACTTGTTGTAGGGCTGCTCATAAAGCCTTTATTGAGGTGTATATATTCAACTCTACAGAGCTGATAGCTCTAGAGAGTTGACTACAAAGAGCTGACCCTACATTCAGTGAAAGTCTCTTGTAAATACATGCAAAATAAAAGAATATCTAAAGAACAGAGAGATGTATGGTGTGACTGTCCTGCTTGAAGCCTGGCATTTTCTTGGGGCCAAGTGGAGGCAGTGGGTGCTGGTGGGGAGCTGACACCACTCCTGCTCTGCTGCAGGAGGCCCTTTACTGAGCTGTGAGCACCAAGCCCCTACCTGAAATCTTTTCTTCACACTGGGATAACCAAGCAGACCCTGCTGCTGACCACTCTTCCTTTTTCTCTCTTTATGATCTTCTTCATCCTTGCTCTGGGTGATAGCTGCCCTTTTCTCTTCCCAGGCCTTTCCATTCATTTTTTAGGCTGCTAATGGTGCCTGACTTCATCTCCACGTGCTGCTGCTGCTGCCCTCTCCCCGCTCCCCATGGTCCACATCCCAGTGACATTTGCTTCTTCAGTTACTTACTTCTAGGTTAGTAAGTACCATGAAAGCACCATCCAACCTGCCCAACCCTCTGAGCAGCCAAAGGAATGAGCTGTCACTAATAAAATTTCATATCAAATGAGATTACCCTTCTCCTCCATTAGGCACACTTCTGGTCTAGGGACAGCAGCAGTGCAGGTATACAGCAATTCCTTCAACCAAAGCCTGCGTTAGCAACTGTCTTTTAAGGATGGCAGTTAGTTCCAGGCTGTAGCTGACACTTGTGCTTTGCATTCGAGGTACTGAACAGCATGACTTGGCTGCGGGTTGGGCTGGATTGATGGCACCTGTCTGCCTGTTTCACATGCAATTGCCTACAGACAGCTACACCTCCGGCTGTCACAGGTGGCTGTTATTTATGAGTGCCATCCCTGGCAGGTGTGACAGCCCCTCACTGTCCCAGTGACCTCTGAGGAATCGTGAGGGACAGATCTGGGTGGGTCTGTGTTGCTGAGTATTTCTGTGCCCTTGTTTGCTCGTCAGTGTAGGTCCTCTGGATCATCTGCACGTTAGTTCCCATGTGTTGGCTCTCCTCTGAAGGCATGAGCTCTTTTGCTAAGACAAACCTGTGTGCAATTCAGATCATTTGCTGAGGGAGCAGCTCTGGGAAGCAGCACAAGCAGGGCTATACCAGGACAGGTTTTTCCACACCAGTGAGTCCTCCTGTATGAGGCCAGCAGACAACAAATGCATCCAATGTCATGACAGATACTGTAACACTAACTTCCCCTTATCTTAGGAAGTGAAAACTATGCAGGAAAAGTTGTTTTAAGGCCACGAAGACACTCCATAGGGCTGAGGGATGCATGTGCTATGTGGCATGGCTTGATGACTCCCAGGATGACTAGTTTTGCACAGAGCTGCCATGAGCCATTTGCACCTTTTGACTAGAGAGACAGGGACTGCTCCCTGTAGATGGAGGCTGGTTTGCTGGCAAAAGGCTTCAAGGATCTAATTTCAAGTGCTTTCAGCTCCTGCCAGACTTCACTGCTGAAAACACAAGGAGGGTTTTTTCACACTTGCATTGTTAAGCTGTGATGCTCTCAGGATGTTACGAAGGATTTCACAGACAGGTCAGATCCATTCGCTGATCCATCAGCTGCTGCAGAAGATGTGCAGTGACTGACCAAGAAAGGGTAATGCCTGGGGCTATCAGGAAAAGGGCTCATGCTGCACCTTCCCCTTGCTGCTCCTGCTTCTGCCCTGCTGGCAGCATCTCCCACTTGGCAGCTCTGGGGCAGGATCCCGAGTAGGGTGTTTAGCAGCTGCCATTGCTCTGACCTGTTCCTTTGGATTGCACAGCGGTGGATTTAGAGTTCAAACATTTGTATGTTTTGTGAATGATCCAGACTAGAATTGCCAACAGCATTCAGTGTGTCCGTGGGGTTGGAGCTGTCAGAAGAAATTGCTTATCTGCCTGTGCTTTCTCTTTGGACAGGACATACATCTGGTTCTCCTTCTCCAACTCATGGGTAAAAATCTGAATTTTCATTATCTGCAAATTGTAAGAGGAAAATACACGTAATGATCCTGGCCCAAAGCCATATCCCTCTAGACTGCAGCCTCAGCCACTTCCATCAGCCACACTGAGCCGTTACTCCCTTGGCCCTCCTTGGTTGACTGACCTCCAGCTACAAGCCTGGTGCCCACGAGGAGCTGTTCAAGACAGGGCAGCTTTCCCTCCAAACAGTTCTTTTTGGTTGGCCATCGGTTTCACGCTGGGCTGGAGGGTCACTTTGCATTAGGGGTCCTTGGATGATCCCACCTGAGTCCTGATGCTCTCCTTAACTGCAGGGTGTGCCTCATGCCCTGATTTGTCAGCCTCGTGGCCGAACTCCAGCTGAGTACTTTATCCTGCTTACCTTGAAACAGGAAAATAATCCCAAGGATTTGCTCTTGTCTTCCTGGTGATTACAGGGTGTTAGACTGTGGGGTGGCTAAAAGGTTTCTGTTGTGTTTGGAGTTAAGGTGATGTTTTAGTGCCAGGCTGACAGTCCCTGCCTCCCAAAGCAAGCTGCCCCATGAAAGGTGCTACCATAGCATCTCTAATGGCCTTTGCTGTGGGTCAGCTCTACTGCTATGGGTGGGTTTTACTCACAAAATCAGAACTTTGTTCCTCAAACATTCCCTTGCAGTCTCAAGGGAGGCCCACAGGTCTCTGTCCTCAGAGCCATGCTGGTGGAAAGCAAGGAGGGGATATTGCATCTTAATCACCACAAGACATTCGTTGCATGAGCTCCTTGCTGCAGTGGGAAAGAAGGGTTAAAAATGTGGGAGCAGGGGAAAGGTCAAATATGTAAAGCCACGTTCATGTACTTAGTAGTAACAGGAGAGCTGTTAAAAATTTTTATAGCTGGCACCAAACAACACTGGTGTTAAAAATCATGGAACTGTTTAATAGCAAGTGGAGGTGTACATTAGTTAATTAGAGGCATGCTAACAGCAAAGCCAACTGAGAGATATTATTTTAGTATTTTTTCCAGAGGGCATATCAAGTCTACTCACGAATTAATAAACAGATTGTAAAGTCTAAGCAAGCATATTAGGGAAGTGTGTGTGTGTGTACTGGGCCTACAGACTGGGGCTATGCACATTTGTTTATTTGTTGCCATTGCATTTGAAATATGTTCTTTGTTTTCCATGTAGACCTTGGTGGAAGAATTACAGCATATTGGGTTTTTTCAAAGACTCTAATTTAAAGATCTCCAAAGCTGATGTCGTTTACTGAAAAAATACAGCATAAATGAGACCTAAAACACCAGCATCCCATGAGTTAACCCATGAGTGCCAAGGCAGCCAATGTGGAATGGCTGTCCCCTCAGAGCCTGCCTTCGGTGCATGTTAAGAGAAAGGAAATCACAGGATTCACTCAATTCACTTGACCCTCTGACTTTCTACTCTCATCAAAAAGGCATTTTAAGAACTATTAAAAGCTGTCTACAGTCAAGTACATACCTCTGGCCTCTCTGACCATCTGCTCAGTGGTAGGACAGACCACAGCCTTTAGGCGAGGAGGGACCATCCTGTCTGTAAAGTGAAGCTTCCTCTTAACTGGAGCTGGTGGATTTGCTCTGACAGCACGAGGACAGCACTAAGCAGTAGCCTTTTAAGCCTGAGTAAGGCTACACTCCATTAGGCGTTTTCCTAACCCATTTTTTTTTGCCCCTAACACTGGTTTGATTCCTTTTTTTAAATCCACTCGTGCACCTTCTTTAATACACAGTTGCCACTTTGCTTTTTGCGGGAAGACAAGCTGTCCAACTTAATCCATTACTGAGCCCTGCATTACAAAAACCACATGGTGTTTCATGCCTCATTAGCAGGCAGGGAGCTTCCAGGCTGGAGTCGCTGCATGTCTCCAGCTCTCCTGACTTCCTTCCTCCACTCTGCTTTCCTATTTTACATTTTAATAAGAACAGCAATGACAAATTATGGCAAAAAGTCTGCCCTTAGTGGGTACCTCAGTGCACTTGGCTTCCCCCAGCAAGTGCAGGTTTGCAGCCCTGCCCAGCACTCCCATGTCTGCCAGAGCACTTCTCCATTCCAGGGAGCTCATTCCAGCACAAACCCATCCCCTCCTCACACACTGTCCCACTCAGGCTGGAGGGAAAGACCAATGGATTGCACCTCGGAGCAGAGACACGGCGGATGGCAGACCCTGTCTCTTTTGCTTGGCTGGGGGCAGCCCCACAAGCAAGGCAAGAAATGAAGATGATAAATGAAGGATGCAGAACTGAAAATACTCTTCCTGTGTGTCTATTGATCTTCCAGCAAAGGCCTCATTCCTGACATTTAAAATAGATAGTTTTAATGCAGTGGCCCTCCCTGGGCTCCAGTTAAGCAATTTAGCTCACAGGGATTCACAAAAACGCTGTCTGCATCCTCAGCCCAAACAGTTCCAATACCAAACACCTGCTTGGCAAATCCTCTTGGAGAAAGGCTGCTGGAAGCCAGCAGGAGCCATGGGCACTTGCCACCCCATGAGGAGAGCAGTGCCGAGCTGTTGCCAGGAGGGAATTCTCTGTGTGCAACTGGAAGATGATCCAGAGGGGAAGGAGATCATTGCCCCATCTGGAGCTTCCCAAAACTTCCTGCCCGGGGAGACAAGGACAATATCACTAACCACACACCCCAGCAGACCTTTACTCCACAATCACAGCCTTTCAGAAGAGCTTCAAAGAGCCAAACTCTCAAAGCCTTGCTTTGGTGGGGGATAAGGTGGGCTGAGCTCAGCCTGGTGCCATCCCTGGCGAAGCGTGGACAGATGCAGCTTCCAGCCGTTGTGAGTGAGACAGAGAAACCCAGGATTTGGTTACAACATGTTGGCATTACTTTAAAAACTGCCATTTTCCTTTTAGAAGTATTTTATTACTTTCAACCTGGAACCTGGAACTAATTGTACATGTGTGGTTCCAATTAACCATTAATTTACCTCTATTAACTGCTGATGCTCATGGGGTTATTTTGTATCACCTACACGTTTGTTTCCCCATAATCTGAGCCTAAGAAGCTTGTCAAGAAACTATGAACTAAAGCAATATAAAGATGTTGACAGTTACCTATCTTAGCAACAGCCTCAGGAAGATCTGGAAAAGAATGCATCACAAAATTTATTTTTTTTTCTGCACAGTAACTGGACTCATTTTTTTTTAATAATAAAATCTCAAATTAATTCAAGAAGCTCTGATCTTCCCACCACTTCCTACTGGAGGACTGATCAGGGTAAAACCCCATTTAATTTTCAAAGGCAGCAGGACCAATGTCTGGGAGGTTGGGAGAACCCACTCTTGGAACATTTCTTCACCCCACAGGTTTCCAGTCCGTATGCATATGCACACCACCATTGCCTTAAGGCCATTTTTCCTGAAGCTCTGCAGGGAATAATACTTTCTCCATCCCATGCCCCATCTGATCGTGCCTCGGTCTTGGCACACCGAGCGAGCAGGTCAGCCCAGGCTGACCCAGGACAGGACTCTGACTCCAGGGCTCTCCCCTGCTTTGTGCCAGTTCAGCCCTAGGGGCAACAGGAAGAAGACTCGTAGCTGACAATGGAGAAGTGCCTCAATTCCTCCCTCTGCAGAGACAGCACTTCTCTGCTTTGGGGGAGGATCCCCGTGTTCTTGTGTAAACTTTGCTTTGCAAAGGCAGCCTCTCCCCAGCTGGGTGTGCTCGGGTGCCCTGACTCACCTCTGCAGCAGAGTCTCACCCTGAACCTCATGTTTCTCTGAACGTGGCACTTGGGGACATGGTTTAGTGGTGGATGTGGCAGTGTTTGATTTACTGTTAGACTTGGTGATCTTAAAGGTATTTTCCAACCTAAATTATTCTCTATGCAGGGCCAGTGCTAGAAAAACATCTGTAATGATGCTTCTGGACAAGAAAAGGTTATTTTGTCATTAGAGTGAAGGAATGACACAGACTTGCTGGAGTGAGTCCAGAGGAGGCCATGAAGATGCTTAGAGGGCTGGAGCACCTCTGCTATGAGTAAAGGCTGAGAGAATTGGGATTGTTCAGCCTGGAGAAGGCTCCAAGGAGACCTTAGAGCACCTTGCACTACTTAAGGGGGACCTATAAGAAAGATGGGAACAAACTCTTTAGCAGGGCCTGTGTGACAGGACAAGGGGGAATGGTTTTCAACTGAAAGATGATCAAATAAGATTAGATATTAGGAAGAATTTCCTGGATGTGAGGGTGGGGAGGCCCTGGCACAGGTTGCCCAGAGAAGCTGTGGCTGCCCCTGGATCCCTGGAAGTGTCCAAGGCCAGGTTGGACAGGGCTTGGAGCAACCTGGGCTGGTGGAAGGTGTCCCTGCCCATGGCAGGGGGTGGCACTGGAGGATCTTGAAAGTTCCTTCCAACCCAAACCATTCTGGGATTCTGTGATTCTATGATGAAAGATTTAACCACAAAAGAAAGCAATGCTATAACATGTACAGACAGGAATAAAAATGAGAACAGAAGGGTAAAACATTCTGTGTGAAATTCTGTGATTCCTGTTCTGTTGAGGGTCAGGTGAGGTTATCACAATGTTCCTTGCCAGCCAGAAATCAGGTGAAGTACAACCTCCTCCACAAACCTGTGCCTTAAAATACCTACACCTCAGTTATTTACGGATCTGGTATCCACCTGCCTATAAGTTTTGCCTGACAGCTCATTTAGCAACATATGGTGTAATATTAAAATGTGCTCCTTCATTTGAACACACCTTTGGGTAAATCTCAGTGTCACTTGGTTGCTTACTGATGTTGCTATAGCATGCAGAGGAGTATGTGGAAGAGATAAACTGGTTCTGGATGTTGCTGTGACTCTGTATTGGCTGTCACTGGTCCTCGCTGCCATACCAGTTTCATGCTGGTGCAGCTTAGCTAAATTAAACTGAATTGCTCCACTGGATTTTCATTGACTTAAGTCAATCATACCAGCATGGAGGAGGTATAAAGGAGTGAAAATCAAGTCCACTTAAAGAAAAAGCAAAGTAGATATTTCTTTAGGACATGAACTGTTCATAATCTGATGGATATATTTTATCTTGTGTATTGATCTTTTTCTTGTGAGAACTAACTTGAAGTTAATTTCTGAATTGCCCGACCTCAAGCAGTTAAGTTACTGAAATCTAAAAAGTCACAGTTCAATTAATAAACCAATAGTGGTCAAAATGTTGGATCAATATATTATTAGACTTCCTTTACATGAATCTGAATGCAGGAAGCACCCAGCATGAAGGGACAAGGAGGAGCAGGATGCATTGTCCTTGTGGGGTAGCAGAGCACATCTCTTCTGGGGCTGTACTGAGGGAGTAGACCAGAGGTGTGATTATCCTGGTTTTTTGAGAACAAAGGAAGGGGAAGAAAGGGGCTCTGGGTGACAGCACCAAGTCCCTGCCTGGCAGGAACTGAGAGGTTGTCAGGAAATCATAGAACCATAGATTTGGATCAGAAGGGACTTAAAGCTCATCTGGTTCCAACCCCCCTTCCTTGGGCAGGGACATCTTCCACTAGCCCAGGTTGCTCCAAGCCCCGTTCAACCTGGCCTTGGACACTTCCAGGGATGGGACAACAGTGGAAGCCAACAGTGATGAAGAACCTGGAGGGTGGAGATGAAATACGTGCAAGGAGCAAAGACTTTGAGGAGCCCCCGTCCTGTGATTTCTGACAGAACACCATCCCACTGTACCAAAGTTGCAGACAGCACTGTGAAAAATCAGACATCTCATGAGCCACCTCCATCCTGTAATGAGTTTCCAAACCAGCACAACTTCACCAGGAATTTTGGGCAAAGATGTTGGTCAACCTCAAGAAAAAAAAATCACTGAAGATGAGGGTTGTTTCCCAGAAATTTAAAGAGAGGAGCTTGACTCTTTTACCAGCTGTCAGAGCTGATATTATTGCATGTAGGAGCAGCTTGTATACAGCATCTCTTTACAAGGGTAGCGGGGAAGCTGGAATGTTGTTATATCAGACTATCAAGTTGTTATGTTGGATTACATATAATGCTATCACAAATGACAGAATGCTTGCCTCCCATCAAAAATTTAAAGAGCAATAGACCTCTCTTCAGCTGTCACTGCTGATAACATTTTATGCACAAGTTTATTCAAGCTCAAATACAGATGCAGGCTGTCAATAAAGAAGTCCTGGCAGATTAGGCATCGAGTATATTAAAGCTAACAGGACTAATGTGACTGTGCAGCCTAATGTGACATTTTAAAACTGTGACAAAATGAACCCTTGAAGTTCTCCCCGCTCGTGTCCGCACGGCACGTTCGCTGCGGGGCTTTATGGAGTGGAAACCAGAGCACAAGAAATGAGACAGGCTGGAAACTGCAGAAAGGTCGGCACAGCCCTGCTTCCCAGGAAACAGAGCGGATGCCTCCCCTTCCTCTGCTCTGCTTCCAGAAAATGGGTAGGGCAACAAATAATGGCCCTAAATTGAAGCAGAGGTGACACAGATTACACATTAGAAAAAGCACTCGAGGGCAGGAAGGGTTCAGCACTGAGGAGATTGCTGGAGAGAGCATCACACCTCCATCATTCCAGAGCTTTAAGAAGGGGTTAGGGAAACATCTGCCAGGAACGAGGAGGGGGGGCTGATTTTGCTTTGGAGACCCAACACTGTTTTCTGCCATTCGCTTTCTCGTTCTCAGTAACAGCCATGGCTTTCTACTGCCAGCAGAAAGGGTGTGTGAGGGCTTGTGTGCTGGGAAACTGTTTGGGCCAAAAATAGTCTATTGAAATCAATAATGAGTTGTGGTTTTACAACAGATGGCCTGGTTATGCTCCCCTATCCCCCTTCCTATTCTCATAAGAGGTCTCAGCAGCTGTTGCTGATCTTCTGAGGGACACAAAATCAGGAGAAAGGCTTTCCCAGGTCTGGGAAAGTGGAGCATCAAGAAAGTTGGATCTGTCCATTGTAACTGGCAAATACTCACATGGACAACCTGATCTTCAAGAAAGACAGTCTGTTCCTGGCAATCTGTACATTGCAACTGTGGTGTCTTCGTGCTGCTCTTGGTGGTAAGACACAAGCCTCCACAGTTTGATAGTTCTAGCTAAAATCCAAGTCGATATGCAATGCCTCCTTTCCTGGGGAGGGAAGGGGAAGATGAAGGGCTGCTGAGAGGCTGGACATGGGCATGTGAGGGTGGATGGGTTCACCACTGCAGTGAAAGGAGCCATGTGGCTTTGTGAGCAGAGGGCAGGGTGATGGCCTCACAGCCAACACCAGCACCAACACCAAGTCTCCATCTCTTGCAGAGGAGAGCTACTCAGAGTAGTGATGGAAAGGAAGGTCACAGAGGTACCAACAGGCTGTAACCAGGGCTCCCCCAAACAGCACTTGGGGCTCCCCCAAACAACACTGTTCCTTTAGTCACAGCAGAGACACACAGCAAGACATGAGCTTGCTCACTTGCACTGGAAACAGAAGGTAGGTTACTTCCAAGCTGATCCCTGATCCCTGGAAGTGTTCAAGGCCAGGTTAGACAGGGTTTGGAGCAACCTGGTCTTGTGGAAGGTGTCCCTGACCATGGCAGAGGGGTAGGACAAGATGAATTTTAAGGTGCTTTCCAAACCATTCTGTGATTCGGTGACATTCACAAAGGAATGTTGCTGTGGTGGGATATGTGAAGCATCCTCAAAAGCACAGGATTTTTGGAGCAAACACTTCATCCAGACAAGTGAAGGATCACCACAAGCAGGGATTCCTGAAGCCACACCTCCCTGTTCCAGAGGGAAAAAAATGCTTGACAATATTAATATAATCCTTACAAAGATTAAAGGCAGCTCAGTGACAGTAACTGAAAGAGGAAAAAATGCATCACCTGGCTATGTTTTGCTTGAGCCCGAAATAAGAACAAAAGAAGGGCTAAACCCTTTCTTGAAGGATACCTAGGAGAGTTAAGCATGTGGAATCTTTATCTTTAAAAATAAGCAAAAACCTTTGCAATATAGCTGCTTCCCATCAAACACATGGAAACCTGGAAGCATGTGAAGAGCCACATATCCAGTACCTGTTGCTGTGGCTCGTGCTGCCTCTAGACAAGGCTTTCCTGTATCTCTGGCACCTTTGAAGCTTGGGGATTACAAGTGTGAAGAATAAATCCTCAACTTATTTACACTTTAAAAATCTTCGTGTTTTCAATAATAACTATCAGTGTGGTGTTTGGTTTCTGAAACGACTCTCTGTGTGTTTCTTTGGTTATTCACTGTCTGTATTCTTGAGAAAAAATACTTTGAAAAATAATGACAACGTCTCAGAAAATAATGAGTTCCTTCCAGTTAGCTGTTGAATTGTTTACTGCCATAGTGAATAATAACAGCACATCAAAAACAACTGCTGTAATTAAAAGATTTGTGAACATAGGTTAACAAATTAGTGCATCATAATGTGCAATTGTCTAATTAGGACAAAAATGCTAGTTCCACGTAAAAGATCAATAAGAAGAAATTATAAGGGAGAAAATAAGAAAGACAACAGCATTGATACTGCAGAATATTGGCAAAGATGTTATCTGTAACTTTTTTGTGGTATTAGTAAGTGCCCAAAGGTATCAGCATTTTTGTGGATTAATTTACAGACAAACTCAATTTGTCATATGAATCCCACAAGCTGGTTGAGGACTTCCATGAAAAGATTCTAAATTTGTAATAAATGTTTTAAAGCCTTTTTCATTCTTTTAGCACACAGGAGACCCGCAGGCAGGGGTGCTGTGGCTGCACACACCCATGAGAGCTCAGAACTCAGGTGTGACAGAAGGAGATGTAGGACATTCCCAATGCCACTGGTGGGCATTGGGGTAGAGTGGGAGAAATCCTAAAAAGGCCAAAGCTAAAGGCAAAAGTCCCCTTGAGTTTAGTGGATTGAGAACTTCATTTGGAGAGATAAAGGCCAATGTGTCCTTACACTGAGGGACAGATGGCAGAATGAGTTTGGCTTTGATTCAAGCACCAGGAGGAACTCCCATGGTTTCAGGAGAGTTCAGTGCATGGATGCTGAGCTCTCCAGACAACCCTGCTCTCCCATCAACATGGATATCACTGAGTGCTGAGCCTCCTAAGGAGCTGAACCTCTGGGAACCAGCTCTCTGTGCAGAGGCTGGGCTCAAAACCAAACCCTTCATCGCTTCGCTGTTGGTCCATTAGGGAATGTGTGGCAGGGCACAGAGTAAGAGTGAGATGCTGAGCTCCTGTTCGGTGCTTTCCCCTAAACCAGACAGAGCTCCTGCACAGTCCCTGAGGCACAGTTAAGGGCTCTACAGCCTGGTGCATACATAGGAGAGGATAAAACAGGTCCAGGCAGAGGGTTACACACCTCCACAAGGCTCCTCACCCCAATCAGGGAAGTGCAGAATTGCAAATCACTGAGCATGGAAAGAAACGTGTGCTCTCATCCGAGAGCAAATGCTTTCAAGCAGCTTGAAAAAACACATGAGGACAAAAATCCTGGAGTGGTAGCTGCCCCAAGTGGAACTCAGGAGCAACTTGAGTCACACTGGAGGGAAATGATGCACATGGTTAGAAGAGCAACTGTCATTTATCATCTTTATTCCCAGTAATGATGCTGCAAGCCTCCACTCTGTCTTCAGGAAGAGCACACAGCCAACTTTTTCATGAGTTAATAGCAGGGCTTGAACACACAATCTCCTACATTACACCTCCTCTAATGTACCAGATGAGCTTCATTAGCTGGTGGCTGCAGCCGCTTCCTCCCTGCACTCTGACAGCTGCTGGAGAGAGAAACATGACAAACATCGGGCAGTGACCGACCTTGACTGCGCCAGCAGAACGCTTCACCTCCTTGGGGTTCGGCTGTCTGGGCAACTCAGAAACCAGAGCACAGCTCAAACCACTGTGAAACTGCTTCAAACACAGCTATTTCTGGTTTTCTCTCCCTGCTCCAGGCTCTTTAAAGGAGTCAGGGCCCCTGTCACGCTCCTGCAGGACGAGGTTGAACAGCCTCACCTGTGAGCACGAGCCAGCCCAGCACCGGGGGCTCTGCAGAGGCCCTGCAGCTGCTCTGAGCATCTGTCAGAGCAGCAAAGATCCTTCACGGGTGTTTTCAGGGTAAGTTGGTCTTGAAGCCAGTAATGTTAGCAAACAAACACACACACTGATAATCAAGGATTCTATAAGTGATTTGTTTATGTCTCTTTGTATTTTTATGTACGTATGTATGAGCTGTAGTACATTTTGTTATGCTTTGAGAAACAAGAGGATTTCTGTGAGTTTCTTCTTCCTACCAGTAACACCCAAATGGGACAAGGACTGGAGAACGTGTAAATCTGTCAGAAGGCATTCAGCTTTGTGTTGTCTCAGTAGGGCTTTTTTGTTTCCTCTTGATTTGGGAAGTAGTTAATCGCTGCCTAATTTTAATTTTAAATAGACCATATTGGTAGGACTCGATTCCATAAGAAAGAAAAACATAGCAATTGAACTTTGTGCAACAGTTTTGGGCAACAATTGAAACCATAGCAATAAAAACAAACATGAGTGTTTTCACAGTCAGAGCATTTAAAAAACAAATGAGCAATAAGCAAATCAGATCTCTAACTACCTGACTAAACTGGGATCTGGTGGAGGAAAAAGCCCAATGGTCCATGAGATTTTTCTGCTGGTCAGCTTTGAACATGGAGCCTGGTGCCTTCTGTAATAAAGGCTCTCTGGTGCTCTAATTAATCACTGTTGTTTCTGCTGCTCCTCTGAACCCAGCACCCTTCTGCTGCAGCCTCTGCCTGCAGAGAGCACAGGTAGGTGCTGGGGTCACAGATATTGCATCTACCGAGCGAAATATTCAGTGTTGTTTACAGATATCTCTGTCTTAATCCAGTGGAATAAGGTTTGTTTATGTCCTATCTGAGATGAAGAGTTACATCCTTTGTGAATTGATTCTGGTTTGTGAGTAAACAAGGAAATTCGTAAAGTAAGGCAAAAAATCCTCAATGTTGTGACTAACTGGTTTTTGTTTGGGTATTTTTTGGCCACATATTAAAGGTGATTTATCCTTTTTTTCCGCCTCAGCTTTTAGAATGTTTTAGGTATATTTCTCAGTAAATCGAATTGGAGAATATAGTACATATTTTAGCACAAATAAGCTTCCTGTAGTTTGAGAGACTGCCCAAACAACAAAAAGACTGACAGAACAAGATTCAAACAGTCCCTGTAAGCACACGTGCAGCCTTGCAAAGGGTCCTACTTTGTAAAAATCCTGTAATAAATTAGAGAAGCTGCAGACACATAAACAACACAAAGCCCTTTAGTTTGTGCGACTATATGGTTTATATAACCTTTACTATAAGTGACAGGATCCCCAAATCCTTGAGCAGACTTCCAAATAAGCAAGTAGATGTCTGAAAACATGGGCTAACTCTAAGCCCCCTTGATGAAGACACTAAAGTTATGCAAGTTCTATGAAAATTACGGGAGTATAAAGGAGACAGATCCTGTTATAAGTCACTCCTTATAGATATTGGGAAATCCAGGTGGAAAAGAACTGTTGGAAATCATATTTCATTAGTTTTACTGCTCAGGCTTCTTGGTTTTCTATACAGGTCAAAGCTTTTCATGGTCGAGAAGCTGAGCCTTAACTGTCTATTTAGGCTGGATCTGAAAAGAGGTGGAGATGGGGTTGCTCTCAGACCAAGACCCTTCTCAGTTCAGGGGCAACTCAGCACAGAAATCTCTGCCTCAAAGTGTGACCTGATTTCCAGAGGGTTTGTGAGCCCATATGTTTCGATGGGTGCTCGGTACTTCTGGTGCCTTTCGATTTCTAAATACGGACTTGGGAAGCCTAATTTTAACCATGCACTTTTGGAAAGTGTTGGCAATAGTTTAAAGAGACTGTGCAGTCCAGCACGCTGTGCTGCAGCAGATTGCTCCGAGTGATTTATATATTCCTGGTGCTCACTGTCTCTGATGCCTTTTCAGAGCCTTACAGCTGTTGCATTTATGCAGCACTCTTTATCTTGACCTTAGCCCTCGGATTTCTCAGCTATTCTACTCTCTTAACATCTGGGCCTGAAAGGTCACTAATTTACCTTGTGTTTCCCCGCTGTGGGTACCATTGGGTTGAGTGGGTACATTTTGAAAAATAACATTCTGTTGGTGGGCTGCCTTTGCAAAGGACTTTCTCCCCTCGGCATCCTTGTGTTACCTTCTCCCACTGCAGCAGCTCTAAGTCATCAAACATCTGCCCTCGAGAGCATTGGAGTGTACTTGTTGGATCCTTATGTGTTCAAGCAGCACACCAGGTATCCAGTGTGCTGATATTAAATCGCTTTTGCAGCTTGCCTGGAGATTAAGGAAGGGAGCTTTATTTGTACTAACACCCTTTTAATGCATCTCAAAAGACCATAATAAACATCTCCTGGACTGTAAAGGGAAAATATGTATCTAGAGGTTGTGGTAAATTATGAAATGCTGGCATACCTAATAAAAATTCTATCTCAGTAGGTTAACATTTAGTGAAATGTTAGATGATGTGAAACCAGACCTGGCTTTGCTTCAAGCCCAGGTCACCAATGTCACTTGGGGAAATTATGAGAACTTCCATTAACTTTGTACTGGCAGACCTCCCAATCTATTTCATATCTATATGTTTTTAGCACCCCTTGAGCAATACAAAGTGTCGTTTCTCACATCCCAGAGCCAGGCAATACTGCAGAGCCTCTTTGCATACAGGAGGATACTTCAGAAATTAATAGGTCAGATCTTTCATTGATTTTAATAAAGGGCTGTTTGTGGCAAATTTCTTGCTTATAGGAACTGATGACTGCTTTGGGCTTCCTGTCAAAGCCAGCACAGCAGGACAGAGGTTTAAAACACAGGAAAAGAGTGCAGGAATGTTAAATCAAACAGATTTTCGACATCTAGGGCCAAATTCAGACTGAGTTTTGAAGTCACTAAGACTGGTTTGCCACACAACCCCTGGACCGGGAGCCTCGGAGAGAACAAAGTTAGTGACAATGCTTTGGGAGGGGGACACTCACAGAACTTTTCAACTATTATCTCAGAAGCACTCTTTTCCCTATTTTCCCCATAAAGCCCCTTTTTCCTCCTGCCCATTTCCCTTTACAAACTTGCCGACAGACGACTTGTTTTGGAACTCAAACCAGTTGGTCTGGAAAGGACTTTCCATTAAAGCCTAAGAATTGGAGCAGACTTAAAAGCGGCTGGTAGTATTTTCAGAAAAGAGGTATTTGGCAAGTCTTTAATGTCATGCTTGCCTGGAACTGCTCTCCTCTTTAATTAACTCAGTAAAAATCCTCTGGTTATTCCGTTTTATTTGCTTAAACCACTACAGAAAAATAAATGCATACAAACCTGATTAATAAATCCACAGAAATGTGCTGTTGTTTACTGTGATGCAGTGGAGCACCAAGTTCCCTGTACATAATTCAAGCTCCTGGCAACAAAGGCATTTGTGAAAGTCCCCTGTTTTGACACAAACGTAAAGGTGAAGTATCCTTGGAGTGAAGCACAGACTGTGGTTTTCAGCCCGTCTTCTCGAGGAAGCCTGGAGGTGGGTATTAATAATTGAAGTTCAAAGCAGTGTCCAGGATTTTTCAGGCTCTCCGCACTCACAGCCTCCTGGGATGTGTGTACTACAGAGCCTGACCCGTGACTGCTGCGCTGGGAATACAAGTCCCAACAGCCCGAGGTGGGAAGCTGCAGCTGAGCTTTTAACTGTGAAGGCCCCAGCGCTTCAGACAAAAATGGTTACAGCCCAACAAAAGGCAACGACGGAGACCGCGACAGTGAACCACTACAGGCAGGTTTTCACCTCTAAGTCTCAATAAGCAAGTGATCCACGGCAGCATCAATCGTGTTCAAACGTGGCTCGGTGCTCGTGCTGAGCGATGCCAAAGGATTGTTCAGGCAAACCCTCCCTGTCGTGGCCGGGAGCAGAGCAGGGGCCACGGCGGCACCCCCGGCCCTCCCACGCCGTTCTGGGGTCCCAGAGTGTGAAAAGAGAGAAATATTTCTTTAGCTCGCCAAATTGATGTTCTGACATTTAGCTTTAAGTATCTTCCATTTCCCTCAGTATCTGACCTTTCCCTTTCTCGTAAGGCTATTGCTCCACTCTGCAAGCGAAAGAAGCAACACGCAGCCATTATGAGGCTCATCTCGGCAGTCCCGGCCATCAGCGTTAATCATCTCCCCTCGCAGTCCCCCTGCTCTCCGTCGGCTCCCCTGCATCCCCTCTCGGCGAGGAGCACACGGCGGGAGCACACCCGGGACACGGCCGATGATGCAGCAACGCCGTGACAAAGGGCCCCTCGTTTCCAGCTGCCAGTGCGAGTGTCCTTCTCTCCAGCAGGAGCAAAGCAAGCCAGGATTAAAACAGGAGACCGAGCGCCGTAGATCATCTCGCTGAAATTTCCCCCAGGGTTGATGTGACGACTGCGACGAGATGCACTAGTGGTGGCACATTAGCACTGCCATGGGCTTCCATCTGCCAGAACGTGCCTAATGCTTGGCCATTTATCCAGCAGGCCATGCAGGGGATGCACAGCTCTGCTCCAGCAGCCAGGGCAGGCGGGGCAGCCATGCGGGGCTCCGGGCTGGGAACGACGGCACTGCCACCTTGGAGGGGGTTTAGTAGTGCATGGAGAGCTCACTTAAAAATGGACAGAAAAAGGAGAGGGGGAGGAAAAAGCAGAGATTAAAATGCTAAACTGAAGGTAGCAGATAAGAGGGGTGATAACACGGGGAAGGAAGTTGAATCTAAGTACAGAAAAGCATGCACCAGGAATGAAAATGAGGGGCTGGACTGGGTAGAAAACCAACGAGGCTTTATCTGGAGATTTATAAAAGAGAGGTTAAAACAAAAGTTCAAAGGTAAATGTGTGTTGTAGAAAAATAGGGAGCTGTAGGGAGAGAAGACAGTGCTCTGACGTACTGACTTTGCCCTCAGCAGTGAGAGCTTTCCATGTTGTCTTGGCCAAGAGAAGGAGAGGTGCAAAGCTGGGGGGTTGTAACAGGGCTGGAAATGACCAAGAAGAATGGGTGTGAGAGCAGGGATGGAAACCAGGCAAGGACACCACTGTTGGAAAGCAAAGGCAATTTTGTCTTGTAACCATGCGCTCACTCAAGCTTGACAGAGAAAGAAGAGAAAAATACATTCCTGCTATAAAAATTCACTTGTAAGTAAATCACACAGCAAAGCCCATGATGCGGCTCGGGGTGCTCAGGCTCAGCTCCCAGCTTTCCTGAGGGCTCCTTGCTGAGCTTGGGCTGATTGTTTCTGCCCCTCTGCAAACAGCGGGTGAGGCACTCCCAGCCTTTGCCTCTCTGACCTTTGCTGCTGCTCATCTCCTGGGGCTGTGCTGCTGCACCTGCAGGTAATAGTCCCTCTCTATTGGCAGTGTTATGAAGATGGTTAACACTGGAGATGTCATTGGTGCTTTGTCTAAGTCTGGCCCCGGTCCAGTGAAAATAAGCTGGCTTTTACACTTTTAAATATAATTTTGTCACTGTGTAACATGTCACAAGTGTGAAGCTTTCGTGGGAGATGAGGCAATGAACTAATGTGGGAACTAATGAAGGTCATCTTGAGAGAGCAGTAAGAATAAAGCCTACTGCTGGGAGACTTCTCACCGGGAGCCCTCAGACTTCAGCACTTTCCAGTCTAAATAAGATGTATACTTCCCTGACCTTGTCTTCTCCAATGTAAACCCAGAGCAGGATGTACTTAGAATAAAGATAAATAAGGCCTTACCCAAATAAAACACTAGTCTGCAGAAAAAAATCTCCTCCAAGGAAGAGTGGGAATGGAAGCAGAAACTGATGCTACTCTACTGGAAAACCCTTATATGCTATAGAGATGAAGGAATATAATATCTGCTGCAGAGTGCAGCAGTAATAAATGCAACTTAAGGCTGAAGGTGCTGTTGCAAAATCTTGTGAGTTTCACTAATTATATGGAAGAAATAGCATTTAATTTCTCTCCCTGAACTTTGTTTTTAAAGATACTATGGGTTCAACAAAGTGAAGTGCAGGGCCCTACACCTGGGTCACAGCAATCCCAGACACACCGACAGGTTGGGCAGAGAGGTGATGGTGACCAGCCCTGTGGGTGATGGGGGATGAGAAGGTCACCATGAGCCAGCAGTGAGCACTCACAGCCCAGAAACCAACAGAGTCCTGGGCTGCATCCAAAGGAGTGGGGCCAGCAGGTCGAGGGAGGGGATTCTGCCCCTCTGCTCTGCTCCTGTGAGGCCCCACCTGCAGCACTGGGTACAGTTCTGGTGCTTCCAACGTAAGAAGGACATGGAACTGTTGGAGCAAGTCCAGAGGGGGCCACAAAGTTGATAAAGGGACTGGAGCACATCCCCTGTGGAGATAGGCTGAGAAAGTTGGGGCTCTTGAGCCTGGAGAAGGTTGTGTGGAGACCTCACGTGAACCTTCCAGTATCTGAACGGACCTACGGGGAAGCCAGAGAGGGACCCTTCATCAGGAGCTGTAGTGACAGGACAAGGATTAATGGGTTCAAACTGAAAGAGGAGAAAATTAGGTTAGATATTAGGGAGAAATTTTTCCCTGTGAGGCTGGTGAGACACTGGCACAGGTTTCCCAGGGAGGTTGTGGATGCCCCAGCCCTGGCAGTGCTCAAAGCCATGTTGGATAAGGCCTTGAGCAGCCTGGGCTAGTGGAAGGTGTCCCTGCCCATGGCAGGGGGTGGAACGAGATATCTTTAAGGTCCTTTCCAATCCAAACCATTCTGTGATTCCATGATTCTCCTCAGCACAACAGAAGGAGGTCAGTGAGCTCCTCTGAGCTGTCCTGTGCAGCACAGCTCTGGGTTAGGGCCCCCAGCACAGGGCTGGAGGAAGGATCACCTCTGAGCCCCACGTTTGCAACACAACATCCTGGTGAGGAAGCTGAGAGGCAGCCGGGAACTGGAGGAAGTGGGGGAATGATTTGTATTACAAATAACAAAGTGAAAAGGGGTGGAGGAGCCCTGTCAAAATGTAAATGTGCAATTTGCATAATTGGGCAGACAGGATTAAATGAAGCACAGAGAAGGATAAGGATTATGTGGAGGGATAGAGAAGGGCAATGAGAGCAGCACAGAGAGAAAACACTGCAGATAGATAGAAGATCTCAGATAAGCAAGAGCAAAGGGAGAAGTTGGAATACTCAAAGATGGTGAAAGGAAAGGGAGCTGAGAGGAGCAATGGTGTGTGTTACTAATCCAGCCTGTATCCCAGCTAGCTAGGAAGTGTGCAAATTAATTTTAAAAGGAGCTTGAAATCAAAGGGGAGTGTCAGCTGGGCATTAAACATCCCCTTTAGTGGTGACCTTGAGAGCCTGGACCACCAGTACCTAACAACCAAACACAGCACTCCTGAACACTTCCTTCAAATCTCATCCATAATTAATTTTGCCTTTGATGAATGGGTCATTCTGCACCAGGATATTTGTCAGCTGTCAAAATCACCCAAGTGGTGGCCTCTGACAGCCTTCTTGCTGTCTCTTGCCCTGGGGCAAGCATGGCAGTGGTAGTTGATGACTGCTCAGCTTTTCACAGGAGCTGTGCTTGATGTGCCTGTTTGGACCTGGCAAGGTCTCAGGTGCTTACACTGCTCAGCAGTGACCAACATTCCAAGCACCCAATCATCCAATCTCCCCTTGCTGCCAAAATTCCTCTACAAGTCATGCCAGGTTAAGAAGCCTTCCAGCACCCTGGGCAACCAGCCTGCAGCCCTTCTCCTTACCCACACCTAAAGCTCCCACGGACTTGCTTCCCTCTGGCTTATTTGTACAGAGAAGATGGTTGTGGCCAAGCCAAGTTCAGAGCCACATTCTACACAAAGCCATATGTAGAGGCAAAAATGTAATACTCCTTTTAAGACTTGTTTTGTGTGAATGCCTAAGGGCAGGAATTGCATTGTACTTGCTACTGTGCACATGTAAAACATAAAGAGTGTTTGCTGCCCTGGAAAGCTTGTGTCTGATGAGAAAGGAAGTGAGGGAGTGAATGCAGGCAGGGAAGCGTGAGGAACGAGCCAGGATGGGGCTGTGATATGGCAGCCTGGTGGAGGTACCTCCTCTCTCCCTGCAAGGGGAGTCTCTGTTAGATTCTGGCCTCTGGAATGGAGAGAGCCACATAGTGCTTTATTAACACATCATGGAATATGAATATTGTTTTATTGTCTTTATTGCCAGAACATAATTTGCTTAGGTGACACTCAGCTCAGAGAGATGTGGGAACAAGAAAAGATCTCTCTCAGAGAGAGATGTGTTTGCTTGTGCATCATGCAAAAAATGCAGTGTCTCTCTTAAATATGTCCCTGGTTGGTCTGTTTGTTAACACTCTAAACTTGGATTCAGCAAAAATAAAACCTGCTGCGTGACAGCTCTTATAGGGTGGTGGGAGGAGAAGATGGGTGAGGGAACCTCTTTTTAAAAAGGTACAGATCAGTTCTGTTTTTACGAGAAGAGTTATGGCATCCTTGCTGAGAGCTGAGGGTAAACTCATGAGTGAAACCTTCCAGGCGGGATGTGGGGAGAATTTGTCCTTACTTTTTGTTGCCCTGACTTGCTGTTGTCTCTGCAGTTACTTTTCAGCAGGTCAGAGTCAGACCTTGTCCCATCATTGGGGTTTCTGTCCCCAGACTTTTCCCCTGGGCCCTAAGAATTCAGCCAAACCACTCACGTTAATTCTTCAACCAGGTCTCTCAAGAAATGCTCTTTTTCAGCTCTCCCAGTGTATCAGAAGGGAGAAGCTTGGTGAAGTTTAATACAGGAAAATGTGAGTCCAGCCACAGAAGTGAAATTAAGTGTTAACAAAAAAACACCACAAAGCTTTATACACCCAGATTGTAAATCTCTTCCTGTCACAGTTACTCAGGTCTCTTATTTAATGTAGTGTCACATTTGACTTATTCTCCAGCTATCACAGAATGTTTCAGACACAGGAGGGACTGAACTCCTAATAAAACAGTAACAATAAAAAACCCACAGGCCTTCATCAACCCCTAGCATGAAGCAGAACTTGAGGGGAAGGAAAGGGAGATTAGAGTAGAGAAGGAGGAGAAGAGGAGAAAACACAGTCCTTTTCCACTTGGCTATCCTTTATGGATCACTTGCTTTTTGCCTTATTCTTTCTCTGTTTTTTCCTACAGACAGGCTGTATGACCAGTTAAGTAAAGCAAGTAGAGAGCTTGACATTGCAGATCTATAAATCTGAAAAAGCTGGTATCCCTGAATTTTATGTTATTTTATTACTCAGGATTCTTCAAAGAGTATCATCTCACTCAAATTTGAAAATACTGTCTTCTATCACAGAGTAATTAATCTTGTACTCCCAGGTCTGTAACTTTGATCGTCTAAAATGTACAATTCTGTGCTTGTAAATTATTTTGGCAGTTATTATTTTGCCACTGTCTCTTGATTTTTACATTGTCAGTGCTTATGACACAAATAAAACTCCATTCTTGGCTTGATCATTTTCCCTGCAGTGTCGTTCATTTATCTCTGTTGTTATAGACCTCCTAAGCTCTGGAAAGATCAGCTTGGTTCCTCAGGAGAGAGGCAATGACAGCCATCCCAGTGTCTCCCACACACTGATAAAAAGGAGTGTTCTACTAGATTCTTTCTAATGAGGTTTCCTGGTTTTAATTCAAGTTAAAATTGGGCAGAATAATCTTTTCTACTCTGGGGGAAAATGCTAAATCAGTCAATAAATCCTCTTGTCACAACTCTGTTACTGTACAACCTTAGTCTGCCTAAGCTACGAAAACTGGAGCTGCGTTTACACCTCACTGATGGAGAATGACTCCCAGAGAACAATAGCTCCTTCCATGGAAAGCAATGTCTGAAGTGTTTCTGAAAGAGCTTCCTGGAAAGATGCAACATCTGGCACTGCCTATGAGGGTTTGAATAATGAAAATGAAAAGAACCACCCATAATAATTCATGTTGTTATACTCAAGCCTCTTAATCTTTGTAATACAGGTTTTCAGCATCTTTTGCAGCTCCACACTGTAGCCTGGGATGCACACAGTGCTCACAACAGCTATTAACTCTCATTTGTATGGTGAGCACAGCAAATCCTCCCCAAACTTTCAGCTTACTCTGTGAACAAAGAATTAACTTTCTGAGACTCAACCTAGGTAAATTAATTTCATATCCATTTAAAAAATCAGTCTTTAAAAAAATCCCTATTTTCAGTAATTACACAGAGAGATTTCATACTCTCAATACTATAAAGTCCAAATTTTCTAAAATCAAGGCAACAGCCAGCAAAATTACAGGGCTGATTTCTGAAAACTGTGTTGAACATATCATTGTGAAAGAATGTGATTCGTATGCTACAGACTATAGACTTGGAAAACTATTTTTCAAAACGCTGAAGGCTAATGCCTTTTTTCTATTATTATTTTAAAGCTGAGATTACTGAACTTTTCTTCAGCTGCTGTCACTCTAGAAAGTCTAGAGCTGGACAACAAAGATTTGAGGTATGACCTGATTGTATGCTACTCTACAAAGCCAAGATCTCATTGAAACTGGGTGTTTTCTTTTTCAGTTGAAATTCTCAGAATGACTAAATAAAAAAAAAGGACAGAAAACAGAGTGGATAAGAACTCATGCTCCTCCTGAAGTCATGGCAATATAAGAAATATATTGGGCAGTCACAGTCTTTTATCCTGAGCAAAGGTGTGACAGAGATCCCTGCAGTGAGGGGATTCATAGAATCACAGAATCATTGAGGGTTGGAAAAGACCTCCAAGACCATTGAGTCCAACCTTTCACTGATCTCCACACTGTCAACTATACCAGAGCTCTGAGTGCCACGTCCAGTTGTATCTTGAACACCTCCAGTACAAATCAGCCTGAACTGTAATGTCCTGGTCCTGTCCACACCTATTCGTACACTGGAAATTTTGCTTCTGATTAATCCCATAGATTCAAATATTGAAATCCCTGGAAGTGTTCAAGGCCAGGTTGGATGGGGCTTGGAGCAACCTGTTCTAGTGGAAGGTGTTGGAATGAGATGGTGTGTAAGGTCCCTCCCCAGCCCAGCCCGGTCTGTGACTCAATGAGATGGGGCTTCTCATGGCAGTAAAGTTAAACAGATGTAGAATTGCTTTTACCATGAGGTAGTTTGTAAATGCTTGGTTCTACATACCATGCAGCTTCTTAAAGGCCACACTGGGTGGAGAGGGAGGTACCTTTTTCCCCTCCAGCTCCAGTTCTGTGTACAAGTCGTACCGGAGGAGAACCACAGACACCATTTAGCCCCTTGGGAGGCACTGTGCAGAGGAACCCTGGTGCCTTCCCTTCTGGGCTGCAATTTATGCCCGTGGCTGAGTGCAAGACAGAGCACAGAAGTGTGGGCAGAACCCCCCAGTCACAGAGATGCCTGAAGCTGATGTTGCTGGCAAAGCATCTGCAGAGCAGCTTGTAGCCCATTGCACGGGAAGGCCTGTGCAAGCCCAGCTGCTTTGGGATAAACCCCAGGCCTGGAGACAGCTGCACCCTCTCTTTTCTGAGCTGTACACATGAATATTGCATACATTTGTAATACTGAGCCCAGTGACAATCATATTTCACACTCCTGCATTTGTACTTCCCTTTATGTTAATATGTTGATAATAAATAAGGGGGAATAAGACTTTCTGCTTAAAATCCTAACATTTCTTCAGCAATGATTACAGGCTATAATCTCTGAGCCTGTGAACTTGCTTAAAGACCAGAGGAGCTATCAAAATACTCTACTTCTCTGATTAATTTAGTTGAAAAGAGGTCCCAACATTTAGCTGCCAGAACACTATTAGTGTGACCCAAGCAAAAACAAAAGAAGAAAAGTTTTGGTGGGAGTTCTGTGAAGCTGTTAAGATGTTGAGACTCCATATGTTTGAGCATGGAGACAAATGCATGTATTAAATACCAATGCAAGAAGAAAAGAAGCCAAATCACTGAAATCTGTGTGTGAAATGTGAAAAGCAGAAAGGAGAATTGCAAAATCAGTACAAAGGGAAACAAAAAGAGAATTAGGGTAAACCAAAAGCAGATAGAAAACAAGAAGAAAAACACCCTCCAACAGTCCACAAACTGGGACCTTGACAAAATAACATCGTCAGGCTAGTGAGTTGTGTTCTGATTTTGCAGTTGACTGACATAATAAAGTCCTATCAATTTAGGATGTTCAGAAAAGGTATTTCATACCTATCATTTCCAGACTCTGGTTTGCTGTGGCATTCCCAGAGAAATCAGTGCATGTGGTACCAGCCACCGGGTTATGGTGAGGCCCTGGCACAGGTTGTCCAGAGAAGCTGTGGCTGCCCCATCCCTGGAAGTGTCCAAGGCCAGGTTGGACAGGGCTTGGAGCAGCCTGGGACAGTGGAAGGTGTCCCTGCCCAAACCATTCTATGATTTCAAGAGTGTATAATGGTTGGACTCAATGATCATAAAGGTCACCAACCCAAGTGGTTCTCTGATTCTGTGGTGCCACAAGGCTGGGACACAGCTTTTTAGCAGCTTTGTGAAAGGGACCTTCAAAGGCTGGTCCTTGACTGACCTGCTATTGTAAGTTCCTAAGTGTGCTGTAAAAGTCTATATACCATTTTTACACTATGTGATGGTCCATATTTTTTTATTATGAAGATATTGCTGCTATTATTTGGTTTGGGACAGACTACAGAAGTAATGGCCCCATGCAAGAACCACTGTTTGCACAGTGCCCAGCAGTGAGAACACAAGGATTACACCAACCTCAAGGGGTTCATGATCCCATCTGTCTGGTGTTAGAGAGATCTGACCAAACCTTACAGCTGGAACTTGCTGTTTTCCTTTATTACCTCAACCGTGCCCTTACAAGCAATAATCCTCCCTTATCCAATTTTCCTCCCTTTCCCCCTTCAATTATCCATGGCAGTTGGTTTTTAACTAGATTTTTTTTTCTGAGAAATTACAAATAAATTTCAGTCTGGGAAAAAAATAACCTGCATTGGAAAGTGGAAGAGTAATTATAGCAAGTGGCATGGAGGACAGGGGAAAATGTCAAATCAAGGGATTAAATTTTAAATGGCAAGAACACTCTGACAGGAAAAGGAGAAGATGAAATTAAGGTGCAGCAGATCAGTAAAATCATAAAATAGCTTCTGCCCAACCAAACTCTGCCTTCAATGGACCTCCGTGCTGATTGTTTACTTAATTATTTGGTGCTTTGCTTCATTTGACAGTATGTTACACTCCTAGAAGTTTTATGGTTTGAGGGTCTCTGTCCAAAAAGAGGCAGGAACAATGCAAAGAGAGAGTGGTGAACTGCATACACAGGAGAGAATGACTGGGGCAGAAAGCCGGAGTGATTATGGCTGGCGATGCTCAAAGATTATATTTTTAACTTGCCTTGGTGATCTGGATGCCTGTTAAGATCCCCAGGCTGACTTTGGCCCCCTCCGTGCCCCGGAGCCCTCGTGCCCGGGGCAGCCCTGGCTCGCGGCCGCTGTTGTGAGCGCTGTGGAGGCTCTTTGCAAACAGGGAAATTAATTCCATCCCTGTTTCCATGGGCTGTCTGAGGCAGGAACGAGTGACCAGAGTAATTTGCACACCGCTATTCACGGTGTGTGTCAGAACTAGAGCCAGAAAAGGGATCACAAAGCTCCTGGTGTCGCTCTTCATCAGATCCTACAGCCCTGCCACAAATTAAAAGCAAAGAGGATCTCGCAACTGAATTCAGGAGGAGCACACCCAGGATTTTCATAAGGATTCAGGGAAAGAAGGGAGAGGTTATTCCCTGGAAAGCACTGAGTGCTGTCAGCATGAGGTTCCAGCACTGTGCATTGCTCCATCCTAGAATTAGGAAGAGGGTGATCAGTACTGGATTTAAAGTCTATTAAATCAGCAGGAATTTATTCTTCAATTTCCCTGGGTTGGTCTTCAGTGCAGTAAAAGAACTGCTACATAAACAAAATGTGTATGGAAATTGTGGGAATGATGAACAAGAGACAGGATATTATAGTCCAGCTTTTCTACCGAAACCCAGTGTCTGAACTCAGCCTTTCTTCATGAATGAATAATGAAGTGGCCATGTTTTATTAGCTTTACTTAAAATTGTCTACTAGTTGAAAACCCTTTTGCATCTTTTAACACTTCTACAATTTGCTGCAGCAACAATTTCTTTTCTTTTTTGTTCTTTTCAGGATACAGGAGCTAAGCTGATCTTGGTGTTTCAGTAATCATCTCTCAATGTGTATGAGGTATAATTCCATCTGTGAAATGAATACTAGGTGAATATTTAACTCATACAAGTCCTGTTACATGAAGTTATGGGGTAGGCACATGCATTAGTTGCTAAGCTGTTGATTTAATAAGTAATGGATTTTTTTTCCCTCAGCTTTGTTTTCCCTTTGTTTACCCATTTCTGTGGTCGGGTCTGACAGCAGAGAACGTCAGAGTTGGGAGGAGCTCATCAGATCTCAAAGGGAATTCGTGCATATGGCAAGTCTTGTGCTGGTAAACCAGTGTTGGACTGGCAGCTTAACCAAAAGATACATCGTTCTGTCACCATCACAGCTTTGTGTGAGCCCAACAGCTTCTTCTGCTCAAAAGAGTAGCAATTCACTAATGACACTGCCATGTTTTCTATTTACTCTGTGGGGGCTTTATCCAAGCAACCCAGTGCCTCACTGGGATCTTTCCCTGCAGTACAACCACAACACCCCTTGCAGCCAGAAATTATTTCTGAGATAAATGATGTGTTTAGTAAAACTCTTAAGCTGACCAATGCTGACACAAATCACTTACCTGCAGTGGCATTTGTCCTGGCACTGTCGCAACCCTGACTCTTTGGGGCAGAGCAGAATTTACAACAACCTGCAAAAACTGGTTAGAATTGTTATTTAAAACCAAGAAGTGTTACAGTTTTATTGTTAATATCAGGGGGAATGCTACTTGCAAGGCTGTGCTTTGATTTTTCTTCTGTCTCCTGATGCAACATGCTCACAGAAGAATTCACAACCCTCTCAGATTACTTATTACAACAATGACTTATTTCACAATCCATTTTGAACATAGCTGAAAAGTGTATTTAATATTGCTGCTGTAGTTTCTATCTTTTTCCATATAAAGTTAGGGTTTGATTTTATGTGTCACCCTCAGTGAGTATATATTTGCATAGCTCTGTTGACATCAATAGTGCTATATTGATTTATACTGCTTCTGTCTGCCTCATTATTATTTTTATTTTTTGTTCAAGGAGCTTGGTGTATTTTCAAATTCGTGGAAGATAAAAAGGGATTGCCTTCTCATAGCAGAATATAGAGTGTCTGCTGATGGGATATTTTAGATTGGGGCAAGTAAACAGTGAGACATTATCAGTGAAGTTCTGTAAATATTGGGGCTGCTTGAATACCATATGCAGAATATATCAGATCTGTATGTTGGGAACAGGCTGCCCAGAGAAGCTGTGGCTGCCTCATCCCTGGAAGTGTTCTAGACCAGGTTGGATGGGGCTCAAAGTAACCTGGTGTCCCTGCCCATGGCAAGGGATGGAACAAGATGAGCTTTAAGTTCCCTTCCAAACCAAACCATTCTGTGATTTTTAAAGGTTCCTTAGATTTCCAGGTATCACTAGTATTTAGAAGGATTTGGTGTCCCATGACACAAGGCTGCCAGTCATGATTTATTGTTTACAAACAAACAAACTTATTTTTCCAGGGATGACTGAGATATCCGTTTTTCCAGACTAAAGTGTAAAGTTCAGATGTCAGGAACAAGATGTAAGAGGGAACAGGTTGGAGGGGGGAAGGATGGGTCAAAATAAGATAAACAGATGAGTGGCCAGGAAAATATGTCCATCCCTCTCTGGAGGGAGATGCTGCATCACTGTATGAGCAGCAGCTGTACCACATCTTGCAGGACTGTGAGAAAATGCCTCCACACCTTATCTCACTCACTGCTCATGAACAGGTCCTTGGGTCTGAGTGCAGGAAGAGGTGAAAAATGGCTGGAAATACACAATATAAATCACAGAGGAAAGGATTTTACTACCCTTTGCAACTACACAATATGCCAAACCTGCTGAGGGTGATCAAAATCTTTTGCCTGAATCTCAGGGCACTTCTGTAAAGAGAGGCTCTTCCAAGGCACTTTCACAGACCTATGATCATGTATTCACTGTTACAGAGATTATACCAGGAACAAGATAACCCCACCTTATCTACTCTCACCTTTCAGATGAAATCCCTGTGTGTCAGTACCCACCCAGGCTGGACAGGACAATCCTCCTCCCAGATCCCAGCACAGGTCACAGTGGGCATGGGACTTCCTCAGTCCCCAAGTTCAGCACATAAAGTGTTAAAGCAAGAGAAAATGCAGATTTCTTCTCCCTCTGCTTTCAGGGATTTTCCATCTAATTTCCTTCTCCCTTTTTCTTTTCTCTGCACTGCACTTCAGATGGAAGCATCTGGATCGAAGAGAATTATCTCTTAACAACAACTTGAGTTGTAGTACATTTTCAAAGACTCAGGTTTTATTAGTCACGGAAGACCTTGTAAAAGTTTGCTTGGGATCATTTTTAACAGCAACCAATAATCCTTCTCCCATCAGCCAATGAAAAACAACCCAAGCCTCCCCCCCAGCTCCTGCACAGATGTGTCTTACAGAAATACAACAATTTTAGAGAAGCAAAAGTGACATTTTTGCCAAGCTGGAGGTTTTATCCACAGTAGCTTACACTAATACAGACCTAATTTCCTTCTGGATGCCACCTGAGCACTAAGAACACTTGATGCTCAGTTGGCACAACGTTGTTTGGAGTGGTCAATAATTGCATCTGACTTCACATTGTACCTTTCTGTCCTCAGATTACTTAATGCCAGAGGAGACCAGGTCATGCTGTAAGACTGGACTCTGCTCCTGCACGTTCCCACGTCGGATGACTGTTTTCATCAAAGCACATGAATACAACATGTTAAATAGCAAGCCCAGAAAATTCTCTCACCCTTTCTATCTGCAGCAGTTGAAAAAACAGGCGGATTAAAAAGCAGCATTCCCTGCAGTGTTAACTGGTTTAGCATCCAGTGTCATGTTCAGTCTGCTAACCCAAAAGTTACCTTCAGCAGTCTGTTAGTAATAAGGAAAGATAATATATAGGGAAAAAGAGGCAGAGGATGACAGATTGATTCCAGGGATGTGGTGTCCCATAATTCTCATAAAACTAGAATGAGCTGAGCACATTCAACAGCTTTAAAAATCAAGACACTCTTATAAATGCCTAAGTGCAGGGGAGGGGCTTCAAGTGCTCAGGTGTGCAGATTTGGACCAGTTAACCTGACTCTGCTCTCTGCACATGAACTTCAATAGAGAACTTAATTGTTTTCATCAGTAGAATCACACTGATAAATGTGAGTAAACTACAGGATATTTCCTAATCTATTTCTGACACATAAAGATATTGTAGCTGCCCTGCTCTACTGCCAACAAAAATATAGTGAAAAGGTATGAACGTCAGAAATGTAAACTTGAGCTGTCATTAAAAATCAATTTTCATGATAAATTTAATTCACATTTCATAGAGAGCTGTGTAATATCAATAAAAATGCTTTAATAATTGCTGTGCTGGCACACAGTACAGTGTACGACATAAAGAGATATAAATTTTTTGTAATTTAGATGTGGAACTAAACACTGCTTTTCAAAAGAAACCATTTCTCAGGGAGAAAAATGAATGTTGGAGGAGGATGTAATTAATTAGCAATTCCACTCCACCCCTTTTTACAAAGACTGTTCTGAAATTAAAACTTTGAGAGATCAGCTTTCTAATTTATTCATAGACTTAAAAGGCCAGGAAAGACCAGGATCAGGTACTCTGACCTTCTGGATAACCCAGGCTATTAAATTTCATGCAGTTCTCCCTATATCATAACCTGTGTTGGGCTAAAACATAGTTTCTCTTAACCATTGATTGAAAATGCTGGAAAACCCCATTCTTGTGTTTCTCTCACATGCTTTTTGGTGAAGGTGGGAGAGAAGAAAAAATGTAAACTGATTGTTTGCTGTGACATACCAGCAGAACTGGTATAGCATGTGATAGTGCAGTCTGAACTGGGCATCACTGAAATATAAACAGTATTTTCAGGTAAAAAAAGGTGACCAATTTCCAGGGCAGAGACATATGCTACCTACTTAGCAGTATGCTTTGGTGAACAGTTTTTGAAGAGACAAAGGGCAGGTGTATGCTCCTAAATCTCGTAGTCGCATTTTAAAAAATCCCATTCTCAAACTGAAAAAAACAGCTGAATTTCCTGAAGAAAATAATAGTTTTCTCATTTACATGTAATTGAAGTCAGAATTTCACCCTAGAAGACCAGTTCACTTTTTAGGATGCAAACTGAAGAACTATAATTTGCAGTTTGTGCTTTGCTTCCACAGTGAATGTAATGAATTACCTCGGACTCCTCTCTTTCTCAGAAATAATTTCTCCATGGAAAGGGTGGTCAGGCATTAATGGGAAGGGGCTGCCCAGAGAGGTGGTGGAGTCCCCATCCCTGGAGGTGTCCAAAGAAGGCCTGGCCATGGCACTCAGTGCTCTGGGCTGGAGGACAAGGTGGGGATTGGGCACAGGGTGGACTCCATGGCCTGGGAGGGTTTTCCCAACATTAATGATTCTGTGATTCTATTCTATGAATTTTATTTTTTTTAAATTTTGTTCTTTGTGTCTCCTATATTTGTTCCTCAACGGACATGAATATTTGTGGTTCTTCTAAATCTAATGTGGTCTCCAGATTTCATTAATGTACTATTTATTTGATATTTTGGATATTAGATACTCAGGACTGCAGATCCTCCATCCACAATGACACAAACTCTGACCTTGCCATTTATCACCATCCTTTACAGTTTCACAACCAATACAGTATTTTTTTTTCTCATGATTTGGAATCATGTTTTCAAATTAAGCTTCCTGAAACCCAGTGACACCTGCTTTACTCTGTATTTGTGAGCACTGCCGTTCACCAACATTCATGCTGTGGGATAAGGCATCTCAGGCAATTAGAAGCACAGGTTTAGTCAGCTTCCACTAGGGTGTTTATTAAAAAATCCCAAGAAACTAGCAGGATCCAAAAATTCTTGAGTTTGTCTGGCCATACATGATAAACATACTCAGCTTTATTGCTTGTGACTGTCCTGATCTCCAGGGACCAAGATTTCACTTGCTGTAAATTACCATAGATCCACACAAGTCAATAGATCAAGACTCTGAAGTTCTTTTCTCCTTCTTGGTCTGATTTTTCTTTTTATTTTTTTTCTGATAAAATGACTCATATTTTTACTTCATAATTGTATTATAATGAATTAGAAAAACAAGAAAGGCAGATAAATTAGTTTTTCATCTTTTCTGGGAAAACTTGTACTTCTGCTCATGCCATCCAGCTTTTTTTTTTCTTTTTTCTTTTCACTTCCCAGATTTCCTGAACTCTATGCTATTTTTTAAGAAATATCTGCCAGTTACACAAGGATTACCACCAGCTACAAAAATCCAAACTTCAGCTTTTCAGGACCAGCTAATTTACCAAGATTCTCATGCACCCCCTGATCTCCTGGTACTGGGGATGATGGCTCTAGCATTGTTCTTGCACACAAGAGATAAAACAGCGGAGACTTGAAGACAGGTTCAGGTGTGTGCCTGCCATGGCCATTAATGTCAGGAGGATGCAGGTGCTGGCAGATTGGATCAGGCTGGTGGTCCATCTAATTCAGTCTCCTGCTTTGTTTTAGAAACTGGTTTAAGTTGTGAGGCATTAAAATGTACATGCCCTCCAGCCACTTGGTAACCAATATTCTGTTTATTCTGAAAGTTCTTACTACTCTGGACCTCTGAGCTGTCGCGGGGCAGTGAGTTCCACTGACTGGGTGAGTTCCTTCCTTTGTGAAAGGAACTATTGTCTCTTCTCTGTATATTTTCTCCTGATATTGTTCTGAAAACCTGCCTTCCCCTGGGTTTCAACTAATTCCTTTTGGTACTGCCTTTATCATTATTCTTGAACTATTTGGTTTTTTAAAGGTCATTGCTTTCTAGTCTTCCTGTTGGTTAACTTTGGATGCTCCTTCTTCCGTAACTGTTTCTGTTTCAAACCACCTTGTCGGAAAACACCTTTTAAAACAACCGGTGCAGCCTCAGCTATGAAGCCAGACAATCCTCTCTGATAAGCAATACAATTCGGATAAGCAATTCAATTTGGAGAAAATTGGTTTAGTTTTGTGGAACTGTTTTACATTCCTCTGCCATCCACACAACCGCCCTGCCTTTTATTTTGTATTAGAATTTTGGTTGTCATTATTTGCTATTCTTACACATGCACTGTATGAGCAGGGTGGAAATAATAACTAAAAGGCTCTTTTTCCCATTTTCTCTTGGGGTTTTTTTGCATTCCCAGATCGAACTCCTTCTAAAATTAAAAAAAAAAAAAAAAAGTCTGAAAGACAGACATACATTCTGCTATTTTAAGCTACCCATCTCCTAAAAGGATGTTAACCCTAGAAGGGTACATTTGCCTCTGCTGAGATTCTTATGTGGACTGAACTCCACAAAAATTCCATCTTTGGAGCTTAATGCCAAAGCACAGTGCAAGTTACTCTCGCTTGAAGCGAAGTTCTTGCCATTTCCTCAAGCTATGAATTACCTCATGATATTCAAGTTATGTCAAAATATCCTTTTCAGTTAGGTATGCCAGGGGCTAGTCCTTAGAAAACCCCTTTTAGTGTTTTTACAGTTGCAATTTTTTTTTTGCTCCAATGCTTAATGGTGATATGGAAATTGCAATTCTTGCTTTTGGTCTGTGTTAACCTTTCCCTCTTCATTATTTAGAAACAGAAAGCTTTTGGTATCTGCCTCAAATCAGAAGATTATAGGTCTGTTAGTATATGTTCGAGAAGTACCCTTTCCGTGGGTGTTAATTACTGAGTATCCAGTTGAGTACACTAGTCATTAACCTCAAAAACAGTGACTCAGCAAGGTACCACAGCAGACTGGTGCTATAAGAAAAAAAAAAAGGAAAAAAAGCGCGCTATTTTCTCACACCAGATGCCAGACAAGATGTATTTCTAGAGGAAAAGCTAACAGGCAGCCTAAGAACAAATGTGCATGGAGGTCTGTGTTATCCTTTCTGATAAGATGACTTGAAATGTTCACCTGGAGGCAAAAGCTCATTGGAGAGGGAACTTCTGGAGCATCTGTATGATACTCCCAAATCAATTAAGGTTGGTGGAAATGCTCCTGCTGGATCAGACCCAGAAAAGGGATAATTCACCTGTATTGTACCCAAAAAGGTGACCTGTGAATTCTAATGCTTGAGATAAATATTGTGCAGAACAAAAATGTTTTTCAATAGAGGATGAGCTAGATGGATGGGTTTTAATCTTATTTTTTCCATAGACATTCAAGTCTAGTGATTTGTTTCTACAAAGAATGCAAAATAAATCACGTATCGTTTCTGTTTTCCACATACGTGCATTCCAGAAGAAAACAGACTGAGCAGACTTTCAGCCACGCAATGAATGTCTGCAGAAATGTATCCGACTACAGGTCTCTTCAGTCACTTTAATGGTGATGGATATGCAGGAAACTATAATCAATTACATTGCCCTGAAAATTACACAGTTATTTTCCAAAAAACCCAACAGGTAACAGTTGTTTGACACAGTATAGCTTAATATTTCTCAGAAGACAGAGACCTTGTAATATTTGAGCTTGCTATACACACAAATTGTATCACTTCAGCAATACTGGTGTAGCTTCTGCATAGTCAGATTATATAGATCTGGCAGGCAGCTATGAGACAGGAGAACCCAAAGTAAAACAGAGAAATGCATTCGTTAAACAGAAAACAAAATCTGAACAGGGAGATCTAAGGTCAGATCTAGGAGGTGATGTTCTCTAGCTCGATATTTGAGAATGTTTAAAAACTAGCCATGTGCCTGTGCAATAAGCAGCGTGGCCTTCTGTAAGGTACACGCTCTCACACTATCAGGTTACCAACGGCTTTGTGCTTCCTCCTCTTCTGCTTCACACCAGCTTAAAAGTCACTGCATGCCATCCAGGAGATGTGGTGGAGAGAGGTGGCAAAGGTGTCACTTGCCTTCCAGAAAGAGAGGTGTATCTGATTCCCAGTATTTCTCATAATCACTTAATACTCATAGAAAATATATTAAAAATACTACTTGATTGGTGGCCTAAGTTAAGGTACAGAGTAAACAACATATTACACAGTCAAGCAGAACCTCATCCTCTAAGAGTCAGAGTAGCCCAGAGGGAGACTATTGGAAAAATACACTCAGCCTGTGTGTGTTCCCCTTGCTGCAGCCCTTCTGGGTATCTCAAAGGAGGAATGATTAGCAGCTACAGGAGGCAGATTTAGTTCTTGTAGAGATGGAGTATTAAATTATTTCACTTTCTCTTCCTGCTCTTCCAACCTCTCCCGATATATTTCAAACTACACAATAGCCTGATCATCTGCTACGTGGAGGAAAACCAGTGCTGTGCTTCCAGAGCCCCTCTTCCCTGTTCTGAGCAGAGACTCCACAGGTTTGGCTCTTTTTCCCCGTCTTGTTCCTTGCTCCTCCTCTATCCTTCTCCTTTCTGAACAAATCTCCTGATTCCCCCGGGTCTCTGCTCCTAATGCTTTCTCCCCACAGCCAGACTGAACAGCCTCACACTCCGGCTGGGCAGGGGCAGGTGCAGCAGCTGAGGCCGTGAGGGACCCGGGCTGTGGGGGAAGGAGACAGGGCAGGAGGCGAAGGGCTGGACACAGAGTCATGGAATCACAGAGTGGTTAGGGGTTGGAAGGGACCTCTGGAGATCCTCCAGTCCGACACCCCTGCCAAGGCAGGGTCTCCCAGAGGAGGTGACGTGGGGACACGTCCTGGTGGGTTTGGACTCCACAACCACCCAGGGCAGCCCGTTCCATTGGGGGCATCCCAGGGCAGCCCGTTCCACTGGGGACATCCCTGGCCGACAGGCGGGGCCCGGAGCGGTGCCGGGGCACTCAGGGCACTGGGGGCACTGGGGGCACTGGGAGCACTGGGAGCACTCGGGGCACTGGGGGCACTGGGAGCACTCGGGGCACTGGGGGCACTGGGAGCACTGGGGGCACTGGGGGCACTGGGGGCACTGGGAGCACTGGGAGCACTTGGGGCACTGGAGGCACTCGGGGCACTGGGGGCACTGGGGGCACTGGGAGCACTGGGAGCACTGGGAGCACTGGGGGCACTGGGGGCACTGGGAGCACTGGGGGCACTGGGGGCACTGGGGGCACTGGGCGCACTGGGAGCACTGGGAGCACTGGGGGCACTGGGAGCACTGGGGGCACTGGGGGCACTGGGAGCACTGGGGGCACTGGGGGCACTGGGGGCACTGGGCGCACTGGGAGCACTGGGAGCACTGGGGGCACTGGGGGCACTGGGAGCACTGGGAGCACTGGGGGCACTGGGAGCACTGGGAGCACTGGGGGCACTGGGGGCACTGGGAGCACTGGGAGCACTGGGGGCACTGGGGGCACTGGGAGCACTGGGAGCGCTGGGGGCACTGGGGGCACTGGGAGCACTGGGAGCACTGGGAGCACTGGGGGCACTGGGGGCACTGGGGGCACTGGGAGCACTGGGAGCACTGGGGGCACTCGGGGCACTGGGGGCACTGGGAGCACTGGGAGCACTGGGGGCACTGGGAGCACTGGGAGCACTGGGGGCACTGGGGGCACTGGGGGCACTGGGAGCACTGGGGGCACTGGGAGCACTGGGAGCACTGGGGGCACTGGGAACACTGGGGGCACTGAGGGCACTGGGGGCACTGGGAGCACTGGGAGCACTGGGGGCACTCGGGGCACTGGGGGCACTGGGAGCACTGGGAGCACTGGGGGCACTGGGAGCACTGGGAGCACTGGGGGCACTGGGGGCACTGGGGGCACTGGGAGCACTGGGGGCACTGGGAACACTGGGAGCACTGGGGGCACTGGGAACACTGGGGGCACTGAGGGCACTGGGGGCACTGGGAGCACTGGGAGCACTGGGAGCACTGGGGGCACTGGGGGCACTGGGAGCACTGGGGGCACTGGGGGCACTGGGGGCACTGGGGGCACTGGGAACACTGGTAGCACTGGGGGCACTGGGAACACTGGGAGCACTGAGGGCACTGGGAACACTGGGGGCACTGAGGGCACTGGGGGCACTGGGAGCACTGGGAGCACTGGGAGCACTGGGAGCACTGGGGGCACTGGGAGCACTGGGGCACTGGGAGCACTGGGAGCACTGGGGGCACTGGATGGCACTGGGGGCACTGGGAGCACTGGGGGCACTGGGAACACTGGGAGCACTGGGGGCACTGGGAACACTGGGAGCACTGAGGGCACTGGGGGCACTGGGGGCACTGGGAGCACTGGGAGCACTGGGAGCACTGGGGGCACTGGGGGCACTGGGGGCACTGGGGGCACTGGGAGCACTGGGGGCACTGGGGGCACTGGGGGCACTGGGAGCACTGGGGGCACTGGGGGCACTGGGGGCACTGGGAGCACTGGGGGCACTGGGAACACTGGGAGCACTGGGGGCACTGGGAACACTGGGAGCACTGGGGACACTGGGAACACTGGGGGCACTGGGGGCACTGGGAGCACTGGGAGCACTGGGGGCACTGGGGGCACTGGGGGCACTGGGGGCACTGGGAGCACTGGGGGCACTGGGGGCACTGGGGGCACTGGGAGCACTGGGGGCACTGGGGGCACTGGGAACACTGGGTTCACTGGGGGCACTGGGAGCACTGGGGGCACTGGGGGCACTGGGGGCACTGGGAGCACTGGGAGCACTGGGAGCACTGGGGGCACTGGGAGCACTGGGAGCACTGGGAGCACTGGGGGCACTGGGAGCACTGGGAGCACTGGGGGCACTGGGAGCACTGGGAGCACTGGGGGCACTGGGAGCACTGGGAGCACTGGGAGCACTGGGAGCACTGGGGGCACTGGGGGCACTGGGAGCACTGGGGGCACTGGGGGCACTGGGGGCACTGGGGGCACTGGGAGCACTGGGGGCACTGGGGGCACTGGGGGCACTGGGCGCACTCGGGGTCCGGGCCCCCCGCGGGCGGGGCCGGCGGGTGAGGGGTGTCCGTGAGGGGGGAGGGGGTCAGCGCGTGCCGCCGCCCGCACGGCGCAGGCCCCCCGCGCATGCCCGCGACTTATTTCGCGCGGCGGGAGCGGAGCGGGCGGGGCGGCGGTGCTGGTCACGTGACCTGCGCGGGGGCGCGCGCGCGCGGCCGCTGGGGGCGACACCGCGACCGCCCCGCGCGGGGCTCGGCGGGACCCCCGGACCGGGACCCCCGGACCGGCACCGACCCGGCACCGGCACCGACCCGGCACCCACCGGCCCCGAGCCGCCGCACGGCTCAGCGTCAGCGTTTGTTGTTGGTGCCGCCGCCGCTTTTGGGGAGGGGGCCGCCGCCTCCTCCCCGCTCGGATCTATTGTCGCCACCACCAGCACACCCCCACAAGCCCCCCGCTCCTTCCTCGCCACAATTAATCCGATGAATTTGCCATGATTGATCCGTATTAATAGCTGGGGTGGGTGGGCGTGTTTTGGGGCTCTTTTTTTCTCTCCCCTTTTTCCTCCTTTTTTTTTTTCTTTTTTTTTTTTCCTTCTTTTTATTGTTTGGTTTTGGTTTTGGAGGGGCCGGGCTGGGATCCGATTTCCACTCCCGAGTCCATCCTTGGTCGGTGCCTGAGAAAATTGCATCTGGATGCATCGTTATTATTATTATTGTGTTTGATCCAGGGAGATAAAGGAGGAGGGGGAGAGGAGTGCGTGTTGGTGGGGAGGGGAAGGCTGCACCCTTCCCTGCACACACACACACACGCAGACAGAAGGAGTTCCGTACATCTACATATATATTCCCCCCCCCCCCATGGAACTTCTTTTAGTTGGGGAGGAAAGGAAGAAAGAAAATAAATTTTGTGCAAGGAAATACTCTCAGCTCCCTCCTTCCAGCGGGGCTCCTTTCTTTATTTTTCCCCCCTTCTTTTCTGCCTTTTTTCCTCTCTTTCGAAGATCCTCGCCCTCCCAGCCCCTTGATCAAAGCATTCCGCTATTCTGATTTATTGCCTGCTTGGTGAGGCTTTTTTTTTCCTTTCTTTTTTTTTTTTTTTTTTTTTTTTTTTTTTTTACAAAGGCGACCTGAGATCAGCCATTACTTTCCTTGGCTCGCTTATAGGAATCTCTTACATTTGGTGCTTGCTGCTGGTGGTGGTGGAACCGCACTCGGATTCTTTCATCCCCCCCCACCCCCTTGCTGTCCTCTCCTCCCCTCCCTTTTCTCCTTCCCTCTCTCCCCTCCCTCCCTCCCCCGTTATTCCGCCGGGGGAGCCGGATTTGTGGCTGCGGTGGGGCGGGGGGGGAACGAGAGCGAGAGGGAGAGCCGGCGAGAGACATGGATGGCCCGGCGCGATGCAACGGGCTTCGGAAGAAGCGGCGATCGCGGTCCCAGCGCGACCGGGAGCGGCGAGCCCAGGGCGGGCGGCGCGGCGGGGCCGCCGGCGGGGCCCCCGGGGCCGCCGCGCTCTCCTCCTCGGGCTCCGAGAAGGAAGACAATGGGCCCCCGCCGCCGTCCCGGCCGCGGCCCCCCCGGAGGAAGCGGCGGGAGTCCTCCTCGGCCGAAGAGGACATTATCGACGGTTTCGCGATGTCCAGCTTCGTCACTTTCGAGGCGCTGGAGGTAAGGGAGCGGCGGCTCCGCTTTGTGTGTGCGCCTCATTGTGTGTGCGGGGGGCAGCGCCGGGGGAGCCCCCGCGGCGCCCACCCGGGCACCCCCCGATCCCGCCGTGCCGCCGGGGGTGCCCGCGGGGCGGTCCCGCCGCCCCCTCCCCGTGCCCCGGGGGTGCCCCGCTCCCCTCCCGCCGCCCTCCCGCCGCCGACACCTGCAGCCCGGCGCGCCGCTCCCGGCGGGCGGCGGCGGGACCGGGGCCGTGCCCCCGCCCCGGCCCCGCATCCCCCCGCGCCGGGAGAGGGGACTTTGTGCGCGGGTCCCCCGGCGGCGCTTCCCTTCCCTCTCCTCCCACGGATCAAACTTTTCTCGCGCCGCCGTGGCCCGGCGGGGCCGCCCACTCGTGTCCGCGGGGCGGCGGGGGCCGGGCTGTGTGTGTGTGTGTGTGTGTGTGTGTGTGTGTGTGCGTGTGTGTGTGCGCGGGTTTCCTCTCGCTCGTGGTGCGGAGTCGGGGCCGCCCGTCCTGTCGCGCTCCCTGCTGGCATGTCACGAGTGGGCCCCGCGGTGGGCGGCTCGAGTCACCCCCCCAGATGGTGGGGGAGCCCAGGCCGGGCTGGGCCGAGGGAAACGTCGCCCGTGGGGCTTCTCCTCCCCCCGCCCGGCCCGGGCCCGGCTCGCCGTGTCCCCTCTGCCCACCCACTCGCGACCGTGGGACCGCTGTCAGCCCGGCCGGGGCCGTGCTGGTGATGCTGCCGTGCGAGGGGAACCTCCACCCCGTGTGTTGGAAGGGCTTTGTTGTTTATAACTTCTGATCCGGAGAAGTTTGCTGTGGCGAAAAGCGGATTTATTTGGGTTTATGTTGCACTGGAATCACAACTGGAACGATGACGAACTGTCAAAATAAATGTGGAGGTGAAGCTGATTGTTTAACAAAAAAAAAAAATCTGTGTAGCTCTTAAGCTGTTTAAATATTTAGCCAGGAATACTTAGTGGCATTTTCAGGTTAGTGTTTTTTTCTTTTCTTTTCTTTTTTTTTTTTTTTTTTTGGTGCTTGTTTTTGGTTTGTTGTTTTTTGGGGGCTTGTTTTGTAGCCTCATTTTGTCTTTGGTTACACCTGTGTCCATCCAGACTACAGCTTCTGACAGAGGCTGTGGTGTAATTGAAGAGAGGATTTGTTCGCTCCAACAAACCTCCACATGGTTGGTGTTAGACTGGTGTAAGCAATAACAAGCAAATGCTGAGGTAATGTCCAGACTCAATTTATCCACCATTTCTCACCTGGTGAGCCCATCCACAAGTGTCCTGCTCAAACTAGACAGATGAAAAGTGTGAATACATGTTTGTTGGCAAGAGTGCGTTTTGCATGCTTCTGTTTCGGACAAAATTCCGTTCTTCCTCAAACAAAGCCTCAATTCATGTCATTAAGGGTTTTATGGAAATATGGACTTGAGATTTTGGCTGTAGTCCTTTTTAGAGGGGAAATGAAGAGTGAGTTTTATGGTCAGAACTTGGTAGGGTATTTTAGAGAATGTCTTTATTCTGTTTCACTTCTTATTTGTTTATTTTCCACTTGAAAATAATTGCTGCACTCTCCTCTCTTTGCTAAGCCAAGAATGGCTACTACTTGCATCCTCTCGTAATCCTATATCACTAAGAAGGAGTGCAGAAACATTACCCAGTTCTGTCAGCTAATATCACATTCAGATAAAACAATAGCTTGCACACTGAGACTTGACATACTTTTAATGTTCATGTGATAGGTGGCACATTTTGACCTAACGATTTCATGCTGTGTTGAGAAATAATGTCACAAAATTGTTGTTAGGTGCTTTTTCCTGCAGCTCCATATGTATGTTGAGAAACTTGTTTCTGAGGATCAGAGGGAGATGAAGGTGTCTAAGGCACAAGCCCAGTGTGGCAGGAATTACTGTGTGCATTGCGTGTAGCAGCCTCAAGTTTTTATTGTGATTCTTGTGTTGGCGAGGAGTTTGTGAGTGGCTGGTGGAGTGAGATATCTCAGCCTTGGTGAGATGTTTAGGTGTTAATGTGCTTGAGTTGAGACAAGAAGCCTTGGGTGCTGTGAAGAGTTGTCCTGATATTTGTACATCTCATGCTCTGGGTCTACCCCCAGCTCATGTGAGGATGTGGAGACTTTCCTCAGGTTCCAGAAGACACTTGCACCCAAGTTGTTGTGCATGTTAACAAGACTGTCCCAGCCCAGGCTTTGTGCTTGAGCTTCAGCCTTTTCTTAGGCTTAGCACAGCTGAAAATGTGCAGAGACAGTGTTTGGTCTGCTTGATGTGAAAAACTGTGAGAAGGAAAGTGCAGAATGCCTTTACCACTGAAAGATCTAAACCCATGGCTCGGAAGAGGGGACAGAGGTAGGTGGTGGCTCATGCAGGAGGGAACAGCCACTGTGGAGGGACAGGGCTGAGTTTCTGCTTCTGAGGGCACTTGTAGGGGTGTGAGTTGGCTGAGTGTGAGGTGTCACTCCAGGATCTTTTTATGCATGCTGTATCAAGTTGCAAATAGGAGCAAGAACTTCCATACAGCTTCACCTGTCCTCTACGAAATGCTTTTTGTTGGGGTGACTGAAAAAGCCCAGCCTGTGTAAAATACCAGGTTGTGTGAAGCTCATAGATGGCAAGGGGACACGGGTGCTGCACAAGAACACACATCCCATGGCTGCTGTAGCCTCAGGAGGAGTCATTCAGTCTGTTATGGTTGTGTTGATAAAAGTTCCCATCCCTTGAAGCAAAACTTTAACCAGCTCCCACTCTGGGAACTGCTTTTATGTCCAGGTGTCAGTAGCCTTCTCATGCTTCTCAAGTGTAAAGTGGTGTGGAAACAGAGGCCATTGCTTATAGTCCTCTGTCTCTGTGTTTATGGTACCCCATACCTTGGTGTCTCTAATGTTTGTGTGGGGAATGCAGGGGAAGAGGGAGTTAAATGAAGACAGCGGTGTCTCATTGTGGATTTTTTTTTTCTTGGAGTGACAGTTGAGCCATTCCAGTGTCCTTGCAGATGTGGCCAGAGTGATCCTTACCTGGCCTTGCAAGACTTCTGTGTAGCTGTGTGCAATGTGGGCCTGGCCCCTACACGGGGGAGCATTTTGAAGCCTTGACCTTCAGAAAGCAGCCCTAAATCTGTAGGTAAGCAGCTGAGATGTGGTCCTGCAATTTGATCTGCTTTACCAGATTCTCCCATGAGTGGCCTTCTGGGACTAACAGCAGCAAGCTCTGTGGTTTACTCCAGAGCAGTTACTGACCTCCCCAAATCTCCCAGGCTGTGAAGGGAGGAAGGCACAGATGCTCTGTCCACGTGTTAGTGTGACTGGTGGCTTATCAAGCTGACTGCTTTACCAGGCTTGGAGTAGCCTGTGCTGCACTGCTGGTGTGTTTGTTACCAACAATAATAGCGTGAGGTTCTCCAAACCCAGGTGGGCATTTTAGACACCAGTTTGACAGGGAAAGGTCATTTCTCAGAATGTGATAAATCAATCCATTGGAGTGACTTTCTCTGTGATGTGCTCTGGCAGTCCTGGCAAGGAGGTTTCTGCAGAGCTCTGTGGTGAGGTGAGATTTCTCTGAGATGTTTGTCTCCCTCCTACCCCCTGGTGCGTAGGACTCTGGGCAGGAGGCTGACGTGATGTGGCTGTTGACGTGCCATGGTGAAGATGGTTTACTGTGATGAGAAAGGAAATCTGACCTGAATGTTAAGATAGCTTAAAGCCTGGGAAGTACTTTATGTTTCCTGAGTCAGCTCTGACCATCCCTATGGAGTAAGCAGTTGGTTTCAGGTTTTCTGAACACTGAGTAAGGTAATGAGTTTTTTTCTGCAGATGTTTGTTTAGCTTCAAATTAGGCAGTTCATCTGACAAGCCTGAAATGGGACACAGATATTTATAAAGCACAGATAGAAGTGGGGTAGGAAGCAGGGGGACTTGCATTTAAATGGGAATTCTTGTTTCATAAAACTGTCACAATTTCTCACTGTGCATTTGCTGAGCTAATTTCTGTTCAGCACATAGGCATTTGTCTGTTTTGAGACCATGCTGAATTATCATCAGGTAAAGCCCAATATAATTAATTACAAATGAGAAATGCTGACAAATATTTGTCAAGGAGCTGTTTAATGAGCTTTAAATTCTGTTTCAGATGATTCCATCCACCTAGTGTAAATAATTTTTAAGCAATTGTTCCACTGCGTTTGTGTGATTTAGGCAGATGTTGGCTACAGCAGTTTTACACGTTGGACAGAGGATGAGACTAGATGGAGTAAAGCTTAACAGCTGATCTGGGCTTTAAAATAGAGACACTACTGCTACACAAACAAAATGTAGAAGTAGCAGGCAGGTTTGAAGATGCTGTGGTGTCAGTTGTGTGTCTGTGTGCACTGGCAGTGTGGCTCGGAGAGCGCATCTGAATGCAGGAATTTGCTTTAATAACTGTGTGTGATACTCATCTCTAGGCACGGCCCACTGAAAATAGAAATAGCTTGGCTTAGTGACAGCAGAGGCTTTGAGCTGGACACCAGAATGGCTGTCTTGCTGTGTGGTTTTCCTCCCTAAATCAGTCTCTTCTCACCAGTCGTCTTGCTGGCCTGATTAACCTGTTTACTTAAATTCTTAGAAATTTCAAGCAAGTTTGTTCTGCCTTGTCTCTATCCCTTCATATTTCAAAAGGAATTTGATCTTCAAGACTTAGCACAGCAGCATCATAACATGAGGTGTTTGTTTAGTGCTGTCAGCAAATCTTGGTGGCCCTTCTTGTGTTTATTAACTGCTTAGGTGCTTAGGTGTTTGTCCCAGTCTCTGTTTGCACGTGCAAGTCTGCAGATTTAGACCAGCAGAGAAAAGAAGGGAGTAACTAAATGAAGATATCTGGGGATGGGGAGAGGCATTTGGCTTTGTGTGACACTGGGATATCATATGAGGCGGTGCATTTATTATTTCCACTGTGTATTTTAAGGAAACAGTGAATTGACCTGAGATCAAATTTCGAGATAACCTTGACAGAGCAACTGAATCTCTTGATGAAAACCCTCAGTGACCAGACCTGAAAAAGCAGCAACTCAAACTAAAAGTGGGACTGAAAACAGCAGGATGCATGTTCCACAAAGGGAACCTCTCTGGTGATATTTGAAACCTATGTTGCTATCATTTGGGCATCTGAATACTTCAAAAATACTTTAAAAATACTTTTAAAAGCCTGGTACCTTTCTGGGAGGCAAAGCACACCTAAATCCCATTGACTTCAGTAGCTGTTGGAGAGCTGAAGTTGTCTCTTTGTGCAGATAATGACCGAGGGCTGTGACTGTTGCATAAATATTCTTTTAAGCCCCTGAAGGTAACCATGTAGTGAAGGTGAGGATTTTTGCCATTCCCATAGGGGGTAGTAGGAGGCTCAATGGCCTTGAGTTGGAGAAGGAAGAGTTTAAACTATAAGGCCAAGATAAATGTGATTCAATTAGTCTCCACTGGCCCTGCTCTTTAAGATTAACATTAATGAGAAATACACTGCATATCAACAGGACAGAATACACTCTTATCCATCATCCCCCTTGGCATCTCTTTTTCCTCCTATTTGGGGGAGCAAGTAAGCCCTTTCTCATTAAATATCTGGGGCCTCTGCTGGGATGAGGGAGTGTGAAGTCCAGGGCAGTGGTGGAGTCCCCATCCCTGGAGGGATTGAAAAGATGTGGCACTTGGGAACACAGCTAATGGTGGCCTTGGCAGTGCTGAGTTAACGTTTGGACTCCCTGATCTTAGAGGTCTTTTCCAACCTAAACAATTATATGACTCTATGATTTATAAAATAAGGGTAAAGGATCAGGAACTTGGAAGGAAAATGATCATTAGGGAAAGGCAAAAAAAAAAAAAGTCATCAGACATCAAGAGTCTGAGTAATTGAAAGATCGAGTTACAACACTGAGATCAATAGAGAAATAGCAGGGACTGGATGGGAACACTGAGAACTAGAGGGGAATGTTGTCACCAAAGGTGGAAGTTTGAGGAGAGATCCATTGCTGTGATCCATGCTCCTTGGTGAGAACCCCGCTGTCAGTACCGAGGAGGAACACTCAACCAAATCTGTCCCTACTTAAGAAGTCATTAATCCTGGTAACTTCAGGTGGGAGGAAGCAGAAAGATTCTTCACTCAGTGAGGATGATCCCCTCTTTCCTCTGTCCCTGCTACTATTTTTTTCATTTTTGTTTTTGAAGACTGTTTCTATCATCTTGAATGGGAGACCCTACCACATTAAACCAGGGGTCTGCCCTGCAGCCTTGTAATTATCTACAGCTAAATTAGAAGTTTAATCTTTGTTCTGAGCAACAATAAGTTGAGTCAGATAGGTTTTAAAAATAGCCCAAGCTCAAGTTTAGTGAAGTCTCAAATGCAATTATTAAGAAGGTAATGGAGTTAGGAAGTTGCGGGCTGAAATGTGGAAATGCTTAACTCTCAGTTTTCCTTCACTTGAACTGCAGTGTTGCCTTGGTTCAGTGAGGGAAAATTGCTTCCAAGTTTTTCTGTGTTCTTGTACATCATCCTTATGATTTGGTGTTCTCATTGGGGTTTGTCTCGATATGTGCCACAAATTACAAGCTGTGCGCGTTTTTTTGTGTAGTCAGTTGTCATTTTGACTCAATGCCAAGCCATGGTGAAGACCACTTCAGAACATCCTAGTCCTCTAAACTCCTTTGTTATAAAATGGATATGAAAATCCACTTTGTAAGTAATGAGAAATGCCTAATGCAGGTAGGGATTTGTTTTGCTGCAACAGCAGAATAGGCAGTGGCGATTTGTCAGATCCTCAGCTCAGCTCTGCTGTGCTATTTGGCTTTAAATAGTGTGTTACCTTAATGTCTTGAGATTTTTCTCCTTGTGTCTTGGCAACACTGCTGCTGAAGTTCACACGCTCGCGTGGTGGAGAGAGAAGGTTTTAACCAAAAGGGTAAACCTTTAGTCTGGTAAATAGTATAGGAAGGAGTTTTGGTTCTGTCATCCTCTGTGTAGGAATGGTAGAAAAAGTCACCGAAAGAAGCAGGTTGTCCCTTGGCCCTGCACATCCTTTTCTGCTTGTGAGGTTTTGCCTCGAGGTTTAATTTGATGGTGTTGCATGACACGTGCTCCATGTGGGTTTATTTGGTGTGCATCTTGGTCCTGCTGATTTTAAAATCTCCTGACACAAAGACATGGGAGGTATGCAGACTGTGTTGATATCTGGTGTTCCCAAGTTCCTGGCTGTCTGAACTTTCAATTGTGTTATGCTGGCTGATGCACAGACCACTGATATGATTAATATCCCAACACCAGATAGGAATAGTTATTCCACAGCCACGCAGGAGTTCAGTTCTTTTCTCTCCAGAAATGGTCACCCTTTCATCTGTCTCACATGTGTTTGCCAGCTTCCTAAAGTGGAAGTTGCTTCTCCTCTAGAATCAGTGCTCTTATGAATTGGCTCTTTTTGTACTTTTATTTGGTAGCAAATGGGACTTAATGGTTTGGGAATAAAACCACTGTCAACCCATCTTCCCCATACACACACAAACCTAGGCTTGTCCTTTGTTGGATGAGCTCATGAAAAGAAGCAAACATCTTCAGCCTTTGAGACAAGCCCTGTGTTGAGCATCATTTGAGTGAAACCATTTGAAGAGGTACTTGTGTGTTGTGGAGTAGTTCTAACAGTTGTATCAGACTTTAAAACATATTTTATTCTCCTGTGAAATAAATAGCAGTCAGATCCAGACCAAATTGATGACAGTTTGTGAGAAGCCTTTCCCTGTCATAGGCTGACTGTGAGAGGAACAGTGTTTTAGAGGAGAGCGTGTAACGCTGACAGTGCCTGGTGCAGATACCCCCTTACCTGTCGGCGAAATCCAGAGCCACTATCACCTTTTTCCCTACATGCAGGTAGGGGTTACTGTGTCCCTGGTGACCTATCCTTGGGGACCCTCCTGCAGGTTGCTCTGGATTGTCCTACACCTGCTCTTAACTCACCCTCCTGGTGTAGTAAAGGCATTTTAATCTCTTTGCCTGTGAAGTGGAACCAATAAGACAGAAATTCTTGCCACCAGATTCTCCTGGACCACACCTGGGTGGCTCTTGGGTGTGGGAGAGGGGTGGCCCTGGGTATCAAACACGTGTGGTGTAATGTCTCCCTCTTGGTAAGTTTTGACAGCCCGTGTTTTGTTGTTTGCACACCACCTGCTACTGCTGAGACTTAGATGAGCTACAAACATGGTGATGATTGCTCAAGGCACTGATTTTTATTTATTTTCGCTCTGGAAGTCCTCAGTGGCCTGAGACCTTTCAGTCAGAGGATCTGCCTACTGCCTAATTCTTTTTTGGTTGAGACATTTGCTTACGTGAGTGGTGGGAATGGAGGAGAGGTGGCCAAAGGACCTGGCTCGTTGCTTACACGGACAGTGGGAATAGTAGAGAGGTGGCCAAAGGACCTGACTTGTTGCCCTAAATGGGGTTGTCCAACTGAGGGGCTGCAGGCTCTGTTCTTCACCTGGCTCCTGACAACTTCTGTCACCTTCATCTTGGCCTCTGCAAATCCAGGTGCTTAGAGCTGTATGTCTTCAGAGAGTACCATGGATGTCTTTCAAGGGTCCTTCAGAAACTGGCATCTGGTGCCCAACTTCCAGAATACCCAGGGCAAGGAGCTGAGAGCTGCTGCTGTTGCAAGAGCTGCTCTGCAGATTGCTCCAGAGCTAGCCAGATGTGTCCAGTGGCTGGGCATGGTGTGACACCCATCAGAGCGGGCACTGATGGAGGGCTGAGGCAGTGAAAGTGGTTTTGACCTCCAAGAAGAAGGCAAGGGAAGAAGTGCTGCTGTTGGGGACGATTTATGTTGTAACTCTGTTAGTATTGTGGGTTTTAATGCATGTCAAGGGCACTTTGACCTTTGAGTGGAATCTTTTGGTGTGAATTTGTGTCTTTTCTCCTCTCTCTTCCTCCTTTAAAGAAAATTCAAAATAAATACTGAAAATCAAAACCGTCTGTTTTGAGGGGACCAAAATGCCTCTCTTTATTTTATGGGATTTGGATATTACTGAATGATTAAAACTTCTAGTAATTTTCACTGTCTATCTATTGTGCTTGTAGGCAGTGACTCTACGGAAAAAATAATAAAAATGCAATTAATGTGGCTCAACAGCTGAGTCTGCTGGACTTTAAAAAAAAAAAAGGGAAAAAAAGTCATTTTTAATGAGTTCTAGGATCAGAAAGATACATCTGGTGGATGGATTTGCCAAGTTTTCAACCTCAGAATGTGTATTGAAAAACTCAGTGAATTATGTAGCTACAAAAGTGGATCTTTGCGTGTTTATAAGACCTCAGTGCAATCTTCTTATATTTGCCTAATGACAAACAGACATTCTTACAGAGGCACAGCCCAGAAGGACACATGGGCTGAAATGTCTCTGTAAGCTGATAGTATTTGTGTTGGGGTGCTGCTACTAGTGAAGGAATTTTAGAGGATTCATTAAGTATAGGGGGAAAAGTATTTTGGTATTGGATGAAAGAGAAGAGGAGGAAGGGAAATGGGAGTGGGTAGAGAGGAGAGGGAACACTGCAATTTTAAATGTACATGATGTGTGGGCTAAGATATTGTGCCTCCACTGCTGAACCAGAAAATTTATAACAACTGTTTGTCATGTGTGTGTATTTATAGCCATTCACATAATGAAGAAGTTTCATGAGGTTGTAATAACATATCAAGATGGATGTAATTAAAACAGAAGCAAATTGACACCTCTAGATTAAAGGCAAACTCTAAAATAATACACCTGTACGCTGTCACTTATGTATTAGTTGTCTGGGGCAGTCTGCCAGATATGCAAATAAAAGGACATTGGCAAATTTCCTTGGATATGTGGTTATGAAAAATCCAACTTTTTAATCGTTTACTTAGCCCTGCTCAGGTTTGTAACAAGGGTAGGATTTAATGGTTTGGTATCACCTCTGCTTCGTGATGGGAAGAGGGGCTAAAGGATACGGGGTGAGGAGGAAGGAGAAGGGGAAATCCAGAGCAGGGGCTGCTGTTCTTTACAGTGGGACCCTTCCCTTGGGAAAGGGGTGTCAGCTGCACCATTTCAGATCTGCCCCAACTCTTGAAACTCCAGAGGACTAAAGAGTCCTTGACATTGGTCTCTGTAGCATTGGAGTGCAGTTTTCAATGCTTTTGAAAACTGCCCTATAACACTTGGGTTTGGTTCTGTGGTGCTGCAGGTGACTGGGGTGGCCACTAAGGAAACTTCTGAAATTTATACAGTTGCACCAATTTGGTGTAAATTGTTACTAGGTCTGTTAAATGGCTATAACGTATCTTAGCAGTTTTCTGTAACAGTATTTTTCAACTTATTTGAATTTGCAGAAGCCTAAAATGTTTCCAGTGCAGTTGTGGACATCCACTTCAGCCTGGGGTCAGTAGATTTGCTCTCGAAATTAACGCTCAGTCTGCAAAGGGCTGATGTAAAATAGACTGGTGGAACTGAGCAGGAAGGCAATTATTTGCCTTGTTATTGCCAGGGCTGTGAATCAAAGTATCAGCCTTGTTTTTTGGTAACTTGCACCCCAGATAACCTGCATTCCCTTAAATGCCCTGGGGATGGAAACAGATGTTAATGTGGCTTGTGGATAACCCCATGGCAGGTGATGGGGGTTTTCTGGTAAAACCCTGAAGTTGGTACCTCCAGGTCCTCCCCCCCAGTGTGAAAAGTCCCACCTTTTGTGGATTTGGTGGCATTTCCTCAGATGGTTGCTCGGGTTAGTAAAACTAGTTATAAGCACATTGACACTGCAGCAGGTCTGGAGAGCTCAGTGAAGCCCAAAGTTCTTGAACTCAGTTTTCAATTCAGGCTTGAAGTTCTTTGCCCCAGTTGGGGATGAACCAGAAGAAAATCCAGCTGTGGGCTGGAGTTCTGTAGAGCGGGGGCTGCTCAACACACCGATTTCCAGAGAGCTGACTGCATAAAAGCTCCAACAGGCGTGTTGTGTTAGACGTTTTCTAAATTAAAGAGACTCCTTTTTTAGTACATCTGGACATTAAGGATCAATCATATGAGGTACGTGGCTTCAAAGTGATTTCAAATGGTAGGATTTTTGTCTTCAATATTTCAACAACTTTTCTTCCACCTTTAATCTTTCATGAGCGGAAGCTTCAAAAGATAATTAGTAAAACATGCTTTTATCTGCATTTATCTCAAAACATGATTAATTTTTTAACTGCAATTACAGCAATCATTTCAAGTTTACTCTATATTAATGAGTAAAGGATTTTTTTTGAGAGAACATGAGCCTAAATATGGCTATAGTGGCCGAGTTGAAAGGTGCATTTATGAGTGTGCTTTTGTTTTCATTGCTGGGGATTGAATTTCCGGGTCCAGGAAGTAATATTTCACATGGATTAAAGTTTTTGAAATGCTTTTGCTCAGCTTCACAGGATCATTTTGAGGAGCTGACAATGATAAGAACTGGATCATGCTACTGAATACCCAGTTCCAGGTTTCCCTCTTGCTGGTGTTTTTTGCTCTGTGCTGTGCATGTGTGACTGGCAGGATATCCTCTACTTGCTGCCCTTGGCACTGAAATGTAAGATATACGATGCAGCTGGTTTGTTGTTAATGAATTGGCAATGAACTTGTAAATTTTCACCTTTACCATTTCTCTTTGTTACAGGCAGCTTAAGGCATTTTTTATTACTGTGTCACTTCTGGGAGAAAGACGTTCATGTCTGTTGCTGTCTTTATTTCTGGTACTAATGTGTGTAGGTCTGTCTAACAGCTGTCCTGCAGCCTGGATCCCACCTGTAGGTCCGGGGTGCAGCCCTTCAGGGTTCTGAGCACCTCCTGTCTGTATGGTTGTTTTTCCTCTGTGGCTTACCCCAGAGCCCCTAGAAAACTGTGCCACTGGCACAGAGATATTGCAGAACAGGAATCCATCCCAGAGCCCCCAGAAGCAATGGACCACTGCAGGGGATTACTGAAAAGCAGCACAAGTAAACCCACTTTTTGCTAGAGTACAGCTTTTGCATAATTTGCCACGTGAAGGATGTTCCGCAGCCCTGGCTCCTTTTTCTCCCTCAACAGGAGGGAAAGATTTTGGGCTGGAGCTGCAGTTTCACTGCTCTGTGCCTCCCAAGGGACTGGGCTGCTGGGTGTGGCATGGCCCCAGCTACCACAGCGAGGTACACAGAACAGGCATCTGAAAAACTGCAGCTCTCACAAGTGTAAGAACGTGAGTTTCTGGTTTTGTTTTTTGGGTTTAGGTTTTTTTTTTTAGTTTCCTTCATTTAGGCCCTGGTCTTGGACGTCAGAGAGGATTTGGAGTAAGCCTGCACAGCCTTGGTTCATATCTGATTTTAACTGCAATCTCTTCTAAATTAGGATTGCAGTTCCCCTGCCCTTTGGTCCCCGGGGAGGTGGATGGGCCAGCAACTGCAGCAGTGAATTGGGCAGCTGCATAGGAGAGCACACGAGTGTATAATCAGATTTCTGATAAACCCAGGTCTCTAAGTCCCTTGAATGGGCAGCTTTGCTGTGAATGGCCTCGTGAGGTCTGCTGTGGTTGCTCTCTTTGTTTGGTACTCCGACAAAAAAATTGCTCTGGTATCCTTGTTGGTATATTTTTACATCTGTTATCCATATTTTGGATTTGTTCTGGCTGCAGTCTTATTTTGTTTTGCAAAATCTACCTGGGATTGGGATGGAGATATATGTTTGCTAAGGCAGATTTGGAAATTGCGTTGTTGAAATACAGCCCATATGGGCCATTGTAAAATGGTTACTGCAGCATATAATTGCCTTCACAATGATGTGCTTTGTCATTTTCCTTCCATCTTCAAAGAGGCACTCCTGTAGTCTGCTGACAGCAATGGTGGTATTAGAAAACATATGGATTTGTAAAGGCATTAAACTGTCTTTAGTTCAAGGATTAGATTACAGTGTTAGAGTGTGGGTCACCACATTTTCATGTGGGTAGGCTGCACTTGACTGTGTCGGTTTATGTTAGAGTTTAGGGAAGGGTTTGTTTGTTTATTGAAGGTATCTGACATAATATCCCTTCCAATACACGGGGAAGGAAGTATCTCTTGTGCTGCCATACATGGTAAGAAGCTGCACCTCAGTCCCAGGGCCGTGGTCCCACCTTACCCTGCATGGCCTGCAGGGCTTGGTCTGGGCTCGCCATCCACACTGACAAGACTTCTAAGAAATCTCAGTGGGAAGTGCCAGTTACAACATGAAAAAATATGCAGAATGTAAACCCCACAAAAATGGCTTTGAATCTTTAAGGGGTTTTTTTAAGTCCTCCATGCTGGGCTCTACTCTGAACATTTTGGGTACTTGTTTTGTGTTCACATACAAAGGAGCTGCCCAGCTCCACACATTTCAGAGTATAGGGCAATCTGTTCAGCTTGTACCTTTTTTTCTACCCTCACAGTTTCAGGTGTGGATTTTCTGGGGTGCATTGGCAGTCTGCAGTTATCATAGTGGGATGCACATGGCATAGATGTGGCACACAGCCTCTCTCCAACCTGGAGTGATGCTCATGTTCTTTACACCATTCAAAGGGTAAAACTAGAGAGTGGGAGGGATAATACACATGAAGATCCTTCTTCTGTAGTTTTGTTATTGTTTTTGTCTTAGTTTTTCTGCTCTGCCCAGCTGGGACATTGAGGCAGATTGGGGCTTGGCCCATGGCCACCTTCACCCTCATCACGGGCACTTGCTGTTGCGTTTGGGTTTGCTCAGGTCCCTTCCAAAACAACTCCTGATATCTCTTGACCTTCAAACACACTCTTTTAATTAAGATGCTGAGCTGGTCCTTGGGAGACATGGGCTGGTTTCTGTGTAAGCACAGTCATCTTCCATAACCTTGAAGCAGTCACTCCCTTCCCGGTTCAGCACGGCCGTGTGAGCACCTGCTTTGGGATTGTGCTGAGTGGGGATGGATTGGGAGTTGGATTCGTGTGTGTGCTCAGGGGAGGTGCTGCATCCAGGCGTGTAGGTTTGGGTCTCTTGACTGAGAAGAGGGTGTGTATGGAGACAATGGTGATGTGTGAGGTAGTATTTAGTGTGAAGCCAAAATATGTGCTTAAGGATCACCTTGAGCTGGAGTGTTAGTTTTGCTGTAGCTGAGTTTTTCTGTCCACAAAATGGGTTTATTAATACTGTCCCTCTTCAGAGACTGCCTGGCTACTTAATTAGCATCTGCAGGATGCTCCAATAGTAAGTGGTTAACATAAAATATCGACATAATTTTCCTGTAGGACTGCAAAGGACCAATGCCTATACGTGTGTAGCAGGGACCTGGCTAGAACACTTATTTAAATAACTGAAAGCACTTTTGTTGTTTTCAACCACTTTTAAAAACAAAGCTATAATTTTATTTATATTTTATATAAAGCCTTAAAATTGTTGACAACAGTCAACTTTGTTAAGGAAATCTGATGTGAAGGGTAGCACAGTGAAATTCTGATAAATGCATTATCTTTCTTTATTCTGTTAGGATTTTTAAGTGTGTAAAAATTGGTGTTGCTTAGTTATGGCTTGCTTCAGTTTTAAGTCACTTGCAACATTATCTGTCCCAGCTGTGGTGGTTGTCAAGGCTATTTATGGTAATATCTTTCCTTAAATCCATTGCAGAAAAGGGAAGAAACTCTCATTCTGCCTACAAGAAATGTTAAAGGATGTATTACTAACTCTGGCAGCTGTGACTGTGATAAACAAATTAGGTCTGTCATTAATGCCAGGGTCTGCAGGTGTAATATGTCATAAAACTGGTATATCTCTGGTGCTAGCTGGCCTATAAAAATAAATAAATACTGGGGATTTTTAATCCTCATTTAACAAATTTAAGAGCAAAGCTGCTTTATGATAAGGTTTGTGTAAGGTGAACACCAAATTCATGTAAATGGTGTGTGTTTGCAGCAAACAGTGCAGAAATGAGAAATAAACAAAGTCCAGTGAGAAGCTCCCACTGATATTCCCAGGTTTTTCAGTGGGCCCTTGTCAGGCCTTTATTTGAGGACTCATTTATGCAGATGTTTAAATCGGTCCCTCTTAAAGAAAGTGCTTGACTATGTTGTTAAAAGCAGTAGCACAGGGCGCTTAAAATCTGCTGAAGTGCAGTCAGGGGTGGGATGTTATAAAGTATATACAGAAAATATCTTTAATGTGAAGCTTCCTAACAGCAACTTGTTTTTAAACAATAGTTTATTTTGAGGGGAAGCTCGGTAGAGTGGCTTGGGGTTGGTTTAGTTTGGGGCCTTCAGGAGGTCAAGCTTGGTGGTGAGACAGCTCCTGGAGCTGCAGGGCCAGCGAGCCTTCCAAACTCTGCCTCCTGGTTCAGCTCAGAGCATCCCTGGCCATGCTGGAAAAGCCCCAGCAGGCAGCTGGGCTGGGGGACCACCAGTAACAGTGGGACTGAAATAACTAATTGGCAGGAGCCTGGGTTTGTTGAAGGCTTTCATGTTTGATGTTTGCTGTGCCCTGCCTGGTCTGTGTCTGCAGGGGGGATGTTGGGTGAGTTTGGATTCGAGCACAGGTCCCGGTCTGGGATAACACACAGTGTCAGTGGAAATCCTGACAAGCTGAAGTCTCTGCTGAATGGGACTGGATTTTACCTCTGCCTAAGAGAAATGGTGAGCTTTGCAGCTTTGCTTGCAGGAAGTCCTGGTAATGACAAGTCATCAAGATTTCCCTGGCAAGTGGCATTACTTTGGGTAATTACTTTGGGAAGCTTCTGAGAGGGAGCTTCCTCCTCTCCCTGGGGCACACACCTTCCCATCCAGCTACATATTGTTGCTTTCTCCAGTACCAGCTAAACAGGTGGCAGGATTCAAATCACCACTCCCTGAATGGAGTTTGCTCTCCACAATAGCTCACCAGAGGCCTGTTTTGTTACAGAACATTGATTAAATAAATATTCCTATGCATACAAAAGAGGAGGAATCTGTTACAACACTACAGTTATTTTTCCATTAATGGCAAGGAGCTCTCTCTAATTTTCCTGCCCCTTTCAATCTGTTTCCCTGTCACCCTCCCTTCCTATCACTAGTAATGCCTTCAAGTGCATGAGTAACATACAAACAGCTCACATTCCCTCCAGTTCAGCTCTGGGAACACCTTAGCTCCAGCTCCCTGTGCTTTAGGAAATCCCCCTGGCCCATGCAGGGCAGAATTGACTGCTTCATGTGTGTGCTTTTGTTTAACTTGGTATTTCATGTTCTGTATCAGTATTCCTTGTACTAACTGACTTCCATTAACTTACATAGCAGCAGTTAAAAATACAATTTTGCAATACCAGCATCTTGCATAATATTGACAATTTGGGCAGAATATTTGACTTCTGAAGATCATCTTTTTTTTCTGTGTTCCTCTGTGACCCTGGCTTTTAAAATCTTTGAGGCAGACATTACTGCTCTGTGGTCTGTGCTGATGGAGGTGTGTGTATGTTCTGGAAGAACAGCACCTCATACTCAGATCGTGGCAGCCAAAGGCAGCTCCACTGCAAGCAGCAGATCTGATTTGGTATAAGATGGTGCCATCTGAAAATAAATATAGGGTAAAAGATTCACACAGGAGGAAAAAAAAACCTCAGCAGATATTTGTCTTGAGAAAGAACTTTTGATTGAACAAATGTCTGGCACAATAAACGTGGAGTATAAGGAAATGCCAGGGCTTTACTTTGGCTCTGCATTGATGTGATAGAGATAAAAATCCACCTCAAAGAGAGTAACTGAAATTTAGCTTTTTTTTTGTGTGTGTGTGTTTTGTTTTGGGTTTTTTTTCCAGGCAAGGATATCTGTTACTTGGGAAAAACAGGAGTCAGCATTTCTATACCATCATTTTTCTTATACATATTTAGAGCTGTTAAATCACAGAGCTGTTACTCCAGAGAAGTAAATTGTGCAATGTATTTTTTAATGTTTAAAGACCATAAATGAAGCCTCCTTTCATTATGTGAGTTTGTATTAAAATACCAGAGTTGGTTAGATTTAGGATCAGGGTTGGAGAAATACCTGTTTGGATAAAGCTGATCATCTGGGCTCTCTCTGAGGGAGAGCCCTTACCCTCTTTCCTAAGCTGGGGTGGGATTGCCATGGTTGAAATGAAGCTGTGCCAGCACTCTCTGCTCTCCCACTGCTTTGTGTGGCTGTTGGTGAGAAAGGACTGGCTGTGGAAAGCTGTGGCAGAAGCCCAGTGTCTCTACTCTTGCTTACCATGGGCAGTTAGTTGGAAGTGACACCAACCTGAGTTTAATTCTAGTTTTACATTGCAACAACATGCCAGCTGTTCCCTGTATTCTTCCGTGACGCTGCAATGTAATTATTTTTTTGTTATCTTTCAAGATGTAATTTTATGTTGGTGTGCTTCCCCACTAACCCTTTGGCACAGAAAATGTGTAGCTAATTCATTTTTCCGGGAACATGAAGAAGCAAGGGAGAAAAATCTCAAATCCTAGGGCCAAGTGGCCATGCTAAAGGCGGCTGAGGAGGGATGTTCAGGGTGGAAAGGCCTCGTCTCAGACAGTCTGAAAGCCACTGGGACATGTGCAGTGATTAATGGTGTCATTGCTTTCAAGCTTCATCAAAAGGTTTCAGTGTAAGAGTTTCTAAGGAATGCTGATAGTCACAGGAACCTATCAAAGGGTACAGAAAATATCAAATGAGCAAGCAGGAATGGGAGTTAATTACTGAACAGTGATTACTCCGATATAACCAATTATTGGATCATTAAATGTTTATTACCTTTTTTATGCTCCTTTCCCTCATAAGTGCAGTTTTTTCCGGATAGTATTAGAAAAAGGGTGGATCTAATGCATGAAAAGCCTTTTCAAAACCTAGGAGTTATTAAAGACCACCTCACCTCAACACCTGACATGCTGTCCTGCTCGCCCTGCCCTCCCTTGCTCTGCGGGTTTGGGGTCAGGTGCTGTGAACCCTATTTAAAGGCCAGATTATCTCAGTTCTGGAGGGCAGTGCAGCAGCAGGAGCAGGGCAGAGGCTCCATGGGATGTGGCCAGCAGGTTCACTGCTCTTCAGCATGGGGCTGGGTTCCTGCCTTCTGCTCCCACTGTAAGTGGTTGGTGGCTTTTGTGTCCGTCCGTCACCCCGAGGCTCTTCCCGGGGCTCCCCAGTTCCCTAAGGATGGAGGGGAATAGTCTTTAGTTCCCATGGACTCATAGTATCTCTTCCTCTCCAGTCACTGACCCTCTCTGAAGAAAGAAGAGTTTCCATTGCAAGGTTGAAATGATGCCATTTGAAAGCAAGATATAAACCCTGCACAGGTCTTCCACTGGACATCTGCGAAGTGAAAAATACCATCTTTTCAAGCTGAATGCGGTTATTTTGGATGACATTTGAGGGTTTAAAATGTTAAAGCAATTTTTTAAAATACAGCTATTTGTGACTTTTGTTGATGATCCTTAAATGTTGAGTTGTTTAAGCTCTGTATCTTGGGAGAAGTAAGGGTCGGGGGAGGGGGGGAAAAGAGAAAAAATTCTCTTTCTCCGTCAGTAGTGGGTTTTGTGTCTCTGTGGGCAGAGTGAAACCAGGGAAGCAGCCAGTGACCTCTGCCTGGGGTATGTCTGTGACCATCACCAGATCTGCTCAATAACAAATTCATCTCTTTCTGAAGCATTTGGTGTGTCTCACCCTCACCTATTACCATTGCCACTTCTCAGCAGCCACGTTGGTTTTATCTCGTGTACACTGTGCTTGTACAATGGGGAAAGTTCTCATGAGGCAAATTTTTCTGTGCCTTTTATTTGTGAGTTATTTAATCGGTTTTATGAACTTTCTTAGGGAATTATTGTTTTTTTACTTAATACCTCCCTTTGCCAATTTGGAAGCTTCAACCATTTTTGAGCTAAACTTTTAGTCAATCTTTTTTTTTTAATTCATAATTTTTTCCCTTCTTTTCTTTTTTCCCCCCCTTAACGTAATCCTACCTGGACCTTCCCTCGCAAATGTGATTTTCAGTTATCATCTCTGACACCTAAGCCCCCATGAAAGTCGATGGGGAAGGTCAGAGACTGGAACCAGGAGGCTGTTTGCAGCTTTGTGTTATTCCTGTAGGGGAAGAGGGGGAAACTCTGTTAAACCACACTCTCCGTGCTCCTGGGAGTCTAAATTACTGTGTTCACTGCACTGCTGTGTCCAGTCAGTTATGTGGCAGTTGGGACTTTGCCCTTTTTGGAAAGACTCTTCCTCCTCCTGACAGGAGAACTTTATTCTGGGTTTGTTTGTCTACTTTTCTTTAAATATAAATAAAAATAGAGAAGGTTTACTTCGCAGAGCAAATATTATGCAGGTCACAGCTTCCTCCTGTGCATGAAGATGATTTTGTCTCCGCAGTGCAAGTCTGTGGAGTCAGAGATGCTTAAGGATGTGTCGCCTGTGGGAGCCGACGACCCCACACAGGCACCTACGTTAAACACCATCACTCTGAAAATCCAGCAGGAAACTGCTTCCTCCAGCAGTGAATCACAGCAGTGAAAGGTCCCTTTAATCTGCTGCAGTCACAGTTTGGGGTTCCAGGCTGGTCTGGGGGGCTCAGTGTCCTGGTTTGGGGCTGCTGCAGCTGTGAGAGGCACAGCCAGGGCACTCGGAGCTCTGCTCGCAGGCACATCTGTGATTATCCCTTTTTGACAGCCTCTGTGCAAAACAGTAATAATGAGACATCCCTCATGATTTCCTTTTAATAACTGAACATACAGCAGCAGTTGTAAACTGTCTTGGTAATGTCACAGCCCCTTTGAGAAAGGTGAAGGGCAGAGGACCTCCAATGGCAGGCAAGGATCCGGGAACATGGCAAAAAACAAGGTGTCCTGTGTTTTAGATCCTGTACAAAAATGTATCGTGGTTGCAAGGCCGTGGGGGATGAGTCAGTCTCCAGGACTGCTACAAATGTTAGATTTCAGAGAAAGGTCAGCCAGGAACAAGGTCAGAACCAGCCCGATGCTGGGAGCGCACGGCGGGGCTGCGAGGCGCAGATAAAGGTTAATGCTGGCAGGGGTGCAGCCTGTGGTCAGCTGGCTGTGGAGCAGGGGCTGGGCCAGCACATAATGAGGAGGGTTTACTCTAATTCTATTATAATGTATAATTAACTAGCATAATTGATAGCAGTTTTCCCTGTGTGTCTGTGGGTGTATGTGCATGCACATACAGTCTCGTTTTTGGCTGTTGTGGGATTGCACCGTGTGCCCTGAGCTGATGGAAACCGGCCGGGGGGCTCCCCGGGGCTCAGGCTCAGCCCCTGGATGTGGAGGTGGAACATTGTTTCCAAGAGCCTGTATTTTCTCTGCTTCTGGAATTAGACATAATATCTAGGTGGTGCCCTGGATAAGGCAAACCTGCTTCTGATAAAGGTCTGTAGTGCTGAGAGCTGTGAATGAAGCTTGTGTTTGAAGGAAGAGCGAGGGACAGGTCAGCTCCATTTCTTTCTGGGTTGTTTGCACCTTTTATTCTCAGTATTCCTGTGAAAACAAAGAACTTGAACTGAATTTTGCCTTTGTGATCATCTTTTGTACAGGATAAGATTCACACTTTGTTACTATGCAGAGACATAAGCCAACTCTTGTTTCAGATGCACTGGGGATTTTAATTTTCATAGGGCACTAAGATGACAGACCATTGCGGATTCCTCTGCTCTTCCTTTGCAGGGCAAAGAGCGAATAAGCAAAATCTTCCACTGCCCCAAATCAACCCCAAACCAGGCTGCAGTGCTCGCCTGACCTGGCGACGTTTTGGGTTTTGTTGGGTTTTGGACAGGTGGGGAAACCTTTGCTGTGCCATTGATGGTGGATGCCATGAACTAACCTGGCCCACCTGATGCAAAATTAGGCTTTACCCCCATGGCTGATGTTGTTGGGTTGCTGGAAGCCTTGTTGTAGCTACTGTTACATCCTTGATGCAGTGTGAAAACATCAAGGAACAAAATTTAGGGTTTTTTTCTTTAAAGTGTTGCGTGATTTATCTTGATATCTGTTTTGCTTGTCCACTCTCTGGATGTTGCAGAGTACAATTGTGGGAGGACATTGCTATTTATTTATTTTTTTTCTTTCGGTATCTGGCAATACACATTTTTCAAATGTTAATGCAAATAACCCACTTCTCCATTCTTAATCCCTTGGGATGGGAAACCTAAAGGCCATATTCTTCCTTGAGAGGGAGATTTACCCTTCCAGCTACATTAAATGTTAGCTAGAAACATGTGGCTAAAGGCTTCTGAATACTGAGCTGAGACTCTTCTCTTGAGGTTCTGGTTTATTTGGAAATTTAATTTGTAATTTTTTTTTTCCTTTCAAAGGTTATGCAACACTTTAAGCCTCAGATTTTAGGTCACTCTGCCTTTTAAAGCCAGATCCACCTCATCAGTGAGAAGGCTCCCTGAGGACTGCAAAAGGCTCAGGCTTAGTGTTATCCAGGAAAAATGTGTATAATAGGTGTATTATAAAGTGGTAGGTAATGTAACCCCCGTCTGTTCTCCTGACGAGTGCAATGGGAACCGTGTTGCCATACGGTTGCATGCACTTAAAGTCCTTTTTGACAAAATAATGCTAATTGCCCTGGGCTGAACGATGCCAGGGGCTTAGAAATACCTGCCAGTACTCGTAGAAGGAGCCAAGAAAAGTCAGGTGGAGAAATCAGGGAGACTGGCTCTCATGCAGAGTTTGTTTCTGAGGCACTGCTAAATCTAGCGAAGGATTAATACCAAAATAATCCTGCTTGTCCAGGAAACTCGTGACAACATGAAGGTTTGAGATCAGTGTGATATGCTTTAGAAGGAGTGTAATAATAAATTCGCCACTCACCAGAGATAGAAACCAATTGCTATTCATCCTACATCACATCTGAGCTTTCCTACGGTTTGTTTCCTGTTCCAGTGATATGAAAGATCCCATTCCACTTCAAGTCTAGCATCATTTCAGTGCCAACTTCCACCAGAATCCATAAAAATGCTCCAAATCCAGCAAAAATCCCCCTATTACTGAAAATCAATTCCCCTAACCATTTGAAGAGTCTCATCCTGGATCTAGGTGGTCTGTGCCGTTCTCTGGTGCCGTTAGGATTCTGGCTGCAGAAGTTACATGGAAATGGGAATGGGAGTAAGGTGGCACTTGGGAGGCTAGAGGTGTTGTGGGTTGTTGTTTTTAAAAAAGGCTGGTGACTAGTCACTGGTGAATGGTGACTGCTTAATCTTTTGCCAGTACATGTGTGTGCTGGAAAATCTCAGCTGTATTTTTGCTGCTTGTTTTCCTGTTTGTAATCAGCTGTGTTGAGATGCTGTGGTGCTTTGCACTGTGTTGCACCCAAGCCATGTAAATGGGTGTGGGGCTGCCACAACTTCTCACCCTGTGTTCAGGGGTGCTGAAGCTGATCCTGACACCCACCCCCAGCCTGTCCTCTCTCTCCAGCCTCACTGCTGACCTGAGCAGGGCTGGAGTTTTCTAAGCATTTTGCAAGATGCTGAGCAGTTGGAGAATGCATAATACACGGGGACAGGACTTCTTTCTTTGGAGCCTGTTTCCCTTCTTTGGAGCCTGTTTCCCTTATTTATCATTGAGTGCTCTGAGTGGGAGTTGGTCCATGTCTCCTGTAGGACTCTACCCATGAGTCAGGACTGTTTGGATTTTGGGTGAGCCTGTGGCTTCAGTGGTGCTGCTTTTACCATGCTGAGAGTGACCATGGGCATGGTATGTCCTGCTCACCATCCCTGAGTCCACTTGTCTCCAGCTGCCTGCACCCCGTGAATCTGCAAAAATAACCCAGAGCAGGGTCCCTTGTGCCCCCCTGGCTCAAAAGAGGACCCCAGCAGGTGCCTGGGGAGTGGACTGGGGTCTCAAACACTGGGTCATACCTCCAGGGCTCCGTGGTGGAGGTGCTGGATGTGTGGTGGTGAGGGCATCTGCAATGGTTAAGGATCCAGTCAGCTTCAGCTCCTCTCCAGCGGTGGAAAGCTTGCTTTCCCGAAAAGCACTTATGTTTTTAAGCCATTTATTTTCTGTGGCACTGAGTCATTAAACATTCCTGCTTGTGTTCTGTTGTTTTTACCCTCTGTAGAAGAGGAGGGAATTTATTCAATGTCTCAGTCCAGTAATGGAGGGGCTGAGGAGGTGCTTGACTGCCTGACTCGCAGGCAGAGGCACAGATGTTGCTGCCTGTGACATCTCTCTGGTGAAGTGGGATGTCAAGATCTGAGATCCTCTTCCACTTAGTGTACAAGAGCACTAGAACAATAGGAAACAGAAAGCAGCCCTGCACCACAAAAGAAACCAAACCAAAACCCCTCTGGCTAAAGGTATATTTTTAATGTTATGAGTAATTTCAGACAGAAATTGGATGACACACTTTATCTGAGTGTTGATGGATCTGTTGGGGTCAGAGGAGTTATGCTGGTTTATATCAGCCTTGTATGTGATCTTCCTTTTTTTTTTTTTTTTTTTTGGTTTTGTGTTGGTTTTTTTTCATTCCAACTGTGTTCACAACAGATGGTGATTATTATGGTTGTTCAGATCAATGAATATTAAGAAAAAAAAAAGAACCAAGACAAAAAAATACAAAAAATGCCCTTCAACTCAATAGAGTCACCCAAGGTTCAGCTGTAGCCCCTGGGTTTTCATTTGGACAATGTTAAATTATAGTTACTTAAATGGAATTTTTATGAGCAATTGTTTTGCCATGAAACAAGATCTCCCATGGCATTGACCCAGGCGGATATGTGCCCTCTGGACATGCCAACCAGCTCTATGGGCTGTCCCTGCTCTGGTGGGACACACTGCTGAGGGGGGAGATGTTGCCTGACTGGCAGATGCCCTCAGGAGCGTCTGGAGCTGCTCCTCACCTTGCCCTCCTGGAAAAGACACTTGTTTATGAACCAAATATTTTAGTAGCATGAGAGATTTAAAAGCACATGAAAATAAAATGAGACAGAATCCAAAATAATCTGTTGGTGTAAATGAGAATATCAGAAATGAGCGATTGGGGGTTGAGACTGAGGGTGGAGGAGATGGATACAGGTGGCAGTGGGAATAGGAGAGCTCCATTTGCCCCTACACACAGATGTAAATGCCATTCTCCAGCATTTCCTCCTGAAATGTTCACTCTTGGTCTTTACTGTGTTTTCTTTACTTTCTGGTTTTCCCTCAGCAAAGTCTTCTGTGCCAGGATCTGCCCCTGGGGCGTGAGGACACCCGGATAATCACTGCTGACATCTCTCCAGAGCTGCCCTCGGTGTTTTTTCCAATGGTGCAGAGCACTACCAGTCTCAGGGAGTGAGGCTTCCTTTTAGAGCAAGTGTTCCCTTTGGAGTGAGGGTTTCCTTCGATGCAGTAGCTTTGTTGCTCCTGTAAAGGCTAAAGCATAGTCCTTTGTGATATTGGAGAGATGAATGAGCCATTTGTGGCCAGCCCTGCTCCCTGCATTCACAGACAGGATTTGTGCTGCCTTCAGCACTGTGTGATCACACCCCTTCATCCTTTTTCTCCACATTCCCCCAAGACAAGCTGATGGCTGAGTGGGATGTGGAGCTGCTCTGCATCATCTGAGAGCACTGCTGAGTGCTCAACCTGTGTGCTGGGTGCTTGACAAAGGCTCCCAGTAGGAAGGAGAGGCTGTAGGAGTGCTTAAAATTGAAAGGATTTAAGGAATAATAATAATAAATGTAACGAATCACTTTTATATGGGCTGGAGGAAAACACAAATTACTGTCTGGGCTCTTCCCTGCTGCGATTTTGCAGGGATTCCCCCAGCTCAAAATAGTGAGTTCCTGAATGAAGAGAAGCAGAGGGAGGGAATGGTGCTTTTGGCTTGAGGAGGTGCTTTGAGAGGGGCAAGGAGAGGTGCTGCAAACACTGGGGTGAGTCAGGCTGGGCACAGGGCAGGCAGAGGCTGTGGGGCTTTATGAGAGGGCACAAAGCCAGAGGCTGGTTGGGCACTGCCCAGGCTCCCCAGGGCAGTGGGCACAGCCCCAAGGCTGCCAGAGCTCAGGGAGGGTTTGGCTGATCCTCTGGGGGTTGGACTCCATGATCCTTGGGGTCCCTTCCAGCTCAGCTCATTCTGTGATTCTGTGACTCTGGGCTGGGAGTTTCCCTGGAGTGGGATCTCGATGCTCAGTTCCCAGTGGGTGCCTTTGGTCCAGCCCAAGCAAACTGCAGGTACTGGTGTTCTCTGAGCACCCAAATCCACCCACACTGAGTCATGCACATCCCAGGCACACAGCAGTGAGTTTGTGGATGGATGCAGTCCCTGCACTAGTGTTCATACACTGGTGGAATGGTCCTTGCCTCGATTAGCTTAACCTCTGCCTTGGCTTTAGAGGCATTTTCAGAACATAAATCTCAGAGCTGTGGGAATCCCCTGGCTTTGGGAGGGGTGGAGGAGGGAAACAGAAACAGCTGTCTGTTTACCAACCCTTGCCTTTTGTTTTGGAGATTCAAGTTCAGGTACCATGGCAAGACTATAGTTAGTTCCCTGCATTCCCACTGAGCATTGAATTTGTTCAATACTCACAGTAGCACATTTTTTTATGAGGACTAGCTTTTATCTTTGCATATATGGAAATTACTGGAGCTGAGGCTAAAACAGTCTGTTCTCCTGTGGAAGCTCCATGTTGTATTAAAATAGAATATCTCACCTCCAGGGGTGTGGTATTTCACAATACATGCTCCCATTGTGTGTTAAATGATAAGGCACTGTAATAAAATATGTCCAGATTGTTCTTGTTATTTTATGCCCTGTAACATTTTTTCTATTTGCATCAACTATTAAGGTGTACTAAAAAAACCAAATGTGAATGGGGCAAGCGAGTGTGTGAGAGAGGATGGGACTGTGTGGACAGGATTTTCTACTGGAAAGAGCACGGCTGAGAAGGGTGGTTTGGGAAGATAAACCTCATTCAAGGACAGCCATTATGTCAGAAACCTTCCTTTGGTTTTCCAGGGAGAATAGTTACAGGAGCTCTGCATGGGCTGGAGCATTCATGGGTGAAGATCTGTAAGACTTGTGCTTCTAGAGACCTAAATTCAGATACAGCCATTTCACAAGTGAAAACCAGTCAGTACTGTGGACTGGGTCACCAGTGAGTAATGGTCTGTGTCACAACAGGATCGTGCTGTTCCCTTTAATTGGTGACCTTTATTCAGAGGGGCCCAGGACACGTTTGAGAGCAGGAGCAGATTTTGCCAGGTGAAGATGTGGAGCTAAGGAGAGCTTATTTGAGAAGCAGCTCTGTCTGTGACTCGAGAAGTTGCTCCTTGTCATGACTGATTTGCCTGAAAGCTGAAGTGTATTTGGCAGTTAAAGTGACATTATTTCAGGTCTTTGGCATTTGTAAAAGATGCTATTGCTTCTCTCCTCTCCTTTTCTCCCATGCTTCCCCCCTTCTCTAACCTGCATAACTGTCATAAATTGCCTACAATGGGCTTTTCTTTAAAGATAAACTCGTTATTCTCCAAGATAAACTCATTCACATAGTCTGCTCATCAATTTGTAGCCTCCTCTTGAGAGTATCAAATACTGAATCTTATTCTGACACTTTAGCTGCATATTAATAGTATTATAATGAGTGTTATAGTTCTGGGGTTTGCAGCCTGAACCAGACATTCTGCCAGTGCCTACAGGCACCAAGTTTTTGGATGTCCCTTGAACGTGTTCATTGCAGAGCTGGAGTGACAAATCACTGTGATGTATCTGTGGTGCCTCAGTGTGTTTCAACTCCAGTGTCTTAACCCAGGTTGGTCAAGGCTCAAAAAGCAGTGTGTGATGAGTCCCAGTCCTGTTGGGATCCTGCTCTGTCCCTGGACATTGGGCCATGGTCTGTGCACTCCTGGACTGTGGATGGGCAGAGGAAGGACAGTCCCTTGGTTGATATACAACCTCCACACAACTCTTCCTCTGCTCTCTGAGGACAGTCCTAAGGAAACACGATTTCAGGGCTCAAGAGCATTCACAGAACAAATGGAATATCAGGACTTGTTAAGCAGAAATACAGAGAAGAAGAAGATGCCATCTCTGTAGACATCCATGGATTGTTGTCTCTTAAATGTGCTCTCCATCTCTAAAGGGTGTAGTAAAACTGGACATGGTGTGGGCTGTGAAGGTGGTGATCAGAGAGAGAGAAAACACCTTCAGTGAACAGAGGAGACCTCTTCACTGTGGAAAAGGGATGATTAAGCAGGAGTGTGATAAACATTGATACAGCCATGGATAAGGTCGAAGGAGAGTGACTGTTCAAGTTCTTCTTCATACCAGACCTAGAGGCGGCAGATGAAGTGTGGAGGCTCAAAACAGGCAGAAGAAGACATTTCTTCCTGTGAGAGGGCAGGGAGCTGTGGAAATCATCACCTCTGGGTGCGTGTGAGAAGCTGATGTGGGTTTGGAAATCTGCTGGAGGCATTTGTGGAAGAGACACACACAGAGCAAGGCTGCTAAAGAGCATGACTCAGGAGATCCCTCGTCACAACTTGTGCAGGTGGCTGATTATTCTGGGTACACTCATTATGCACTGAGCTTGTTTTGATCTTCCGTAGACCTTCAGCACAGGCTGTTGGCAGAGCACCCAGCGAGGTGGCTGCTCCCACTGGGTCAGTGTGCCACCTCATGCTTCCCTGGGGAAAAGGCAGAGAGGAAACTGGAAGCATCTGGCAGGCTGGGCTGAGCTCTCCCTGAGCCACACTGCTTTCCAGAGGAGCCAGGGTTTGGGGAGAAGGAAGCCTTTCAGATAGTTGACTTAGATTAGATTATTTATTCTTTTTTTTCTTTTGGTTGATTGATTAGAAGCCCCTGTAGGATGCTGAGGAGCTCTTGCTCCTTGCTCCCTGCAAGCAAATACTGTTTTTCTTAAATTACTGGAGTAAAAGGCTTTGTGTGGGTGCTGCTGGAGAAGGGGGTATTCCTCTCACCTCTTTTGAAATTCTTTCTTGTTCTTTCAACTCCTTCAAATGATATTTCTATTCTGTAGTCTGAATGCCTCTGCAGCCTGATTCCCTTCTTGCACTGGTCAAAACTGTGAAAAAAACTTATTAAAATCCGAGTATTTAAGTGAGGTGAGGTGCAGGGAGAAGCAAGAGCCTTCCCTGGAAGAAGAAGACACTGCTATTCCCTTGCTCTGGGGTTCTGGAGGAGCACGGTTCATCTAGCAGTGGGCTCCATAAAGATGCTAATTTTATATCTTCATCTGCTGTTAACATCAAAAAAAAAAGATACAGCATTTGTAGGAGGACAGTGGCTGTGTTACAGCCTGAGCTCATTAGTCTTTGTTCTGCAATTCCAGTCCTCACAGGCACAACTTCCAGTGACCCCATCTTAGTCTGCCTGGTGCTGGAGGATGTCTGTGGTTTTCCCTATCCCTTCCAGGAAAAGAAGTGGCTATGGCACATGTCATCTGCATAGTGACCATGAATTGCCTACAATGGCCTTTTTCCCTTCCATAAAAAGAAAGCACCCATTTCCCCCTTTTTTTATTTAAAAAAAAGAATGAAATGAATAAATAGAACCCCTAGACAAAACCCAGTAGATGATAAACTGCCTTCTACCTGCAGTTTCCCAATTAGCTAATTATAACACACATTTGCACACAGGCTTTTTTAAAGCAGACTTGTTGCTATTCCCTTTCTGTACAAGGTTTTTAGTCACTGTACATCTTGTGTCTTTAAATAATGTATTAGGAACATTTTCGAGTCTGTAAGTGCTTTTTTAATGAGTGTGAAGATTTTAATGGGACTAGATTGCTTTTCATGACATTTCAGAGTGACTTAATTGTAACAATGTTGAGAGGCTGTATTTTAAAGTTTGCTAAGTATGTCTGGTGCGGATTGTAGTCAAATGCTTTAAAGACAGAATGGCTGATGAGATCAGATACAGTTTCTTTTTTTTTAATGTCAGCTTTGTTAAAGAGGAGAGTCTGCAAAGTTGACATCGAAGAAGAAAATGAAGATTTTCTAAGGTCCAAACCAGTAGTGGTCACCCATTCAGTTTAAGCCTATTCTCACTAATTTTCAGGGATTATTTCCTGCTGTACTTGTACTTGGTGCTTCTATAGTCAATGATGGGGCTGTGCAGGGCTTGTAAGATTTTCCCATTATTACTATTTTTTTTTAAAGCAGCAGCTGGATTTGATACAGGAGTCACATTCAGCTTTTGGTGCATTTAGACAACTTAGCTCAAGTGTTACAGACTGTTTTGGGATGGCTTTTAATTTGTGGACAAATGGCAGGTCAAGGAATTGTCATTAGTCTCCATCAAAATGCAGGCTCAGTCCTGAGCCTCTCCCCCTTCCAGCTCTCTCCTCTCCAAGGCAGAGCAGCTCTCTGGAAGAGGGAAATGTTAAACACGAGAGAGCCAAAGGAATCAAGGCACAGCCTATAGCAGCTTGTACTGTTTTTGTTATACAAACACCCTGTGCACAGAAAGGAAGAAAGGAAATAAAATAGCATTATAAAAGCACTAAGGCAAAAAAGAATATTGGAGAGAGCAATGTGAACAAGCATGAAGTTATTTGCATTTCTTCAGTCTTTTCTTCGCCAGGTCTTAACACCACTCTCTGAGCACAAATGAAATAACTTGGAGAGCTCTCCTGTGGGACAGGGCAGTCCTGGGACTATTCAGTGACTTGCTCAAGGTCACCTGCAGCATCGGTGGCAGAGCCAGACTTGTGTCTGCACAACTTGACTCTGTGGATTTAATTAGGCAGAGGGGCTGCTTGTTTCTGGCAAGGCTTCTGGAAGTGACAAAAGTTTTTGTTTAAGAAAAATAGAACTATAATTTAATTTGAGTTAGCATCAACCTACATCCAAAGTAACTTCCTGAATGCGGAATTAATTCTCATTTTAAAACAAGTGCAGTGTTTAAGCATTATGAGGGAACTTGAAAGCTAAACTTGAAAGCTTTTCCTGTGAATGCCACAGGGAAAAGAGTTGGAATGAGTTGGTCACTTTGCATGTGCCAGTGTTAGATTTCACTTGACTTGCTCAGAGTTTGTCACCATCTCCTGTGTCTTGGCATGGGATTGGGGAACATTTAGCATTTGACAGCCTGCACCAGGCCAGAAACTGGTGATTGTTGCACCTGAATAAAAAGCTGTTGAAATCAATGTGTTACAGAGCTGAGCATCTGCTGCCCTCCATCCATCTTGACTTTGTTTTGGTGTCTCCTGAAATGCTGGTTCTGTGACCTCCACTAGCTGTTCACAACCACAAATTGCTATATATGAGCCAGTCCCTAAAACAAAAATACACCATGTGCTGTGCCTGTGGTGTATTTTGATTTTACACAAGCTCGACAGGATGAGTGATAGTATTTGTTCTGCAGCACAGGCAAGCCAAGAGAGCCAAGCTGCTGACAGCGGGGTTTCTGTAGGGGCAGGGTTGAAGGCTTTTGGAGGAACATCGTGTTTCTGAGTTGTCAGTAACATGCATTGAGCCTTTTAGCCTTGATTCTAAAAATAAATTGTTTCCACTGGAAAAATAATGGGAAAAAATGTAAGGAAAAATTCACATGAGAAGGTGTTTGGGGAATGAGGAATCACTTCCTCACAGCCTGGTAAATCGGGATCAGTTCAAATAGTTCATGTTTCCTGGGTGCCCATACCTCTCAAATTTTGATCTGCTGGGAGGGCTAATTTACAGGGTTGGACAAATCCTGCCCAGAGGCTGCTGCAGGCTTTCATCTTTGCTCCTTTCCTCTGATTAATATCACTGAAGAAGAGATGCCTGAACTAGTCCTTGAAAATAAACATAAAGGAGGGCTTGGATAGATCTGCAGCCTTGCTGAGCCTGCCCAATTCAGGTTAAAGTCACTTGACACTACAGCTGCTCCTTGGGTGCTTAAAATGATCCGGCTGGATGTGTGACAGCCACAGTCACCCGGGAGCAGATTCACCTCAGGTGAGTCTGGTGGTCAGGACTTTCTTCAATGCAATCTCCTGAATCTTAAAAAAACCCTCTCTTTGCCTCAGACTTGCAAGGCCCGAGATAACAAATGAGCAAAAGCCACACCTGGATGCTCCAGGTGTTGCTGCAGCCCCTCTCACTCGTGGGTGCTCTCTGGGCTTGGTGGGCACTGTATGTGTGCAGTTGGCAGTCGGTTGGTGTGTGTAGGGTTTTGGGGATGTGTGTAGTTTTTTGGGGGATGCCAGACATTTGTCTGTCTCTCTCTCAGCCAGCCTGTGCTCGCCAGCCTGTGAGCTGACCTTTGCTTTCCTCTCTGGGGGGGGATTTAAAGAATGTGTATTGAGGATCTCTGTTTAACCTGGAGAAAGGAAATGCTTTTGTTAGGGCTAAAAGCCCCTGAGGAGATGGTAACTCCTGCACTTGCTCATCCCTCACAGGGCCCTCGCTCACTTCCAGAGGGTAAGTGCTCATCAGTGCGATTTATAGCATCTTCTTTGCTTATCGAATGAGGTGTGTGCAGAGGGGCCCCTCCCTCTCCTTCCCGGCCGCTCTCCCGTTACGCCTCCGGCCGTGTGTGTTTGCAGGGCGAGAGCGCCGGGATAAGGATGTTTTTATTTCCTTTTGAGCTTTAGCACTGCTGATCTGCACAGCACCTGGCACCCAGGGGCACCAAGGGCTCCTCCTGAGGATGAATGACAAACAACAGCAGGGGGGAATGGTTTATAAGATAAAATAAAGGAAAGTGGGTACGTGGAGTGTCCCTTCAGCAGCACTTAGGGGAATGCTCCATACCATGCAGGATTAGACTGCAACCAGCTGTAAACCAGGCTTTAATAATTAGTGGCTCTTATAATTGAAGATTAGCCTCAAATGTGCCTGCCTGCATGTACAGGATGAGCTCAGATGTGAGTTGTCTATTGAAATGTAATATGAAAATGATGGAAACATCCATTGACAAAATACACCTAGGCAGTCTCTTGATTAGATTAAATCAAATGGTTACAGCATCTGGAGCCTTTAGCATGTACGGGGCATCCTAATGGCCCTGAAAGCTTCCCCAAATCCTATTAGATAAGTTAATCTCGTTGGAGAATACATTCCAGGTCTACATAAACTGCATTGTTATAATACTTTCTGTGGTTGCCTAAATCTTTTAAAGGTGAACTGTCATAGACTACCTTTGTGGAGTCCATCAAAATACAGTGTCCCAGAAAAGTTCAGGAAAACAATACAATAAAAAAAAGACAAAAAACCCAACAAAAAACCCCCCACAAAAACCAAAAAAAGCTGACCCAAACTCTTGAAAGTAACTTGGAAGTTGGCAGGGTAAAGTGGAACTGCAAATCAAGGCTAACTGATAACTGCATTGCAAATGGATAAAAACCAAAGGTATTTTCCTCATTATCATGCTGTATTTTATTTGTGCCACTTTGGAATTGCTTTATTCATTCCCGTGGATCCTCCAGGTACCATTTCCAGGCGACTCCTTACACCTCTGGAGTGGTGGTCAAATAAACGAGATCCTCCCACTTGTGACTGGGGATGCTCTGGGGGAACTGGGGCTTGGAGAAAGGATAAATTCACTTCTGTGCTGGAGGTTCAGGTGAACTGCTGCTCTCCTTGGTTTGCTCAAGGATCAGTGTGTCCCAGGACACGGTGACCCAGCTCTGGCTTTTTCAGGAAGCAGGTGCCCCCAGGGCAGAGATGGAGCAGAGCCCTCATTGAGCATCCAGTCCCAGTCTGTTGGGAATCACTTCTTAGCATGCAGCTCTGTAATCTGGTGCTCAGGGCTCAGCTGTGCCAGGAGGAAGGGGGTGAGTTGTGTCTCTATTTCCCTGCTCCCTTGTCCCAGCCAGGACTGTGGGAATGGGCCCAGCAACTGCAGTGCAGCTGCTGGATTCTGATTTGCTTCATCTCCTCCTCCCCATTCTTGTTCCTGGCTTTATCACCAGCCTTTTTAGCCCAGCAGCCCTCTCTGGTGTGACAGGTGAGGTGTCCCCTGTCCCAGCCTCCTCTCCCTCCCTGCCCGTCCCTGCTGTCCTTGTGGGTCTGTTTTCCTCCAAAGTGATGCACTGATCCTCACTCTCCTGCACCTCTGGGGGCTTGTAAGTGACTGACATGGCTCTGCTGCAGCATCAGTTCAAGATTTGTACCCCAGTTATCTCTACCCCATTGCCACCTCTCACACCCTTTCCAGCCCATGGAAGTAACGAGCCTGTCCCCACACCCTGCTGCAGGAAAGGGGCTGGATTCTGGCACTATAAGAGATTAAAGCCTCAAGTGTGGTCACTATTCTGCATTACATGCATGTCTGCTGAGACTTCTCAAGAAATTCAGAGTATTTCAGGGAGACCTTATTGTGGCCCTTTAATACTTTAAGGGGGCTTGTAAGAAAGATGGGAAAACTTTATAGTAGAGCCTGTCCTGATAGGACAGGGGGAAATGGTTTTTAACTGAGAGGGTAGATTCAAACTGGATATAAGGGAAACTGCTTCACAATGAGGGTGGTTAAACACTGGCACAGGTTGCCCAGAGAGGTGGTTGCCCCCTCCCTGGACACATTCAAGGTCAGGTTGGAGGCAGAGCAACTTGATCCAGTAGAAGATGTTCCCGCCCATGGCTGGGGGGCAGGGAACTATGTGACCTTAAAAGGTCCTTCCAACCCAAACCATTCTCTGGTTCTGTATTCTGCCTCCTGCTACTTGGTTCCTGCAATAAGGAGCCCAAGTCAGAAAAAATGAGACTCTTTCTCAGCTGCCTTGATGTGCCTTCTGGCAGAGTGTGTCCAAACACGTGGCTGGGAGATGTGGTGCTGCCTTCCCTTTCGTAGACCCGACTCCACATGCAACCAGCAGTGAACTAAATGCACGTGTGTGTATTGTGAGTGCATCTACAACCTGGCTGGCTGCAGTTAAATAACGATTAGATTTGCTTGTTGACTATTTGGCACTTAGCAGTCTCATAATTAGTAACTGCAAACCAGTAGAGAAAATGAAGCAAATCTGTAATTTTTATAATACTGCCCTACTTTATGACTGTCTGCAAAATCATAACCTCCTGCTTGTACAACAAAGCAAACACTTCAGTATTTTGACAGATGTTATATATAAAACAGAGCCTGTGTATTAATTTGTTATTCCTTGTGTTGTCTTTTGGTTTGTTGTTTTTTGGGGTTTTTTTTGAGGGGGGCACACCTCATTTAATACCTCCCTGATTGGTGTTATCTGCTTTGGATTACATTGCTGCTACGTTTGCTTTCCCTTTTTCCGTGTGGTGCTGGAGGTGGAGGAGCAGGTCCCCTCTGCATGGAGCAGAGTTGCCTTCACAGCACTGAGGCTCAGTGGCAATTCCACACATGGATGGGCAGGTGTCTGTTGTTCTTTCACCTCTCCCACTGTTTTTGGGGGAAGTTATGTAGCCACAGCCACTGCTTGCCAGCTGCCAGGGTTTGAGAAGTGAGTGTGATTGATACTAAGCCAAAGGAAAACATGCCAGTTACTTTGCAAGGAGACATGGGATTGCTCTAAGGGAGTGTGGTTTGGGTCAGTGTCTCCAGGGGCTAGAGAAAAAATACCTGTTCCTGTGAAAATGAAAGGATTTGCAGTGTGAGTAACCTGGGGACTGTGCATGGAAAATGCGACAGTATTGTCGTGTCTGCAGAGAACATCTCTGTTCTGAGATCCTCCAGTGTTTCCAGCACAAAGGCAGGAGGGTTTGCCCAAGGCTCAGTCCCAGCAGGAAGTGTCCAGAACATCCCATGCTCAGCTTCCTCCTGGCTCCCGAGAAACCAGACATGGGGAACACAGGGAGGTGCTCCCACAGTTAGTGAGTACTACCCGTAGTCCATTCGCTTGCTTCCTGAAGCACTTCACTGTCTTGATCACTGTTCACTTTAGGTGGGTTTAAAACCCCCTTTGGGAGCAGTAGCTTGGGTGGACTCACTGATTTTAAGCATGAAGTCTCTCTTGCTCCTTTGTAGTAGCTGGGACTGCAGCTGCTCCCCAGAGATGGGGTTCATCATTGGCACTTGGGTGTGCAAAGAATGGGAGCATAAATCTGAGCTGGTCACCCAGGGCTCTCCTGTAGCTGGGGTAAGAACCAGGCACCTCTGGAGGGGTTTGCTTGAGTTTCCAGCTGTTTTTCTCCATTGAGTCTGGAGCCTCTGCTAACTCCAGTTCCTTGTTTAATGAAGCCAAATGCAAACTGAAGAGCAGATCTCTAATTAATATTGGAGCAGGTTCTCTCACACATTTGTCATTTCTTCCCTCACCACTCCCTTTTGAAATAATTTATTTTCTCTGCTTAAAACATTCCTATATTGTTATTGCTCTCACAGTGGTGTGCACTGCACTCACTAAATCAAATTTATAATGCTGGAATTAAAGTAGTAGGTTTCTTCCATTTTCTCTCCACGTACATTTAAAAAAGAGAAGTTCTGTAAATTAACCTAATGTAACTGGATTTGTTTTCACTTTATTAGCTTTGGAGGGGGTTCTCTTGAGGACCTCAGTGCCATTATATTATCTGAGGAGCAGATCTGCTTCAGTCTGATGGGAATTTTTAACTAGAGCAATGTTTTCCCATTTCAGTGTGAGTAAATACTTTACTGAAATCCAGGGGGCTGGTGCTCTGCTGCATTACCAGTAAACATGAAGTAAAAAACAGCTGGCAGAGTGGAGAGGAGACAGAGCATACAAAGTGCTGGTATGCCTGCTGAAGGGCTGGCACTTGGGTGTATTTTTGTGAGTGATTTTATCTGTCCAGAAGATTTTAGCTCTTGGCCAGCTCTGGAGCAATCTTGGTTTCAGGATTTAGTGTAAGCTGGGTGTTTGACCTTCACCCTGCACCGCTTACCAGAGGTGTAGGAGCTCCAATGACAATGGGGTTGTGCCATGCCTGGGAATAGACACTCCCCACAGATACTCCCTGTCCCTGAAGCTTTGGGCTGAAGCCCTCGTGCCCACAGAAAGCTCAGCAGAGCTGGGGCCAGGCAGGGGCTCTCTCCAAGGTGGCAGGAGCAGATTGGTGGATGCCACAGCAGGATTGTCACAGTCTCCATACAACAGCTGAGGCAGACACGTGGCAAAGTGTCCTTTCCTTTGGAGATGGGCCCTGCTCCTTCCTTGTGCTGTGTAAGGAAAAGAGCCAAATACGAGCCTTGTCACGAAACTAATTTTCTACTATTTGATTATCCAGAACCATTTTGGTGCAGATAAATATTTCTGACCCTGGTTGGCACATTATTGCTTTGACCTCTCACCCCTGGCAGACCCCTGTCTGCATCCTCCCAGGCTGGATGACTTGAAAACTATTATCAGTGACAAGTAAAAGACTGCAGAGAAATAAACAATGGGGACCTCTGAGCTTGCCCTTGTAAACCACGGTCAGGCATCACCCGAAAAGCAGCCGGAATACAGACAGATCAATGCTCTGCACAGTCCTCTGCAGACACACTCGCTTGCACAGGGCTTTCACAAGCTATAATGCATGTTTTGATAATGTCTTAGCACTGCATTTTTTTAATGTACTTCCTTTGTTTGTTAAGGTGCCTTTCAAGCCAAGTCAGTGCTGGCTTTCCATAAAATTCGCTGGTGCTTCCACCATATACCTTGAAAGTGGTGTGTGCAGAAGCCATTCTGTCAATATATATTTATATGTATTATTCAGCTCCTGTTGTTTGTGTTTGCCAAGGAAGTTTGCATGCAATCTGCCAGGTTAGTTTCTTAAAAGCTTGGATGCTGAATTTCTGTTTTCATCTAACTCTTTCCCTGTTTAGGAATGAGCTGTCAGGAGTGGTGTATTTTTTGTTCAGAGCTGTGCAAGTCCTGGATGTCCAAATAGGAATATGACAGGCAGAAAAAGCACAAATGTGCATTTTTTCAGTTTAAAAAGAATTAGTAAGTTCTTGAGGAAGCTTTTGTTTAGCAGTGTTGGTGTCAAAGCACAGTACTCCATGGCTCTGCACTGTGGTACCTGAAATTTGAATAAGGTCCTGTTTTTATCAGCCATCTCTTGGGAATTGGGATGAGCTGTAAGACCTTTCATATGGAATCTTCTGTTTCACTAAATTAGCACCATGAAGGCAACAGCACTGGGGTTAGAGGATTATGGTTTGAATGAACACCCAGAACTAATCTGCTTCCATGATTCGCTGGGTACAGTTGGGAAGAAAGCTAATCCAGAGGGAAGTGTTTTACTTTTGCCCCTGTGTGTACTGGAGATCACATTGTCCTGAATGACCCCACTTTCCTCTTACACTGCTGGAATACACACTGCTGCAAAAAATGTGTCTGTGGTGCCGTGTTACCTTCAGGGTGTTCCTAATCTCATTGCCATGAAGGTCCTGGCAAAATGTCTTGCTCCCTTTGCCCTTTCCTTGCTGCTGGTTAATGAAATTCCAAGAAAAGAGTAAAATTAAATTTGGGTTTACAGAATTCATCTCTAAAAAGCATTTTTACTTTTGTGGTGATGCCCTCCTTTTCTGGTTACTGGGGTTAAAATCCTGTTGATACCTTTGCTGATGTCTGTTTTTTACCACTTGTGAAGTGTCAGGGGTGGATATAATGGTTTTCTGGTGAAGGGGGATGTGTAATAGCAGGAGAGGCTGTGGGACTTGGATTCAGTTTCTCTTCTGGCAGGGGACTTGGTCCCATGGAGTCATGGAAGGAACAGCTGAACTAGGCTAAATCCTCGCTCCTGAGGTTCCTCGTGGCAAAGCACCTCTGAAGATCTCTAGACAAGGTACACTAAAGAGACCATGTGGTTTTGGGAGGGGAATTTAGACCTAGAAATCTGATCCCTTGCTTTCTCTGCACTGCTCTGTAAAACAAAGAGCCCTTCCCTGCTTCACTCGTGGATGCTGATGAAAGATGCCTTAAAGAGTTTGGTTGCCTACAGAGTCTGATAATAGAGGAAATACCCAGATTTGGAAATATGCTTTGAGGACTTAGTGTTGACCTGCTAGAAGTCTGTTTGATAGGTCCTGGAGCCCAGGTTGAGAGTTTTGCTCTTCCTTTTAGACAGTCTCTGCCCCAGCTCAGGTGTTAATAGAGATGCTCGTGCCAGTGGGCTTGGCCAGAGTCCAGACACACGAGACAGGACCTGGTGCAAGGGTTAGTTCAGGGACAGCATTTCCTTCCCTTTGTTTCAGAATTCTCTAAAATCCCGGTTTGAGGCATCAGTCTTGATCCAGGCTGAGCAAGCCTACATTTTCTTCTCTACATTTCCCTTTCCCTCCATTTGACTCTTTTACCAGCTTTGCTTATATTCCTGGTGTGCTTTCCAGGAGCTGCCATTAGTCATGTTCCCAGGAGTCCCTGTATCACTTCTGGCTGTGATACATGCCACTGCCAGAGGTTTTCAGTTTATTTAAAACTCTGCTGCAGCAGGTTTTCCCCCCTGCATCCCTTCCCGAACTAAAAGCACTAGGCTATTCATTATTTTCAATAAATAAGCAGTCATTTTGTTAATCCATCTTAAAAAGTATGATCACCCACAGGTGGAGTGCTTTTTTATTACTGTTATTTGATTCCTTCTCATAGATCATTCTTGCAGAGCAGCATCTCTAGGTCACATTTCCCAGCTGCTGCAGGGGATGCAGGAGCTCGCTCGGCTCCTCGGCTGCTCCCCAGAGCTTTGGGGTGCTCGTCCAGGGACAGGGCTCACTGTGATCTACTACAAGGTGGGCAAGATTCCCATGACAGAATCCTGCTTCTCACCTTATCCATCAGGTCATTTTGTCAGCAGCCAGATCCCTGAGCCAGGTTTCTTAAAAACACGTTGTAGCAGCAGGTGCACAAGACAGGGAGGAAACAATAACCTGGAGGTTCTGCTTAAATACTTGCCTAGACCAGCTTATGGCATGTACTGCTGTCCTGGTGTTGGACCCAAGTTAGGAGGGCTTGATTCTGTGCCATTGATCTTAATGTCATGAATACAAACTCAACTTTTACACTGCAGTAAATTAGTAGTATTTCTGCTTCTGCCTTTAGAACTACATCAGGTATCAGTGAGATAAAAATCGAGGCTCTAGCTGTGGGGTAATTCTAAATGGGAAAGCAGAGGATGAATTTTTAGAAATGCTTGTTCCTAGCAGAAGTTTGCACCTGGTGAATTATGCTCTTAATTTCCAAGAAGAGCAAAATAAAATCACTGCCATGAAAATCCTGTCTGTACCTTAAAAAAGCATATATATGGATGTGTATACACACACTATTGTTTAAAAAATAATAAACCTGTAAAAAGCAGCTATTCATGCTGCAGGTAACAGTCATCTGGCAGTGCCTGGATTTTGTTTGCCTCACATTGTAAAAAGGCCCCAGCTGTGATCTCTTCTGCTCCATGTGAGCTCCCAGAGGGGCCTCCCCAAGTCTGCTGGGGAGAGATTTGGCCATGGGCAGCAAGGGGACAGACACCAAAGTCCAGAGGAGGATGTGAATGTTTAAAAGCTACTGGTTGGGAACCTTTGAGAGATGAACAGGGAGATTGAAGATAGTGTTTGAATGGAACAAGAATAAGGCAGGGATGGGGAGAGGAGAGCACAAGGATGGGAAGGCAAATTGGATCCCAGGTGGCATCAAGGACCAGTGGAGGGGGCTGTGTTCTGGGGTAAGACAGAGCTCTGGAGATGATCTCCAGAACTGGGACCTGACTCACACTGGCAGTGCTGTTGTTTGCATCCTGAAGAGGTAAAAGGGGAAGGCATTTATGTGTTTGTTTTAAATTAGTTTGCCTTTTTTGAGTTCGGGAGCCCTGAGCCAGTTCTGTGGAGATGGAATTACTGAGTGCATGTGTGCTGAGCATATGTGAGAGGGGAATTGAATTGCTTGGGGAGGAGTTTGTGCTCTAAGTACAGCAAAGAGATGGGAGAAGACAGACGTTTTGGGACTGTTTCCACTAATTTTATGTGAAAGAGTAAAATGCATCGAATTATGCTGGGAGGGGGGATGTGGTACGTGAGGCACTGAGGTGATGCCTCTTCACATGGTAAAGAGCAGCCTATAAAAGCAAGGGCAGAAATGGTAGGATTTTGGCTGGGGGAAGGTAGTTACTGGTTCTTTATTTTGAAGAGGCAACTAAAGGAGGCAAGACAGTGGAGACAAAACTAAAATGAAACAACCTTGCCAACAAAACATTGCAGTCACTGCAACATTCCCGTTATTTTCTTTAACAACAAACCCAAAAGGTCAGATTGCAGGACAAGTTTCCCTTCCATTCTCTTCCCTAACCCTTGCACCATTCCTGCCTTTGGTCAGAGCACATCTGTAGAGGGGAAGCTTCTCCTTCCCTGGCCATGCACAGAGCTGGGTAAGCACTCTGCAGGTCCCTGGTCCAAGGCAGGGGGGGCAGGAGGTGTGTGACAGGCACATTGTACCTACACTGTTGTCACTGGCAGGCACTGCCTGTCCTCACCTGCAGTTGTTTTGTTTTCCCATTGAATCCATGACAGTGAGTGCTTGCCATCATCTGTTCAGGGACCCTCCAAGAGAGAGAGGCAGCCACAGGCATTAAATGTCACACACCAACCACAATAAACTGGGCAACAGCAGAGGTGGTGTGAACACGGGCAAGTGGCTGCTCCTAAAATCCCCTCCTGCCCAGGTGGTGCATTTGCTGCCTTACCAGTGCCCTTATGGGGATGTGTTTCCTCATGGGCTCTTGCCAGCAATCACAAATAGATACCATTGCCTTTATAGCTGAGGGGAGATGCTGCTGCCAAAAACCCCCAACCAACCCCACAAGGTGAAGGACACTGTTGGCTTGAGCAGGGAGGATCTGCTGGGGAGCATTGTGGTTTTCGCATTTATTTTGCCATTCTCCTGCACTTGTCACAGCTCTTCCTACAGCTCTGATCTTTTTGTCTGTGTTTAAAGATCTTTCTATTGTCTATTTAACAACAGGAGGTTTTAGGTTTAAATGGCACAATGGTGTATGTAATTTATATATACAAAAAAGATAAATTGCTGCTTCTCGAGACACAAAATGCAAGCATTGCTTTGTTGGCTGAATTAACTTTTGTGCTATGTCAGGCGTGGAAGGTATTGTTAGAGATATGATTTTAGTATATAGCAGTACTAAATATTTTATCTTGTTGGCAAGCAGTGTTGTTGCAGGAGGTTTAAACTTCAAAGTGAGCTTTGCTAAAATGCCTTTAAAATAAAAGAAAAAAAAGCTGGAGAGGGAGATGTAAGAGTGACTCGATTCGTGCTGGAATGATTTCACAGAAGGATTGTTATCCACTGAGACACAAGGCTTCTATTTGACCTCCTGCTGACTTCCCTAAACAGTGTTTGTAGGATGTTTAAACACTTAAAAAAAAAAAAAAAAAAACCGAAGGGGAGGGGGGAAGGAAAGCTGCTCTGCCGGAGTGTCTCCGTGCAGAAGAGCCACATCTCCTTTTTTCAAAGTGACACATATAGAAGGTATTTAGCACTTACAAAGAGCTTGTTGGCAAGCTCTCAGTTCTAGGGACGTAGAAGCGATCCAGGCTCTCTGTTTTAATTTGAGTTTTGGTGCCGGGTGTCCCTCTCTGCGCAGAGTTTGCACAGACTCAGCCCCTGGGTCTGAGTGCCATCGGCACGTTGGCTCTGCCCTGTGCCGGGCAGGGTGAGCTCGGGAGGTGCTGCTGCCCGGGGGCTTCATCCCCTGGGGCTTTGGTGCTCCCTGCTCGGCAGGAGCCCCAGCTGCAGGAGAGCATGGGCTGCGGCAGCCTGTGCGTGACTCGGGAGGTATTTTGGGATCTTTCTGACGGAAAAATGCAATATCATCGTTAAAGAGACTGCTGCGGGATGAGCGGTGGCTCGGATGTGAGCCAGCGCGGGGAGCTCCCCAGCACAGGGCGTTCAGCTGCTCCTGTCACGCTGAGGAGGGGGTGAACCAGGGGGACAAATTCATGGGCTCTGAGCCCTGTTCAAGGGGCAACCCCGTGCTGCCCTCCCCGGGTACCGCAGGTACACGGGCTGCCGGAGGGCTTCATTTCACACACGAGTTTCCAAATTTTGCTCACTAACAGTGAGCAAGCAAGTTCATTGTAAGGCAGTTATTCATCTCCCTGAAACTGCTGCCATTTGTTTCACCCCCTCCTTGTCTTTTCCTTGCACTCCCTACACTCCATATTCCTCCTGGGCTGCCTTGCTGAGGTGGTGCTTTTAATGAGCTGCTGGAAATGTGACGTGATCTGAGGCTGCATCTTGCACCATGGAGGCATCCAGGTCTTGATGCTTTCAGGTCATCCATGACTAAACTGCAGGACAGGGAAGGTCGGGGGTGGGATGAGTGTGGAGCACAGGCTATGTGCCCCTATCTTCCTCCTGCAGTGGTCAGAGCACCTTTCCTGTAGGAAGTAGCAGGAGACATCAGTGCAGGAGCAATGCAACTCAAAACTAAACCTGTAGATCAAGGTGAGCCCAAGGGTGGCTCATAAACTAATTACTGGGTTAAGCAGGTAATGCCAGTGGCCTGTGCACAGATTTATCATCAGTTCTGCAGTTCTGAAGCACTGGGAGAGAGGAAGTTTTTCCCTTCCTCCCCTTGAGGGTACAACGAGGGTTGTGGTGATCAGGAGCTCTCCTCCTCTGCTCTGTCATCTTTAATGCACTTTTCAGGACACACATACACAATTCCCTTCCTCCTGCTTGTTCTGGCGTGACTGAATTTGGGACACTGGTCCTCTGGGAACAGAGCTAGTTTTTAAGCTCTAATAGGCTCCCTGTTGTCACCATTTGGGACATCTCAGCAGCAGAAATGGGAAGTGACCTTAAGCAAGGAAGAAGGTAACTGCACAGTTTAACCCAGGGCAGCTGTGCCTCTGCTGTGTCACTCTGGTTGTGGAAGGAGATGTTGTCTAGAGCTCTAGACATCATCTGGAGCTGATGCAGACCCCAGTGGGATTAATGGAAGGACCCTCATGGTTCTGCACAGGGGCATTTGGGAACCTCTGAAAGGACTGCAGAGAGGTTCTGGTGGTGGTGCTGTGTTGTGAACTAGAGTCTCCACAGAGGCCACTTCCCACGGTGCAGATCACATCATGTACGATCACATGGTGTGACATGAGTTGTGTTTTCTGGATTTTACCCAGAGAAGAGCCCATTTTTCATTTGTTTTTGTACATGCTTGGGAGAAAGCAAACTCTTCACAGGGTGGTTTGAGCTGCAGGCAAAGGAGTTCAGCTCTGCCAGGCCTTTGCCCAGGGATTTTACGTGGCAAAGCTGAGCGGTTGCACCTGGCCGTGGTGGTCCAGAGCACTACTGGAAATAACATGACTCTGTAACTCAAACAGAAATGCTAAAAAGGTAAAAATTTTTGGCATAGGTTAAATATTCAACAAAGAGCTTGATCTCTGCTTGCTTTGGCAAACAAGTACATCCCCAAATGAATCAAACAAGTTGTAATACAGAACAAATTGGAGTAGTGGAGGATTTGTCTCAGATGCTTAAAATCATATTTTATCCCCTGCCTTTATATTACCATCTCTTCAAGCAAAAAACATGTTTTGAAATCCTGATGGGAAAAAAAGCTGAGCACGTGTTGTTTATTCCTTCAGTGCTGTGGTATGGTCTTGTATTTCTGTCCTGTGCTCTTTTCCAACCTTAGAGCAACCAAAAAGATAGCTGGCCAATGTACTGTACTCAATTGCTGTATATTTTACACCCAAAGATTTGCAAAAATTATTTTAAATTAAGCAGGGTACAAAGTTTTTCTAATTTCTAGCGCAGAGAATTCATTTTCAATTCCTCTATCAAAGCAAAATGACAAATACAAAATGCAAGTGAAACCAGATGGACTAACTATATTAGGAGCTCTGCATGCATATTTTGTGTCACTTATTAGCATTCATTAAGTCAAACACGGGGAGAAATAAGCTTTGCCTACATGTATTAAACCAATAAGGCTGGCAAGGATCCAAGCCTGCTCTCGTGGATTAATTGTTTTATAACTGCTTTAATTAAAATTGTTCAGTATATGATTAACCTAAAAGTTTTAATTTCCACAAAATTGTTGAACAAATGAGACATTAATATTTTACATTAACTGTGGAGAGTGTGCTGTGGTTCTCTGAGCAGCTCACACTAAACCTGAGGCGAGTGGCCTTGTGGAAGGAGTGGGGGGTTGGCCCCAGGTGCCCCCCTTGGGGTGAGAGGCTCATGATTGAGCAGCGTGTTCTGGAAGGTTCTGTGCCTCCCTCCGTTGTGATGACAGGGGAGCATAGAATGTTCTCTGCTTCCGTTGACAGCTCCCACTGGGGCTGGTGCCATGGCTTGTCCCACAGGGAGGGTGGCAGTGCAGCAGTGAGGCAGGAATGAGGGGCTTCTCCTGGGGGTGCCTCTCCTGCCTTGGCTGTTCTGGAGAAGCACATGGGCTTTACCAGCCTGGATCTGCCCACACTTGGAGAGCTGCCCCTGTATGGGGGATGGACAGCAAAGAGGTGATGGCTGCAGTGATGGACAGAGCCAAGAGGTGATGGACACAGTGATGGACAGAGCCAAGAAGTGGTGGCTGCAGAGCAGCTGCAGCAAGGAGGTACCAGAGGTGTGGGCACCATTGCTGTGCTGGTTCCCCTGTTGTCAGAATCACCTGCAGCCTCTCTCTTCTCTGATCAGGGGTGCTGTCTGGTTGCTGTGGACTGCTAATTATGAGCTTTTGCCCCTGTTTAATCACCCAGTGTGTCTTACAGACTGACTGGGGTTTTAAGAGGTGTTCCAGCAAAATGGGCATGAAATGCCACGAGAGAAGTGGAGGTTTTGGGCCAGCTACTGTGGGTACCTCCTAAAGCTGTGCCAAGCCCAGGTGACAAGCCCAGGTGACCTCCTTGTGGTGTGTGCTCTGCAGTGGCTCTTCTGCAAATACAGAAGCTGTTAAATATCCAAAGTGCCAAACTCCTGTTGGGGCACAGCACTTGGAGCTGTTGGGTTTAGGCAGAAGAAAAGCTGTGCTGGAGCCTGATGGGGGTCAGGTCACCTCCACCAACCATGAGATTTTTGGAAATGCAAGAAGTCACGGTTTTCCTTGTCTTATCTGGAAATCTGAACTTCCCATGTTTATGTTGTGTGATGCCTTTCTGAGGTGTTACCATAGCAGAGAAGGGGGGGCAAGTGGTGCAAGGGGCCATGTGTTGTGGTGTTGGGATGTGCTGGGGAGATCTGCAGCTCACTCTGCCCAGGCCTCACCTCCTCCTGCTGTTTCATCTGGCAGTATGAGGTGCCTTCAGGGTGTGGATGTGCTGCCATCCCAATGGTTTATCTGTTCTACTGGTACTGGAAGTGTTTTGACACGTGATATTGCAGGCAGACAGCAGAGCTGGGCTGCACCCTGGTGTCCTCCTTCTAAAAACCAGCTGCATCATGATCTGAGCTCATGGCTCCGTTAGAGCTCATCACAAAAGTATCACTGACTTAAGTGGGACTGAGAGTTCATCTCTAAATTTACTTCCTTAGGGGTCCCTTTTGAGGTGGCTGCTGTGCTTACAGCATGGGCAGCATGGTGGCAGGCCCCCCAGTCTGTGGGACTTCTTGGGGGGGAGCAGCCTCCTCACCTGATGAGGGAGAACTCCATGGGTTCTTGGTGGTAGCTCATGTCTTTTGCTGGTGCTCCTTTATGAACTGGCATTGAGGAAAATAGTCTTTATATTGATGGCCTCCGTGGTCCCACAGTATGCCAAAAAGTAGACTTAAGTGAAGTCCTGGCTATGCAGGGTTCAGAACTTCAGCTGATGTTGCTGGAAATATTGTGCACAGCCATGAAACCTCCTGCTGTTGGGTCCTCTTAGAAGTACTTTTGTTGAAATGTAGTTGCCTCCAGTTCAACAATATTATCTGGGCTCTGAATGTGCCATAAAGCATTTTGCTTTCTGATTCTCATCGAGGCTCTGTAGGCTTTCCAAAGTGAGCATGCAGAGTGTCTGCCATTGCTTTGGAACATGGGAATTTCTCCTGGTGGGAGGCGGCTGCAGAGGGCTGGCTCTGTTCCCCTTCTGCACCTACTCCTGGCATCGCTGTTAAAACTTCATATGGCTTAGAGTTACCAAGATCTGGGGGAAACTGAGCAGCTGGCCACAGTTTGCTAGGTCAGAGAGGGCAAGGAAATCCTCCTAGTGTTGGCAATGACTTTAGAAATGCTGCTTATGTCTAGATTAGGTGGAGCTTGGGCAGAATTGTTGCTGTTCATTTGTACTTCAGTTTTAGGATATTTGGATAAACTTGCAACGTTGAGGAAACAAAAAATGGAGGGGTTTTAAAGAAAGTCTGTGAGGGTTATCTAACTCAAACAGAGATAGATTTTGATTCCTGTAGGCTTCCTGGAAGAACATACGGAGGGTGTGTACACACACACACGCACACACAGAAACATATGTGCTATGTGCTACTCTATGTAAATACAGCAGTTTCCCTTTCTGTCACATCTGATGAAAGATTTTGTGTTGCTGAATCAAATAATACAAAATTATAAGGATAATGACTAGAGTTTTCCATGGCAGTGCCTGGAGGTGTCTGTTGTTCCCTGCTGCTGTACATACCAGGCATTGCTGGAAATCAGGCACAGCTCTCACTTGCTAAAGCCTGAGATTAGTGCCTTTGGGCCCTGGATCAATCTGGAAAAGTCGATCTGAGAAACTAGCTCTGAGGTAAATGTTCCAGTAATCGACCTTTCAGGGTGCACATGGGGGATTCGAGGACAGAGCTCAGCTCTGCTTTCCTGCCTTGTCTCTGGGGGAGATGAGGACACAACTCCTGATGAGGTGTCCCAACTCCTAAATCCTCGTGTAAGGCTGCTGTGGAGCTCTGCTCTCTGTTTTAGACTCTGGAAAACACCTAGCAGCAGCCTCAGGCTGGGTGTGCTGTACCAGCAGTGCCAACCTTGGGAACCAGGCAGGGCTTCTCTGCTTTTGAAAGGTGAAAATCACTGGCCTATAGCCCCACTTTGTCACAGAAAGAGCCAGAGCAAAATTGTGTAGGTATAAGAAGTGCTGATTTCTGGCAGGATGAGCTCTGAATCCACCAGTCCATCTGTAAGGGCTGAAGCCAGGTGTGAATCCTATGTGGGAGATCCTGGGCAAATCACTGGGAAGTGCAGCATTAGCTGTGAGGCAGGTTGGCCTTAATGCATTGTCAGGGGCTGTTCCCTTGAGGAACAGCACGTGTGTTGGGCTCCTGCAGTGTGTTAGCTGTGAGTGCAAACAAGTACTGCTCCACTGTCCAGAGTGGAGAAGGAGGAGAGTGCTAATTCCTTCTGCCAGAGCCAGTTTCTCCGGGGACATTAATTGGAATTTCTTCCTTGCTAATTTGGATGCTGGTTAGTGTTGAAGGGATTTACTCTGCTCTCAAGGCTAAAAGGCATTGAGGAATTTCTGGTTCAAAGTGTTGCCCAGCTTGCAGAGCTGCCCTGAGGTCACTCCCTTATCTGGGGAAGCTGGGGCAGCTTTGCAGCCCCTGGATGTGGTGGATTTGTGCCTTCCCTCGAATCGTGGGGGGTTGTGTTTTCATGCCCCTCTGATGTTAAACCTGGTGTCTGAAAAGGAGTGAGGCAGGGCTGCTGAAAGCTGCAGTTGGGATTTCTGGAGATGTGAAGTGGTTGGAGTGTCTGTCCCTGCCTTGGAGACCAGTGGAATGCTGCCACACTCCCTCCCTCCCTCCACCAGTGCCAACCTTCCCCTGCAGAATCTGTTCGACAGCTCCCAGCACACTCGAGGATTTGTGGAATCCTCAAGATGATGAAAAGCAAATAAGAGGAGTATCAGAGCATTGTCTTCTATATAGCAAGAGATGTTGAAGTGCCTCTGTGGAGATTCTCAACCTACCTTTCATGTACAAGGGCTGTGCCTGTGCTCTTTTCATGTTATGCCCTTTCCCTTGTGTTGCTGTACAGAGAGGTAACTGCAGTCTGTGGTGAGGAAGATGCAAACCCAGTGCATCTCAGCAAGTTGTTGTGGTTTGGTGTTATTTTTTTTTTAAAGCATATTTTCAGATTTAAGACCAACACTTCCATTAATTCACAACTTAACCTCTGCTGCTCTCCTCTGAAATAACAGTATGTCTGTGTGGAGAGAGCTGAAGTGGACTCTCCAGGCTGTACTTCACGGTATCCTGTGGGGGTTTGGCACAGCACAGGCTTCCTGGCTGTAGGTGGGTTTGGTTGTGCAGGGAGTTAAACCAGCTGCTCTGGAGAGCTTTATTTCGTAGGAAATGCCTGATGATGTTTGATGAAACCTGCCAGGGACGTGTCCCATGGCTTGGTTGTTTGTGTGAGGGTACTGGGAGGTGGATCAGGGGCAGAGCCCTGGGAGAGTTTGGTGTTAAATGCTGCAGATACTTCTGACCTTTGTGGTTGATCTCCCCCAGCAGCAGTGCCCAGCCACCAGGAGGAGGAGGTGGCCTGGTGAGCTGCACAGGTCGTGCCACACTCAGGTCCTTTTGGAAATACATTCCAGCAGATCCTCCTGCTGGTTCACCAAATCTTTCTGTAGGAATGGGGTGGGGGGGGGAGGAGCATTGTTGTTCTTTGTAGGATTCGTTTTTGGATCTATTGAATGACTGCACTGATGACCCACCTAAGAAAGGAAAGTTTCAGGAGACCTTCCAGCTCTCTTCCCTTTAACTGTACATACACAGTATATTCCCCTCCTGGATTTACTGGGAAGTCCAAGTGGAAAGATGATTATGCCAGTTTATTGAGAATTCTCCTTCCTCATGGCTGTGGTTTGTATTTTGTTTTTAATGTAGTACCCCCAGCTAATTCATTGGTAGCCATCACTTGAAGATTGTTGACATTATCCTCTGACAAAATATAATGTGTGGTTAATCCTATTTCCTGCAATCAATATGGTAATAGTAATTAAGTATCTGAATATGAAATACTTATGTTGTTTATTTTTGAAATCGCACAAACTTCCTGCAATTAGATACATAAAACTAAATTATTTAATATCAGGAATTGAATCCAAGTCATCTGCGCACTAAAAAACCTTGTTTCTATCAAGACAGCAGTACTTGGGTTTATAGTAGTTGTGTTTTATGTGAGTTTTCATGAATTTTCCCAGTGATTTTTCTGGTAATCTTTCACCATCAAAGATTTAGAATTATTATAGGCCAGCTCTTCCAGTTGTGGAGTTAGAATCCAGGCCAGTCCATACAAATGGACTGTACATCCATTCAGAGCCCTCTTTCCAGGGATGCCATATTTTCCACCCTGGTTGGTGTTTTGGTTCTTGAGTTCTTGCTTCTCTTTATTCAGCCCAAACTCTGTTATTCAGTTCATTTTGTTCCTGACAGGTTTTCATTTCCTTTATAAATATATAGCATTTTCTTTGGCCTCTTGGCTGTGAAAAGGATTTAATACATTGCTTTCTCCACACTTGCTTTTTTTTTGTTACTATCAAAGGCTATTCTTTCTTTTTCCCGTCCCTTGAATAATCACTGAAGACAGTAAGGGAGTCTTTCTCCAGAGCTGCATGCTTGCAATACATGGTAATAAATATTAAGCTCCTTATGAATTGTAGCAACTTGTGTTTTGATTTAAGTTTTAGCAATTGGAGATGGCTTTTGACTCGTAGGCAGAACGTCTGTGGTGAATTTCCAAAGCTCTGCCTACGGAATGTGCATCTGCTTGTACATACAGGCATTGACACCCCTCGCTTTGCAATGCAAATGTGCGATCTGCAAGTACAGCAGGGGCTCTTCTGTGTGCGGGAAGTGTGAGGCAGGATCTGAGCTCGGGCTCTGAACTCCAGTCCCGTTCTTGGTTTCTGTGACCAGAGGCAAAAGGTGCTCAGCAAGCTCTGTCCCTCAGCACAGTGCTGTGCCAGGGGGGTGACAGTGCCACTGCCGGGCTGCGGGGAGCTACAGAGAGGCTGCAACCACTTCTGACTCCGAGCAGAACCTTTCCTTGGGGAAACGGGGTACCTGGCCTGCCAGGTGAGGGATCCCGTGGGCCAGCATGGGAAAGGGAGATGCAGACATTCATTCTGAACCAGTTCAGTTCCAAAAGGCTGCTGGCTTGGGTTCAACCCCAAACATAAACCTTGTGATGACAAACTGAAACCCAAAAGGAGAAGTTTCCATCGCTGTTGCAAGCTGGAATGGAAACACTGACCAGCAAACAACCAAAGCACCTGGTGCAGCCTTGGCAGCCCCGGGGGGGTGTGCAGGGACCCCTGGACCCCCCGGCAGGGCAGTGGCTGCCTCAGCTTCCCAGGAAATCCAGCTGTCCCACCAAGGGACCTGCTGGAAAGAAAAGAAGCAGAGAGAGAAGCAGCAGGGAAACGTAACCCAGCCTTCACTGGCTTATTTTGAGGTAAACATAATAGAAGAGATTTCTTTTTGCATGTGCTGTGATTTATATTTTAAGGTGAACTGCATCTCTGTTGTACTAGAAGACAAATGTGCTCTGTATTCAGCTGCTGTTATCTATTACTTTTCTCTCTCTAGCTCATGCAGAAGAAACTTCAATGTGCCTGAGCTGGTAGCTGTCTTTCCTGAGGGATTTGTGGCATGGAACCATGGGTCCCAAAAGTCTCACAGTCATTATTGTATTTCCATTTTCCTGCAACATTCAGCATTTTTTTCATGTCACCTTCCTCAGAGTGTTCCTCTTATTATTTTCTCTGTTGGTTTAAACAGTCCACAGCATCTGTTCTTAATTTTATAAAAGTATGAAATTCCATTCCTGGATCTGTTTGAAGCACAGGAATCAAATACACACACACACACACATCCCCTATGGAACAAAGCATCTTTTTGCCATTAAAATATATTATGTCTAAATATATACTTGGGGAAAAAAAAATCAGTATCACATTTATATTGTGAACTGGAGAGAAGATAGAGGTACGTCACTCAGCCCCATCTCTGGAAAGCTTTGCCTGGATTTAATCAGGAGCTGCATCCCATCAGTTGGGAAGTGGTGTTGGGCAGTGGTCTGTGAGCAGCAGGTGAGGGCGAGGGATCAGGGTGGTCCGAAAGGGTTGTCCAGCCCTGGCACAGGAGTAGTAGAGTCACTGTCCCTGGAGGGACTTAACAGATGTGTGGATGGGGGAACATGGTTTAGTGGTGAGCTCAGCAGTGCTGGGGCAGTGGTTGGACTTTGTTCTCAGAGGGCTTTTCCAACCTAAATGATTCTGTGTGTCTGTGGTGCCACAGAGATGCACTAAGGGAGATGCAGTTGGGGTTATGGCATGTCTGTGTTAGGGTGGTGTGAGAGCTTCAGGAGCTCTCGGTGCCTGCTGGAGTGCCAGGATTCTGTGCAGGGCTTACAGAAATGGATCAGAATGGCTTCATAAAGAGCCACCACTCTGCCTCTGAGCACTTGAGGATGTGGATGAAGAGGAGAAAAGATGATGTCTAAGGAGCTAGACAATGTGGAAGAGAGCTTGACTAACCTGATGGGGAAGGTGCGTTGAAAATGAGTTTTGCAGTCTGTCTACCATGCCAGCAGAGACTGGATGTTTTGAAGGACCTGTGCCTGGACAGCAGGAGAGCAGATGTCTGAACATGGTCTGAGCACAACTGTGACTCAGGGCTGAATGACTTGGGTCATACATGGCCATACATGGTCACTGCTGAAGGGAGAACTGGGTGCTGCAGCCCGGACCTTCTCGGGGTCAGTTATGTCCCAGGAGGCCTGGCAAATGCCAAGCTACCCTTTCAAACCATCTTTATATACTTGACTGTTTCTCTCACTTGATTCATGCTGGAGAGAGGAACCACTGGAGTGGGTTTTTAGTTCCTTTGAGATGCCAGGTTGGTACTTTGCTCGTGCAGTGACTTTGGCTGGCTGCAGACGAGTCCCTCTCTGAATGTGGGAAGGATACATATGGAAGGAGAATGAGTTGCAGCCATATCACAGTGTGGCCTGCATGACTTGCATCTCCCTCCCTGCTTCTGTTCAGCCAGGACTTGTGACACTAAGATGATGGAAAGCATGTGCACTAGTCTGAGAAGAGGGTTTGCTGTCTGAGCTACCTTCACACTTGTGCTGTTTTAGAAGGAGCAATTCAGTCCACATTGGGCTTACTGGAAGGTTTGGCTGAGAAAATAGGTGTCTGATTAAAACATTGAGCTTTGCTTGTGGTCCTGCCATTATATTTCAGACCCAGCATCCAGCTGAGGTTGGAACTCTGGAGCAGGAGGAACGTAATTCTGGTACACAGATGAGTCTCAGTCCCTTCTCATTGGAGTTTAACTGAGATTCCCATGGAGCATCCCATCTCAGGACTGCCTGAGCATCAGCAGATGTTTTACCTTTTATATATATTGAGATTTTTCATCTTGTGATCTCAAGTAATTAAGCCTCGTTTAGTACTGCTTTGAGTTATATGAAAGCTGGATACCCTTGCTGCTCTTGCTCCCCCATGATGTTAAACTGCTGGAGCAGTAGGTAACTGACTGAAACCAGATTAAAGCTCTATTATTCACATAGATGTTAATCATGAGCAGGGAATCTTTGCACACTGCAAAACTCCACATATCTCACTGGGCTTTGAAGGAAGAGCAAGGCTAAAAATAAAGGGTATGAGTTATTACCACGTCCACCTTCAGGGAGTGGGTTAGCTGTATTTTTGAAGAACTGGAATGAGCACTGGAGATGTTCACAGAGAACTTATCTTGGTTTTCAGCACTGTCTCTGGGCATGGAGTTTGGATGGGAGCATCTCTTAAGTAAATGTAGATCTTGGGTCAGAAACAGATCTTGCTAAATAGGCTAGAAAAAGTGATAGATTCAAAAAATGAAATAATTGGATATTTATAGCCCAGTCTGCAGTGTGTTGGTGCTCTGGGTTTGCCTATCTAGCACCCTCATGTATCTGATTATTGTGAAGCACACAAGTAGTATAACTGGTTTCTTTAGGATTATTGCTTGGGCAGAAGGCATTCTTGGAGCTTGCATCATCTTCAGGGATGGAGCCCTTCCAAACAGATTTGCTATAATAGGATGCACTGGAGAGAACATAAACACAAGAAAATAATGGCAGGAAATACTCTCACTTAGAAAAAATATTCAGACACGTCGTTTATGTCATAGTTTTCCTGTATGAAATCTGCCTGGCAATAAAACCTTTAAATGTGCCCCAAACCTGAGGCTAAAAGCCACTTCACTCTGCATAGTTCTCTACTTCCTGTAAATGTATTGAGTTGCAGTTGTTGCAGTGGGTACTTCACAGAAATACTAATGCAAGTACTGGAGAGAAAAGGCCAACCACCAGAAAAAGTTGGAACCCACACCTATTTCTTATCAGTGGCTTCTGTTAATATGGATTTCCTCCCTCATTTAGTGCTTATGAGCTAATATAGGATGTCTGTGTTGAAATGCTGGAAATTGGATTGGATTTCTTGTTTGACTTGTCCTGCAGTGGGTAGAAATGCTGGAATGATTCTCTCCTCCCACATGGCAAATCTGAAGCCCCAGTTTGCCTGTTGCTGGGCTGTAGGAAGGTACTTTTGGCTGTCCTTCACAGCTGCACACATATTTGCTTCTTGGAGGCAAACTGTGTTTAAATTTGTGTTTCTTGCAGCTCCTCCTGTGCCATCAGTAACTTGCAAGGCTGGTTCTGCTGCTGTTTGGATTTGGGCCCTTGCAGAAGTGCCATGGGAGCAATCTGATGTGTGCCATGGCTCCGTTCTCCCTTCAGTCACTGTCACTACTCCTGCTTTGCTAAGTTCATGCCATTAAGTAAAACACTGTCTTGGGAGGTTGCTGAGTGTTGTGATGTGTGTGTTGTTGATAGGCTCAGAATTTCCTATTTTGTCTCCTAAGGAAATCCTTTCCTGGCTCTCTGAGCAGCTTATGTGAGCCTTCATTCTTGCAAGATCTTCCTGTCCCAGTGTCTTCAACACGTAACGTTCTCAGTACTGTACAAGAGGATCTGAAACATGGAGGGACCAGTGGCCTGCTCAAAACCTTGCAATGTGGCAAGTTTTTGATCCAAGGCTTCCCAAGTTCTGGCTGTGAAGCTGCTCATTGGGGTGGTGACCATCCCTCCTGCCCACTCCTGTTGTGTCCAGTGAGTTGGTGCAAATTTTTCAAGTGTGTTAAAATTAGGTAAAGAACAACAGTCCAAGGTTCGGCCATGCAGTTTTGAGAACCCACTTTGGTCTGAACCTGCTAACTCCACTCAGGACAGATCCTCTAAACCTCCAGGAGACTGGCTGCAGGCTCTTCTTAAATTGCCTCATTATGTCTGTCTTCAAGACTCTTTCTCACAGGACAGATCACTGTTTCATATGAGGATGCTGGGGTATGGTATATGTTGGGATGTATGGAGTATTCTGCTCTCCAGAACAATTCCCTGGTTTTGCCTAGTTTTGCATTCCCTGTGCAACATGTGGAGAGGCTGCACTGGCAGAGCTTTGGTAAAAGCCAGTCCTGCAAAAGTCCTGGTTATCTTGGATGTCCTTTGTTGTTGTGTTGTAGGGTTTGAGTTTGTTTAATTAATTGCTGGAAGGAGGAAATCTTCTCTTTCTCTGAACAGCAGGGACAGATCTCACAATCTCTGTGGTCAAGAATGAAGCAGACTGCCAACAATACCCCAGCCTCTTTGAAATGTGATTATATGGTTCAAGCCTAGCTCTGTGAAGTGTAATAAAAGCCAGCAGGAGACTATAGCAAGGCTGAAATATCATGCTGCTGCCTGCTTTTACCAGTTCATACTGCTTTTTGAAGAGTCGTTGGCTTGGCAAGGGGTTGGCCAGCAGCCTGATACAGCAGAGCCAAAGCAGGGCGAGGTCTGGGGTGCTGGAAACTATTACACCTTTCAAACATCTGTCCTTGGAGTACAGGAGATATCTAACCTGGATTAATCATGGTGAGAATAGAGAATTGGTGAAAATCACGTGCATTTACAGTTTACCTTCAGTCTCCAGGTGTGTGGATATGTTGTCTTGTCCTGTGAGTGAGCAGCACAGAGGGCTGCAGGGCCAAACTGAACACTGGGAGAGGTGATATCTACATGCATTGGATAGTGAGAGGATTTGCTTGTGGTTCCAAAGATCCTTAATCCAAACTAAGGCAACAGAGGGGTCAGTGTGCTGGCACTAACAGTCATAGTTCTGTGGGCTGGGAGCACAAGAGCTGAGAGGACCAATCTCCTCTGGATCCAGGTGGGCCCAGGAGGTGCTGGATTAGTTGCAGCCAAGTCACTGCTACAGAGAGCCAGGGAAGGTATTTAGCAAGTCCCTGTTCATTGTTCTGATGTCTTTCTTATGACCTCTTTCCTTCAGGGTTATTGTCATGGGTCACTGCCAGCTCTGGTGCATTGTGTTGTCCAAGTTTTCTCTCCTCCCACACTGCTCTGTTGGCCCTTCCTTTCCTCATCCCACCATCCCAACCTGCCTGTTCAAACCATCATCATGTGCAGCTCCCAATATGTTTCACGGATCTGTTGCAACTCCAATTTACACAGATGAGGTTTGGCATAACAGAAGCATACATCATCCCTTTCCTTAGGGCAGCTGGGGAGAACAGAGGGTATTTCCCCAGCTCCTTCCCTGCAGTCACTGGAGTTACAGCATTGGAGGGTCTCCCCTGTGAGCAGCTGAGGGTGAGACTGTGATGGATTGACTCTGCCTTCTGTTAACACCAGCACTGCCTTTCATGCCCTGTTGCTATTTGTGTTTTTTGATGAATGATTAATTAGAAAAATAATCATTTGTAAATTGTGAGTGAACCAGACGTTTGGCCTTTCCTGTAGGGAAATGGAGTCTCCGAGCTCTGCTGCAGCGTGCAGCCTGCTCACAAATGCAGGAGTATTCCCAGGCTAGTGATGAATTTACATGACGTTCCCTTTCAGCATTTTAATGACTGTTACAGCTGAGTAACTAATGAAAGATACTAACAAACAGAAGAAGTAAATATTTAATTTTTCTATAGCATTTTTCCAGCTTGTGGCAGACGGTATTTTAAATGTATGTACAGGAGAATTTCTGCCCCAATCTTCCATCTCTGCCTGGAGTACAAAGCTGGCTGTGTGTTGGACATGATGAATGCCCCTGTGGAGGCATTTTACAGTGAAGTGGGCTGTTCCTCTGCCCTGTCGTGACAGGCTGCAGTCAGCACTCGATGGCTGTGAGTTAGCACAGCCCAAAAGGCATCATTTCCCTGCACCAGGGATTGTTGCAGCTTGTGGTCCCCTGAAGATGAGATGGCCACAACAAGGTCATTCGGTAAACTACAGTGATTAGTGACTCCATCAAGAAAAGCTGCTGAACGCAGCAGGGAGCAGTCATTTGAAATGGCTCAACTCTGATAATTTACCTTCTTCCACCCTTCAGCATTTCACCTCCTTCCTTAGCTTGAAAAAGCCTGCTGGGGAAGATTTTTTGCAGGGTCTTGTTATCTCCCAGCAGATTCTCTTGCTTGTTTTTCTGTTGTTTTCCTTCATGGTTCACCGGGATGTGATGATCTGACTTACTGGAGGTAAATCAGTAATTTTGGGGGGTTTGGGGTCAAGCTGAGGGATTCTCTCCAGCCTGAAAGGTGAGCCACTGCCCTGCCCACGTTATATTCAGATATGCAGGGAGAATTGGGGGCAGAAGTTGCCTAGAGGAAAGGTTTGCAAGGAGAATTTGTCAGCAGCTTTAGAGGTGTTTATTAATAAGCAAGCATGGAGCTGGCTGTATGATTTTGGCATGTGGTGAACTAAAGCCATCACAGAAGATGACATGGAGGGTGGCAAGTTGGACAGTCCCAGTGTGTCTCAGGTGCAGTGCCAGGCACAGCGTGTTCATCCCCACCTCACTGCCAGGCTCATGCCTGCTCTGCCATCCGGGGTCGTGGAGCAGACCCAGCAAGAAGTCCCAGCCCAGGGAATTCGACTCTGTGTGGTTATGAAGAGCAGGGGAAATTTTTGTGGGTACAATCTATGAACGAATGAGCCAGCTGAGATCTCTGTCTCTCAGGCATTACATGCTTTGGCGGGGAAAGAATAAATCTTTACTCAAAACCTGCAGGAACTTCATCAAGCATTTATTTAGGGAAATCTGGCCAATGTGGTACACTCACTATGTCGTTGTGGTTGTCCCTGTAGGGCTCTGCATGAAGTCAGTCGTGCTGGGTTGTCTCTGGCTTGGTCCTTGTTTTTGACGGAGCCTGTCCAGGCTCCACATGACTGGGATCCAGCTGCCTCGGCTCTTCCCCACTCTCATTTAGTCTCCCCAGCCTGCCATCTTTTACAGCCAAGAAAAACTTCTGCTAAGTGAACAAAAGCATTCATCTGGATGGAGATATATGTATATAGCAAGAGTGTGTGTGTATTTTTTTTTTTAAAGAGCTCATCAGAGTAGATCATAAAGCCAGAGTGAAATAGAGTGAAATTTCTGATTTGAGACTGTTTCTTAAACACTGGTTTGTTGCAGGCCTCCTTTCCACCTGCATCAACACTGAAGTGCCTTTCCTGCCTCTGTCTGTGTGCTTCGAAATATGTGAGAAAATGCAAGAACGGGGCCTTCCTTCCAGGGGCAGGAGACAGGATGGGGACTGTCAGGGTCTAACCCCCCACTTCTGAGGGAGGTGAGGGGAAGTGGAGGCTTGCATGCTCCAAATGTAGTGCTTCACGCCTGCCTTTTCCAATCTGTATGGACACCCCTGTTCACCACTGGCTCTGTGTTCTCCCATCTTCAGCTTCCTTTGTCTCCCCTCTGCTGGTCTGTGTCTTTGCTGAGCTGGGAGGTGATGATTTCTCTTTGCTATGGAGGGTGTGTGGGTTCCTGCCAAATTGACATTAAGTGCCCTGATCCCGATTGGAAGCAGGGAAGGACTTTGTAGAGCTGCTCGGTCAGAATCTGCTGTCCTTGGTTACGGTGTGGGATGGGGTGTGGGATGGGCTCAGGTCCCTGTGACTTGCCAGCTCCTTTTGTTCAGTGCAAGTCCAGAGGCAGAAAGGCCCCAGTTATCAGCACTGAAGGGTACAGGGGCTGCAGTGGGGGCAGCCTCGCAGAAAAACATGAGCTGTGTTTTCTCTGCTGCCTTCAGTTTTTCCTGCAGGGCTGGATGTTGCTGGGTGCTCAGCTGGGGTTTATGGCAGCACTGTCCTCTGTGATATAGGACCAGCTCCTGTCCAGGCTGAGCTCTGTGCTCAACCAAGGCAGGTCACATGTTGAGTTTAACTGGCCTCTGCCTTGCTGATTTTTCTCCCAATGCAGGCTCCTGGCAAAGTTATTTGCCTTCCTAAACAACCTTAGGAATGTTGTTTCTTCCTTTCTAAAATGCTGAAGGGGATTAAATCTCAGAATGGAGTATTCAACTGTCGAGTGATTTACAGCAAAGATGCACCTGAGTTATGGGAGCTGTTAAAATGCCTGTTAAAGTAGTAAATGTTTTTGAAAACTCATATTATTTGGCTGATAGAATGTAAGGGTCTGATGGAGCTATTACTTTGCTCTGTATAAATACACATTTGGGCAGGTGTTATTTATGTGTGCTCTCACTGTTGTGGGTGGCAGTGACCCAAAGCCATTGCCATCAAAGGCTTGTACATCAGCCTGCTCAAGCCACAGAGTGCCTTCATTCCTGGTAGACTGTTGGATTAGAAGTCCTCACCCTGTGGAAGTTTAGCCTCCTCTTGGCAGTGCTGGGGTGATTTGAGGAGTAGCATTGAGGCATGGCTGTGTCTGGGGGTGATGGCTTTCTCCTGAGGGTGTCAGTGCCTTGACTCACTGGATTTGTGGAAGTTCTTGGCAGAAAAGGAGCAGGTCTGTTGTCCCAGAAAACATGGATACATCTTTCCTCAGCACTGGTATTTCTCACATCCTAATGTTTCTCATGATGGACGTGAGCAAGCAAGCCTAAATAAATACTCTTAGTGTTTATACTTACCTTAAAAGAAACAGGGTAAATTTGTGGTCTGTGACCTTTGATAGTTGATATTTATTTTTAAAACTCAGTTTTGCACCTGCTTTTAAGCATTTGCCCAGAAGAAACAGTGGGGAGTCAGTAAGTTTGCCACAGATTTATGGATGTCAAACCTCCTCTCTTCCTTTGCATCCCAGCAGAGTCACTGTGACCTCCTGGTTACCTGCCACTATAACCACTGGAGACAGTCCAAGTCTGTTCCTGACAAATAATTATGGGAGACTTTGGCCAAGTGTGTATGATGGCTCTGGTGTACAGCATTCCTGGGTCATCTGGAGCCGTCTGGTCAGGATGTCCTCGAATACTACATCCGAATTCAGATGCTGCCGGATTTGGTGAACAGCAGATGTACACTCTGGTATCTCTTCCACACCAGCTTCTCATCTAATGTATGAAAAATTAATTCTTCTTGCTTTCTGGCCTGTTGTGTGTCTACAAAGGGTTGCAGTGTTGCGCTGTGTAAATCTGTGGTGGTGCACAGCAAATATTATGCTTTAACGGTCGCAGGTCTGACATTTCTGTTGAGTTATGTACCATAATGTTTGAACACCATGGGTTGAATTTGATCTTAACTACGTGGGTGCACTTTAGTGCACGCCTGAAGAAAATTGGCCACTAAACTTGTGGGCTCGTGTGCACAGTCAGTGATTGAACAATCTGGTGATGCCCCAAAAGGTATGAAATTAATTTTCAGGTACAATAAACAATATTTCAGCCCTGACTGGCTCGGCGGAAGCTTCATCTTCCAGCACTATGTATTGAAATGGGTTGCAGGATTGCATTTAAGAAGGGATTTGTTCTGCTTCTCTCTTTAGTGCCGAGGAAGCTCATGAAGTTGTGCCAGGCAGTGGTGATGCAGCCGAGGGCTGCTTTGCCTGAGTGGTGCCTCCCTGCAGCTCGAGGTTTGGAATCATTGCCTGACTTACAAATCCTCATCATGTAGATCAAACAGAGCAATTTTCTTCGTGTTTACCTTCATACAAGCTGGGCATGGTCCAGTCTAAATGCATTTATCACTGATTGTTTTAGATAGAGGATTTCTGCACTGTTTCTACCTCTGCAAGTGAGGGGCTGTGCAGGACCCCTTTTCCTGGAGAGGGATGCTGGCTGGTCACAAGCACAAGGAGACTCAGGAGGGGCATGCAACTGCCTATTCAGAGTTTTAATTTCAGTACAAGTTTTGCCAGTGACTAAGAATTCTCTGTGCAAGGAAATACCTGGAGAGGCTGCAGTGGAAAGTGTCTGTTGTGGAATGTGTGGTCTGTGGTGACCAGCAAGGGGAGTCCAGCAGCAAAAGCAGTAAAGACTTGTTGGCAGGAGGTGCAGGACCCTTGGGACAGGGTCACTGAGAATGTACCAGCAGCATCTAATTTTGTGTTTGCTCCTCTATTATTGACATATTTGCACACTTGTCCCCATATTATGTCAAGTGTGTCTTGCCTGGGAAGAGTGTTTGTGAAATCTGGAAGTGTGGTAGGAGCAAACCTGCTTGATCCACATCATGAAGCAGACTTTGGTATTAACTGTTCCTACTGTTAGCTCTGTAGGTCTCATTCAAGCCAGACCCTAAATAAGAAAGTAGTTGTCAGAGCCATCCTCACCTTTCTGGCTTCGATTCAGAGGCTGGGAAATGATAAGTAATGTATTACACAAATTTAGCTCTTGTTTTTACTCTCCTGTTTATAATTGTCAAAGCTTTGAGCCTTCTGAAATAATAAGGTTAAGCCCTCTCTGACCTTAAGTGAATAGGAAAAAATATAGCTGTGAGGGTCTCAGGCCATTACACCTCAGTGGTGAAGAATCTGAGCCGTTTGAAAACCCTGCTAAATTATCGTGCTCAATGCCAGACATCCACGGTGACTTACGGTGCTGCAAAAACATAAACATCCATAACTGGGCCTCTGCTGCAGTCCAGAAGTGGGTTTGCCACGTGCCTGTGCTTAGGTTGGTCAATAGGAGTGATGGCAGAGGAGCTCCCATGGGCATCATCCTGCCGGGGATGTGGGTGCTGGCTCCACCAGGGTGCCACTGTGACCCCCGTTGCTGTGCAGGTCCCAGGCTGAGCTGTGCTCTCACCTCTGGTTTCAGAGCATGTGTTTAATCTGGGAGCCTGCCCAGGCTGCAGGATGCCTTGCAGTGTGGCACGGACCTGTCATCTCTCCAGGCAGCCTCTCCAGCTCTGCCTCTGGGCTCCTTGTCTCCAGGGAGGATGGGAATGGGGGGCTCTCTGTAGCTGTGCCCGTCATGCTTGTTGTTTGCTGCTCCTTTGCTCAACAGTCTAAGAAGGGAAAAGTTTATTTTCATGTGGGGGTTGCCTTTTAGATGCCACCTGTCTTACCCAACTGAGCAGGAGACAGATGAAGCATAACTGTCTGATGTGAAGTTTGATTAAGGGCTTGGTAGCCAAAATGTTCTTTTCCTGGAAGAAGAGCAAGCCTGTTGCTGATTTAGCACCTGATCCAAAGAAACATGAAAATGGCACTGAGAAGTCATCTTTTCAGCTCTGTCTAGATCTGGTCTTAAAAAATATAGTGGGTTGGGGCTTGGATAGCCATCTATCTGCTCCAGGTAGGGGCTCAGAAGAAGAAATGTCCTTTTACCCTTGAGTCGAGAGTCTTGGAGAAGAGCAAGCTGTCCCCACTGCCAGGCTGTGTATCAGCCTTGCACCTCAGCCTAGCAACCACTGATGCCAAAGCTGATTTGCCGTGGGTCAGACCTGGTTCAGGGTATTTCCAATGGGATACCTTCTCTGTTCACTGTTCTGTTACCTGAATTAACTGCAATTACAGAAATTCCTGCTTGCAGATGTGTTTTTTAGAACATTTGGAGAAGGGAGGTTCAGAGCTGGACTGAAACAGACTTGTTGAAGCTCTGTCCTAACTGCTCCCCCCTGCTGAGGAAAAGCTTCTTCAGCAAGCGCATGGAATAAATTGGCATCGTTACTCAGAAGCCAGATGGAGCAGAAATCCAGATTAAATAGAACAAAGTCAAATTCAAAGAAATTTAGAGCGAAAGCAGGGTGGGAATTAAAGGCAGCTCCACGCTGCCCTCGAACTGAACAGTCATTGTTCCCCACGTTCCCCCGAGCGCCGATCGTCCCGGTGGGACCTTTGGCACTGGGTTCGTTACAGTGGTGTAAATGAACTCCTCCTACCGAAATGAAGATTCAACTCCCAAAGCCAATCAGCAACATAGGGATCTAATTTCCCCTCTGCTGTCTAAATAAAATGCTGCTGCAGATGGAAGGCTCCCTAGAAGCTGCTTCTGGACCGCTTCCACCCTTTTATGAAAGCTCCCCTCAGACGTGGTACAGTGTGCAGTAACATAACCCACTGAGTGCCATGATCCCTGGAAAAGATGCAAGGGGGAGAGAAGCTGGGAACAAGCCTTGAGATTCAGGGTTGGGAATAACCAACCAAGTATTAATATTTCACAGCACAATCTGCTTTGCAGAATACAAGGGGGCTTGGGGAAGGAGCAGATGGAGGGAGCTGAGTATGTGTTTCCGAGGAGGTGGCATTGTGTCTGTTGCTTTGTTAGTTGGAGCTCTAAATACTGAAACAAAAGCACAGAAAAGAAAGAGGCTGAAATTTAAATTTGATGATTTGCACTTGCTTCTCAGTTTGGGATTAAGCTGGAGCTGTTGCTGTTCAGTCCATGCAGGTGCTTTGTGTGCGTGTTCTGTGTGCACCTCTGTGCATGTGTGTGTGTGTCTCTGCTCCTGTGGACTGCCAGGGTTAGCACAGACCCAGGGCTGTCCTCAGAGCTCATCCCAGGACAGCTCTGGCACTGAACCTGGCCTGGCATTAGCACACACCGAGGTAAATACAGCTCTACACATGATCTGGCAGCCAGAGTCTGGTTCTAAACTCTGCACAAGTTCAGGTTGTGCCCTAGGATTTGTGCAGGCAGCTGGCCATGTCTGCTGGGGAATAGTTCCCTCCCTTTAAGTGCAGACTTGCATCCTCCAGTCTGCAGGACCAAAGGACAGCCCTGCTCCTCCAGTTTCATCATAGCTTGCAGATTTTCACCCTTTTTGACCTGAGCAAAGGTTCAGTTGGACCTTCAGGTCACATTCCCTGTGTCCAGTGAAGACAATAAGCTGTGCCTTAAGTTGGCTCTTCTAATTGTTGATGCTCTGGTTTGGTCCATGGGTACCAATGGCTTTCTAGGAGGAAAGACTGTGTTCTCTTGGGATGAGCACAGCATGGGAGTTGTCCCTTAACATGAAGAGGCTGGGAGATGGATGCATAGAAGGGCCTGGTTCAAAGTTTACCCCAAAGCAGTAGAATAATTCCTAGAAGATATTGTGGATACTGGGTAGGGTCTGAGTCAGGGTGAGCATCATAGTTGTAGCTGCACATTTCAGTCTCTGTGAGTTCTCCCTTCTTTAGCAACCAAGTTGTTTGAACTGGAGTCACCTGGTTTTTAGAATTGGTCTTAAAAAGTGCTAATTGACCTCCTGCAGTTACAGAGAAACTCCAAATCAGCTGTGGACAATTGTGCAAGGTGAGGACTTCAGGTTTTGAAAAGTCTTTCAGGAGCACACAGGGGAGGAGATGAATGTTCTGTGGCCACGGTGCTGCCCTCGGAGCCTGACCTGGTCACTGTGTGTGACAGTTCCCAACCGGATCCTCCATGGAGGTTTTTCTGCTGTCCTGCTGCCAGGCACTGAGGGCTGTGTTCTTCACCGGTGAAATTATACAGAAGCATACCCACTCTGAAGCTCAGCCCTAGGACTGTTCACTGTAAACATCTCATTGTCCCACAATTTACATTAATGAGAATGATTTACATTTATATAGCTCCTTTCATCCCCAGGGATCTCAGAGTGCCTTACACACTGAAGCACCCAGGGCTTCACCTCAGCAGTGGGAGCTGGTTGTGGGGTGAGCCAGCCAGGAAGGACCAATGCACAGGAACTTTGCTTTGTCTTGAGCAAGAGGTGCTTTTGGGAAGCTGGTCAAATGTTTCAACCTGTGCAGACCTGGCTGAACCATGTACTGAGATCTTGTCTGAAAGACCAGACATGTGGAGAGCTTGGTGGTCTTGTGCTTTGTCTGCTCCTGAGGCAGGAGGGACTGAGATGACCTTCTGGTGGTTTCCAAGTGTCTCACAGAAGGTTGGGTGACCAAGAAAGGGTTTTTCTTATCAGACAAGTGCTACCACTGGCCAGAAGAAAAGTTTCTATTAGTGGTCCCTGGGTCTAAGGTGCAGCACTTGCCAGCACATCTCCAGACCCTTACCAGAGGGAGGTGAGGATCCACAGGGATGAGATGAGGATGAGGATGGTACTTGTCCTTTTGGGCAGTACCACCTGAGGGAGAGCTGGGGTCTGTGGAGTTCATCTCCCATGATCTCCCCCTCTGTGAGCATCTCTTTTGGGGTCCCTGTTCAGCCCCTCACACTGTTTCTTACTGTGCTGAGCCCCACTGTGAACATGGGCTTCCTCCTCCAGGCTGTTGCCAGAGAGTTTTAAATGTTCACTTGCTTTATTTTTAGGTGTATATTTTAAATGCTACCAATATTTCCAGGGAGCATTTGTAAATGAGGACTCTATGAAAGTTATTTTAGTGCATTAATTCATGAGGCAGCTTCAAAAATTCATGAAGTAAATAGAACTTTCTGCCAGGAGGGATTGGGGTGCCTTTGCTGCCCCTCCAGGGCAGAGCAGATGTTTCAATGTAAGGCAGGAACTCTTAAATAGAGTCTCCTGATCTCAATGTGCTGATTAAGATCCTAAGACAGGCCGCAGAGGTGCCTTATATGTCTTTAAGATGTCCTCGTTTCACCAGTCTTAGCTGTGACCTTACTGCAGCAGGGATTAAGGGAGCTGCAGAAGTCCACCTGGGTGGCAGGAGCGGCCGCTGTCCCCTGGGCTGGGCTGGCCCGGAGCTCCGGGGGCTCTCCTGGCTCTCCCAGGGATGGGACTGACGTGGCTGCTCCCCCTTCCCAGGCAGGATCCCTCACAGTGCTGTGATGTTAAATGTGGAGTGACTCTGCTGGAATCAGCACAGCCTCATGCTGGGGTGACCGAGGGGTGAAGTCAGCTCTGCTGGGGGATTATTTCTATCAGGCTAAAAGCAGAAGTGATTTAAGTGGAGCAGCTTGTGCTGGGGAGGCCAACCTGCACTGGGGCCTGCTCTGGCATACCCAGAGACAGGCCAGTGCAGCTGGGCTTGGTTTAAGGAGTCACTCTGCAGTCGTCAAAGTGATGTCAGTATAAAATGAATGCAGAAAAGAGATTTGGGTCTTGCAACTCCAAGATGGGTTTAACTAAACCAGAACGAGCTGGTTTTACTCTGCAATGAGCAGTATCCACATATGGAATTATTTATAAACAGCTCTTCAGAGTAAATTCATATGTAGACAATCTTCCTTCCTTCTTATCCTGTAATAGGATCTTCCTCTAAATGTTAAGCTGCATGTTTGGATGTCTGAAGTAGAGAATAGCAGAGTGTTTCAGAATAGGTGAAGGAACAGACCTAACCTCTTCTTGGTCTGTGAGGAAGGAGTGATGTGCATTTGTGCTGGCTCCTGCCCCAGCTTTCTGCTTCACTTCTGATGCCAGACTTGCAGCGTGTGTGCTGCTGCTCCTGGATGTGGGATGTGTTTCAGGCTGGACAAACGTTCATTGTGGTTTGCACAAAGGTTGCTTTTCTATGCACAACACAAGTCTTGAAAAGAGAAGGGGGGAAAAAATGCTCTCCAGACTCTCTTGGGGTTATTTTTTTCCAGATAGCTCCTGACCTTGAATGATATTCAGTGGTTTTCCATTAATACCAGTGGGGCTCAGGCTGTGTAGGATTTAGGGGTACTCCCTCCTCCTCCTCACACTAAATGTTTTTGTTATTATCCATTAATGAATAATCAGAAATTTCTAACAGGATGGATGGCTTTTGTTCTTTCAGACAGTGGGATCTGTGCAGCTTTGCAGTCTGTAGACAGCTATAAACGGTAATGAAAAGCACGTTAAACCCCTGTCTCCGTAGCATGGCTCTAATTGCTGCTGATTTGCTGCTTGATTTGGTGGAAGATGTTAGGCCAGAGCTCTCAGATGTGTCCACTAATGAGGACCCAGGCTCCACTCAAGTGCAGACCTGGCACACGCTGGGTTGTTTGTGTTGTTGCACTGTCAATAAACTTCCCATTAGGGATGGTCCCTTCCCTCCACACTTAGAGCCTCTTGTAGTCCAAGGTGGCCAAAGTGGTACAGTTTTCCCCCTTGCAGAAATGAGAAGGAGGCAACTTCCATAAGACCTTACAGTAAGGCTGTAAGAGACCTGAAAAATTACTTTCTAACCTGCTAAGTCTGTCCTAGACTATCCTTTGTGCCTCTGTAAAGCCTTGCTGAGCATCCTTTTGCACTGCACGTGTGACCCAAGAGATGCACAGCCCTGATGTCTCACACCTGTGACTCAAGGAGGGTTATGCTCTTAGGACCATGGGCAGGGCTGCCCAAGTGACACTTGTGGTGGCCCGAAGTGCAATACAAGGCCCTTGGTTGCCCAGCTCAGAAACTGTGCTCCCTAAAATGATTTTGTGCAACAGAGAGGAGTCAGAAGCACCTGCATTGCTTGGGAGGGTCAGCTGGGGACTCACTTACAGAATGGATGTGTTTTTTTGACAGGGAGTGTTTGAAAATGTGGGGATTTGCTTTCCCATGGTGTGTTTTCTGGGTTTGTTAAACCCTCTGTAGAGGAGCAGAAGAGCCATGGAATTATTTGGTCCATTGAGCTGATGTGCTGTGAAGACTCACTTGTACTTTTGACACGCTGCAAGTTCACCAGAGGTGCACAGCCCAGTGCAGTATTCAAGAGGGAACATTGAGCATCTTCAGTTCCACGTCACTGTGGGGAAGCAGAAGAAGGGAGGAAACTGTAATACTTGTTATATATCAACAAGGAAATTTTATTATTTCTTGGAGGAACCTTGTCGTGTTCTCTGGACTGAGGTGTCTCCTGTTTTCCCATAACATCACCCATAAATTGAGCCATTTTTCCTGGCACTGCTTGATGAGAATCCACCAAACTCCCATGCAAGAGGGCACTTTCTGTAGTGATTTAATGTTTACATGATTGCAGACTGCGGTGGATTACTTGGTTACTTTGTGTGTGTTTCTACAGAAAATTTACATCCGTTTTTTCTCTTTTGGGGGATCTTTTGATTTTGTTTCCTTGAAAGAGGATGAACTGCTACCTATAAGAGATTGAGAAGTGTAGCCAATAGTTTTATTATCCTCCCAGTGCTGGCCTCTTCTGTCTTTACAAATGCTCTGAAGCCACAACTCTGCATAAGAAAAATGGATTTGTCACTGAATTTTCATGCTTCATCCTCACAGAAATGAAACTGTTGTCCTGGGCTTTAGTACTTTGCCATCAAGCTTGGATTTAATACTGATCATTATACTTTTAGAGCAGGTTACACAGAAAAATAGAGGCACGGAGCAGATCCAAAAGCAAGCGCTCTTGCTTTCACTCCCGTTTTATTCTGGTGAGGATGCTGAATATTTATTAAGAAAATCCGACAGTCTCACTTTTAAAGAGGGAGGAAAAAAAAAGACCTCTGTATTTTAGAAAGGAACAGCTGTAAAGTGCAGCTGTTGAGTTTAATTTTAATGTCTTAGAGCCCATTGCTGGGGGAAGAGGGAGCTGTGGTGCATTGGGTGGTTTGATGCTCATCGGTGGAAGGAGCATCCAGCTCTGTGGGGAGGCAGAAGCACAGCTGGTGGTACCTGTTCCTGCTGACCAACGTGCCCTGGCTCACTGGGGCAGATGGGTTCAGGTGGATGTTGTGTGACTTGCAGAGATTCTGCTTTGCCATGTGAGAAACGTGCTGATGTTTGTTCTCACCCCACTGTATTTGAGTGCTTTGGAGAAGGGCATTAGTGATGGAGGTTGTTGTGGCATTCTTCTGCTGCTGTGGTGGGAGTCTCCAGATGGCTCCTTTGACAGTTTCCCAAGCTATTTTTGTTTCTGTGTTGGCACAATTATGTCTTTTTTGGGTTTTGTTGTTTTGTTTTGTTTTTTTTTTAAGGAGGTTGTGCTAATTTGGGGATGTATTTTGTGTTTCAGATGCTGGACATAACACAAGAGTTAATTTATTGTTTTGATCCAAGCAGATTTGATCCTGAAACCAAGGCATTGCTGCTTGGGGCTGATGCTCCTGAAAGAGAATTTCCTGGAAACTCTTTTCAAACACCTTTGTTTGGGAATTGGCCTTACCACGTCAAAAGAATAGTTGCCCTGAAAAAAACCCTCTTATTTGACATCTAAGTGGCAATTTCCCTTTTGTTGAGATTCTAATTTACAAATCTTCAGAATACTGACTGCTTGGTAGCAAGGTGACATTAATGTTATGTCTGCTACACTGAGGGTGTTTGGTTCTGAATGCAAGGTCAAATAATTCCCTTGCTTCTACCCCCTTTGCATGCTGAGCAGAATTTCCAGAGGGGAAGAGCAGAGGGGCTGAGGACTGTCCTGCTCTCCAGTGACTCTGGTGCAGTAATTTAGCCCAGCACAGCAGAGCCAGCTCAAGGCCATTTTCTTTTCATCTTAGCCAAAGTGAGCTAAAAATCAAGTGGAACAGCAAGTAAATGCAATATATTTATTGCATTTCGCTATGTTCGGTCTCTCCTAAATTCCAACTCCTTTCTTTTTGCTTTGTCTTTCTCCTGGTGACCACATGGTTTAGAAACTAGTGTTTCTGGTACATTTTCAAGCCATCTTTCAAGATAAGCACCTTTCTCAGAGGTGAGGACAACCTGAGGCCCTGATTGCATGAAGTGTCATTAGCCAAAGGGCACCAGAGACAAAGCTTTGTGATTAATATACACCCTTGGAGCTTTGTAGTGAAACCTAATGGTGTGATCCTGAAGCAAATGGTGAACAGGCTTCAGAGATCCAGCTCAGACCCAGCCTCAAGCCTGTGTGCCTTTAGCTGTGGGTTTCTGGGGTTATTTTCAACACCCAGATGAGTATCAGCTGAGGCCCTGTTGTCCTTCCTAGGGGAAAGCAAACTCTGCTTTACAGTCCTTTGCTGTGGGAATGGTGGTATCAGTGGTTGCAAACCATTTTGCTTATCTTCCAGTTCATACAGAAGCTGGAGCCTGGCCAGGATAGGGCAGCCAGGGGTGGGCACTAACCCACCACAGGCTGTAAGGGACCCCTGTGGGCAGTGGGTCTGTGTTACGAGCCCGAGGTGGTGTGTGAGTGCCTCATCTCCTCCCAGAACTGCAGCTTCCAGGTGATCCCAGCTGTGTTTGTGCTCCCCCCTCTGACCTGGGACCAAGCACAGAGCTGGGATCAGAGTGGGAAGCTCCATGGGCACAGCCTGATGGCCTTGTCCCAGCCTCTGGGCACGTGCCTTGGTAAGCCCCTCGCATGGGGTGGATGTTCTGGATCTCCTCCTTGGAGGAGGTGCATAGCAGCCATCCTCATCCCAGCACTCTGGATCCCAGCGCTCTGGATCCCAGCAGGGACCCCTTGCTGGTGTGATTTAGGAACTGAGCTCTGGAACAGTGGGAGGCAATGTTACAGAATTACAAAGGCATTTTGCTCTGCAAAGAGCTGCATTTGTGTAGCCAAAAATGAGGAAAGAATCTAGGATAGGTGGGTGAAGGCCTTCAAAAAACCCAGCCCAAACCATTTAGTGACTTGACTTGATGGGGCGGGTGATTCTTAAAATAGAAAACACATATCTTTGTTTCCTTTCAAAATGTGCCCTGAGAGCCTTCTTATCACCCTTTGGATCAGTGCCCTGCCTATTCAAAGCCCTTCTACTTTCAGCAAAAGACTATGGTTTGCAGCCTGTTTGGGGGGGTTTTCACTCTGTGATGTAGGACCAAGCTTGACTGCCTTAGAGCCTCTCCTGGCTCAGACAAAGTGATCTCCCAGAGGAACCCCTTGGACCCGGCCACCGTCCCATGGGGGGGATGGAGGGGGAGGGCCGTGTCCTCTGGGGGGGTTTGTGGAGGGGCATGGCCTGGCTGCAGGAGGAGGGTCCCTCCATCCCGGGCAGTGGCAGCAGGTACCACTCGCTGCTCCACATCCCCTCCGAGCACCAGCACAGCCACCGGGAGAGGTGCTGTGATTAACACCCGATTAGGAGAGAGCCCTTCCCATCAGCTCCCTCTCTGCCAGCACATTCTCCTCTGCTGTCTCTTTTTCTAGTAGAAAGCTTTTCCTACAAGTGGTACTTGTGTAACTTGGCAGGGATGTTTTGATGGGCCGGCCGCATTGTTCATTGAATTACTGTCTGGCTGGAAAGCCAAGGGCTGCAATCTTCTGTGCATTATTATTCTTGGGATTCAGCCTCTTAGAAATGCAAAGTGGGACAGTTTGCTGCTAGAAACATTTCCCAACAGTTGGGGCCTGGCAAGAAACGGAGGGATCTCTTGGGCTTCAGTAACCTTCACATTTTCACATGGTTTGACATGCATTTTGAGCAAGTCCTTTTATTTATTTCAATAGTTTTGTCAAACATTCCTCCTGCCTTGTATTAACTATGGCTTCATTGCTCTAAAATAACCCAGCAGGGTTAGGAATATTTGCCACAGGAATCTTGTAAATGGCTTGCACATAATTGTGTTTTTATTCCGAGGCAGTGGAGATACAACACTTCAAAATGGATAAAAATCTTGAAATGAACATCTGGACATACAAATTAAATTGCTCTTAGTGTAAGGACAGTACAGTGCTTTATTCTCCCTGGCAGGCTTCAGCACACTTGCAGACTCGACACTAATCCACAGGATCAGAGTCATCTTGTAAACTTAATGTCTGTAAATGTTTTCCCATATTTTTATTGCAAATCTATCCTTTCAGGACATTAGAGACCAGCCTGAGCCCTGGTAAGGCACATGTAGCCTCTTTGAATTGACTGAGAGCTTTATATACTTAGGTTGAGATAGCAGTGGGTCTCAGGAGCAAATCATTATTCTGACAACAAACCCTCCCCTGCCCTGCACAAGCTGTCGCCCTCACCATCAATGAAATTATAGATTAGGTTATTGATTATGTTTCCTTTTTTTTTCCCTCCCACTTACTCTCAAACTCTCATGAAAATTCAAGACATTTCATATCTTTCTATTGACAGAAGCAACAACTAAATCAGATTATGCAACTCCCTTAATTCCCACAAGTAATTTCCAAATTGTTCTTAGGTCCTTTGCCTGTCTGGTGCTTGCAGTTGGAGAGAGCACGCTGAGATATTTGCAGCTTGTCATGGTTTAAATCTTAATTACTTCATGGGAGTGCATCCTTTTGAAATGCAATACTTGGACTTTCTCTAGGCTATTTTTTTTTCTGAAAGGAATTAAAATATCCAGTATCATAATTAAACACTTCTACTTGCTTTTGTTAGAACTTTTTGAAGAGTACTTAAAGAAAGCAAAGTCAACGTACTGACTACTAATATTGCAAGGGAGCATAATGTCCTTTGTCTTCGTATTTGTGTTGTATTTATTTAGATGTGCCAATATTTCCAAATTAAAATGATAAAGTGTCTAAAGAACTTCCCAGAAAAGAGTGGTGGGGGTGGTGGCAGCAGGACCATTGTTGCAGCCGTGCCCGTTGACAGAGATGTTGGTCCTCCCTTCATGTATTTGTGAGGTTTGATGCAATTCTGGTTCTTCTAGACAGGCTGGGTGAGCTTGAATTGAAAGCCAGTTGTTTTGGGCAGTTTTTATTTAAAAAGGAAAAAGACCACGTCACCAGTAAATACAAAACTTACCACTCTACCAAGCCAGTAGAGTCAGCGCTTCCGTCAAGTGTCCAGGGGGAGATTTATGAGTGCTGAGGTGATGCTTGTATAAAACTTGTTTGGCTGTGATTTTTGAAGCCTGCAGCACGGAGGGGCTGCTGGGGTGGAGGACTGTGTGTGTGGAATGCCGAGGAGCTTCTGGAAGATGAGGCTGGAGAGAGGAGAGGGCTCATGTGCAGCAGCTCTGCCGAGGGCTTTGAGGTGGCATCTCTTGAGCAAAGCCACCGAGTGGCGAATGTCCCACACCTAAATGTGACAGGTGTGTGCCAGACAGTGGGGGTGGTGTCTGTCAGAGTCATGCTTATGCCCTGTCCACGTTAAACACTCTCATAAAAGCAAAGAATAAACCCCATAAATCCTGTTGATAGGTTTGAAAGTTGTTTTATATAAATGGACACATAAAAATAAAAAAAAAGGATTTTTTTTCTCATGCTCTGCTTTTCACTGTGGTTGCTTTCTGGCCTCCAGCAGGATAAATGATCAGGATGAAGACAGCCTTCCCTAAAAGGTGTGAAAGGGTGCTTAGCTGAGCATAGGGACTGATGAGCATAGTGCCTTGCCCATTGTTGTTGTGCAGTGCATTCTTAGATTAGATTTTTGCAGAAGAGCACATGATGGCTGGTTCCCTTTTTTTAACCCTGAAGGTCCTGGTCTGTATGGCCATGTCCTCTGTCCAATTTCAGTCACTTGGGCACAATGAAGTGCACGTGTACACTCTCAGAAGCAGAGGTGTCTTGCTTTGAAACACTATCTGCTGGATCTGCTGATATTTTCAGTGCTTGAGTGGAAACATGGCTGTTTTAAATAAAAACTGGGTTTAATGTGCTTTTAAATGGCAGGCAAGTGCACTAGTTATGCAATTAACTGCAAATATTGAGTTCGAGAAAGGGCAATGCAAGTACTTTGAAAATAATCAGAAGTGTTTTTAAATGGATGGCTAATGGAGAACAGACACTGCAGTGTGAGCTGCCTGTGTTCCCTAACAAAGCGTTCTTTACCCAGGCTCTGCATAAGCTTCTTTTCAGCGTGTACATTAGAGCAGGAGTCTGGCAGGCTGTCTCGTCATGTGTCTTGTCCTGTAGAGCCACTTATTGGATTTCATCTGCTTACCCTTGTGTGATCATCAGGGCAGTGCTTAAAAGCAGCTCTTGTATGAAAACAAACGCAGCAGATTATGCAGCCTTAGTCTCTTCACAGAAGAGAGGAGGGGAGAGATGGAGAAGGGAGGAAGCCTTCATTCCTGACCTTTAACTCAGCAGTAAACATAAATCTCCTCTAATGCTCTGCATTAGACCTTTGGAAGAAGGGGCAGGCAACTCAGGCAGGCTGCAAGGATGCCGTGAGGTTATGTGGGGAGAAAACTAGAAGGGCCAAAGCCCAACTAGAACTTAATCTGGCTACTGCCATAAAAGACAATAGGAACTGTTTCTATAAAAATGTTGGCAGCAAAAGGAGGGCCATCCTTTATTGGATGCAGGGGGAAACATAGGGACAAAGGACAAGGAAAAAGCTGAGGCACTTAATGCCTTCTTTGCCTCAGTCTTTAATAGCAGGACCCGTTGTCCTCAGAGCACCCAGCCCCCTGAGCTGGAAGACAGAGACAGGGAGCAGGATAAAGCCCCATAATCCAGAGGGAATTTATCAGTGACCTGCTGCACCACAAGTCCATGGGACTGGCTGGGATCCACCCAAGGGTGCTGAGGGAACTGATGGAAGTGCTCGCTGAGGCACTTTCCATCTTTTATCATCAGTCCTGGCTCACCAGGTGACTGGAAATTGGCCAGTGTGACCCATCTCCATGAAGGGTCAGAAGGAGGATCCTGTCAGCCTGCCCTCAGTGCTGGGCAAGGTCATGGAGCAGATCATTGTGATCATTTGCCATCACATGGCAGGTACAGAACCACCAGGGGATCAGGCCCAGCCAGCAGGGAAAGGCAAGTCCTGTTGGACTACCTGAATCTTCTGTGACAAGGTGACCCTCTTGGTGGGTGAGGAGAAGGCTGTGCATGTAGTCCAGCTGGACTTTAGTAAACCTTCTCCTGAAGAAACTGTCTGTCCATGACTTGGATGGGTGCACTGTTTACTGGGTAAAAAACAGGCTGGTGGCTGGGCCCAGAGAGTGGTGGGGAGTGAAGTTACATCACAAGTGGTGTTCCCCTGGGCTCAGAATTGGAGCCAATCCAGTTTAGTGTCCTCATCAGTGGACAAGGGGATCAAGGGCACCTTCAGTCAGTTTGCAGATGACACCAAGGTGGGTGAGAGTGTTGATCTGCCAGAGGGCAGGAAGGTGCAGGGGGATCTGGACAGGCTGGTTCAGTGGTCTGAAAATATGCCACATGAAGGTTATCCTCTTAAAAGAAGATTGTTTCCACTGAAGGCATGTCCAAAATTAAAACTAAAGACCTGAAAATACCTCCATCAGCTGGCTTTCCATAATGCAGCTGCCCACCCAGAACTTCACCTCCCAGAAGTGGCTCTTTCTCGCCTTGCAGGCAATGTTAGGTCATTCATTCCCTTTCTCTTTGCAGGGTCAGTTATGTTCAAGCTGGGGAAGCTGTTACATTTCCCTGCTCTTCAGGCATGATGTGCAAGTCCTGCATTGTGATTCTGTGCACAGCTCTCCTTCCCTTGGGATGGGCTGCTCTGAAGGTTGCTGTGTTTGGCTCCATATTAGAGTGGAGACATTCTGAACAAGCCCAGGCTCTCTGTGGAGTTCAGGCTATCTTGTTCAGACTTAGAGATCTTATATAGTTCAGGGAACCGTAACATCATTTTAGCTGAAATGGCATAATCTGTTCTGTTTTGTTTTGAAATCCCTCCCTTCTTTAGTTTTATGCTCAGTTGGTGTCAAAACCTTTGAGTAAAGGACCTCAACACTTGTGGAAAGACCAGCAGGCTCCTTGCTGGATCTACTGGCCCTGTTTGCACTTCTGCACTTTGTCTTAGAGCTCAGATGACTTTTTTAAAGCTGTGTAGGGAGCAAGTGCTAGAACCAGGAGTGAATCTTGCTGCCACTTGTGCTTCCTACTCTGAGGTCTTCAGTTTGTTCCCATCTGAATTGCAGTCATACATGGACTGTATGGCTGATGAGGAGCCAGAGTGAAGGGATGGGCTTGCTTTGGGGTCTCCAGTCTGTGCTTCTGTTCCACTAAAATTTGTGTGAGTTTGCAAAGGTGATGGAGTTGGTTTCTCTGGGTTGAGTCAGTCTCGAAGCAGAGAGATTGTGTCAGTGTGGCTGATATGGCTCAGCTGGGATGGTTTCAGTCCTCACCTCTCTCTGATTTGTCCCTGTAGAATTTCAAAGAACATCTCCACTCCCATGGTACCTCCCCTGCCTCAGTGTCTAAGGGAAGTTCACAGACCCTGCTCTGCAGCTTTGGAGGAGCAGTGGGTGCAGCAGCAGCAGTGACCTGGCTGGTGTGGGTGGTGTGCTGTGGTCTGTACTGCTGTGACTGCCACCAAGCAGCAGGACAGATCTGCTCCTTTGTAGCAGTGCTGGGGTTACTGGAGAGAAAACCCACATCCTTATGTAGGGAAGCAGCTGTGATGCTGGTTGGATGGAAACCAATTAAAAAAAAACCCTGCCCCATAAACTGATGATCATGAAGTGAAAGAGTTGGAGGAACCAGGGAAGAGTTTGAGCTGTAGCTGCAGGAAGCCAATGATGTAATTTTGGCACGTTCATGTGGACATGTTGAGGAGAAATACATTTGTGTTCAACGGGCACCTCAATGGTCATGAGCACAGGTGGTGGCTGGGCAGGAGAGGCTGCAGGCTGATGGTGTGAGGTCCACAAAAAATGGAGCAAGGAGGTTCAGGAATTGCCCTGCATCTCAAGGGTGCACCAGTGCTATTCACTCTGCATGTGCCCCCCTTGAGCAGAATTCCTGAGGAGAGAACACAGTGTAAATTAAAAACAGAAGTGATGATTGCAGAGGAAAAAAAATAAGGTCATGGGTTGAGAAGTTACTGTAAAGAGGGAGGAGCTAGGCAGATGAGATATGGATATGAAACGTAAATGAAGCTTGGAGGTGATTAAGTGGACTTTTCTACAGTCATTTCTTAGCTGGATGTGGGAGGCTGTGCTGATGGGGGAGGAGGAAAAGCACCACAGTGCAGGAATCAGCAGCATCTCCCTGTTGATCTCGTAGGCAGAGGATGGGGGGCTGCCTCTTATCTGGGGCACTGGACTGAGTCAAATCCTCCAAATGCAAACCTTGGCCAGGGGACTGTTGTGTCACACAAAGAGAATCTGCCTTCCCACCAGCCCCCTGCAAAGAAATTAGTGATTGCTTGAGACATCTCATGGAAAAATGATTTTGTAAGACATAGTGAAGGTGGGGAAAGAGGAAATGAGTGAGATGTTTTTAATTCCAGATAATTTGTTTGGTGTGTAGCTGTGAATTAGACACATGGGGAGTCAAAGTTAATGGATGACGAGTGTATTAAAAAAGACAGAGTAATGTTACCAAGAGAAGAACAGAGTTGTTCTCACCAGGCAACGCTCTTTTGCAGAAGAGAGGACTTTCAGCTGGTTTTATTACAATATAGAGGTTACCCTCTTTTTCTTTATTCTCCTCCCTTTAACTGTCCCTCTTTGTGAGGTGTTTTCACAATAAACACATTTTTCCTGAAGATAGCAGTTTTGCAAAGAAGAATTCAGATGGTAACGTAATGAAGAAATCCTGCAGGGGAATGCATGAGAGCTTTGCATTTCTTGCATGTTTGGCAGCAAAAGAGCAGATCTGCTCGCAGGATGAGCACTTGGATGATATTGATCTTACCTTTATAGACTGCAAAAAACTGTCCTTTGGCAAATAGGCACTTAGAAATTTGCTCAGATATTCAAACAAAAGATTTTCTTTTTCAGCTTGGGGCAGGGAGGTAGAGTACAGAATCCTGAATCCACAAGAACTTTCTCTCTGAATGACAAGGGTTAGGTCTTGGCTCTTCCAGTCTGTTGATAGTTCTACTTCTCTGCAGCATAATCCAGATCCCAAAGAAAACTCCTATTAATATGTTGTGCATGTGAAGGAAATGCCAAAGAATATATTACAGCTGTGGCCCTGCTTCAGATCCTGCTGTATCCATAAGTGATTTCCATGGGGTGTCCAATGGGAGTGCAGAACTCCAAAAAAAGCCTGGCACGCAGCAGCGTAAACTGGTGGAGACCCGGAGCACTGTTCGTCTTCCTTTTGTTTTTTATTATTTCAAGGAAATTCTTGTTCCAAAGAGCGAAGGCTTTAATCATTTGGCTTGTGAGGGAGTTGTCTCTTTAATCTCTTGCACTTTGGTTTTGGCTTCCTTCAAAAAATCTTTGCAGCACTGGTGTCGTCAGTGCCTGTACGCTCAGATCAGCCCTCTCAGAGGGGAATGAAAGCAGTGTTTCCTCATTTAAAAAAAAAAAAAAAGAAGAAGAAAAAAAAAGAGGAAGAAAAAAAGCAGAAAAGATTATTGCAGCACCAGGTTTTTAAGGTACTAAGCCTGGCTTGCATCCCTGAGATGAAAAGGAAATTGAATATTGTGTTTTCTAAAGGACTTTTCTATCCCTGCTGGATATGGATCTATCATCCCAATATTGAAGTAGAGGCACCCAGTTTGCTGCTGCACAGCTCCAGCTCACACAGAGCCTTCATCCCTCTGCTTCTGGAACCAGAGTTGGGGCTTGAATTTCCACAGTGCTCCCAAACCCACACAGATCCAGTGTTTAGTGTGATGAAGCTCCAGTCCCTGATGGAGCAGTTTAAGGTTTGGGAAAAACACTGAGTGTCTGATGGAGCACTGAAGGGGGTGCCTGGGCAGATGCTCTGTGTGTGGCCATCCCCAACCTCCCCGGAGGGCCCAGGGCTTTGGGAGCTCCCTTGTTCACATCAGACAATCCTTTTGGCTTTGGCTGTTGCAGGAGTATGTGCAGCTCTGCCTGTCCCACCAGCATAACCTGTGTCCACACTGGAGGTGCGAAATACACATTAAAATCCAAGTTAGTTTTAAAACTAAAAAAACCCTTCTGTTTTTACCAAGACATTTTACGCACCACTTCATTCCTTTACCTCCCAATTCTTTTGTTTTCCACCTTGAAAGTACTCATGAAGCATGCCTGGTAATTAACAAGATGGTAGCAGGTTTGGGGGGTGGAAAACAAATGTGTTAATTCTTTTTAAGGCAGATTAAAAAAAAATATTTCAAATGTTTTCCCAAGGGTAGTTGGGATTTTGCCTTCTAAAACTGCATGAAAAGCCAAATACTGTTCTGTGATGATACTAAACTGTATAATGTGTAAGGTCACAAGGTTCAAGGAAACATGCTTTCCTGGAGGAGATAGAAGTGTTTATCTAGTCAAGTGAGTCATTTTCCTGGAGAAACAAGTTTTCTAACAACTGTAGAAAATTAATTTTCAGTAGGGAATAGCGAACCTTTAATCTCAGCTTCCCTGTTCAGCGTTAAGAAAATCTTCACTAGAAAATGACTGGTATCTGCCTCCCTCACGATGGCAACATTTCAGATGAACACTGGGTTTCTGAGTGTTTTTCTGAGTGCTGCCAGCATGGAAAATCCATCCCTGATTGGGATTTAGCGGTGAGCAGTCGGGGCAGCTTCTTGCTTGAAAGCAGCAAGCTTTCATGTGTTTACAGCTTTGGTTTTTTGGCAATAAATGTTTGTATTACCTGTGATCAAGGAGCCTTGAAGGGCATTACAGAGGCGAGTCATGAATAGAACTTCATTTCTTCCCAGGTCTCTGGGAAGCTGATGTAGGTAACCTGATTTATTTGTATTTTAAACTAGAAGAGAATTCCACCATTTCTGGGGGTTTTAGACAAATAGGTTTGTTGTTATAATTTTTTGTTTGAAAGGAACAACAAAAAATTCTGAATAATGGTTGCATTTTCGAAATGGATTAAAGCTGGTCGATAAGAACCAACTCTCCCAAGAATGGGGTGGGTGATGAGTTGTGCTGTGCTTGAAGTTGCCTGATCCAATTTCATAGAGTCACAGACTGGTGTGGGTTGGAAAGGACCTTAAATATCCGCTAGTTCCACCCCCTGCCATGGACAGGAACACCTTCCACTAGACTAGGTTGCTCCAAGCCCTGTCCAACCTGGCCTTGGGCACTTTATTGGTTGCTGGTTTACTTTGCAAAATTTCTGATGTGCAGCAGTATCCAGCTCTGAGTTGCATAATGAAGGTTCACCAGGGAACCTCAGAACAGGAGAAAATATTTGTGTGACACCCTCAAAGCCAGCAGTGGGTATTGGAACCTGTCATTATCCCAGAGTTCCATCCCAGAGATGAAGGGTAATGTAGACTCTGTGGAGATGGAGTTGAAAAGCAAAAAAAATTGGATATGGGGAATCTTCTAGTTTGGTGTGTTGTGAGGTGATTTGGTAAAATGCAAAGTGAGAAGTCCTTCACTGGGACTGACCCACGTAGGGACTGCTCTTGCCTTGGGCTGTAGAATTAAGCCCCTTTCTTTTGTTGAGCTGCATTACACAGTTGCCATTCAGCTCTCTGATTCAGTGTAGCCATCCCAAATGAAAATGGGATTCGATGTCCTCTTAAGCAAAATTCACGTATAAAGAAAGGAATTATTAAGCCAGAAATTAAATTCCACTTACTCTGGGTTTTCCAGGCGTGCCTGGAGCTGTTCTGCTGGTTAAGATGTGCTGCTGCACTGTGCATTTGCTTCAGCCTTTCCTGGAGTCGTCCCCGGCTCTGCCGTTTGGTTCCTCACCCACTGGAACTGCCGGCCCTGTTTGGCAGATCCGTGCAGCCAACACAAATGAAGGATGATTCATTCACAAAATATTCCTGAGTGAGGAGCTGGACTGCACCTCTGCTCTGGTTTTACACTGGTTCAACTGACCTGCTGGGGAAGAAGTTGCTCCTCGGGGCATGGTGGGATGAGCAGTCACAGCTCACTTTGTGGTACAATTTTTCTCCCATCTTGCCCTGCTTTTGGTTTCAGGTGGGGAACTGTCAATGCAGAGTAAATAAACTGGCTGAGAGAGGCTCATAGCATCGAGGATTTCTGCCAAGTTGGCCTGGTATGTCCCAAACCATGGGGCATCCCAGTATGGTGAGTCCCAAGCGCTCAGACCTGTCTTGTTCCAGAGGGGACCCAACTCCTTTCCCAGTAGTTGTCGAGTTTTCAGCTGTGTAGAGGACTTTATAAAATGAGAGACAGTTTGGCCAAACTCATTCTATTCTGATGAACTAATAAAAGAATATCCTGTACTGGAAAATCCAATACTGATTATCCTCCCTTCCACTTGGTTTCACTTGGAATTATGGCAATTCTAAGTGAATTGGGGTGTCCTGTTACCTTAGGGAGGAGACATTTGCCACTGATGTCCAAAGTTGAGGGACCTGGAAATTTGGAGGTTACGTGCTCTCTATATATTTCTAAAGTTTCATTTCAAGGTTTGTAGAAGGAACTTAGATCTGCACAGACATTCGTTCTGCTTTTGGAAGAGAGGTGGGGAGAAGCAAGAGAGGTTTGTTGTCCAGATAGTCCCATAGCTGAACAATCTCATTTGTACAGAGGGATTTTTGGCAGCTTCCTGTATCTGTTGGTGTTCCCAAGGCTCTGCTCTGTATCCACAGTGTCATTCCTGGTGGTGGACTGCAGTAGAATATTGATATTTGTTTACTACCTTTTACCAGAGAAAGTTAATTACTTAAAGAATAAAGGAGTGTTATGGATGCTCCTCTTCCCCAGGGTTGCAGCAGGGAGGATTTACACTGCAGTGGCTGTGAGGGTGCTCTGGGAATGCCAACGCTGGTAATATTTAGAGTCATAAAATTCTGGCTATTGGATGAGCTCCTAATTACTTCGATCTCTTATAGTCTTACTAGAAGTTCAATAGACCAGACTGAAACCAGACAGTTGCATTTGCATTAATCTCCATACGTAGGTCAGTGAGGTTTTTTCTTTTTTTTCTTTATTTTACCACAGAAAAAGATGGGAAAATTAATTTTCCACTTGGAGCTTTAAATGAAAGGCATTACTGTACATATGGTTTGTTGTACCATATCCCCCTCATATGTGATGCTCCAAGTGGGTGTCAGTGGACTCAGCTCAGCAGGGCAGGTCTGTGGTGCTCTTAGGATGGAAAATGCTCAAAAATCTCTCGTGGAATTTGCCCTGGATTGGTGTCTTAAGAGATACTATTGAGTGAAAATAAATATAACCAATAGAAATTAAATTTTCATGATTATTTGATTCTTCAAGTTGCATTCTTTCCAAAATAAGTGGTAGCAAGGTGTTCCTTGCAGGTGTTGGAATGTAAGTTACTGCATTCATTCATCAGCAAGTTGATCTCTGTTGCTGTTCCTGGAAAGTCAGTATCTCAAAATACACTCTCAGTGTCAGCAAAATGCTGTGCTGCTGAAAACTGCAGAATTATATTCTTTCTTTCTCCTTTCTGATGAGCTGATCAATAAAGGAGGCATTTCCATAACATGGTATTTAGTCTCTCTCCAGTTGAAATATAATATTTACAGTTGTAAATATTCTTCACAGCTGGTAGCTGGTTTCTCTCTCCTGCTTTTATGATAAGTTTACAGCATGTTGCTGTCGCCAGGCTCAATCCTACATGTTTTTTGGCTACCTCAGGAAAAAAAAAAAAAAGAACAGGCAACTTGTTTGAAGTCTTGTGCAGTGTTTATGCATGAGATGTGTTTCTTTTGGGGTAAATTCTGAACGTGACCTTCCTGGTGCTCAGCTGCACGTGCCAAGTGTGAGTATCCAGGGTTTGTGAGTCCCAATCAAACATCCCACTGCTCAGCTTAACCACCCTGTACATGGTTTTCTTCAGCCTCATGCACTCGAGCCATTTAGTGGGAGCCCAAACCAAGTGAGAAATGGGAAATAACCTGCAGCTTGTGGGGGAATAAAATTGCTGGAATTTGAAGAAAGATGGAAGAAGTTGGGTGTTTGGCTTTGGCGAGCCCTAGGGAGGGATGAGAATCTTTGAATTTCTTCTGCAATTCTCAGTCAAATATTCTTTGCATTTGCTAGTCCTAGTTAAATCATTTATAGTGCAAGAATTATTGGAGAGACACAAAAATACGTGTATATAAGATGTAGATTCTCCCAGCCCTGTCAACTTAACAGACTTATTAGCATTTTCATATAATCTTTCCAATTAGTAAATGTTTTTTTGTTGTTGTTGATGTTCAGCTTGCAAGTAAAAGAGAAAGCTACCTTGGATGAGGTTTACACCATGTCATACTCTGATGAAAGCACTGATTAGCACGAGTCATTTGGTGTCGTTCCCCCCGAGCTGTCAGCTTTCATCAGGAGCAGGAAATGCATGTTTGTAAAGTATAACTGTTATTAGCAGAAGTCAAACCATGGGAAGGTTGGGGTTTTTCACTTGCAGATGTGTCAGAGGAGTAGGGAAGTGTGTGGGCAAGTGTGCTGTTTGGTTTCGCTCATATTTCTCCCCTGTGTTTGCAGTTATGGTGTTGTTGAATGACTTAGCACAAGTTCTCCCACCTCTGCAAAAAACAAGTATTTGTGATAATGGGTTTTTTGTTGTTGTTGTCGACTGGTACATCAGGTCCTCTGTTAGCAAACCAGTTAAATGGTGAGTCACTGCAGGGAGTAGGAGTGATTGCAGCATGCAAAAAAAAACACAGCGTAGGAAACCTTGGATTAATATAAGCGGAGAAACTATCAATAGAAATGCTGACCACTGGCGTTCCCTGGAGCAAAACAATCTGGCTTCAAGGAGAAGAAAATAGATTGATGTTCTTATTAGCAGTGAAATCTCAGTGTTTTCTGTAGACATTTCTGTCTGGCCTTTGGGAAGGAGACGGTGGCACCGTTGCTCCAGATGAGGGGACAAAGAGCTGGTGAGAGGCTGCTCCATGTGCTGACAGCAGAGCTGGGAACTGTCCCCACACAGTGTCCATCACCTGGGAGTGGGTCTGCGGCCCCTTGGAAAGGCAGACTTCCCAGAGTGTGATCCTGGGTAACTCAAGGCTCTGGGATGTGAGCAGGAACTGGCTGCTTGAGCTCCTGGAGCACCCACGTGCCAGCCATTTCCTTGGGAGGAGAAGGAGCGTGCACCCTTCCTGCCAGACCCTCAGGGAACATCTTCCAGTGCTTTTCACATCAGCCAGCAAGTGTCTGTTAAAAAGGAAAAAAAAAAAAAAAGTAGTTTTGAATGTATTTATTTGGAGTATTTGCAAAAGTTCAAGGCTTGCACTAAATTGGTTTTGCTGGTTCTGTTAGCTAATAGAAAAAAGTGAGCTTATGTAATGAACATGGTCTTTTTAATGGCAACATAAATGTTTGCTAATTACCATATGGAGATGAAGGTCATATTAATTACAAAACGGTTCTTGCAACGCTACCAAGCAACCATCCTTTTAATTTTTTTTTATGGGATTAATTAGAGATAATATGCATTCAGGACTGACAGCTTTTCTTCATAATGTTTTCCAGAAAAACATATATGGCTCTATTTGAACCTAACTGACTGCTGTGTGCCCTGCACATCTGTGCTGGGTGGTGGGATCGACATCTCAGCTGCACTTGGGCCAAAAAGGGCAATCACAGCAAACAGCAATGAAACAGCAGTGTTGGAGCAGATTTGGCCTTCTGAGGCATGAATTTAAAACATAGATGAGAGCTTGTGCCAAGAGGCTTCTTGGGAGCATCGGGTCTGTTCTCATTAAAGGCTGTGGGTTAACTCCTGTGCTCGCAGAGTAAATACTGGAGTGGGACGGGCAGGATAAACCTGCTGCTGCTCAGGCTGCTCATGGTGGGGCTCTCTCTTCTGCTGCATCACCGGAGACCCAGAGTGGGATGCAGAGCTTTCCTCTAGGGCTAGGCTCTTGCCTTCCCCTGTTTCTGAGCACTCTGTGCTGGAGACGCAATTTAAGTTAAAATGGGCAAGATGTGCATGGCCAAAGCCTTCCTCCTCCTAGGTGTGCTCCTTAGGCCCTCAGTCCATGGACATGGTGTTCAAATGGCCAGTGTACAGCCTGGGCAGCACAGCAGGGCAGGTGGTTTACAGGGCCATGCAAGATATGATCTTAGGCACTGCTAAGGGGCACACGTAGGCTGGTTCCTCCAGTGTGGAGTGGGAATGGCTGGTGGCAGTGTGGAGCTGTTTGGGCACTTGATTTTGTTAAACCTCATGAGATTCCCAAGGACCACTTCTTGAACTTGTCCAGGTCCATCTGGATGGGCCCGTCTTCCAGGTGTGTCACTGCACTCTCAGCTTGGTGTCACCTGCAAACCTGCTGAGGGTGCCCTTGATCCCTTTGTCTGTGTCATTAACGAAGGTACTAAACAACAGTGGTCACAATACAGACCTTTGAGGGACACCACTGGTCACTGGTTACTGTGTGTCTGTCAGGACTCTGAGCTGTTGACCATGATGCTCTGGATGGGACCGTCCAACCAATTCCTAATCCACCCAACAGTCCACCTATTGAATCCATCTCTCTCCAACTTGGAGAGAAGGATGTTCTGGGGGACTGTGTCAAAGGCTTTACAGAAGTCCAGAGAAATTTCATCTGTAGCCCTTCCCTTGTCCCTTGTTACTCCACTGGGTTGGTCAGGCAGGACATGCCCTTGGTGAAGCCGTGCTGGCTGTCCCAAATCACCTCCTTGTTCTCCATGTGCCTCAGCACAGCTTTTAGGAGGGTCTGCTCCATGATCTTCCCAGGCATAGAGAGGAGGCTTTCAGGCTGGTAGTTCCCAGGATCATCCTTCCTTCCCTTCTTAAAGATGGATGTAATGTTTCCCTTTTTCCATTCACCCAGGACTTTGTTGACTGCCAGGACTTTTTGAATGTCTTGGAGAGTGGCTGGGCAGCTCCATTAGCCAGTTCCTTCAGGACTCTGGAATGCATTTTGTTGGGTCCCACAGACTTGTTGACATTCAAATTCCTCAGGTGGATCTGATCTTCACTTACAGTGAGAGGGGCTTTGCTCTCCCAGTCCTTACCCCATCACTTGAGAGGTGTGGGATCTGTGACCCTCCAAGCTGGTACTTGCTGTACTTGCCACTGAGGGAACTCTGAGCTGACCTCGGTGTGCAGGCAGCCTCCAGCCCTCTGCTGACCTCAGGCAAGTGAAAAACTGGAGCAATGGTACAAGAACTGAAGGTTGGGGATGAGTTTTGGCACTTGGCACCCTCTGGCATGCCGTGTACTTGTTATATTTGCTTGCACGGGTGTGCATTGGTGCCACGCTGCAGGTGAACTGAACCAAACTCCTGAAGATTACAGCTCTTGTGGCCAGGCATTCTTTGATTGCTACGAAATGATCATTAGTGATAAGGATTTATTAATCAGGGTGGGACTAAAAGGACAGCAAATCTGAAAGCACCATCTTCAGTTCAGGGTCCCTTCCCCAGGGCTGTGCACATGAGCGTGGTTTGCCCCCTCTACGTGGCTGCATCAGTTGGATGAGTCTTGCCATGGCTGAGCAGCTTCTTTGCCCTCTTCCTGCCCATGCCTTGGAGGATCACACTGAAGATAAAAGTCAAGAAGGAAAATAAACCCTTGCCCGCGTTTCACCCTACGCCAGGATTTCAGTTTTAGTCCAGACCTCTTTGCTGTTCAGTTTTAGATGTTTAACGTGTCACTCAAGTTGAACATTGTGATGACAGCAATCAGATTCACTCGAGTACTTTTGTGCTGGCACAGTGCTCTCGTTCGGATACGTGTCAGCAGAGGGGATTTAAAAATCCGGATGTGCTGCGCTAAACCAGGCTGAGAAGGATTGTGTGCACAGAGAGATGGCCAGTATTGTAAAACAATTACCGTTCAAATAGGGTGGAATACTAATGTCTCTGTTCTGAGGATGTGTATCTGAAGCACTGCAGGGTTTCAGACTCAGATGTTTGAAGGTTTTAGGACCGTAAGCCCAGCTTAGGGGACCAAGTCTATACATGCAGAAGTCTCTTTGGAGACTCGGAGAACACGGTGAAGGTCACAGGGTAAGGACTAGTAACAAGCCAGTGCTAGAAGCTGAACCCAAAGTGCCTCAGTCATAAGTTGTTGTTGTGTTTTTCACCTTTAGCTTCCCTAACATGTAGGGAAAGTTGCTTTTACTTTTGGAGATCACTGTTCTTCTTAAGGTATATATAGTGAATTTAAGCTTGTTGGCCATTGGCTGGATTTTCTTAGTTACCCTTCTGAGGTGTCCTAGATGTTAAGGGTCCAGCCCTTTGAAAATCAGCATGAGCACAAACACTACCCTGTTTAGTTTCTCAGTGGTTCAGAGGAATGTGTGGAGCTTAATGTGTAAATGTGGCAGAGGGTTTTCTGTCAAGTAAAGAGAAAAAAGAAATAATGACAATATAGCTGTGAACATTTTTAAAGAGAGCTTTTCTTTAACTAATTTATAAGATCTATCTAAAGGGGTTGTCTTTAAGACACTGTTTGGTCTTATTTTAAAGTAATCATTTTCTTGATGAGAAAATTATTCTCCTACTTATTTTTTGTTAACATAATGTGATGTTCCTGATGAACCTGAAGGTGACCTTTAAAGGGAGGATACCCTGAGAGATCTGTACTGATGCTGGAGCTGGAGGAACTGGGTCATCACACAGACCTGCTGGTAACATACTGTTCTTTGGGGACATTGTGAGGACTTTGGGGAAAATACACACACAGGCATCACACCAGTTCTGAGCTGTGACCTGACCGAGTGTGTCAGGATGACACACTCAAAACTGGAGAAGGCCACGGGCTATTTCTGATTTGTTTGGGACTTGTCTAAAAAGTGAAGCTGTTGCGATACAAACGAGGGAGTGACATTGAGACACCAGTTTTCTCCTTTTCCCCTGGTTTGGGCTGTCACTAATTTGACTTCTTGCATCTTAGATCCACATGCTTTCTGATCAGGCTGCATTGTTTGAGGACATGTTCAGCACAAAGTGGCTGTGTGAGGAGGTGGTTGGCACCCATCCTGGTCCCTGGGTCGTTGAGCTCTTGATTGTCAAACCCTCTGGAGGCTGTTTTGAAGTTCGGTACTTGGTACCTGTCATCTGCAAAGTGACAGTGGTCTTTGTGCACCAAGAACTGGTGTTTGCTCACCCCACCCAGGGCTGAAGTTTGGGCTTTGGGAACCTTTGTGTCCACCAGAGATGATGTGGCTACATATGGAAGGTCAGGGTGGTTGTACTACAGTGAGGACAATGATGATCAGACCTGCTGTCTGCTGGCTCAGGGCTGGTGCAGAGGACGAGGTCCTGTGAGCCTCCAGGTGCATCTCAGAAGCTCCCCAGAGAGCAGATGAGGCAAACAAATTCCACTTTGGAGGGTGAGACAGTTTATCCTACTTGCAGGGTGTTTGTTTTTCATGTTTTTGCTGGTTTGAAAAGATGCCTTTAATATCGCTCCAGTGATATTGAATGAATGGTTTACTGGACTGGGGGCTAAAAAACACTTCAGCTTAGAAAAATTAATTCTTCTGAACTATAATCAGGTAGAAAATGAGAAGATTGTTAAACCTATGTTTTCTTTGTGGCAAAGACAACTTAATGGAAGTCTGGAGTGTGCAACTGAGCTAACAAAGTTTTAAAGAGCCAACAGAAATAGGTAGCAGGACAACGTGTGTCTGACAGCTGAGTACCGGGGATGTGGTGACAGGCAGGGAGTGAAGTCGGCAGAGATGCCGGCAAAGGGAGTCTGGCGGCAAAAAGTAGGCTGGTGAGAACAAAGCACTGCCTGTCGCGGGAATGATTGCTCGTCCTTTGATCACGGCGAGGAGGGAGGCTCAGCGAGCAGCGCCCAGACGGAGAGAGGCGAGGGAGGGGTGGGAGGCTCAGCCCGGGCGGGGTGAGGCATCGCTGGGCACCCCGGAGCTGCACGGCCCCTGCCGGGGCTGGGGTCAGTCCTGGGGAAGGAGGGCAGGGGGCTTTTCTCCTCGAGCTCAGGGCAGAAACCCTGCAGGTCCCGAACTTCTCTAGGGCAGTGGCTCAGTGCCCTCGGCCTGGCTGTTGCCTGTGAGATCCCGAGCGATAGGTTTAAGGGCTGCGATGTGTCCTGTGTCATCTGCTCAGCCTCTGCCCTGCCTTTAGATTCCTTCCAGCCCCGTGGGTGGCCAGGAGGAGATGGAAGCTCTCCAGTGACACGCTGCAGTAGGTTTTGACCTCGGGAAGGACAGAACAGGAGTTGTGCCGGGCAGCATTTACTGCCTGGTGGGGTTTGAGGGGGAGGCTTTCCTCTGACATTGGGTTAAGAGACTCCGGTGGTGGCAGTGCCTGGGCTCTGCCACGGAATGTTGTACTGCTTGTTCATCATCCTCCTGCAGTTGCTCTATCACGTCTCACAAGCAGCCCCCGAATTATTCATCGTGAGCACAGGGCTCTGACCAGGACATGCTGCTCAGCAAAGCCAGAATCACAAATGAGAGCTTTAATATGGAAAAGGCAGCAATGCCCGGTGCCTGTCCATCTTCCCATTTGAGGGGCAGCAGCTGGAAATAGGAACAAAATTTTACTGGTAGTTTCATGTTGAGCCTTTCCAGCCGCAGCGTGCTGTAGAGCTTTATTAACATTGTGGTTTTAATTTATTTTTTGGTTTTTTATTATTTTTTTAGACTGCTTGTGTGGGCCAGCCCTGGCCACACAGTGGTGGATTGGGTGGCACACTGGTCTGTTTGTGTAGCAGCCCTGCTATCCATATGTACAATCTGTATCCTTGCTTTGGAACAACTGCACCAAAGCCTTTTAATCAGTTTGGTTTCACTCAAGTGTACAAATTCTCCTCTCATTACATGTACCGCTCTCAAGTTTACAGGCAGGAACTTCTTGGACAGACTAATATTCCTTGGCCATCCTAGCGTGGAAATTTAAAATTTAATATCTTGCTGCAGGTCTCTTCACTTTTATGCAAATTCTAATGTAAGATTATGGTTTGTAGTTGTAAATTAGAAATTAAAGTAAGTTTTGCAGGGGAAGGAAATGTGGGAAATGGCAGTCTTGGTTTTATATTTTTTTAAATGAGGTAATCCTAGTGGTTTGAGTACTACAGAGATGCACACCCTCTAAAAAGGAGAAGACTGGAACAGCAAACATGGTTTAAAAAGGCACTTAGCTCAGTAGCTGTTAATGAAGAAGTAGTTGCTACAAGGCTGTCTCCCTCAGTCTCCTGACTTCTCTGAATGAATTTGGAGGCAAACAATAGGTTAATTGTTCTGGTGTAGGAAAAAAACCCAAAATCCAGATGTGGCTCACTTTTGCTCTTCTGTAAGCCCCGAGGCTGAGGGGGTGTGTGAGGACCTGCTGCCTGGAGGAGGGCTGTGAGTGCCACAGGGCTCAGCTGTAACTCCTGGCTGGAATTGGTGGGTCCTGGGGGATAGCAGCTCCTGGCACAGCTCTCTACCTTTAATTTCTATTAAGCAAATCTGTAGCCTCTGGGACCTACTAGGATAGCTGTATCTGACGTGTCCTGGACCTTTACATGGCAACTTGACTTGGCCCATTCCAGCTGTGCTGGGAGCAGCTCCCCCTGTGCCAGGATGACAAATGTATGAAAATCAGGAACAGAACAGGGAAGGGAATGCAGAATCTGAATGAAATCACTTCAATTCTGGAGTGCTGCTCACACTTTTTCTAGACGCAGCCAGAACATTTGATGAAATCAAATTCTCTGAGTCCTCATATTCACACCACACAGGCTGCACTGAAGGATTGGTCTCCAAGACTGACCCTTAGTGGTCCAAAATCTGCCATGAGATAGGTGAGAGGAGAAGGGGAAAACTCAGTAATAGAGAATCCTTTTGTGTATAACCAGAGTGTTCTGAACACTCTCAGTATTTAGATTTGCTTTTTAGAAATCAATATCACTTTTAAATCGCTTTTAAGTATCACTTTGAAAGAGAGTAACGGGCTCTAGTGCTGTAATATCTACACCCAACATACTTAAAAAAGCTAAAATCAAAAGTACTTCACAATAATGTTAATTGCATATGGATAAGATTTTGCAAGGCAATTTGGGTTCTGTCTCCCTCAGTGATTTTCAGTGGTGCCGAAGCTGTTGTGCTTCAAAGCAGCTTTTGAAAATGGAGTTTCAAGGGTTGAGCCCTGTATGTGCTTTTGAAATCGCTCCTTAACTCTGAAATACTTGTATTTTTCTAGATTGCCTGTTGACAGGGTGTCTTTTCCCTTCCCATCGTGTCTCCACAGGAAATAATGTGATGGAACCCTTGGAGCTTGGGTGTGGGACTGTGCCTGGTCCCAGAGGATCAGGCACGGCCTTGGCTCGGCCCTGTGGCTGTGGCAGCCCCAGCACACACAGCAGGGCTCCGAGAAATGCCTCCCTAGCCCTCAGTGCAAAGAGCTGAAGAAAAACACTGGTATTATGGGCTGTGCAGTTCATTTCTTTGCAAATCTGCAATGGCTGACATCTGTTTGCTTTTCTTTGTGGTTTTGGAAAAGAAGAGAGGATTTGTATCCAAACTAGCTATAAGATGGCTTGACATGGAGCAGCATGAATAGGCTTGTTTTGTCTCCTCCTGTTATGAATCACTTTCCATATTAATTTCAGACTTCGAGTCGATGTGTATCTGGCCCTGCAGAGCTGCACACCACTTTGAGTCGTCCTGTTGTTCAGAAAAGAAATACCTCGTGTTTATTTGCTTCGCATCAGAAACAAGGGTCCCACGTGGAGGTTTGTAGAGGTGGGTTGGTGAAGAGCCTGAGCTGCCAAGGCGCAGTCGAGCCGGTTCGAAGGCTCCTGCATAGCTGGGGAATGTCAGGCGTGATTCCAGCCCTCCAGTCAGAAGTTTAGGCAGACTAATTATCCCTATTGTGCCGTTTCTTCATCCACCACCTCAGGTTTTGCTTTCTGTCACGTCTCTGCAGTCAGCCCGTGGAGTCTGTGTGTTCTGTGCTGTGCTGGGACAGTCCCATGTCCCGGCATTCAGAGCCTGCCAAGGTCTCCTCTCGGCTGCAGTTGCTTGCAGGACTACCAATTAGAGCTTTTTTTCCTCATTTTTTTGATTGAATATCAGTCAGCTTGCAGTAAAGGTCCTTCCTTTCTCTGTTGCCAGATGTCATGGATTACTGCCTCTGAACGGCTTTCCCATGAAAAGCATAAATAAATACAAGTCCTCAAGCTCCTGGCGTTAAGTCAAGACCCCCTCCTCTGTTTTGCTGAGCTTTTTTTTCCCCCTCTTTTTCTCAGACAGATTAATGTCTTGTCTTTATTGGCCTATTTTGGTCAAACATCAAAACCACCCACCCTTGTGTGTGTGTGTGTGTGTGTGTGCCTGGAGGAGATCGTGGCCATTTTAGGGATGAAGAGAACAGCCGTGGGGTGGGAAGCTGAGCACCTGCCCAAGGGGAGCTGCAGCTCTGAGGTTGTCTTTGGACATTTCTTCTGCCTTTTGTGTTGGTCTCGGAGTCAGATGGTAGTGGGAGAGGGTTGTGTTTATGTGCAGGCTGTTATATTGTATTGCTCGATGGGTGATCCCTGGGATGAGTTCCTGTTGTGTGGACAAGGTAACAGAGTGTCGGGGGCTGAATGGAGCAAATGGAGAGAAGGAATCTTTTCAGTGGATCTTTTCAGTGCAAATGATAACACAGTGCTACTCTGTATTCCTGCATGGGTTTGACCCCACTGAGCTTACACTCTGCCCAGTGGGGTTCTCTGAGGGATAACGGGATGTAATCCATGGTATCAGCTCATTGATTTACAGGTGTTTCTAGCCCTGTAATGTAAAACTCAGTAGTTAGACCCCCACATAAAGGTGTGATACCAGCTTAACAATCATCAAAATGGGAAGAAAGGAAAGAGAGGGCTTTGAATCTGTCACTGGATTGTATTTTCAAGTTCTTCTCTGATATTTAGAAATTGTTTATATCAGAAGCTGGGAGTCCCAAGCCACATGAGTCCTGGAAGGGCAGATTAAAACGAGTAATGGGAGTAAAGGAAAGAGTAGTTGTGGAAACCCTTGCAGTGAAATCACAGGCAGCACTGCACTAAATGAGTGTTGTGATTAAAGCTGGGAGGAGCCATTTGTATTTCCTTACATTTCCCTGGGAATGTGGCTTCTCATCCGAGCACAGGCTCCCGCAGCCAGATGCAGTTTGCTGTTGTTGTGGCACCTTCACATAGGGAACATCAGGCTGCCTTTCTAGGGCAAACTGCAAACCTGGGAGCTTTGCTGGCAATACCAGTCACCTGACAAGGGACCAGTAAATGAGGGGACTGGCACATGTATAAAAAGGGATATAGATGGGTTTGCTGTATGCCAGCACTCCCAAACACTATCTGTGGCCACTGTTTTGGTCTCAGCTGCCATCCTTGTAGTGCTGCTGTGCTGGCTCTGCTCCCCTCACAATTCTTTTGTGATTTGTGAATTATTAAGATGGAGTCAGACAGAAAGCAGAGTTGGCACAGCCAGGCTGTTACCCTATTAGAAGGTCCAGATGTACTGAATCAGGGTTCCTTGTGGCTTCTGATGAGGAAGAAACAAAACAGGGCTCTAGTTAGGTTTAAAGGATTTGGTAAGAGCACATGTGTCATGGGTCTAACTGCCTTTGATGGGTACCAGATGGCAAACAGAAAGGGGAGGATGGAGCTGGGGGAGGAAGAAGGATGGAGAGGTCCTTTGTGAGCCTCTGTAGGGAAATGTCACGTGCAAAAGGTGCCTATATACATGTGTATATAGATGCTTGGGTAGAGTTATATATGTCTACATGTGTAAAATCATCTTTCTACCCGCTGGGTCACTGAGATACAAGCCTGTTGCTTACTCTGCACCTCTCTTTGAAATGATAAATCTCATTGCAATGTATCTCACAGCTCTGTGTGAGTTTGCAGCCCCTTCATTTCCAGAGGAGGGTGAGACTCTGCAGCTTCAGCCCCGAGAGCCAGGTTTGGTAGGGGTGCTGGCCTGGGTAACAGATCTGCACTGTCTTCACTTGAGTCATATCCAGTGGTGAATCTCAGCCTCAGAGGGAATGAGCTGCTGTCACACAGACATGAAGTACAGGGATGCTGCCAGGGGCTGGCTTTGGGAGAAACAAACATTGGGTCAGTTCTTACTATTTTAAATTGTAATTGGTTTCTAAGTCACTGAATCCTTGGGCTGATGAGATTTTCTCTTTAAAAAATTACATTTGTATATAATGAGTCAGGAAAGAGAAGACAGGCCAGTGATTTATTTGTGTGCAGTGGTTTAAACACTGTGAGTTTTCTCAGTCAGTCCCAAAAAAGCCAAGCACACTGGAAACAGTTGAAAGGATTATGTATGGCAAAAGGGCTGAAAGAGATCTTCATTGACATGGCACCATTTTCCAATTTGCAACCTGTAGGATGCTGCAGCTGTAACCAGGAGCTTCTGTCGCTGAGATAATTTGGAAAAGAGTGAGATATTAGGATTAAAAATCCAGGCTAAATGCCTCATTAGTGTAAACCAGCATAGCAGTTTGGCTTCCAGGGAAACTTATAGATTTATAAACCACCTTCAGGTCTGACACGGTGCGTTTTCCACTCTTGTGCTGTAATTCAGTACAGCTTGTACAATAATGTAGATGAACTGCTGGCAGGGAAATGGAGTAGATAAATCTTTTATGAGCGAGTCCAGTGTCCCTGGGTTGGCTCAGCCCTCTGGGGAGCTGCACAGGAGCTGGGCTGGCTCTGGCTGTGCTCTGGTCTCTGCTATGGATAAAGAGGCTGGAGCATCATGGCTGGTACCTCTGATAGGGTCCCTGAAGTCTCTCTCTCCTGAGGTGGCCACTGCTCAACCTGGAGTTGTCCCACATTTATGGGACAAACACATCCTATGTATATCTGTGTGTTTGTATATATATATATATATATATGTATACCACTTGCAGTGATAAAAAAGCCCAGAGCATTTTCCTTTTTCCCGCAGGAGCAGGGAAGGTGTTACGTGCAGAGCTGCAAAATATTTTGCCAAAACCTATTTGATTAAAACCAAACCCAAATATTTGTTATAAATTAAATGTTTAGAAAAAATGTGTTGATTCCAATATAATTTCCATGGAGAAACATTTTGGAAGTGAAAATATGTAGATCTGGAAAATGTCAGAATTTAACTGGGGAATTTTGCAGGGTAGTTTTATGTGTGTGCCTTTCTCACATGTTTTTTTTTTCTTTTGCATTTCATAGTATATTGAATGATCATATTATTGAGCCAGCATAATATGGTGTGATTTGATACGTAGCTAATGCACTTATTTACATGTCTAAAATATGTGTATTTAGATACATATGATTATTTGTTGAATCATTAAGGACAGCTGCTTTTTAGTATGGTTTGAACGCCCTGCTTTCCTACATCAGTGTTTCATTACCAAATACTAAAATTTGATATTTTTGATATGTCTGAAGTTGAGCTGAGGCATGACTGGAATAATGATGAGTAGTGAGGGTTAGAAGGGTCTTTGATCCAACTGGGAGTTGGGCTGGTGGTCCTTTTCCTCAACCCTCTCCTCAAAGAAGGCCAGCCTCAAGCTTAAATCAGCTTACTCAGGATCATACCCCACTGAGTTTTGAACACATCCAAGGGTGACAATTCCTTGGCCTCCCAGTGTTGGATCACTGTCACAGTGAAGGTTTTCTTATATTGCAGTGTCTTATACTGCAACCTGCTTGTCCTTGCTCCTCTGGAGCCTGTCTCCACCCGCTCCACACCCTGCATTAGGGGGCTGAAGGCTGCAGGAAGGTCCCCTGAGACTCCTCTCCTCTTGAACAAACATGTCTCCCTCAGACACTCCTCCTCCATCGTGTGTTCCAGCCCCAGGGCTGCAGCTGGATCTGGAATATCTGTCTGACATTGATCCAATGAATTGGACACCGGTGATAAGGAAGACTCAGTGGCACAAGGTTCAGCCTGGGTGGCTGCTCAGGGACGCACCAGTGTGTGCCCTTCCTGGGCTCTCAGCTCCATCTCCACAGCCTCTGCTGCTGCCAGAGCTGCCTGATTGAAGCTGCTTCAGATCTGTTCATTCTCATTGTTGTCGTGTTTCCAGATCGCAACACAGACGTGGCCTTTCTGCCAGCGTGAGGGATGCTCTCCCCACAGTGCAAATCACAGATATTTTCATCTAGACAAAACCAAAAATGTTTCTATTAATAATAAACAACAGCTGTCATGGAGGAATTAAAAATAATAGAGTTGCTCGACTCATATGGTGCAGTGCATCATGCAGACTATTTGGGGCAAAAAGAAAACATTCTGCACAAAATTTTAAGAACTTGTGTTTAATGACATTTACTGAAACTGAACCCAACACTTGCACTAGGGCTATTCTGTGCTGGAGGAGTCTAGGGAGACATGTAACCCTCAGCTGCTGTTCACACCCTACAACTGGCACTCTTACAACCTTTGAGGCATCTTCCACGAGAGGATTTGCAGGCTTTGCCTCCAGACCCATGTTGAGCTTGGCTTCAAACCCCAGCCAGCCCAGAAGTTGTATGGTGAGCCCCTGTTTGGGGTCTCTGCACACTCACAGAATCACAGAATATGCTGAGTTGGAAGGGGCCCACAAAGATCAGAGTCCAACCCTCAGCCCTGCACAGGCCCAGCCCCAAGAGTCACCCCCTGTGCCCCAGAGCATCAGCCAAACCCTCCCTGAGCTCTGGCAGCCTTGGGGCTGTGCCCACTGCCCTGGGGAGCCTGGGCAGTGCCCAACCAGCCTCTGGGGGAAGAACCTTTGGCTGAGATCCAACCTGAGCCTGCCCTGACACAGCTCCAGCCATTCCCTGGCTGCTGTCCCTGGTCCCCCCAGAGCAGAGCTCAGTCCCTGCCCCTCCTCTGCCCCTGCCCAGGACGTTGGAACTGCACTGAGGTCTCCCCTCAGTCTCCTCTGCTCCAGCTGGACACACCAAGTGCCCTCAGTGTCCTCAGATGGCTTCAAATCGAGGCCCTTCCCCATCTTTGTTGCCCTCCTTTGGACACTCTCCAATGGCTCAATCCCTTCCCTACATTGTGTCCCCCCAAACTGCCCCAATGTTGAGGTGAGGCCGCCCCAGGGCAGAGCAGAGCAGGACAATCCCCTCTCACAGTCAGTTTGTTGCCACGTGTGGCCTCGTCCTTGGCAGAACTGCTGCCTGTCCTGGCAGTGTGTGCCGAGCCCGGCGCAGTGCCAGAGTTCACTCCAAGCATTCCATGAACGTGGAAAGGGAGAAGAACACCCGCTCCTGCTGTGGTGCAGCTCCCTGGGACGGATGGCTTAGTGCATCCTTCTGATTGTTGTGCCAGCAGATGCAGGGATGTAAGCAGATCTAACACGGGCAGCTGAAACCAGGGAACAAAGGACGCTGGTGTGCATGAGCCTTGGGAATACTTGGCTCATCCTGCCTTCAGCAGGCTAAATATTTGTAATTTCTATCATAAAAAATTTACCAGCTGCAGAAGTCAATAGAGGGGAAGTAGTAAACATGACATGACATTGCTTTTCTAGCATTGCTGAGAACAAGATATCTCTTCTTTCAAACAAAAGCCAGACGTTGCTGCCTGGATGGACTTGAATACTTTTAGGATCTTGTCAGAAAAATGTCTGCCCCAATTCAGTCATTTGGAAGAGGATCCCAGGTCTCTTTAGAGTAATGAGGCTTGAATGTAATCTTGAGCAGAGTGATTTAAAGTGCAAGGGATGTTTCTTTACCCTGCCTATTTATAGGGCAATGCATTTTTAATATTGATTTATCCAAAAGTCAGTTTAGGAAGGATATACAATCAAAGGAAGGAAATAGGTCATAACTTCTCACAAGGGACTGCATGAAACCTTCAGTCATCTTAAATTCCCCATCCAGTCCATTTCCCTGAATATCAGATGGTGCCAAAACGGGGGCTTGTTTTGGTGTTTTTCTCCTGGTGATTTGGCGTGGCAGCAGCATTATATGCTGAACATCTCAGCTGGGGTCCTCGGGGCCAGAAAGGTAGAATGTGCCCGTGGTGAAGACAGATGGGCTGGTTTATCTGTACTTGTGGGAATAAGGCATGTGCCATTACTGTAGAGGAGGAGCAATAGCCACCCCCTGAGTTAGTGGAAACTTCTCTGGCTCCATCGCCAAGGTCCCAAAGCCCTTATAGCTTCAATGAGAAATGAAATTATCTCTCTTATTTATATCCAGTAATAATTGCTTCTTCTAATTGCCCTAGTTTGTGGGTTTCTTCCCAGCAGGTTAGACTGAAATTTCAATTTCAGTTTGATTTGCATAATCACTTGAGCCTCTCTCCCTTTCTCCCTTCCTTCACTTGACATCATGGACTTGCTTGTCCTCCTTTGGGACCAGATGTGGTCCTGCAGGTGTATGTCATCGGGAGAGTGGGTTAAAATCCATCAAGTCTGTCTTTCAGTGCCACCTCTGAAGTTATATATGTGTTGTCAAACCCTCCTGGCGTTCCTCAGCAGCTCACGATGGCCAGGATGAAAGTGTGGGTGATCAAGTGTCACGCTGGGGGTGAGGTGGGGAGGTTGGGGGGGGTGTTGCTCTTCTTTCTGTATTTTCTTTTACAGAAGTTGTAGAAGTGTGATGCAGGCTTTGCTGCAAGTGCTGCTCAGGACACAGCCACACAGGAGCTGTAATGCCTGCATGGGGTCTGCAGGCACTGCTGGCTCAGGCTGTGCTGGACTCCACGGCCTGGCTGCAGGGGTCAGGTCAACACAGACAGAGGACACAGCTCTTTTAAGCATTATTTTGGCTTTGTAGATGGCAAGGTAACTTCTTCTGAAGTAGGTTTCCAGGGCTAGAGAAGGAGAGGTTCTGGTCCAGGGTTGTGGGGGCAGCCTCCCAGCTGCAAACCCTCATGCTACCTCTCTGACAGAAACTTCCCCAGGTCTGGCAGGGAAAGGAGACCATCCCAGTGGCTCCCTGTCTGTCCATCCAGGATTTGCCCTTAATGCTCCTATTACAATTTAATGGCACACAAAAGAGGAGCAATGGCACATCCCCCTGTCCTGATGGGATTGGCCTTCCTGGATGCTCCCTCCTTCTGTCAGGGGTTATCTCAGTACAGCTGGAGCTCCAGGGCCAGGGCTTGGGGACAGGGACTTGGGCTGACTGGGGGCTCACAGACATGCTGGTGTGGTGTGTGTGTTACAGCACTTCCCTCCACTGATGGTTCATGCCCTGCTGTGGGCACAGGTTGGGTTTGTGGCGACTCCCCGACGCTCACAAACGAAATTTGGGCCAGAAAATGTGAAGCTGCCTTGAAGACAAAAGCCCTCCCTGCTTGTAGATCACACCTTGTTGTCTAACAGATTTTTCTGGGAAAAGAGCCTATTTTTCTCACTTCTGTACCAATCTTTCAAGGTGTGAAGATCCTTTAGTCAAGCTGGAGGGAGAGAGAAAGATGTCTGGTGAAGAGGCTTGGTTGATCCAGGGTTTATTTTCAAACCACATCACAAATATTTTTCTTGCCTGTGTTTCTCAGCTCACAGATTGTGATCTGCAGAAATTTTTGGAAGGAGCTGGTAGTTTCCTTAATTACAGCAAACGGGTGCTGATCATCAAAGCCATTTGAATTCCTGAGAGTGGTGTACAAAGTTTACTGGAGGCTGTGAGAGCTCAGGGTGGGGATGAGTGTTTGCATTGCCCAGGAACCCAAACAGCTTCCAAACGGGACATTGTTCATGTGGATGATGTATCCTCTGCTGAGCAGAGGGAGAAGGATGTTGCTGCTCAGTAACCACTGCCTGTGTGTGCTGTGCCTGGAGCTCAGGGCAAGGTGGGGATGGGGAACTGGGGTCAAAGGTAAGGTTTTGTTACTAACAACATCTGAGCACACAAGCATCCATTTTTTTATGGATTTTGGTTTATTACTGGTTGCTTTTTTTTTAGTGCTTCCTCTAACCCTGTGGGTCTTAGATGTAGTTCTGTGTTCCAGTGTTGAGGAAGCAAAAGGACTGTTAGATATAAAAATAAACTGCAGGGAAGAGGTTATGTGTGTGTGCATATATATATATATATATACATATATGTGTGTGTGTGTGTATATTTTGCTTTTCAATTTCCGGTATGTTGGTGTGTTTTATTTATATATGTAAATGAAGAAAGGTACCTGTGTGTGTCTCTTCACATATCTAAAATGCATGCAGCTCTTCTGCCAGGTGAATGTGACAGAGTCACCCTCTCACAAGACTACCTTATAAAAATCCAAACACTGGAAATTAAAATACCCAGGCAACCTTTTTGTTGCGGAGATGACTCTTGGGCCTGGGTTTTAAATCTAAGCAGATCTTCCTTTGCTCTTCCAAACCCATTTAGAGAGGAAGGGGGTGCCCTGTCCTGTGCTGTGGCCCTTAGTGCTGCAGTGGTGAGTGTATTTATGGAGGGAAACTAAGTGGCTTCACTGGGCGGCCTGGGCAGTGTAAGGGAGCTGTAAAACCTTTGAAGGACTAAACAGGAAGGACTCCTTGCTGCCAGTAGCTGATGCACATGCTGCCATAACCCCACATCTAAAGACAGAAGAAATCCCATCCGGGGCATTTGGGAGCATGATAGAGCTCAGGTTTACATACCCCAGTGTTTGCCAGGATTAGATTTGACATCCTTTTTCCACCACTGGCAGTAATTAGAACTCTAATAAATGTTTGCCAGTGGCATTGACATGGGCAGCTGGCCATTGCCTATTGCATTTTGGAGATGGTGAGGAGAGTGGTAAGAGAACAAATAAAAATAATCAGTTAAGCTGCAAGAATTGTCTCTGTGCCAGGCTGGGCTGCTCTTGGAGCCTGGCAGGATTTTGTCCTAAGTGATGACTGGATGTTGGCTCCCTCATTTGCTTAAACATCAGACTTGTTCCAAAGGGAACAAATTTTTTTGAAACAGCAGAGTTGTGATGCTCACTGGGAAGACCAGGATGTGTCTGGCACGGCCCCATAGGAGGAAGTGGGACAGGTTAGCTCATGTGGATGTGGAGGAAAGGGAGCACGTCCATACGGACAGCACGAGGTACATGAACGTGTGGGATCTGTCTTGGTTGGGAAGCCAAGGTAATGGTGGTGAGTTTAAGGTACCATTTTGGACAACTGAAATACATTAAAATGCTGCTTTGGTAAAATTGCAACTCTGTCCCATCTCCTTCCCCTCCTTCCACCATCTACATCTCCACATCTTGTGCTTGGCAGGAGCCTTGGATGGCTGCCCTGAGCTTCAGGAGCAACATAAGCCCATGCTCTCTGACTCAGTAGCAAACCTCTAACAGCTGCAGTGATGTCTCTTGATGTTGCCAGTGTAATAACAAGGAATTAAATACAGTTGTGTTCATTTCAAATTCCATTTGAAATACAAATAGGTAAACCCTTATATTAAATGTAAAAGAGCCAGTGCAAAAAGGAAGTTCAGTGAACATTTTTTGTTTTAAATCTTCTGAAAAACACTACAAAGGCCACCAAGTAAAACAAGGCCAAGTAACAAGAGAGATGCTCTTGCTGTCTTTTCATTCAGAAGCACACAGGCCTGTTTAATCCTGGGCTTGTTCCCGGGATGGGAACCCCTGTGTCTTGAGCAAAGGAAGGAAAGGGCACAGCTGAAATTGCCCAACACTGCTGGTCACCTACTGAGTCACCTCAGGCAACTTGTTTTAATCTTTCGGGCCTTCTGGAGCGCAGTAAGATAGTATCTGCTGGGATAATGCGGGTGCACATCTGCCCCTGGCCTCCCGGGGAGAGGAAGAGCTGCTGTGCTCTTTGGAATCGGCCTTTAATACCTCTAACAGTGTAGGTCCACGCTTGGCTGCACCTGTAATTATTGATACTGTTATTGACCTGTTTGTCTAACAGCTGACCCCAAACCTATTAATGCAAGGAGAAAGAATCCTATTGACTTTGTTGGACTCGAGAGCAGCCCCCATGTCCTCTCCTCTGCTTATGGCTGCAAATGGCCTTGGCCACCAAACCTGCCATGGCCACGCTCTGGGCAGGGATCTCCTGCCATGCTGGAGGATGGGAGAGGGTGGATGTATGTGTGGTGGTGGTGAGGGGCACAGTGGCGGCGTGGTGGTGGCTCTGGGTGGCCATCACAGGACGGGTCGGGTGAGGGTGACAGTTTTCTGCTGCAGGAATTGCTGTGGAAAGAAAGGGACAGGTGAGGGGTTAGGATTTGGCACAAATTTTTCTTTAAGCTGGGTTACACCTGGATCTGGGGAAAGCTTTAGAAATGTTTGGTTTGTACTTTGCTTCACGGACTGGCACATAGGAAGCAGCTTCCCGAGTTCCTCTCCTATGAGGAAAGGCTGAGGGAATTGGGATTGTTCAGCCTGCAGAAGAGAAGGCTTTGGGGTGACTTAATTATGCCTTTTAGTACCTGAAGGGTGCCAATGAGAAAGATGGAGAGAGAGTCCATTTAAAAGGGCCTGGAGTGACAGGACAAGGGGAAATGGCTTCCCAATGCCAGAGGGCAGGGTTAGATGGAATACTGAGAAGGAATTGTTCCCTGTGAGGGTGGGGAGGCCCTGGCACAGGTTGCCCAGAGAAGCTGTGGCTACCCCTGGATCCCTGGAAGTGTCCAAGGCCAGGTTGGACAGGGCTTGGAGCACCCTGGGCTAGCAGAAGGTGTCCCTGCCCATGGCAGGGGGTGGAATGAGATGGTCTGTACAGTCCCTCCCAACCCAAACCATCCTGTGGTTTATGATTGATTGATTCCCTGTGTGCAATGTGCCACCTGAGCAGATTCCACTTCAGCAGTTAGCAAAATTGGTTCCTCTTGGAGCAGCTGCCTCCTGTTTTGTTAAGGGGGGAAAAAAGAAATGTTCACCTGGGAGACAAAAATATGTGTTTGTTTGAGGCGAACGTGGTGGCTGTGAGGGAGGGGGGAAGCTGGGCTGGCCGTGCACAGCCCTCCCTCGTGTGCTTTGCAACAACCCTTGCAAAATGAGCCCCAACCGTGCTCACACTTGCCAGCACACAGAGCTCTGTGGAGCCCAATCCAGCAAGGGCTCCAGAACCAGGCACAGCTCCTCAGCTGCCTTCAAAGTTCTCTGCCACAGGAGCAGGGGGAACCAGTGGGTTTCTTTTTTTGTTTGGCATCCAGGCACAGTGGTTGGGGGTTTTGCTGCGATGTGTAGCGTGGAGCTGAGCCCCAAATGTGGCTCTGAGATACTGCTTGATGATGTAGAGGAAGAGTCTAAAGGCTGATTTAGTAAAACAGCAAAGCCTTGTGAGAGTTGCTGATAAACAGTTTGGGATTTGGCTGCAGCTGAGAGGAGCCTAAGAATAAAGCTGTCGGAGTAAAGCCTTGGGGCTGGTGGTTTTAGAAGTGTCTCGTGGTTTTAGAAGTGTCTCTTGATTTTGAACTGTCCAGTTTGAGCACCGAGGGTTCAACTCAAATCTCACAGAGTTGTTGCTCAAAATTTTCCAAGTGTGAGGGTTTTAAAAGGCTATTCGAGTTGAGCTCCCCTCCTCCCACCATGATTTTGGAAGATCATGACAGAGGCTGCTCAATTAAAATGTAATTTAGTTTTCCTCATCTGAGATCTGGTCCTGTTTATTTGTGTTGTTGGTGTTATTCCCAGAAACAGTCTCATGGCATTCGCTGAATTCTAAATATCTGAATTTACTCTGAGACCAAGTTGTTGGAAAGCCTGAGTGGCTGCAGGACAGGCCAGCAGCTCCTGGTTAGCTTTTTGAACATGATCCTTCAACTCCAGCTTTTGCTGGACTCACAGATTTTTGCTGGAGTGCGTTGTTAGAGAAAGGGCTGTTTGGGTTACAACGTGCAAGAAAATTAATTTGTGTGTTCAGAGAACATTTGAAAAACAGATGTCACAGCTATGGATGTGCTGACTATTGGAACTAGGGAAGAAAACATCTAACCCCCAAATCCATCTGACTAATTTCCTGGCTCTTTTGCCCCAGGAAGCATCCTACATCTACTCCTAGAGGAGTAAATGAAATTATTGATGTATTTCTGATAATTGATCCCACCCTGTCTGCTTTGACCTTTCAAGTACATTCAACATTGCATCCAAATTATGATTTATTAGGAGATCAGGGGCAAGTATATATTTGGGTCTCTAAAACTATTACCCAGGCTAAGCAAAGCAGACTGTAGTAGGTAAGTTTTAAGTATCCCCTGATGACATTTTAAGCCCAAGTTAACTACAAGTGCTTCATATGATCTGTCAGTCAATCCAAAGAGAGTCTCATGATGGATAGACCATGTGTTGGGTTGTCTGACACTTCTCAAAGATTCTGACAGTGACATGTATCAAACAGGACTGTCTTTCAGCTGCTTTGTCTTCAGCTTCCTGCTGCTGGTTCATTTAAGTTAAATTTTAATATATTGTGTGATGATGACTATGTTTGCATCCAGACCCTGACTGCTCAGTGCTGGGTGACTGGATCTGTGTGCTAACACATCTCTGTGAATCCACTTTCACATGTTAAATTTTGATAAAATAGGGAATCTAAATGCAGGTCTGATTCAGCTTTCTCATGGTGATCCTAATATGATACTTCATGTACAAGACATGTAAATGTGGCACCTGGGGACATGGGTTATTGGTGGGCTTGGGAGTGCTGGAGGAACAGTTGGACTCGATGGTCTCAGAGGTGTTTTCTATGAGTCTGTGTCAATAGAACAAATCACTTATTTAAAACAAAGTCAGCCTTGCTGGGAAGTTTTAATTTAGAGATGGAAAAATTATTGTCACCCCATCACACTGAATCTACACTGCCCGTGGGTTCCTCAGGGAAATGTTCGTGCTCTAATTAAAGTCCACGAAGAACAGGAATTTGTTTGGTGCAGTTAGAACGGGCCCTTAAATTAGCATTTAATGAGTGGGTGAGAGGATTTTCCCTGCTGGTCATCCCTTATTTCTAAGACCAATATACTTAAGAGAACTGCTGTTTTGGGGGATACAATTGCTTCTCTTCACTCCTGGTCTGCAGGTCTGTGCTCATGGTCTGCAGGCAGTTGTGCAGTGCTGAGGAAGAGCACTGCATTCCTTCCAGCCCCTTGTGTTTGATCATGTGTTTTGAGCTTGGTGAGCTCTGTACAAGAACTCAAGATCATTTCCCCTTTACCCCTGACTTGTGTGCACCGTGAAGTTCTCAGGCTGGCTACGTGTTGGTTTAAGTTCAGGTAGTTCTCACTGTTTAATGCCAAAGCCCTGTGGGTTGTTTAATCATACTTTTTGATAGCTGAGTGATGCTGGAGAACCATCAGAATGATTTTTAAGAGCTCCTTGGAAGCTGGAGCTGGGCTTTCCAGGCATATTCACACCGTGTGCTGCTGGTGTGTAGGTACAAGAAAAATACCTGATCTTCAGTAACAATGAATGTCACACCATGCCCTCTGATTTGCCTGAACATCCAATATTGCAATTAGATAGAGCAGCATGCACACAGATGACAAAACAATTAAACAGCAGTGAAACATAAAGGGAAAAAATTAACAAGGAACCAAATTCATTTGACACAGAGATCAAAACATATCGACGGTGTCTCACAACTCAGATAATTCCATTGAGCTGTGCTGAGCTCAACGTTGATGCTCACACGCAACCTCTGATTAACATTAAGTGGGGCTGTCATTTTGACATAGCTGGATAAACCAATATTGAAAAATCTATTAAATATATCAGACTCGAACAGGGAGAACAAATCTTATTATGTTATTTCAGCTGTAATTAGGTGGGAGATAAAATCATAAACAGGGAAGTTCAGTAAATGGTCTCTGATGGTGCAGAGACACCTGAGTGTTCATCGTTTTGGGGGGAGGCTGGAGGGGAGCCAAGGACTCACTGCTGCCCGGCATGTGCAGAGCTGAGAGGTGACTTTGGTAATGTGCTCAGGACAGGATTGTCAGTTCAGTGGTGTTAGCTACAGTCCTCCTGAGATAATGACAGTTGTAATGAATGTCCTTGCATTTAACTGGAAATAGTATTCAGTGTTTTTACAACCCAGAGCCTCCTTAATTGCTTCTTTGAACAGATAAACATTGCTATTTAGAAGGGCTGCTTGAAGATGTTTTGCATTCTGTTCTGATTAATAATGGAGGTCATGCTACTAAAAACCTTCACATGAGAATAGTGTGATTTTAAAAATAATTCTCTCAATACCTTTTCCATTTTCAAGACTACTGAGGTGCAAAGCCAGGCCCTCCAGAGCGAGGAGGGGGAAGGTGAGGTTTCCTCCTCAGCCAGAGCTTCATGCACAGAGGGCACATGCTTCATTTTATTATGTGGCCTCATCCTGTTGTTTCCACCCGAATTTTATGACTTGCTCCAAGGAACTCAGAGCTGCAACCTGAGCCAGCAGCTGAATGAGCAGCTTTAGTGGCCTTGAACACGTTTTGTAGGTTGGGGACCAGAAAGTTGTTTCTTGTAATTGAAGGTGGGATTTATCTTACCTAACTTTAGTTGCTTAAAGGCTGATGTCCCTGTGTGGCTGAGGACTTGTGGAAGGTCACTCCCATCTGATGATGAGGGGGAGCTGAACCCTCTCCAATGATGCCTCTGCATTGGCAATGGAAGCTGGCTAAAATCAGGTGAGTTCCACCAGGAATGTCTGGTCCCCATCCTGATTGAATTTTGTTCTGCTGGTTCTCATTCTTTGATGACTCGCTGTCACTGCACTGCTGTGCAGGGGACAACTGCTTTTCCTGAGCATTTTAGAAGTACAAACCCTGGGAAAGATCAGCATCCCAAGTTTCCACAGGGAGTTTGAAACAGACAGAGAACATGACTTTCCCAAATGGCAAAGTAATGCATGACCAAGAAAATATTCCCCATCTTCTCTCAAAGAGTGTCTCCTCACGTGTCCCAAATGCTTTGTGGTGACTGAGGGATGAGCACCAGGGTGCTCCTAACACACCACACAGCATCCCTGGGCAGGAGCTCCTCAGCTCTTTCTGTGATTCAAGGAGCTCCCTGGGAGCTGATGGGCCTGTTGCCATTGGCTTCAGCCAAGCCAGGATTTTATCTTCATTGTACAGCCCTGCCTCATTCTCTATGCAATGTTTGAACTAACTGAGGCATAAATTTAGTTCTCATGCTGGTTGGTAAGAAGTGAAAAATGAGTTTCTGCCAAACCAGGATATATTTTCAACTATATTTAATAGGGTCTGTATCCCATCCTGAGAGGTTAGGACCTCTTTCTAACAAAGTTTATGATAATAGATTTAACTTCTATTATTGTATTTGCAGGGAAAGAGGCACTTTAAGAAATAGAAATTATTTATGTCAGGTATAGAATGCTTTGCTCTTTCTCATGTACTTTAGTGTTGGAGGAATGAACAAATAGTCTGTGAATAAATAAGGGAATATTTATATTCTTTCTGGGTCTTAACTGCCCGATTTCTTTCATTCTGGAATGGCAAAGAGTTCTGAATAATTCATGCAGGCAGTCATTAATCCTGCCTGCTCCTTCTCCTTTGCTCAGGGCGACACCTGGTTCAGATCCTATCAAACCTGTGGCCATTGAGTGTACCTTGGAGCTCACTAGTTAAAGTCAAGGAGCTTTGCCAGTAGTCTGAAAGGACTCTTGAGAGCAGACTTGTTAGCAGAGTACCATCAGCAGCCCCATATTTTGGTAGAGGCAGAGAGCTTGTCGAGGGCTCTGTGCTGGGGGACGAGTTCTGGCAGGTTCTCACCTCTTTGCCATTACAGAAGATGGAGATGAGAGTTTATAAGGAGGACAAGAAACAAGAAAAAGGAAAGACCAATTGATTTCTCTGGCACACAAATCTGTTCAAGCAGAACCTGGTCCTGGTGCTGGATAAATACCTGTGGGATAAGAGAATATGTAGTTAGGAATCACAAAGTGTATTCCCAGGTGGACAGTGGTTGTTTGAACTCCACCTTCTTTTATGGTGCCAGGAAATAGTAGAGCAGGAGAAATTGTGTGGATAATGGGATGCTCTTGGAACGAGGCTTTATTCAGAGTAGCTCTGGTTGTCTGGCCTTGTAGCACAGGAGCAGCCACCTTCTCTTGCTGCACCACAAAACATGCACAGCCAAGCTCAGAGTGGCTGGATGGACGTTTCAGGATGGTGGAGACACATCTGATGGTGACTTGTCTCTCTCTGGCTCTGCTGAGTCTGTCCTCTGCAGCTGCTGTTAGTGTGACTCCGAGTAAGGGCTGTTTTACAAACTGAGTGCAGAGCTGAGCACAAAAGCAGAGCATGGCAGGCAGTCCCGAACTGATAGCAGTATGAATAATGTGTCTCTGACTTCTGAATACGTGGATATAATCTTACTTGCTGAAGTGCACCAACAGAAATGTAAACACAAGTGATCATTAATTTTATTGCAGGTTTGTTTCTTTTTGCCTTTTAAGGAAGCTTGGAAGTGTTGTAAATTTGGATTTGAACCATCAGTGACTAGAGTTCAAAATGTAGGCTCGACTCTCAACAAGATTTATGCATGTACTTAATGATTCTCTTGAAAGAATTCCCAACTGGAGCCTTCCTGCTGTTAGATTTGAAGCATGTGTTAGGGTACATGTCCAGTACATGTATGAGTGCTCCTAATACCCATTAACTCAGAGTGAAGAACTGCACTGGCTGTGAAGGAGAAATGTCTCTGGCTGGATGAACTGCACGTACCATGGAGACTGTTGGACACTCAGCAAGACTCAATCCTGGTCTTTTCTTTTTTCCAGATTAACTAAACACAGCTAGTAGGATTAGGCAGTGATTTAAAAATCCACTAAAAAAAAGCTGTCACATTGGAAAGTAACTCTGCAAGGGTTGTGGCACAAATCTGCAGGGCGTAGGGTCTCTGTGCCAGGAGGGTTGAGCGCACCAGCAGCAGCAGGATGTGCAAAATGCTGTCATGTCCCTGCCTGATGGGGATCCTGCCACATCACAAATTCTCCTAAGCCTACTCATTTTGAGAACAATGAATTTATTTATTGCTTTCAAATATTATTAGGCTCAGACGAACTATAATGCTTTGAACAATGAACTGTGCCCGTTCGGATGGAAAGCAGAGCTGTGCTGTTTCAGGGCCTGTTCAGCTGGGAGAGCTGCTTGGAAGGATGGAGCTGTTGCAGGGAGGTAAGGAAATAGCTCAGAGAGAGAAAAAAGAAGTCTGAGCCCATAAATGGGAAATGTTGGTGTTGGTGTGCTCAGGATTAACTGCAAGGCATATTGCATGTAACTGCAGTCGGGGATGATGTTTCCAGCTACTTTATGTATTTGTTCTTTTGGAAGGTAGATGAAATAGTGAGTGTTTAGTTAGAGCCCAGCCTGCTCTTCCCTAGGCTGGTTATTACTCCACTGCTGACAGAAGTGCTGAAGAACAGCTAGACCAACCTCCTGCTGCAGAAGCGAAGCAAGGAGATGTATCAATACGCAAACAGAAATGACCCTGGAGATTTGCTTAGGGTGTCAAAGCTATGAATTTTCGACCCCTCAGGGTACAAACCCTGCCCTTCTCCAAGGACCTTGGAGTCCACCAGCACTTCTCAGGCTTTCTCCAGAGTTTTAGTCACTGAACTCTGTACCGTTGGAGAGGACTGCATGAGGAGATGGCATAGGTCCTGCCCACAAGGAGAAGTTTATTGTTCCAGACTGGTATAGGCTTCATGAATGCCTATTCTACAAGAGGAGATGCCTGCATCATGAAGGCCTTTCTGGGATCTTGTTGTGTGGGGCTGTAGTGGTTTGATTTCCTTCTTTGAAAGCACTGAGGCCCTGGTTGCTGGCACTGTGCAAGGAGAAGAGTCTCTGTAGCCACGTGCTTTGCTCACGTTCGTGTCCAGCTCTGAAGCCGGAGCACTTCCAATGAAATTCCCACGCCTCCATGCTGCACACAGAGAGCATTTGCTGTAGACTCCCACTCCATCCTTTGGGTGGGGAATTATTCAGTCATCGTGATGACAGAAGCCGTGCAGGCACTGTGCTTACTCAGAATCAGAGCAGCCTTTTATTTATATAGCCACTGCCTCCTCCAGCGAGTTCTAAAAATAAAAAGCTTGCTCTGAGTAAGCAGATCGCCTTCCCCGTGAGATCCCTGTGATGTAACTCTGGGTTTCTTTCCTGTCCTGCGGGGAGCAGGGATTCAGCCAGAGCAGTGACTTGCCGTGGAGCGCTGGGGAGGAGCGCGGCTGAGTGGAGCTGACACTGCCGAGTGCCACCTCCCACACTGAGGCACTTGTGGCGAGGCCCCGTGGCACAGGGAAGTTCACACTCACTGACTGCGATGGGAGCATCTCCAATCACGCCCCAAAGCTGACAGAGAGAAGAGCATTTCCGTGGAGAGCCGTGTCAGTGAGAGAGCAGCAGCGGAGGCTCCGAGCGAGGCAGCCTGACAAGTGCTAAAAGGGCCTGCAATCTGCACAGTGCCATCATTAAAGTGGCTGCCATTAGCTGGCGATACACATTAGGAAGTGATAGCAGACACATCAAGCCTTTTGCTCCAGTGCCCTCAGATGCTTAGGAAAATCAGGTGGTTTCAAGGAGCCCCTAATCACAGTGTGCTTTGCCTTGCAGAAGTTAGAGCTGAACTGCCGAGTTCCATCGAGGTTTGGGGAGCTGCTGTGTAAGGTGCTGCAGAAACACAGACCAAAACAATTCCTCTCTGCTTGGCCAGTGGAATTCCCCGGCCAAAATACATCCACCACCCCTCAAGCATAAAAATAATGAAGGAAGCTGAAGCATAGAGAAACCAAACTGCACACCGGGGTGACAAAAGCAAAATGCAGCGAGTAACGCCCAGTTCTGTGTTCGCTTGGTCACAAAGTTTAGCAAGTCAGCTTTGGTTTGTATAATTAATAAGCAAAGTTCCTCCCAGGGAAATTCAGTGGGAAGAGAGTTTTTTTTAGCTCCATCAGCTTTACAGAAATTCTGGGGCTTGGGGCGATGTTTTATAGATTGCCTCTTCATTTTCTTGAAGACCTTGGTGCATCAGCTCTGCAGTCAGATGGTGCAGACTCCCCTTTGCAAGCCCGTTCTGCTTGGGTAGAGTCAGACACGAGTCCTCACCTTGTAACTCTGATTTCCCAGAGATCACAGCATCATTTTTCTTGGCAATTCATTTTCTAGACCCTTCTCTCCCAAAATAGCCCCAAAATAGGAAAAGAAAAGGCCAGACTAGCCCAGTGGGTGACATTTGTTCCAGCTTCTTTCTCTGCTGCTGGTGAGTGCTGAGCTGTGCAGTACAGACACTGAGTGGTTGTCAAACTGTTTGCCCTGGGAGGACTCTGTGGCAAGAAGTTCCATGAGGTAATGTACTTACACTGAAAATTGTATTACCTCTGTGATTCCACCAGCTCCTCTTTGCTCTTACGGAGAAAGGAGGTCTTTGGGGGTCATTTTCTGATGCTTTCAGCAACTGAAGAGATATAATTGCCAAGGAAACCCCCAGCTGTAAGGCAGCAGAGCTGTGAGTGGAGATGGCTGAGCAGCTGGGAAAGCACAAAGTCTCTAGGTGATGGGAAGTGAGGAGATAAGAGAAAGCAGAACATCCTGAGTCTGATTAGTTGGGAAAGTGCTGCTTTTCTGAGTTCTTCTTCTTACTGTTGCCAAGTGGGGAACCTAGGCTGGAAAGGGAAGCAGACCACTGTGCTCCCAGGATCCCATGTCTGCCCATGTTCTGCCCAGTTGGAGCAACAGGGCTTGGCCACAGCTGGGATGAGGTGGGATTTGCTTGTACGTGGTGCCACATGTCAGCTCCCTTGGCAGCCCTCTGCAGCTGGCTCTGGAACAAGCCTGGCAGACCAGGGCATTAATGGTACTCTGAGGAAGGGATTGAGGTATCAGAAGATCAGTAAAGAAAATGGATTATTATAGACCTTCTGATAGTACTGAAATCTTTGTAGTTGGCCATTACTGAAGTAGAGCTTTGTATAATGATGAGAATAGACATTACTGTACACCAGACATGAGATTTTACAATCAATTTTATTAATTTTAATTGATTATAAAATAATGGGGGATACATTTAAGGAGAGTCTTTAATTCTCTGTAATTATAATATGCTTAATTATTATAAACTTGATGGGGCAGTAAAGGTATTAAAATAAATAGAAGAGTAGAGGTGCTCATTAAAATTGCATCTGACCTCTGTGCATTGAGATGTGCTGGAGTGAATGCAGTAAAATTGGCTGCAATGTGGGAGCAGTGGGAGCTATTAATTCCCAATTCACTGGTCTTGGCAAGCGTCATGCAAATAAAGTCAAACTTAACTGTCTGTCTCACATGGAAGACCAGAGAGGACTTTGCTGAAAGAACAATAGCCTGTGAATCGGTGATGATTCCAGTTGTGCAGCTGCTGCAAATGTGGGACTTCAGGCACTGAAATTTTGGACACTTGATAGAAATTCAAGTGATGCTCTTCATCAGTGTGTAAAGATTGAGACTTGTAGGTGTGTTGCAACTGCTGTGGCACATGTGTTTGATTCAGAGCATGACTTAGACATTTGGATGCTTGTCCAGACCCTGAGCTGTTGGACTGGAAATCTTTCAAAAACTGGTGTTTGAAGGCTATTTTAGATCCTCGTTGTCAGATCCAGAGAACATTTTCAGTCTGGAAGCAAGCAATGATTAGGGCCAAACTTGCAATTACTTTGTTTTTCTCCTTTGGGTAGGGCAGAAATTTTGTTTGTTTCTTTGGTTTGAAAATTATCTTGGTGGTTTGTTCCCACTTCCCATATATCCTTAGGTACTGTAAGCACACAGGATGGAGTGGGGCAGGAACATGAAGCCCTGGACTGAGTTAAAGTGCTGTCTCTCCTGACAGTGGTTTCTGTGTCTCTGAATGCCATTACAAAAAGCTGAAGCAAGTTTGTGTATGTCACAGCTCTGAAAATGTGGATTTTGATTTTTGAAGTCGATGATGATCCTAAAAAAGACATCGGGCAGTTTTTTAAAACCTGCTTGCATATTCCTGAAAAATTAAACAGCATGGGTTGGAAAGGAGGAGGTTACAATGGTCGTAAGGAATCTGGTGTATTACAGACTGAATGTTTCTGTTGAGGTGTACCAAATAGCAAACACTCCTTTTCCCTGGTGTTTTTTTCTTGTCACTGAGAACCCAGTATCTGCATTTTTTGCCTTTCCTGCCCTAGTGGGTGGGCAGTGATCTCTGAGGGACAGCTGCACTATCATGCCACTGCAGCAGGGTGGTTGGGGTTTCCTCAGTGCAGTCAAGTGTCTGGGCAGGGGCTGTCAGGAGCCACCCCCGACCTCTGTGCCCCTCGCGTTTGGGTGCTCCTGGTGCTGAGCACTCCCGTGTGCTGCTGCCAGATGTGGAGGGACGGGAGGGGTGGCTGTCAGGGACCCTCTCCCATGGCTGCAGTGTCCTCTGCCCCTTCCATCCCTGCAGGTGCAGCAGGCACTCTGCCCACAGCCGGGGAATCAGCAGATTCCTCCTCCCCACCTCCCTCTGCTCACAGATACACATCACCTCTGCAGAGCACTCATTTCTCTGCAGGAGGGCTCTTCCTCAGGTGAGCCTGGCCAGACGGGAGGAGCTGCCTGTGAAAGGAGTGGTGGAGGAATGGTAATTTCCACATTAAATGTGAAGGAGGAGTTTTCTCCTATGGCAGCAGCGCTGCTGCTTTGCATCGATTTGGCGAGAGGGCACAGGCGCTTCCCGGGCGTGAGGAATGGGTCTCAGTAGGATTTTCCTGTCTCTGAATGCAGAACTCCTATTTCTGCCTGCTATAGCCCATATATTCAGACTCATTTTTGCATGGCACTTAAATGGACCTAAATATTTCACCAGCTAGCAAGATAACACTACAGCTTGTTTGGTGTTTGGTAATCAGTTATTAGGACAGGGCTTTGCTGAAATAAAATATGAGGGCAAAGGAAAGTAACATGCCTGTGGCATTAGAATGCTGTTAGCAAGCTTGAGGCATATCAGAGAGATTGGTCCTGAGAGTAACATTTGCTGTCTTACTGCTTTTGAACTTTTTTTTTTTTTTCATTTGCCTGTTTCTGAGGTCTGGGATTTATCCTGAATTTAAGAACTGACAGGTTTTGATCATTTGAATAGGTATCACTGTTCAGCGGGGAATACATGTGCCAGCTGAGATGTCTCTTAAAGCCAATTTGTACTACCAGTTACATGAGATGATTTCTCGAGACTAATGTATTTCAGCTTCAGATTCTCCACCTGAACTGTGGTGTTCCTCTCCTGGTCCTCCCCAGCTGAACTGCAGTCCTCTCCCTTCCCAGGGCCCCCACCCAGTGCCCCAGACACTGGTGCACGTTCTTTGGTGGGAATACACATAGAACCCCAGGAAAAGGACATTGTAAGGTTGAGTGTCTGGCTTTGATTTACAAAGGCAGAGCACTCTTAAAGCTGCAGTCATTTCTTAATCCAAATCTTGTCTTTTTGTGCTGATGCAGTTTGCATTCAGGTAAGCAGAACCACCCCTGCTATTGAATCTCCAGCATTTAAGCATTTAGCAACTCCTTGAGCTCCTCTGTATGTAACTGATGGCTCAATTCCAGTGTCTTCACTGTGCTGAAGAGCAGAACAATTGAGTTCATAGTTAGTAACAGACGTGCACAAATCAGAATTCTTTATAGGTAATACCTATAAAGAAGACTTTTCCACTGTAGTAGGAACTACCTTCTGAGACTTTCTCTGATGCTGACATTTATGCACTTTGGTAGGATGGCTGTGAACTGTAAATCTGGGAAGAGATGCCCGAGACTTGAGATTCAAGTTACTGGTATCCTGAGTTTCACAAACTTAGACATTCATCCGCTTAAAACCTGGTTGTTCCCTGTTGTGCTCCTGAAGGGTTGTTTTTTGCCCTCAACAATTTATTTGAAAGTTGGGAGGGGGGGATGGGATGGTTTCAAGCATTCAGCCTGAAAAATAAAGGCTGTACATACATTATATGTATACAAGTATACATTACACATGTACAAGTTGATTCAGGGATCCTGGAGAAGTTGGTGGGAGGGGAGGCAAATTTTTCTGGCTGGCCAGAGAACCTGCCTGCCTCCTTTACTAGAGAAGGCATTTGCCAAATTTACCTCTCAGTTTTCTTTCTAGGGAAATGCACTCCCTTGTGCTCCACAGAGAGATACAATGGCAGTTGTTGTGGAGTCCACAGCTCGTATAGATGGACCCAAGTTATCCATAAGCTGTGGAGCTGCACGGCCTGCACTGCACCCTGCATTGCAGGGACTAGCTCAGTTAGTCCCTGCTTATCTGCAGCTAGTCTGGGTTTGTCTGTTAGAAAAAACAGAAAGAAATCAATCTGCAGCCTTGGCGATAACAGAACTCATGACATGCTCAGACATATTTGCCTGATCCTTGCAGACCATTTTGCCCTGTTTCCCATGAATCTGTCCATAAAGAAGAAGCATGAAGGGAAAGGAATGGTAGGAATGAAACATTTGAAGAATGCTTTCAACGAGCCCATTAAACCATCCTGCTAGAAACTGTAGCCTGGTATGATAGGTCTGGTTCAGATTTTCCATGTATTTGAAGTCTTATGTTGAAGAATGAAGCCTCTGTTTTAGAGAAATGAGTCCCTAAGTGGAAAAAGAAAGAGCCCAGCTGTCAGTAAGGCACTTAAGGTTATTTTGCTTTTTGTTGGATTTTGTTTTGTTTTAAATCCTTCCGGCAAGTGCTGGCTGGGAGCTGTTTAGGGAAGTCTGTTGTGTCCGAGTGGGAGCTCAACTCATGGGTGGTGAGGTTGGGGAAATGGAGCCCTTGGCCAGTAGCCACGTGGCAGTGTCCATGTCTTATGCAGAGCCTGGTAGTGCAGACATAAGTAGTGATCTGAAGTACCTTCCTGGCATCTGAAGCAACAAAGAAAAGGAATGAGAGACCAAAACATTCAGGAAAAGTTCAATGTTTCCAAAGTATTGGTTTGAATGGGTTGAACTTTGCCTGCTGGGGAAAACATCCATTTTTTGGTTCACGCTTGCAATCAAGCATGTGGCCCTAAACCCATTCAGTTAAAAAAATAAATCCTTCAAGTTCACGAGTTCTCTTTGCACCTGGTGACCATTTTAATGATGCTTTGCCCTTGCTCCCTCTCAGTACAAGGCCACAGGCAGTGGTGCAGGAGACAAGGATGCCTTTTGTGGGTCTGGATGTATTTACTCCTCTGCTGCCCGAGGAAGGGCCACAGCAGCCCTTGTTATTAGGCTGTCAGAAGAATTAAGAATCAAGTAGTTGCATGAGCAGGAAGATGATTGAAGGCTGGTTTCCGATGGACTTTTATCCTGTAATTGATTTCCTCTGTGGGTTTGTGCTGTCTAATGAGGTGTGAGCTCACAGCCAGCCCTCCCTGTGGTGGGAGGTGAGAGAAGCCAGGCGCCTCTTCACTTCGTCTCCTCACTGAACTTCTGGGACTTGGTGCTGTGGGGACCTCTGCCCTGCTGTCAAATTTACTTGAAATTAGTGGGTTTCAAAAGTTATTAGAAGGGGGACAGATAGGGAAACACACACAGGCAGGATGAACTTCTGTACCCTGGCTCTTTGAAAATTAAGCTAAAAAAAAAAAAAGGAAGAAAGAAACTGAGAAATTGCTTTGGTCTTAAAAGCTTCCTTCATCTGTGTTAATCCTGGGATGGGGGAGTGGGCAGGGGGAGGCTGGAGAAGGGAGGGCAGGAAAACTGGTTATTATCATGATTATAATTCCATGCTAAAATATTCTTTCTTGCTTTAAGTGCTGACAAGTGGGTTGGTAACTGCAAAGGTTCCCAAGGCCTTAAGCAAATAAACAGAAACAGAGTCCCAGAGCCATGTTTGGGAGTGATTTAGTTTCTAGTGCTGTCTGAAACTAGAGAAGGCATCTCCATGCCTGTTGCTCAGCTTTCCTGGGGTTGGCTGATCCCTGCCTGTTCTCCCTGGATAACGGTTTGCTGTGAAGACTGGAAATAGTTGGATGCTCTGACCCTTTTGGAATGGGGAAAGGCAATAGATAAAGTCTATTAGTACTGGGGGGTTGGGAAAAACCTTTTTCCCCTTTAACCCTGGAGTACAGCATGGACGTTTACGCAAACCTTAGGAACCCAAAATGCTTTATTAAGCCAGTTCAGCTTTAAAAGAGAGTTCCTAAATGTTTGGATACAGTATAGAAATGTCCTTTCATCCACTAAACAGTTTGTATCCTCAGGCATCCACACAGTTAATAGTATTAGCCCCAATGGAAAGCCTCTTGAGGAATTGATGACTGGAGAGCGTGGATCATTTAAACATTAACAGCTTTGGTTATTAATTATTGTGGAAAATGCAGGGGTGGAGAATGCTGAACTGGAAATGTTGTCCCACGTTGTATTTTTCCCTTGCTGCATTACTAAATCCATTTCTGCTGTCAGCTGAGCAAAGCGCTTTTAGAGCAGTGTGATGGGAGCAGGGGTTATTTTGCCTCCTGCTTGGCTTCCAGGTTTTCACTTGACAATGATGATGGAGTATCTTTTCTGTGGGGGATACAGATGACAGGCTTTAACGTCATTTAATTTAGTGTGAGCTCTGCTTTCAGCCAGGAGAAAAATGCCTTGTAAAAACTGTGCCCCGAACACATCCTGTGAGATGGCCTAGAGTGGGGATGGTCTGGAAGCTCTTAGGGGCTGGAGCTGTGCTTGTGGTGGTGGCTGGCTCAGCCCCATCTCTGTAGGCTTTTTGGCCAGCTCACCAAGCTGGCTTGGCTGCATCATTTCAGCTTCCCACATCTCTCTGAACCGGGTTTGATGCTCCTGCTGTAAATCAGGCACGGTGCTCCCCACAGCTGGGGTGTCTGAGAATTGAGATACTGCCGTGGTCAGTGAGAGGTGTTTTCCCTCAGGATGCAGAAGGGTTTGGAGCCCTGTTGCTTCACCCATGGCCTGGCTCCCAGGACAGCACAGCATAACACCAGCAGGCACTGGGGACTGAGCATTTTGGAAAATCTGCCCTCCCTGTTAGTGCTAGAAAGAGACACTTGAGCTCCTCAAGAGCTTGGCCTCCTTGGGTGCTGATGCCTTGCAAATGTGCCCACATGTCAGTGCTCACAAGCCTTCAAATCCTTCACACCATCAACCAGGGCACATTGAGCACCTTTAGCTCTTGAATTTGGGTCACTCTTCAGCAAAGCCTGTCTGTGCAGGGCTGGGCTGTGTAGGATGGCCAGAGTGACTCACCCACTTGGTGTAAATAAGCTCTGCCTTTTGCTTCGCTTGCATCCAGCTAACATAGCTGTAATTACTGAATTGTATTTCCTGGACACTTGGAAGTAATTAGCTCGATATACAACTAATGTGTCTTGCCAAATTTAGGCTTAAAATTGTTTCTACGGTTGAATGCAGTAATCTTCTATTAGATTTAAGGGTTTTTAAAAAAATATTTCACTAGTGCCTGGCTTGATTAACTCGTAATGTTGTAAGGCTTATTTGTGTAGGGGGTATAGAGATATTAAATGAGTTTGGAATTAAGTAGGTGCTGGCTAAATTCCTGCTTTACTCAAGCCCCAGTGATCCCAGTGATATGGAGTCTGGGCATGCAATATTGTTGCTGGCTTATTGAAGCTGAATGGAGGTATAAGCTATGAGAATATGAGAGACTGGATTTTTGAGGGGTTTATTTTTGGTGCTCTTTCAGCAAAAACGAGGCTTATGTGAATAGCATACTTAAAGAACTGTTTTCCACCCCTGCTTTCTTATTAGTTAATGGCAGTACTGAACTGAGGTAAGAAAGAGGGATTTGTGCCTCGCTGCTTGCTCACCTCTTTAGGAGAGAAGGTGAGGATTCAGGAGGCAAATTCAGGTAACTTCATGTAGGGAAGACCACTGAAGATGCAGGGGGATGAGCAAAGTGCTAAGCAAGTCCTGGTGTAAATCTGCTGTAAGAGAAGAGCTTTGGAGACTTGAGTGCTGCCACACGTGGGCACATGGACTTGGGCCTGTGTTAAAACTTCCATATGTTCAGGCGGATGGACACTGGGGGCTGGTTTGGGAGCTCTGTGAATTTAGTTTGCATGGCTTCTTTCTGGTTTGTGAGTCGTAATTAATGGTAATGAGTCCTGAAGGCAAAAATGACAGAGTGCACGGACGTGGGTGTCTGCAGCAGCAAACCCAGCGAGCAGCTGGACCGGGGAGCAGCCCTGCTCTGGTCACTGCCCCAGGGACTCTCAGGCTGGATCTGCAGGACAAACCAGGCACTAACAGCAATCCAATATTGTTGTCAACAGCAGGATTAGGCACAGTATCACTGGATTTGTGTAGGAAGAATTTCTGGGGAAAGCAGATATGATTTTTTTGGAAGAGCTCGATGTTGTGTATTGGTGGGGTGTGCATCCTCCTTTTTTTCATATGTTGAAGGGTTTTCAAGGTTGCCTTCCAGTTTTAGGTGTTGAGTGAGGATGGAATTATGTACTGTTATGTCAGATTTTCATGGCTGTAGGGCTGCTTTCTCTCTTCCTTTTTTTTTTTTTTTTAACAATTTCTGGTGCACTGTTTGGTGGAGTGTCCACACAAAGTAAAGATATGAGTCTTAAATACTGTCACATGAGTGGGCTCACGAGGCAACTTCACTGACTCAGTTGCTGTGTCAAGCTCTCTGTGTGACTGTATGGTCAGTGTTGGGAATTGGAAGTGGAGGGGTTATAAATGCTCCTACTACTGTGTTCTCTATTGCAGGAAAAGGCCTCTTGCTATTAATTGGTTTATGATTTTTTTTCTGCAATAAAAATTGATGCCTTGCTCTAAAAATGTTTATGTTGCATGTGTGGCCATATTTGGAAATCAATTCCTCATGTGTATGTTTGTGCACACAAATGCAGATGTGTACAAACCATGTCTCTGTCTACATGGAAGTGTGTAAAGCTGCTGGGCACTTGGCCCTGTATTTTTGGATTTTACAAGAAAGGACAAATTATGGAAGAGTGTATTATATTAATACATCTGTTAATGGATATAAGAAGTGTAGCAGTGATGCTTTTCTGTGGAATGGAAATCCTGTTGTAAACATCCAAACCCCAAATAGCTTTGCCTGGAAAGGAACAATTCATCAACTGGATCCCATCTTGGACAGATTCATATAGATCATAAACCCTCTGTCCCCACTACTTGGTTGTCTCAGCATCCCCAAACTGGCAACCTCTGTTGTATTCCTGTCACCATCAAGAATGGGACTTGAATTATTCAGAAAACCTGAGTATATTGCTACTTTATTATTTATTTATTTATTTGCACTGCACATTTTTTGTTCTGCATATGCAGCAAAGTACAAGCCTTCCCCCGACCTTGCAGGATTTCAGAGATAGATGAAGGCACGTGTTCTTTAAGGCAGCTGGGAATTTATAGTGTTCCAAGAGACTCTGGCTCCAGTGTGGGTTGTTGGCAGCAGTGCTGATAATCACAATGTGATAGCAATTGGGCTCTTTTGTTTCAGATGTGTTTAAATCTTATTTTCTTGTGCTGTAAGGTTATGTCTTTGAAGACTATCAGAGCTCAGAAGGGGAAGAAAAACAATCCCAACTCAGGAGCCTTTGTTTCAAAAGGTTGCAAGCATAAATCTTTTCTGTTTTGTTTTTAATCACCTGATATTTTTCTAGATCTTAGGCAGAGTGGGTGAGTTGTTCACAGAGTGTACTGATTTCTTGTCTAAAGCCCGTTTGTACGAAGCAGAGCACTCTTGTCTTGCAATCTCTTGGAGCAATACCCTGGATTAGGAGACCTGTCATGTGTGCTTGCATTTTGAGAGTTAGCAAATCTGGTGAACAAATGTTTCACAAAAGCCAGGGAAATGCATCCCAAACCGTGTTCTGTCTCTTCAATATTCATTTTAATTGCTGGCAGTCATATTCCATGGAGGATACAGCAGCATATCTCTTGTACACGCAGTAGGAGTGGAGTAGTACATGTCCTCAAGCATTTGTTTCTGAACCACAGCAGAGAGTTAACAGCAGTAGCAAAATGTGCTGATGTATTGTTGATCAAAAAATGTGTAGTAATGGCATCCCTAATATAGCTGCATCAAAGATTTCCTGGGTTATTGAACGTGCAGCCACCCGTTCCCAGTCAGCATCTCTGCGAGGCCCCACAGCCAAACCGGTGGATTCAGGGGGTCAAACACAGAGAAACCTGGGACATCTCCTCAGGCTGCTCCCAACACCCCACACAGGAGGGTTAATGGTTCCATCTAAACACCCAATTAGAGCTTATCTAGGCAGAATCTCATTATTTTCAACTGCTGTAGATGTTTATGCCATGCAGCTTGTGGGTAGTTTATTTCCAATATGTATAGGATTAACCCTGGCTGATGGGAGCTCAGGTGCTGTACTGTGAATGTATCCAAGGGGGCAGGTTTTGCTGGGTTTTTTTAATGACATCATTTTTTAAAGTTGCTGAGTTCATTTCAGACCTGTGAGCCAGAGTCTGGAGTGTTGGTGGGAGCAGGGGAGCGCAGGAGAACAGACACGCTGGGAAAGAGGCAGGAATAGGTTATGGGAGTTTCTTAAAGAAAATACAGAAATTACGTATTTCTTGCAGATGTACTTTTGGAAGAACTTGTAGGTGCGTGCTAAATACATAAAATACATACAGCAGAAGTTGATTAATAGGTATCTCTGTCATAGAATGCCCACGTTTATGGTTTCTCTGTTTGGAGATTTTTTGTATACTTTTTTCTCCTAGCCTGGCTTTTTTTTTTTTCTGCAGGAACTGTATACTGCAGATTTAGGATTCAGGGAATAGCTGGAGGGATTTTTTTTCTCATTTTTGGGTTAGGAGTACATAGATTTCATTTTGTTGGTTTGTTTTCTGGTATATATGAAACCCACATCAGTGTCTGAACTCGTGGGCTCTTGGTCTGGCCCTTGCGGCTTTCCTGGCTTGTAAGTGATTTTTACAAGTTGGAGAAATATGGATCAATAAGCAAAGACAAAAATATCTGGTGTCAGAAAGCACTGTATTTCAAGGTCTACCCATAAAGAAAAATCTGCATGAAATCATATACAAACAAAAACCGTACTTTTTAATTGCATGGACAGCTTAATTACTCTTTTAGAACATGTATCTATTTACATCTTAAAATGTATAACTGAATTTCAAGAAGTACTCCATGTATATAGTGTAATTTAAAATTCTGTGTATATTATATTAGCATAAAATAGGTTAGACACCACACGAGCATATATGGATTTTAGCTCCCTTGTAGTTTCCCAGGGCTACTTCCCTGCTTTCCCCACCCCATCTTGTTCATGGAGTGAGCAAGAGGCCTGAGGTTCCCTCACAGAGGGAATTTTAAAGCCTGTTGATTATATTCTGTATGTAATTGGGTCCTTGGCCGTGTGTCCCTGAGGGTCCCTGCAGCCTGTGGGGCCACAGTGACCTGGGACCAGGTGTGGGCACGGGCCCTGCTAATGAGGGGTGATGAACCTGCTAATGAGGGGTGATGGACCTGCTAATGAGGGCCCCCGGCTGGAGGAACTAAGCACTGCTCCTGTGAGGGCAGTGCTGCTGCTCTGGCTTTGGGAAGGTCCTCAGGGACATCCCTGGGGCTGAAGGTTTGGGAAGGTTCTCAGCTGTGTCCATGGGGCTGAAGGTGTGGGAAGGTTGATGTAGGAATTGTTTCTGTTCATATCCTGTATCAGCCCTGGTCCTGGGGAGCTCAGGGCCTTGGCTGGCCTGGCCTGGCCGGAATTAGGGACTCGCTGCGGTGTCTGATTTGTTGTGTTTTCCAGACTTAGACTGCATGAAGTTTTGAGTTGTTTCTAAACCTTGGCATTGCAGAGCTACCGGGCAGTTTGTTGCCTGGTCCCTGCTCTCCCCCTGCCAGGCCTCTGTGTCCTCCCCAGGAATTTAGACTGGCTGTTGTGGGATTTGGGATGTGCGGGTTCCACGCTCCTCAAGCCCTTTACAGCACTGCAGGGTGAGGCTGTAGTTTGAGAATTAACTTACTGGGAAGGGGTAGAAGTAATAGCGCAGACATTTAATTCATTTTAATGAGGCTCCCAGAGCAGTTCTGCAGGTGCTCCAGTGTCAGGTCTTTGGAGATGTTGTGCCTTTGTGACAGAAGCACTGCACTAAAGGGGATCCGTGGAGATAACAATAGGATGTCAAAATGAAGTGAAACAAGGGCAGGGCAATTTTATGGAGATGACATGACAGGAGGAAAGTATTGGGGGCGGGGGAGGAGGAAGAGAATTTAAGATGTCAGTAGAGATTTACTGAAGGCTTTCCGATGTCAGCAAGAAGAAATGTCAGCACAACTGACTTGGCAGTGTCAAGGTGATGGCAGGATGAAGTCCGATCAGCTTGGGAAGCATCTCGCACTCTGGCTGTGGAGACGAGCTACTGTCAGTAAAGATGATGTCAGGATGATAATTATTTTGCACATTGTGGTTTAAGTAGGGCATTGTTTCTGTTGAGGTAATTTGAATTTAGCACAAGGTAGGAGAATACTTGTTCAAAGATAAAAGCCTCCAAATTGTGGCTGCTTTCTGTGAGAATGCCAGGAGCTTCTAACCCAGACTGAGCTGCTGCTGTGCAGGAGGGCCCTGGCTGCCCTGGGGACTGTGCTGGTTGAGGTCGATGTAGTCAAGGCCTCGGGTGGTCTCAGTTGTGGCTCTGCTTGGCTTCTGCATAATGTGTGGGGCATATTCTCATTTCTCTCCTAAAAGCTCTGCCTAGTAAATATGAGGGCGGAGGAGAAAACTGATGTCATGTAGGAGTGCAGCCAGGATTTTAGGCATGTGAGGTGCCGATATTTAAGGATGAACGATTGTAGTTCACTGTCACTGATGAAAATACATGCAGCTGTGTGGGATACTGGTGGAATAATCGGTGCTAGAACAGCTAGCTTGTGTTGAAAGTCACTGGGTGTTGCAGATGGCGGAATGAAGAGGCAGCAGAGGCTGTTCCCACATCTCAGCTTTGTTTTAGGACGCGTGAAGAGTTGAGTGGAGTCCTGAGGAGTAGCAAAAAGAACTGTAATGTGTTACTGAAATGAAAATTTGGGCCTTTGCTGTTCTGTAGTTATAGTGTGTGGATTGGGCAGTAAATTGTGCCACGTGGTAAATAACAGTTCTGGGGTGCACAGCTCACCCTGCCAGCCACCCCCACTGCTGAGGCACTTGCCATCATCCAAGTGCTACCATGTCTGGCACCCTTTCCAAGAAGGGAATCCCCTGTTAGTTAAACAATTGCACTCCCTCTCTGTGTGTCCTTTATCACAAAACAAACAAACAGGAAAAAAATATGCTGCAAGAGCCAATCTAGGGGCTGGCAATCCGATAATAAATCCCCTGTCTTTCCACACACACTCAGTGCCAGCTGTAGGCTAATTAAACTCAATAGTTCACAGGTGTTCCTGGGAACGACTATCGCAAGAGCACTCTCCTCTTTAGGGCTCGTTAACATCTTTTTCAGAGCTCTTTAAATTTCATACACCAGCAACAGTGAGCTAAAGCAGATGAAAGATAGCAGAAAGGGACTTGAGCTGCTACAGGAGTGCTCTCAGCGTTAGCACAGGCTGTAGCCCCACTCAATTCAACAGCTTATGCGTTTTGATGGGTGAATCTCTTGGAGACCAGTGTAAGAAGGCAAATTGCTTTCTTAGAAACATTCAGATTTCTGTAGCCAAATGAAATTCTTGTCTCTGGAGCTCACTGTATAACTTTACGTGCTCAGGATGCCCATAGGCTCTGCACACATGCAGGGGCAACAGAAGAAGGAAGTCTGTGGCCAAATAAGCAGATTTAGCTGGTTTATTAAGGCTTCTAATACCTTCCCAGGGAGAAGCAAATGGAAAGCGAGGCTTCTTCCAGCCCTCTCTGCTTACTGAGTCTTCTTTTTGGCTTTGACTGAGCTAGTGGCAATTTCTTTATACTATAGCAGAGAACTGGACTGCCTCTCCATAGACTGGTTTAATGGCACAGTTGCAGCAAGAAGTGGTTCCAGTTGCAGCCTGCTTCCACTGACTGCTGCGTAGCAAGAGCTCGGATTTTACTCTGTGGCTGGAATACCTCACCTGTGCACTCATCTTCTCATCTTCATTTGTGTTCCTTTTACCTTTTTTGTCTGTCTTACAGAATTAAAGTTAAATTTCTTGGAGAGCTCTCATAATGGTTAAGAATGCCACAGGAAAGGAGGTTTGTTTTTCCATGTTCCCTAAAAGCCTCCTCTTGTGGAGCTGGCCCAGATTCCCTGTAAGTCTGGTGTGCAACTATCCTTCTTGGAGAGAAAGCTCCTTGCCCAGAAATATGGCACCTGGACCAGGCAGCCCAGCTTTGCCTGAGTAAGCTAGGTAAAAAACACTTTTATCCAGGGTAAGCTAGATAAAAAAAGACTTTTATTGCACTTGATATACATGATCTCTTGCATGCTTTACTATCCTGCCTCAGCCACGTGCTTTCCTGCAGACTGGGATGCGTGGATACACCTGGAAGAAGTGTTTCTCTTTCAGCAGAGTTACTAACTGAAATAATTTCTAGATTTCATAGCTCTTGATCTCATGAGCTCTCATGATTCTGTTTCTTTCTAATGATATTTTCAACTGTACTCTTTTACGCTCTTCCCTAGACAAGAAAACCACAGTGATGTACCTAAATCTTAAATAGATTTATTACTGATTTATGTTAAATTGATATCCCCAAATCAAAATACTATTTCCTACATGAGCGAACTGCACCAGTCTAATGAAGTAATTTTCTTAATCAATTCTGTTACATAGTGCAGTTTTACTCTGCGTAAAATCTCACTTGAACTGCTACAGCTTTTGCTGGAAGGGGAACGTCAGATCTGTGAAAAAACCCACCTGTTTTAAAATGAAAAATTCAATTCAAGTGTAGTTCGTTCAAACTATCCCTTTGGTAATTTTTCTCTTTGCTGTGTCATTGTCATGGGTAAGTCTCATGGTGGTTGACAGGACAAAATTGAGAGCTAATGTTGTGTACTTGGGAAACTGGTACAGACTGAAATGGGATTTCAGAGTTCACTGGCCTGGCTGCAGGAAGCCCAGAGTAGGAGTCTCCCAGTTCAGTGCTCTTCCCCCCAAAGTTGCAATGCCTCCCCTAAACACTGATTAGTTTCCAAAAATGCAGAGTACCCCAGTGAGGTGAGTCTGAGTTCCAGAGTTAACCCTGGATGAATGGTTTGCATTGGGCTTGTATAAATCTGATCAATTTATAAAAAGCCTAAAACTCTTTCAGCGAGTTTGCATTGAGGTGATTTTGTGTACAGAGCCAGTCTGAGATGAAGAGAAAACCAGCAGGACAAGTACATGTTTTGATAAGGATTTGATTTGTTAGCATTTAAAGGCATTATTTTGTGAGTGAAAAAGTCAAAACTCAGTAGGTGCAGTGCCCAAAGCTAAAAATGTTAAGCAAAACGTGTGCAGAGTATAAGAAATCCTTCCCTGACCTCAATCCCACACATGCCTGGGTATCGTCACTCGTGGCATCGATTTGAGAGTGTTTCATAAAGAAAAAGACTTCACAGTTTCTGTGTTGGAGGCTTCTCTGTGGCTGCCATCCAAAAGCTTATTTGCACACCCTTTCTGAAGTTAAATAAATTATGTGACAATTGGTGCAGCACGAAGCTGAGGTGCTGATACGAGGGGGAAGGGCCTTACAGAAAGCACTGTCCTGGTTGCTTCTCCTCCCTCTTCCAGATGAGGGAACGGTTAAAAATGCAGTGGCATTTAACCAATGAGGGTGGAAACTTGGGATCTCACCATGTGAGGGTTATTTTTCAATGGCCAGTGAAACAATTCCCATTGTTTGAAAATTCCAATTCAAAACTGAATGAGCAGATCTACTGTTGAGAAAAATACCTGTTAGCACAGACATGTTTATTGAGTTAGATGATTTTAGGTGATTAGTGGGAAACCATCACTGAGGTAGCTTGAAGTTTCTTTTTGGTAAAATAAAAATTGGAGCCTCCATGCCCAATTGGGTGTTTCTAAAGCAGGTGGACTTCTTCAGATACTTGTCTGCTTGATAACTGAGCCCATCTCTCTTTGGTTAAGAGACTTGCTTTCATCAGATTTAACTAAATGTGTGCCATGTAGTTGTGAAAAGAGATGTATATGGGTGGGATTTGAGGAAGCTTGTGGATTCTGGTGTTAACAGCTGAAAAGTTCAAGTGCCCAGATCAAACTCCAACCAGTTATATGCAGTATAGAAGAGATTTTCCCACCCCTCCTTTTCTAAGCATATTCTACAAGCTTATCTGAATATAAGTTAGTTTAGGAAGTAATTGATTTCTCTTAAAATAAAATGCATGAAGTACCACATGATTTAGTACAGCATCTGAGCTCCTTATCTATAGAGATGAAAATTGATGTTAAGGTTACTTTCTTCAGTAGCAGTTTCAAGATTAGCTCTTACCCCTAAGGAGTTAAGGAAGAGAGAGATCTATGTCTATTTACGTGAGAAAATTAATTCCTGCATAAGATGAGAGTAAAGCTCAAATACTTGGAAGTTCAGTCTCTTGATTTTATTTCTTGTGAAACTGAATCCTCCTCCTCTTCTGGATTCAAGGAAATACAGTACTGAGATATAACTTCAGTTTTCTCAAAGGAAAGACTCAGCTCTTCTTTGAAGGCCAAATTATTTCTATCTAGCTGTTAAATAAATCCTAAAGCAAATAGCAGTGCAGTACCATGTCTAAAGCAATCCCACACTCTGGACAAGTAAAATGTTGATTTCTATATTGCTTTATGCTTTCAATTTTGTACCAAACCAACTATTTAATGTCAACCTGCAACTTTTTTAAGTGCCTGATATTTTTGGGGTTTGCAGATTTTGCTTGCACACTACAAAGCAGGTGTGTTGGTTGTGTGCAAACCACTTCTCTGTGTTTGGATGCCCTTTGAATGTGAGTCAGCAGTGCCCTGGCAGCCAGGAGGGACAACCCTGTCCTGGGGGCACCAGGGAGGGGATTGTCCCGCTCTGCTCTGCCCTGGGGCGGCCTCACCTCAACATTGGGGCAGTTTGGGGGACACAATGGAGGGAAGGGATTGAGCCATTAGAGAGTGTCCAAAGGAGGCCACGAGGATGGGGAAGGGCCTTGATTTGAAGGTGTGTGAGGACACTGAGGGCACTTGGTGTGTTCAGCTGGAGTAGAGGAGACTGAGGGGAGACCTCAGTGCAGTTCCAACTGCCTGGGCAGGGGCAGAGGAGGGGCAGGGACTGAGCTCTGCTCTGGGGGACCAGGGACAGCAGCCAGGGAATGGCTGGAGCTGTGTCAGGGCAGGCTCAGGTGGGATCTCAGCCAAAGGTTCTTCCCCCAGAGGCTGGTTGGGCACTGCCCAGGCTCCCCAGGGCAGTGGGCACAGCCCCAAGGCTGCCAGAGCTCAGGGAGGGTTTGGCTGATCCTCTGGGGCACAGGGGGTGACTCTTGGGGCTGGGCCTGTGCAGGGCTGAGGGTTGGACTCCGTGATCCTTGGGGGTCCCTCCCAGCTCAGATACTCTGTGATGCCATCCCCAGTTGGAGGAGCCTGGCTGGCAGGGCAGGGGCTACTTCTGAAAAGGGAGGAACAACAGTTTTTGGGGCAGATCCCAAGGAGGGGATGTCCCAAATCTCGTTGGGCTGGTCTTACCAGGGAGTGTGTCTGTCCCCCCCCAGAATTGCTGACTTGTTTGGAGGCCTTGTCAGCTTCAGCAGTTTGTGTTGTGACTAATGGAAAACAAGCAAACGGAGAGAAGCAGGAAGGCCTTCCCTTTCTTGACTGCATGGGTATGTTTATATCTGGGAATTAAGTGCTGTTTCTTGATAGGATTTTTTGTTCCTCCACCAAACAGAGGGCAATACACCTGCTTGGGGTTGGTCTCATGAGTGACTGTGTGCAGCTGTGAGCCCACATCCCTCAGCCCTCCCCTCTACAGCTCTAGAGCTGCTGCACAGCTCATGTCCCATTTGGGAAGTGTGTTTTGGCTCTGTTTTAGCAGAAGTATCCATTGCTGCTTCTCAATTTCTCCTAGACACTAATCTGGTTTTTTAGCTGCAGCACCAAGAGTCAAGTCCTTCCTAGATCACCTTGCATGCCTTTATCTGGGTTTGGTTTTTTTCTGTTTTGTTCTTTGTGGTTGTTTTTTCTTGAGCAATGAAGAATTGATCCAAATTCTCTTGCAACCCAACAGACTTTGAATCATGACATGAAAGGAAAACAATATTTATCCTAGCATTCAAAACAGTCATGGGGCTTAATTAAATAATGGTTATAAGCCATGTTGTCACAACTGGGTGGAAGTTGCTCTGGAAGTGAGCAGGGTTAGCACTGAGTTGTTGGAATCAGGTTACATTAGAAGTGACAAGGCAAATATGCCCAGAAGGCTTCTTGTTGTTGTTATTGTTATTTTCATTATTGTTGTTATTATTATTATTATTATTAGCTTTATGTCTGTGGATCAGCAGCAAAACTTTGATAAGCAAAAATCCTCAGATGCTTTCTATTAAGGTGAATTCCAGATTCATCCCACTTAGCAGAACTTCAGTAGTGTCTTTCTGTGAACAAGAGTTGCTTTTTCCTCCTCTGCCCTGATGAGTCACTGTGAAGGTTTTTGCCTTGTCTCGTCTCACAGGCAGCTGCTCTTCTATTTTGGGAAAACTGTTATTTTGGGGGGGTCCTTCTGAATGAAAGGCATAAAAATTACCATGATTAAATAATAATCCCATGGAACCCTAGAATATTCCATGTTTTAATGCTATTGCATAATCTTGGGGATATAGATGCTTTATGCTCCTGTATAGTAGCCTGAAACACATGAGAACTTTGTGAAATAGGAAAGAGGAAAATACTTGACAACACTGGATTTTTAAGCTAAAAATACTTAAAGCAATCTAGCCTGAATTCCCCCACAGATTAATTAGGATACTCTTTCAAAAATCCTTGAAAACGCTGGACAAAGAACAGTGTGATGCTCTGTGCCCAAAGTCAAGTGTTAATGGGGGTATTAATGTACCTGGTTCCCCTTCATCCCTGCTCCTTGCTCCCAGTGTGGATCTGACCTGAGGTCAGAGTGGCAGCTGGGGATAGTGCACGTAAGTTCGAGAGGAGAGAAGGAGTTTGCCTGGCCAAGGCTAGTCATGAATTAATCATCCCACTACACCTCCAGTTAGCTGAGCTCATTTCAGTGGGCCCTGCTATGTTCATTTAGTGGTGAATTTGAAGTTGTGATTGTAGCTGACCTGTCTGGGAGCTGGAATAGTTCATTCCCACGTGGTTGTACTGTATTCTGTGATGGGGAGGGATGCTGTCAGTCAGTCCTCGGAGTTGGCTGGAAGAGAAATATCCAGCATGCCTTGTAACATGGGCATGGAGGAGTGTGAGGGGTTTGTTTTAAATCTGATCCATTCATAGTGCTGGGTGAATGAGATGTTGGTCCCCACCCTGCCGGGGAGTTCCACTGCTCACAGCACTGCACCTTCAGCTGAAACGTGTTTTGCTGTCGGCGTGTGCTGGGGCCAGCACAGTTCCCCTTGTGTGCAGGGAGAGTCTGTTCCTGCTGAAATTCCTCATTTTTGAAGGTAGATTACAAGGCAGAAGTTGGAAGCGATCAGTTAAAGCTCCATTTCCATAGTGCCCTTCATGCCAAGCCTCTCAAGGCACTTAAGAAAATACTGGAAGCTGTACAGCACGAAATAGTGTTGGCATGTTGCTCAAGAAAAACAAACCTCCTGCCTGGATTTGAAAACTGAAAATTTACAAGATTGATTGCTGAGCTTCCAGCTCCAGGAAGGGAGATATAAGAAGGACCCAGTTAGATCAGGGCAATTTGGGGTGTTCTTCAGTGATGGGGATGACATTTCTCTGGTAGGTTTCTCTCTGTTTTGCCATCACACCATCTCTTCCTCATAACAACCTGGGCTGTAGGATTGAATTTCTCTTTTCTACAACAACAGCACAGTGAACCTCCTTCAGTTCTTTATTTATTCCCCCCCAGCTTCTGCTACTGTGATTCTGATCTTGGAGATAGCAGGTCCAAACTGAGTTCCCACTTGCTGCACAGTATCTTGCCTTTTGATATTTTGAGAATGTGGCTCTTCCCCTTTCCAGACTGGAAATAGGGAAAATGTCTCTTCTGTAAAGCAATCTGGCAATCCTGAAGCCCCATGCTGGAGGTGTATTTCCAGAAGAAGTTGACTGCCCTGCAAACATTTCCTCTTTGTGCAGCCATGGTGTATTGGATCAAACTAAGGGCACTTGCTAGGGGATGAGTATGTGAGGTGATCTTTTCGTGATAAAGCCCTTCAGTCTGAGTGGGCATCACTGAAGGCAGCATGGATTTCTGATGTGAACGTGGAGAGAAAAATCACAACTAGCAGGAGTTGCTCATCATAATCCTAGTACAGAAATCAATCAAAGTCGTGTGAAAAAAAGTTAAACCAGTAAGGATTTTCTGATTTTACTGCTAAAATTAATTACAGTCTCATCTTATGTGCTTTAGCCCATTTTATTTTCCTGAAGGGATATAGAGAGCTATCAGGTTTGGGGACTTCATCTTTGGCATTGTGGAGGCTCCAGAAGCAGCAAGGTAACTGTGAGAGAGCTGCTGCTCATGGTGCAAGGCTGCAGTGGATGATGATGTCTCAGGGAACTGATTCCTCCCTTTCAGTTTGCAAATGTATATTTTTGCCCATGGAGGCGGGGAGCCTGATATAAATCCACTGATAAGAAGTTGTTCTTCTCAGTTGCCTTTGTAAGAATAATCATCTAAGTGTCTACACTGACATTTGGAGAAGTTCTGGGCATGTATTTTCATTACTGTTGGAGGGCAAGAAGAAATTGGTTTGGGCTGTAGGGTGTTAGGAACAAAAAAAAAAGCCATATCTACAAGGGGAAACTGGAGAGATTAAAGGAAGAGCAAAAAACTAGGAACTGGATGCTGTTAAATATGAATGTGTCAGAGAGCAGCTCCTCATTGAGGGAGGTGACAGGAGGTGATAAAACCAGTCACCCTGAGCCTCAGTGAGCCTGGCATGAGGAAGGGGAAGTTACTCTGTCATGAGAAGGGATCACCTTCTTTCCTCAGCTGCAAGGACAGTTCAGCCATCACTCTGTGGTGCACTAGAGAAGCCCCCAGGCAAAAGCCAGAGATGCTTCCCTGTGCCTTTGAATAAGCTAATCACACTCAAAATAGCCATTTGACCTTCATCTTCTTAAAGCCCTACCATGAACCTCTTGAGTGGCTGTGGAATCCCTTTTTCATAAGATGAAACAGTGAATAATTAAATCATACCAGTTTGTGTAAGTCTGATAGGAATGGGGATTGATAAGACTTTCTTTTCTTTTTTCTTTTTTTTTTTTTCTTCTTCTTTTCCTTTTTTTGTATTCTTTTACCAGGGCAAACATGTGGAACTTTTGTGGAAGTCAAAAGTGTAAGTCTAAAGAAGCAGTACAAAGGGATTAGACCCTTAGGAAGATTAGTGTCTATTAAACATGCTGATCTGGATGTAGCTTCCAGCTCTCAAGGTCCATGAATTACTGTGGACCCTAAGAGGGAGGAGCAGGGAAAAGGTTATCTTAAAATCCCTGCCAGTTCTTAGCCAGGATAACTATTAGAGGTTGGAGAACAGGGTAAGGGAGTGGTTAACTTGCTGGTTAAGCAAGTTGCAAAATTCTAATGTTTCAACAGACTTCATCTTGTCTAAAATTAGTCTTCATGAATCCCCCATCTCCCCACCAGTATGCCCCAGAATTCATGCATGCTGATGGCTTCTCACAACCCCCAAACACTGGCCACAAAAATCAGACATTAGTGTGGAAAGGGAGGGGCTGAGCTGGTTCCATGGTGGTGCTGGTGGCTGAGTGCTTTCCATAAATGCTGGGTCATGCCACATGAGAGGAGGGTTTGGTTGGTTGGAGAAGAAACATCTTGTGTGTCCTTCTCTCCCTCCAAAAGTTTGGTGGAAGTGCTGGGCCACTGGAAGGGCTGTGGCCTGCCAGGAAAGTGTCAGCAAGCCTCATTTTGGCATTTATATATGAGGAGTAAGCACAATCCTTCTACTATTCCAATGAGCTGCCTTTGCCAAGAAAAATCATTTGTAACTCTTTCTTCCTGCTGCAGTGCTTCTCCAGCAGGCCTGGCTTGGATTGCTTTAACCCCTGGAGTGCCAGCACAGGCTGCAAGGCTGAGTAGTGCCTTGTGCAAGTCTTGGCAAGGACTCCCACGTGGAAACCAGCTTGGGAGCAGACTGAAACGTTGTCTGGCAGTTCGCTTTTCTTTTTCGTCAAGTCTGTTCCTTAGGGCTGCTGCCGCTTTTTTATGTTTTTATTCCTGGGGCTGTAGCAGAGGAGGAGGTGGTTGGAGGAAGCTGGTTTTCAGAGGGCTCCTTTACTTTAGCATGTGGAAGGAGAGGGAAAATGGGGCAGGGAAATGGTGAGGTGGTTTGACCCTTGCTCTGTTTATTGTCCATCGTGATGCTGAATCAACAGCACAGCAAGGCTGCCAGTGGGATGTGCCTTCAGAGAACTGCTCACCTCAAGTTCAAAAGCAGTCCTTCCTCTGTGCTCTCAATGAAGCCTGAAGGAATAGGAGATGCCTGTGCTTTTTTACGGTGTACCTTTCAGCCCTTGCAGTGTTGCATGTATGTGCTTTTACCTTTGATCATCATTTGGAGGAGTTCGCAGACAGGGTTAGTTCTGTGAGAAATGGATGCGCTGTTTGGAATGAGCGATTTCTTCCCCTCCCTCTAGGTGCTGACTGAATTTTAAGTTTATCACCATCCTGTGCTCTCAGCAGAAAGGCTGTTCCCTTTGTCTGTGGTGTTGCTTTTCAGGAGAGCACTGCCTTTGCCCTTTTGTAGAAACTGGGCAGCTGCTTTGCTAAAATTCTTGATGAGATTTAGCAATTCATGTTTCTCTACATAAGAAGTTGAAAAAGACAGTAAGTCCTTTTGTCTATCTAGTATAAGGGTTTTCTTTCAAAGGGAAAGGAAAAGAAGCAAATTATTTTGTTTAAAAAAATAACATTTCAATAATGTAGTAGTCTAACCTTTATGCTAATTGCCTCAGGCTTTTAATGAAGCAGTGTAAAATTAGTCCTGTGAGTCTTCATTAATCAAATATAGGAGCTGATGGTATAGTAATAAGATGCTGTGCTGCCTCTGCTCCTCATGCAATGTTGACATTTGCTTATATTCCGAGTAGAAAGCAACTATATTTTTTTGGTAGCTCATTAAAATAATTAGTCATGTTTGGCTTTTTTTTAAAAAAAAAATCTTTTCTTAAAAAAATTCTTTTAATGAGGAAAGATGAAAACAGACAGGATGAAAAAGTCAAAAGAATCAAATTAAGATAGAAAAACTGACTGCTGGAGGCTTCCTTTGAACGGAAGATTTATCTATGTTAATGGCAGCTGTTGGCAGGAACCTCTGTACAGACACCTTGTTTGTTATTTGCAGAATCTGGAGCAGAAACAAACAACTTCAAGGACCTTTGTTGATTTGCTTTGTTCCAAATTGTTTTCCAAAGGTGCTCTAAGACTTGTTATGCCTCCCCTCTCTCCCAAAACTCAGTGCTTGTGTCGCTGATGTGTCTGTGCACACAGGCCCTGTTCCACTGCCTGCTCCTGCCCCTGGGTGAGTTCTGGTGTCCCCTGGGGGTGTGAAGCCCACGTCCCCTCCACAGGCTGCTGGCACAGGCTGCGCTCTGGGCATGTTTTGCTTAAGTCTCAGGGCAGGATATAAGAGGTGTGTTGGTCTTTTGCTTAGTCCTGGGTTCAGAACAAAGTAGTGCTTCAAACCCCTCCTCTCACACTAGAAGTAACCCCACGTGCTCAGCATCAGGGTGTTTAGAAAGGGCCAAATCCTGGAGCTCCAGACCAGGATCACATCCACATCTGCACTCTCTGGAGGGGAGGGGTTGGCATCTGCTGTTGTGGTCCCATCTCCACTTCAAAAGCATTTCAAGCAGTATTTTCTGGTCTGTCTGCTGCCTAAGTAGAAACTGCTGTCTCCTATAAAAATGTTTGTGGGAAAAATGGCAACAGAGTATGATTTTTGTGTTTAAGATGCTGGTGTAGCAGCTTTGAGTTTCTATGGAGTAATTATCAAAGCCACAGTTGGCCGACCACAGCCAAGGAAGAGCCAGGATAATGATCCTTTCCCTGGATCTGAAGGCAACTGTCAGCCCCGTTGTGCCTGGCTCTGTATAAACAGGCAGGAGACCCTCTGGAGAGTTGAACTGGCAACACTATTAATATGCCCTTTCAGTTGTTGAGATGATGGCTCTCATTTCAGGGCTCAGTGGCAGGGCAGGACAGACACGATCATGCTGCTGTTGCCTGTGGCTGTGCCACGCACGTGCATATTTGCAGATGAAAAATGGTGCTGGTCTGGTGGGGATGTGGCTCCCGTCTGGGAATCGGGGAGCCTGCACTCAGTTCCTGTGTTTGCCATGTGCAATTAGCAGGCCAGCTCTCCATTCCATTTTTCTCTCCCTATGTTGCCTCTTCAGCGGGCACAGAGTGGAGATGAGGGTATCCCTTTTTAATAAAAAAGAATTTGACTATCATTTGATGAATGATTTTAAAATAAGCACTGATTACCCCTGCTTAGAAATGATTGAGAATTTAGCAATTTACTCAGGAAGGAAGTTGGATTCCCCCCCCCACACACACACACACTCCTCCCCAGATAAATCCTTTTTTGTTTCTGATCTGTTTTCTAGTGTGGTCCAGCATCTTCCTCATTGCCAGATTAACAGCTCTTCTCTCCCACTAAAAGTCTTTCCATTTCCCCTATCCAGAGAGCTCCATAAAATTTCTTTGTCCTTTTCTATTTTCTGGAAAGCATTAAAGCAGGTAACGCAGCACTTTGACAGCCTGGGGTGTAGGGACTATGAAGGCAAGGGAGCAATTCATAGCAGGAAAAATGCTCCATTTCCTCCACTGAAATTCTTTGCAGGAGCCTCAGCAACCCAAAATAGCTGCCTCCAGAGGACTCCCACAAAAAATCTTATTCTCAGATTTTTTCACTAAACTCCTTTTTTCCCCAACCAACATCATTCCCTTCCCTTTCAGTCCTGCTGGTGTCCAGTTCTGTCAAACACAAAGGACTGTGATGGACCGCACTCTACAATTATTTGTGAGATTTAAAAGGAAAAAATACCTGCCGATGAGCCGTGTGCTGTTCTTTCAGAGCCCCTGCAGTAGCAGGGAAGGTGCAGCGTGCTGGGCTGTCCCCCAGGGCGCAGGGCAGGAGGAACCCCCAAGAAAACCCACAGTGTGTGTGTTCATCTCCCACGCGTGGGGCTTGAAAGCCTCGGCTTGTGGAGCGTGTCATTTACATAAGGAGCAGTCCTCATTCTCCACCACTGATCGCTCCTTATGTATATGCAAAACCTCGCTGATGAGCAGCCTGGGATTATATTTCCGTTAATTACAGCGTTCTTTCTGATCTTCGGGCCGGTCGGAGGAGCTTTGGGGAGGGTTTGGGTGGCTGTGAGAGGCTCTGCCTGGGATTTCTAAACACAGAATAAGCTGTGGGGGCTGTGTGGGCACAGGTTTGGGGGCCTGTGATGGACAGATTGTGTCCCTCTGACGGGCTCTGGCAGCGAGCAGGCCTTGGCTTTGGCTTTGATTGACCCAACACTGCGTGAGATTAGAGCAGGCAGTGAATATATGCAAGTTTACAATGAGCTGGGCTCCCGGGTGTTGTGCACAGAGAGGGGATGTGGATGGGGGAAGTGTGACTGAGAGCGCTGAAGACAAAGCCTGCAGCAAGGCCTGGCTTCTAATCCATCCCTCACACTGAGTCCTTGTGAAATCCTTCGGCAGCACTTAATCTCTGAGCTTTAATTCTGTGTCTGTAGGGTGAGAGTGCAGATGCTTTATCCGTACTTTTGTGAAGTGCTTAAAGATCAGTTCAAGGTATTATGGCTGTTAATGTAAATACTTGTTATATCACAATATCTTCAGCATGTTTATTTGGTGGAATATATTTATCCATAAAATTCTGTTATATTTATATACAGCTCCAAACACCCTGGAAGCAGCTAGGTGTTGACAGAACAGCTGCAATCTTTTACTGTGTTCAATAAATACAAATGGATATAAACAGTATCCATCTGTCAGGCTCAGTTAGATGGTTTAAACATAAAGCTATTTTGTTCCTGTAATTGTATTTAGATCTGAAATGATAGATGTTTGATTTTTCTTTGCATAGTGATAAGCTACAAATTCATTTGAATTGCTTTGACTCCTGATTTATTGCAATAAATTAAATAATAATCCATTCTGTCTTGTTTCACCCTTTCTCCAAGAAAAGAAAGATGAAAAAATCCCTTCTTACAGTAAACCACCCTCCCCATGCTCCTAAGCACCTGGGCCTGTGACCTCTGTGTTTACAAGATATTTATTGCTGCTTGCACTTGCCACTGCTACGGTGTTATCACTTCAGTGCCTTGTAAAATTTGATTGCATTTAATAAATGTATTCAGCGCTATTGCTGAGCAAGTCTGACAATTTACCCCCGTTCTTTCCCTCATGTGCACAAACTCAGACACCTTCGTACCCAACATATTTTCTTAGCTACGTATATTATTGCTTATGTTGTATCGGAGGCAATTTTGGATGCATCTCAATTAGATCATTTTTCTAATTAAATAAGTGCTTGTGGTTGTAACACGAGCGTGTCTCTGAATACTGAGTAAGTGTGATTCACTGCAGTGATTTTTCCAACTTCTGTGTGATGTTTGCTTTATAAAACTGAGCTTCTGGCACGGAGGCATCTCATTTACCTTCCCCATCCTGACCTCTTGAGTTGATGTCGTTCAGATGTGCTCAGCTCCCTGCTTCACCACAGGCTTCCTGTGTGACACCAGGGAGATCATCTGCTCTCACTGCACTAGTTCTCCATCTGTAAAAGAGTTGCCATAACCCGTACCTGCTTTTGTGAAGCTTAGGCTGAGAGCACACACGGGACTATCGTGTTAGAGGAATGTTTGGAAACCTCTGGTGTTCTTCACTTCCTCCTCCTCACCGTCATGTACCTGAGCACGGAGGGATAGTGAAGCAAACATTGCTTCTCTTGTGTCAGAGGTGGCTTTTGATTTCTTTCTCTTTTTGTGTCTGAGTGTTTGGCCTTAAGGAAATGGTTTAACAACATAAAAACTCTGGTTTGTGCAGCTGAGGGGATTTAGGCGCTGTCTCCTTGATGTGGCTTCGTATGGGTCTGTTCCCTGCCAAAGCAAAGTCTTCACCTCCATCCTGTTGCCAACAAAATTCCACGAGAAAAGGGTTCACAAACAGCTGCAGGGAGGTGCATAGTGATGCTTCTATTCTCTTATTTTTTAGTTTCCTTTTGTGGGGAATATCTTCTCAAGCATCAGAAATCAGGGATTGAGCTATTAGGAGTGTTGCTTCTGTGAGACTGGTGGAGGCCTCTTTGATGTGTCTGGAGGGTTTATGGGTAACCTGTGGAATATGAGTTAGTGTATCCTCTCGGGTTCTAAGGAACAGGCAAATGACTGTAAAATCTAATTGGGGACTATGTATTTTTATTCTATGCATATAAGGAGGAGAAGGGCTTTTCTAATTGTCAGAAGCGAGAAAAAAATAACAAAGGTTAGAAAAACAAAGAGGTTCTTGTCTCTTCTTTCATTTCTTCTCTTTAAATGTTTGTCTTGTAAAATCTCACAGACTGCATCACATGGCAGCTGCTCTTGATTAATTGTTACTAAAACAAACAGTGGAGTCCATCCAGGCCAGTGTATGGTCATGGTGTAATTTATTGGCTGTGCAGCTCAGGATGTGTTCAGTTGGTGCAGAACTGGAGAAGCCCCTCAATACCAGGCCTTGCTGGTGAGCTTCATTGCATCAGAGGCATGATCAGCCTCTGAGACATACAGGAGCCACATCTGTCAGCAGAGCAACTTGACATTAAACTTACTTTGCTACCCAACAAAGTTAATTGCTCTTGTATTTTACGGAATTTGCCTGAGTTCTTAGAAGTCAAGCAGCACTGGCTGTAAGCAAATAAGAGCTTGAGGTAGTGTCACTGAGTAATAAAATATGAGCACTGGTGGAGCAGGAGTACAATGTGCTGTGTTGTCATTCATGGTTTCCCCCTTGCCAGAGTTTAAAATGCAGATTTCATCATTGGGCCAATTCAGGTGTCTGCTTGGAAAAAACCTTTTTCCCAAAAAGTGCTGGAGTAACAAAGAATAGGAAAGAACTCCAGTGTGATGGTGCAGTGCAACCTGCATTAAAGCCTGGCTTTTGTGGACAGCTTGGATTCTAAGTCATTGCTTCAAACTGTCTCCAAGGATTTCAATATACATCTGACTAATGTGTAATTGAAGACCACTGCTAAAATTTGCAGATGTGCCCAGGTTACATATTCTTCACTGAGTCTGGCCCTTGATAATCAAAATTCCATGGACTTTCTGATACGCTTGAATGTGAAAAATGCATTTGAAAATAGATGACAGGCCTTCTGAAATATTCTCTCCAAGTGAGTCGCTGTCTTTTTCTGCCTTTCTCTGAAACTTTTATACTTTTAGAAAATAAAAATATTTTTTGTTTCTTGGAAAGCAAATGTTTGTCTTACTTTTCAGGGAATTACTGTTACTGGCAGCACCATTTTAGAATAGGGGATCTTCCATAAAGATAGAGGGAATGTAGAAGATTAATGAACAAGTATCAGTTTGGATAAAGTGTCAAAACCAGAGACTGAAGGAAACAATAATATTTTTATAAAATTCATGCTTGTAGACCAGGATGGTGCTCCTGAAATCTCAGTCTGTAGCTGATCTTTTCCTGATGACAGTGGGAGCTTTGCATGGAGATTGTGGTCTTTATGTATGTAACTATGTTCTTATTATTTATTCAGAGCCCTATTGTTACATTCAAAGGGAAAATTTGCTCTTTGTTTGACCAATTCTGATCTTTTTCTTTTCCTCCATTTACTGTGTTTCCCATTCTGTTTGCATTTTGTTTTGCTTTCTGAGCTAGAACTCCTGTGCTCTGCTGCTTCCCCATCTGTCTTACCCAGAGGACATGGCCCCCAAACCCTTCCCCATTTTGTCTGCAATTACAGAGTTCCATTTAGTCTGACTAATTCCAGTTAGTTCTCCATGATCCAGCCTGGAGGACAGCTTTGTCACTGCCTGGAAGGCAAGAACCTTAAAGCACCACCAGCCAGGCACTGCTGAAGTGACTCCATGGATGCTCTGCTGCTGAGAGCTGTGCCACCCCTGCCACCTCCCAAGGGAGTGTGGGTGGTTTGAGCCTCTTCTCTCAAGTGTACACCACATCTTAAGCTGTTTTCAAGGTTTTCACATCTTCATGGTTCACATACTGCATCTGATGATTAAGAAAGGTCTGGTTTCTTTAAGGGTATGAAGGAAAAAGGAGTAGGAGATGGAGCCAGATGTTAGTGTGAGGATGTGGAAGCTAGAGATGAACCAGAAAGCTGTCATGTTCTGGGCTGTGCTGGTTAATCTTGCACTAAAAGTAAATATTTCTGAGTAAAGAAAGTGTACTCTTTAGAGCAAACCAGTGTGTTGTAGCAATTAGCTAATTGTGAGCTGTTGAGCCCTCTCTGAGCCTGAGCTGTGCAAGGAGATAGTGGTGCCCATGCATGAGCCTCCCTCTGCAGGGCTGGCTCTGGTGTTCTGAGAAAAGGCTGGGAGGGATGGGAAGTGTGGGGAGAGTGCAGATGTGCTGCTGTTGTTTGGATGCAGCTATTCAAAGTCTTTTCCTACGCTTTAGCCTGAAACCTGTTTCTGTGGCACTGACCTTATCGAATAAACATTGATTCAGGAGCAGAATGTCCCACTTACATTTTTCCATTTGACAACCAACAGATGTGCACAGACACACTGTGAGCTCCTTCGAGGAGAGTGAGAATTTTGTGATTATTTTTTCTTTTACAGTTGAAACTCCATTTTTAAATATCTATTTCTAGTGCCCCCCCCCCCCTTTCTCTTGCCCAAGCCTACTAGTCTGCTTTCTTTTTGTCCTTCTTTTCCCTGTCAGAGAATATTTGTTTTTAGGACCTTTAAACTGGCAGCACTGGAAAATTGAGCCGTCATTTTGCCTGCAAACCTGCCACTGTGTCCCCGGGCACAGGGCAAAGCTCCCTGCCAGCGACTTCAGCCTCTGTCTCCGAGGATCTTCCTGCTGCAGGTGTGAGAGGTAATTCACATTCCATGGCCATCTCTCCCCGTTCTCTTGAGCTGCCAATTATCCAGCACTGTGTCAGGTTAGATCTAGAGGGATGTACATAAGGCCCACAATTAGCTGGTGCTGGGCTGGAAATGCTGCAGGTACTGACAGTCAGACCTGCCAGAGAGACGAAGCAAGTGGGGAAGGACAAAACAATCTGGATGCAATTAGAGCCCTTCCCACCTTCTCCCATAACCCCTTTCAAACACAGAAACGTGCCTTTTCCTTCAAGGATGAAAAAGTTTGGGCTTTTTCCCCCATCCTCTACCTCCAACTCCTTTCTGTACGTCTGCACTTGCTCTTTCCAGCAGGGAAGAAATGTTCAATCCCAAAGGGAATTGTTCCTGCAGTGTCTCTGGCTCGGAGCGTAGCTGGAGGTGGTGGGTCTCCCAAGGGAAATTTCTCCTCCTGAGGTTTAGGGCTCAGTTTTGCAGATTTCAGGGAGGCTGCTGCTGTTCAGAATTGGAGATGGAAGTCGAGAAAGCTGTTGGAAATGCACCTCCTGAAAAGTTTGTCATGCGCCCCCACTGATTAAAATATAGTCTACTTCTTTCTCCTGCTTCCCTCATAAAAGATGTGTTGGGTGGAGCTCATCTGTCTAGAGGAAAGGAAGGCAGGGTAGTGCAGACTGGATTCTCTTTCTGTCTGTCTTTTGATCCTCCTGTGTAAGTTGAAGATTTTAGAAATTATTAAAAGCTTCATGCAGGGTGTGAACAGTTTCAGAGGAGACTGAACCTGCAGAACTAAGTTCCAGCTGTACAGTTTCCTCACAAGCTCAGGACTGGGGTATTAAATACCATCACACTTATCAACATGGTCAAAAGAGCAAGATGAGTGTGGAAGTTGTTTGCCTTCTGCACATTTTCAAAGCCTTATTTTAAACTTACTCTTAACAGCTTTTTAGGAGATGTTGAAGTGAAACTGGAGAATTTAATGCTGATTGAAACAGGCTTTCTGTGATGCAGGGGTTTTAGGCACATAATAAGCCAAAAAATAGCTAATTCCTGGCATGGTGGTGTAATGTATTTAATCCCACTGACTAAAAATGTTATCCTTTCCCTTTAGTCTTTCTGATAGGCAGCAATCACCTGTCACTCCTTTTTAGCATATCCCACACATTAAAGAATGCTTCAATTTTGATAGTGAGTAATAACGAGAACAACTTTGCACTTAAATTTGAGTCTGTGGTTTCCAAAGTGCTTAAGAAACTCACAGCTAATTCTGCCACTGTGTATTTGACAGTAATTTTACATACTTGAAAACCTACAGACTGATACTAGTAAAGCGTGTAGTCATAAATTGTGCTTTTGATGAAGAATCCACTCTAAATTATCAATCACTTTTTTTTTGTAGTGGAATAAATTGATGTTGAGCTGGGAAGGAAACTTGTTTCATGAGAAGTGCAGTCTTTTATCGCAGTCTCTGAGTGTTACTGTCCTTCCACCCACAAGGTATCACTGGTCCTGTGTCAGTAGGAATATTAACCCCCAGCAACTTTACAGACTAGTAGAAGGGTTTCATCAGTCGGTTTCCTTGCTTGAGTACAGGCAGTTTAAAATAATCAACCATTTTTATTGTCTGCATTAAATGTTACATTGCTGAATCCAGCAGCCCTGAAGAACAAGGCAATGTCTCGAGAACCTGCCTGTGCTGCCAATGTTCCCTCTACTAACCAGCAGGGACAAAAGAGTCTCTTCGTTCTGCAGCAGCATCAAAAGAGCTGTCTTGTGTGTAATGCCCTGTCTTCCAGCCTGCAGCCTCTGGATGTGAGATCCCCTTTATCATAAGACACTAAATCATCTGAGAAACACGTACTTGGGGATGAACAGGATTATGTTTTCGTTGGTATCTGATTGCCTTTTCCAGCAATCCTTTCTTGGGCATTAAAGCCGTGGCTCTTTGCAAACACAGTTGGTTTTGGGGCTGTCGTGGGTGGATGGGAAGAAGGTGTGTTGGTTTGTATCTCAAGGCTGTTCCAAATCAGCCTGACCATCTTCTGTCCTGATAGTATTAAAGCTGTGACCCAGAATTGAGCTGGGTGGGTGTTCTCACTTAGGAAGGCGTCAAGGCATTCAGTTCAAGTCTGTTGTACTTGCTGTAAGGCTCCTGAGCAGATTTTTTGAGCTCTACACTACATTTCCCCTCTATAAATCAGTAATGGGAATACCTCCACAGCTATGAAATAGGGATCACCAACTTCTGTCTCCACTGACCTCATGCCAGAAAGCTGTGTATGGCTGGAGTGCCCACACACATCCTGGGCAGTGTGGAGGGTCTCCTGAGCAGCCCATGAGGAGGAGATGCCCCTCAGGGAGCCCTGGAACAGGCCAGGGCTGCACAGAAGCCTCTCCATGGGCTGCCAGCAGCTCCTGCTGGCCCATGTTCCCTGCATGTGATTGTGGTTCAGATGCCTCACAGCTCCCAGGCCAGCACTGACCCTGGCTGGCCCAGCTCAGGCCTGGGAGCCTGCTGGTGTCCTGCTGGTCACATCCCAGGCTGGCTGTGCTGCTTCTGGGCTTGTGGAATGAGGCTGCTGATGCATTTCGGGA